>NC_090301.1:63420000-64785000 GCF_039906515.1 Pseudorca crassidens
AATTCACAGAAGGTGAAATACAAGTGATTAATCATAAATATTTGAAATAAGTTCATCATGAGTAACATAAAACACACATTACAAGAGTAACATTTTTTTCAACTTTCAAAGAAAAAGATTTCCTCAAATAATAATAATCTGCAAGCTAATAAGGAAATACAAATGAATATAATCTTTCCCAAAACGAATTTGGTGATTTGTATCTATCAGGAACATTAAAATATTTACCTTTGGGCTTAGAAATGCCACCGCTGGGGAACATTCCTTAGGAAGTCTTCAGTAATTGGAAGATTTATATACACAAACTGGAAACAGCCTAAGTATCTAACAATAATAGGGGGACTAGTGAAATGAATTATGGCATATCCAAAGCGTAGAATAATGTGCAGCCACTGAAAACACTTTTGAATAAGTTTAATTACATGGAAAATGTTCAGAGTATATCATTACATAGCAAAAGGCGGCATATAAAACCATATATATATACAGTATGAGCTCATGATACTTGCTTTAAAATAGGAGATCAAAGATATTATTAGGAGATCAAGAAACCTGGTTCTAGATGCCTACCTTGTTATTTTAAGCTGTGTAAAGTTAGGTGCCTTTCCTAAATTTTCTATCCTTAGTATCATCTGTAAAATATTGGGAAGATTAATATCTACCACACAGGGCTTATAAGAGGATTATACGATGTAAACCATGTAAAGTAATAAACTCATACTAGGAAATAAATATTAGTTGTTATTTTTTTAATTAAAACTAAAAACTGGAGTCACTTGCAGGAGTCCAACATAAAACAAAACAAATGGTGAGCTCCAAGTTACAACTTCAGACCACATGCCCTGGGTACGCCATCATCCACAGCAGTACCCCAAAAAAGGCATTGCGAGAATCACCATTTTGTATTCGATCAGGTCATAGCACAGGCATTTGGAGAAGTCAATAGAAACTATGATGGCAGGAAAAAGATGACAAAAGAGCTTATGAAACCATTTTTTTAAAAGAGGGGATGTGGGAAAGAAGGGACCAAAGAATAACTTCAGGCATAAAGATTTTCAGGGCATCACTAATACAGAAGGATCCTTGTAATACGAGTGGCAATCTTGCTAACCTCTTATTTTTACAAATAAAAAGAAAGAAAAAATACCCCCCTAACACCATTAAGTGGCACACTAGTTACTAGCAAACAAAATTTGGAAACTCTGGTATCTTGACTCAAAAGTGCTTAAGAAATAAATCGATCAAATGAAGATGGGAGGGGAAAAAAACAATATAATTTTGAGGGTCATGGCTTTGTAAGAAATAGATGACCAGTAGCTTTAGAAAATCTGGTTTGCTTGGTGATGGAGGAAGGAATGTTAAGTGCGTGTAATAAACATTTAAAATCTTCTATGTACAACATGGACCGAGATTCTAGTGCTCACCAACGAAGTGCTATCAGGTGAGTAAAACAGGTAAAGAAAGCCTGAGGCAGGTGCAGTGATGTCCTATAAAGCCATGGGACTGGTCTGATGATGGAAGAAATTCATCTGAAACTCCATTATCTTGCCAAGGCCACCCGCCCTTCCCCATCACAGAAGACAAAACATTTCTGAAATACCTTTGGGACTGGAATTGAGGAAAAAAATCTAACCCTGTCCATGGAGAATTCAAATACTTTCAACAGAAAAGTCATTAAGTGAACTCAGGTTGTTAATTTCATCAGTCCTTGACGACATTAAATCATTTGTGATAATTTAAAGTTATCTCACCTGCCTTCCCCACTATTCTGCTGCCCGTTAAGAGTAATGTCATGTCTTTTATCCACAAATCAACCTATTACAAATAGCTACACTATTGCACCCTGTAAATACAAACCTTTTATTTTGCAAGATAAGAAGGCTGTACCAAAGTTCTGCAGAGAATACCACCCCTTTGATTTTAGGTTGTTTTCCAATGAAACATCCATTGTAATCCAATTTTTCTACCCCGGTCAGAAACTGTAGGTGTCAACCTGTTTGTGTCTGACCCAAACTCTTGCCTCTTACACCAGTCTGGCAAAGCAGGTATCTGTAAGTTTTAATCTGAATCACATAATCATGTAACAAGCAAAAAAGGTACATTTATGGAGTTAAACATCCAGGATGGATTGCATGAAAAAAGCATGTTTGTATGCAGGTTGTTCTCAAGTACTCCATCTTGGGCCATTCTGGCTGCTATAACAAAATATCGTAGGCTGGGCGGCTTATAAATAACAGAAATTTCTCTCTCATAGTTCTGGAGACTGGGAAGTCCAAGATCAGGGCACCAGCAGATTTGGTGTATGGGGAAGGCAATCTTCCTGTTTCACAGACAGCCATCCTTTTACTGTGTCCTCATGATGGAAGGGGTGAGGGAGGTCTCTGGGGTCTTTTTTAAAAAGGCACTAATCCCATATATGAGACACCACCCTCATGACCTATTCACTTCCCAAAGTCCCCACTTCCTACTATCATCACCTTGGCATTTGCAACTTACGAATAAGGATCGCCACTTATGGATTTTGAGGGCACATGAACATTTCAGTCCATTGCACACTCCAGTCTTCTAAAATATATCTGACAATATCAGCCTCCATTACAAGCTACATTATAGGAACATCCTTCAGTTATGAAACACCTGACACCCCACTTTTTCCTGGCAGTCATTCACTCACACCTCCCCTCTCTCCTCTAACCATTAGAAATACATTCTCACTCGTCTTCCTTCTGTCCTCTCCTCTCGTCTCCTCAATGACCTCACCCAAGGCTGCTGCTAAGGCAAAGGTATTAAGTAAACGCATGATAAAAATTGACCCACTGGCCAGACATCCCCTCTGATACAACTGAGACACTGTTGTTCTCTGAGGATTTGGTGGCAGGAGGTCATTATTTGGCTGAATGAGCCAGGTAAGACCGGTGTCAGCCTCTGAAGAATGACAGCTCTCACATAGCTTGGCACTTGAAGAAGCAACCTGACAGGAATGAGCTGCTCATTTCTTACCCAGACATCACAAGAGATGCAGATCTACTCTGGGATCCATCTAAAAAAGGTCTGAGGAAAGAGAGCAATTGCTTTCTCTGGAGAATCTTCTTTGTTGGTTATTCTGAAAGAGTGTCGCTATTTGGATCACAAATGATAATAGCCCAAATGATTCTTTTAACTCAAATCGTAATTGAAAAATACAAGAAACAAAACCATTAGCTAGGATATTTGTATGAAAAAAATCCCTTTATTCTTAGATGACTAATTTCTACCTGCAAAAAAATAACATTTAGCCTGCCTCAAAGTTTCATGAGATAACAATTAGTAAGCTTCAAATATATAGCATCCCTACAGGAATGCGATAACTGGGAAAGTGCAAGCAACCTTGGATTACAAAGGCCATCTGCTTCACTGCATAAATGAGAAAATAAGGCAGAGAGAAATTAGGTGGCTGCCCCAGTGTGAGGTAAGATTGACTAGAATGCTAATGTTCTGATTCTCAATCAGTACTTTCTGCATCTCTCTCCTAAACCCACAAGGGAGAAAATGCATTAATGTTATCTTTTGTAACAATAACTCAAAAAATTTTTATTCCCAAATAGAAATTCTGCAGAACTTTAATCCCGCATTTATGAATACCATAGCAACACACATTTTTTTAATGAATTTAGAAGAAGCATTTAGTATAACTCCAGAAAATGGCTCACTGTACCTAAACAAGCATTAAATCAAGACAATTCATCAAAGACATGATAATGCTACATTATTCAATAATATTCTGCTCCTTGTCAACAAGCCAACAACATAACAGTATACACTACAATTTTCATTCTAGGAGAAACCATCCAATTATTTTTAAAAAAAACAGATATTTTACTCAGTCAATCAGGTAATATCTATGGTGATCTTTCTGGTCCCTACCCAGAGCTAATTGTAGTTTAAAGACTAATGTAAAAACCACCAGACTTCAGGCTGTTCACAGAATCAGCAAAAAGTCATTGAATTTAGGCTGCTCCATTTTTAACCAATCATGCTGGACATTCATATTGCTGTCCATATGGTACTATAACATGGCATTGCTCTGGCCACCAGTGCCTTCACTGCCAACACCCAAACAGTGGGGGTGAAAACGGGAAAAGCCCAAATGGGCAAAGCCCGATTCAATTAATTCTTCAGTGCTTCTCTTTACAGAGAGAAATACGTAAGACTGAGGAGAATGAATTCAAATTCACAATTTTTGCCTCAACAGGGCATTAAAGACCCCCATTTAATAGAAATCAAGGTCTTGGATAATCAGCTGTTTCATAGATATGTTCTCAGCTCTGAAATAAATGACAGTAGGAGATAAAAGGAATAGAATCCTGGGGGAAAGAAATCCTGGGGGATTTCCCATTACAAATCATTTCATTTTTCAAAGAGATTTACAACCAGCTTTTAAAAATCATGTTATACGTTACAGAATACTGCAAAAGAAAAACATTTACCCACAACATGTTAGAAGGGTACCGAAAGTGAGTCATACCACTGCCAACAATATCGCTTGGTTCAGTTATATTGATTCAGGTCCCTGATGGGTGCTGAAATGAAGGCCACAGGTTGGATATCAGAATGTGTCATTTAGGTTTGAGAAGAGGAGAAACATGCAGAACTTGTAATTCTGGATACAACTACACCCTTGGATTTTCTGAGAAGTGAGAGAATCCCGAATGGTTAAAGACAGAGCTGTCACTACTACAGAAAGAAACAGACACCCTTCCAAAAGTCAGTAGCATCCTGTGGTATATGGGCCATACTGGATTATTATGCTGAACATTAATCATAAACTTTCACTTTCCATACAAGCTATTAAATCACTTCAATTTGGATCAATGGCCTGAAAGAAACCCACCAACTCTCTACGTATCAATATGAGGACATTTGCTGTGACTGATGGTTGAAGGCAGCTGACCCCTTTGTGTAAATTCTAAGTCATGGGATTGTGCAAAGGAAGAAAAAAATGTTCAGGAAGAGGAAAAATGAACTTCCAGTTTGCAACCATGAAATTAGCTTTTTTTTTTTTTTTTTAAAGCAGAGAAAGTCAAAGTACAAAGCTATCTCCATTCTCTAACATGCATTTTTTCCAACCAAATGAACAGCCTGGAATCAGCTTTCTGCCCACAGGTCAATCGCTGACGTGGTTTTGTTTTCCAAAACATAGGACTACACATCTCTTTCAAAATGCATTAGCCAGCTAAAAGTGAGCCCAGCCAGAAATGATCAGCCAGAATTGATCAGATGTCATTCGGCAACTGTGTGGAACCCCTACTATGAGTCTCCACAGAGCACCCGGCGTTCCCAAGAGGCTCTTTTGGGACAGATTGCAAGGTCAGATAGGAGTTCCCATTTTCTGTAAGTAAACATCTGCTCTACGAAGCAACTCTAACCCTGCAAACACAACACACCCACTTTCTCACAGTTAAGTCTCAGCGCTGGAGAGGATCAATGATGTATCTGTGCTAGATTCCAATCATTTCAAAACAGGTCTTTAAATCTGTTCCTCTGTGCACGTCAATCTCTGCATGTGAACAGCTGACTTAGTTCTCAAGCAACAATACTGCCCATTGAAAAACACACCTTCCTTAAACAAAAGATACCTTTTGTTCCCATGAAGCATTGTCTGTTGCCATTTCCAACAACAAATGACACAAAAGACAAATTCTGCCATCCTCAAGAGTGGTTTTGGACAAACAGAAACACCAAAAAACAGAGCAAAAGCTCAAGAAACAAGACCAAGGTGAGTTGGGGGTAGAGGAGAGGTGGAGTGGAAGTGAGAAGTGGAATCTATACTCTGTGATCTAAGAAGTTCAGCCCCTACTGATGAATGGGGGACGGGGGAGGGGAAAGGAATGGGAGGTTGAGGTTTTCAGTTGAGAAAAAGAAGTGTGTTGCTGTCCCGGTTTTGTTTCAATAGCACCCGGAGAGTGCGTGGCAGGCACAATCTAGTTTGGTGACTAAGACTGATTCAGTGAGTAACACAAGTTTGTTTATGACACAAAGGAGCTACCCAACCAAAACCGGCAATTACACAAACAATAATATGTTAATTCTTTTAAATTGTTTGTGTTTGGGTACCAAATTAAAGTTTGTTTATTAAATTTCATAGGAAACATCTATCAATTTAATATCACCATTTTGCAGGCTGCGCACCCGTCCTGGAAAGAAATCGCTAATGGCCCGGAGTCCTGGAAACCTACAAACTACTGTCACCTATTTCCCAGCACTGTGGTCCTGATACTCAGTGTCACTGATGGAAACCAAACAGCGGCCATAAGCCAAGGAGTCCCTGGTGAATTTCTCCAAAGCACAGTCCGGACAAGCCGTGCGCCCGGGTGAAAGCATTTGGAAGTGTGCGCGGTTCCTCTGCCCTCCGGGCCGCGCGTCCGGAACGTTCCTGGCTGTCAGGTGGGTGGCGACAAGGCTCGGCAGGGAAGCGCTGCCTGGCAGCACAGCGTGCCCGCGGGGCGGAGAGGGACCAGCCCGGCAGAGTGTGGCGCGTCCCAAGGCCGGCAGTCGCTCACCTTTGTTCGCCCGCCCTCTCCGCGAGGAGGAGAGCGCGGGCCAGGCAGGAGTGCGGGGGGCTACCCCAGTGCTCCGCAGGCCCTCCCCAGCGCCCCGGAGGAAATCCGGAGGCAAGCCAGAGCCGCTCCGGCTCCCACAACCGCAGCCAGGCTGAGGGGTCAGCAACCCCTTCCCGAACACAAAGGTTGGGAGGCGTAAGCGCGAGCGCTGGGGGCGCGGGTGCGTGCGCCACAGAGCACGCGAGTGTGCGTGTGCGCGCGAGGGTGTGCGTGTGTGTGTGTGTGTGTGTGTAGGGGGAGGGGAGGAGCGCTCGCGAGGGTGTGCGCGCGAGGGTGTGCGTCTGTGTGTGTGTGTTTGTGTTTGTGTGTGTGTGTGTGTGTGTGTGTGTGTAGGGGGAGGGGAGGAGCGCTCCAGCCCGTCTTACCTCTCGAAGATGAGCCGTACCATTAACATGCAGAAGGCCAAGGGGAAGGCGAGATAGAGGTCCTCAGCCTGCGGGAAGGTGGCTTCCTCCGTGTTCTTCAGGTCCGCCCAGGTGACATTGTGAGGGAGCCAAAACCTCTCGTTCCAGAACCAGGCTAAGATTCCTGCCATCTTGCTTTGTCCAGTCCCGTCCTGGGCTCCCGCGGCCCGCCGAGATCTCCGCCACGCAGGGCGCCCGGGGATGCGCGCGCGGCTGTCTAGAGCCTGTGCCGCCGCCGCCGCCTCCTCCGCGGCCGCTGCTCTCGAAGGCTCGCGGCGAGCCCCGGTTCTCTCCTCCCTCTGGCCACGTTGGGAAAAGGAGCCGCCTCGCCCGTCACATGGCAGCCACGGCCGCTGGCCCTGATTGGCTCGTCCTCGCGTCAAGCAGCCAGGCACACGCGGCCGGCTAGCCCACGCCCCGAGGGCAGGGCGCAGCCGCTGCGCTCAGGGCGCCAGGGCACCGCTCTGGGGAGTGCCGCCCGGCCCCGCGCTCACAGTGCTCTCGAGCGGCGCTTAGGGCAGCGACCTGGGTTCGGCCGCCCGAATCCGTTCCGGCCCCGGGGCTTGCTCGCACATGCTCAGAACGCCGGCTTCTGCCGCGCTGGAGTTTCAGGCGTTTCGGTCGGCTTCCCGTGCGCGTACAGGCGCTGGGGAGGCAGGTAGGGGTCGGGGCGATATTCAGATCCACCCTTGCGCCGAGACAGAACAGCAGAAGGAGAAGTAGGGGGCGCAAAGAGCAAAGGAGGAAGAAATAGCAGGTAAAGAGTCATCCACCCCAGCGCTTGGAGAAGGAGGGGGAAAATCGGGTTCTGGGGCAGGATGGTTTGGCAAGAGGCGTCTGCCTCCACGCCGCGCCCGTCTTTCCCCATCTCTGACCTTCCAGCCTGGTTTTACTCCGCTCGTCACCACAATCCGCGCCCCCAGGGAAAAAGGCCCTCTTTTAATTTATGAGGTGGTAAGAGAAATTAGGCACTTAACTGCTGTTTGATAACGATGAGATGATGTTGATGATGATAACAACCGCAGCCTTCTGTAAAACTGCCCCACTAAATGAACCTCTCAGAAGATGGCTCCCGACCCCGTTTTGGCTTGGCCCATGGGTAGTGAACCTGCACTCTGCTACTTGATGGGCTTGTTGTTAACGCCTTTTGCATCGGAAACCTTTAAGGTGTTAAGTCTTTGAGGCCTAACCCAGGCACCTTGACTCCCACGATACGTTTCCTCACTGATAGGGAAACCATGTGTGGATCAATTAGGTGGTACATGCAGAACCTGGTTCCAGGGAATACTTTGTTGATTTTTCTCACAAACGTTCATTTCCTGCCTGGTTCTGCTAGTAAGTTCTACTGGACCCTTCCAAGAGGAAAATAAACAGGCTCTTAATACTTCTTTACCCTCCCTCCCCCTCCAGCTACCACCCTCTTTTCACTCCTTGCCTTTAAAGCGCAACTCTAAAGAACTGCCTATATCTGTTGCTTCCACTCTCTCCCCTGCATTCACTTTCGAACTTCTGTTTGAGCATTTGCCCCTCTTTGCTGCACTGAATTGTTCAAGGTCACCAATGATCTCCATGCTGCTAAACCCAAAGGTCAGTTCTCAACACCTCTTATCAGTAGCATTTGGCCAAGTTTGTCAGTAGCTGCCTTTTGAAACACTTTCTTATCTTGATTTCCAGAATCCACATTCTTTCTGGTTTTCCTCCTACCTCATGACCGCTTTTGCTGAATCTCCTTTCTGGTTACTCCTCACTCCTTAAAGTTGGTGTGGCCTAGGAGTCAGTCTTTTGTCCTCTTCACTTTTCCACCTGTGTTCATTTACTTGGTGATCTTCTCCAGTCCCATAGCTTTCAATGCCATCTGTGTGGCTTTCAGTGTCATAGTGATTGCTCCCAAATTTGTATCTCTAGCCATGAACTTCTCCTTGAACTTCAGCCTCCTAAGTCCACTATCAAGTCAACTACTCCCCTTGGATGTCTAAAAGCCATTTCCTGTCCAAACTACTAATCTTCCCCCTAATTTTTTCCCACTCCTGTCTGGAGTCACCTTTTTTCCTTTTCTCTCTCATATCTCCTTTATAATCCATCACGTATCCTGTCACTTCCATCTTTAAACCGGAATGACACCATCTCTCACCACTTCTTCTGCAACCATCTTGGTCCAAACCACCACCATTTCTCTTCCGAGTTACCCTAGTAGCCTCCTAACTCCCAATTTCAACACTTGTCCCTCTACAGTCTATTCTCAGCTCATGTGATCCAGTTGAAATGTAGTAAAATCATTTCTGTGCTTAAAACCATACTGCTTCCCCATTCCTCCTCAGTTGGAAGCCAAAGTCATTTCAGTGACCAAAGATGTGGCTCCATGTTACCTCTCTGACCTCATCTGTTCTCCTCTCTCATTTCCCTGTCCCTTACTCAGTGTGCTTTCATCACACTGGCCTCCCTGCCCTTCCAGCAAAACACCCAGCATGCCTTCGGGCCTTTGTACTTGCTTTGCTCTGTCTCTGGAACTTTTCCCTCAAGTATCCATGTCCACTCTTTCTATAATGCCACTCACTCGGTAAAGCCTTCCCTCGACACCCTAGTTAATCTATAATTGTCACTCCCCACCCCTACTCTTCCTAATCAACTTTCTTGCTTTGTTTCCCTCCAAAGCGTTTATCACCATCTAACACAATTTATTTTTTACTTTTTTTTCAATTGGTCTCCCCACACGCACTAAAATGTAAGCTTCTGAAAGTGAAAGATTTGTGTCTATAGCTGTTTTATCCCTAGCACTTAAAATAGTGCCAGCACATAGTAGGTACTCAATAAACTATTGAATTAATGAATCAACACTATTCTAACCTCACAAAAATCTCTAGGAGAGGAAAAAATCTGAATAAATAATAGTGTTAAATGTTTATAAATTCATGTGAAGAATAGTGTGGGCATAAAGAAGGGCTTCATCAGTTCTAAAGTGGGGTAGGGGTGGTGTCCTTGAAGTGGGTTCATCAGGTAGTAGTTCATCACCATCCTCATTTGAGACCATGTACCCAACTGCTCATTGTTACTGGTGACTTTCCGGGAAAATGCCTTGACACCAAATGCATTCTTGTAGGCCACAGAGAGGAGTTCTATTAAGGTCTCTTGCCACCTTTGTGGCAAAAGGTCATGTCATGGTGGACCCTGGCCTTCTGGACCAGGCAAACCCCCTCCACGGCTGCCACTGGTTCCTCATGTCACTCTCATGTATGACCTGACAGGACCTTGCCTTCTCTGCTTTCCCGAAAGACCCACTGTGTGCCCACACATACACACACACATGCACACGCACACACACACACGCACACACACACACATACACACACACATATATGAGGAAGTGTTGGTGACTTAGTGCCCTGGGACCTGAACTTTGATCCTGGGCAATGGAAGCCAGTGGTACATTTTCATTCTTTTCCCTCCCCTGCCCTGGGACACACACAGTAGCTTCAAACAGCCTCTCTGAAAATGTCCTGTGATACACAGCGCTCAGCTTATTTCAAAACTGTGGCCAGCTCAGGAATTGCCTTGTATTTCCTCTCTTTCTCTGTCTCACTCTCCATTTCTTTCATTCCTGCTTCCCTGAAATTACACCTCCCTGGAAATGCTCTTTTTTTCTAGAGAAGCCAAACTAAGATCATGTTGCTCTCCTATTCATCAACTCTGAGAAGGTGGTGAGATTTCAGGAACATTTTGAAAGATAGCTTTTGTTGGACCCTGGAAAGAGAACTCACGGCTTATCTGTGAATCTTGCACAAGTCACTTAGTTTCTAAGAGCATGTGAACACCCTCCTGCGTAAGCTGCAAGTACCTGTCTTGCCTATGTCACCTGACTGTCATGAGGTTCACATGAGATAATATATGGGAAAGGGCTCGTAAACTCTTAATAACCTCTATACACATGCACAGTGCATGTTTTGTTTTGCTTTTTTTTTTTTTTTTTTTTGCGGTAAGTGGGCCTCTCACTGTTGTGGCCTCTTCCGTTGAGGAGCACAGGCTCCGGACGCGCAGGCCCAGCGGCCATGGCTCACGGGCCCAGCCGCTCCGCGGCATGTGGGATCTTCCCGGACAGGGGCACGAACCCGTGTCCCCTGCATCGGCAGGCGGACTCTCAACCACTGCGCCATCAGGGAAGCCCTGTTTTGCTTTTTTATGAAAAACAATGGATGAGCAAGTGAAGCACATCTGTTGGCCAGATTTACAATCTTCAGTTACTTCCTTGTTTTCACACCTAAGGGACTGTATTCATTTAGAAGGCCATATTTTTAAAGCAATACTATCTTAAAATGGACTTTATGCAGAAAACAACAGGCAAGATAGTGAAGGATATGGAAATCTTGAGGAGACATTTAGTATACATGTTAAGTGCACTAACTTTGGAGTTTTACAAAATGTAGGTTTAAGTGCTAGCTTTGCCAATAATAGCCTATTCTTCCTTAGAAAAAGTTCTTAATTACTTAACCTTTTAAGATCTCAGTTTCTTCACATGTACAAAAGGAATAATACTATTTACCACATGGGGTTAAGGTAGGATTTAAGTGAGATCATGTAAAGTGTTTAACAATTATATGGAGGTGGTTACCATTATTATTATGTACTGTCGCAATGTGGTGAAAATTCCATTGTTTCAGGGGAAGAAGGATCAGACTCTGCTGGGATAATTTACCTTCACGGCAGGCTGAGCCTTTCACATCTGAGGATGAGCAGGCCTTTACTTCTGAGATTAGTGCAATTAGCTTTCACTCAGCAGGGGAAGTGAGGATGATGTCAGGAAGGGAGAGACAGGGGAGTGGAGGGAGATTTCAGAAGCCTGTGCACCCTGCGTGAGATTCCTCCTGATGTTTTTGCTGCTAAGCTGCCATAACGTATTAGACACAAACTGCTGAAAACCAGTGATGTTTGGGAGAAACTTGTAAAGACAGCAAGTTTTGATATAAGCGGCTTGTACAAACATGAAAGCCGGAGGATGTAAGCCGAAAAGAATTTGAAAAATTGTGGAGATGTATTTTAAATCTCAAGAGGTCAAGAAACTGGAATTTGAGTCAGGTGTTAAGCAGCCGGTGTAGTCCACAAGGATAGCTGTATCCAGTCACCCTGTGGACCATGGCAGAAACTAGGGGAAAGAAGATTCTTGGGAGGCCTGATATGTACGTTCCAAGATTGGAAGGGCTGTCAGGTGGGGGCAGTTTGACTTGATCTGTGCGGATCTAGAGGGCAGAACTTGGAACAATTGGCTTAAATATCTGCAAGGCTAATTTTATCTTGGTAGAAGAAATATGCAAAGCTGGCCAAAAATGAATCAACAGTCTCATCAAGCAGGGAACTTCCTATCATGGGAAGTGTTCAGGCAGGAGTCTACCTGTTAGATATGTTGGGAAAGCATTCCTGTCTGAAACTGACTTGGAAATGGATGCCTTCTAAGCTCCCTTTAGTACTTTGGAGCTAACAGAAAACACTATTTGGAGAAGAATCTGCCTTGCCCTATGAATTTTTGCAGTTGGAAGAAGACATGAGGCAATGCCCTAATACTTTAGGACCTCTTCCGTACTAAATTTCTACTCTCTTAGAGGGGAGAGGGAAGAGGGAAGAAGGAGTGAAGGAAGAGGAAAGAAAGAAACAGAAGGTAATTACCGTGGGACAGAAATACATTCAAAAGTTAGAAAGAGAAATTTAAAAGTCCAAAATAATAGATCACTTCCTGCTAAAATGTTCTGATAAAGCCTAAAAGGGCTGGAGTATGTTGCTAGCTGCCTGCAGGATCCCAGTTGAAAACAAAATCAAAGGACTTAGGCCACATGGTTATATTGACAGAGTCTGTTAGTTACCGGCTTCCATCCCTAGCACTTTGAACGTTTTTCTGTGCTGTTTTTAGTAGTGGGAAATTAGACATCAGAAATTACTCTGTTATATGCTATTTGAGAACTGATACTACCTCAGATGACTGTGTTCTTCCTTTCCTTCATTAGTTGTTAGAGTTTAAGTTCATCCTCGTGTGGATCTAAGGAGGGTAGAATTTCAAAGATAACCTTTCCTTGCAATCATTTAGTTTTGCCTTCAGAACTGCATCTAAGGCAAATGTTCACGTCCATGTCTAAAATAATCATTACCAGGAAATCTCAGTATATATTAAATTAAACTCTACATGCTCATATTTGGAAAGTACACATAGTTTTAAAAGTTTTTCCCTTTGAATTAAAAAATATGTAAATCTGCATAATAACCAAACAGATCAGCCCTCTTTCATTGTTAAATTAAGTGCAGAGTAGATACCTAGATAGGAGAATCATATCGTAAATATTCCAAGGAATTAATTGATCTCATTTAATTGAATTTGAGACCAATAAATTGTAATACCTTCTGCTGCCCTAATTACATGTGACATTGTAAGCAATCAGTTCCCTGTGATGGATGTGTCTAGGCTGCTATGTTTCTATTTGTCTCACATTTTTATGATCCCTAAATTCACTTAAACTTTAAAATGCAATTAAAATACAGCATAATCGTGCTTCCCTGGTGGCGCAGTGGTTGAGAATCTGCCTGCTAATGCAGGGGACACAGGTTCGAGCCCTGGTCTGGGAGGATCCCACATGCCGCGGAGCAACTAGGCCCATGAGCCACAACTACCAAGCCTGCGCGTCTGGAGCCTATGCTCCGCAACAAGAAGCCGCGATAGTGAGAGGCCCGCGCACCGCGATGAAGAGTGGCCCCCGCTTGCCACAACTAGAGAAAGCCCTCGCACAGAAACGAAGACCCAACACAGCAAAAATAAATTAATTAATTAATAAACTCCTACCCCCAACATCTTCTTTAAAAAAAAAATATATATATATATATATACACAGCATAATCAAGATTGAGAAAAAACAAGCTTTCAGAAGTCTACACAGATATGAGTTATGAGAAGATTTAGGTACTCTGATTTCACCAGCCATATATTTTTCAGAAGGCCTCCCCAGTGGTTGCCACAGAATTATTAACAAAATCCAGCGGCCCTGGAGCTTCCTAATGCTTGTGAATGATTTGGCTTAAAGGTTTTTGCAGTCCTCATTTGCATTGTAAAATGGACTTCAGCTCTAAGTTTAAGGAGAAGTTTTAGAAGCTTTGACATGGCAAGATGCCATGAGAATATTTTCCCTGTGGGGAAACGAAACTCAAATGTGCTAATTAAGGGTACTTAATATCCCTCAAAATTAATTCTTTGTTACCTGCAGTGGTTTAATTATTCCCTTATGGAAAGCTCAGAAATGCCCTGAATCTTTAAATAGCAGTGGACTGCTTGATTCTGAGTCAACATCCACTTTGAAGATATTTCTTCTACTCGTTGGCTACAGCAGTGGCCAAAGAGAGGAAGATTTTTCGATGACGCAATAAAACAGTAAGACAAATTTTCCCCGGTGGTTTGCGAAATCAGCTTCGTTAATATCATCATCCCTCACATGAGAGAATCTTCCAGAAAAAAAATTTATAGCGATAAAAATGAAAAGAGGGAAAGAGCTACAGTTAAACATCAGGCAATTCTAAGCTCTGACCACCAGAAGCAGTCAGCCAGCCCTGACACTTTCCCCACTAGCAGCCTGCCCTTTCCAGAAAAGCAAAAATCAGATGTCCTCAGAAGATTTTGGTTGAACTGAGAGAGAACTAACCATATACAAGGCTGTTTATCTTGAGAAATAAACTTGAGTGTTATCCAGGTAACTGTTGTTTCTCCTGGAATTCTTCTTGAATCAGGTATCCCCATGTAGCTATGGGACACACTAAAAAGCTCTAAATGTAGGTACATGTCTTGAGTTCAAATGTCACTTCCTCTGGTAGCCAACTCTGACCACCCAATCTAAAGCTGCTGCCCAGTCACTCTGTCACATCCCCCACTTACAGTCTTCCCATCACTCACAGCCATCTGATATCTTCTTGTGGGTTTACTTATCTACCAGTTTGTTCCTGTCATCCCACCTCAAACGTGCATTCTGGGAGAGCAGGGCCCTGGCCATCCTTGTCACTGCTGTACCCCAAGCTTTGAGCAGCCCTTGGGTCATGATGGCTGTTCAGTAAATCATTGTTAAAGGAGGGGAGTGTAGATTTTTTTTTTTTTTAATGTCAAACCCCTCTAACAATCAAAAAAAGATTTATTCTGGAGCCTGAGCTAGGAAAGGAGCTGGATATCCTGTGGCAGCAACCTGGAATCCGTGAATTTAACCAGGATAATGTGCGAGGACCCAAGTCCCCTGCACACACCCAAACCTCTGCACCAAAGCTGTCCGCTCAAGCGAGTTTGACCAGAATCGGTCGATCAATTGATCACTTGGCAGGACTTGCAGGGTTACTCATTCTCTTGGGCTGGAATGTTATCAGCTTAACTCTCATCTATCTCCTCCCTCTGGAGCGGTCAGTGAATCTCTGGAACTCTCGGTCTAACCCCATTTTGACCTACATTTGATAAGGTCAAGTGTGAGGCATTTCTTAAACTTAGGAAAACTAGGCCAAATGCCCTGCACAGACCCTGGGCCTACCTGTGTCCTAATGTACACCTGTACTTCTGCTACTTCTCTCCTCTTAATTTTGTTTGGGCCACAGAACCAAGGAGTTCATTCCACTGGGCTGGTGAACAGTTTACATAGGAGTGCATGTATGTATTATCTCCTCAATTAATCTTAACTTAGCCAAACATATAGATATGGTTTTCTGTGCCTTCACTACCCCCTTAATTTAGTCTCTAACCAATAACTCTTTTGAGGGGTTAACTAACCTTCAAGCTGCAGGCCAGAGCTACACAGAACCTGCGGGGAAACATAGTAGCTTGTGTGGAATTAGACCATTTGTAAATTGTAGTCAGTTTGAAAAAAGAAAATTTCATTGAGTCAAAAAGCCTGCTTTATCTCCTTGCAAGATTTGATATTCGAGCAGGAGATACAGATAGAGTCATTTGCTCAGGCCTTCCAAGGTTACCCACGGTAAAGAGACAATACGGTCAGGGCAGACATCGATTTTCTGGATTTCAGACCATCCTCAGAAATACTAGTTAACACAACTCTTCATAGATCCCAATGAAGAAGACCTCTTCTCAGTATCAAAAAGGAATAACAGATCATTTGGAAAAACTTCATGTCTTAAGCTTCCAGTAATGGGAATTTGTTTCAATTCTTGTAGGCTAAAAATATGAACAAACACCACTGAAAAGGCCTAGAAAAAAAGGCCCTAATGGTGAAGTAACACTTTTCCCATCTTGCTGTCTTTTCCCAGGTCACCTTCAGACAAGGGGCGGATTTCCTCCCACATGCATTCTTCCCCCTTACAAAACTTTGCCCTCTCCAGGAATGACCCATGGTCAACATTTGGCCTCTGCTTGAGAATTTAAGGACAAATCTCAGCCTTCCTTTTCCTGCACCATTAGAAAATGTCTAAGTAACATGAGAGCCATCCAAAAGACAAAGCCACAAATATCCAACTCAAGGAAACAAAATAAAACCTGAAGATTTTGGCAAGGTGTCCATGGATTTCTGCCCAATGCATCTGGCCTTCCCTTTGGTCTGCCCCAACCAGCTGGGCAGTAAAAGAGGTGAATCCAGAAGACTCATCCATTAGAGGGAATACAGGGCCTGCCTGGTATCTGAAACACCTACGCAATCTGCCACTACTCTGTGCAAGAGCCTCTGCCTGGCTCTCCTTGTCTACAGGACAAATCCAGACTCCTTCATAGGTAAGCAGGGCCCACAAGTTGACTTTCCATCTCTCTTTCCTAATCCAACACTTCACTTTCCATCTCTTTCTCCTAATCCAAATCGTTGAACTTTGTACCCATCCCGACAGCTCAACCTTCCTCTCTCACACGTGTACTTAAACAAGTTTTTTTCTTCTTCATATTATTTCCTCCTGTTTAGAATGCCGTTCCCTTTCTTCTCTACCCATCAAAATTGTATTTGTAAGCTAACTTCTGTCTCAAAAACCACCTTCTGAAATTTAGATCACATCAGAATTAGAACGAATCCCTCCCTACCTGGGGTTAACGTTGGGCATTCCACCAGGCAGGTTGTCTTTTCTCTTGAACCACTGGCTCCTTTAGGGCAGAACTAGTTCTTATTTCATCGCTATTGCCCCAGGGCCTAGCAGGGATTTTTGCACATAGCAGGTATTTAAGAAAGTTTGGTCTAATTGTATTTCTTAGGAGAACAGCCTCTAACAGCTAATTTAGGGTGGGAGACAGTTGATACGAATTGTTAAGAGTTCAGGAGTAAGAATGAAGTTCACCTGTAAATCCCAGCTTCACTTCTTACAAGCTGTATGGCCTTGGAACTAACTAAATCTTTAAGCCTGAGTTTCCTCATCTGAAAAAAATGGGGTATATTTACATCTGTAATACATAAAAGTATTTACCTCATCTAGCTATTGGAAGAACTAGATAAACACGTTTAGCACGAGGCCTAGCACTTGGTAAGAATTCAATACGTGTTACTTCTCCCCTCCTGCCTCTCCCCTCCCCCGTTCTCCTCCTTTGCTTCATTACTCCTCCTCTTGCTATCTTAATATCATAAGGGGAAGGCCAGCTGTGGACTATAAACCTGGTTACCTCTCCCACAGCTGGGCTCCGTCTCTAGGCTATGTCTTAGGAAGACTTTTCCTTCTTGCAAAGAATACTGTAACTGTCACCGAAATGTGGCCTTGTTATCTTGGAGTGGAGAGAATTTGTCTTTGGGTTAACCCCTCTTTTGTTTGAGAAAACTACCTCACTAGCTCTTTGAGACATACAAATGAAAAGCAAATGTTTACCCATTGTTTGGCTAGAAACCGTGAGGTCACCAATAATTGGAAGACCCATGTTTAGCACTCAGAGTTGATGTTTGGTGTGTAAGTTCTTGTATTATTGAAGTGAGCTTCTTCCTGTAGACTTTGTTGCAATTTGTGTATGTGTGTGTGTGTGTGTGTGTGTGTGTGTGTGTGTGTGTGTGTGTGTAAAGGAAAAAAATATTTCTAAGCCTTGCAGGAGTGAGTTTGGAGAGCCAGGCTGAATTCTTGCTTGTCCTAGCTAGCACTGGGCTTGGGAGCCAGGTGATGTGAGTTGTTTTGCTTTATTTTATCAGCATCAATGGCAGGAAAAGGAGACTGATGTTGGGGTGAAGTTGAAGGGCGGCCTTTCATAGAACCTTGTCACCCTCTGGGAAGGGCAGTGCCGTTCCTCTGCCCAGGTGACAAGACAGAGTTGGAACAGAGTCATTTCTCCCACCTCTTTGCAAAACCAGCTCCCCTCTGCCTCCCCCAGCAGCTACTGGAGCAAGAAGACCCACCTCTGTTGTCACTGTTGCTCTCAGAAGTCCAACCACTGGCAGAGAAAACTAAGAACGCGGTAGCTGTTATGTAGTGGCCTGAAGCACAGATGGGTTGGTGGGCATCTTTAGGAACTATAGAAATAGTGGGGAAGAAAGGGAAACATTTCTGGGAAGAGTGAGGTCAGGGACGTGACTTATTGAGCTCTTGTAACTTGGATGTTAAAATTATTGTGACCTCATATTACCATCCCCAGTTCCAGTTTTATAAAATCTGCGGCATGCTATTTGAATAAATAAATATTTGGTTTTAAAATGGATTATTATTTTTAATTTATTTTTTTTTTAATTTAAAGCCAGAAAGAATTTGGGGTGGGAGATAGCATAGCATGGTGGGGTTTTTGTTTGTTTGTTTGTTTTTGATAGGTAATAAGTGGATTTATTTAGAGAGAAACACACCCCGCAGACAGAATGTGGGCCATCTCAGAAGGTGAGAAAGGCCCATAGTGGTTTTTTTTAAGAGAATGGATTCTGGAAATCAGCATATTTCTATCTTGGCTTTTCTTTTTACTAGTGTAATCACAAGCAATTTATTCACCCTCTTTAAGCCTCTGTTTTTTATCTGTAAAATATAGATGTGTGGCAGGTTGTATCTTCCAAAAACAGCTGCACCAGTATATACTTCATCTCACATGCTGTTCTCATGAAGTGACTTTGACCTTCTTTCATTAAGAGATGGGACCAGTAATCCCTTCCCTTGAATCTGGGCTGAACTTTGAAACTGCCTCAACCAAAAGAATGTGGCAAAAGTGATGTGACTTCCAGCTAAGTTATAACAGGCAATAGGCTTCCATGCCTGGCTCTCTGTCTCTCTCCCAGCCTCTAGACCCCAATCGCCATGTTGTGAGGAAGCCCAGGCCACATGGAGAGGTCATGTGTGGGTGTCCCTGTTGACATCCCCACCAGACCCTCAGCTGACAGCCAGCATTAACTTCTCGACATGGGAGTGGTCGATTCTTCAGATGATTCCATAGCCCAGTCTTCAAATCCTCCAGCTGAGATCCCAGACCTCATGGAGCAGAGATAAATCAAATTTATCATGTTCTTTCTGAATTCTTGACCCACAGAAACCATAAGAGATGATAAAAGATTACTGTTGTTGTAAGCCCCTAAATTTTGTGGTGATTTGTTATACAACAATAGGTAACTAAAATGAGAGATAATGGTATGTAATCCATGGTGGTGTTATGAGAGTTTAAAGAAATAGCACAAAGCTTAGCACAGCAGTGAGGGCTCAAAAACGTCAGATGCTTTTATTATAACAAAAAAAGGCAGTTCCTAAGCAAAAATTTGAGGGAAATGAGGGCTCTTAAGAGACCTTTTCTGTGTGTCTTAACAGATAACCAGGGGAAAGAGAAGTTGAAATTGTTGAGGAACCCACGCTAGAAGCAGAGATCTGTGGAGCTGGTGCGTGAATAAAATCACGTGAAGATTTGGTTTTCCCTCTCTGGAAGAAGTCCTCTTAAAATTCCTGGAGCCAGAACCTCAGGATGGGAGAGAGAATATATGTGTCGGGGCCACTGTCATATCTGCACCCTCACAGTGGTTGGCCCACCACCCTGTGGTGAGCACCAGTATTTAAGAGAAGCTAGCTTCTGTATGTAATTACAATGACCTCTCCAGTCAGTTACTCTCCAGGTAACCTGTACCTGTACATGCAGGTCTAATATTAGTTTCTTGGCATATTTCAGAAAGGTATCAGACTGTCATAAAGCCCTTCTGTAAGGACTGCTTCAGTGGGAACTTGGAGATATGTCAAGCTTGTCCTGTATCACTAAGGTAACAAGAACTCCATCATCCTCAAAATTGGCTCTAGTTTCAAGAGCCATCCATCATTTTGATGAAGATAGATGTGGACCACTGAATATTCTCCTAGTGTTTCCAATGACCAAGGATATCAACAGGAAAAGGAAAGACAATGGCCAGTTTATACTTCTAATCTTTTTCCCCCATACACACAAAAAAAGGTTATAAAGTATTATAAAGTCAGTAACAGAATAAGGACACTGAAAATTAACCGGAAAATATATCTTTTTCCCCCGCTGTTCCTGAAGGTGTGTTGTGTAAAATTTGGGATTATTTCAGATTTATAAACAATTATTTTAAGCAATGATTTGAAAAGAGAGGCAAGACTTTAATGGTGGTGTCTCTGGCATAGTAGCTGAGGAAATGGTTTTTAGGTTAAATGTCATTTTAACATCCTTTAAATCATCCTTTAACCCTACTGATGTGGCACGTGCTAGTAAATTTAGATACCATCTACTGAGTGCTTTTCCTTGTTCTAAGCACTATACTAATTTCTTTGTATGCATTACTTCATTATAATCCCCATCACGATCAATCTTATGAGATAGGCATCACAAACCCCAATTTTTTCTTGTGGAAATTGAGAGTTACAGAAGTCAAACAGCTTCTAAGAGGAGCTGAGATGGGATCCAAAGACCATGCCTTGCCCATTACTAACTTTAGCTGAGGTTGCTTCTCCACTCTGCATGTGCAAAGGCTGCTTCAAGACTCAGCTCAAGTGTCACCTCTTCTTGCATGGTTTTCTGTTCACACACACACACACACACACTCACAGGACATACTCTCCCACTCACTTCTCTCTAAACTTCTATAGCATCGCTGGCCAAATGAAATAATGTGAGCCACGTGTGTAATTTTAAATTTTCTAGTAACCACGTAAAAACGTGAAAAGAAACAGGTGAAATTAATTATATACTTTAACCCAACGTATCCAAAATACTATCGTGTCCCATGTAGTCAATATAAATATTATTAATGAGATGCTTTGCATTTTTTGCACTGAATCTTCGAAATCTGGTGTGTATTTTATACCTACAGTACATCTCAGTTCGAACTAGCCACATTTCAAATGCCCAATAATCAATAGGTAGTGGCTGTTCTGTTGGACTGTGCAGTTCTATAGCATTTAGCCCATGTCATTTCCTTTTCATTCAGTGTAAAGTAAGTCTCTTGAGGTCAAGAAATGAGACAAACTCATCTTTGTATTTCCCAACATCCCCAAATATCACATAATAAATGTTTGAGTCAACATGTGAGTCAAGAACACAAGTACTGGCACCTTACTGGATTCCTAGAAGGGAAGTATCTGCCCCACATCAAGGCATGGGTAGTTCTCACAAAGTCATCTTCCCACCACGTGGTCTTAGGAGCTGCAAGATGCCCAGAGAGCTGCAAAACAGCCTTGAGGTTGAAGTTGTGAAACTGACAAGGAAGAAAAAGAGAGAATGCTATGGGGGTTATGAAAACAAAAGACAGACAAAGCCCCAGATCACTTTCTGGTGATCGTTCAAAAAAAGAAAACGAGACAAACACATGGTGATGAGAGGTTACCAAGTGACTCAACCGTCTGAAAATAATAGAGCAGTAATTGATACTTAGTGTGAAAGGATTCTTTAAATCTCTCCGGTGTGGCTTACACACTTGAAACACATCTTGAGCATATAAAAGTGGTATATTTGGAAAAAATAACCTTTTTTTGGCCACTCAGGTTATATCTGACTCAAAATCCAACAGGTAGTATCCATTAAAAAAATCAGTTGTCAATTAGTGTCTTAAGTATTGACCAGTTTTTTCTTTTTCCAGTGAGTAGCTCTTACTATATGGGAATATAGCTTCACAGTGTATTTACTGTATTGTTTGTGAATTTGTACTCAATTATTTTCCTAGTTGGCTGTGACAGTTAGTGGCACATCCTAAAATACTTTTCATTTGTGTAGGACTTTAGAGTTCACTTTTGTATATATTACCTCCCCTTGATGAAACTCTTTGGGACATTTTGTGTCACTCCCCAGGAACCTTCTGTCGAGGATTTCTGGAGTCATACAATCAAAGTCTCAGGCTGTTGATTTTGGAAATCATGTCAATTCATAGTTCACAAGTGATTAAAATGCAGTCTTCTTTAAAATCAGAGCTTGCCTTTTAAGTACATACGGGTCTTTCAGGACATACAGGTGGATTGAATGCAGAAAATCCTCAGACGCTCCCTCTGCCTGTGAAGTAATAAGGCTTGGAAAAGGCATTTTACTGATGTCCTTTGGTTTCCGGCAAAAACATGTAGGACTCAGACCATCACCAGCTGAGAGGCCACTCATAAAATATGATGAGGCCCGGGCTTCCCTGGTGGCGCAGTGGTTGAGCGTCCACCTGCCGATGAGGGGACATGGGTTCGTGCCCCGGTCCGGGAAGATCCCACACGCCGTGGAGCGGCTGGGCCCGTGAGCCATGGCCGCTGAGCCTGCGCGTCCGGAGCCTGTGCTCCGCAACGGGAGAGGCCACAACAGTGAGAGGCCCGCGTACCGCAAAAAAAAAAAAAAAAAAATGAGGCCCAGAAGTTTGGGGATTTTTAATGTCAAGAAACATTCTCCCTGGAATATCAGCCTCACAGTTATTATCATTTCAAGAGGAGGCCCGAAACAGGTAAGGAAACCTCTGGACACTGTTGGCTGAAGCAGGGCTTCATCTGAAATCTGCACTCAGAGCTGACTGCACTCAGAGCTTCATCTGACTGCACTCAGAGCTGACATTGTCCTGAGGTGTCTCTCTGTGGTCTCACCATGAGGTGATTGCCAAGTAGCTCAGTCTGCTCAAAGTTTCACTAATGGAGTTTGATGGTTGGTAACAGAAAAGTAAGATATAATGCAACTTCTTTTCTTCGTTTTCAAATCTCGTGCTAATTTATATTCAAATTCTTTTAAGCATCCAGGGTGGAAGGGAAAGTTTATTCCCTCACAGGGTGGTTAAGAGTAGGGCGTGGGTAGGGTTTCCATATGCCCTTTACACCCAATTAATTTTCTACAGAATTGAGCTCTCAGGAGGCTGCTAGTTTTAAAGCCTATCCCACCCCCTTTTATCAGCCGTTGAAATGGGCCATTAGATCTTCAATCGTTATCAACCCAAGATGTTATGGTTGTAGCTTAGCAAGAATAAAGCCATTTTCTAAAGGTGTGTGTGTATATAACAGGAAGAAAACTATGTTATCTAAAAAAATTGGATAGCGTTCTACATTCTACACTAATGGATCTTTCCTAACAGTGGAAGGGGGTGGGGGAGAGTAGGCTAGAAGATTGTGGGAAAATAAGAGAGGGCTTTAGGGCCATGGTTTGCCACCCTTTTTGATCAAACATCTCATTTTTATAATAAGGAATTAAGACTGCCACCTTGACTCTCCTGAAATGAAATTCAAATAATCTTTTCTAAAAATCCAATGTACTTCCCTAACTGTAGTATAAAGGAGCAATAAAAAGGAAGCAATTTATGAAATACATAAAAATATGTATTCAATACGCAAATGTTTGGCTAAGAGGACACTAGAAAGTCCATAATGGAATCAGATGCCTGCACTGATCCTAGAATCCAACAAACACATTGGTGACAACTGCACTCTGAACCGTTGTGTGTTGCATTGAGCAATGTTGCCATCCTGATGTGATGTCCTGAAATAGTGAACACCTCTTGGGGAAGTTCCAAACCAAATGCAATCATCCCTCAAAAAGTCAAAAATATGTTGTTTTTATATATAACTCAGAGTCAGGTTCTAGGTTCAGATAACAGGATTTATCTTTACCTACATGAGTGTCCAGGGGAACTTTGAAAGTAGCAGGAGATGCCAGACAATTCTTCATTATGTGAGACTATCTCACAGGTTGAGATAGGTTCAAGGTTAAGACCTTGAACGCCATTTTAAGGTCTTAACGCCATTTCCTGTTTTATGCTATGCTGAAGTCTCCTATTCTTAGGCCCAGACCTCTCGCAAAGCTGGTGAATCAGGCTTGGAGAGCATCAGCCGTGAACAATGCCCCAAATCATGCCATGAAGCTAGTTTGGTGAAGACCCTGCCACTGCCACCACAGGGCACAGACAAGTCAGTGTGTGCAGCTGCCACCACTGACCTGGGAAGAGAACACAGCTGTCTCCCAGGTATCACCCTGTACTGCTTGAGGACCACATGGTGACTGCTTCTTCACGCCGCTGGCTTTCGCCTTTGAAGTGTGGTGAGTGAATCTGATTGGCTCAGCCTCTGTCACATGTCCTTGTCTTAACTGAAAGGGAGGTTCGGAAAGTATACAAACATCTTGACCTTCTAGAGTGGGAGGCAGGCTCTGCTTCCTCCAAAACAAGAAAAGCGTTCAGAGGCTGGACAGCCTACCAGAATGACCAATGCCCACTCTAGCTGGCCAAATGAGTTCTGCAGAAGTCCCATGGGGTTTTAGAGTACAGAGTGGTCTCTGAGGAGTTATGGGCAAGGAAGGATTTATACAGGAGGTGAGGTCTGATCAAGACTTGAAGGATGAGGAAATTAATATGGTTGTGTGTAGGGATGGGAGAAGGAATTCTCCAGAGATGGAATGACATGAACAAGTATGCAGAACTGGGAAAACAAGTGCAGGCAAAGGAGTCCAATTTCACTGGAGCTGAGTTCCACGGGGAGTCATTAGTGAAAGGAGAGAAGAAGGGACAGGAATGGCATGCAGAAGTTTGGTGAGTTTGTTTAACAGCGTTTTGACGTAATCAAAGTTGTGTTTGATGAGAGTATTTGCATATTTTCTGTATTGACTTTTATTGATTTATCAAAAAATAATGTCCTTGTCAATTTGAATCTCATTCTTAGTCTTTAGGGGAACAGACCTGTTTTTATGAATTGCTAGGAGCCTGAAGGTTTTTTGGTTATTTGTTTGTTGTTTGTTATTTTTGTCACTGTTGTTGCTGTTTTTTTCTGATAAAGAGGCTAACTCCTTTATACTTTTAATTTGTATTACATTGTCTCCACTGAGGAATTTCACAAGTATCTTTTAGCTGATTCTAAGAGTGACCCCCACCTGCAACTTTTAATCAAACTAGGTGTCATAATCCATTTTTTCCAACACTCGTTGCACACCTAACATGTACTAGGATCACTATTTAATGCTTTCATCTACATGTTTAATGTTACTTTCAAATTACTCTTTTATTTATGAAGAAATAGGATCTGAGAGAATAAATAATTTGCCCAATGACACACAATTTAGAAGTGGTGGGATAAGGGTTTTGACTCATGTCTGTCTATCTAATTCCCACATGATCTAGTGGCTTCTCTCATCAGAGTGCAATCTGAAATTATTGGCTGTGCTATCTAGATGTTCTGTGATATTTTGGTTCTAGCCATTCTGAAGCCAAGAGTCTCTGAGACTCAGTTTTAAAGAACTCAAAGGAAGCAGATCTTTTATTATTATTATTACTTTTTTATTGACGTATAGTTGATTTACAATGTCGTGTTAATTTTCTGGTATACAGTGAAGTGATTCAGATATATATATATATGTGTATATATATATATTTATATATATGTGTGTATATATATATATATATATATATATATATATTCTTTCTTTTCCCTTATAGGTTAGTACAAAATATTGAGTATAGTTCCCTGTGCTATATAGTAGGTCCTTTTTCTTTATCTATTTTATATATAGTAGTATGTACCTGTTAATCCCAAACTCCTAATTTATTCCTCTCCCCCTTCCCATTTGGTAACCATAAATTTGTTTTCTGTCTATAAGTCTGTTTCTGTTTGGTAAATAAGTTCATTTGTATCATTTTTTTAGAGTCCACATATCAGTGGTATCATATGATGTTTGTCTGACTTACTTCACTTAGTATGATAATTTCTAGGTCCATCCATGTTGCTGCAAATGGCAATATTTCATTCTTTTTTATGGCTGAGTAATATTCCATTGTACATATGTACCACATCTTCTTTATCCATTCATCTGTCCATGGACACTTAGGTTGCTTCCATGTCTTGGCTGTTGTATAGTGCTGCAATGAACATTGGGGTGCATGTATATTTTCAAATTAGAGTTTTCATTTTTTCTGGATATATGCCTAGGAATGGGATTGCTGGATCATATGGTAACTCTATTTTCAGCTTTGTTTTGTTTTGTTTTGTTTGTTTGTTTGTTTTGTTTTTTGTGGTACGCGGGCCTCTCACTGTTGTGGCCTCTCCCGTTGCGGAGCACAGGCTCCGGACGCGCAGGCTCAGCGGCCATGGGTCATGGGCCAAGCCGCTCCGCGGCATGTGGGATCTTCCCGGACCGGGGCACGAACCCGTGTCCCCTGCATCGGCAGGCAGACTCTCAACCACTGCGCCACCAGGGAAGCCCTATTTTCAGCTTTTTTAAGGAGACTCCATTCTGTTCTCCAATCTTGTTGGACATCTCACTCAGGATCACCTGGCTTAAATCAACAAATCTTTCATCTTGCCAAGGATGCCCTTTGCAGTAGTGGAAGTTAACTATGCTACTATAGTCTTTATGCCATTTTTGTTTGGCTGTTGGACAGCTCTGCCTTGAGGTGATATAATCTGCCTTCCTTGGTACCTCCTTGACAGTACCTGGTACATCCTTGTGTGATAAAGTTACCCCTGAGAGGATGTGCTACACTCTTGTCTCATTCTCTGAACCAGAGGCTCCAAGTCCTAGAGAGTGGTAATACAAACCAACATCCAAGATCTAGGGATCATCATGGAGAAGAATGGACAACAGAGTCCAATGGTGATGTAACAACCCATTTGTGTCCCCAGTACATCCTCCACCCCCACCAAAGCTTGAGCAGAAATTTCAAGGTATGGCCATCCAGTACGCTATAACATTTGGTTTCCAATTTCTATTTTCTTTCTTTGTTCACGCTTTGAGAGAGAGACCAACAGGCATTAAAATGTCAGAAAAAAAGCAGGCAATGGGAGGAAAATGGAAAAAATAAGTAATCTTCGGTTTCAAGCTTGGCTGGACCTCTCCCCTGCTCTGCTGCCCTTAAGGAACAGACCTTGTAGCAGGTATCAGAGGCATTCACCACCCACCTCAAGTCCTCACTCTCTAGATCCCTCAATCTGAAGGTCATTTTGTCTCATATTTCACTGAGAAATAGAGGCCAACGGTTTGAAAATCTTTCCTTTCCCTCACCCTGCAAACCTCCCTCTATTTAGAAAAGTGTACCTCCTACTTTTCAAAGTTAAGCTCTCCTCCCATGCTCCTAACACCAGTCCCACCTACCTTCTTCTGTAACTCGCTCCATCAACTACCTTTATTTTTGTCTCCTATGTCTCTCAGGTTACAAATATGTTCAAGGGCACCATATCTTAAAGGCAAACCAACACATGAAAAGGCTTTTCTACCCCTAACCCACCCACTGCCAGTTCACTTCTTTTCCCTTTGCACAGATTTGTTGAAAGGGTAAGGCTTCATGTACTGTCTGTACTTTCTCACCTCCCATTCACTCCCTGATGCAATATGGTGTCTTTGCTGAAACTGCTTCCCCCAGACCAATGTATTGGACATCTGGGTTTTTGTTGTTGTTGTTTGCTTGTTTGTTTGTTCTGACTGGCATTCCTGACCAGAGTTCCCCTGGTGGTCACAGTCAGAGGGGACATTCACAGAAGCCAATGTAGACCTCTTGAGTTTCCTTCTTTGGAATCTGACACCTGAGCAGAGACACACTGAAGAAGATGTGAGTGCTGAGCATCAGCTGGCATCACAGTGAAAAAAGTCCACCTGTTTTTTTGATGCTCAGCACCCCAGGGCTCCTATATTTCCTGCCCTTCCTGAGACCTGGTTTCTCAGCTCTTCATGAGACTGTGAGCTATACTGTATGCTGATAGCTCCCCTTTTCCTTTTTAAGTTACTGAAGGGGAAATGGGGAGTAAAGGCTAATAAGCATAGAGTTTCTTTCTTCCCTGAGATATCTTTCTCACCCATGTCCTAAGATGATGGGAATACAAGGGGTAAATCCCTGACATCAAAACTCCCTAAAAGTCCGATATTATAGAGCAAGTCATTAGCATGAATCCACCAGACACCACTTCCCCTGAGTTGTCTTACACTATGCTAAAAGGGGCATTCAGAGGTGGAGTGATGATAGTTGAAAAAAAACAGAAGAAGTGCAACAGGGATGCTTATTAATTAGTTAGAAGAATAAAGAATCAAATTGGCTTATCCTCAGTTCTAGGAGGCCTGGAGAGGAGCACACATAAAATCAGGTGGACACAGATTCATGTTCTGGAAGATCCAGCTTTAAATCCCAGCTCCATTGCTTAATCTGGTTTTAGACTCCTTAACTTCTCGAAGCCTCAGTTTCTTTACCTGGAAAATGCAGGTAATAAACGTATCTACTGTGTAACGTTCTTATGAAGATGAAATGAGCTGTAAGAAATTTTAAATGGTTAGCAGAGCGTCTGTTAACCAGTGAGTGATCAATAAATGTAACTTGCTATGACTATGATTTTTTTTCTAAATTCATGTATAATCTCGCTGGCTTGCCATGAGTTAGGCCACAGTGGATGGTCATAAAGAAATATATTTTAACTGCTTTTTAAAATTATTTTAAAATCATCCTTAAGTTGCCCATAAGGAAAAAAGAATTGGCTTGGATCCTTCAAGAAGAAAAGATAGATCTGAGCATTCAGTGGTGATAGGTGAGCTTCCTAAGGAACGTAGCAACTTGGTTACTAGGGAATTTTTTTTTAACTGAGGAAGAAATGATTATGTGTTAACATATTTTAGATGTGTGTCATGTTTAGGGATCCTTACTGTTCAAGGAAGTCAAGTAAGGAGGGAGGCAGTTTCTCATTGCACAAAACGAGACAAAAAGAAAGTACAATGGACCCTTGAATAATGAAAGGGTTAGGTATATCAATTCTCCCTGCAGTGGAAAATCCCTGGATAATTTAGTCAGCCTTCCTTATACGCGGTTCCTCCGTATCTGCGATTCCATATCCTTGGATTTAACCGACCTCAGATGGTGTAGTACTGCAGTATTTACTGTTGGAAAAAATCCGAGGGTTTTTTTCTCTCGGGGAAAGTGGCCCCACGCAGTTCAAATCCATGTTGTTCACTGGTCCACTGTATTGAACTGAGAGAGAAACTGAAGGTTACAATGGCAATTGACACTTCATCTAAAACTGCAAAGTAGACAGGTGAGTGCTGTGTGGCTCAGTGCTAAACCCAGAATATAACTTCAACAGTTTCCTAAAAGCAATAAGGAGTATGATAATTGAGTAGAGATTTATAACACTGGGACTTTAGTTCAATGATTTACAGGACCTGTACCTAATGTTGTTCTCTGTTCATGTCCTTACAGCACAGCATTAAACAGGTTGCTTGAAAATTAAATAAGAGGACTAGGCCTTAGTACCTGTGTGACCTTGGTTATATAAAGCGTGGCCATCTGTAAAGTTTAGCAACTAAAAACACCTGCCAAACTGACTTCGAAGAACTATTGGAAACATCAAAAGGAATAATTAATGTGAACACACTTTGCAAATGAAAAGGCAGGATACAAATGACTATCCTTGTGATTATGCGAAATCAAGTGGTTAGTAAATGGTTAAGCACTTTACATTTTATTTTAAAGGTACATTTTTATAGTGAAAACAGAATTGACTTCACCATAAATTCATTTTTTTAAATTAATTAATTAATTTTTTGCTGCCTCGGGTCTTCATTGCTGCGCACAGGCTTTTCTCTAGTTGTAGTGAGCAGAGGTGCGCGGTCTTCTCATTGTGGTGGCTTCTCTTGTTGCGGAACACGGGCTCTAGGTGCGCAGGCTTCAATAGTTGTGGCACGCAGGCTAAGTAGTTGTGGCTCACAGGCTCTAGAGCACAGGCTCAGTAGTTGTGGTGCACGGGCTTAGTTGCTCCGTGGCATGTGGGAATCTTCCCGGACCAGGGCTCGAACCCGTGTTCCCTGCATTGGCAGGTGGGTTCTTAACCACTGCACCACCAGGGAAGTCCCTGTAAATTCTTTTTAAATTAACAAAATATTTAAACTATGGGCTCCAGTGTTAGACACCACCTGGTGGCAGTTAAGAGTAATGCAAGTACATTGCTGAGCTGCAGCACAAATGTCACAGAAAAATGTTAGGTGGAATGGGTACCGAGAAGTTCAAAGAAAGGCTTAGACTAAAATGAGCTGAAATGAGACTTGGCATGCTCAGGATTGAAGCTAGAAAATGGCTCTAGGGTTCGTGTGCTACAACCTGCAGCAGTGAAGCCACTGCTTGCCTCAGCTGTAACTAAATTAGGGGAAGAAAGTCAAGCCTCTTCTTTATCCTCGTCTTCCCACTGACCAGCACAATAGTGCTCAAAAAGTTTATTAAATGAAAAAAAGAAAAAGGAAATAATAAGGGAAGGGAAAGAGAAAGGGAGATAGAGAGGGAGGGAAAATCTTAAAGGAAACTCTGTAAACGAGCCCATTCTGTGTGTTTTTATTTTGTTAGCTTTTTTTTCCCTTCTTGTTGCCATCTGGTTTCTTTTGAAAAATTCCAACTCTGTGTCAACTGAACTAAGTTAAAAGATGCTAAGTTGAGATGGATGAAAAGCAATAGTATATCTTTTTGGAAATTTTATTTTATTGAAGTATAGTTGATTTACAATGTTGTGTTAATTTCTACTGTACAACAAAGTGATTCATTTATACATATATATATATATATATATATACATTCTTTTCCATTATAGTTTATCACAGGATATTGAATATAGTTTCCTGTGTTATACAGTAGGATCTTGTTGTTTATCCATCCTATATATAATAGTTTGCATCTGCTAATGCCAAACTCACAATCCATCCCTCCCATACCTCCTCTCCCACTTGGCAACCACAAGTCTAGGAACAGTATATATATATATATTTTTTGGCTGCGTTGGGTCTTCATTGCTGCATGCAGGCTTTCTCTAGTTGCAGTGAGTGGGGGCTACTCTTCATTGTGGTGCACGGGCTTCTCACTGAGGTGGCTTCTCTTGTTGTGGAGCACAGGCTCTAGGTGCTCAGGCTTCAGTAGTTGCAGCACGCGGGCCCAGTAGTTGCGGAGTGTGGGCTCTAGGGCATGCGGGCTTCAGTAGTTGTGGCGCACGGGCTTACTTGCTCCGCGGCATGTGGGATCTTCTCAGACCAGGACTCAAACCCGTGTCTCCTGAATTGGCAGGCAGATTCTTAACCACGGTGCCACCGGGGAAGTCCCAGTATATCTTTATAGGCTCTTTGTGATGGAACAAATCTGCCCTGACCTGGAATGCTAGGAAGAGTCCATGAAGTAGGGCAAATACGACCAAACATTGAGAGAGTTTGTGGGAGTTAGCTAAGGTCACAGCTCAGCAGTTCCTTCTTGCCTAGATGATCTTCACAACACCAGCCCCCAAATGCAAGAGTAATTCCCCAGTCTCGGTTGGTTGCTACCTGCCTTTTGGTGCTGGTATTCCCTAGCAGAAACAGGGAAATGTCTCCCTTTAAAGCCATAGTCTTTATGCTCTGGCCTTCCTTCATTTTCTCTTCTCTAGGTCTCTGCCCTGCTCCCAGTAACAGAGCGTACTTAGAACGTAACTTGTCCATGATTACTTTTCCCTGCAATGTGAGAAAATTTGCAGACAAACTACTGACTACATCATACCAGCCTCACAGACAATCAAGAACTTGGGCTTCAATTACAGACTGAGCTGATAGAAATCTTCCAACCAGCTAGTTAACCCCAATCTTCCACGTAAAATTCATTTAATTTACATAATACTGTAAAGTAGGTACTATTATGACCCTCACTTTGTAGCCTATGAAAATAGGGACTCTTCCTTGATGAAGACTCTGAAGATATGTATTACTCCAAGGGTGATGTAATACAGAAACTAGAAAAAAAATCATGAAACATTTATTAAAGTCCTAATAGGATGGTCAAAGTCATTGCTATTATGACGAGGGAGCAGAAATTCATAAAGGAAAGAAAAAGATGCAAAATAGGATGGCTGACTTTTTTTTTTTGGATAATGAATGCTAGGTTTTGAAAATGATATATATTGTCAAATTGTATCTCAAAGCACAGTAATAATCTATAGTCCTACACAAAAGTCCTGACAATGGTTATTTTATTTTGTTAGACATTGTGCATTTAAGAGTCTTTGCTACTTTAATACATAAGAAAATAATATTTAAGTAATTTTGTATGTCTTTGAATATCTTCTTTTTTTTAGATTTTTATTGGAGTATAGTTGATTTACAATATTGTGTTAGTTTCAAGTGTGAAGCAAAGTGAATCAGTTTTATACATATATGTGTGTGTGTGTGTGTGTGTGTGTGTGTGTGTGTATATCTCCATTCTTTTTCACATTCGTTTCCCATATAGGTTGTTACAGAATACTGAGTAGAGTTCCCTGTGCTATATATAGGTCCTTATTAGTTATCTATTTTATATATAGTAGTGTATATATGTTAATCCCAATCTCCTAATATATCACTTCCCCCCATGTTTCCCCTTTGGTAACGATGAGTTTGATTTCAAGATCTGTGAGTCTGTTTCTGTTTTGTAAATGAGTTCATTTGTATCATATTTTTTAGATTCCACGTATAAGTGATATATGATATTTGACTTTCTCTGACTTCACTTAATATGATAATCTCTAGGTCCATCCATGTTGCTGCAAATGGCATTATTTTGTTCTTTTTTATGACTGAGTAATATTCCACTGTATATATGTACCACATCTTCTTTATCCATTCTTCTGTTGATAGACATTTAGGTTGCTTCCATGTCTTAGCTATTATAAATAGTGCTGCAATGAACATTGGGGTGCATGTATCTTTTCCAATTATGATTTTCTCCAGATATTTGCCCAGGAGTGGGATTTCTGGATCATATGATAGTTTTATTTTTAGTTTTTAAGGAACCTCCATACTGTTCTCCATATTAGTTGTACCAGTTTACATTCCCACCAACAGTGTAGGAGGGTTTCCTTTTCTCCATATTCTCTCCAGCATTTATTGTTTGTAGATTTTTTGATGATGGCCGTTCGGACCCGTGTGAGGTGATACCTCATTGTAGTTTTGATTTGCATTTCTCTAATTAGTGATGTTGAGCATCTTTTTGGCCGTCTGTATGTCTTCTTTGGAGAAATGTCTGTTTAGATCTTCCTCCCATTTGTTGATTGGGTTGTTTGTTTTTTTTGATATTGAGCTACATGAGCTGTTTGTATATTTTGGAAATTAATCCCTTGTCAGTTGCTTCGTTTGCAAATATTTTCTCCCATTCTCTGGGTTGTCTTTTTGTTTTGTTTATTGTTTGCTGTACAAAAGCTTTTAAGTTTAATTAGGTCCTATTTGTTTATTTATTTTCATTACTCTAGGAGGTGGATCATAAAGGATACTGATATGATTTATGTCAGAGAGTGTTCTGCCTATGTTTTCCTCTAAGAGTTTTATAGTATCCGGCCTATGAACATTTTCTTATATGTGGCTTCTTCTGTGTATTATCTATTGTGTCTTTTTATATTTACTAAGTTTTAATATTTAAATTATTTTATGATAAACATATTAACCTTTAAAAAGAAAACAAACATAATAAAATGAATGCAGGTTGTTATTAATTACATTGTGCATTAGAAGCAATAAGTATTATAGCACTTGAAACCATGAAATAGAAGAGAATCTTGAAAAGCCCAGTAGGAGTTCATACAAAAAGATAAAGAGGGCTTCCCTGGTGGCGCGGTGGTTGAGAGTCCGCCTGCCAATGCAGGGGACACGGGTTCTTGCCCCGGTCCGGGAAGATCCCGTATGCCGCGGAGCGGCTGCGCCCGTGAGCCATGGCTGCTGAGCCTGCGCGTCCGGAGCCTGTGCTCCGCAACGGGAGAGGCCACAACAGTGAGAAGCCCGCATACCGCAAAAAAAAAAGAGATGAGAGATGTTGATCCCAAACAGGATAGAGAATGAAAATCAATCCTAAGAAGTATAGGTATTCCTATGGCTGGATTTGGCAATGTGATAGGATGGGAGGAGCAGATGAGAAGACTTGATATAGAAGAAATAACTAAAGATGTATTTTAAGAAATCTGAGTTGAAATAAAAGGCTGGAATAATATTAAATAGGTGATTCTATTGTGCATCTAAATTTGAAACCCACTGATCTAATTACTTTGTGCAGTTTCTTCCACCTGGAGCACTCTATGAATTTAAATTCCAGCAATATATTTATATTTTATCACATCCTCTGCCTTTCTGTCCACACTCACTTTGGAGGGAGAATGGAGAAGAAGAGTTTCTACAGAATTTTTGTAATTTAGTGATTTCAAAATAACGTATGATCTCAATGGCTTCATAGAAAAAAAAGTGTGACTTGATAAGAGGTCAAGTGAATTTATGAATTTTTTTACACAAAGCTCTTTGAGGAATTTTTCCTATTAAAAGAAGCCATCATTTTAGAAAAATTTTTTTTAACCTTTTACTATACTTGCTTTAATTTTTTGTTTATGAGGGTGTTTTAAATTATGAAAATGAATAAATTAATGGACAGAAATAGCCCCAAATCCTCTCATGTTGATTAACATGAATGGGGTTGGGGGCAGAAGAAAGCAACTCAGAATGACACAGAGGGAGAAACTTTAGACTTTCAGGGGATTTTTCTGTTAAAATCTCACTAGGAACTGACTCTTCAAAGACTTTACAGCAACTTTCCCTGAAAACATAACCTTCCTTTTTAGGTTGCCTGTTTTTTAGAGGACTTTTTAGCCAAAGGTCAAGGGAGAACTTCTTCTTAATGAGGGTCCAAATTAATTAAAATAGTTTGCTTTTATGTTTTGTTTTGATCAAAGTTGCTTACTCTTTTTAACATTATATTAAATTATAATCAGATAGAATTCGCATTGTTTCCCCTTTTACAGGTGAAATTTCTCTCTCCTGAGTCCCTAGAGGCTCTTCCTCCTAGTCTCTCTCTCCCACTTTTCCTCCTGTCCCATCTCCCCACGTTAGGAGAGACTGATAAAAAAAAAGGTTCACCAATTTGAAATGTTGGTGACATAACTTGGTCCCTCTTTTCTTCTTTGATGTTACTGGCCTCCCGACACACTGATGGCATTCAGGTATGACTTTCCTTTCTCATTTGGGGGCACTGGAAGAAGAATGTTCTCTACTTTCTAATAACGAAGTAGCAAGCATGCAACAATTTCTCTTGACCTCGCAAAAGACCAAGACTGAAGAACATCTTATGCTATCATTCTCTTTCTCTTTGTTATAACTTATATAAATTATCTCTTGGGAATGGAGTGCCCTAGGCCTTTCTCTTCCATTCTCTCTTAATAATAGTGTACCATTCTGAGTTTCCAGATGAAGAAAATATTATCAAATGACAAATGGCTGTGAAGGCCCTTTGGCCAGATTGTCTAACGGTCCACTCATACACAGTCCCTGTAGGCTCTGACTTTTTAGAGTTTCCATTGTACTTTTAATAACACTTTTTTTTTTCTTACTGAAGCACCTTTGATAGGCCTGATGATGTATTATATTTTCTGTTTGGATGAGTTCCTAAGAGATGTGTCCATTATGGGAATTACATGTTTCCTCCACCTGTACTTTAGGCCCATCGCATTCAGGACCACCTCTGACTTGAGCTGGAGGGATAAAGGGAAACCTTGCTGAGTTTCAAACTCCACCCTCAGCTGCTGGTGTCCTCTGCCTAGATCTTCATTGTATAGTTCACAGACTTGGGCTTGGGATTTTGTTTCTGCTTGTCCAGAACTCCCAATTCCTTCACTCGTCCTTCTTTCTAGGCCCTCCTCTGATATCTAAGTACCCCATCCTTGCCACTGCCTTCCCCAGACTTGAAGTCGGAAGAGTAGTTGGATGGAGGTGTGCGTTTTCAGGGGTGGAAGAGTCATGAGGGAAGCCACCACTGTCTTTGAGCACATTTCCCCAAAGTGGCACATTTTCAACAATTTCTCCAAGTAAATACGAACATGACTATTGTTAAGACTGAGAAATAAAGCCTTTAGAGAAGTGAATATAAGAATAAAACATGGTGATCAGACCATGAGTTGCATAGAGAAGGTGGTTTAAAGTTCAGCCTGCCCATCCATTTTGCACCCTACCATCATTCCACAAACAACCAGGCTCTATGCAGTGGCAGTTAGACCAGGCACAAGTCTCTGCTCTAAGCATCTTCCCTGCCTAGACTTACGGCATCTTCCTGCCTCTCCCTGATTTATGTCATTCTTTCTGAACTCAAACTTTCCATCCAGTTGACTTGTAGTATGTGCCATTTCTCCACTGGTCTTGCCAAAGTCCTGCTGTTGTTCCCCTTGACTTACAAGTTCACAGCCTGATCCCTTATTCACAAAGGGGCTCAATTGTAGATTTTTAGCCTTATGTTCTATTGAGGTATTACATACAGAGATACTAACGGGGTTAAGAGACAAAGACATTTGTTGTAGAACTTTACATTTTTGTCCCTTCATTGGAACAGACTTCCACAGTGCAGTATGAATTGATATTTTTTCATGATTTGTAGTTGTGATGAATAGCATAGTTGGATTTATGATAATTTGTGTTAAAAGCACTATTGTTAATTATAAACTTATTATATGTTTATGTACAATTATTCTAAGTCTATCTTGTATTTCATCATTTTTTTAATATGCTGGAGCCTCAGAAAAATAGAAGTGACCCAAACCTCTCTTGCCCTCTGAGAGGCTCTACAATCCTATTAATATAATGACATGTGAGGGATACTTGGTTGAATAGTCTACTACTGTTGTTCAGAGTTTGAAGTTATTGTGCACTGATGGAGCTCAAGAAGACTTTCTAGAGCGATGGACTCCATTCTTTCCTTCTTCTTTCCTGATGTATTATATTTTCTCTTTGGATGAGTTCCTAAGAGATGTGTCCATTATGGGACACATATGTTATGGCTTCCTAGAGCTTTTCACCTTATTGGCATCTTACTCGGGAAGTGTGTAAATGTTCCTTAACAATGATGTCTTACCTAAGCCTCAAGGGACTTATGTGTCCTGCTTCATTTGTTATTTGTTATGCCTGTGCTCTGCCAGATGGAGTTGTTTGCCAGGGTGTAGGGAGAAGTCTCTGGGGATAACCTTTCTCCCACCTCTCTCTTTCCCTTCTAGCGCCCCCTCCTACCCCCACCATGGGAATCAGGTCCTTCTAAAAGAATTCAGGGAATTCTCGCAATGAACTTGGCTTTTGGACTTTCTCTTCTATTTTCCTTTCCATACCTAACCAGCAAGGTGACCCGATTCATTTCCTCAGAGACCTTTAGAAAAGAAAATTCCAAAGACACTTTGGGCACTTGATCTGCATGTTTGCATTATGTAAGAAGGAATTTATAAGTACATCTTTAAAATTGTGCTTAATTTTGAGAGAGTCAAAGGAGAAAAAATTACAAAGAGTAACATACCAGATATCTTATTCAGTCATTCTGAATTAAACATTGTCAATATTTTGTCTCATTGACTCTCAGTTTTTTGTTTATTGGTTAGTTAAGGAATAATACACTACAGATCTAGGTCAGCCTCCCTTAAACTATATCCCCATCATATTCCCTCCCATTCCCCACACCCCCCTCTTCTGGTGTGTTTGTAGTGCTGTCTATTGTCTTCCAGTCTGTCTTCAAATAGGTTTACATATAGTTTTACATATCTCTACATATAGAAATATACACATATAATATGCCTATGCTTTTAAATGCTATGTGTATGTAAAAGATAAGTATAAAAATACATGTAAGGGCTTCCCTGGTGGCGCCGTGGTTGAGAGTCTGCCTGCCGATGCAGGTGACACGGGTTCGTGCCCTGGTCTGGGAAGATCCCACATGCCGCGGAACGGCTGGGTTCTTGAGCCATGGCCGCTGAGGCTGTGCCTCCGGAGCCTGTGCTCCGCAACGGGAGAGGCCACAACAGTGAGAGGCCCGCGTACCGCAAAAAAAAAAAAAAATACATGTAAGATTATTTTCTTTTGTATATGTATATGGTTAATACACACAAATAGCATCATACTATATGTATCAACCTCCATCTTGCTTTTCTTTTTCAGCATCACTTTTGATATCTATATCTATATTTATAGATTTAGAGATCTTTTAGCTGTCGTTGAATAGTGGATTGCATGGATATAATACATTTCATTCATCCATTCCCTTATTGATGAGCATTAAGGTTTTTCCACTTATTTACTAATATTAACAGTGCTTCCGTGAACATACTTGATGTTTCCCCTTTGTGTACATACATGTGTTTTTCGAGAGTGTATACTGAGACATAGAATTAGTGAATTAGAGGTTATGTGTATTTTCAATTTTATTAGATGCTGCCATATAATACCACTTTATATTCCCAACAGCAAAGTATATTTTTCTCCAAATCCTGATCAGTAATGATATTTTCAGACTGAAATTTTGCTACTTTGATGGTTTAAAGTAGTATCTCAGTGTTGTTTTAATTTATGTTCTCCTAACATTACTGAGGAGGAGTATGATTTCATGAACGTATTAGACATGTAGATTGCTTCATTTGTGAATTGCCTATTTATATCCTTTGTCTTTTTCTATTGCATTGTCTTTTTTTCTATAAATTTGTAAGAGTTCTATATATAATACAAATATTAGTCCTTTTCTAATTGTTATTACTGAAAAGACTTTTCCCAGTCAATTGCTTCTCTTTTAACTTTGCTCAGTGTTTTTAACTATATAGACCTTTTGACGTAGTCAATTTTTTTCCTTTGGGTTGCTCCTTTTGCCTTTTTTAAAGACATGTGTGACCACTATATTTCCTATTCAAAAATTGCCTTAGCTATTCATGTACTTTGATTTACATGAATTTTGGATTCAGGTTATCAAATTTATTGAAGAAATCATTTTGTAATTTTATTGGAACTTATTAAATATGTAGCTTAACTTGAGGAGATATTTTTATTAAAATGTGCCCTTTCATCCTTGAAAATATTCTTTATTTATTCAGATTTTCTTATTATGCCCTTCACAAAATTTTCAGAATTTCTCTATAAAAATCTAACATTGAAAAAATTAATTTCTTGACATTTTATAATATTTGCTGCTCTTGAGAATGACTTGGTATAAAAAAATTGGTAAAAGAAATACTTTTGAGTAGTTATGCTGACTTTTTATCTTACTGGAAAATTCTGCTGAATTATCTTATTCATAGTTTTTCTGTTCCTTGATGTTGATAAGATTATCATATCATTTGCAAATAGTGACAAATTTTTCTCTTCCTTTCAGAAGTGGACAACGTGGTTAACTTTTAAAATTTCCAAACCACAACAGATTGACTGATGTGCAATCTCTCTGACACATTCTCTAATTCTTACACTGCTTATTCTTTTCTTATTCTATTGACTAGGACTTATAGAACAATGTGCAATAGTTGTGGTCTCCAGACTTTAACAGAAATATTTTTAAAGTTTTATCATTAAATATATTTGCTGAAGGATCTTTAAAAATATCCTTCTCTCGTTAGGTTAAGGAATTTCCTTATTTTACTAATTTACTAAGCATTTTTTTCCCATAGAATTCCTTTTCTATAGCCATTGAAATCACCATTAAAACATGTATTAATGTGATAACATTAACAGTACCTAGATTTTTTTGCTACTGATCATGACTTTATTTCTGGAATATGTACTACTTTATCATTATTAACAAATTTTGCGTTCAATTTACTTATAATTTATTTAGAAAGTTGGCATCTATTTTATGCATGTATGTATATGTATGTATGTAATTAAAAGTGGTGCCTAACTCTGTTCATTTAAACACTTCCATTTAATTTTGCCACTTTGGTTTATTAAGTACCTGAGAAGTAAACTATCATTTCTTCATGGGGAACTTCTCTGAACTCCAGCCTAAATTAGAGCCCTTTGTTAGCCCTCTCACTCTACCCTGTATTATAATTACATAGTTATCTATGAAGTCGATTATTGACCGAGTCACCCACTAGGCTTTAAGTTCCATAAGGTCAGGGGATTTTATCTGTTTAACTCACTGCTGTAATCCTGGGGCCTAACTTGCAATTAGTACATAGTAGACACTTTAAAAATTATTTGTGGAATGAATACATGATTAAATAAATAGTAGTTTGAAAGCTGATGATGTTCCAGGGTCTTTCTCTGTTTAAAACTTGCCAGATGTTGATATAACAACTCAATGTTCGTTACTAGGCTGCTTTTTCCAATATCTTCCCCTACTTAGACTGATATGCCAAAGTATTTCTTTGAAGTCCCTGAGACTGGATAAATCCCAGTGAACCCCCTTTCTCCTCACTTAGTACACTGCACATCATGACAAATCAGGGTAGTTTTCTAAACTTAGCAATTAAATATTACTGAAACAAACACACCGCCTAGTAAGTATTTTTTTCCATTTTCATCTATGAGAAATTGTACATTCACATGCTTCAACGCATCCTACAAACCAAAGCACAATTAAGCAATGATTGTTACTCAAGAGTTGGTAAACACTGACTTTTCAGGGCCAAAGATAAATGTGCCAAAAGCCAGCTCTGGATGGGGCCTCCAGATCCTTGGAGATTAGTCAAATAGAGAGAGGCAGTCAGCCTTTCACACCACAGCTCCTTGGAAGGTACCAGGAATTCTGTGGACAGTATCTTGTTTCTCTGATTCCCTTTCTCACCAAAGGTTCCTAATTTTCAACACAATTGTTGACATTTAGGCTAGTTCCAGAGTGTTTAACAGTTGACTAAAGGTAATCTCATTCTTTGCCCTTAATTACACCTTTGAGGACGTTCTGTGGAATTGTCAAAACATTTTTTTTTCTGATTTCTTAGTAGTAAACATGTCATCATTAAGAAAAGGAATAGCCACCTTTTGCCAGTAGTGACATTTTAAAATTAATTAATTTTACTTTACTATATTAATATCCCAAAATAATTGGAGGCAGTTGCAAATTTCCACCAATTATTAGGCTACCCATAGTGGTTAAAATTATTTAATGCATTGCTAAAATCGCATGGTATTCAAAGTTTGTCAATTTTACAATTCCAGTTTACAATTAAATCCTGGATAAGTTTTAATTCAAAGGGTGCTTTTTTAAAATGAGCAAATTCATTTTTTTCATGGACAAAAGTAGAATTTGTTCATTTAAAAGATGCATCCTTTGAATGACAACTTATTCAAGACATCATGAGTTGAAAACTGTACTAGGTGCTGGGCACAAAGTATGTTCCCCACCATCATGGAACTTATAGGCGTGTAAGGGAATGGGTAGTTTTGTACTGTATCAGCCTAGCTTCCCCTTTTGTGTATAGTTCTGGTTTAATGTTGGCCACAAGAAACATCATCACTGTGAAATTCGGAAGGGGAGGGGAAGGGGAAGTAGGTGTAAGGCACCAGGCACTGCTGCCCTCATACACGTTGTCACTGCTCTGCTGGCTCACCTTGTTGGCATCGAGCAGCAGCCAGCCGGCAGCTTCTGCTACTCCTGCCCCAGACTCCCTCTGCTTTTCTGAGTCCTGGGCCAGATATTTGTGTATTTCCATGGAGAAGGGTACCAGCTTCTTCCACACGTTTACCACATCATGAAGGTAGGAGGTTGCTATAGACTGAATGGTTGTGTCCCTTCAAAATTCATAGGTTGAAATCTAATCTCCAACTTGATGCTTTTTGGAGAGGAAGCCTTTGAGAGATGATGAGTATAAAAGAGATCCCAGAGAGTTTCCCCATTCTTCCACCGGGTGAGGTTACAGAGAGAAGATGGGAATCAACGAAACAGGAAGTGGGCTCTCACCAGACACTGAATCTGTTGGCATCTTGATCTTGGACTTCCCAAAGTCCAGAACTGTGAGAAATAAACTTCTATTGTTTATAAGCCACCCAGTCTATGGCATGTTGCTATAGCAACCTGAATACACTAAGACAGAGGTGGTGTGAGACGAACATGGGTTCTGGTTGTCTTCATGGGTTATTGTTTATCCTTACTCTCCCCGCTTCATGCCTAGCATTTCTTCCTAACTGCTAATCCTGCTGACCTATGGAGACTTCAGGCCCACCACCAGAGGCAAGACAACAGCCTTCCATAGACTTCACCAGCATCCACAATTGCGTAAGGACTAATCACTATAATACTTCTTGCTTTTGATATTACTCAGGGTGGTTCTGTTTCTCTGATCAAATCTGAGTGATACAGGGAGACAGACATTGCTCAAAGAATCGTGCAATATACTCTACAGTTACCACTTGTTAGGGATTTCAAGGAGGAGTATGAGCTACAGTGAGATCATACAAATACAGTGCCTTAATTTAGATTGGGGAAGCAGGTGTCAGGGAAAGCCCCTTTGAAGAAGTAATATGTTAGCTGAGATCTGGAGTTTGAGTAGACACTAGCCAGGTCAAGAGTTAGACAAGAGGAATAGCAGTGGGCAAGAGCTCTGAGGACTGCCCCACTGGAGGAACTGAAAGAAGATGAGAGTGGCCAGGACAGAGGGAAGGAGGCACTGAGTAGTAGAAGGGCCAGGTCATCAGGGCCCTGTGCCCAGTTCAAGGTCTTGAGGCTTTACTCAACGGGGATATAACAGGAGCAGTTTTCTGTTTTTAAAAGACTTCTCTGGATGCTATGTAAACAAAGTGATTATCTATATATTTGCAAATGATCATCTGTTTGTTGACAATTAAGCATTTTCTATAATGGAATTCAAAATTCAGCACTTGGCTGTCTCTTGAAATAAAAATTACCTGTCAAAAACTCAAGATTGTGGAAAAATAAAGACTTGGCCCCATAGCACTCAAAGCCTGACTATCACATATATGGAAGGCAGTTTAATTGTTATTCTTGATGAATCACATTGTAATATGATAGATGCCTTATGCCTTCACATTTTTGGCAGTAGTGAGCAAGGAAAGCTCTACACTGTCAAGATCGTAACTGCAAAAAATGAATTAGAAAGAGAAGATTATTTGAACCTCAGTTTAAAAACATGCGGACTAGGGCTTCCCTGGTGACACAGTGGTTAAGAATCCACCTGCCAATGCAGGGGACGTGGGTTCGATCCCTCGTCTGGGAAGATCCCACATGCCTCAGAGCAACTAAGCCCATGCGCCACGACTACTGAGCCAGAGCTCTAGAACCCACAAGCCACAACTACTGAGCCCATGTACCACAACTACTGAAGCCCGCATGCCTAGAGCCCATTCTACACAACAAGAGAAGCCACCGCAATGAGAAGCCTGCGCACCGCAATGAAGCGTAGCCCCCGCTCACCACAACTACAGAAAGTGCACTCGCAGCAACAAAGACCCAAAACAGCCAAAAATAAATTGATTAATTAATTTAAAAAAAACATGCTGACCTTATTCTGACACAGAAGTCTTCTTAAATATCATGAAATCTGTCTCTTTACATTAGATCTTGAGTTAACCACATGGCGATAATTTTGCCTGTACAAAACATCGTGTTCTAGCAATGGAGATGCCTTCCACCACCTCTGTTGCACTCCAGATTTTTGTTATCCATTTTTATTTCTTCTAAGGAAGGAGGGTTGGGGCTATAATTCATCAAATTTCAAAACTGTATTTCCAGGACTCTTTGCTAACTTAAATGGCCAAAATCTGAGGCATATAAAGAAAAAAAATAACAGAGGTGATGATGATGATGATGATGGAATATGGAGAAGTAAGGGAAGACTGGCTTAAGAACAAGTTCTTTAGGAGCTGCAGATGGCGGTGGCGGCGGCTGTCTTTGGGATTGAGAAGTGGGTTCACAGTAAAGGTGCTAAGAAAGAGAACGTAAGACAGTAAAATAATTAAATATTTTTACTGAGCCGTGTGGCTGACAGGGTCTTGGTGCTCTGGCCGTGTGCCAGGCCAGTGCCTCTGAGGTGGGAGAGCCGAGGTCAGCACATTGGTCCACGAGAGACACCCCAGCTGCACGTAATATCAATCAGCAAGAGTTCTCCCAGAGATCTCCATCTCAACGCTAAGCCCCAGCTCCATTCAACAACCAGCAAGCTACAGTGCTGGACACCCTATGCCAAACAACTAGCAAGACAGGAGCACAGCCCCATCCATTAGCAGAGAGGCTGCCTAAAATCACATAAGGTCACAGACACCCCAAAACACAGCACCGGACATGGTCCTGCCCACCAGAAAGACAAGATCCAGCCTTATCTACCAGAACACAGACACCAGTTCCCTCCAACAGGAAGCCTACACAACCCACTAAACCAAACTTACCCATTGGGGGCAGAAACCAAAAACAATGGAAACTACGAACCTGCAGCCTGCAGAAAGGAGACCCCCAAATACAGTAAGTTAAGCAAACTAAGAAGACAGAGAAATACACAGCAGATGAAGGAGCAAGATAAAAACCCACCAGACCAAACAAATGATGAGGAAATAGGCAGTCTACCTGAAAAAGAATTCAGAGTAATGATAGTAAACATGATCCAAAAACTTGGAAATAGAATGGAAAAAATACAAGAAACTTTAACAAGGACCTAGGAGAACTAAAGAGCAAACAAACAATGATGAACAACACAATAAATGAAATTTAAAATTCTCTAGAAGGAATCAATAGAAGAATAACTGAAGCAGAAGAACAAACAAGTGACCTGGAAGATAAAATAGTGGAAATAACTACTGCAGAGCAGAATAAAGAAAAAATGAAAAGAATTGAGGACAGTCTCAGAGACCTCTGAGACAACATTAAACGCACCAACAAATGAATTATAGGGGTACCCGAAGAAGAAGAGAGAAAGAAAGGGGCTGAGAAAATATTTGAAGAGATTATAGTTGAAAACTTCCCTAATATGGGAAAGGAAATAGTCAAGTCCAGGAAGCACAGAGAGTCCCATAAAAGATAAATCCAAGGAAAAACATGCCAAGACACATATAAACCAAACTATCAAAAATTAAAGAAAAAATATTAAAAACAGCAAGGGAAAAACAACAAATAACATACAAGGGAAACCCCATAAGGTTAACAGCTGACCTTTAGCAAAAACTCTGCAAGCCAGAAGGGAGTGGCAGGACATATTTAAAATGATGAAAGAGAAAAAGCTACAACCAAGATTACTCTGCCCAGCAAGGATCACATTCAGCTTCGACAGAGAAATTAAAACCTTTACAGATAAGCAAAAGCTAAGAGAATTCAGCACCACCAAACCAGCTTTACAACAAATCCTAAAGGAACTTCTCTAGGCAGGCGACACAAGAGAAGGAAAAGACCTACAATAACAAACCCAAAACAATTAAGAAAATAGTAATAAGAACATACATATCAATAACTAGCTTAAATGTAAATGGATTAAATGCTCCCACCAAAAGACATAGACTGGCTGAATGGATACAAAAACAAGGGACATATATATGCTGTCTACAAGAGACCCACTTCAGACCTAGGGACACATACAGACTGAAAGTGAGGGATGGAAAAAATACTCCATACAAATGGAAATCAAATGAAAGCAGGAGTAGCAATTCTCATATCAGAAAAAATATACTTTAAAATAAAGACTATTACAAGAGACAAAGAAGGACACTACATAATGATCAAGGGATCAATCCAAGAAGAAGATATAATAACTGTAAATACTTATGCACCCAACATAGGAGCACCTCAATACATAAGGCAAATTCTAACAGCCATAAAAGGGGAAATCAACAGTAACACAATCATAGTAGGGGACTTTAATACCCCACTTTCACCAATGGACAGATCATCCAAAATGAAAATAAATAACGAAACGCAAGCTTTAAATGATACATTAAACAAGATGGACTTAATTGATATTTATAGGACATTCCATCCAAAAACAACAGAATACACTTTCTTCTCAAGTGCTCATGGAACATTCTCCAGGATAGATCATATCTTGGGTCACAAATCAAGCTTGGTAAATTTAAGAAGATTGAAATCGTATCAAGTATCTTTGCCGACCACACACTATGAGACTAGGTATCAATTACAGGAAAAAATCTGTAAACAATGCAAACACATGGAGGCTAAACAATACACTACTTAATAACCAAGAGATCACTGAAGAAATCAAAGAGGATATTAAAAAATAGCTAGGAACAAATGACAGTGAAAACAAGACGACCCAAAACGTATGGGATGCAGCAAAAGCAGTTCCAAGAGGGAAGTTTATAGCAATACAATCCTACCTCAAGAAACAAGAAACAGGGTTTCCCTGGTGGCGCAGTGGTTGGGAGTCAGCCTGCCGATGCAGGTGACACGGGTTCGTGCCCCGGTCCGGGAAGATCCCACATGCCATGGAGCGGCTGGGCCCATTGGCCATGGCTGCTGAGCCTGCACCTCCAGAGCCTGTGCTCTGCAACGGAAGAAACCACAGCAGTGAGAGGTCTGCCTACCGCAAAAAAAAAAAAAAAAGAAAGAAAAAACATCTCAAATAAACAACCTAACCTTACACCTAAAGCAATTAAAGAAAGAAGAACAAAAAATACCCCGAAGTTAGCAGAAGGAAAGAAATCATAAAGATCAGATCAGAAAAAAATGAAAAAGAAATGAAGAGAATGATAGCAAAGATCAATAAAACTAAAAGCTTGTTCTTTGAGAAGGTAAACCAAATTGATAAACCTTAGACAAACTCATCAAGGAAAAAAGGGAGAAGACTCAAATCAACAGAATTAGAAATGAAAAAGGAGAAGTAACAACTGACACTGAAGAAATACAAAGGATCATGAGCAATTACTACGAGAAACTGTATGCCAATAAAATGGACAACCTGGAAGAAATATACAAATTTTTAGAAAAGCGCAACCTTCTGAGACTGAACCAGGAAAAAATAGAAAATATAAACAGACTATCACAAGCACTGAAATTGAGACTGTGATTAAAAATCTTCCAACAAACAAAAGCCCAGGACCAGATGGCTTCACAGGCGAATTCTATTAAACATTTAGAGAAGAGCTAACACCTATCCTTCTCAAACTCTTCCAAATTATAGCAGAGGGAGGAATACTCCCAAACTCATTCTACGAGGCCAGCATCATCCTGATACCAAAACCAGACAAAGATGTCACTAAAAAAGAAAACTACAGGTCAATATCACTGATGAACATAGATGCAAAAATCCTTAACAAAATACTAGCAAACAGTATCCAACAGCACATTAAAAGGATCATACACCATGATCAAGTAGGATTTATCCCAGGGATGCAAGAATTGTTCAATATATGCAAATCAATCAATGTGACACCATATTAACAAATTGAAGGAGAAAAACCATATGATCATCTTAATAGATAAGGAAAAAGCTTTTGACAAAATTCAACACCCATTTATGATAAAAAAAAAAAAATCCCTCCAGAAGTTAGGAATAGAGGGAACTTACTTCAACATAATAAAGGCCATATATGGCAAACCAACAGCCAACATCGTTCTCAGTGGTGAAAAACTGAAACGATTTGCTCTAAGATCAGGAAAAAGGCAAGGTTGCCCACTCTCACCACTATTATTCAATACAGTTTTGGAGGTTTTAGCCACAGCAATCAGAGAAGAAAAAGAAATAAAAGGAATCCAAATCAGAAAAGAAGTAAAGCTGTCACTGTTTGCAGATGACATGATACTATACATAAAGAATCCTAAAGATGCTGCCAGAACACTACCAGAGCAAATCAATGAGTGTGGTAAAGTAGCAGGATACAAAATTAATGCAAAGAAATCTCTTGCATTCCTATACACTAATGATCAAAAATCTGAAAGAGAAATTAAGGAAACACTCCTATTTACCATGCAACAAAAAGAAAAAAATACCTAGGAGTAAACCTACCTAAAGAGACAAAAGACCTGTATGCAGAAAAGTATAGGACACTGATGAAAGAAATTAAAGATGATACAAACAGGAGAGATATACCATGTTCTTGGATTGGAAGAATCAACATTCTGAAAATGACTATACTACCCAAAGCAATCTACACATTCAATGCAATCCCTATCAGATTACCAATGGCATTTTTCATGAACTAGAACAAAAAATTTCACAATTTGTATGGAAACACAAAAGACCCCGAATAGCCAAAGCAGTCTTGAGAAAGAAAAATTGAGCTGGAGGAATCTGGCACCCAGACTTCAGACTTTATGACAAAGCCACAGTAATGAAGACAGTATGGTACTGGCACAAAAACAGAAATATAGATCAATGTTACAGGATAGAAAGCCCAGAGATACACCCTTGCACCTGTGGTCACCTAATCTATGACAAAGGAGGCAAGAATATACAATGGAGAAAAGACAGTATCTTCAAGAAATGGTGCTGGGAAAACCGGAGAGCTACATGTTAAAGAATGAAATTGTGGGCTTCCCTGGTGGCACAATGGTTAAGAATCCGCCTGCCAATGGAGGGGACACGGGTTTGAGTTTGGGAAGATCCCACATGCCGTGGAACAACTACGCTCGTATGCCACAACTACTGAGCCTGGCTCTAGAGCCTGCAAGCCACAACTACTGAGCCCACACGTCACAACTACTGGAGCCCGTGCTCCACAACAAGAGAGGCCACGACAATGTGAAAGCTGTGCACCACAATGAAGAGTAGCTCCCACTCACCGCAGCTAGAGAAAGCCTGTGCACAGCACCGAAGACCCATCACAGCCATAAATGAATGAATGATTGAATGAATTTATTTTTTAAAAAAAGAATGAAATTGGAACACTCCTAACACCATACACAAAGATAAACTCAAAGTGGATTAAAGACCACAATGTAAGGCCAGACACTATAAAACTCTTGGAGGAAAACATAGGCAAAACACTCTATGACATAAATCACAGCAAGATCCTTTTTGACCCACCTTCTAGAGAAATGGAAGTAAAAACAAAAATAAACAAATGGGACCTAATGAAATTTAAAAGCTTTTGCACAGCAAAGGAAACCATAAACAACATGAAAAGCCAACCCTTACAATGGAGAAAATATTTGCAAATGAAGCAACTGACAAAGGATTAATCTTCAAAATTTACAAGCAGCTCATGCAGCTCAATATCAAAAAAACAACCCAATCCAAAAATGGGCAGAAGACCTAAATAGCCATTTCTCCAAAGAAGATATACAGATTGCTATCAAACGTGTGAAAGAATGCTCAACATCACTAATCATGAGGGAAATGCAAATCAAAACTACAATGAGATATCACCTCACACCAGTCAGAATGGCCATCATAAAAAAATCTATAAACAATAAATGCTGGAGAGGGTGTGGAGAAAAGGGAACGCTCTTACACTGTTAGTGGGAATGTAAATTGATACAGCCACTATGAACAGTCTGGAGGTTACTTAAAAAACTAAATCAGAACTACCATACAACCCAGCAATCCCACTACTGGGCATATACTCTGAGAAAACCTTAATTCAATAAGAGTCATGTAGCATAATGATCATTACAGCTCTATTTACAATATCCAGGACACGGAAGCAACCTAAGTGTCCATAGACAGATGAATGGATAAAGAAGATGTGGCACATATATATAATGGAATATTACTCAGCCATAAAAAGAAACGAAACTGAGTTATTTGTAGTGAGGTGGATGGACCTAGAGACTGTCATACAGAGTGAAATAAGTCAGAAAGGTAAAAATAAATACTGTATGCTAACACATATATGTATCGAATCTAAAAAAAAACACGGTTCTGAAGAACCTAGGAGCAGAACAGGAATAAAGATACAGATGTAGAAAATGGACTTGAGGACATGGGGAGGGGGATGGGTAAGCTGGGAAAAAGTGAAAGAGGGGCATGGACTTGTATATACTACCAAATGTAAAAGAGACAGCTAGTAGGAAGCAGCCGCATAGCACAGTGAGATAAGTTTTGTGCTTTGTGACCTCCTAGAGGGATGGGATAGGGAGGGTGGGAGGAAGATGCAAGAGCGAGGAGATATGGGGATATATGTATATGTATATATATTTTTTCACTACTATATTTCTGTATGTATCTTTAATTTTGAATTTTATTTTATTTATTTTTTTATACAGCAGGTTCTTATTAGTCATCCATTTTATACACATCAGTGTATGCATGTCAATCCCAAACTCTCAATTCATCATATCACCACCCCCACACCCCGCCACTTTCCCCCCTTGCTATACATACGTTTGTCCTCTACATCTGTGTCTCAATTTCTGCCCTGCAAACCAGTTCATCTGTACCATTTTTCTAGGTTCCACATGTATGCGTTAATACATGATATTTGTTTTTCTCTTTCTGACTTCCTTCACTCTGTATGATACTCTCTAGATCCATGCACGTCTCTACAAATGACCAATTTCATTCCTTTTTATGGCTAATATTCCATGGTATATAGGTACCACATGTTCTTTAGCCATTCGTCTGTCAGTGGGCATTTAGGTTGCTTCCGTGACCTGGCTATTGTAAATAGTGCTGCAATGAACATTGGGATGCATGTGTCTTTTTGAATTATGGTTTTCCCTGGGTATATGCCCAGTAGTGGGATTGCGGGGTCGTATGGTAGTTCTATTTTTAGTTTTTTAAGGAACCTCCATACAGTTCTCCATAGTGGCTGTATCAATTTACATTCCCAGCAACAGTGCAAGAGGATTCCCTTTTCTCCATGCCCTCTCTAGCATTTGTTGTTTGTAGATTTTCTGATGATGCCTATTCTAACTGGTGTGAGGTGGTACCTCATTGTAGTTTTGATTTGCATTTCTCTAATAATTAGTGATGTTGAGCAGCTTTTCATGTGCTTCGTGCCCATCTGTATGTCTTCTTTGGAGAAATGTCTATTTAGATTTTCTGCCCATTTTTTGATTAGGTTGTTTGTTTTTTTAATATTGAGCTGCATGAGCTGTTTATATATTTTGGAGATTAATCCTTTGTCCGTTGATTCATTTGCAAATATTTTCTCCCATTCTGTGGGTTGTCTTTTTTATGGTTTCCATTGCTGTGCCAAAGCTTTGATGTTTCAGTAGGTCCCATTTGTTTATTTTTGTTTTATTTCCATTACTCTAGGAGGTGGATCAAAAAAGATCTTGCTGCGATTTATGTCAAAGAGTGTTCTTCCTATGTTTTCCTCTAAGAGTTTTATAGTGTCCAGTCTTACATTTAGGTCTTTAATCCATTTTGAGTTTATTTTTGTGTATGGTGTTAGGGAGCTTTCTAATTTCATTCTTTTACATGTAGCTGTCCAGATTTCCCAGTACCACTTATTGAGGAGACTGTCTTTTCTCCATCATATATCCTTGCCTCCTTTTCATAGACTAGTTGACCATAGGTTCGTGGGTTTATCTCTGGGCTTTCTATCTTGTTCCATTGATCTATATTTCTGTTTTTGTGCTGGTACCATATTGTCTTGATTACTGTAGCTTTGTACTATAGTCTGAAGTCAGGGAGTCAGATTCCTCCATCTCCGCTAGTTTCCCTCAGGACTGCTTTGGCTATTCGGGATCTTCAGTGTCTCCATACAAATTTTAAGGTTTTTTTATTCCAGTTCTGTGAAACATGCCATTGGTAATATTTTTTTAACATCTTTATTGGGGTATAATTGCTTTACAATGGTGTGTTAGTTTCTGCTTTATAACAAAGTGAATCAGTTATACATATACATATGTTCCCATATCTCTTCCCTCTTGCGTCTCCCTCCCTCCCACACTCCCTAGCCATTGGTAATTTGATAGGGATTGCATTGAATCTGTAGATTGCTTTGGGTAGTAGAGGCATTTTCACAATATTGATTCTTCCAATCCAAGAACATGGTATATCTCTCTATCTGTTTGTATCATCTTTAATTTCTTTAATCAGTATCTTATAGTTTTCTGCATAGAGGTCTTTTGTCTCCCTATGTAGGTTTATTCCTAGGTATTTTATTCTTTTTGTTGCAATGGTAAATGGGAATGTTTCCTTAATTTCTCTTTCAGATATTTCATCATTAGTGTATAGGAATGCAAGAGATTTCTGTGCATTAATTTTGTATCCTGCTACTTTACCAAATTCATTGATTAGCTCTAGTAGTTTTCTGGTGGCATCTTTAGGATCCTGTATGTATAGTATCATGTCATCGAAGAACAGTGACAGTTTTACTTTTTCTTTTCCAATTTCTATTCCTTTTTTTAAAAAATTTTTTTTCATTACACAGGCCTCTCACTGTTGTGGCCTCCCCCATTGTGGAGCACAGGCACTGGACACGCAGGCTCTGCGGCCATGGCTCACGGGCCCAGCCGCTCCACGGCATATGGGATCTTCCCAGACCAGGACACGAACCCGCATCCCCTGCATCGGCAGGCAGATTCTCATCCACTGCACCACCAGGGAAGCCCTCTATTCCTTTCATTTCTTTTTCTTCTCTGATTACTGTGGCTAAGACTTCCAAAACTATGTTGAATAACAGTGGTGAGAGAAGACATCCTTATCTTGTTCTTGATCTTAGCGGAAATACTTTCACTTTTTCACCATTGAGAATGATGTTTTCTGTGGGTTTGTCATATATGGACTTTATTATGTTAAGGTAGGTTCCCTCTATGCCAACTTTCTGGAGAGTTTTTATCATAAATGGGTGTTGAATTTTGTCAAAAGCTTTCTCTGCATCTGTTGAGATGATCATATGGATTTTCTTCTTCTATTTGTTAATATGGTGTATCACATCGATTGATTTGCATATATTGAAGAATCCTTGCATCCCTGGGATAAATCCCATCTGATTATGGTATATGATCCTTTTAATGTGTTGTTGGATTCTGTTTGCTAGTATTCTTTTGAGGATTTTTGCATCTATATTTATCAGTGATATTGGTCTGGAATTTTCTTTTTTTGTAGTATCTTTGTCTAGTTTTGGTATCAGGGTGATGGTGGTCTCATAGAATGAGTTAGGGAGTGTTCCTTCCTCTGCAATTTTTTGGAAGAGTTTGAGAAGGATGGGTGTTGGCTCTTCTCTAAATGTTTAATAGAATTCACCTGTGAAGCCATCTGGTCCTGGGCTTTGGTTGTTGGAAGATTTTTACTCACAGTTTCAATTTTATTGCTTGTGATTGGTCTGTTCATATTTTCTATTTCTTCCTGGTTCAGTCTTGGAAGGTTATACCTTTCTAACAATTTGTCCATTTCTTCCAGGTTGTCTATTTTATTGGCATAGAGTTGCTTGTAGTAGTCTCTTAGGATGCTTTGTGTTTCTGCGGTGTCTGTTGTAACTTCTCCTTTTTCATTTCTATGTTTATTGATTTATGTCCTCTCCCTCTTTTTCTTGATGAGTCTGGCTAATGTTTTATCAATTTTGTTTATCTTCTCAAAGAACCAGCTTTTAGCTTTATTGATCTTTGCTATTGTTTTCTTTGTTTCTATGTCATTTATTTCTGCTCTGATCTTTATGATTTCTTTCCTTCTGCTAACCTTGGGTTTTGTTTGTTCTTCTTTCTCTAGTACCTTTAGGTGTAAGCTTAGATTGTTTGAGATTTTTCTTATTTCTTGAGGTAGGCTTGCATTGCTATAAACTTCCCTCTTAGAACTGCTTTTGCCACATCCCATAGGTTTTTGATCATCGTGTTTTCATTGTCATTTGTCTCTAGGTAGTTTTTGATTTCCTCTTTGATTTCTTCAGTGATCTCTTGGTTATTTAGTAACATATTGTTTAGCCTCCATGTGTTTGTGTTTCTTACATTTCTTTCCCTGTAATTGATTTCTAATCTCATAGCATTGTGGTCAGAAAATATGCTTGACACGATTTCAATTTTCTTAACTCCACTGAGGCTTGATTTGTGATCCAAGATGTGATCTATCCTGGGGAATGTTCCGTGCGCACTTGAGAAGAAAGTGTAATCTGTGGTTTTTGGTTGGAATTTCCTGTAAATATCAATTAAATCTATCTGGTCTGTTGTGTCATTTAAAGTTTGTGTTTCCTTATAAATTTTCTGTTTGGATGATCTGTCCAGTGGTGTAAGTGAGGTGTTAAAGTCCCCCACCATTATTGTGTTACTGTTGATTTCCTCTTTTACAGCTGTTAACAGTTGCCTTACATATTGAGGTGCTCCTATGTTGGGTGCATATATATTTATACTTGTTATATATTTTTCTTGGATTGATCCCTTGATCATTATGCAGTGTCCTTCCTTGTCTCTTGTAACATTTTTTATTTTAAAGTCTATTTTATCTGATATGAGTATTGCTACTCTAGCTTTCTTTTGATTTCCATTTGTGTGGAATATCTTTTTCCATCCCCTCACTTTCAGTCTGAATGTGTCCCTCGTTCTGAAGTGGGTCTCTTGTAGACAGCATATATATGAGTCTTGTTTTTGTATCCATTAAGCAAGCCTGTGTCTTTTGTTTGGAGCCTTTAATCCATTTACATTTAAGGTAATTATCGATATGTATGTTCCTTTTACCATTTTCTTAATCATTTTGGGTTTGTTTTTGTAGGTCCTTTTCTTCTCTTGTGTTTCCCACTTAGAGAAGTTCCTTTAGCATTTGTTGTAAAGCTGGTTTGGTGGTGCTGAATTCTCTTAGCTTTTGCTTGTCTCTAAGGGTTTTGATTTCTCCATTGAATCTGAATGAGATCCTTGCCAGGTAGAGTAATCTTGGTTGTAGGTTCTTCCCTTTCATCACTTTAAGTATACCATGCCACTCCCCTTTGGCTTGTAGAGTTTCTTCTGTGAAATCAGCTGTTAACCCTATGGGACTTCCCTTGTATATTATTTGTCATTTTTCCCTTGCTGCTTTCAGTAATTTTTCTTTGTCTTTAATTTTTGCCAATTTGAGTACTGTGTATCTCAGCATTTTTCTCCTTGGGTTTATCCTGTATGGGACTTTCTGCATTTCCTGCACTTGGGTGGCTATGTCCTTTCCCATGTTAGGGAAGTTTTTGAAGGAAATCTCTTCAAATATTTTCTCTGGTCCTTTCTCTCTTGTCCTTCTGCGACCCCTGTAATGTGAACGCTGTTGCATTTAATGTTGTCCCAGAGGTCTCTTAGGCTGTCTTCATTTCTTTTCATTCTTTCTCCTTTATTCTGTTCTGCAGCGGTGAATTCCACCATTCTGTCTTCCAGGTCACTTATCCATTCTTCTGCCTCAGTTGTTCTGCTATTGATTCCTTCTAGTGTAGTTTTCATTTCAGTTATTGTATTGTTCATCTCTGTTTGTTTGTTCTTTAATTCTTCTAGATCTTTGTTAAACATTTTTTGCATCTTCTCGATCTTTGCCTCTATTATTTTTCCAAGGTCCTGGATCATCTTCACTATCATTATTCTGAATTCTTTTTCTGGAAGGTTGCCTATCTCCACTTCATTTAGTTGTTTTTCTGGGGTTTTATCTTGTTGCTTCATCTGGTACATAACCCTCTGCCTTTTTATCTTGTCTCTCTTTCTGTGAATGAGGTTTTTGTTCCACAGGCCGCAGGATTGTAGTTTTTCTTGCTTCTGCTGTCTGCCCTCTGGTGGATGAATCTATCTAAGAGGCTTGTGCAAGTTTCCTAATGGAAGGGACTGGTGGTGGGTAGAGCTTTCTGTTGCTCTGGTGGGCAGAGCTCAGTAAAACTTTAATCCGCTTGACTGCTGATGGGTGGGGCTGGGTTCCCTCCCTGTTGGTTGTTTGGCCTGAGGCGACCCAACACTGGAGGCTACCTGGGCTCTTTGGTGGGGCTAATGGTGGACTCTGGGAGGGCTCATGCCAAGGATTACTTCCCAGAACTTCTGCTGCCAGTGTCCTTGTCCTCACGGTGAGACAGAGCCACCCCACATCTCTGTAGGAGACCCTCCAACACTAGCAGGTTGGTCTGTTTCAGTCTCCCCTGGGGTCACTGCTCCTTCCCCTGGGTCCCACTGTGCACACTACTTTACGTGTGCCCTTTAAGAGTGGAGTCTCTGTTTCCCCCAGTCCTGTCGGAGTCCTGCAATCAAATCCCACTAGCCTTCAAAGTCTGATTCTCTAGGAATTCCTCCTCCCGTTGCCGGACCCTCAGGTTTAGAAACCTGATGTGGGGCTCAGAACCTTCACTCCAGTGGGTGGACTTCTGTGGTATAAGTTCTCCAGTTTGTGAGTCACCCACCCAGCAGTTATGGGATTTGATTTTATTGTGATTGTGCCCCTCCTACCATCTCATTATGGCCTCTCCTTTGTCTTTGGATGTGGGGTATCTTTTTTGTTGAGTTCCGGTGTCTTCCTTTCAATGATTGTTCAGCAGTTAATTGTGATTCTGCTGTTCTCGCAAGAGGGAGTGAGAGCAGGTCCTTCTACTCCGCCATCTTGAACCAATCTCCTGTATATGTATATCTGATTCACTTTGTTATAAAGCAGAAACTAACACACTATTGTAAAGCAATTATACTTCAATAAAGATGTTAAAAAAAAAAAAGGAAAGAAGCTCTTTAAATGGAAAGGCTTAAAGAAGATACAATTATGGGATGGGTTGTTTTTCCCAGAGAAAGAAAACTCTAATAATGAAGACTGATAAATACTAAAAAAGTAAAGAGATAAGAAACAGGAGGTTATTATAATGGGTCTGATGAATGAAAGGGCTGTGGCAGTGGGAACAAATTGTAGCAGAGATGTGCAAATCTTTTAAGAAGTAAAGGCAAAAAGACCTGGAGTTTGCGGGAATTTTAACGGGATAGGAGACATGGTGACTCAGTAATTATATCACGTTTGAAACTGAGAGTTCTGGAGAATGGTAGAGATTTTTTTTATTTCAAAAAATTTTTGAGATTGAGTAGTGCTAATGAAGAATATGGTAACTCTGGGCCTTCTCTTTAGGTTAAGCAGAAGAACTGAGATTCCTTTTAAACTATCACAGAATTTCCATTGTCTTCAGATATTCAAATGCAATCAAAACTACTTCATTCTAGAGACTCTTGAGACCTCAGATATTTGAGAATGGCAAGCTTTATTTTTTCAGAATAACACAACATATGGACATGGTCTCTCAAGCCAGAATTGGTATGGCCTTTAACGGCCTTAGGTCTTCCCCTTTTTTAAGTTTGTAGCCTTGGTGAATTAATGCAGAGGGAAAGTATTTCAGAATGGAATTGCCATGATAATGACATGATTGGTATTTTGATTCTTTGTACTCGCCTGAACTACCTGTAGTTACATCTATGACAAATAGTATTATAAGAATATCACCATGCACTTGGATATTCTCCTACTCAGATTACAGGCTGCCCTTGGTATTCACTGGAACTAGGTTTTCCCCAAAGGCACGTGTTCTGGGGAAAAAAGAGTGTGTGAGCTGTTTGTATATTTTGGAGATTAATCCTTTGTCAGTTGCTTTGTTTGCAAATATTTTCTCTCATTCTGAGGGTTGTCTTTTTGTTTTGTTTATGGTTTCCTTTGCTGTGCAAAAGCTTTTAAGTTTCATTAGGTCCCATTTGTTTATTTTTGCTTTTATTTCCATTATTCTAGGAGGTGGATCAAAAAAGATCTTGCTGTGATTTATGTCATAGAGTGTTCTGCCTATGTTTTCCTCTAAGAGTTTCATAGTGTCTGGCCTTACATTTAGGTCTTTAATCCATTTTGAGTTTGTTTTTTGTATGGTGTTAGGGAGCAATTCTAATTTTTTTCTTTTACACGTAGCTGTCCAGTTTTTCCAGCACAACTTACTGAAGAGGCTGCCTTTTCTCCATTGTATATTCTTGCCTCCTTTGTCATAGGTTAGGTGACCACAGGTGCAAGGGTTTATCTCTGGGCTTTCTATCCTGTTCCATTGATCTATATTTCTGTTTTTTGTGCCAGTACCATACTGTCTTGATTACTGTAGCTTTGTAGTATAGTATGAAGTCAGGGAGCCTGAATGTCCATCAACAGAGGAATGGATAAAGAAGATGTGATACATATATACAATGGAATATTACTAAGCCATGAAGAGGAGTGAAATACTGTCATTTGCAGAGACATGGATAGACCTAGAGATGGTCATACAGAGTGAAATAAGTCAGAAAGAGAAAAACAAATATCGTATAATATTGCTTATGTGTGGAATCTAGAAAAATGGTACAGATGAACTTATTTGCAAAGCCGAAACAGACACAGCTGTAGAGAACAAACTTGTGGATACCAAGGGGGGAAATGTTGGTAAGATGAATTGGGAGATTGGGATTGACATATATACACTACTATGTATAAAGTAGATAACTAATGAGAACCTATTGTATAGCACAAGGAACTCTACTCAGTGCTCTGTGGTGACCTAAATGGGAAGGGAACCTAAAAAAGAGGGGGTATATGTATATGTATAGCCAATTCACTTTGCTGTGCAACAGAAACTAACACAACATTGTAAAGCAACTATACTCCAATAAAAATAAAAATAAAACAATGTGTGAGGAGGAGATGGTATTTGGTGCCAGCCTCCACCTACCTCCACCCATCCCCTCCTCTACCTAGTACGCCAGTCCCAGTTTGAGTGATCTTTTCTCTTGCACCTCATGGAATTCTAACTCACCTTTTCCCTGTCTGGGCCTTTCTCTGATCCTAGACTCTGTAAGTAGGAGAACAGATTCCATTATTTACGTTGTTGGCAAGAGAAAAAATAGCAATTCTTATCTATGACGAAAAGCTCCTCAGATGGGGGAGTTGTGAACATTCCATTAGTTCACTCAGAGAAGTAAAAAAGGTTGGGAATCTGGGAGTAAGAATTATGTTTTTAAACTGTAAAGTGTATTCTGCTGTAGTTTCTTTGGATTCAGTTACTGAGGGCTGGTGGCTCCAACTCTAGGGCCCTAAGAGGGAGCTGGTAGAGTTTGTTGTGCAGCACATGCCCTGATTCTAGAAAGCTTCTGGAAAGAGACTTCATTGGCACTTCCCAGTGCTAGGCGTTTGGAGTCTGTTCCTTTTTTCTTTTTTTTCAACATAAAAACGGTATCAGTTTCAGCCTTCATTCTCTTTTAAGGCTACCATGGATATTCAAAATCTTCAAACTTTTTCCTCCCAGCTTTCTCCCTTCCACTGACGTGCACAAATCACTAAGTTGCCTTAAAACCTTTTTATCTTTAGAAAGACTAGAGCTCCAGAAAATCTGGGCAATTCTTAATCAAGACTAACCCAAGAGGTATTGTTTAATGGGTACAAAGTTTCAGTTTGGGATGATGAAAAATCTCTGGAAATGTATAGTGGTGATGGTTGCACAACAATGTGAATATACTTAATGCCACTGAATTGAATGCTTAAAAATGGTTAAAATGATAAATTTTACATTATGGGTATTTTACCACAATTTAAAAAAGTCAGGTTGGTGGTTACCTCAAGAAGGAGCTACGGATGGGAGTATTTTGGAAGGACCTGGCATTTTCTGTTTTTCCTCTAGTGTTTACATGTCTGTTTAGTAATTATTATATTTACCTTTGCTTTGTATTCCAGCATAACATTATGTTATATTTCTTAGTAAAAAGAAATATAAAATTGTCTGAGTTGAAGCAATATCTTCTCTTAGCTCTCTGTCTGAGGCATGTCTGGCTCCTTTTCATCCTCTGTAGCCATCAGGATAGCACAGTGGTTGGGCACAGCTTCCGAGGTCAGAGAGCTTGGGGTTTGCATCCTGGTTCTGGTACTTGCAGCTGTGCGACACTGAAGGAGTTCTTAAGGTTCTAGGATTCACCTCCTCATGCGTAAAATCGTGATAACAATAGTAACTTCATCATCAGGCCGATGTGAGGATTTTTGAGTAAATGATGTATGTTAAGTGTTAGCTATGGTTGCTGGGACACAGTAAACTGTCTAAAAATGGTTGGCAATTGTTATTGCCCCATTGTAATTGCATCTCATCCCTTTCCATCCCCCTACCTCTACCTAATCCAAATTCCTTTAAAATGGATGTCTTTTCTCTATATTTCTTGTGCTTTGGATTCTAGGGTTAGAAAGTTGGGGTTCTCTTGGCAGTAAAAGAGGGTACCTATCTACCTGGCTTGTCTTAATTCTCTTGCCATAGAAAAGCAACCACCATCTTTGTTTAGTAATCAGTTCAGGAGCTCAGTAAATGCAATGAATAGTTTCTGTAAAATGGTAGCCAACCAGAGGAATGAATGAGGCATGGTCACTTACAGAATGAATAGCTTATCGCTCAATTCCTGATGCAAACTAAACATGAGTTGCAAACTTGAAGGCAAATTAAGTCCCCAAAAGCAATGGACTAGGAAAAGAGAATGGAGTAGTATTTTACTTTGATGATAGCATTATTTGACAAAATTGGTTACTCCATTAACAGCACCTTTTTATGTTTCAGGATTTGTTTTGGATACAAAGCATACATCAATAAAAATGATCAGATAAAAATCCCTTGTGGACTTACATCCTGGTAAGGAAAAAATAGATAGATAGATAGATAGATAGATAGATAAACTTTACAGCACTAGAAGGTGATAACTGCTTCAGAGAAAAATATAGAGTAGGATAAAAAGAATCAGAATGAGAAAAGAGAATGGAATGTTGTTTGCATTTTTAAATATTTTGGTCAGCAGACATTTGAACAAAATTGTGAAGGATCTGAGAGAGTGAACCACAGGGACATTTGGAGGAAAAAAATTACAAGTCAAGGGAACACACTGTACAAATGCCTCCAAAGCAGAAGTATGTCTGGCTTGGGCAAGGAACAATAAGGAAGCCAGTGTAGAGGCCAGAAATAATAATAATGATAGGAATAAAGTAGCTAATTTCTGCTGAGCTTTCAACTCTGAGCAGTCTTCTAAGCATTATTATATATAATCTTCAAAACCTTCTCACAATGTAGGCAGAGTTATTCCTTCCATTTTATAGATAAATAAGCCAAGATCGTTAAGACGTTGAATAATTTGCACAAGATTACACAGCTAGCAACCACTGGAGCCGGATGTCTCCAATTCCAAAGCTCACGTTCTTAGCCACAACACTTTTTGCATTACATCTTTGTCTTGGAGGTCAAGACTGGATTAGCTCTACTCTGTTCCCCACTTGTCAAAACTGTGCAGTTCTTTGTTCTGACCTCTTTACTGGTTCACTTGTCCTTTAGATGCATTTTATTTTACTTTATAAATCTATTTATTTTATTTTTATTTTTGGCTGCGTTGGCTTTCATTGCTGTGTGTGGGCTTTTCTCTAGTTGCGGTGAGCGGGGGCTACTCTTAGTTGCCGTGCGTGGGCTTCTCATTGCGGTGGCTTCTCTTGTTGTGGAGCACGGGCTGTAGGCACACAGGCTCAGTAGTTGTGACACACAGGCTTAGTTGCTCCGCGGCATGTGGGATCTTCCCGGACTAGGGCTCGAACCCACGTCCCCTTCACTGGCAGGAGGATTCTTAACCCCTGTGCCACCAGGGAAGCCCTAGATGCATTTTAATTCAAATACAGAGTATAACGTGTTAGCAGGGGTTTTCCATGGCCCCTTTACCATCTTGTGACATTTCCAAATTCTTTCCTCTTCTTTCCCATTCTGATCCTCCATAATTTTACCAGCTCTTCCTTTGCATACAAACCAGTTCAGCCTCAAGCAGAAATCTATACACCAGAGGGTAACCACATCCTCTTTGGGCTTCTTCCTCCAAAGATGTCTGGTGGAGCCTCTTCGGATTAAGTTTTACTTCGTGAATATAGGATTGTGAGCACTCATACGCAGAGACATTGCTTTTGCAAGTTATTTTAGTAAATCCTTTTTCCTTCCTTCTTTTATTTTTTATTTAAATTTACTTATTTATTGTAATTTTGGCTGCGTTGGGTCTTCGTTACCATGTGGAGGCTTCTCATTGCAGTGGCTTGTGGAGCACGGGCTCCAGGTGCGTGGGCTTCAGTAGTTGTGGCATGTGGGCTTCAGTAGTTGTGGCTCATGGGCTCTAGAGTGCAGGCTCAGTAATTGTGGCGCATGGGCTTTGTTGCTCCGCAGCATGTGGGATCTTCCCAGACCAGGGCTCGAACTCATGTCCCCTGCACTGGCAGGCAGATTCTTAACCACTGCACCACCAGGGAAGTCCCTATTTATTTATTTTTGTATACAGTTTTGAAGATTCACCTCAGTCTTTGATAGTATTACTTTAAAAATTTCTAAATTCTCAACCCTATCTACCACCTTCTTAATCAAATGCAAAGTAGATTAAAAATAAAGCCAGGAAATTGTACTGAAGTTTTAAAAGTCTGTTCACTTCTCTGTCCATTGATGAATGTTTCTCATCAGAATTCCTATGAGCATTATCCCTGTCCAAATTAAATCATCTCCTTCTCTCTTCAAAGAGAACACAAGAGGATTGAACTACTTTTCCTTCTTCAATATGTATAAAATATTTTCTCCTGGTAAAAGTGTTTGTCAAATTTCAAACCAGAATCAGAAGGACAGAATGTTCATTCCTCTATTAGGTTATAAAATCCTTGAGCTAGAAAGACAATGATCTTGACAAGGAAGAAATTCATCTTTTTGCATTAGTAACTGAACTGAAATGGAAAAAAGAGAGTGGAAAATTTGGATATTTTCCCCATGAAGAACATGTAAAATTACAATTGCTTGGCTATTGGTATACTTGGAATGGGTATTGAAATAGATATGGGTGAAGGAAACCATGAGTTTTGTGAATAATGCTTTTTAAAGGAAGTTCTAGTTTTTAAAAAATGGAAAGACAAGTATGTTGACCAAATTTTTGAGACTGATGGCATTAACTTGAATGGCAGAAAGCCAATCTATGGTAATTGCTTTCTTCAGAAGCTAAAGGTACATTTACTTTTTAAATCATATGGAAAAATCAGGCATAAGGAGTAACCAAGCACAAGTTATCATATTCCAAGTGGAAGGCAAATGGTTCTTAGACTGTGACATATACAATAGTACCCATGGAAATGGCCTGACTCAACTCTTCCCTCGAAAGCCTCTCCAGGTTTCTTTGCCTTCCTAGAATGACTGAAACTGATATGTCCCTAAATAAACATGACTTTACACACTTTCTTCTTTATTCTTTCATGGAAATTTTCAAATAGATACAAAATGAGAGAGATCATTTTAATGAATCCTCAGCTCTTATCACACAGCTTCAACCACTATCAACACATGGTCAATCTTATTTCATCTATACATCATCCTCTTAACACCCTTTCATACAATTTTGAAGCGTGTCTAAGAGAGCATGTCATTTCATTTGTAAATATACAATTTCTTCTCAAGTTTAAAGAGTTGTAGTCTGAGACAGGCAGTAAATCAATGTTAAAGAAAAGTGGTGAAGTCACTCCCATCTTAAATGTGCTTCCTGATTCCACTGGCTCACCATAGCTTCTCATTTTAGCCCAAGAAAGATAAGAGCACAGTTTTAACCAAGGCTAGTAGTCAATCTATTGGAAAAACAAAGTCAAGAAGGTGAAGATTCACTGTCATATATAGGAGACGCACATAATTATTTTTGTCTGCCTAGCATCTGAATACCATTTTCTGTCTTTGGAGACTTCTACACGTTGAAGCATCATAGAAGAAAAATCTGTTTCCCACTGTAGGAGCTGAAAATGCAGAAGCTCGCTTTTCCAGCTCTATTGTATCTAGAGCCATGGCCATAATGGAGGCTTAGCCATGAGACACACCTGCCCCAGATTGCAAAAAGGAGTTGGTGACCCAAAGAAGAACGGACACAGAGAGGCTGCTGTGGATGCAGCGGCTCTGGCAGCCACGTCCATTTTGTGGGTAGGGAGGGAAGAGGAGGAATACAGTGGGAGACAGTGACAGTGGTGCCAGTATCTGAGTTCAGCTTCAGCGTATACAGCCTATTGATGTATGCTCAGCCATGAAGTCAATGTGGGACCAGGTTGTAAATATGATTATGGCTGGGGTGCTAGCTGAATAGTTTCCAAGCTGGCTTTTCAGCTCTGCTGGCCATTCTTTGAGCTACCAATATTTTTTGACTAAATTATTCTCTGTATAATCAATGTTTCTGTTTTTGCTATCAAGAAACCCGACTGATGCACCTGGAGTTTATGTAAAACTTTAAATAAGCACCTCAAAGGGACCCTAAAATATAAGATGGATTAAGGAAGAAATAGAGAGGAGACCAAAAATTATTCAAAGATCACCAACAAAAAGCTGGTAGAAACATCGCAGTAGCAGTTTGAATAATTGTAGAGCAGTTCTGTTGGTGTGGTAGTTGAAGTTTTTTTCACTGCATTCCATTTGAACTTCTTGGTTCAAGGCATTGTTGATATAGAACAGCATTCATCAAACATTGCCTTTAAGAGTAAAACATGTGGGAAGAAAAGTCACCTTAAATATCCACCAGTTGGATTGGCCACATTAAGACAAACTCTGCTACACTTGTCTCTTCCACTGCCCATCCCACCCCCTCTTCTGCCAAAAGTTAATGGTTTTGGAAAAATGTCAGCGACACAATTTTAAGTTAAAAAAAAAAAAGCATGAAAACCCAACATCAAGCTAGATAGAAGAACAGTCCCAAGTATAGCCCCATTTCTGAAAGGTTCGTGTTTGTGAATATATACAGTATGTAAATATAAACACAGCAGAACTTCATGATGACCCTCAGTGGGAGACAGGAATAAAGAGAGAATTTTTGTTTGTTTTTTTTTCCATAAGCTTTATGTATTAGTTTCCTATTGCTGCTGTAACAAATTACCGCAAATTTAGTGGCTTGAAACAACACAAATTTATGATCCTACAATGCTGGAGGTCAGAAGTCTGAAACGAGGGACTTCACTGGTGGCACAGTGGTTAAGAACCCTCCTGCCAATGCAGGGGACATGGGTTCGAGCCCTGGTCTGGGAAGATCCCACATGCCGCAGAGCAACCAAGCCTGTGAGCCACAACTACTGAGCCCACGTGCCACAACTACTGAAGCCTGCATGCCTAGAACCCATGCTCCACAAAGAAGAGCCCCCGCAGTGAGAAGCCCATGCACCTCAACGAACAGTAGCCCCTGCTCACCGCAACTAGAGAAAGCCCACAGGCATCAACGAAGACCCAACACAGCCAAAAATAGATAAATAAATATATTTTTTAAAAAAAGAAGTCTTAAATGAGCCTTATTGGGCTTAAGAGGTCAGCAGGGCTGTTTTCCTTCTGGAGGCTGCAGGAGAGAATCTGTTTTCTTTACCTTTTCCATCTTCTAGATGCTACCCACAATCCTTGGAGTGTGACCTCTTCCTTCATCTTCCAACTACATCACTCCAACCTCTGGTCCCCTCATCACATCTCCTTTTCTGACTTTATCCTCTTGCTCCCTCTTTCACAGGCCCTTGTGGTTACATCAAGCTCACTTGGATAATCCAAGAAAATCTTCCCGTCTCATGACCCTTAACGTAATTATATCTGCAGAGTCCCTTTTGCCATGAAAGTTAACATATTCATAGGTTCCAGAGATTAGGACTTTAGGAGGCCATTATTCTATCTATCACACATTCTAAAAACAATCTAATGTTATTGAGAATTTATTTTTTCCCTTGAAGCCTTGTTCTCAATAGTTTTATAGTGTAATTGTAAAATTCCTACAAAGCCTCAACTAGAGTGCAGTATTTAAGCCAAATAGATTAAATGATTAGTTTTCATTTTTGTCACTTCGTTTTTTTTTAAAAAAAAATAATATGTTTTTTTCAAACCCAAGATAATGCTAGAAATTAAAGAATTTATAGTTCCCCGTATTTCCTTTCTTTTCACTCTCTGTGGCTTTTTTTATATCACAGTTACATTTTTTCATTTGACAAAATGTCTTGAAAGTATTGTTCAGTATAGGTATGGTTGACATTGAATCCATTTTCTCACTTCTTAAAGATAGATATTGTGCTAAGTGTCAATGAATATATACCAAAAAATTCCATTAACAATAATATAAATAACAAAGATAGTAACTTTTTTTTACCATTTTTTTTTTGTCAAATTTTTTTCAGATTTTTTTTCATGTGGACCATTTTTAAAGTCTTTATTGAATTTGTTACAATATTGCTTCTGTTTTATGTTTTGGGTTTTTGACCACAAGGCATGTGGGATCTTAGCTCCCTGACCAGGGATTGAATCCACACCCCCTGCATTGGAAGGCGAAGCCTTAACCACTGGACTGCCAGGGAAGTCCCTTTTTAACCATTTTGTATCCTTCCTTTCATTTATTTTTTTAATTAATTTTTATTGGAGTATATTTGCTTTAATGTTGTGTTAGTTTCTACTGTTTTAAGTAATAATTCATCAATGGATAAAGAAGATGTGGTATATATACACAGCGCAATACTACTCAGCTATAAAAAAGAATGAAATAAGGCCATTTGCAGCAACGTGGATTGACCTAGAGATTATCATATTAAGTGAAGTTATATTAAGTGAAGTTAAGTCAGAAAGAGAAAGACAAATACCATATGATATCACTTATATATGGAATCCAAAATATGACACAAATGAACTTATTTACAAAACAGAAACAGCTCACAGATGTAGAAAAACTTACGATTACCAAAGGGGAAAAGGGGTGGGGGAGGGATAAATTAGGAGTTTGGGATTAGCAGATACAAAGTACTATATATAAAATAGGTAAACAACAAGGTTCTACTGTATAGCAGAGGGAACTATATTCAATATCCTGTAATAAACCATAATGGAAAAGAGTATGAAAAAGAATATATGTGTGTGTGTGTGTATAACTGATTCACTTTGCTGTACACCAGAAACTAACACAACATTGTAAATCAACTATACTTCAATAAATAAACCATCAAATGCTAATATTTACATTAAAGATATACGGCTTTTTATGCCTTTAAAATTTGGCCCAGGGCTTCCCTGGTGGCGCAGTGGTTGAGAGTCCGCCTGCCGATGCAGGGGACACGGGTTCGTGCCCCGGTCCGGGAAGATCCCACATGCCGCGGAGCGGCTGGGCCCGTGAGCCATGGCCGCTGAGCCTGTGCGTCCGGAGCCTGTGCTCCGCAACGGGAGAGGCCACAGCAGTGAGAGGCCCGCGTACCGCAAAAAAAAAAAAAAAAAAATTTGGCCCAAATGGTAGATAATAATAGAATAATTTCTAGTTCAAGTGTGCTTTATGCTTGAAAACAGAAATTCATGATTAATATATTTTTGTTTAACTACCTATAACTATTAATGGTTGGGAAAGAAATATTTCTTCCAATGTAAAAGGATTCTCAGTTTCTGTTGCTGTTATATAAAATAATATCAAATCTCCATCTCCTGATTTACAGAATATCTGACGGAAAAATACTCACTAATAACAATCTGTACAGTTAGGGATGCTCTCTCCAAGGATAAATGTGATTAACGGGCTTGCTAAATAACTCAGCTAGAAAAAAAAAAATAGACAACATAGCTTTCATTTGTCAACCCGCCTTAAAAGCAAATGACAGGAGCAATTTCTCTTTTTCTTTTACTAGCCCAATATGAATTCATGATCATTAGAGGGTTGAGTGTGCAATGCCTTGCAGGTGTTCTTTTGTAACACAGGAATATTCATTAAGTCTTTGTACAATATCCAGTCACTAATTACTATTTAGCTCCACGAGTTCATGTCTCCGAGTCTTTATGTGTTGCTGTTTTTCCCTGCTCAGCCAGCCTCCTTTGCTTGGCAGTGTTTTGCATCTGCCTTCCCCCTGTGTGTTCGTAACTATTTCTCTGGTGTAGGTCATTCTCCAGCCTTCACAGAACCTCTGGAGCATAGTGGGTATATTTTGACTCCACTGAATTTCTGTTACAGAATTCTCTCTCCACCTCCTCTCACCGCCCACGATTTTCATGTTGTTCCCAATGATATCTTGCCAACCTTCTACTTTCCTGGGAAACTGTATGAAGACTTCTTTTTTTTCTGAACTATAGAATCTTGGCAGAAATGATCATAATGTTAATAGGTGGGTCTGTTATCATAGGGAAAATGTAAGGAATGGTTTAATTCATAGGAAAGAATGTGATCGTGCAGAAGTTTTCTAATTAGAATATTTTTCTCCTAATGGTAGAGTAGTTAGAAGTCAGGTTTGTAGAGAGTTGAAATTCCCCTAAGATTATTGCTTCATACTTGAGGCCCTCCCTGCACACTCTGGGCAACTGACCAACTGGAATGATTTCAGGGGTCTGGGAAGCTCCTTGGTCGCACATATTTCTCTGACCAAGGTTCAGAAGAACCACTCCTTAAGGGCTTTCTGGTAAAGATGTTTTAGGATTAGTAGCTAATCTTTGGGGCTAGTTAAACCTATCATCATTCACATTACCTAAACAGAGAGCAGACACTAAAGGTATGGGAACTCATGAAGTGTAATTTTTAAATGGAAAGGACCAATTAAGAGAAGTGATAGAGAAAAATGCCTGGAGGGCAGCACACTGTAAACAGTTCGTGGTTTGAAGTTCATCAAAGAAAAGAAGCAACAGGAAAGCTTTAGGGAATGTTGCATAGTTTTCCATATAGATGTATTTATTCATCATTATTTTACATGGTTCTTATTAAGTGTCTATTGCCTATGGTCCAGTTAAACCATTTGGTGTCAGCTATGCAAAGCAATAGTTTTTCACGTTTTTATTTTACTGGCCAAAATCTTTTCCAATAAAAAATTTACATATTCTCAGTGGTAAACCAAATGAAAGGAGAGCTATCCTGATTGAAGAGGGTTGGAATATTTGAGGATTTCTCTTTCCCACAGCACCTGGCCTCTCCTTCCTCTCCCCCAACAATCTGTGAGGCAGCTCTCTGATTAAAGTCTGTTTGAGTAATCAACATCCTTTGAAATGAGGGGCATTTATTCAATAGATTCATGATTGAAACCACCACTTCAAGAAGAAAAATCACTCTTCATTGAAGTTGGCAAACTGAAGAAATTGCTGATACCCCACTTCATTAATCCATTCACTCATTTTCTTTTCCAAAGAATATTGATAACCTAGTATGTGCCACTGACATGCTCTGGAGATAGAAGAGTGACCAATGTAGACATGGGCTGTGCCTCACGGAATTTACACCCTAATTAAGAGTCAGCCATTTGAAGCAACATGGATGGACCTAGAGATTATCATACTAAGTGAAGTCAGTCAGGCAGAGAAAGACAAATACAATATGTTATCACTTATATGTGGAATCTAAAAAAAATGATACAAATGAACATATTTACAAAACAGAAACAGATTCACAGACATAGAAAACAAATTTATGATTGCCAAAGAGGAAAAGGGGGAGGAATAAATTAGGAGTATAAAATGAACAGGTACACACTACCACATATAAAATAAACAACAAGGATTTACTGTAGAACACAGGGAACTATATTTAGTACCTTGTAATAACTTATAATGGAAAAGAATAAAAAAAAGATTATAAACATATACATATATATGTATGACCAAATCACTTTGCTGTACCTCTGAAACTGACATAATACTGTAAATCAACTATACTTTAATTTAAAAAAAAGTCAGCTATGTGCCATCACATGCACTCTTTGAACAAATGATTTGCCCAAGATGTTTGTCCTCTGTCCAACCATATTTTGCTCAAAGCATACTTTTCCATAGATAATATTCTTAGACGTGTCTTATGACAACTTGCTCACACTGTATAAAGTTCAAAAGCTTATCTAGGTGGGGCTAATACAGCAATTGAGAACACTATTTGCAATATGTTGAAAGATTGCCAAAGCATTACCCAATCCCAAAAGACATTATTATTCTATAGTCAGAATATGCAGGATTAGAAGGAGTCTTTTCCATTCATCCATCCTACTGTTTCTCAGTTCCCTCTATCTATGAAGTTCTTTGAGACATTTAAAATTCATTCTCTGGGGACTTCCCTGGTGGCGCAGTGGTTAAGAATCTGCCTGCCAGTGCAGGGGACACGAGTTCGAGCCCTGGTCCTGGAAGATCCCACATGCCGCGGGGTAACTAAGCCCGTGCACCACAACTACTGAGCCTGCGCTCTAGAGCCCTCGAGCCACAACTACTGAGCCCACGCACCGCAACTACTGAAGCCCGCAGGCTTAGAGCCCGTGTTCCACAACAAGAGAAGCCACTGCAATGAGAAGCCTGAGCACCACATGAAGAGTAGCCCCCGCTCACCACAACTAGAGAAAGCCCGTGTGCAGCAACGAAGACCCAACACAGCCAAAAAAAAAAAAAGTTCATTCTCTGAACAAACTCAAAAAATCTCAACAGCTCATTTCTTTTAAGGCTTTTTCTTTTCTATCACCAGCAAATCATAGAAGAGCAGACAAGTTGCACAGCCTGTGATCTCAGGAAGCTGTGCCCGCAGAGGCAGACTGACTGGCTTCATAGGGGCCGCTGTGTGTGATCCCCAGGGTCTGCCCTTCCAGATGCCCTACATGTATAACTGAGCCACTTTGCTGTACCCTTGAAACTAACACCACATTGTAAATCAACTCGACTCCTATATAAATTTAAAAAAAGAAAACCTTTCTAGAGTCAATATTTTATATCATGCCATCCCTCCTCTTGGTATGCCCTCCAAACTACTGCATGTTATGTTTTCTTTTAAAAACGTTCTTTACTTTTATTCTGAAAACCCTTGAAATAGCTCGAACCAGTCCAAAGTGAGGTAGAACAGTACCCGAAAATCAATGGCATAATAATAACTAACATAAATAGCACTAGTTTACTACTAGTTATTCATAATTAATTTGATCCTCAGAATAACACTGTGACAGATGGAGAAACTGAGCTTCAGCAATGCAGAATAACTAAAAGGCACACAGTTAGAAAGCATCTGAGCTTCAACTCAAAAGCTGGTCTTCTGACACTCAGAACTGAGTCAAATCGGTACCCGCTGCCCCACCCGCATTTCTGGACCTGGGATCATCCCAGGCCTCAGGCCTCCACATGGGCTCGCGTTTAGATTCTTGAGAAAACTCGTCAGAAAGACATTTTAATCTTGATTTCCTGCAAGAAGGGGGAGGCGTTGTGAGGAATTCGAAGCCGTCTATGAGAAAGAGGAAGGACAGGGTGGTGAGGTGACTGCAAGCACTGACTGGAATTGTGAGGTAGCGCCACTCAGCGCCCCGGGCCAGGCCTGCCCTGCTTCCCTCCGCCTTCTTCCTGCCCCTCAAGCACTCAAAGCTCTTTCCCACCCAGGGGTCTTCACACTGCTGCCCACTCAGCCTGACGTGCTTCCCCAGACCTTCTAATGGCTGGTGCGTTTCCACGATTCCCATCATGTTCAGGTGGCCTCTCCTCAGGGAGGCCTCTTCTGACACCCCTCTATGACCCACCCCGTTGCCTCTGTCCTGTCACCTCATTTTGTTTTCCTCACACTGCTTACACTCTGAACTTGACTTATTGACTTTTTAAGATTGTGGCAAAACCCAAATAACGTGAAGTGTACCGTCTTAAACATCTTTAAGTTCAGTGGCATGAAGTATACTCACGAAGTTGTGCTGTGATCATGACCACCCAGCTGCAGAACTCTCTTGCAAAACTGAAGCTCTATACCCATCGTATAACTCCCCATTCCCCTTCCCCAGCCCCTGGCGAGCATAATTCTGTTTTCTGTCTCTAGAAATGTGACTATTCTAGGCACCTCATGTAAGTGGAATCATACAGTGTTTATCTTTTTGTGAGCAGATTATTGCACTTAGCATGATGTCCTCCAGTTTCACCCATGTTGTAGAATGTGCCAGAATCTACTTCCCTTTTAAGGCTGAATAATATTCCATCGTATGTATAGATCACTTTTTTTTTTTTTACCCATTCATCCATTCATTGACACTAAAGCTGCTTCTACATTTTGGCTATTGTGAATAATGCTGCTGTGAACATAGGTGTATAAATGTCTTCAAGTCCTTTCTTTCAAACTTTTTGGGTACGATACCCAGAAGTAGAATTGCTGGATCATATGGTAATTCTATTTTCACTTATTCAACACAGGCTGGCATACAGTAGGTACTTGATTATTTTTTGATTGGACCAAGGATGGCCGTTGGGCCATAGAGCACATACTTCTTCATTTAATTTTCATTTAATTAAATTTTCATTTAATTTCATTTAATTTTCAAAGTATATAATACATGTAAATGGTTAAAAAAAAAACTCTATGTAATAGGGTTTCATTGACAAGTAAGTCTCTCTCTTCTTGCCCCCAACTAACTAATTTCTCTTGTTAGAGGCAATATTTTTACTAATTTTTACTAATTTTTACTATTTTTACTAATTTCTTGTATGTCTGTCTAGAAATATTCTGTGAATGTACAAACATATATAAGATATACTCTCTTTCTTCATTTAATGGTATACTGACTTATGAACAAAGTGAAGAATTACCAGGCAGGGTCAGACTAATGGACTGATTCTGGGAAGAGTTAAGACCTCAGGATAAGAGCCCAGAAAAGACAGTCCTCAACTTCTTCCATGTGTCAGTTAAGTCCCTACTTGCACCTGGCAACACCTCTTCTCTGCCCCTTGTACACCAATTAATTCTGGGTGTCCTCCCTGCCTGCCAAGGAGAAAGACCACGTGGCAGGGCAGAAAGATGCAGCATGAGTTTGATTGAGGGGTTTGAGGTCACAGCATGATGTGGAAGTGGGAAGTACCCAATAACCATCACAGTTATGAGGATGGAAGTGGTGGGTATGAGTCTGAACTAGAGATAAAGTCTTGGGTGTCAACTATAGAGAAAGGGGTGCTGAATTTTGTGGGCAGCAATGAGACTTCAGAGAGAGTGTGTCAAGAGGGAAGAGCAGGGCTTCCCTGGTGGCTCAGTGGTTGAGAGTCCGCCTGCCGATGCAGGGTACACAGGTTCGTGCCCCAGTCCGGGAAGATCCCACATGCTGCGGAGCGGCTGGGCCCGTGAGCCGTGGCAGCTGAGCCTACGCGTCCGGAGCCTGTGCTCCACAACGGGAGAGGCCACAACAGTGAGAGGCCCACGTACCGCAAAAAAAATAAAAGAGGGAAGAGCAGTAAGCCAAGGACTGGGCTCTGCTGATGCCCCTGGACAGCAGGCAGGGAGAGGGAAATTGTTGAAAACAAGTTATCATCAGACAGCATCATCAATAACAGAGCAAATTTAGATAGGGGCATGACGGTGACGTTTCTTCAATTAATAACTTGGAAGTTCACTCTGAATCATGTAAGCTTTCCTTTTTAGTATTTCCAGTAATTTTTTGCTCTGAGACCAAATGCTTTCCTGGAACACTGTTCTGTAAAAATATGTAACTCTAAAAGACACCATTTGCCGATGAGGAACAAGGAAGAAACAGTGTGTTCTGGCCACAAGCAGTATTCTGAACATGTTCCTCTGGCCAGATACTTGCCATATTTCCACTATTCCTTCCAGTCCTTCTTTTCTTCTTCAACCTATTTTAAAATACCATGTTTCCTTTCTGACTTACCCACTCATTTCTAAACCTAAAACAATAGTTGTTCTTTTCTCTGCATTGCCGTGCCATTTTTCTCTCTGTGGGTGGGAACAATTAGCTCTTTCTGAATCTTCAATTAGGTTCTTGATGATTTACCTATAAAAGTTACTTATAGATGTCTCTTAGGAACACTGTCCACAGTGGCTTGTTTATATCTTAATCTTTTTTTCTTTTTCTTTTTTTTTTTTTTTGGCCACGACGCCCAGCTTGTGGGATCTTAGTTCCCCCACTAGGGATTGAACCCAGGCCCTTGGCAGTGAGAGCCCGGAGTCCTAACCATTGGACCACCAGGGAATTCCCTATATCTTAGGATAAAAGCTTTGAATCTTCAAACTTCTCTTTTCCCTCTTCTCTCCTGTTTCTTTCAGGCCCAAATATATAAGACAGCCTTCTGAATAGTAAGTACATTTCTCATGGGACAACTTGAAAGAGTGCATTTTTTAAAAAAGGTCTTTTTGTCCTGAAGGAATAATGGGAATCCTGGTTCTTTGGCTGTTTTTTTGTTTTGTTTATTGAAGTATAGTTGATTTACAATATTGTGTTAGTTTCAGGTGTACAGCAAAGTGATTCAGTTATATGTGTGTATATATATATAATATATATAATACATATATATAATATATATATTCTTTTTCGGATTATTTTCCCTTATAGGTTACTGAGTGTAGTTCTCTGTGCTATATAGTAGGTCCTTGTTGGCTACCTATTTTATATATAGTAATGTTCTTTGGCTGTTTTATGATGAAATTTCACCTTGGGCTTTCTATTTAGGGCTCACTGTGTATCAATGCTATATTGCTCTTTGAGGGAGAGCAAGAAGGTACTTGTGAATCCTAGTAAGCCCACATATTAGGGCTGCAAACACAAGTTCCAGAATCTATAAACTCATAAACATAAGTCCATGACATGTGGAGAAAAGAAAAATAACAAAGAAGGAGCCCAGTTATTCTCAAGAAAATACAGCTAAGGGGAAGAGTCTTAAAAATTATTTAAGCCTTCATATGTGTCTATACCTACTTATTTCTATTCAACTCGCCTTTATTGACTACTTATCATGTGTTAGGCACTCGTTAATGCGGTAACGTAAAGATAAATAATTTTATAGAGCATAGGTAGTAGGTAAAATGAATATGACCTTTTCACAGAGAAAAGTAAATATGACACCATTGGTGTTACAAAATCCCAATGGAATAGACTGTCAACTGGGAACGGGGCTTTGGAAGGGAAATCTAGTTCAGGAAAGTATCTAATGGAAGAGATCTGTTGAGAAGGTATAAAACCCTGCATGAAATTCAGAAGGACACATTGGCTCTATTTATTAGGAGAGAGTTAGAAGGTACCATACTTCTTCTGCATGCGTCATCCTGCCCAAAGAGGAACATCTACTAAATCCTTGACTTAGCTTGCTGACAGTTTCTCCTGTTAGGGTAGGAAAAACAATGAGGAAACAGCTGTGTTGGCTGTACTTCTAGCCAACCTGGAAGACTGGTCAGGGGTATGGAAATGGCAGGAGTCATGAGGGAAAGTGGTTCCAGTACATGATGATAACAAAGGGGGAGAAGTTGTGAGTGGCTAAGCACTTCCCTGAACTGTAAGAAAGGGACCTGTAGAAGGTTCAAAGGAAATGTACATGTGATCCATCATCTGAGACCAAGAAGGAATATGACTAAAAGAGAGAAGGAGGTTCTACCAAGTTAAACACTGAGAAGGTAATTAGAAATTATCTCGAGTAGAAAGAGAATGGGGAGATGGCCATAGAGACCAATGCAGGTACGTAGATACTCTGAGGACTTCTGATTTTGAAAGGCTGTGTGGAAAAGATGCAAGCTGGGACACAAAGTGAAGGGCACCTAAAAAAGTGATGCAATCTTTTCAGACTAGCAAGAATCAGCCTATATATGCTGATGGAGCAAGACACTGTTTTGACACATTAACTATGATGTTTTCCCTGGAGACTTCTTGCTACCTTGTGACTCTCCCTCATCAGCAAGCTAGACACAAGGCCCCTGTTATCTCGAGTGAGAATTGTAACAGCAGCAACCCGAAGAAAATGTAGTTCAGTTCTGGGACCTGCTTTGTCGTACAGCTTTGTCAGAATAAGAGATACCCCCAAACCCCATACTGACTCACTCTGCCCCATGGCTATGCCAAGTTTGATTCTTTTTAAAATCAATGAGAAAATTTCAGAAATCAATTTTGTCTTTTTTTTTTTTACTTGAAGAAATGAATAATTTTTTACTACCTTCTTTTTTCTCTGAGATAATTTTAACAATAATAAATGTTACTCAGACTACTTAAAGACATTTCTACTACAGGTGAATTTTTTCACTGGATTATACATGAAGTCCAGGAGACCACTCCCTACCCATTGCCAACAACAACCCTTACCAGGCTCAAACACACAAGAACTCCAGGGCATGGTCAAGTGACTACCACAAGGAAAGGAGGTATTTGACTCCTTTTATTAAGAGCCCTAGGGCAGAAATGGTGAGCTATAAAGCCATCACCACCTATTGTCACCTCATCTTAGGCAGTTTCAGTGGGTAGGTTTCTCGCTATGCTTTATCAAACTCAATTCAGGTGACCTCTAGACAAAGGAATTGCTCATAGAAATTTGGTGGTCATTACATGGTCTCTTCCATTTTTGCAACATAGATTTTTATCTCCTAGAAAAGGGTCTTACATATCTTACTATGACCTACTTTAGAATCATAGTCAACATCATAAATTGCTAATCCTAGTTGTTTCTCAGAGGAAACAAAATCCTAGTCATATTAATTGCATACAGTTCTTCTAGACTGTTGTTCAAAGAAGTAAATATAGTTGGCTATGACACTGGTCCCTCCTGATCTCTTTATGCACAAGACAGAGCTTCTGCACAATAATGATGCAAGGATTGGATTTGTAATAACTTGAATACTCATTGGAAAGAATAATGACTTGTGGACGGATGGCAATGTGAAAAGAAGCTTCAAAGAATATCTCAAAGGAAGCTGTCCTATTAACAATTGTTTAAAGATGACTAGGATGAAGACATGAAAAACATAAAGAATTATAATATATAAGCAAAATAAAGGTGGTGGGAATAATATACCAGATAGCAGAGTCAAAATATGAAAGTGTCACAATCAGTTGATAAAGTGGGGTGAAATAAATGATACCTGAGAAAAGAAATATAAATTCCCACATTAGACCTGAAAAAAAGTCAGGTTTTTCAAATCCAGATCATGGGAAAATATCTTAGGAGCAGGTCTTGTGAAAAATGTCAAGTGTTTACACTGAAAAGAATGTCAACATGGACCAGATTAAAGAAGCCAATAAATTTTATATGGGACCATGGGTGGTCAGTGCATTTTAAAGTTGCATTAATAGAGTAACGATGTCCACATCTAGGGTAGTACTTGTCTCAATTGTACTTTGCCCCCAACACAACACATCCAGATGTTATATTTATTTCTTGGTACATCATGGAAAGTATTTTGGAGTAAGGTAAATGGAATTGCAAGGAACTAAGTCAATTTTTATATACCCAGAACCCCTTTTTACAAAAAAGAAATAAGCCCCCCTTTATTCCATGTGGTCCTGGTGAGATTATCCATCATTGTACCCTCCCTAGTCTTTGGTCCAAAGAGATTAGTTCAGGGACTGATGAGATTTGTGTATTTGAGGTTCAAGAATTTTTCATCTTTGTTATGATAGGCTGTAAGATGTAGGCTTGGGGCAGCCAGGTACCAATTATCTGGCCATAGGAGCCTGTTGCCTACAGAGGAGAGTGAGATCAGCATGTGAAGCAGAGATAGTGGTATGTTACAGCCAGCTCAAACTGACTCACGAGAGCCAACTCTTAAATTTTCATGAAATTTTATGAACCAGTAGTTAAAGGCAGCCATTTTTTGTTACTTTTTATTTTATTTTATTTTTATTTTTTTATAAATGTATTTAATTTATTTATTTTTGGCTGCGTTGGGTCTCCGTTGCTGCGCACAGGCTTTCTCTACTGTGGTGAGCGGGGGCTACTCTTCGTTGCGCTATGCAGGCTTCTCATTGCGGTAGCTTCTCTTGCTGCAGAGCACCGGCTCTAGGCACACGGTCTTCAGTAGTTTTGGCTCACGGGCTTAGAGCGCAGCCTCAGTAGTTGTGGTGCACGTGCTTTGTTGCTCCGCGACGTGTGGGATCTTCCCAGACCAGGGCTGGAACCCATGTCCCCTGCATTGGCAGGCGGATTCTTAACCACTGCGCCACCAGGGAAGTCCTAGTTTTAAGTTTTTATTTAAAAAAATTTTTTATTAAAATATAGTTGATTTACAACATTGTGTTAGTTTCTGTTGTATAGCAAAGTGATTCAGTTTTATAGATATAGATATATAAATAATATATAATTCTTTTTCATATTCTTTATATATATTCTTTTTCATATTCTTTTCCATTATAGGTTATAATAGAATATTGAATATAGTTCCCTGTGCTATACAGTAGGACCTTCTTGTTTATCTATTTTATATATAGTACTTTGTATCTGCTAATCCCAAACTCCTGATTTATCCCTCCCCCATCCCTTTTCTCCTTTGGTAACCATAAATTTGTTTTCTATGTCTGTGAGTCTGTTTCTGTTTTGTAAATAAGTTCATTTGTGTCATATTTTGGATTCCTCATGTAAGTGATATCATATGGTATTTGACTTACTTCACTTAGTATGAAAACCTCTAGGTCCATCCATATTGCTGCAAATGACATTATTTCATTCTTTTTTATGGCTGAGTAATATTCCATTGTGTATATATACCACATGTTCTTTATCCATTCATCTGTCGATGTGCATTTAGGTTGCTTCTGTGCTGGCTATTGTAAATAGTGCTGCTATGAACATTGGGGTGCATGTATCTTTTTGAATTATGGTTTTCTCAGGATATATGCCCAGGAGTGAGATTACTGGATCATATGACAACTCTATTTTTAGTTTTTTGAGGAACCTCCATACTGTTTTCCATAATGGCTGTACCAATTTACATTCCCACCAACAGTGTAGGAGGGTTCCCTTTTAAAGACAGTCATTACTAAAAAATAAATTATATAAATATACACTTAAGTAAATTATAATTAAAAACAAAGGTAATACCTATTCAAAACTCATTTCTTCCTAATTATTTTACTACATTTTATTATTATCTGTGCTCTTGGGACTATTTACAGCTACTGTTCTCTAAATAGTGGAAGTACTAGATAATGGTGCATTACCGCACATCTCTTCCCAGTTCTGTGTTCAGTGATATTTACATTGGTAGATTGAAATTAGCCAATGTGGGAGTATTTATACTATAGAAATTGATAAACACTACAAATCAAGGCTGGATTTTTTGTTTTATTGATTTTGGGGATCAGAGGTCAGCCAACTTTTTCTGTAAAGGACCAAATAATAAACATTTCAGGTTTTGCGGGCCGTATCATCTGTCAAAACTACTCACCTGTACCACTGCAGTACAAAAGCACATATAGACAATACATAAACAAATGAATGTGGCTGCATTCCAATAAAGCTTTATTTAGAAAAACAAGCTACAAGCCAGATTAGGACCACAGGCATAGTTTGCTAATCCTGTCTCTAAAGTTGTAGAGCAAATGTTAATTATACAGATTAAACATAAATGTGTGTCATGTCTAAGGAAGGTATATCACATAGCATAAAGAAATGAGGAAATACTATCCAGGTATTCAAAAATTATAGTCTGATTCAGCAAAATCAGGCTTTGCAAAAGGAGTTCCCACATACATATTTATTGTTTCACTTTCATCTTATCTGTATCAGCTTAGGCTGCCATAACAAAATACCATAGACTGGATGGCTTAAACAACAAAAATGTATTTCTCACAGTTCTGGAGGCTGGAAGTCCAAGATCATCAACATGCCAGCAAAGTAAGTTTCATTCTGAGGCCTCTTTTCTTGGTTTGTAAGTAGCCTCCATCTCACTATAGGCTCCCATGACCTCTTCTGTGTGTGCATGCAGAAAGAGAGAGAGAAAAGGATATCTTATTCTTTTTTTTAAATTCTATCGAAGTATAGTTGATTTACAATGTTGTGTTTAACCTCTGCTCTACAGCAAAGTGACTCAGTTATCCATATATATATTCTTTTTCATATTCTTTTCCATTATGGTTTATCACAGGATACGGAACATAGTTCCCTGTGCTGTACAGTAGGACCTTGTTGTTTATCCATCCTATATATAATAGTTTGCATCTGCTAATCCCAAACTCCCAACATCCCTCTCCCAATCCCCTCCCCTTGGCAAGTCTATTCTCTATATTTGTGAGTCTGTTTTTGTTTTGTAGATACATTCATTTGTGTCGTTTTTTTAGATTCCACATATAAGTGATATCATAAGGTATTTGTCTTTGTCTGAACCACTCGCATAGTATGATAATCTCGAGGTCCATCCGTGTTGCTGCAAATGGCATTATTTCATTATTTTTAATCGCTGAGTAATATTCCATTGTATATATGTGTCACATCTTCTTTATCCATTCCTCTGTCAAAAGACATTTAGGTTTTTTCCATGTATTGGCTATTGTAAATAGTGCTGCTATGAACATAGGGGTGCATGTATCCTTTTGAATTATGGCTTTGTCTGGTTATATGTCCAGGAGCGGGATTTCTAGATCATATGGCAACTCTATTTTTAGTTTTTTGAGGAACCTCCATACTGTTTTCCATAGTGATTGTATCAATTTATGTTCCCACCAATAGTATAAGAGGGATCCCTTTTCTCCACACCCTCTCCAGCATTTATTTTTATTTTTTTTGTTGTTGTTGTTGTTTGTTTTTTGTTTTTGTTTTTGTTTTTGTTTTTTGCGGTACGCAGACCTCTCATTGCTGTGGCCTCTCCCGCCGCAGAGCACAGGCTCCGGACGCGCAGGCTCAGCGGCCATGGCCCACGGGCCCAGCCGCTCCGCGGCATGCGGGATCCTCCCGGACCGGGGCACGAACCCGCGTCCTCTGCATCGGCAGGCGGACTCTCAACCACTGCGCCACCAGGGAAGCCCTCCAGCATTTATTATTTGTAGACTTTTTAATGATGGCGATTCTGACTGGTGTGAAGTGGTACCTAACTGTTGTTTCAATTTGCATTTCTCTAATAGTTAGCAATGATAAGCATCTTTTCATGTGCCTGTTGGCTATCTGTATGGCTTCTTTGGAGAAATGTCTATTTAGGTCTTCTGCCCATTTCTTATTCTTCTTTTAAGGCACCAGTCCTATTAGATTAGGATTGATTATGACCTCATTTAACTTTCATTACCTCCTTGTAGGCCCTATCTCCAAGTACAGTCACATTGGGAGTTAGGGCTTTGTCTTAGTTGACTCAGGCTGCTATAACAAAATACCATAGACTGGTAGCTTAAACACTATTTATTTTCTCATACTTCTGGAGGCTAGAAGTCTGAGATCAGAATGCCAGCATGATCAGGTTCCAATGAGAGCCTGGCTAGCAGATAGCCACCTTCTCACTGTGTCCTTACATTTGGTGGAGGGGTGGGTGTGGCTGTGGGAGGAGCTCTAGTCTGTTTCTTTTCTTATAAGAACACTAATTCCATCATGAGGACCCCACCTTCCTGACCTCATCCAAGTTTAATTACCTCCCAAAGGCCCCACCTCCTAATACCATCACATTAGAGGTTCACACTTCAACATATGCATTTTGGGGAGACACATTCAGTCCATAACTGACTTCAAACATGAGTTTAGGGTGGGGAGACACAATTCAGTCCATAACATTGTCGTTCTTATTAATAAAAATAGTAGCTAACATTCAAAACTACACTCATCCTTCAGTAACCACGACATTTGGCTACAAGTACAAGAGTTTGACAAAAATCAACAAAAGCATTCTATGAGAATAAATTAGCTGTATCAACTTTATATAAAGAGGATGATATATTTTGTTATTAGTAGTAAATTGTGCTAAACATCCTTTAGAGTAGTGAAATTTACAATAAGCTTATGTATGTATATGCATACATACATTCTTTTTCTTCAGAGACCTAGTTGTTGAACATTTCCAGCCCACCACTAGGCAGAGACAAGTAGAAGTGAATGATGAAAAAGAGCTTGAGGGACAGTGTTAAGCCCCCAGATCCAGCAGTATTTATAATGCCAGATCCACCCTTGTTTTCTCCAGTTACATGAACCAGTAAATTCCTCTCATTGTGATTGCCTAAAGCTAATTTTTTTTTTTTGCGGTATGCGGGTCTCTCACTGTTGTGGCCTCTCCCGTTGCGGAGCACAGGCTCCGGACGCGCAGGCTCAGCAGCCATGGCTCACGGGCCCAGCCGCTCCGCGGCATGTGGGATCTTCCCGGACCGGGGCACGAACCCGCATCCCCTGCAACGGCAGGCGGACTCTCAACCACTGCGCCACCAGGGAAGCCCCTAAAGCTAATTTTAATTGGATTTTTGTCACCTGCTTTCAAGAATCCTGACTAATGCTATGTGTCATAGGCAAATTCGGGGAACAAAATAATAATTATTGTTATTATTTTTTAAAGCCCTGAGAAAGAAGTTTCTGCAGGTTTGAAGACACAGCCTTCACTTTCAGGATCATATCAGACTTGAAGCAGAAGGGATAAATGAGCTGTGTCCTGAAACTCTGGATTTTGCATTGCTGGCTTTACTGCTTCTCCAACTCTGCTCTCATGTCCCACTTTAATAACAGGATCCATATCTGAGCCCCAGTTCCCAGTTTTCACCCAGTTCTGAAAATAGGGCTCTTCTGGTTCTAGCGCCTGATCCACTTGTCTGGTCCCAGTCCCTTTAGGCCTGCTCTGTCTTTTCCCTCCCACATGCTCCAGGGCTTAGCTGTAGGAAGGCAGTATCCCCTGTGCCACTGTCCTGTGTGTAGCTTTGTTAGACCTGCCCCTCCCTGATTTCCCATCGCAGTGCTCTTGTGGGGATGTGTTCTGCTGGCCCTCTCTGATGCGATTTGCTGTTCTCAACAGTACCTCCAATCTGTAACATGACCCACATGTCACAATGTCCTGCCTGCCACGCTAGCCCCTTCCCTGAGTCTGCCGCTCATTGGAGCCCACCTGGCTGGCCCTTCTCAGCCAGGGCCCTCCTTACAGAGTGGGCTCTTCCCAGGCCTCCGCTGCAACCAGTCAAGCCAGGCCCTGATATGTCTCTTCTCAGAACTGCAGCTCCTGATGTCAGCTTGTGGGGAACCATACACTGCAATTTGGAAACCATGTGCACAACTACTTTTCAACACAGGCTTGGCGTTCCCCTTGAATACTGAGGAGAATAGCTCTACCTGTGAAAATGAAGTGCTAAATATTGTTTAAATTTATCACTAAAAACCAAATTAATTCTAGGTAGTGGGTTGACATGTACTTAGGTGGTTCTACAAAATAAGGCTGAAGACCGTTTCCACCTGCCTACTTGTAACTTCCTTTACCCATCCCCCCACCTCCACCTGTTCTTTTGAGATGTCAAAGCCACTAAAATCAAGGGAGGAGAGAGAAGCATTAATCTAAAACCTCAAACAGCAATAAAAAGCTTAGTTCCACAGTCCTCGAGACAAGAATCACATGTATCTTTTATCTTTGTTAGTGTGTTCCTTTGCACGGTGGGTGCAGACACACCCCAGCATCTTAATGATGGGTCCCATTAAATTGCATTTTCCTCTTTGCTTGAAAAAAATTAATGTCATCATACACATTGTGTTCAAGCAATTATAATGTGTCAACATCATAAAGTCTGGACTGATGAGTTCGAAAGATTGAAAATAGGGTAATTTACTTTGTTCCACTTGAGAGAAAGTAAGAGATGAAGCAAAATGGACTAATTAACAACCTTACCCTGTCTGGAATTTTTTTAAGATGCTACAGAAAAAAAAAAAATGGCCTTAAAGAACAGATATTGCAGAAAAGACAGGACCCATTCAAGATCCATGCATATAATAATGCAATTATTACAATAGAGAGTTTCTCTCACATCATATAAAGGCTTCCATTGGGGATTTGCCACAGTAATGGGACTTGTCTTAGTTGTTCCCTGGAGCAGCTGTGCTCAAACATTTTTGTACTACAACTCACTTGATGGATGACATGTAAATATTTGACACTCCCACAGGCATGCCCAGGTTTTAATGAATCAAAAACAATTTTTGTGTGCAGAAATAAAGCGCTACAATTATTTGTAATGGTCAGGGCTATTAAATGTAGATCAGTAATGGATAGGCAAGACTGCCAGTTACACTTAATTCCTGATACATTAGTGGTAATTCCACATCTTTTTCTCCCACTCAAGACAGCATTATGGATTTTAGATGACTGAGAGTTATGTTATTTGGGGGAGTAATCTTGAATCCACTCAAATGAATATTTTAAATTTCAAATATTTGCAAACTTGAGAACTTTAGTTCTCATCAGTTATACATTACTGTGACACACCTCACATATGATGGAGACTTACAGCCTTGGAATTTAGGTCATCAAATAATAAGAGGGAAAGTGGAAGGGAAAGGAAGAAAAACCATTTTTATAGGAAATGAAAAGGGGTGGGAAAGAGAATAGGGATGAAATGGAAAAGAAGAATTTGGCAGGCGGTGTGGAGTGTTAGAATACCAGCTTCTTTGACTTCCCCCAGTTTAGCAGATGTGTTTGGAAGTAAAGAAAGCAAATTGACTCCGGCCTTTATTCAGTGGAGCCTTAAGACCGGGTAGATGGGGAGAAGAAGGCCCAAGTTGGGACCAGCATGTCCCAGAACTTTTCATGAGTATACCTTGAAAAGTCAGGAGACAAAATACACTTTTGACATCCAGTCTAATTAGTTGAATGCTTTCCCAAGATGCACTGAGAAAAAAGATAAGGATCCACCATTTTAGTACCAAATACCTTTAGTCATGTTAAACTTCTACATTTAAAAGGATTCCGGTTTCAAAGCAGGACTTCTAATTTGAAAGACTTTCATATCCCAGCTTTTAACCATAACATGATGTTGAGAAATTGGGTAGGAATTTTGACATCAGAACAGGAGTATGTGTCAGAATACCAGCAGGAAACAGCTGGCACGCTCAAAGGGGGTGGAAGTTTAATAAGGGGACTATTGACAGAGGTGAAATCAGGGTCAAGGGAAAAGATAGGGGATGGTGAAGCGCCTAGGATTAGCAGCACTGTGAAGCCATTAGCATTGCTAAGTCTGAAGGGACCAGGGGAGGTGAAGTGAGCCAGAACCTGAGTGGAGCTGTACGGCTGTGGGAGGATGATTGCCCGACAGGAGTGTGGCTGAGGGGAGGGGAAGGAGACCTCAGCTGAAGCACAGCCAGGCAAGGAAGGTCCCTGGGGGTGGCAGAAGGAGTCCCGAAGTAATACCTTGTTGGCATTTCCCATTGGCTAATCCCAGTCCGAAGCCAGAGGGAAAGGGAATAGGAGTGCTAAAGTCAGTGGAGCGCAGCCTCCTTGGGCACAGAGCAAGAAGGAGAAGACAGAGGATGGATCTAAGTGGCAAATGGAGACTAACCTGCTCAAAGAGGTTCTCTCTATACAGCCTTCTGCCACCCTTCTGCCCTTCTGCCCTTCTGTGATGTGATTGACAATGTGAGTGGACAGGAAGAATTGGTAAACTGATTCTTCCTGGATTTTGCAATACTATTTAGATTTGGGGCAAATTCCTTTATAGAAGGAAAAAATCACAGTCAAAACAAGGCCAATAGCAGGTTAAAGAGGCAACCTGGGCAGTCTGATCAAGATTTGTTGCCTTATGGACATATATACATGACCAAATGTGAAATAGATAGCTAGTGGGAGGCAGCCGCATAGCACAGGGAGATCAGCTCGGTGCTTTGTGACCACCTAGAGGGGTGGGATAGGGAGGGTGGGAGGGAGGGAGACACAAGAGGGAAGAGATATGGGAACATATGTATATGTATAACTGATTCACTTTGTTATAAAGCAGAAACTAACACACCATTGTAAAGCAATTATACTCCAATAAAGATGTTAAAAAAAAAAAAAGGATTCGGTGCCTTGTTTCTAAAACAGAAATACAACTTGGAACATAGTGTTTAATAGAATTTGGTCCCTGCAGACAAAGGCCATTGGAGTCAACAAATTGTTCTTAACTCTTTCAACTTCATTGCATTGAGGCCCCATAATCTACAGGAACCCAAGAGAAGACATGTCCTTACAACTTGACCGTTTATTCTTCTGCTCCAAAATGGCTTGAAGATTTTCTTTCTTTTAGTGAAATTCAAAATGTCAAAGAATAACTCGGCTTGAAATTAACAAGCTCCAAAAGGTTTTAATTCAGTATAAAAATAAAATTATTTTATTCTGATATCTAGGAAATCAATATAGAAACCTCACTTTGATGCCTGGGTGCAGGAGTTTTACTTCTTCAAGACTTGTGGTTCTGCTTGTGTCTTTCATGATGCCTCAGGGGCCAGGTAAAAGGAGCCTGTACTGTTATCCTGACTAGCAAGTCCTAACTTAAATTTTGTTAAGTTTATCTCATCTCTAACACACGTTTATTATTGTTATATATCTAGAAAATAGTTGATTAAACAAATATAAATGGGTTTTGTTACTATAGAATTTCTCATCTCCTTCATATTTTAATGGAATGATGTATTGACACAAGAGGAGGCTAATGTGTTCCTGAACTTCCTTGGCCGTGGAACCCTTGTGTCACACATCATCTTGTAGACTAAAATTTCGTGGAATGAATTTTGAAACACTGTCCTAACAACAGGTCTCCAAGTCCCTATTTCTCTAGTAACGATCTATCAATCCTGGCAAGATAAGTGGTGAGACTTTAGGCTTTCAGGAATATCTTTGGGCTGATGGAAGCTTACTGTAAGTGAAGAGTTGGGAGACCTAAGTTTTGTTTTGTTTTGTCTGTTTGTTGGTTGGTTGGTTTTACCACTTACTAGCTGAGTGACGTTGAGCAAATCAGCATGATGTTGTTGAGTCTGAATTTCCTCATCGCTGGGAGTAATTATTCTTACCTTACAAGGTCATTGAGAAGTTTTCAAAAATAGCTTGGCAGTTTCATAAAATGTTAAATATACACCTACTATATGATGCAGCCATTCCACTCCTAGGTATTTATTCAAAAGAAAGGAAGTCAGATGTAATAGAGGAATGTTCATAGCAGCTTTATTTGTAATTGCCCAAACTGGAAACAACTCGAAGTCTCCACTGACAGGCAAATGGATAAATCGTGGTATATTCAGAAAATGGAACACTACTCAGCAATGAAAAGGAGTGAGCCATTCATACACACAACATGGATAAAGCTCAAAAAATAATATCCAGTGAAAGAAGTCAGACAAAATCATCTATACCATATGATTCCTTTTATATAAAATTCTAGAGAATGAAAACAAATCAACTGTGACAGAGAAAGGATCAGTGACTTCCTCGGAACTGAGGGCAAGGGAGTGACAAGGGTTAGCAGGAGGGAGGATTTACAGAGTCAAGAGTAAAATTTTGAGAATGATAGCTATGTTTACTTTATTTTTGCTGCATATAGAATTCTAGGATGATGTTTTTTTCTTTCACTACTTTAATGATGTTACTCACCATCTTCTTGTTTACCTTGTTTCCAGTGAGAAAATTGCCATCATCCTTATATTTTTTCTCAGTACCTAACATACCTTTATTCCTCCCCTCTGGCTGCTTTAAAATTTCCCCCTTTGTTGCTGATTTTGAGCACAGGAATGTGTTTTGATGTGGTTTTTTTCGTATGCTTAGGGTTCATTGAGCTTTTTGCAACTATAGTTTATCGTTTTCGTCAAACTTGGGAAATTTTTGGCTATGATTTCTTCAAACATTTCTTCTTTCCCACCCCTCTCTTTTCTCTCCTTCAAGGACTTCAATTACACAAGTGTTAATTAGACCACTTGGAACTGGCCCACAGCTCACTAAGGATCATTTTTGTAACATTCCCTCTTCTCTTTGTGTTTTATTTTGGATAGTTTCTATTGCTATCTCTTCAAGTTCAGTAATCTTTTCTTTTGCAATGTCTCCTCTATATTTAATCTCATCCAGTGTTGTTTGTTTGTTTGTTTTTACCTCAGACATTGTAGTTTTCATGTGCAGAAGTCTAATTTGAGTCTTTTCAAAATTACCTTCTATGTCTCTACTTAATTTTTTGAACATTTGGAATACAGTTATAATATATAATATATAATTTTTATATAATATATTTTTATATAATTATATATAAATATATAATATAATTTTTATATAATATATAATTTTTATATAATTGTATATAAATATATAATAAATATAAATAAAATAATAAATATAAATAAAAAATAAATAAATATAAATAAATAAATAAAAATAAATAAATATAAATAATAAATATAAATATATAATTTTTATATAATAATATATAATATAATAATAATATATAATTAATAATATATAATATAATAAATAATAAATAATATATTATAAATATATATATAATAAAATAATATATATAATAAAATATATATAATAAAATAATATATAATAATAATATATAATAATTTTTTGAACATTTGGAATTATATATATATACATAATAAAATAATATATATATAATAAAATAATATATAATAATAATTTTTTGAACATTTGGAATACAGTTATAAAAACTGCTTTAATGTGCTTGTCTGCTAATTCTAACTTCTGTGTCAGTTTTGAGCCCGCTTTGATTGATTTTTCTCCTCATTATGGGTCATATGTTCCTGCTTCTTTGCGTGCCTGCTTGGTGGGATGCCAGACATTGTGAGTTTTGCCTTGTTGGGTGCTGGATGTTTTTATCTTCCCATAAATATGCTTGAGCTTTGTTCTGGGACACAGTTAAATTATTTGGAAACAGTTTGATCTTTTCAGATCTTGCTTTTTATGACTTGTAGGCAGGACAAGAGCTGTGTTCAGTCTAAAGCCAATTATTTTCTACTACTGAGATAATACCAAGTATTTTTACTCCTTTACTCAAGGAATCTACCAAGATTCACTTGGCCTCAGTCTCCCTGACCTGTGGCCTGGAAACTCTCTCAAGGTAATCTCAAACTGTGGCAACTGTAGGATTCACCTCATTTATTTGCCATCTCTTAGAGAACACTATCCTTTGTTATCTGATGTTTGGTGTCATAATCCATCAGCCTTTCACTTAACTGTTTCATCAATCATTGATGTTCAAGTCCTAGAGCCATTATCGTATTAAGGGTTATAAACTGATGATATTTAATTCTCTCACTATTTCTGCATCTGTTAGATGGAATTATTTTAAAAGATCCTTTCTGCCTTATCCAGTTTGTTACCTAATAGTATAGTTTATAAAGAAAAGGAAGAATAAGTGCTGTCTTCCTATGTTTTTCAGTTTTCAGAATAATTAGCTGTTTCACTAGCATTCTCTAAAGGTAATCAGTGAGTTTCTTTTAAAAATTGTATTTAAGAGCTTCCAGATTGGTGAACACATGGGGATTTGGGCAGAATAGCAGGCTTAGAGAAGGCATGGACACTGCACTCTATCCTCTGACTTTGCCCTATGCATCTCTTCTATCCTGTGTTATATTATCCTTTTGTAATAGGTGGTAATCTAATCTGAAAGACTCTAGCTGTGGAGGGAAGAAACATAGGTGCAGAGGACAAAGGCTAAAGAGGAACAGAGAAGTACCGGTCCGCCTGCCTTCATGCTTCCTGGCCCATAAAGAACAGGGTCTGATTAAGGAGGAAGTTGGAGGAGACCCTCAGCTTCCATCCCAGCTCACTTCCTGTCTGCCCCAATTATTTATCTGTCTTTCTTTCTTTCTTTCTTTTTTTTTTTTTTGCCTGCATTGGGTCTTCGTTGCTGCACACAGGCTTTCTCTAGTTGCAGCAAGCGGGGGCTACTCTTCATTGCGGTGTGTGGTCTTCTCATTGCAGTGGCTTCTCTTTTTGCGGAGCACAGGCTCTAGGCACGCGGGCTTCAGTAGTTGTGGCATGCAGGCTCAGTAGTTGTGGCTCACGGGCTCTAGAGCACAGGCTCAGTAGTTGTGGTGCACAGGCTTAGTTGCTCCACTGTATGTGGGATCTTCCCGGCCCAGGGATCAAACCCGTGTCCCCTGCACTGGCAGGCAGATTCTTAACCACTGTGCCACCAGGGAAGTCCTCTCCCTTTATTATTTTCACTACAAAAAATGTATTTAAGTTATTATTATGAGCTCATGAAATTTAATATATTTGATGAGTTTTAATGTACTTAAAATTTTTTAAATATTCAAACTGTTCTATGACCAAGAAGTCCCTTCAGATAGGTTTCTATGTCCTTTTGACATTACTTCAGTAGTCTTAGATAGCTTCATTGCTTTCTGAAAAAACACAATATCCCAGGTTCATCTTGCATATTTCCTGACCCAGACATGGAACGAACTATTTGTCTAGATAGCACTCAATCTTTTGTAGTAGGGAATGGTATTTACAGACCATAACCTGGGTGCTAAGACTGCTTCTTTCTCCTGGATTGTCACTATTTCTAAGCTATTCAGCGGAGAGCTTAGGAATAAGTATTTACAGAAAGAGAAAAACACATCATGAAGTCATACTGATATTTAGATATAAGATTATAGAGTTTTACTTAACTTTTTGGGTTTTATATTTGTAGTCTTTCCTTTCATGCTAAAAAAATTTTTGGTTCCTAATAAGAAAGTTATTAGTTATTTGCTTTATCATATATGTACATATACATACCACATAAACATATATATAAAATAAATATATAAATACGTGTGTTTAAATAGTCTTAATACTAGTAGTAATAATTATATTGTTACTTTGAAACTATCACATACATATATAATATGTATGTGGTACACGCAGAGGCGGGGCCAAATCCAAAGCTGAGCCCCTGGGAGCTGTGCGAACAAAGAAGAGAAAGGGAAATCTCTCCCAGCAGCCTCAGGAGCTGCAGATTAAATCTCCACAATCAACTTGATGTACCCTGCATCTGTGGAATACCTGAATAGACAACGAATCATTCCAAAATTGAGGCAATGGACTTTGAGAGAAACTATAGACTTTGGGATTGCTTTCTGCATCTAATTTGTTTCTGGTCTTATGTTTATCTTAGTTTAGTATTTAGAATTTATTATCATTGGTAGATTTGTTTATTGATTTGGTTGCTCTCTTCCTTTTTTTTAATATATAGATATATATTTTTTTCCTTTTTCTCTTTTTGTGAGTGTGTAGGTATATGCTTCTTTATGTGATTTTGTCTGTATAGCTTTGCTTTTACCATTTGTCCTAGGGTTCTGTCTATTTTTTTTTCTTTTTAGTATAGTTTTTAGTGCTTGTTATCATTAGTGGATTTGTTTTTGTGTTTGTTTTTTGTTTGTTTTGTTGTTGGTTTTTTTTTTTTTACGGTATGCGGGCCTCTCACTGTTGTGGCCTCTCCTGTTGCGGAGCACAGGCTCTGGACGCGCAGGCTCAGCGGCCATGGCTCACGGGCCCAGCCGCTCCACGGCATGTGGGATCTTCCCAGACTGGGGCACGAACCTTTGTCCTGTGCATAGGCAGGTGGACTCTCAACCACTGCGCCACCAGGGAAGCCCAGTGGATTTGCTTTTTGGTTTGGCTGCTCTCTTCTTTCTTTCTTTTATTACTTTTTAATTTTTAATAATTTTTTTACTTTTTATTTTAATAATTTTCTTTCTTCCTTCCTTCCTTTCTTCCTTCCTTCCTTCCTTCCTTCCTTCCTTCCTTCCTCCCTCCCTCCCTCCCTCCCTCCCTCTCTCTCTCTCTCTCTCTTTCTCTCTTTCTCTGTTTCTTTCTTTCTTTTCTCCCTTTTCTTCTGAGCCATGTGGCTGAAAGGGTTCTTCGTGCTCCAGCCGGCTGTCAGGCCTCTGCCTCTGAGGTGGGAGAGCTGAGTTCAGGACGCTGGCCCACCAGAAACCTCCCGGCTCCACATAATATCAAATGGCATAAAGCTCTCCCAGAGATCTCCATCTCAACGCTAAGACCCAGCTCCACTCAACGACCAGCAAGCTACAGTGCTGCACACCCTGCATCAAACAACTAGCAAGACAGGAACACAACCCCACCCATTAGCACAGAGGCTGCCTAAAACCATATAAGGTCACAGACACCCCAAAACACACTACCGGATGTGGTCCTGCCCACAAGAAAGACAAGACCCAGCCTCATCCACCAGAACACAGGCACTAGTCCCCTCCACCAGGAAACCTACACAACCCACTGAACCAACCTTAGCCACTAGGGGACAGACACCAAAAACAATGGGAATTACGAACCTGCAGCCTGCAAAAAGGAGACCTCAAACATAGTAAGATAAGCAAAATGAGAAGACAGAAAAACACACAGCAGATGAAGGAGCAAGGTAAAAACCCACCAGACGAAATAAATGAAGAGGAAATAGGTGGTCTACCTGAAAAACAATTCAGAGTAATGATAGTAAAGATGATCCAAAATCTTGGAAATAGAATGGAGAAAATACAAGAAACATTTAACAAGGACCTAGAAGAACTAAAGAGCAAACAACCAATGATGAACAACACAATAAATGAAATTAAAAATTCTCTAGAAGGAATCAATAGCAGAAAAACTGAGGCAGAAGAATGGATAAGTGACCTGGAAGATAAAATAGTGTAAATAACTACTGCAGAGCAGAATAAAGAAAAAACAATGAAAAAAATTCAGGACAGTCTCAGAGACCTCTGGGACAACATTAAACGCACCAACATTCAAATTATAGGGGTCCCAGAAGAAGAAGAGAGAAAGAAAGGGACTGAGAAAATATTTGAAGAGATTATAGTTGAAAACTTCCCTAATATGGGAAAGGAAATAGTCAATCAAGTCCAGGAAGCACAGAGAGTCCCATACAGGATAAATCCAAGGAGAATGGGAGGGAGATGCAAGAGGGAGGAGATATGAGGATATATTTATATGTATAGCTGATTCACTTTGTTATAAAGCAGAAACTAACACATCATTGTAAAGCAATTATACTCCAATAAAGATGTTAAAAAAAACCACTGTTTTAAAGTCAATTGAAATAATTTTCTATTACTATGGCAGCTAAATGATATATGTTTGATAAATTTGTTTATTTCAGTTTATTTTTAGTGATTACTCTTTTTAAAGTTTACTTTTACTTTTAAATCATGCGAATATTAACATGTTTCCATAGTAACAATGTGCTGGTAAATATTTGACAACTGGCTCCCTGGAATAAAAGACCTGATTTTGTTAATTTCTATGGTTTAGATATTACCATGACTGATTTCAAGCTACTAAAGTTATGTCATTGAATGCAGAGTTTGGGAGATGCGCAGTCACATATCATTATATAGTATTTCTACCATACAGATAGAATAATCTCAGTAGCATAGATAATAGTAAAATAATTACACATTGATGAGTTTTGAGTATTTATTATCTTTATTTTTAATGTAATTTATCTAACATTAAGTTTATATAACTTAATTTTTATTAATGGCTATTGACTAACTGGCTCATAAAATTCTTGAAAATTTAACAATTGATTCTTGCTGGCTGGTTTGACCTGGCTCCAGCACGTCTCTCTTCCAAAGTCAAAATCACAAAACATAGCACATTGAGAAAAGGATTGCCTTCTACCTATCCTTTCCATCTGGTTCCCTCTCTTACTGTATAGGTAACCATTTGTATTAGATTTTTGTCTCTTTCATTGTTTACTTTTGCAAATACAGGCAGATATGATTTTATATTTTCTTACACAGAAGATAGCACAGGGCTTCCCTGGTGGCGCAGTGGATGAGAGTACACCTGCCGATGCAGGGGACACGGGTTTGTGTCCCGGTCCGGGAAGATCCCACATGCCGTGGAGCGGCTGGGCCCGTGAGCCATGGCCGCGGAGCCTGTGCTCCGCAACGGGAGAGGCCACAACAGTGAGAAGCCCGTGTACCACACACACAAAAAAAAGAAAAGAAGATAGCACACAAATAACACTCTTCTGCTCCATGTTTAGCTTAGAATCGTGATTCCTGTTTAAATGTAACTCCCCTAGGAGAGGTAAAGAGGTGATATTGAAACTATTTCCAACATCACACTTCAGTAAAAATTAGTTTTCTTGAGAAATGTCTCAAGAAAATGTGAGAGCTGAGAAATGTCTGAGTGGGACCAGAGATTTCCATTGAGAATATGGGTGAAACCATATGAGAGCTTCATAGACAAACTTCACAATTTTACTCTGGATCAGAGAAGTGAGGGCCAGGCCTTGGAGCTGCCGAGGTGGCAAGGTTGCATGAATGAATGTTCAAGTCCTGGCTCAGCTCCCACCATATAAATGCAGCTACTTTCGCTGAAGTCATCCTACCTCCCTGTTATAAAACTTCCGGCCATCAGAGGGGGTAATTGGTGTTTTAATGTTTTAGTTGGGTTTTTCAGCTGAGGTAAATGGAATAGGAATATGCTTATCACTCTTCCGAAAGTCATTTCTATAATATTTATACACTTAAACTCTTTGAGACTGAAAACTTTTATTGATATTCTGTTTGTTTCTGATAACTTTGCCCTGGAAAGAAACGACTGAGATCTTGGAATTCACGTCATTATTACATGACCGCTTTGAAAGTCATGAGATTTTAAAGAAACCTCTTTATTTCCTACAATGAGGATATCCCATCTTGCCTTTGCCTTAATAGGTAATATCATTAGTGATTATTAACACTTTATGACGCCATAATATTTGCACCATAATGAAGATCAGAGACATGAAAGGGCTATTGACATGATTCGCTGGCTCTTGCTGTTAACCAGAATGGGCCCTTTTATTCTGTGCAACCTCTAATTATTTCTGGATTTTATTATGTTTTTCTGTGAATTCTAGGGGAAAATATGTAATAGTGTTTATCACAAGAATACATGTGATAGCTGGTAAAAACAGACTGATACAGTGTTTTTAATGACTATCTCCCAGCTTAAGGTTAGAGATCCCATTGGCACACAGATCCTTTCTGTGAAATCAACATGGAAGAAATAAATGCAAGATATTGTATTGCAGTGCTGGGCCAGCACTTTCTATCCTATACAGAGAAGTAGCCTCAGAAAAAAGACTATGGCGGATAACTAGGGCAACCTCTTATGTCCTTACATAGTGCCCTGACCTTTATAATGGGTATGCACAGTTACCTGAGATTGGCACATAGAAAAGAGTGGGGGGGGGGATTTACATGAGCTTACTGAAAGCTGCTTTGCAAACCTGCATTTAAAGAACCTCAAGACTTTTTTTTTTTTTTTTGCGGTACGCGGGCCTCTCACTGTTGTGGCCTCTCCCATTGTGGAGCACAGGCTCCGGACGCGCAGGCCCAGCGGCCATGGCTCACGGGCCCAGCCGCTCCGCGGCATGTGGGATCTTCCCGGACCGGGGCACGTACCCGCGTCCCCTGCATCGGCAGGCAGACTCTCAACCACTGCGCCACCAGGAAAGCCCTAGAACCTCAAGACTTTTGACTTGCTTGATGATTGCTGCTCTCGGCTAATTGGTTGGCCACTAAAATTTGCTCCCTATCCTATTTACCTTGATAAGAAGTTCTGAAAGAATGGGCCCAAGCCCCAATTTTTCTCCCTGGTGCTACTATTTTCCACAATATGCTTATTCTAGGTTAGTCCAGTGATTCAAATATAACTGATTGTGGCTGTAATCTAGCACCCAAGTACCAAACGCATAGTCTTTGAGCCATGGAATACAACAAAGAGTCCTTTGAATACAAGGACTGTTGAATACAACCGGACTCCTTTCAGTTACCTTCTTCTCTAAGATGTATTTCAGTCAGACACACCAAGTAAGAGCAAAGACTCTGTATTAGAGACCTAGAGCTTCTGAAGGAAACAACTAAGGATATTAGCTTACAGACATGGAAAGGGGTGTGTCAGGGACTTGGGAGTGGGTGCAATTCACACAAAAGAATTGGCATCACACAATCTGGCCTAAGGCATTAATTCAAGGCCTGTCTTGTCTACTTGTGTATCCTTAGACACATTACCAGGGGACAATAATCTCTATTACTTGAAGGTCTTGTGACAATCAAAGAAAATATTTGTGGAAGAAAAACTCTTTAAAATATTATAGAGCTAGAAGGACTACCATAAGGAAAGAGTGAATCAGGAAAAATGCTCCCAGTGGCTCAGGGTTACAATAAGGATGCTTTGCTATCTTGGTCTGGGCTCTGGGGAAAAAGTTTCCCTGGAGAATTTGTAAGCATGGGTCTGTCATTACATTAGTTCCAAGAATACTCAAGCTGTGAAATTATCATAAACCAAGGTGGGGGCAGTAATTCCCCTTGGGCAGCTAACAGAAACAAATGCAAAACCCACTTGTTCTGGAAGACGAGGTGCTTGTCCAAATCTCTCAGAATTTCTTCCAGCCGTTCACATATTTGAAGATGCTTCTTATGTCCCCCATAAATCTTATAATCTCCAGTTTAAATAGTCCTAACTCTGTCAACTACTTTTCATACAGTAGTTTCCAGAGCTGTCTCCATCCATTTTCTTCTATGTTCTCTCTAACATATGGGTGTTCCATTTAAAATGTGCCGTCTTCATCCAGTTCAGGCCTAAAGGCAACATGTCTAAGGCAAATTATTACGTTTTGTTCATGAGTGGGATAATATGAGACCATTATAAAAATATAATAATAAAGTACTATAACATATATCACCATAGTAATTCATTAATGTAATGTCACTGCCATAAAGCTTACAGTATAATAGCAAATACTACTAAATGTGTTTTATGTGCCGAAAACGATACACTTTACATGCAGTATCCTTTTTAATCCCCATGAAACACTAAGACAGGTTTTATGATTATCCCCATTTTGCAGATAAGGAGAAAACCTAGTAACTAGCCCAAGGTTACTTAGCTGCTCACAGAGATAGTAATATGTATATAACCGAAGCCAGGATGCAAACCCAGACCTATCTGGCTTCAATGGCCTTGCTCTAAACCACTAATACTCTACGCACCTTAACATAGTCCTGGGAGGGCATCTGAAAATCCAAATGCCATTTTTAGGAACTGTCACTTTCTTGACTGTGTGGGCAGTGAGCTAAAATTGCTAGGATTTTTATTTCTTTAAAATTTAAATCACAGTTATTTTTCCTGAAGATACATTTTCATAGGATAAGGGGACAAATAAGACGTAGGGAGACACAGGGAGAAAGGGGGCAGAAGACCAGAAGGTAAAGAGAAGGGTGGTTGGGTACACTAGTAATGACTTTTGTTTATTTCCCAAGCTTTTAGTCAACCAGACCTGGCAGGTGACAAGAAGCTCCTGTGGTCACACAGCCAGGAATTCTGCTCGGTCTTAAAGACGTTTTGGTGATTTTTATTTCCTACATTTCCTTTTATTTATTTTTTAAAACATCTTTACTGGAGTATAATTGCTTTACAATATTGTGCTAGTTTCTGCTGTATAACAAAGTGAATCAGCTATATGTATACATATATCCCCATATCCCCTCCCTCTTGCGTCTCCCTCCCACCCTCCCTATCCCACCCCTCTAGGTGGTCACAAAGCACTGAGCTGATTTCCCTGTGCTATGCGGCTGCTTCCCACTAGCTATCTATTTTACATTTGGTAGTGTATGTATGTCCATGCCACTTTCTCACTTGGTCCCAGCTTACCCTTACCCCTCCCTGTGGCCTCAAGTCCATTCTCTACCTCTGCATCTTTATTCCTGTCCTGCCCCTAGGTTGTTCAGAACCATTTTTTTTTTAATTCCATATATATGTGTTAGCATATGGTATTTGTCTTTCTCTTTCTGACTTACTTCACTCTGTATGACAGACTCTACTTCCACCTACCTCACTACAAATAACTCAATTTCATTTCTTTTTATGGTGGAGTAATATTCCATTGTATATATGTGCCACATCTTCTCTATCCATTCATCTGTTGATGGACACTTAGGTTGCTTCCATGTCCTGGCTATTGTAAATAGTGCTGCAATGAACATTGTGGTACATGACTCTTTTTGAATTATGATTTTCTAAGGATATATGCCCAGTAGTCGGATTTCTAGGTCATATGGTAGTTCTATTTGTAGTTTTTTAAGGAACCTCCATACTGTTCTCCATAGTGGCTGTATCAATTCACATTCCCACCAACAGTGCAAGAGAGTTCCCTTTTCTCCACACCCTCTCCAGCATTTACTGTTTGTAGATTTTTTGATGATGACCATTCTGACTGGTGTGAGGTGATACCTCATTGTAGTTTTGATTGGCATTTCTCTAATGATTAGTGATGTTGAGCATCCTTTCATGTGTTTGTTGACAATCTGTATATCTTCTTTGGAGAAATGCCCATTTAGGTTTTTGGCCCATTTTTGGATTGGGTTATTTTTTTGATATTGAGCTGCATGAGCTGCTTATAAATTTTGGAGATTAATCCTTTGTCAGTTGCTTCATTTGAAAATATTTTCTCCCATTCTGAGGGTTCTTTTCTTCTTGCTTATGTTTTCCTTTGTTGTGCAAAAGCTTTTAAGTTTCCTTAGGTCCCATTTGTTTATTTCTGTTATTATTTCCATTTCTGTAGGAGGTGAGTCAAAGGGATCTTGCTGTGATTTACATCATAGAGTGTTCAGCCTATGTTTTCCTCTAAGAGTTTTATAGTGTCTGGCCTTACATTTAGGTATTTAAGGCACCTGGAGTTTATTTTTGTGTATGGTGTTAGGGAGTGTTCTAATTGCATTCTTTTACATGTAGCTATCCAGTTTTCCCAGCAACACTTATTGAAGAGACTGTCTTTTCTCCATTGTATACTCTTGCCTCCTTTATCAAAAATAAGGTGACCATAGGTGTGTGGATTTATCTCTGGGCTTTCTATCCTGTTCCATTGATCTGTATTTCTGTTTTTGTGCCAGTACCATACTGTCTTGATTACTGTAGCTTTGTAGTAAAGTCTGAAGTCTGAGAGCCTGATTCCTCCAGGTCCGTTTTTCTTTCTCAAGATTGCTTTGGCTATTCAGGGTCTTTTGTGTTTCCATACAAATTGTGAAATTTTTTGTTCCAGTTCTGTGAAAAATGCCATTGGTAGTTTGATAGGGATTGCACTGAATCTGTAGATTGCTTTGGGTAATACAGTCATTTTCATAATGTTGATTCTTCCAATCCAAGAACATGGTATATCTCTCCAACTATTTGTATCACCTTTAATTTCTTTCATCAGTGTCTTATAGTTTTCTGCATACAGGTCTTTTGTCTCCTTAGGTAGGTTTATTCCTAGGCATTTTATTCTTTTTGTTGCAATGGTAAATGGCAGTGTTTCCTTAATTTCTCTTTCAGAGTTTTCATCATTAGTGCATAGGAATGCAGGAGATTTCTGTGCATTAATTTTGTATCCTGCTACTTTACCAGATTCATTGATTAGCTCTAGTAGTTTTCTGGTAGCCTCTTTAGGATTCTGTATGTATAGTATCATGTCATCTGCAAAAGTGACAGTTTTACTACTTCTTTTCTGATTTGGATTCCTTTTATTTCTTTTTCTTCTCTGATTTCTGTGGCTAAAACTTCCAAAACTATGTTGAATAATAGTGCTGAGACTGGGCAACCTTGTCTTGTTCCTGATCTTGGTGGAAATGGTTTCAGTTTTTCACCATTGAGGACGATGTTGACCGTGGGTTTATCATATGTGGCCTTTATTATGTTGAGGTAAGTTCCCTCTATGCCTACTTTCTGGAGGGTTTTTATCATAATTGGGTGTTGAATTTTATCAAAAGCTTTCTCTGCATCTATTGAGATGATCATACGGTTTTTCTCCTTCAATTTGTTAATATGGTGTATCACATAGATTGATTTGCATATATTGAAGAATCCTTGCATTACTGGGCTAAACCCCACTTCATCATGGTGTGTGATCCTTTTACTGTGCTGTTGGATTCCATTTGCTAGTATTTTGCTGAGGATTTTTGCATCTATATCCATCAGTGATATTGGCCTGTAGTTTTCTTTTTTTTAGTTTTCCTGGTATCAGGGTGATGGTGGCCTCATAGAATGTGTTGGGAGTGTTCCTTCCTCTGCTATACTTTGGAAGAGTTTGAGAAGGACACGTGTTAGCTCTTCGCTAAATGTTTAATAGAATTCACCTGTGAAGCCATCTGGTCCTGGGCTTTTGTTTGTTGGAAGATTTTTAATCACATTCTCAATTTCAGTGCTTGTGATTGGTCTGTTTGTATTTTCTGTTTCTTCCTGGTTCAGTCTCAGAAGGTTGTGCTTTTCTAAGAATGTGTCAGTTTCTTCCAGGTTGTCTATTTTATTGGCATAGAGTTGCTTGTAGTTATCTATCATGATCCTTTGTATTTCTTCAGTGTCAGTTGTTACTTCTCCTTTTTCATTTCTAATTCTATTGATTTGAGTCTTCTCCCTTTTTTTCTTGATGAGTCTGGCTAATGACTTATCAATTTTGTTTATCTTCTCATTGAACCAGCTTTTACTTTTATTGATCTTTGCTATCATTTCTTTTTCACTAATATCTGATCTGATCTTTATGATTTCTTTCCTTCCACTAACTTTGGGGGTTTTTTGTTCTTCTTTCTCTAATTGCTTTAGGTGTAATGTTAGGTTGTTTATTTGAGATGTTTCTTGTTTCTTGAGGTAGGATTGTATTGCTATAAACTTCCCTCTTAGAACTGCTTTTGCTGCATCCCATAGGTTTTGGGTCGTCATGCTTTCATTGTCATCTGTTCCTAGATATTTTTTGATTTCCTCTTTGATTTCTTCAGTGATCTCTTGGTTATTACATAGTGTATTGTTTAGTTTCCATGTATTTGTATTTTTTTTACAGATTTTTTTCCTGTAACTGATATCTAGTCTAATAGCATTGTGGTCAGAAAAGATAACGTGATACGATTTCAATTTTCTTAAATTTACCAAGGCTTGATTTGTGACCCAAGATATGATCTATCCTGGAGAATGTCCCATGAGCATGTGAGAAGAAAGTGTATTCTGTTGGTTTTGGATGGAATGTCGTATAAATATCAGTTAAGTCCATCTTGTCTAATGTGTCATTTAAAGCTTGTGTTTCCTTATTTATTTTTATTTTGGATGATCTGTCCATTGGTGAAAGTGGGGTATTAAAGTCCCCTGCTATGATTGTGTTACTGTTGATTTCCCCTTCTATGGCTGTTAGCATTTGCCTTATGTATTGAGGTGCTCCTATGTTGGGTGCATAAATATTTACTATTGTCATATCTTCTTCTTAGATTGATCCCTTGATCATTATGTAGTGTCCTTCTTCGTCTCTTGTAGTAGTCTTTATTTTAAAGTATATTTTGCCTGATATGAGAATTGCTACTCCAGCTTTCTTTTGATTTCCATTTGCATGGAGTATCTTTTTCCATCCCTCACTTTCAGTCTGTATGTGTCCCTAGGTCTGAAGTGGGTCTCTTGTAGACAGCATATATACAGGTCTTGTTTTTGTATCCATTCAGCCAGTCTATGTCTTTTGGTGGGAGCATTTAATCCATATACATTTAAGGTAACTATTGATATATATGTTCCTCTTACAATTTTCTTAATTGTTTTGGGTTTGTTATTGTAGGTCTTCTGCTTCTCTTGTGTTTCCTGCTTAGAGAAGTTCCTTTAGCATTTGTTGTAAAGCTGGTTTGGTGGTGCTGAATTCTCTTAGCTTTTGCTTGTCTGTAAAGATTTTAACTTCTCCATTGAATCTGAATGAGGTCCTTTCTGGGTGGAGTAATCTTGCTTGTAGGTTTTTCTCTTTCATCACTTTTAATATGTCCTGCCACTCCCTTCTGGCTTGCAGAATTTCTGCTGAAAGATCAGCTGTTAACCTTATGGGGATTCCCTTGTATGTTATTTGTTGTTTTTTTCCTTACTGCTTTTAATATTTTTCTTTGTATTTAATTTTTGATAATTTGATTAATATGTGGTTTGATGTGTTTTTCCTTGGATTTATCCTGTATGGGACTTTCTGTGCTTCCTGGGCTTGACTGACTATTTCCTTTCCCATATTAGGGAAGTTTTCAACTATAATCTCTTCAAATATTTTCTCAGTCCCTTTCTCTCTTCTTCTAGGACCCCTATAATTCAAATGTTGGTGCATTTAATGTTGTCCCAGAAGTCTCTGAGACTGTCCTGCATTCTTTTCATTGTTTTTTCTTTATTCTGCTCTGCAGCAGTTATTTCCAATATTTTATCTTCCAGGTCACTTATCCATTCTACTGCCTCAGTTTTTCTGCTATTGATTCCTTCTAGAGAATTTTTAATTTCATTTATTGTGTTGTTCATCATTGTTATTTTTTTCCACACACACACTGTATTTTATTTTTACAAATGATAAATAAACTGACACCAAGCATTGTAAATGGATGACCACAAAAAAAGCAAGAATGATTGCAATTACCAAATACAAAACACACTCATACTATGTCATAATATTGACATTCAGTCCCGTAATCCTCCACTGTAACAGCTCCTTTACTTTGCAGTGAAAATTGATTTGTATATTTTTTGCCTCTTAATCCTTGTGGGATTTTTTTTTATTCAAACAGGAAGTCACAAAAATTATAATCATCCTCATCAGTTCACTCAGTGCCATGTAATTAATTTTTTTTTCATCTTGATCTTTTGTTAGCACTGTTATGAATTCATCAGTTTTCCATTAGAGTTCTGGAGATGTGTATTCATTCAGTTCAGCAGTAAAATCAGTTACCAGAAACCTGTACTTGTCAGAGTCTTTTCCATGAATTCCTTGAAGATGAAACCCTTTTATAGGAACATATTTGCAAAAGCATCAGAGTCCACCCAGAACTGTCTGTAAATGACTAGACTTAAAAATGACCACAGTTAAAGATTTGATGAAAGTTCATAATAATGCAATTGACAAGGAAATTTAGTTATTTCTGATATATACATTTTAAAGTAATAACTAGAATTATGACTTATAACATTATACCAGAGCATATAAGATTTTTAGAATTTCATGTGATGTCTGAAACGTTTATATTAACATATTTCCACACAAATAACCCAAAGAAAGTTTAGTATTAGTTATTTTGTTTGTTTGTTTGTTTATACTGCAGGTTCTTTTTAGTCATCAGTTTTATACACATCAGTGTATACATGTCAATCTCAATGGCCCAATTCAGCACACCGCCATCCCCACCCCACCGCGGTTTTCCCTGCTTGGTGTCCATAAGTTTGTTCTCTACTTCTGTGTCTCTACTTCTGCCCTGCAAACCAGTTAACCTCTACCATTTTTCTAGGTTCCACATACATGCGTTAATATACGATATTTGTTTTTATCTTTCTGACTTACTCCACTCTGTATGACAGTCTCTAGATCCATCCACGTCCCCACAAATGACTCAATTGCATTCCTTTCTATGGCTGACTAATATTCCATTGTATATATGTACCACAACTTCTTTATCCAGTCGTCTGTCAATGGGCATTTAGGTTGCTTCCATGACCTGGCTATTGTAAATAGTGCTGCAGTGAACATTGGGGTGCATATGTCTTTTTGAATTATGGTGTTCTCTGGGTATGTGCCCAGTATTGGGATTGCTGGATCATATGGTAATTCTATTTTTAGTTTTTCAAGGAACCTCCATACTGTTCTCCATAGTGGCCGTATCAATGTACATTCCCACCAACAGTGCAAGAGGGTTCCTTTTTCTACACACCCTCTCCAGCATTTGTTGTTTGTAGATTTTCTGATGATGCCCATTCTAACTGGTCTGAGGTGATACCTCATTGCAGTTTTGATTTGCATTTCTCTAATAATTAGTGATGTTGAGCAGCTTTTCATGTGTTTCTTAGCCATCTGTATGTCTTCTTTGGAGAAATGTCTATTTAGGTCTTCTGCCCATTTATGGATTGGATTGTTTGTTTCATTAATATTGAGCTGCATGAGCTATTTATATACTTTGGAGATTAATCCTTTGTCCGTTGATTCATTTGCAAATATTTTCTCCCATTCTGAGGGTTGTCTTTTCGTCTTGTTTATTGATTCCTTTGCTGTGCAAAAGCTTTGAAGTTTCATTAGGTCCCATTTGTTTATTTTTGTCTTTATTCTGATTACACTAGGATGTGGATCAACAAAGAACTTGCTGTGATTTAAGTCAAAGAGTGTTCTTCCTATGTTTTCCTCTAAGAGTTTTATAGTGTCCAGTCTTACATTTAAGTCTCGAATCCATTTTGAGTTTATTTTTGTGTATGGTTTTAGGGAGGATTCTAATTTCATTCTTTGACATGTAGCTGTCCAGTTTTCCCAGCACCACTTATTGAAGACACTGTCTTTTCTCCATTGTATATCTTTGCCTCCTTTGTCATAGATTAGTTGACCATAGGTGCATGGGTTTATCTCTGGGCTTTCTATCTTGTTCCATTGATCTATGTTTCTGTTTTTGTGCCAGTACCATATTGTCTTGATTACTGTAACTTTGTAGTATAGTCTGAAGTCAGAGAGTCTGATTCCTACAGCTCCGTTTTTTTTCCTCAAGACTGCTTTGGCTATTTGGGGTCTTTTGTGCCTCCATACAAATTTTAAGATGATTTGTTCTAGTTCTGTAAAAAAAATGCCATTGGTAATTTGATAGGGATTGCATTGAATCTGTAGATTGCTTTGGGTAGTAGAGTCATTTTCGCAGTATTGATTCTTCCAATCCAAGAACATGGTATATCTCTCCATCTGTTAGTATCATCTTTAATTTCCTACATCAGTGTCTTACAGTTTTCTGCAAACAGGTCTTTTGTCTCCCTAGGTAGGTTTATTCCTAGGTATTTTATTCTTTTTGTTGCAATGGTAAATGGGAGTGTTTCCATAATTTCTCTTTCAGATTTTTCATCATTAGTGTATAGGAATGCAAGAGATTTCTATGCATTAATTTTGTATCCTGCAACTTTACCAAATTCATTGATTACCTCTTGTAGCTTTCTGGTGGCATCTTTAGGATTCTCTATGTATAGTATCATGTCATCTGCAAACAGTGACAGTTTTAATTCTTCTTTTCCAATTTGTATTCCTTTTACTTCTTTTTCTTCTCTGAATGCCATGGCTAGGACTTCCAAAACTATGTTGAATAATAGTGGTGAGAGTGGACATCCTTGTCTCGTTCCTGATCTTAGAAAAAATGCTTTCCGTTTTTCACCATTGAGAATGATGCTTGCTGTGGGTTTGTCATATATGGCCTTTATTATGTTGAGGTAGTTTCCCTCTATGCCCACTTTCTGGAGAGTTTTTATCATAAATGGGTGTTGAATTTTATCAAAAGCTTTCTCTGCATCTATTGAGATGATCATATAGTTTTTGTTTTTCAATTTGTTAATATGGTGTATCACATTGATTCATTTGCATATATTGAAGAATCCTTGCATCCCTGGGATAAATCGCACTTGATCATGGTGTATGATCCTTTTAATGTGTTGTTGGATTCTGTTTGCTTGTATTTTGTTGAGGATATTTGCATCTATACTCACCAGTGATATTGGTCTGGAATTTTCTTTTTTTGTAGTATCTTTGTCTGGTTTTGTTATCAGGGTGATGGTGGCCTCATAGAATAAGTTTGGGAGTGTTCCTTCCTCTGCAATTTTTTGGAAGAGTTTGAGAAGGATGGGTGTTAGCTCTTCTCTAAATGTTTGATAGACTTCACTTGTGAAGCCATCTGGTCCTGAACTTCTGTTTGATGGAAGATTTTTAATCACAGTTTCAATTTCATTACTTTTGATTGGTCTGTTCATATTTTCTTTCTTCCTGGTTCAGTCTTGGAAGGTTATACCTTTCTAACAATTTGTCCATTTCTTCCAGGTTGTCCATTTTATTGGCATAGAGTTGCTTGTAGTAGTCTCTTAGGATGCTTTGTATTCCTGCAGTGTCTGTTGTAACTTCTCCTTTTTCATTTCTAGTTTTATTGATTTGAGTCCTCTCCCTCTTTTTCTTGATGAGTCTGGCTTATCAATTTCATTTATCATCTCAAAGAACCAGCTTTTAGTTTTATTGATCTTTGCTATTGTTTTCTTTGTTTCTATTTTATTTATTTATTTTTTCTGCTCTGATCTTTATGATTTCTTTCCTTCTGCTAACTTTGAGTTTTGTTTGTTCTTCTTTCTCTAGTTCCTCTAGGTGTAAGGTTAGATTGTTTACTTGAGATTTTTCTTGTTTCTTGAGTTAGGCTTGTATATGTATAAACTTCCCTCTTAGAACTGCTTTTGCTGCATCCCATAGGTTTTGGATCATTTTCATTGTCATTTGTCTCCAGGTATTTTTTGATTTCCCCTTTGATTTCTTCAGTGATCTCTTGGTTATTTAGTAACGTATTGTTTAGTTTCCATGTGTTTGTGTTTTTCACGTTTTTTTAACTGTAATTCATTTCTAATCTCATAGTGTTGTGGTCAGAATAGGTATGATTTCAATTTTCTTAAATTTACTGAGGCTTGATTTGTGACCCAAGATGTGGTGTATCCTGGAGCATGTTCCGTGCGCACTTAAGATGAAAGTGTAATCTGCTGTTTTTGGATGGACTGTCCTATAAATATCAATTAAATCTATCTGTTCTATTGTGTCATTTAAAGCTTCTGTTTCCTTATTTATTTTCATTTTGGATGATCTTTCCATTGGTGTAAGTGAGGTGTTAAAATCCCCTACTATGATTGTGTTACTGTCGATTTCCTCTTTTACAGCTGTTAGCAGTTGCCTTATGTATTGAGGTGCTCCTATGTTGGGTGCATATATATTTATGCTTGTTATATATTCTTCTTGGATTCATCCCTTGATCATTATGTAGTGTCCTTCCTTGTCTCTTGTAACAATCTTTATTTTAAAGTCTATTTTATCTGATATGAGTATTGCTACTCCAGCTTTCTTTTGATTTCCATTTGCATGGAGTATCTTTTTCCATCCCCTTACTTTCAGTCTGTATGTGTCCCTAGATCTGAAGTGGGTCTCTTGTAGACAGCATATATATGGGTCTTGTTTTTGTAATCATTCAGCTAGCCTGTGTCTTTTGGTTGGAGCATTTAATCCATTCACATTTAAGGTAATTATTGATATGTATGTTCCTATGACCATTTTCTTAATTGTTTTGGGTTTGTTTTTGTAGGTCCTTTTCTTCTCTTGTGTTTCCCACTTAAAGAAGTTCCTTTAGCATTTGTTGTAAAGCTGGTTTGGTGGTGCTGAATTCTCTTAGCTTTTGCTTGTCTGTAAAGCTTTTGATTTCTCCATTGAATCTGAAGGAGATCCTTGCCGGTTAGAGTAATCATGATTGTACGTTCTTTCCTTTCATCACTTTAAGTATATCATGCCACTCCCCTATGGCTTGTAGAGTTTCTGCTGAGAAATCAGCTGTTAACCTTATGGGAGTTCCCTTGTCTGTTATTTGTCGTTTTTCCCTTGCTGCTTTCAGTAATTTTTCTTTGTCTTTAATTTTTGCCAATTAGGTTTCTACATCTCGGTGTGTTTCTCCTTACTTTTATCCTGTACAGGACTCGCTGCGCTTCCTGGACTTGGGTGGCTATTTCCTTTCTCGTGTTAGGGAAGTTTTTAACTATAATCTCTTCAAATATTTTCTCTGGTCCTTTCTCTCTCTCTTCTACTTCTGGGACTCCTATAATGCGAATGTTGTTGCGTTTAATGTTGTCCCCGAGGTCTCTTAGGCTGTCTTCGTATCTTTTCATTTTTTCTTTAGTCTGTTCCACAGCAGTGAATTCCACCATTCTGTCTTCCAGGTCACTTATCCGTTCTTCTGCCTCAGTTATTCTGCTACTGATTCCTTCTGATGTAGTTTTCATTTCAGTTATTGTATTGTTCATCTCTGTTTGTTTGTTCTTTAATTATTCTAGGTCTATGTTAAACCATTCTTGCATCTTCTCAATCTTTGCCTCCATTCTTTTTCCGAGGTCCTGGATCATCTTCACTATCATTATTCTGAATTCTTTTTCTGGAAGGTTGCCTATCTCCACTTCATTTAGTTTTTTTTCTGGGTTTTATCTTGTTCATTCATCTGGTATATAGCCCTCTGCCTTTTCATCTTGTCTATCTTTCTGTGAATGTAGTTTTTGTTCCATAGTGTGCAGGATTGTAGTTCTTCCTGCTTCTCCATCATTGTTTGCTCTTTAGTTCTTCTAGGTCCTTGTTAAACGTTTCTTGTATTTTCTCCATTCTATTTCCAAGATTTTGGATCATCTTTACTATCATTACTCTGAATTCTTTTTCAGGTAGACTGCCTATTTCCTCTTCATTTGTTTGGTCTGGTGGGTTTTTAACTTGCTACTTCATCTGCTGTGTGTTTCTCTGTCTTCTTGTTTTGCTCAACTTATTGTGTTTGGGGTCTCCTTTTTGCAGGCTGCAGGTTCGTAGTTCCCATTGTTTTTGGTGTCTGACCCCAGTGGGTAAGGTTGGTTCAGTGGGTTGTGTAGGCTTCCTGGTGGAGGGGACTGGTGCCTGTGTTCTGGTGGATGAGGCTGGGTCTTGTCTTTCTTGTGAGCAGGACCACATCCCGTGGTGTGTTTTGGGGTGTCTGTGACCTTATTATGATTTTAGGCAGCCTCTCTGCTAGTGGGTGGGGTTGTGTTCCTGTCTTGCTAGTTGTTTGGAAACGCATGTCCAGCATTGTAGCTTGCTGGTCATTGAGTGGACCTGGGTCTTAGCATTGAGATGGAGATCTCTGGGGGAGCTTTTGCCATTTGATAATATGTGGAGCCAGGAGGTCTCTGGTGGACGAATATCCTGACCTCGGCTCTCCCACCTCAGAAGCAGAGGCCTGACACCCGGCCAGAGTACCAAGACCCTGTCAGCCACATGGCTCAGAAGAAAAGGGAGAAAAAAAGAAAAAAATATAATAAAATAAAGTTATTGAAATAAAAAATTATTAAAAATAAAAAATTTTAAAGTAATTAAAAAAAAGACAAGAGCAACCAAACCAAAAAACAAATCCACCAATGATAACAAGTGTTAAAAACTATATTTAAAAAAAACACAAAAAATGGACAGACAGAACACTAGGACAAATGGTGAAAGCAAAGATATACGTACAAAATCACACAAATAAGCATACACATAAACACAAAAAGAGAAAAAGGAAATATATATATATATTGTTCCTCCTAAAGTCCATCTCCTCAATATGGGATGATTTGTTGTCTATTCACATATTCCACAGATGCAGTGTACATCGAGTTGATTGTAGAGATTTAATCCGCTGCTCCTGAGGCTGCTGGGAGAGAGTTCCCTTTCTCTTCTCTGTTCTCACAGCTCCCAGGGGCTCAGCTTTGGATTTGGCCCCGCCTCTGCGTGGAGGTCGTCTGAGGGCGTCTGTTCTTCGCTCAGACAGGACAGGGTTAAAGGAGCAGCTGATTCGGGGGCTCTGGCTCACTCAGGCCGGGGGGAGGGAGGGCTGTGGATGCAAGGCGAGCCTGCGGCGGCAGAGGCCAGCGTGACGTTGCACCAGCGTGAGGCGCACTGTGCATTCTCCTGGGGAAGTTGTCCCTGGATCCCGGGACCCGGGCAGTGGTGGGCTGCACAGGCTCCCGGGAGGAGAGGTGTGGATGGTGACCTGTGCTCGCACACAGGCTTCTTGGTGGCGGCAGCAGTAGCCTTAGAGTCTCATGTCCGTCTCTGGGGTCTGCACTGATAGCCGCGGCTCACGCCCGTCTCTGGAGCTCCTTTAAGCGGCGCTCTTAATCCCCTCTCCTCGCGCACCAGGAAACAAAGAGGGAAGGAAAAGTCTCTTGCCTCTTTGGCAGGTCCAGACTTTTCCCTGGACTCCCTTCCGGCTAGCTGTGGTGCACTAACCCCTTCTGGCTGTGTTCACGCAGCCAACCCCAGTCCTCTTCCTGCGATCCGACCGAAGCCCGAGCCTCCGCTCCCAGCCCCGCCTACCCCGGCGGGTGAGCGGACAAGCTTATCGGGCTGGTGAGTGCTGGTCGGCACCAGTCCTCTGTGCGGGAATCTTTCTGCTTTGCCTTCCACACCCCTGTGGCTGTGCTCTCCTCCGCGGCTCCGAAGCTTCCCCCCTCCGCCACCCGCAGTCTCCGCCCGCGAAAGGGCTTCTAGTGTGTGGAAACCTTTCCTCCTTCACAGCTCCCTCCCACTGGTGCAGGTCCCGTCCCTATTCTTTTGTCTCTGTTTTTTCTTCTTTTGCCTTATCCAGGTACGTGGGGAGTTTCTTGCCTTTTGGGAGGTCTGAGGTCTTCTGCCCGCATTCAGTAGATGTTCTGTAGGAGTTGTTCCAAATGTAGATGTATTTCTCATGTATTTGTGGGGAGAAAGGTGATCTCCACATCTCACTCCTCCGCCATCTTGAAGGTCTCCCCTTCCTACATTTCTTGAAGATAGTAGTGTTACTGCTTTACTGAAAGGCAACAGTTGCTATATTGAAGTTGGTTCATTGGAATCACCTTTGCTTTTCACAGAGCAAGGTCTCTGCAGTACAGAGCATTTACATTTGTGAAGCATGCCTCCTGCTGGATTAGTGGAATATTACATTGCACGTTTTCAAAGCTCTCCAAAATTGGATCTAATTTGTAAAGATGCCTTAACTGCGGTTCAGTTTTGGCGAGTTTGGGAAGGGAATAAATATAGCTTTTTTAGATGATTTCTTCAAGCTTCTCAGATTTTTTGTATAAACCTTTAGGTGTGGTTTATGGGTTTTCAAATCATATCTGCCCCCACAGCTCAAAATAAATGGTTTAAGGACCCAAAGAGATAATACCAACAACAATAATGGTAAACATTATATTCAGTGTTTTCTGTGTGCCAGGAACGTGCAAAAATACTCTGTGAACCCTGCCCCTTGCAACACTCACCAACACCCTAAAAGAAAAGTTTGGTACATTATCACCCACACTCCCAGTTTACAGAAGGACTTAAAGAAGTTGAGAGCTCTTTCACCCCTACTGTCACCCACCCAGCCAGAGGTTGGGAGCCCCTAAAGTTTTTCTTGAACTACTTCACCCCATTAACTGGCCACAGAAATAGTCAACCGAGCTGGGCTACCCAGATTCTTTCTCCTGGGAATTTGGAGTTGGATTCAAAGAGAACCTCCAGTCTGGCTGGTTACCTAAATGGAGGTCATATAAACTCAGGGGCCCCCAGTGGAGGAGCCTTGTGCATGGAGAAATAGAAAAAGGATGATCAGGAGAAAGGAAAAGAATAAAGCAAAAAGCACAGAGAAAGGCAACGAGGATAGTTTTTCGTTCTTGGTCCCAATCCCTCATAAATTTCCTCGACTGGTTTCATTGACTTGGCATATTGAAATATTTCTTTTTCTCTATTAAAAAAAGTGTATAAAACCAAGTCACGTGAGCAATAATATGTAAAAGTGAACGAAATCTAGTGTTATAATGAAATAAAATCTGAAGTTAATATGGCACATTGAATGATGTGCATAATTTTTATTATATTCCATGGAAATTAGACTAAAATAGGGAGCAATTAATGAAAATGACTGTAATTATTGTCATGTCAACAAAGCCAAACCAAGTGATTCCAGAGTCAGCTGTAGGGAAGACAATTTACAGCAGGAAGCTGTTCTGTAGTTCCTATGAAGAACGCTGGATTGAAAAACCAGGAGGCTAAGTCCTTTCCTTGCATCCACTTCTCTAGCAACGATAGTCCAGGTGGTCCAAGAGGTCCCAGCTGACAAGTGTGTGAGCCCCTTGGAGCTCCTCACCCCTGTGTTGCAGGACGGGGGACTGCTTCTAGGGCCCCAGAGTGGGCTCTTGTCTAACATTCAGAAATGAATTGTCCGAGGAGACACACGTGCTGACAAAGCAAGAGACTATTGGGAAGGGGCGCCCGGGCGGAGAGCAGCAGGGTAAGTGAACCCAGGAGAACTGCTCTGCCGCATGGCTCGCAGTCTCAGGTTCGTGGTAATTCTGTTAGTTTCTGGGTTTTCTCTGGCCAACTGCTCTGACTCAGGGTCCTTCCTGGTGGTGCGTGCATCCCTCAGCCAAGATGGATTCCAACAAGAAGGATTCTGGGAGGTTGGTAGGGCATGTGGACTGGCATCTCCTCTCTCCTTTTGACCTTTCCTGAATTTTTCCGGTTGCTGGTAGCTCGTTAGTTTCGTGTTGCTTACCAGGACTTCCTGTTGTAAGATAACTCATGCAAGTGGCTACTATCTTGACCGGCCAGGGCAGGCGGTTTCAGTCAGTGTTTCCCCTAACACCAGCACTGCCCCTCCCCCAGTGCATCTCCAAGGAGAAGAATGCTGAGATTGACGGGTTGTGTTGGAAGGGCTGCGTCTGTTTGGGAGGCTCTCCTTTCCTCAACATTGGATTGGTGAGATACAGCGCATGGAGAATTTGAAGCTGCTCTTAGGAAGAGGCCGCCAGCCTGCTTCCCATGGTGCACTGTCCTTTGATCTATGTCTACCATTAACTACCACAAGGCATCATCAATGTGGTCCAGTCTAGCTCACCTGGGGTCTGAACTGAGAGTGGAGGTGAAATCCTCATGGAAATAAAAAGTGTGAAGTCGTCTGACTTTGCTCTCTGTGCAGATAGCTGTCTTCCTCAGTGGCTGGGGAAGGTTGAGGGAGAATTGGATTCTGGTTGTTGAGATTGCTGGGTCCCAACCAAACGCCATCCTCTCAGTCTCTTTTCCATTGATGTAAGACCAACAAGGAACGCTCAGAACAGTTACCATAAGCCAGAATCTTAGAGTCCTGGGACTGATTTGGCTTAAAGTAGCCATTATTTACAGGGGGTAAAAATTCAATGATTCACAGTAGGAATACTTCATTTCAAATTATTCTTTAAGAGACTTTCATAATTTTGGTTGTATGGCATTTTTCACAATAAAAATAAAAGATTTTTAATATAAAAAAAATTCAATGATTCAGAAATATTCCATTTTCCTCCTTCCACACATGGCTAATCCAATACGCTAGTCTGGACTTTGACCTATTAGAGGTGCATTTGTGCTAATGAACAAATGCATCTCGAATATTTTAGATGTATTACTTCCTTGAAAATGTTTTTGTCGTATAATTAGCTATGATTCTGGCATGGGAGCAATGAGAATTACAGAAAGGACCAAGAAAGTTTTTCCTGGGATTCATTCAATATACATTATTGAGTAAATGCAAGGTGACAGGCATGGTGTAAGGCACTAGAGAAAAAATTACAAAATAATGTCTGTACTCTTCAGGAGCTTAATGGGTCAGGTACTCATCACTAACTAGTGTGATGACTTAGGGGAGCTTAAAAAAAAGGCTATTCCTATCTTGGAATATTTTAATAACCTTGGAACATTTTATACAGATAATGTTGGGTTAAAATAAAGATTAAGAGGAGTCTAGGAAGAAAAGGATGGGGGTGGGAGTGGGAAGACAATTATAGGAAAGGGGAGGGTGCGATCTCGGGGCTGGAGATGAATGCGTACATATACATCTGAGGGCTGTTTTTAAATACTGTCTGTCTGAAGCCTCCCTCCACCCGCATCCTCCACTTTCCACCCTCCAACTCACCCTTCTTCCTGAGTCACCCAGATGGCCATTTCTCACTAGGAAAGGAGAAAAAGGAAAGGGTGCAATTTGTCTAAAATCCCTAGAAGCTGCCAGGATACATTCGTGCATTTCATCTGCACACCCCACCATGCGAAGGGTGGGAGTTCTGTGTAAAGACGGGGAAACCGAGGTGCAGAGAGGTTGTGTGACTTCTCCACATTACACAGTTTGGAAAAGGCAGTGCCAAAATGCAAGCTCACATTTTAAAATTATAACCAGACATATGTGTGCTTTTAAAAAGTAAAAAAATAATAGAGAAGTATGAAATATAAAAAATAAATGTCTTCCCTTCTGCACATTCCAAACTGTTTGGGGTATATCCCTATAGACATTTTTCCCTGTACATGCAAATGTGTATTTACACACATGACATATAACTGTATATGTGAACATCTATAATTTTTACATAAATGGATATTCTAACTATATCATTCTGTAACTCACTTCCATCACCTAACATTACATCATGTATATCCTTCCTTATCAGAATCTATACATTTATTTCATTTTTACCTCTAATATGTATATTCAATTTGATGACTATATTACATCTTATTTAGACATTTCCTTATTGATAAGGCTGGCCCTGTTTTGTTTCATTTTGAAATTCAATATTAGTGTTTTCTAATTAAAGTATTTTCTACATGTGAGTTTTCAAATTTAAACCATGAAAAATTCTGAGATGGAAATTGAAGGCTCTCTTCTCTCACCGTCCATTCCAGTTCCCACTCCCTGGAGTTTTGTTGTTGTCATTTTTGTTACTTTTGTTTTTGTTCTTCGAGGTATGTCACCTTACAACTGAATTAAATACAGATACTTGCAGTTCTTGATTTCTCTGTGTTAGAACAAACTGTTGTCCTGCCTCAGTGATAGCTGGGAAGTTTAACATACTTTTGCTATCTCAGCCTCCCTCTTTTAATTGTTAGCTATATTACGATTTTTAAGTTATTTAGGTTAATTACAGTTATACTTTTCTCTAATTAGGTCTTCTGTGTTTGTTAGAGGTTTCAAAAAATGTAAAGCCCCATCTCAATGCAAATATATTCTGATTATGTAAATATTACACACTGAAGTGCCCAGTAGTATGCTAGGACCCATAGAGAAGTAGGTACTATCCTCTGTGACCTAACCATGCTGACAGCTCTAAGGAGAAGCACTGAGGTCCCATGGATTCTTTTTATTTCTTCTCCATTTCCTTCTAGGCTGTACTGGGCTTCCGCTTTTCCTTGTAGATCATATCCAAGCTAATGGATCCAAGCCAAAGGGCTCCATGTTCTCCAAAGCCTATAAGAGGCATGAGGGGCTGGGGGCTGAGGGAAAGTAGAACTTCCATTATGTCCCCACTGAGGGGACATGGAAGTCCTCAGAGGGCCCCTGAACTGCCAGTGACCACAGGTTGTATCCAAGAGGCTGCCAAAGGCAGAGATGGGCTAAACCATCAACTTCACCTCTGAAGTCGAGAATGTAACATCCGTAAGTGCCAAAAAGGACCAGACTCTATGCCAGGGTTCTGGTTCTAGACGCAAAACAGGAATTTTCGCTAGAACCTGCATGTGTTGATCTGAGGCCTCCCTATTCCCAAGCCCCAAGGTTACCTGTTCCCCAGTGCCAAACACCCAGATACCATTTTGGTGAGGAACAGCAGAAGGGAGAAGAAATACAATCTAAAAAGACTGTTTGAACCAGAAGAGACTAATATACTGAGATTTGTCTAGTTTAGTTCTTTCTACCCCCATATCCAATGGGAAAGAGACCGAGAAGGAACATTAGTTCAGGAGACAGACACAGACCAACCAGCTTGTTCACTAAACCCCTTTCCCTTCCTCATGGACTACATTTCCCAGCCTTCTATGCAGTGAGGTGCGACCATGCAAATGAGTTTTGGCCCCCAAAATGCGGATGTAAGTGATCTATCCCATTTCCAGGTCTGGTACCTAAAGATCTCCTCTGCATTAGTCTTCAGGTTCTTTTCCTTTTCACAGTGATCTTGGAAACCCCATATTGAAAATGGTGGAGCTTCATATGGAAGACCTCTGGGTCATCAGAGAGTTAAGGCAACCCCCTGCCGACCAGAAACACGTTTTCTGGGCTTTGAGGTTGTGTTTCAGTTACTATCACTGTGTAACAAACCACTTCAAGACTTAGTGGATTAAGTCTTTATTATAATCTCTATCATTATAATCGACACTTTATCATAATCTCTATCAGTTTTGTGGATCGACTGGGCTCAGTTGGGTGGTTCTCAATGGGGGGTCTCATTTGGCTGAAGTCTGATGGAAGCATCTTTCTTTTCATTCATAATTCATTCACTGCCTAGATCCTTAACTAGCTCCTAGGAAATATGTTAAGAATTCAACTTCCCAGGCCCTGTTTCTGGGGAGTCTGGAGATTTGCATTTATTTTAAAGAAGATGTTGGGGTAGGAGTTCATTAATTAATTTATTTATTTTTGCTGTGTTGGGTCTTCGTTTCTGTGCGAGGGCTTTCTCTAGTTGTGGCAAGTGGGGGCCACTCTTCATCGTGGTGCACAGGCCTCTCACTATCGCGGTCTCTCCTGTTGCAGAGCACAGGCTCCAGACGCGCAGGCTCAGTAGTTGTGGCTCACGGGCCTAGATGCTCTGCAGCATGTTGGATCCTCCCAGACCAGGGCTCGAACCCGTGTCCCCTGCATTAGCAGGCAGATTCTCAACCACTGCGCCACCAGGGAAGCCCTGGAGATTTGCATTTTAACCAGCACTGTTTGGAGGGCTTTATTCCTCTTGTTGGTTCTCTCCATTTCCCAAGTCCTTAATTACCTAGACGATAGAGGTCAGCCTCTTCGTAGACCTAGTAGGCTTTGCTTTACCCAACGCTATATTTCACAACACACTTAGGAAACCTTCGATTTTGTCAATCACTAGGAATTGGAGAAGTCCTGGAGCCCTTTCAGTCCCACCCTCCAGAGAGGAGAAAAGCAGAATTGCTTTACTCAGAGGAACATTGATCCTATTTCAGAAGACCACCAGGGAGTAGAAGTGTCACAAACTAGACTGCTCAAACACAGAATTAGCTTCTGTTGTGATTAGATTAACCTCATCTAGTTGACCTACAATTATTTCAAATCCAGAATGTTAATCACAAAACAAGCCTCCCCCCACCCTCCTTGTCTTTTTTTTTTTTTTTTTTTTTTTTAATGCTTTGATCTTAGTCATTCTTTCTCTGAGCTCTCCACAGGCACTCAGCTCCCTTACTTAAAATTCTCAGCTCCTGCTTTCTGCAACTCCTCCAGACTTTCCTTAATAGTCATGCTCCTTGCCTGGGATGTGGGTTTCCCACCCTGGCCCTGCTACATTTTTACCCTCTTTGAGAAAACACTGCTAATATTGACCTGGCTCAAACAGCAAGCCATGTGGGGAGGATCAGAAAATGAGGAATGAGAAGAACTCTGTTCAAGGTCTGTCTTTGCCACCTCCTGGCTGTATTAACTGTCAACAGAAAAAAAAAAGCACAACGTGAGAGTTGTGAGTTAAATTTTATTTGGGGCCAAATGAGGACTATAGCCCGGGAGGCAGTATTTCAGATAGCTCTGGGAAACTACTCCGAACAGGTAGGGGGGAAGGTCAGTCTATATGTGATTTTGGTGAAGGGGGGGCGGGGTACATCCATCAAGTACACATTTTTGCAGAAGGTTTCTGCTAGTCACGAGGAGCAGACATCACCATGAAGGATTTTAGTGCTTTTCTGGATATGAGGAGATGCAAGTATTGGGTTCATAAAATCTTCTCCTGAAAATATCTAACTATCTGAAGGCCTGTGCTGCCAGTTTTTCCCAGAACGCAGAGTGCCTCATTCCTGATCTCCACCCTGAACTCCTTTCAGGGGGTGTTGAAGGTCAGCAGCTATAGCAGGCTTGTAGTTTTATCCTTGTAGAGGCAGATGGTCAGTGTCGAACTTAAGTGGGTGTACCAGACAAATGAAGTCCAGTAACTGGTCTTCATTTTCCTCATCTGTAAAATGGGTTTAGTATTAATCCAACTGTAGAGGGCTTTTGCTCCAGGCCCACGGGTTTTCTTTCAGTTCTTGGAAGGCACCATGCCCCCCTCCTACCACAGGGCTTTTGCAGAATTTATTCCCTCTAAATGGAACAGAGTGTCCCTCCCCACCCCTTACCCTGGTAAATGCCTACCCTTTCTTCAGGTATCAGTTCAGTGGTCGTGTCCTCAGGGACTCGGCCAATGTCCCTTTCCTATCACTATTACCTCACCTTCAGGGCACGGTTCACAGTTCCAAATTTATATTGATTTGTGAGATTCTTTAACTAACATCCATCTCCTGTAATAGACTATATGTTCCCTGAGAACAGACACATCTGTTTTCTCTCACCCTTTTATCTCCAGCACCCAACACTCGATAAATCAGTGAATGAATATGAATGAATGAATGATAGTTGTGAAAATAAAGGGGACCATGCATGTCAATCACTTACCACTGTTTTGTTATTAATAATATTATCTTCTCCAAAACAGATTTTATAATAATAATACCGATGATCAGGTTCACAAGAAGGGAAGGTATATACAAGTTGTTCGTAAATTGTAAAGAAGTAGACAAATATTAGATTTTTGTGAGCATTGATATCCCTTAGTTCTTTTTCTTGCAAACACCTCAGCAATCCCCTGCACAGCCATCTAACGCATAAGTACATAGAGACAGCTGAGCCTCTAGAAAGTGATATTTATCTGGTTTGACTAGTAAGTAATTGTCTTCATAAACAAATCACAAGTCAAACAGCAATGGCACCATGAATGGAAGAAGTGATGCATTTTAAGGAAATGGCTCTCTTAAATCTCAGACACAGAGGTGCCTGTGATTATGGAGCAAACTTTGTCATAGAGAGAGTGAGCAAGGGTAGAGGGGGCTGAGGCTGTGCAGGATGGGGAACTGAGCTGTCTACTGCCCTGCTTACAGGGGGGCGTTGGGGCAGCCAATGCCCAAAAGCGTACGGCAAGCTCACGAGAAAGGCTTAGGCAATCATCCGTCCTGGTGCACGACCTGTTGGATGCAGCATGGACATAAATGGAGTCAAGCACAGCTATGTGTAGTAGCTCCTAATGGTCCAGTCAACCACAGCAGGACTCCTCTCAGTGGTTGAAGCCACAGGGACTTCAGGGGAAAGGGGTCACGGCAGATTCGAGATGGCCTCAAACTCTTTGACAATCCTGCCACTGAGAAGCGGAGTGTAGTCCCTTCCCCTTGAATCTGGGCAGACTCTATGACTGCTTTGGCTGATAGAATTTGCCAGAAGTGATGCTGTGCCAGTTTCTGAGCCCAGGCCTTGTGAGACTAGCTGCTTCCAAATCCTATCTCTTGGAACAGTCTCTCTGAGGAAGCCAGATGCCATGTAGGAAATCCACCTACTCTGAAACCTTCATGCATGAGAAGGCCAAGCCACCGTGCTGTCACTAGGCCCTGAAGGATGTGCCTGGGCGGGGTGGCAGGGTGAGAGATCGAGGAGAGAGAGAAAGAGAAGGCCTAGGGAGCACTGAGGCAGCACACGAAGAAATCACGATTGTTTGAAACCACTGCATTTTGAGGAAGTTGATTGATTCTGCAGCAATAGATAGTTGAAAAGGAACCTACTGGCAAGAGACAGAGACTCCCAAGCAGGTGAGGTTCAGGGAAGAGCTGTGATCCTAAAGGGAGATTGGGCTATTAGGTAACTCATCGGGCTGAGTCCTAAGAAGGAGAAGGCTAGGGAGATGACTCAAGGTTACCTGACACTCAGCATGTCCCTAGACACTGGACACACTTCACACTAGCCCACCAGAAGTGGGCCGAGGCCACTTGCCACACCTAGGCCATGCAGGTGACTAGACGAGAAACTGTCAGAGACTGAGCAGAAGGTAGGACCCATCAGGTTGCCAGGAGGAAAGAGAGAGACAGAAAGAGAGACAGAGAAAGCGTAGGGGGCTGTGTAAAGATAAGATGAAACAATGCAAGAGTTGTGAATTCCAGTAAGTTGATGAGTTGTAGTAAGACTTTACAAGACTTGACTTTATAAGACTTGGAGTGTTCATATATTACTACTACTACTACTTATTCTTTTCTTTTAAATTTCAAGTTTAATGAAGGCAACAACTGTTCCGCTATATTTTTTTCCCCTCAGAATGTAGAATACATATGTTACAGGGGTTAATGTGATTTTGTTACCAAAATCCAACTTTCTTGCAGCTTCTTTGTGCAACCCCCTGCTTTTGGAAATCATAGGAGAGAGACATGAAACAGAGAATTGCAGATGACTGAGATCCCGAGGGTGGCGGAATTCTCAGGACCAAGTTATTTATATGAAGAGTAGGCAGTAAGAAAGCCTAGTTTAGCTCACAGTATTAAACAGAATTAAGAGAAAAACAAAAGAAGTTTTTGTGTAGGCTGCATTGTTTTGTTTACTAAATTACTGCAGTCATTCTCATAAAAAATTTTAATTACAGCGAGAGACAGTTCAATAACATTTTCAAATAATACAAAATTGTCCAATCCAAGAGTCCAGATTAGTATATGCCAATTCAGTGGGGAGTTTGTTATTCTGTTTTGTATTGTTTTTCCTTGTTTTGTGACCAACCAAGCTGAAAATACAGAAGGAACCTTGCCAGATTTAAATGACTACAATGCCTTAGAACTGAAAGCATGCATTTCCTATTATTTAGGGAATTACTTCCTTCTTCTCTGACATAAAGGCTCTGTAGTCAGAGGTAATTCTCTTGGATTCTCATCTCAATGTACCTTTTCCACCAAGCACTCCTGCCTAGTGGTTTCAAGTGAACAAATCTTACTGTGTTCACTAGACTAGAAGATTCACAAGGTCAGGTTCTATATATTAACTTTTTAAATTTGTTAAATCTTTATTGAAATATAGTTGATTTACAATGTTGTATTAGTTTCAAGTATACAGCAAAGCACAGCAATTCAGTGACATGTATTTTATATATATATATATATGTATATATATATATACACACACACACATATATATACAAACTTTTTATTTAATTTAAATTTAAATTTATTTATTTATTTATTTTTGGCTGCATTGGGTCTTTGTTGCTGCATACAGGTTTTCTCTAGTTTCAGAGAGCAGGGTCTACTCTTCGTTGCGGTGGGTGGGCTTCTCATTGCAGTGGCTTCTCTTGTCGTGGAGCACGGGCTCTAGGCGCTCGGGCTTCAGTAGTTGTGGCTCGCAGGCTCTGGAGCGCAGGCTCAGTAGTTGTGGTGCAAGAGCTTAGTTGCTCCGCGGCATGTGGATCTTCCCGGATCAGGGCTCAAACCCGTGTCCCCTGCATTGGCAGGCAGATTCTTAACTACTGCGCCACCAGGGAAGCCCCTGTTTGAACTTTCAAAATGTTCATCACATACTTTAGGAGAATTAATGACACACTATAAAAACTTTATGAATATGGTTGAATTAACTTAATTTCAAGGAACTCTTATAAACCACTGGTGATTACGTAACTACCCTTTTATGATACTAGAATACCTTATCATAGTGGCTGTGTGCTTTAAAAGAATAATTGTTCTCTCAGTTATTTTAAGCCCTAAATTTGCCTATTACAGGGATTAATATTTTTTGCATTGAACAATATTAATAATCTGTCTTTGTAGTTGAAAGTAGTAAGATCACTTGGGTTTATAAAACCCTGTTAAAAATCTATGCTCACCTCTTCTACCCAATCAAATAAATAGGCAACAAGACGGTACTTTCAAATACAAGTAAGGTCCACACCAGATCAGCTAGCTCTCCTTGGTAGTAATTATATGAATTTTTAAAATTTCATATTTTATAAATACAACAAAAAGAAAGGTTGAAAAACAGAAAATAGACTTTGGAATTAACTATTTACAGTTTGCTAACAACTAACAAATATGTATTAGAAATTAAGTTTCTCGGGCTTCCCTTGTGGTGCAGTGGTTAAGAATCTGCCAGCCAATGCAGGGGACACAGGTTCGACCCCTGGTCCGGGAAGATCCCACATGCCGGGGTGCAACTAAGCCTATGTGCCACAACTACTGAGCCTGTGCTCTAGAGCCCACGAGCCACAACTACTGAGCCCACATGCCACAACTACTGAAGCCCATGTGCCTGGAGCCCATGCTCCACAGCAAGAGAAGCCACTGCAATAAGAAGCCTGCGGGCACCGCAGCTTGCTGAAACTAGAGAAAGCCCGCACGCAGCAACGAAGACCCAATGCAGCCAAAAATAAATAAATTTTTTTAAAAATTAAGTTTCTCTCCTCATCTTCCAAGATTATATCCTTAAAGATTCCCAAAGTAGAAAATGTCACTGAAAAGAATTTAAGAAAGAATTAGATTAGGGGCCAAGATTAGGGGTACATCTATAAAATCTATAAAAACTTTTTAATGTTCACTAAAATAAAGCAATAGATTCTACAGCTAAGTAAAGGAGAAATCAGTGACACTTATGCATCTTAAATAGTAGTGTCATTGTTTGAATCATCTCTTGCTACGTAACGAGCCACCCCAAAACTTAGCGGCATAAACCACTTTATAAAGTTCCTGAATTCTGCAGATCAAGAATACAGAGAGGGTCCAGCAGGGATGACTTGTCTCTCATCACAAATTCTGGGCCTTCAGCTGGGAAGACTAGTATGTGGGAGATAGAATCACCTGGAAGCTTCTTCAGTCTCATGCCTGGCACATGGACCATGATGAATTGAAGGCTGGGCCTCTTGTCATGCCTTGGGCTTCCTCATAGCATGGCAGCCTCAGGATGATCCGCATTCTTACGTGGCCCCCAGGGCTCCAAGAGCATGTGAATGAGGAGAAAGCTACGTGGCTTTTATGACATAGTCTCAGGTGTCACATAGTGAAAGTCTGTGATACTTTCTGGTCAAAATAGTCACAAGCAGGCTTCCCTGGTGGCGCAGTGGTTGAGGGTCCGCCTGCCGATGCAGGGGACGCAGGTTCGTGCCCCGGTCCGGGAGGATCCCACATGCTGCAGAGCGGCTGGGCCTGTGAGCCATGGCCGCTGGGCCTGCGCGTCTGGAGCCTGTGCTCTGCAACGGGAGAGGCCACAGCAGTGAGAGGCCCGCGTACCGAAAAAAAAAAAAAATAGTCACAAGCTCACCCAAGATTCAAGGGTTGGGAACATACCTCACCTCTTGATGGGAAGGATGTCAAAGAGTTTGTGACTGTTTAAAAACCACCACAATCACACATTTTACCTCTCCTAACTTACTAGAAATAGTTCTAGATCTCATCTGCCACCTGTATTAGGCACGGTTCTCCAGAGAAACAGACCAATAGCATGTGTGTATATATGTATACAGTGGACCCATGAGTCACACGGATTTGAACTGTTTGGGTCCATTCATAAGAGAATTTTTTTTTACTAAGTACATACCACAGTACTACACTATCTTCAGAGGACTGACTGTGAGGTTATATGAGGATTTTTTTTTTTTTTTGATGTTGGGGGTAGGAGTTTATTAATTAATTAATTTATTTTTGCTGTGTTGGGTCTTCGTTTCTGTGCGAGGGCTTCCTCTAGGTGTGGCAAGCGGGGCCCACTCTTCATCGCGGTGCACGGGCCTCTCACCATCGCGGCCTCTCCTGTTGCGGAGCACAGGCTCCAGACGCGCAGGCTCAGCGGCCATGGCTCACGGGCCCAGTCGCTCTGCGGCATGTGGGATCCTCCCAGACCAGGGCTCGAACCCGTGTCCCCTGCATTAGCAGGCAGACTCTCAACCGCTGCGCCACCAGGGAAACCCCTATATGAGGATTTTTGACTGCACAGACTGTGGCCCTAACCCCTGTGTTGGGAACTGTTTCAGAAGGAATTGGCTTACACAGTTATGGAGGTGAACAGTTCCAGAATCTGCAGGATAGGCCAGCTGCCTGGAGACCCAGAAGAGCCAACACTGCAGTTCTAGGCCGAAGGATGGAAGACTGCTTTCGAACCAGGAGGAGCTGATATTGTAGATGAAGTCCAAGGGCAATCTGCAGGGGAATTCTCTCTTGCTCTAGGGAGGCCTCTTTTTGTTCTATTCAGGCCTGTGCTCGATTGGATGGGGCCCACCTACCCCATGGAGTGCAATCTGCTTTACTCAAAGACCACTGATCTAAATGTTAATCTCATCTAAAACACCCTCACAGAAACACCCAGAATAATGTTTGACCAAATATCTGGACACCCTGTGGCCCAGCCAAGTTGACACATAAAATTAACCATCACCCCATGCCATACCACATTCTTGGTTTTAAAAAGTACTTTAAAATTCCTTTTGTTTTACTGCCAGATAACATGCATACTAAGGCTCGTTCTTCTTTTTTGTTGTCTGCCTTTCTGGTTTCATCAGCGCTCAGAATCGTTTTCCTAAATTACTATTTGGACTGACTGGAGAGTCACATATATTTGATCCTATAATTCTCAGTTCCTAAAGGGACTCAAAGAAGTACAGCTGCATTATACTTGAATTTATAATGCACAAGTTCAGGCCGCGGAGGCATAACCCCTGTGGTCTCCAGGTTTAAACCATCAGAGAGCAGCTGAAATGGTATCTCCATTTTGGTCCTAATGCAGATCCTAGTTCACATTTGTTATCCTGCTTCCATGTCTCCAACTTCCATTATCCTCATCTATATTCCATTCTGTTTCCTGCCTCACATTAATTAATACTCATTGTAGAGAGCTCTCAGCCCGTCAATAATTGTACAAAGTTCAAGCCATGAAATTCAGGCATTCTCTGCAGCTACAAAAATGCATCATCTGTGTTTGTGTTGCTCTTTTTCTGCTTCTAGTAGTTATTACAGAAAACATGCAATGCAGGAATCACAGGAAGGGTGACTCTCCCATGTGGCTTCCTTCAGATGAGGTGTAGAGCCCTGGATGAAGGCTTCTTTTCAGATTTCTTACAGTCAGAAATGTTATGGACTTCTGTGCCCTTGCAGGAAAAAGAGTGCCTGGAAACTCTCCCATTAAGCAAACCCCTCACTCACATAAGACTTTACTGCAAAGGAGCTATTTTTCCTAGAGCTGAGATGGAGGATGTGTTCTTCCGACACCTGTTCTGGAGCACGCTGGGCTGGATGTTCCAGATTCCTGGGCCCTACCCAGACCACTTGAATCACATTCTCTAGTTGGAGGACTGCCTCAGGCATTTGAGTTTTGTTTGTGTGTGCGTGCATGTGTGTTAAAATATATGGTGTGTATGTGTATATATGTACACACGTGTATATGTGTGCATATATATACATACACACATACATAACATAAATTTATCATTTTAACAAATTTTAAGTGGATAGTTCAGTGGCATTAAATACATTCATACTGATGTGCAACCATCACCGTGACTCATCTCCAGAAATTTCTCATCATCTGAAACTACAACTCCATGCCCATTAAAAAGTAACTTTCTTGGGCTTCCCTGGTGGCGCAGTGGTTGAGAGTCCGCCTGCCGATGCAGGGAACACGGGTTCGTGCCCCGGTCCGGGAAGATCCCACATGCTGCGGAGCGGCTAGGCCCGTGAGCCATGGCCGCTGAGCCTGCGGGAGAGGCCACGACAGTGAGAGGCCCACGTACCGCAAAAAAAAAAAAAAGTAACTTTCTTTCTCTTTATTCCTCAACCCTAATCTTTATTCTTCTTTCTGTCTCTATGAATTTGACTATTTTGGGTACCTCACATAAGTGAAATCATATAATACTTGTTTTTTTGTGTCTGGCTTACTTCACTTAGCATAACGTTTTCAAGTTTCATCCATGTTGCTGCGGTGTTAAAATTTTCTTCCTTTTTAAGGCTGAATAATATTCCATTATATACACACACACACGCGCACACACATATATATATATACATATACATACCACATTTTGATTATCCATCGATAGACATTTGGGTTATTTCCTCCTTTTAGCTGTAGTGGATAATGCTGCTGTGAATATGGGTGTACAAATACCTGTTAGAGTCCCTTTCAATTCTTTTGCATATATATTGAGAATGCATTTGCATTTTTAATGAACTTCCCTAGTGAGCCTCTTGCCCTAAATTTTGATAGCCACTAGCTTAGAGGATTTCCTAGTTAATTGTTTTGTCAAGTCTGTACAAAGGTATCTTGAAATTTAGTTTAAAGGGGAATGAATGAGTGGGGTTTTGCACCGTCTCTTTTCTTTTGCTATTCCCTCTTCCACATCCATGTTAAGGTCCTAAAACCTTGGGCCTCACCTCCTATGAGAATCTCCTGGGATGAATCTTTTCCTTTTCCAAGTTATTCTCAGCACAGTGGTCAAAGGACGCTTCCTAAAACACCTCTCTCATTTTTCAAATCCATCCCAATTTCTTCCAAAACCTTACAACGATTCACAGTTGGGCTCCATTCATCTTTTCAGCCTCCTCTTCCCCTAGAAAAGCTGTCCTCTTGCTTAGGGGTTCTCTGAGTAAGCTCCCTGGACCACCAGCATCATCATTACCTAGGAACTTGTTAGAGATGCAAATTCTCAGTTGGCTTCAGATCTATTCAATGAGGAAGGGTGCAGGGTGTGGAACCTGGCAGCTTGTGTTCTAACAAGCCCTCAAGGTGATTCTGAGTGTGAGAACCGCTGCTATTACCAAGCAAATTGAGATAGTCTTCCTAAAACACTTCTCCTCTGCCAATTGTTTGTCTTCACACTATCCCACTTGGCAGAGATTACCCCCTCTTTCTGCCCATTCAAATCCTGTGTGGGCTCCAAGGCCCAAGTCATTTGCTACCTTCTTCACAGAGCCTCGGTTGAATACGCAGTGGGAAATCCCTCCCGTAGCTCTGCACTCGAATGGGCCCTTTTCTGCGAGCCATTTGGCAGTTCATCCTGTACTGGCTTGTATCCTCTCTTTCTCGCACATGGCAGGTAATGACTACATTTTTTTGATTCGAGCAGATTCGCTTTACCTCTGCTGGATTAAAAAAAAAATTATTGAAGTATAGCTGATTTACAATGTTGTGTCTAATTTCTGCCGTATAGCAAAGTGACTCAGTTATACATACATATATATAATTTTTCATATTCTTTTCCATTATGGTTTATCACAGGATACTGAGTGAGTATAGTTCTCTGTGCTATACAGTAGAGCCTTGTTCATCCATTCTCTACTGGATTTTAAAGGAAGCTAAGGAATTCCTCAGACTATAGCCCTGGTCCCTTCAGACCAGCTAGAGTGCCATGTTGTTAGTCCTAAATCATTGATGAGAACCAGACCTTTCAGACAGAAATCCCACCATGACTTAACAGCCCTGAGCCGAAGGTGGGTGCTGTGAACTGGTGTGAACTGGTGTGAACGTCAGAAATAAACATTTCTTTCAGGAAATGAGAGAGACTCAGCTGTAGCCACAGATGGGTAGTGGGCTTGGGGAATCAGCCGCCTGCAACCATCAGAGCGAAAGGGCTGCAGCAAAGCACAGGTGCAAGGCTTTTGTTCCCTAGCTCGCTCCCTGTGGACTTATGGAAATGTCTGACAGCCCTTCCCTTTTCTTTCAAGCTTTATGGCCCACAGAATCTAAAGGATGCATTTGCTTCCTCGCAATTACTCTAAAAGGAATAAATAGTGAATTTTGTGTAGAAGATCTAGGAGAGTGTGCCAGGTTCAATTAAATCTTCTACAAAGCCTGTGAGAAGCAACGGTGGGAAGGAGGGATTTAATTTTCCCCCAGAGGCTGAAGAGCCTCTGTAGTCTGTGGGGAATGCTGTAATGTGTTTGGAATGGGAACGTCTATCTTTTTGTTTAAGTGCTGCCTAATTCACTAGAAAATGGGGAGGGAAATGCTTTTCTACACATAACTTAATAAGAGGATTCATTGGAAATACTGTTGTAGAATTAATAAAATGTTGAATGATTTTTCCATCATTTTTATTCCTAATAGTTGGTTAATGAGAATGAAAAGCAATTATTTTTATAATACATTTTCACGTAATTGACAGCTAAGTGTACTCAGTAGAGAATAATGAATGTACTCATTTGCAATGAATTCTGTAAAAGGAAAGAACAGAATTGGGAAGATTCTGAAAAATTTTACCCTTTGGGCTACAAACACAGACTTCCTGTCATCCATCATTACCTATAATTTACAATATTTTAAACACTAAAGATGGTGTTATTATTTCTTTAAAAAGGCATAATTCTTTGAGAGTTCTGCATTTGGAACTAGTCTGTAGTGTTGCTTCAAATCTGCAAGCTGCATACAGTGGCAGGAAAAACATGTTTGTTATTTTAAGTTGGCCATTTTTAGCTATACAGGCTAACTAGAAAAAGCCATCGTATTTAAAATTGTGCTATTGAATACGATTTCTTGATATATGAAAGGAAACTGTTTTCACTAAATGAAATTCAAAAACTACTCAGTGCATACAGGGGTCGGGGGGCAGGGAGTTGCTTAGTCTAAGAACTTTTTTTAGATCCTCTGTTCAAGAAGCTCAAGAAGGGAATCACCACCTGATATTTACATATTGTGATCACAACAGCCAATAACCATTTAGAACCTTCAAGGAAATGACTCCAGTTTACGTCTCTAAAGACTCAATCATTTCTAAGTCCTAGGAAGAGGTCTCAAATACACATGAGAATGTTTGGAGCACTCACTAGTTTCTATTTATCTTTTCAACAGAACTATTTTCACTATTACATACATAGCTCTAGGCCTCTACTTTAACCCCCTCCTGTATTCCCTTGGAGTTCTTACTGCTATTGATGGAGAGTGTTCTTCTTGGGGCGCTGTCTGATTCAAGGTCAGATTTGAAGTTATACAAAGGAATTTCCATGGGCATTCATTGTAGTGACGGCAGAACAGTACAGGCACGTAGCTTCTATTCCTTCTAAAGAGGGAAATAATTTGATGTCTGTGAAAAAGGTTGGGATTGCTAGGTGGTCCTGTGGAAATATCAGAACTTGTGGAGTGGGGGATCTCAATTTTTATTCTCTTTTTCTGCACAGTTTTGCTAAAGAGAAATTGTTTGTTAGTTTTGTGAATTAATTTCAATAACCTTACTTCAGCTGCTTTCTTCTTCATATTTAAGACATGCATTTGAATTTCTCTTTCTCCCCCAAACTTGTTTCCATACATGACTCTTGTCTGCTCTTCTCCTGAGACATGGCCAGCTCTAATGACAAACAGTCTTTAATAACTCCTCGGTCAACCATCAGATAGGAGATCTCTGAAAGAATCTCACTGGGCCAGGTGTCAATTCGACAGGAAATTACTATGCTGCATTCCAGCAGCCTGAGAATCAAAATTTCAGCTGGTGAAGTAAAACTTGACAGAGACATTGTGAAATCTTGTTTGACTAGTGACTGTATTCATGGTTGATTTGGTTCTATCAAGCCTTGCACCCATCATGCCATGCTTTATATATGCAAAGGTACTTCCCATAACAATATGCTTATTTCTTTTCTTCATAAAAAGACACCTGGTCCCTTCTGTCTGTCTCCATCTTCCAAACACTATAACTACCATATAATGCAGACCCTGTGTGTTTTCCCTTGTATACTGCCATCTCCCCACACGATTCCACCTTCTCTATGCTCATCAAATTAAGCTTCCAAAATTGAAGCTCTGTCATATCATTTTCCTTGGAAACCTTCAGCTTTTCTCTCTTGCCTGATGAACTTACACTGGCATCCAAGGCTCTGCAAACTAGAGCTTTAGCCAACTTTTTCAATCCTATTTCCCACTCTCTCCTCCCCCCTGCAAACTTCCATAACCTTCAGCCAAAGGGTAACATACTGCAGCTTCTCACATCAACATCTTTGTTCATGTGGCCTACAGGAGGGGTTGGCACACTCTGCCCTGTGGAATTGGGTCTGCGGCTTGTTTTTGTATAGCCCTTAAGCTAAGAATGGCTTTACATGTTTAATGCTAGAGGAGAAGGAGTGTAAAAGTATGCAGTGGAGACAGGATGTGACCTGCAAACCTTAAAGTATTTATTTTCTGTCCTTTACTGAAAAAGTTTGCCAACCCCTTGCCTAGAGAACACCCTTCCTTCTACTGTTGCCATGAAAATCACATTTATTACCGCAGGCCTGTGCTAAATGCTAAATACAGCCACACACACCCCTTTCTGCCCAACTGCCCAAATGTCTCCTTTCTTCAAACCAGCTTAGGACCTTCTTGGACTCTCAGAGCTCTTACCTTTCTCTGTTATATAATAATTATATATGTAAATTTTTATTAAGCTACAGCTCCTTGAGGATAGGGATGATTTCTTTCTTTCTTTTTAAATACATCTTTATTGGAGTATAATTGCTTTGCAATGGTGTGTTAGTTTCTGCTGCACAACAAAGTGAATCAGCTATACATATACATATATCCCCACATCCCCTCCCTCTTGAGCCTCCCTCCCACTCTCCCTATCCCACCCCTCTAGGTGGTCACAAAGCACCAAGCTGATCTCCCTGTTCTATACAGCAGCTTCCCACTAGCTAGCTATTTTACATTTGGTAGTGTTATATATGTCAATGCTACTCTCTCACTTCGTCCCAGCCTCCCCTTTGCCCCCATGTCCTCAAGTCTGTTCCCAATGTCTGCATCTTTATTCCTGCCCTACCACTAGGTTCATCAGCACCATTTTTCTAGGTTCCATATATATGCGTTAGCCTACGGTATTTGTTTTTCTCTTTCTGACTTACTTCACTCTGTATGACAGACTCTAGGTCCATCCACCTCACTACAAATAAATCAATTTCATTCCTTTTTATGGCTGAGTAATATTCCATTGTATATATGTGCCACATCTTCTTTATCCATTCATTCATCTGTCAATGGACGCTTAGGTTGCTTCCACGTCCTGGCTAGTGTAAACAGTGCTGCAATGAACATTGTGGTACATGAGTCTTTTTGAATTATGGTTTTCTCAGGGTATATGCCCAGTAGTGGGATTGCTGGGTCATATGGTAATTCTATTTTTAGTTTTTTAAGGAACCTCCATACTGTTCTCCATAGTGGCTGTATCAATTTACATTCCCACCAACAGTGCAGTAGGTTTCCCTTTTCTCCACACCCTTGAGGGTAGGGATGATTTCTTTTTTTTTAATTAACAAATTCCTGGGGCTTCCCTCGTGGTGCAGTGGTTAAGAATCTGCCTCCTAATGCAAGAGACACGGGTTCGAGCCCTGGCCCAGGAAGATTCCACATACTGCTGGGCAACTTAGCCCGTGAGCCACAACTACTGAGCCTGAGCTCTAGAGCCCGCGAGCCACAACTACTGAGCCCACGTGCCACAACTACTGAAGCCTGCACACCTAGAGCCCGTGCTCCACAACAAGAGAAGCCATGACAATGAGAAGCCCACGCACCACAATGAAGAGTAGCCCCTGCTCGCCGCAACTAGAGAAAGCCTGCGTGCAGCAACGAAGACCCAATGCAGCCAAAAATAAATAAATAAATAATAATTTTTAAAAAACAAATTCTTTCCAGCATCCCAGAATCTGGTAAAATGAATTAGAGACCAAATAAACTTAGTAAATATTTGTAATTGAATTCAATTAGGGTCAAGTAAATATAAGCCATTTCCTAGCTTCCTAAAAATGGATGAGAAGTCTCCTCTTTACCTGAGCCTCAGGTTATGCTGCTCCAATAAGCAGTGTTCCCTGGAGAGGGGTCCCAGAATACAGTGGAGGGGTGAGCTGGGAGCTGAGTGAACCCACAGGGGTTGCTGGAAATTCTCTTGGCCAAGGGAAGAACACATGTGAGTTAACTCCTAAAGATGTCACTTACTCTAAAATGCTCTCATGTTTGTGGAGTTTACTATTTAATAGTGGGGTGACTAATTGATTGAGATCATTCTTTTTAAGAATTTTTTTTTTTTTTTTAGCCACACAGCACGGCATGTGGATCTTAGTTCCCTGACCAGGGAGCGAACCCACGCCCCCTGAATTGGAAGAGCAGAGTCTTAACAACTAGACCTCTGGGGAAGTCCCTATATGAATTTTTTTTTTTTTTTTGGTACGTGGGCCTCTCACCGTTGTGGCCTCTCCCACTGCGGAGCACAGGCTCCGGACACGCAGGCTCAGCGGCCATGGCTCACGGGCCCAGCCGCTCCACGGCATGTGGGATCTTCCCGGACCAGGACATGAACCCGTGTCCCCTGCATCGGCAGGCGGACTCTCAACCACTGCGCCACCAGGGAAGCCCCCTATATGAATTTTTATATTGTAATTTGGAAATTTACATTCTGAGTCTGTGAGGATCAAAAGTTTCCCAATCCCGGTGTTCTCTGAGGCACTCTCTCTAAAACTACTGCAAACATTTAGTAGAAGTTCTGGCATAATTCGATGATATACAGGGGTAAAATAAAGAAGTGGGCATGTGGGGTAACATGACTGATAAGTTGTTAAAGAGCCATGAGTGGGGTTGATCTGCCAAGCCAGGATAAAGCTGGTCATTCGTTGGATTTTGTGCATGTCAGTCATTTTCACTCGACAATGAGTTACTATAGGAAGCATCCTTTAGACAGGAAGTAAACCTAGTGGGTGTTCCAAGGAGGGACATGGACTTTGAAATAGGAAGAGAAGAGCTGATGTGTTTCACACAGGTTTCATGCACGTCAACATGGTCATCAATGTGAAGATCTTGTCTCATATTTGTGACAAATCCAGCAAGGACACACACTCTGAACTGGGAAGAAGTCCAAAGATATATGTTAGGAAAACTCATGTCATAGAACCAGAAGGAGAGCTTGAATCATAGTTGAGGAAGGAAGCAAAATACTGAAGCCAGAAATGGAGTGCCTAATTTCAGGTCTAAGGAATGAGGCAAGGCCGTCATTAGCTAACAGGTAACCATGTCAGAAGTTGGAAGATTGGACACAGAGTCAGAGGGTGAGGCAGGCAAGGGGAGTGAATCATGGTGAAGACTGTGCCTGGTATGAGGGTGTCAAACACATGATCATAACTACATGGGTAAGAATTTTCAGATCAAGATCAGTAAAAAGTAGCGATCTTCTAGTGAGATTGTATCCAGAGCACAGTCTAGGGCTTTAGAACTTTAAGCACCAATGACATTTTCCTAAGTAACCACAATATCCTTGTTACCCCTAAAAGAAAAAAAAGAAAAAGAATTACTACTTAATATTATCTGGTACCCGGTCCATTTTCTAATTTTCTCAATTGTATGGAAATTCTTTACACATTTCTCATGGTGACATATTTTCAAAGACTGTGATGGAACCTAATGTTTATTGATTTTCCGTTCAGTCTGTGAGGGTTGTGAATAAGTATTTTCAGAATCCCATGATGACAGAAGCAGTAGCATGATGTCATCTTGGAGACTCCAGCAAGGTCAGGAGCTGGACCGAGGGGGTGTTAATCGAAACACAAGAGAGAAGCAGGGCTTGAACTACACCACGGTGAGCAGGCAACTGCCTACAGAGGGCTGCTTTCAGGGTGAAAACTCCTTCTCCAGCTATCCCATCTGTTAACTCCTCCCTGCCACCCGGGGGAGCAAGCGCAGGCACCTGGAACTACTGAGAGCCCAAATCAGGACGCTCTGGCTGGCGCTTCCCAGCCTCGTTCTTTTCTCGCAACGTGATCAGCCGTGCTGCCCGCTCTGTTTCAAGTCACATACTATCTGCTTGCTCTGCGGCTCCCCCCCAACTCCTCTTCAGTTTGCTTTGACATTCTGACTCCAACTCGTGCTTCGTTATATAGTTCCATGTCCTCTGGCTGAATTTCAGATACCCCTCAATTTGGGATCTCCACCCCTTACTTCATTGTGCTTGCCACCTGCCGCTAGTAATGGCCCTTCAGCTCCCAAACTCCGATAGGAGAGGGGCCCTAGTCTGTGCTTCCACATCCCGGCCAACATCTTAACCGCAACTCATGAGAAACCTTGCGCTAGAACCACAAAGCTGAGCCATTCCTGAATTCCTGATCCCCAGGAACTGTGAGATAATAAATGTTTGTGTTGTAAGCTGCTAACTACAAGGTACTGTTGTTACGTAGTAAGAGATAAGTAAGTTCCTAATTTCTTCCTACATTGATTCATTTGACCCAACAAATAATTATTGAGCTCTATTGGCTCAGTTGCAAAGCAAAGTCTGTGGCAGGGTATGCAGCACAAACATCTGCGGACAGAAGAAAATGGCTACATCCCAGACTTACAGCCACAAATGGGCATCTCCCAGCCTTAGTTGTAGAACAGCCCCTATTTCCAAAGAAGCTGCATTTAACGCACCCCTGTCAGACAAAGGGGAAGTACCCTATTTTTGAGTATTTTAGGGACAGAGATTGTATCAATTCTCCAAGAGTTGTTTTCACATCTCATTACTTTGTTTAGGAAGTTAATTTCCACCCTCCCGCAAAGTTCTTGCTATGATTTGCGTCCTTTTATTCTTATCACTTCTTTGGTGAAGTTGGGAAACATGCTCAGTATAACAAAGCCTTCACTGGCTCCAAATTACCCATTTCAGCATCTACATAATTAATTTTTAAAGGGCACAGATCCCACTGTGCTAAGTACAACAGAAATAAATAATGTATATCTATGCATTTCTCATGTGCTTGTCCCTAGCCATAGTGCATGGGTGAGAGTATTAATCAATCCCAGTTTGGCCTCAGAGACCAACCCAGTGATGCAGTGTTATTACCGTTTGGTACAAGTATGCTTCCTTCAGTATGTAATTCTTTTTAATGCTTAGACCCACAGGAGAAAAAAGCGTAAGCCATCAGCCTTAGCTTCCTGTCATTTGTTTACTACACATCCCTGTTGGTACATTGCTGTTGCACATTCTGATGTATGACTTTCTTCTTCAATACAAGAATTTTAAGTGAAGTATGATTTTTCCATGATACTTGTATAGACTATACAGCAGCTTTGAATTCTTGAATAAATTATTATTATAGTCATGGCGCATGACCTAGGCCACTATATTAGACAGCTGAGGGGAAAATACATTCTTTAAATCAGCTGTAACTTTTCATTCCAGTAGAAAATAATTTGTTGGGCAAATGAGTAAATACATTTGAATTGTAATTCTATTCAAACAGTTTCCTCCAGAGCCCCCTTTTAAACCATGTTTACTGAAGACGCAGGTATGCCAATCGTTTATTAAAAGACCTTCTGACCACAAGTTGCATAAATTAGACTCCCTAAATATAGTCGTTTTTCCAATGAAATTCCTTAGCCTTTTGGTCACAGAAGCAAAAGTGAATCATTTTTCTTTGCAGATTCACTTTTTAGCTACCAAAAAATGTATGATGTTTGAACATTGGAATTATTCCTGAGTGGTCAGGCATTTTTTAATATATAATTTTAGAGACTGGAGGCCCAGTGAGTGAGAGAGAAGGTAAATGGATCTTTGGCAACTAACTTCAGACCCTGTGGCAGAGTATACAATTGTCCAATATGAACAGGCTTCTAAAAATAACCATGGGCAAACGGTGCCCGCATGGTAAATTAAAATACCTCCTACTGAAGACAACGGAGCTTCATATATATTTAGTGTTTTGGGTAGGACAGAAACCCGAGTCTGTTAGATGAGACTCTTAACCAGTCTCAGTCCTGTTTTAGTTGAAGGCAAGTTGTCAAAGAGATAGTAAGCCCGAAGAAATAACATAAGTTCACATTTATTTTTAGTTTCCAATTTCTCTACACAGTAGAGTCTTAAGAGGCAAAAAAGCACATTTCATAAATGAGTCAATTCATAGAACAACTTTGTCAGACAGGTTATGTTGACAGAAAGATAGGTTGTGGGGTTGAAGAATGTCTCTCTGCACTTGAAATTCAGTGTGTGTTAATTTTGGAGAGAAATATTTATGTTACCATTGCAAATGTTTAACTTATAAAAGCCATGCTGTGGAAGAGGGAAAGGCTGATGGGTAAGGCTTATGCAGCAAAAATATCTGGTTCTAATGTTTATAATAATCTTTTGTTTTGATAAAAGAACAAAAATACACATTTTCAGCATGTGTGTTTTTGAAAAATACCAGACGAAGCATTTGTTTAGTTTGGTTTGAAAAGGAGTTTAAACTCAGAGTTAAGAAAAAAATTCACTCTGGAAATGAATTTTGATTAATTTCTTTCATAAAGAGTAACTAAGGCAAATACTCTGTCCAGTGCATTAACTATGAGCCATGCATGCTATTTAAATTTATCTAAAATTAAATAAAATTAAAATTTCAGTTTCTCAGTCGCATGTGCTCAGTGGCCCCATGGGCCTAGTGGCTACCACATTATAGAGCACAGATAGAGAACATTCCCATTTTCACAGAAAGTTTTACTAAACAGCACTGCTCTATATCCCACCTGGAGAATAGACAAAAATAAGTCCCACCTAAAATTGTTACCTAGGGGGGCTTCCCTGGTGGCGCAGCGGTTGAGAGTCCGCCTGCCGATGCAGGGCACACGGGTTCGTGCCCCGGTCCGGGAAGATCCCACGTGCCGCGGAGCGGCTGGGCCCGTGAGCCATGGTCGCTGAGCCTGCGCGTCCGGAGCCTGTGCTCCTCAACGGGAGAGGCCACCACAATGAGGAGCCTGCGCACCGCAATGAAGAGTAGCCCCTGCTTGCCACAAATAAAGCCCATGCGCAGCAACGAAGACCCAACGCAGCCAAAAATTTAAAATAAATAAATAAATAAATTTAATTTTTAAAAATTTAAAATATAATAAAATTGTTATCTAAATTCAGTACCTAAGAGAAGTTATAGGAGTTCATTGGAAAAAGTAAAGATATTTTAAAAATAGGGAGGCACCTGAAGATTCTCATGCTACATAATGGTATAAAAGTAGTGGGGTGACCCACCAAAGGTTTAACTTCTGTTTTGAATTGTGTCGTTGTTGGTAGTAGTGGTGGTTATTTACCTGTGGCATTAGCAAGATAGATTCCAGAGATCCCCTTGAATTATGCTGGGCAGGATGACTGATCAGGGAAGCGGAGAAAATATTGATATTTCCCATTAAAAATAATCTTGACCCAATCAAAGGCAAGCAAGCTCTGTTTTCTGATGAAGCGTGTGGAATGAATACTCGATGTCTTGAAAGTTGGAAAGGAAAGGAGGTTGGCCAACCCCTCTCCAGCCTCCCCGAATTTCTGAGACTGGCAAGAGTAGTTGCATATTCAGTGATGGACTGACCCTCTAATCAGCTCAAGCACAGCACTTCTGGGCAGAACTTAGCTGCCTGGGCCCTTAGGTGATCTCCAGAGACCTCAAGGGAAGGAATCCTGCATCAAGCTGAGCCACGCACCTATGTGGCCTCCTTTGAAAGCTTAGGATGACCTGTGGCAGAAGTTGGCTGAGGGTGACTTCCCTGCAGCTCTGGACAGTCAAGTGGACACGCAGAAGCAGCAGTGTGTAGCAGCAAGGAATGATGACCACAAGACACAGAAGATCTTAAGACACAAAGTTCCTCCCCAGATGGACGTGAAAGTGGATTGCCCTCTTCGTTGTATAGAAAGCCACCACAATTTTTGGATGAGCAAAGGGATTGTGGGAACCCCAAGAGTGTATTCTAGGATTTCCTTCCCATCTGGCGTGAAGAGGTTTAAGCAGTTTTCATTTACCTCGGGAAAATGAAAATAGACTTGATGTTAGACTTGAACCACATGTAGTAGAGTAGTTAATACTTTTCTCATGAAGACATGGACAGCTGTAGGCTAACAGCTCACCCCTGAGCAGTTTGTATAAATATCCCAAGTTTAGAAATACTTCAATTGGCAAGAAACTCAAATAACTGGTAAATTAGCAGATGAGACATGCCCATCTGCTGAGAAAACTTAATTCAGAGAGTGAACCAGTGAAGTTAATTTTAAAACACTTTTTGAGTAAATAAGAAAAAATTTAAAGATATATTTAAATTCCCATAAGTTATAATTTTTATTAACAATTTTCAAACCCGTAATATCTCAATGAATAACATATTTGAAAATATGGACTTTTTGTTTATTAAGTTCTAAATTAACTTTTTCAGTTCTTTAGGCAGGTTTGCAAATCATCGGTTTCTGTGTATGATTCTGTACATAACAGACTTTGTGTGTTAAAATTCATGGCAAAAATTGTCCTATTTTCAGATGAATTAACCCATCTTCAAAATTGTGGGATTTTCTAGAATAGAATAAAATAGAATTTGCTTTTACTTAGGTTTTGGAAAATAGTTCTGTTAATTTAAAATATTCTCATAATTGTCATAACTTTTTAAATGATCATGATTTGAAATATTTGACTCATTTTAATTCACATGCTTTTCTTAGAAACTTAGCTCCTTTTATAATTATAAAATTATGTTAATTTTTGTACATAGATTATTAATGTCACAAATTTACAAATGCATCAGATTGGTATTAATATGCATAACATTTCAATGTTTTCTCTTCCACTATGTACTCCAGTTCCCTGAAACCAATTTATTAGCTGTAGCTATTAGACATTTCCCTGACTAGTACCATATGAAAGTTTTTAATTGTTCAGTTCCCTGGTTTCCCAGAAGAAATGTTTATCAAAATATGTTTTCGGATAGGGTATGCTGAGCCTCACTCAACCCCACCCTATCTCCAAAGTCTGCCACTCCCACTTTAAATCCTGGTTTCAGGATATTGATGATGATAAAAGGCAAAAGAGCTATAGTAATTCTCTTTCAGTTTTTTACTAAAAGTTTACAAAATTGCTGTCTTAGACATAGCTACATACTTATACAACTATTCAATTTTGTGTGGTGTCGAGAATGACTGGCAAGTAAGTTCAAGACTAAAATAAAGATGGGATATTAAAAAAAAAAAACTTTCACATTTGAGCTGGCTAGTGGACTTGCTGAATTACTAAGTGGGCAGATTAAACATGCTTGGGCACCAAAAAAATGAGTGAGAAAGAGAAAGAAATTTAAGTTCAGTTTCAGTGAATTTATCCAGAATATTATAATCTGAAAATCCAGGGGAAAAAGTATTTTAATTTCTCTTTAATGTAAATTGTGCATATTCCAGCTTAATATTATTTTAATTTTTATCCATACGTTTTGGAAAAGGGGCACCATATTTTCCAACGGGTAGAGGCTCTAAGGGCAACAACTTTAGTAGGTTTCATAGTATCCAAAAGAGATGTGTTTCCACCATCAAGTCAGGCCATATCTGTCAGGCAATAGTGCATTTCTGTTCAGATGTAATGAACATATGTCCTCAGCCATGCCAGCCAAGGACTCAGATGGGAGGAAATTCCCAAGGAAGTAGTACTTACTACCCTAACATACCCCTGGGTTTCAGGCCCCTGTCCAGATGTCTTATGTATTCCTGACAAATCCAGGTCTCTATGTCTCCACTATCATTAGAAGAATTCATAGACTTTTTTTTCCAACCTACCATAACCTGGCTCTTAGGAGATTTCACCCACCAAACTGGCATTTCTTTCTGGTTTGGGTGTGAATGAAACTCAGCCTATACTAGGTGAGCCTGAGCCAGGGCCCCAGAAAACACTTCCTTCTTTTCCAAAGAAGGTGTGAGTATCACCAGATCACCCCTTTCCCAATTGGAACCCCTATCTTTGCCAGGGTAACCTTCTTTTTCCCTCCTCTTAGCCACTACTTCCTGCCTCTATCAGTAGATTCTCTACCTAATAAGATGAGCAATTCTCTTCTGGGGGCTTTAAACACATGCATAATTCAATCACTAAGATTTTATGTGCTGAAAGAAAGATTTGTCTCCTGCCAGGAGTTCAAAAAGCACAGCTACTTTCCAAGTCTCTCAACCGCTAACCCTGTAAGAAAAGGTAAAATTTCTTTCAGTGAACCAACCCAGAATTTTGTTTTCATTTAGACAGATATGAACAGTGTCTTAAATAAAACCATTGTGATGCTAGCAAAACCCTCAGCTTTCTCAATCCAAACTGAAAGAATTCATAGGCCCAAAATTCTGGCCTCAGTTACAGGATATGTATGATGATACAAGTTTTACACAATGAACACAGCCATCACTCCAGTTGACTTAATCTGGCAAGATCTTCCTTAGGTATGAGTATGAGTTTGGGCCTTGAGCCAGCAATCAAAAGGGATTGTACATTTAAATGATTACCTCATTTAGTGAAGTCTGCTTTTTGGCTAGGTCAGACGCACCTTCTCCAAAATTTATTCAGAATACATTTGAATCATTCTAGCTGTGTGACCTTGGAAAAATTATTTAATCTCTCTGTAGCTCTGTTTCTTCATCTGTAGAGTGACGTAAATTATAATATTTACCTCACAGGCTTATTAAGCAAGTTAACATATATAAAGCACTCAGATTACCTGGCACATAATAAAATCTATATAAGTATTAGCTATTATTATTATTACTTTTTTTTTTTTTTTTTTTCTGTAGTACGCGGGCCTCTCACTGCTGTGGCCTCTCCCGTTGCGGAGCACAGGCTCCGGACGCACAGGCTCAGCGGCCACGGCTCACGGGCCCAGCAGCTCCGCGGCATGTGGGATCTTCCCGGACCGGGGCACGAACCTGTGTCCCATGCATCGGCAGGCGGACTCTCAACCACTGCGCCACCAGGGAAGCCCTATTATTACTATTTTTATTAGATCGGTAGAGGGAAGCTGGAAACACTTTACATTTATTCTGAACCCATGTAATTATCTAGCTAATACAATTTCCACTTAGAGAATATTTTAAGATGTATTTTTTTTGTAGTTAAATATTCTCCAAATAACTATCTTAAATCAAATATAAACCCCTCTGGAAACAGTTTCTTTTTAGAAGAAAAATATTTTGCAAATGAATGGCTTATCTTTGGATGATGAAGGAAGAGATAAAAATGGGAGGGACATTCACTGAAAAATCTTGACATAAGCTCCTAATTACTACTTGGGTTGTAAAGTTTTGTTTTTCATTAACCTGCATAAAGGTAACCACAGTTAAATACCTTGGTGATTTCTAACATTTATTTTTCAATTTACTTTAATATCACTTTGGCAATTTAAAAATCATTAAAAAATACTTTTTAAACTGATAAAATACCTTTTGGAAAAAAATATTTCTGGTTTAAAAATGAACAGTCTTGGAACTTACGGTTTTTGCTATGATTGTATGCTGATACTGGACCAATTCTGCTATGGTAAAACACTAGAAAACTGGGTAAAATATTTGAAACAACTGTGTTCAGATATTGGACTACAGGCAATACAGGACTATTATCCTTGAGGGAAGGAAAACAAGCAAAGTAAACCTACAATTACCCAGACTGACTGCATGGAAGCACCTTCCAGGCCAGGGGATGGAAGGAAGAACCCAAGCAAAGCACAGTAGTCTCACTGAGCAAAAAGACAGAGATCAGAGGCAAAGGGGGCTGAGGCAGCTAGAATCTGTGGCACAGAAAACAAGGGAATGGGAGGTACACAGAATAAGGGCTCCAGAAATCTTCACAGGGATCCCTTTAAGTCTTTAGCTAAATACTTACCTGTATCTGCATAGGGTCACACTCAATGAGACCAGGCAAAGATAACTACCAGGAAACTATAAACTGAAAAACCACTAGAGTATCCATAGAATTAGAAGACATTCAACTTCTGTACTCGAGCTAGAGTGGAGAAACATCCTTGAACGATTGGGCATTCAGTAGAGGCTCCAGAAAGGCTTTGCCAAGACTAGAGCTGAATTACCACTACAATACAGGTTATGCCACACACGCCCTACCACAGCTGTAAGACAAGCCTCAAAAAGATTAAGGGGAGCTGCCATAGATTAACTGCTCACAGGAATAAAACCCAGCCTTCTTCAAAGAAAGATAACAAAATTCATACACTTAATAAGATGAGATTCACAATAGAAGGCATACAATAAAAATTTACTGGAAGTGCAAGGATCAAGAAAATGTGACCCATAACCAGCAGAAAGTCAGTTAATGGAAGCATAACCAGAATTGACAGAAACAATAAAATTAATAGATAAGGACTATAAATCACCTTTAATGAATATAATTAAAGATTTAAGGAAAACATATACAATGAAGAGAGAAATGGACATTATAAAAAAAAAGCCAAGTCAAATTTCAAGAGCTGAAAATTAAAATATCTGAAATTAAAAATTCACTGAACTTAATATACTAGACACTGCAGAAAAAGGAATGAGTGAACTTGAAGACAGTGCAATGGAAACTATCAAAACTGAAGTAGGAATAGAAAAAGAGATTAAAAAAAAGACAAACCTCAAATACTAATGTATTTTCTCAGTGCAAGAAGCCAGACACAAAACAAAAAATGTTGTGTGATCCCATTTATATGAAAAGTGAAGACAAGGCAAATCATAGAGATAGAAAATATGCTAGTGATTGCTCAGGTCTAGGGGTAAAAATGGAGGGTGACTATAAAAATGTGCAAGATTCCTTTTGGGAATGTTGGAAATGTTCTAAAATTGTGGCAATGGTGCACATCTCTGCAAAACTAAAAAATCCCATGGTTAAATTATACACTTAAAATGAGTGAATTTTATGGTATGTAAATCATAACTCAAGGTATTTTAAAAAATCAACAGCAAAGCATACATTGCTTAAGGAACAATGTCAAGTGCCAACATATATGTGATTTGAACCTCAGAAAAGGGAGAAGTCAGAAAAAAATTTTGAACACGTTATTGAGGTATAATTGACTTACCAAAAACAAAAAAGCAGGTTTGATGTATTGTTGATGTATCTCCAAACTCTCCTTGAGTTTGGAGATAATTTACATCCATGAAACCGTCTCCATAATCAATGCCATAAACACATCCATCACTTCCAAGAGAAAAAAATTTTAATGGCTGAAATTTTCTAGATTTAACTAAAAATATTAATCCAGTGATCTAAAGAGCTCAAGATACTTCAAAAAAGAAAACCAAGGCAAAGACACATTATAATCAAATTGTTACAAAAATCACAATTATTATAAAGAAACATTTTTTAATTAGCTAGACAAGAAAAGACTACAGGGGTCTGGGGACTTCCCTGGTGGTGCAGTGGTTAAGAATCCACCTGCCAATGCAGAGGACACAGGTTCAAGCCCTGGTCTGGGAAGATCCCACAAGCCACGGAGCAACTAGGCCTGTGTGCCACAACTACAGAGACTGTGCTCTAGAGCCCATGAGCCACAACTACTGAACCCATGTGCTGCAACTACTGAAGCCTGCATGCCTAGAGCCCATGCTCTGCAACAAGAGAAGCCACCGTGATGAGAAGCCCGTGCACCACAACAAAGAGTAGCCCCCGCTCACCACAACTAGAGAAAGCCTGCACGCAGCAACAAAGACCCAACGCAGACAAAAATAAATAAATAAATGTATATATTCACAAAAAAGACTACAGGGGTCTGAAGTTAAGAATAAACTGACTTTTCGTAAGAAACAATGCAAGCCAGAAGATAATGGAAAACCATTTACAAAGTGCCAAAAGAAAGATGTCTGTCAAACTAGAAATCTATAAAAATATCATTCACAATGAAGGTAAAATAAAGATATCCTCAGACAAACAAACCTGAAAGAATTTCTTGTCCGCAAAACTTGTACTACAAAAAATGTTAAAAGAAGTTCTTCAGGCTAAAACAAAATAATACTAAATAAAAATTCAAATATATACAAAATAGTGAAGAATGCCAGGGGTTTCCCTGGTGGCGTAGTGGTTGGCAATCCTCCCACCAGTGCAGGGGACACAGGTTCGAGCCCTGGTCCGGGAAGATCCCACATGCTGCTGAGCAACTAAGCCTGTGTGCCACGACTACTGAGCCTATACTCTAGAGCCCACGAGCCACAACTGTTGAGCCCGCGAGCTACAACTACTGAAGTCCACGTGCCTAGAGCCTGTGCTCTGCAACAAGAGAAGCCACCGTGATGAGAAGCCCGTGCACCGCAACAAAGAGTAGCCCCCACTCGCTGAAACTAGAGAAAGCCTGCACACTGCAACAAAGACCCAATGCAGCCAAAAATAAATAAATAAAATAAGTAAATTTTTTTAAATGCCATAAATGGTTAATATGTAGTACAATATAAAATACATTTTACCATTTTAAAATTATGCAAAGGATTGTTGCTTTTCTGTACCAAAAAATGACAATTTTGTGAGATTAATCACATTTTTAGAAATAAAATTAACAAGAAATCAATTAAGAAAAAGCATGAGGAGGGGAAATAGGAAATATACTGTTGTAATTTGGGTTCTTATATTATGTATGAAATGATATAACATTATGTGAAGATAGGTTGTGATAAGTTAAATATGTATACTGTAAACCTTAGAGCAGTCACTGGAGGAAAAAAAAAGAATGTGGAGGTATAGATAATAGTTCAATAGAGAAAACTAAATAAAATTCTAAGACAATTCAACCTATAAAAAGGCATAGAATAAAGGGGAAAAGGAAGCCAAAAAAGTTAGAAAGAGAAAACACATAGAAAGATGGTAGTATTAAACCATCTTTAATGTGTGCTGGAGCTGACTGATGCCACCGCATGAAGTTGAACGTATAGCTTTCCCAACTCTCCATCTAGTGATAACATGTTGGTAGTTTGAAACCAACATTGGTGGGAATATTTACACAGTGAAAATCAGTAGATGCTAAAAGTTAGGACTTTTTCTTTTGGAAAGCCTATTTACCATCATACCACTGACCTAAACCATATAAAAATTACATGAAATATAAAATGAATAAACTCTCTAATTAAAAGGCAGAGAATGGCATATCAATATAACATAATACTCAACTATGATGCTATTTAAACAAAATACGCTTTAACAGAGATAGGTTATAAGTAAAAAAAAAGGATACTATCCAACATTGTTCTGGAGATTCTAGCCTGGACAGTTAGATAAGATAAATAAATAAATAAATAAATAACATCCAAATTAAAAAGGAAGAAGTATTTAAAACTTTATTCACAGAAGACATGATCTTGTATATAGAAAACCTAAGAAATTCATGAAAACACTATCAGAACTAATAAGCTTAGAAAGGCTGAAGGATACAAAATCAATACACAAAATGTATTTATATTGTTTACTTCTATACAGCAGCAATGAACAATCTAAAAATCATACTAACGGGACTTCCCTGGTGGCACAGTGGATAAGAATCCGCCTGCCAATGCAGGAGACACAGGCTCAAGCCCTGGTCCGGGAAGATCCCACATGCCACGGAGCAACTAAGCCCGTGCACCACAACTTACTGAGCCCATGTGCTGCAATTACTGAAGCCCGCATGCCTAGAGCCCATGCTCCACAGCAAGAGAAGCCACCGCAATGAGAAGCCCATGCACCACAATGAAGAGCAGCCCCTGCTCACCGCAACTAGAGAAAGCTCACACGCAGCAATGAGGACGCAATGCAGCCAAAAAAATAAAATAAAATAAAATAAATTTTTAAAATAAAATAAAAATCATATTAAGAAAGCAATTCTATTTGTAATAGCATCAAAATAATAAGAATATTTAGGAATATTTTAACAAAGGAAGTATAAGATTTTTGTAATTTGTTAAAACTTCAAAATGTAGTTAAAAGAAATTAAAGAAGACCTAAATAAATGAAAAGATAGCTCATGTTCGTAGGTCATAAGACTTAATATTGTTAAGATTACAATACTTCCCAACTTTTCCTACAGATTCAACGCAATCCCTATCAAAATCCCAGTTGTCTTCTTTTGCAGAAATTGACAAACATCCTGAAATTCATAAGGAAATGGAGGGATTCAGATTAGACAAAACCATCTTTAGAAAGAACAAGGCTGGAGGACTCACATTCCCTTATTTAAAAACTTATGACAAAGCAGCAATAATCAAGGCAGTAAGGTACTGGCTTTTATCAAGGTAAGTCATATGCTGAAATACAGGATGCATTTCAATAAATTTATAATGATCAAAGTCACATGGAATGTTTTTCAGTTACAATGGAATTAGAAATTAATTACTAATTAAAATATCAAAAATTTCCCAAATAGTTGGAAATTAAAAAATATTCTGAATAATCATCAGTCATAAAAGTCATAAAGGAAATTAGAAAATATTTGAACCAAATTATAAGGAAAACACAACATATCCACATTTGTGGGATTAGCAATAACTAGACAGAAAGTTATAGCTTTAAGTGCTTATATAGAAAAAAATTTCTTTCAAATCCAAGTTTCTACCTCAAGAAGATATAAAATAAGAGTAAATTAAGGGCTTCCCTGGTGGCGCAGTGGTTGAGAGTCCGCCTGCCGATGCAGGGGACACGGGTTCGTGCCCCGGTCCGGGAAGATCCTACATGCCGCGGAGCGGCTGTGCCCGTGAGCCATGGTCGCTGAGCCTGCGTGTCCGGAGCCTGTTGCCCTGCAACGGGAGAGGCCACAACAGTGAGAGGCCCACGTACCACAAAAAAAAAAAAAAAAAAAAAAGAGTAAATTAAGCCAAAAAAATAGAGGAAATTAATAAAAAAGAGGAAATCTGTGAAATAGAAACAGGGCAAACAATAGAGAAAATCAATAAAATTAAAAGATGGTTGGGACTTCCCTGGTGGTCCAGTGGTTAAGAATCTGCCTTCCACTGCAGGGGACGAGGGTTCTTTTCCTGGTCAGGGAACTAAGATCCTGCATGCCGCATGGTGCCGCCAATACATAAATAAATAAAAGATGGTTTTTGAAAAGGGAAAGAGGAAAGTTGAATACATTGATTAATCATTGTATAAACAATAGATATGAATTAAATTACACCATTAAAAACTGGCAAAAGAATAAAATATTAAACAAGAGAAAAAGAGGATTAGAGGCATATGCAGATAGAGAGATAGCTGGGTTTGTATTTTTGTTCTAATACATAGAGTGTGTGTGTCTGTATGTGTGTGTGTGAATATAAATATATATAATTATAGCCAGGCTTATTATTTATATGAAATTATAACCAGCTTTTTCATTGTTGGAAGACTCCCTGAAAAAATGACTGATTCCAGGGCTTGGGCAGGAAGAGCACAAGGGAGCCTGGAACACTGTATTAGTGTGCTATTGCTTCATACAAAACTCCACAAACTTAGCAGTTAAAAATAACACCCATTTATTATCTCAACATTTCTGTAGGTCAGAAGTCCAGGTATAGCTCAAATGGATCTCTGCTTAGCATCTCACTAGGCTGAAATCAAGGGGCCAACCAGGCTATGTTCTCATCTAGGGTTCAGAGTCCTCTTCCAAGCTCATGTGGGTTGTTGGCAAGATTCAGTTCCTTGTGATTGAAGACTGAAACCCCCATTTTCTTTCTGGCTGGCAGTGGTGATTTCTCTCAGATCCCAAAAGCCACCCAAAGGCCCTTTATGACCCTCTTACTTCATGGTAGCATTCTTCTTCAGAGCCAGCGGGACAATCCCTGCAGAGAGTTTTATATAATGTTTTTATAATGTAACAGAGTTTTATATCATTTAACACAATCATGGGAATCACTATCCTGCCCCCTTCCAAGGGGAGATGATTATACCAAGTTTGTACATCAGGGGGCAGAAATCTCAGGGATCATCTTAGAATTCTGCCTGGTCTAAACATCTTGTGCCAAAAAGTAAGGAAGTTCTGAAAAAATGATGTCAGATGGATAGAACTGCCATCTTGAAAAGGCATCTTCTCCTTTCATCTTGATCAATTTGAGCAAAATAGATAAGAGTAATGGGCTAAAATCCATTAAATAAAATAAGAACATATGAATTGGTACTGATATATTGTACCTACTGATACATATATACTGAAATATATACATTTTTATATATATTGCTGTATATGGATATATACATATATATGAATAAATAAATGGAGAACAAAAGAAAGCTCTTTTTTATGATGGATCCCAGACCCTGTAATAAACGTTAGAAAATTACTATTTGTCAAACATCACAGTAGTATTTGTTTCAGGCAAGCATCACCAATAGATGATAAAATTAGTGGCCAGAAGTACAGTGAGAAACAGATTATTCACAAAGTCTCCTCTACAAGATACAAATGAATGATAAAGGAAAAGGTAGCCACTTTACAGTGGAGGAACCTGGCAGTCATTAGTTAACATCACCAGTAACAGGACAAATTATCATCATGTTCCTCCTGATGTGCTCGCTGGGATGGCATGATATCCATTCTTTAGTGTCCTGTCTGAAATGCATAACCTGATCAAATCATGAGGAAACATCAGGCAAACCCAAACTGAGGAACAATTTAAAAGATAACTTACTGGGCTTCCCTGGTGGCGCAGTGGTTGAGAGTCCACCTACCGATTCAGGGGACGTGGGTTCGTGCCCCTGTCCGGGAAGATCCCACATGCTGCAGAGCGGCTGGGCCCGTGAGCCATGGCTGCTGAGCCTGCGCGTCCGGAGCCTGTGCTCCACAACGGGAGAGGCCACAGCAGTGAGAGGCCCGCGTACCGCAAAAAAAATAAATAAAATAACTTACCAATATTCTTCAAAAGTGTCAAAGACAAAGAAAAAGAAAGACTACAGAACTGTTAGAAGCTAAAGGAGACAGAAGAAATATGACAGTTCACAAAAAATGAGATCATACCTTGAATCCTGGACCCCCAAAAGGACATTAGTGGAACAATGGAGAATTGTAATAATGTCTGTAAATTAGATATCATTGTATCAATATTAATTTCCTAATTTTGATAACTGTACTATAGTTATATAAGAGAATGTTCTTGTTTTAAGGAAATATATATTTCAGTATTTAGAGGTTCTTAAAAAAGTCAATCATTATAGGTCACCATATTAACAGAATAAAGGAGAAAAAAACATGTTTATATCAACATACACAGGAAAAGTACTTGATAAAATTCAAAACCCATTTATGATAAAACAAAACATGATCAAACAGCAACAAAACCCTCAAACTCTTGGCAGACCAGAATAAAAGGAAACTACCTCAATCTATGCTGAAAGGTGTCTATGAACACTCTACAGTTAACATATTTAATGGTGAAATACAAATACTTTCCCCCTAGGATCAAAGACAAGGCAAAGATATCTGTTCTCACCATTTATATTCAACATTGTATGGGAGACAAGAAAAACATTCAGGACATATGGGTTAAAAGGAAGATATAAGACTGTCTTTACCACAGGCAACATGATCATGTATACAGAAAATTCTAAATACTCTGCCAATAGACTACTAGAGCTAATAAATGAATTTAGCATTGTTGCAGGACAAAGGTCAATATATAAAAGTCAACTATTTCTATATACTAGCAACAATTTTAAAATTAAAATAAAAAATACATTTTACAATAGGATCAAAAACCTAAAATACTTGGGATACTCTTTTTTTTTTGCATTTTGTTTAATTTATTTTTTTTATACAGCAGGTTCTTATTAGTCATCAATTTTATACACATCAGTGTATACATGTCAATACCAATCTCCCAATTCATCACACGACCACCCCCCACCCCCTGCCACTTTCCCCCCTTGGTGTCCAAACATTTGTTCTCTACATCTGTGTCTCAATTTCTGCCCTGCAAACTGGTTCATCTGTACCATTTTTCTAGGTTCCACATATATGCATTAATATACAATATGTATTTTTCTCTTTTTGACTTACTTCACTCTGTATGACAGTCTCAAGATCCATCCATGTCTCTACAAATGACCCAATTTAGTCCCTTTTTATGGCTGAGTAATATTCCATTGTATATATGTACCACATCTTCTTTATCCATTCGTCTGTCAGTGGGCATTTAGGTTGATTCCATGACCTGGCTATTGTAAATAGTGCTGCAATAAACATTGGGATGCATGTGTCTTTTGGAATTATGGTTTTCTCTGGGTATATGCCCAGTAGTGGGTTAGTTGGGTCATATGGTAATTCTATTTTTAGTTTTTTAAGGAACGTCCATATTGTTCTCCATAGCGGCTGTATCAATTTACATTCCTACCAACAGTACAAGAGGGTTCCCTTTTCTCCACACCCTCTCCATCATTTGTTGTTTGTAGATTTTCTGATGATGCCCATTCTAACTGGTGTGAGGTGGTACCTCATTGTAGTTTTGATTTGCATTTCTCTAATAATTAGTGATGTTGAGCAGCTTTCATGTGCTTCTTGGCCATCTGTATGTCTTCTTTGGAGAAATGTCTATTTAGGTCTTCTGCCCATTTTTGGATTGGGTTGTTTGATTTTTTAATATTGAGCTGCATGAGCTGTTTATATATTTTGGAGATTAATGCTCTGTCCGTTAATTCGTTTGCAAATATTTTCTCCCACTCTGATGTGTTGTCTTTTCATCTTGTTTATGGTTTTCTTTGCTTTGCAAAAGCTTTTAAATTACATTAGGTCCCATTTGTTTATTTTTTTTTTATTTCCATTACTCTCTGAGGTGGATCAAAAAAGATCTTGCTGTGATTTATGTCAAAGAGTGTCTTCCCATGTTTTCCTCAAAGAGTTTTACAGTGTCCAGTCTTTTATTTAGGTCTCTAATCCATTTTGAGTTTATTTTTGTGTATGGTGTTAGGAGTGCTCTAATTTCATTCTTTTACATGTAGCTGTCCAGTTTTCCCAGCACCACTTATTGAAGAGACTGTCTTTTCTCCATTGTATATCCTTGCCTCCTTTGTCATAGAGTACTTGACCATAGGTGTGTGGGTTTATCTCTGGGCTTTCTATCCTGTTCCACTGATCTATATTTCTGTTTATGTGCCAGTACCATACTGTCTTGATTACTGTAGCTTTGTAGTATAGTCTGAAGTCAGGGAGTCTGACTCCTCCAGCTCCGTTTTTTTCCCTCAAGACTGCTTTGGCTATTCGGGGTCTTTTGTGTCTCCATACAAATTTTAAGGTTTTTTGTTCTAGTTCTGTAAAAATTGCCATTGGTAAATTGATAGGGATTGCATTGAATCTGTAGATTGCTTTGGGTAGTATAGTCATTTTGACAATATTGATTCTTCCAATCCAAGAACATGGTATGTCTCTCCATCTGTTTGTATCATCTTTAACTTCCTTCATCAGTATCTTATAGTTTTCTGCGTACCGGTCTTTTGTCTCCCTAGGTAGGTTTATTCCTAGGTATTTTATTCTTTTTGTTGCAATGGTAAATGGCAGTGTTTCTTTAATTTCTCTTTCAAATTGTTCATCATTAGTGTATAGGAATGCAAGAGATTTCTGTGCATTAATTTTGTATCCTACAACTTTACCAAATTCATTGATTAGCTCTAGTAGTTTTCTGGTGGCATCTTTAGGATTCTCTATGTATAGTATCATGTCATCTGCAAACAGTGACACTTTTACTTCTTCTTTTCCAATTTGTATTCCTTTTATTTCTTTTTCTCTGACTGCCATGGTTAGGACTTCCAAGACTATGTTGAATAATAGTGGCTAGAGTGGACATCTTTGTCTTGTTCCTGATCTTAGAGGAAATGCTTTCAGTTTTTCACCATTGAGAATGATGTTTGCTGAGGGTTTGTCATATATGGCCTTTATTATGTTGAGGTAGGTTCCCTCTATGCCCAGTTTCTGAAGAGTTTTTATCATAAATTGGTGTTGAATTTTGTCAAAAGCTTATTCTGCATCTGTTGAGATGATCATATGGTTTTTATTCTTCAGTTTCTTAATATGGTGTATCACATTGATTGATTTGCATATATTGAAGAATCCTTGCATCCCTGGGATACATCCCACTTGATCATGGTGTATGATCCTTTTTAATGTGTTGTTGGATTCTGTTTGCTGGTATTTTGTTGAGGATTTTTGCATCTATATTCATCAGTGACATTTGTCTGTCATTTTCTTTTTTCGTAGTATCTTTGTCTGGTTTTGGTATCAGGGTGATGGTGGCCTCATAGAATGAGTTTGGGAGTGTTCCTTCCTCTGCAAAGTTTTGGAAGAGTTTGAGAAAGATGGGTGTTACCTCTTCTCTAAATGTTTGATAGAATTCACCTGTGAAGCTGCCTGTGAAGCCGTCCTCAGACCTGCTGAGCAGGTCGTCTTGAAAAGAGCTGGGAGCTCACACACAGAACAGGACCTTCTGGACTTGAGTAATTACTGTAATTTTGTGTATAATGGTTTCTTACAAGATTTCACACCTTTACAATTCTGATGCTTTTTAAATAAAAAAAAAAAAACTAAGAACTCTTTAACATTTCCCCTTAACTGTACTAAAATGGGAAAGTACCTACAAAATCATGTTGTTTTTTCAGATTATAAAGTTATCTTTTCTAATAACTTGGCTATTGTAAATTTTCAGGGAGTTTAGTGGACCTCAGAGCCATACCTTTCCTGATGTCTCATCTGTGTATCTGTTTCCAGAAGCTGATTTCACAGGGTTCGGGGCGGGCGGCTGCATGTTTCTGTGCGTGGCTGTGTCAGCTCATCTCTGGAATGTTGAGAAACAGCAAACTTACAGATGCATCTTTCTCTTGTCATAAAGAAATTTGAATTACAAACTTCAACCAGGAAACAAAACACGTTTCTTAGTTTTACTCAGTGTTTATGTATCACCTTACATGTTTTTTTCCCCCAAAGATGATTAAAAGCAACATCTGAATAGAAATTGTTGGATTTTAAGTAACAATTTATTTTAAAAGGTTTAAATTTTACCAGCCTAAAGAAAGTGAGAAAATAAACCAATTAAAAGGCAGTGTGGGTGGAGAGAGTAGCTTTCTTTGATTTGAATAATCAGGAACATTTTGTTTGTTGAACTTTACCATCTGAGCAGTTCTTTCTATGTCCCAGGAAAAGTGCCCTAGCTCCACATTGTGATACTTGTCAGGTGACAAATCTCAACGTTTGTCATTGAAATGGAACAATATTTGTATAAAGCCTGAGATGAAAATAGTGATATTAGCTTCAGGACTACAAACTAGAAAGCTTTTCACTGTGAGACACAGTATACTGCTTCTTGTCATGTATTTTCCAAGTGCTTCTGAAGTGCAAAAGAGAGAAAATACTTGCTAATTTATTTGACTGTACGAATATGCTTTGATAATTTTTAAAATATTTTCATAAACGTACTTTTGCAAATATAAAATTAGAGAATTTCATTTGTTCTGTGGAGTCTGTTCCATTGTACATCACAACAGACTTTTCACTTTCTAGCACAAACAGTTAAGTTATCAGAACATGGAGATCTTAGCAATTTGGGGTGATTGCTGTTATAGACCCTGTCAGTAGGTTACATTAAAGTGGCGACGGGTTCCAACATCTAATGTGATGTGAAGGGTTTTTTTAATGTGTAAAACAAAATTTTTCTAATCTAAATACAACAAATGTAAAAAATCAAGTGTGTTTCCTTAGGTTTACTTGATAGAAATTTCTGTAAATTGTATTTTATATTGCAAAGTGTTATATCACTGTGCATTAAAACATGGAACTTCATAGCTTTGTTACTTGAAGTAGAATAAACACCTACAGAAGGAAAAAAAAAAGTCCTGGACTTTTGTTTGTTGGAAGATTTTTAATCACAGTTTCAATTTCATTACTTGTGATTGGTCTGTTCATATTTTCTATTTCTTCCTGGTTCAGTCTTGGAAGGTTATACCTTCCTAAGAATTTGTCCAGTTCTTCCAGGTTGTCCATTTTATTAGCATAGAGTTGCTTGTAGTAGTCTCTTAGGATGCTTTGTATTTCTGCAGTGTCTGTTGTAACTTCTCCTTTTTCATTTCTTATTGTATTGATTTGAATCCTCTCCTGCTTTTACTTGATGAGTCTGGCTAATGGTTTATCAATTTTGTTTATCTTCTCAAAGAACCAGCGTTTAGTTTTATTGATCTTTGCTATTGTTTTCTTTGTTTCTATTTCAATTATTTCTGCTTTGATCTTTATGATTTCTTTCCTTCTGCTAACTTTGGCTTTTGTTTGTTCTTCTTTCTCTGGTTCCTTTAGGTGTAAGTTTAGATTGTTTATTTGAGATTTTTCTTGTTTCTTGAGGTAGGCTTGTATTGCTATAAACTTCCCTCTTAGAACTGCTTTTGCTGCATCCCATAGGTTTTGGATCATCATGTTTTCGTTGTCATTTGTCTCTAGGTATTTTTTGACTTCCTCTTTGATTTCTTCAGTGATCTCTTGGTTATTTAGTAACATATTGTTTAACCTCCCTGTGTTTGTGTTTTTTACATTTTTTTCCCTGTAATTGATTTCTAATCTCATAGCTTTGTGGTCAGAAAAGATGCTTGATATGATTTCAATTTTCTTAAATTTACTGAGGCTTGATTTGTGACCCAAGATGTGATCTATCCTGGGGAATGTTCCATGTGCACTTGAGAAGATAGTGTAATCTGCAGTTTTTGGATGGAATGTCCTATAAATATCAATTAAATCTATCCGGTCTATTGTGTTATTTAAAGCTTGTGTTTCCTTGTTAGTTTTCTGTTTGGATGATCTGTACATTGGTGTAAGTGAGGTGTTAAAGTCCCCTACTATTATTGTGTTACTGTCGATTTCCTCTTTTAGAGCGGTTGGCAGTGCCTTATGTATTGAGGTACTCCTATGTTGGGTGCATATATATGTATAATTGTTATATCTTCTTCTTGGATTGATCCCTTGATCATTATGTAGTGTCCTTCCTTGTCTCTTGTAACATTCTTTATTTTAAAGTCTATTTTATCTGATATGAGTATTGCTAGTATTGCTACTCCAGCTTTCTTTTGATTTCCATTTGCATGGAATATCTTTTTCCATCCCCCCACTTTCAGTCTGTATGTATCCCTAGGTCTGAAGTGGGTCTCTTGTAGACAGCATATATATATATGGGTTTTGTTTTTGTATCCATTCAGCAAGCCTGTATCTTTTGTTTGGAGCATTTAATCCATTCATGTTTAAGGTAATTATCAATATGTATGTTCCTCTTACAATTTCCTTAATTGTTATGGGTTTGTTTTTGTAGGTACTTTTCTTCTCTTGTGTTTCCCACTTAGAGATGTTCCTTTAGCATTTGTTGTAGGGCTTGTTTCGTGATGCTGAATTTTCTTAGCTTTTGCTTGTCTGTAGAGCTTTTGATTTCTCCATCCAATCTGAATGAGATCCTTGCTGGGTAGAGTAATCTTGGTTGTAGGTTCTTCCCTTTCATCACTTTAAATATATCATGCTACTCCATTCTCGCTTGTAGGGTTTCTGCTGAAAAATCAGCTGTTAACTTTATGAGATTTCCCTTGTATGTTATTTGTCATTTTTCCCTTGTTTTTTTCAATAATTTTTCTTTGTCTTTAATTTTTGTCAATTTGATTACTATGTGTCTCGGTGTGTTTCTCCTTGCTTTTATCCTGCCTGGGACTCTCTGTGCTTCCTGGACTTGGGTGGCTGTTTCCTGTCCCATGTTAGAGAAGTTTTCGATTATAATCTCTTCAAATATATTCTTGGGTCCTTTCTCCTTCTGGGACCCCTATAATGTGAATGTTGTTATGTTTAATGTTGTCCCAGAGGTCTTGTAGGCTGTGTTCATTTCTTTTCATTCTTTTTTCTTTATTCTGTTCTGCGGCAGTGAATTCCACCATTCTGTCTTCCAGATCACTTATCCATTCTTCTGCCTCAGTTATTCTGCTATTGATTCCTCCTAGTGTAGTTTTCATTTCAGTTATTGTATTGTTCATCTCTGTTTGTTTGTTCTTTAATTCTTCTAGGTGTTTGTTCTTTAATTCTTCTAGATATTTGTTAAACATTTCTTGCATCTTCTCAGTCTTTGCCTCCATTCTTTTTCCGAGGTCCTGGATCATCTTCACTATCATTATTCTGAATTCTTTTTCTGGAAGGTTGCCTATCTCCACTTCCTTTAGTTGTTTTTCTGGGGTTTATCTTTTTCCTTCATCTGGTACATAGCCCTCTGCCTTTTCATCTTGTCTATCTTTCTGTGAATGTGGTTTTTGTTCCACAGGCTGCAGGATTGTAGTTCTTCTTGCTTCTTCTGTCTGCCCTCTGGTGGATGAGGCTATCTAAGAGGCCTGTCCTTATAGGGTATCACTTATTGCTTTCAGGGATTAGGCCTGATATTTTTTTCTTGGAGTTGACAGAGGAGGGCAGTATTTTGCCTATCACTATAACCACTAACAAAATTAAAATTTCAGATCACCAAAGGGAGAAAATAAAGCAGGCATACTAACGCAACCAAGTAAATTCTACTATAAAATGAAAAGGATCCTCAGATTGAATTAAAAGCACCTCTAAGTGTAAGCTAGTAATGAAAGGCCCAATTCAAACAAACCAGTAAAAAGTTAAAAATGAAGGTTATGCACAAAAGATAAAGAAAGAAAAAGTGACATTATTTGTATCAAAATAGAACTTAAGACAAAAATCATTAAATGGAACAAAGAATAATTTTATATTGATTAAAAGTAAAATCCACAACAAAAATATATTTAATAATATCTATATGCCAAATGACATACGTTTAAAATATATAAACAATTGTCAGATACAAAGTGAAACCACTAATGAGAATATACCTCCCTCTGTTTCTAAAGATGAAGTCTACAAAATTAATCAAGGAAATGGAGAAACTGAAAAAGCCAGTATAATTACAAAAGTGCAGAGAAAATTTTTGAATCAGCTCTGCCCGAGGTCACTTCAGTTTTTCTAGATGTATAAGAGAGAGTGACTCAAATGCTCTATATCTGGTAAGGAAACAGCAGCTAAAATGGTGGGTTAATTAGCACAAGTCTGATGAGTTCATGTACAGCTTAAGTGAGCAAATTCAATTTCTTACAACAAATACCAGTGTGCTGGCAAAGGTTTTACAATCAGCAATCCAGGGGGGAAAAAGGGACTCTGTTTTGTACTATTTGTGCATTTCTGTGGTGTAAATACTCCCACCATGGCTGATTTCACACTAACAATGTGAAGTTACTGAAGGTCGAGCTGGGGAGACATACACCCAATTGGCTCTCACAAGCCCTCTGAGTTGACTCCAGCCTATGACTGATGCACTTAATGACTTAGATAACAAGCACATTTTCCTTTTTACTGAACAAATTTAACAAGCGTTCTGGTCACTAAAGTCTCATTGATAAACAGTGCATTCTTGGAGACATAACTAAAACTTTATAGGTAAACAGTTAAGTATCACAAAAATCCACCTGCCTTTCCTTATCATCAAACATAAAAATAGGAACTGATAATAACCCTAACAAGAAACAGAGCACATATAGATATAAACTTATGGCTCCCCCAGCCCATCTCCAATGGTGCTTGTTGTTTACTATTTCTTTGTGGCCACCTGAATATAAATGAATATAAAAAGAATGATTTCAACCTAGCATTTGAATACTTACACCTACAGATTATTCTCTTTTCAAAGCTTCTTATCAGATAAGATTGTAACCTAAAGTCTATCACTTTTTATTTATACAGTCACATACACACATATAGAGATTTACACCCTACTGAGTATGTATTTCCCTTGAATATTAATTGTTAGTCCATAGGCAATTTAATAATCACAAATGTGAAAAAACTTAGAGAAGACATGGTAAGATTGAACTTAAAATATATAGAGATATATTTATAAATCAATAAACAATTGCTTATTAGTTTTGCTGTAGGCTAATATTGAATAGAGGAAGAAGAGAGGGAAAGAGCCAGATTATTTTATGGGAAGAGAAGAAATTTAGATTCATGTAACAGATGGGAAAATGATGGACAAAACCGATCAGAAGAAAAAAGTTTTAGGTTAATGGTAACTACATAAATGTATTTGTTTTTAGAGCATTTGTAAGCAGATAATTATATAATTATTCTTGGACATATTATGTATATGTGGCAATAGAAGCAGAATGTACTAAATTAGTGGATTTATGAGAACATGTATTGGTCAATTAGACGTATGAAGACACTGGCAGGACAAGAAGGAGGCAACTGCTTGTTTTTAATCCTGCAACCACGAAAATGAGACACAGTTGTAGTTCATCAAATTGGAACAAAGGGTGCAACTATGACAACTATTTAGGCACCATTTCTAATTGCCCCAATGATTTACTTAAGATTAAGTTTTGATGTGTGGTCTGTAGACTGAGAGCAGCAGCATCAACTGAAAATTTCTCAGAAATGCAAATCTTGGACTACACTCCAGACCTAATGAATCAGAATTTCTGGAGGGGATGGGGGCACAGGAATCTGTGTTTTAATAAGCACTCCAGGTGAATTCTAAATGCTAAAAGAAGCATTGTATTAGTAGAAGCTCTTGAACAATGTAACTAAAGCAAGTGTTTTTTGAATCCAGCTTGTTTCCCTGATCCTGGCACTGACCTTGCATAAAAGGAAACATTAGATGGAGCTGGATACAGACATCAGCATTAGTAAAATTAAAATGGAATGTTTATATATTTAAGAAAACAAGAATAAACCTTCCCCATACTTCCGTATATAGCTGTATTTATAAATATGAATATATATGTATATGAGTGTTTCATATTACTATTAACTGGTATTATGCTTGATGTGGAAAAATTAGACATTCAATGCAATCAGTTGTTACTATTATTTAATGTAACCAGTGCAATTAATCCCCAAATCAAAATAAATATGATAAATACTGGAAAGAATGGTACAAATTTACCATTATTTATAGATATGAATGCATTTTTAGAGAAATAAACTTGCTTGAAAGAATCATGGGAAACACCTAACTATAAGTATGCCAGTTTTCCATAGCCTAATGTAGTTAATTAAAGATATTAAACTAAAACCTCAAAGCAGTTTTTTAGAAAAAATGCAACAAAACTATCCTAATATTCAACTATGAGCAAAAATAGCTATGAAAATTCTGAAAAAATTGGGATCTTGGTTTAGTATATATTATATGAACAAAGAAGAGAAAGAAATGAAAACATTGTAGTAGTGACACCAGAATAGGAGGATGAAACAATATAACACAATGGGAAACATGGATTCAGAGGTATAGATGTAAAATAATTTAATATATGATAAAAGGGTCATTTCAAGATAGTGGAGAATGAAGGGTTTAGTCAATAAATGAGGTCCGTACCCTTGGAAATATTCATATGCTTTGACCAGAGATATGTATGAATGGGTATCCCAAATATTTATTTATACGTTTTTAGTTCATGACAGGAGTGGCAATTTATAGTGAGAAAAGGTAGAGTTTATTGAATTCATAGAACTTGGATAATTTATTTTACAGGAAATACAGGACTATTTTGTAGGACTATTTTGTCCTCTCAAACAAAATAGTATTTTCTAGAATGATTAAAACATTAAAATAGTTAATGGATAGAAATGCAAATTAAAATTAAAATGAGAGGGGCTTCCCTGGTGGCGCAGTGGTTGAGACTCTGCCTGCTAATGCAGGGGACACAGGTTCGAGCCCTGGTCTGGGAGGATCCCACATGCCGCGGAGCAGCTAGGCTCATGAGCCACAACTACTGAGCCTGCGCGTCTGGAGCCTGTGCTCCGCAACAAGAGAGGCCGCGATAGTGAGAGGCCCGCGCACCGCGATGAAGAGTGGCCCCTACTTGCCACAACTAGAGAAAACCCTAGCACAGAAACAAAGACCCAACACAGCAAAAATTAATTAATTAATTAATTAACTTCTACCCCCAACATCTTCAAAAAAAAAGAGAAAACCACAGCTTTAAAAAAAAAAAATTAAAATGAGATACTTTCTTAAACTTACCAAACGGAAAGTTTGAAATTGCACTATGCTGGTGAAGGTATAGGGGAGACAGAAACTGTTAAGTATTGCTTGTGGGTATATAAATTGTTATAAGCCCTTTAGAGGACTCTTTGGCAATATCCATGAAAATGAAAAATACTCATCCCCTTCAACTCACGGTATCAGTCAGGACTCTCCAGAAAAACAAAACTAATAGGATGTATGTATAAAGAAATTTGTTTTTAGGAATTGGTGCACATGATTAGGGGGGATGGCAAGTCCAAAATACATATGGCAGGCCAGCAGGCTGGAAACTCAGTCAGGAGTTAATGCTACAGTCATGAGGCAGAATTCCTCCTTTTCTGGAAAACCTCAGTATTTTCTCTTAAGGCCTTCAACTGATTGGATGGGACCCATCCACATTATCAAAGATAACATTTACTTAAAGTCAACTGATTGTATTGAATATATGTTAACCACATCTACAAAATAGTTTCACAGCAACACCTAGATTACTATTTGATCAAAGAACTGGGTACTATAGCCTGACCAGGTGATTCATAAAACTAACCATCATACTCACCCATCTCACTTCTAAGTTTACTCTAAAAATATACTTGCACATGTAAAATTTTATACGTATACACACATATTTATGGAAAATCTTTGCAGCATTGTTTTATAATAACCAAAGACTAGGAACAACCTAAATTTAAACAGAGGACTGGTTAATTATTATATATATTGAGATGAAATATCTGAAATATTGTTAGGTTAAGAAAACTAGATACCATTTTGTGTGAAAATATCTTTAAAAAGTATTCACACTCGGGCTTCCCTGGTGGCACAGTGGTTGAGAGTCCGCCTGCCGATGCAGGGGACACAGGTGCGCCCCGGTCCGGGAAGATCCCACATGCCGCGGAACGGCTGGATCCGTGAGCCATGGCCGCTGAGCCTGCGCGTCCGGAGCCTGTGCTCCGCAATGGGAGAGGCCACAACAGTGAGAGGTCCGCGTACCGCAAAAAAAAAAAAAAAAAAGTATTCACACTCATATGCACTGTAATATGCACAGACTGTCTCTGGAAGAATATACAAGAAACTGCATGGTAGGGTAAAGGCCAGGACAAAGGCTTCCCTTCTAGTATGGTCTTTAGCACCTTTTGAATTTTGAACTAGACGACTATGGTAATTATTCCTTAAATCAAATACTTAAAAAGCCAACTGGTCATATATCTCTAGAATGGCTAAAATAAAAAAGACTGACAGCACCAAGTGCTGGAGAGGATGTGGAGTAGCCATAATTCTCACGCACTGTTGGTGGAAGGAATTAGAAAATGCTAACTTTGGAAGAAGTTATGGTGGTTTCTTATAAAATGAAACATATATCTACCCAACAGTCTAATGATTTCATTCCTTTGTGTTTACCTAAAGGAAATGAAAGCATGTGGCCACAAAAAAAGACCATTACAGAAGAATGTTCATAACAGCTTTATTCTCAATAGCCAAAAACTAGAAAGAGCCCAGATATTCATCAACAAAAGAACAGCTAAACCTATCATGGTATATTCATATAATGGAATACTAAGTAAGGAAACAGAAGAAACTATTAATACTTGCTATAGCTGGAGTGTTTGTGTTCTACCAAAATTTATATGTTGAAATCTAACCCCCAGTATGATGGTATTTGGAGGTGGGGTCTTTGGGAAGCTGTTATGTCATGAAGGTTGAGTCCCCATGAATGGGATTAGTAGCCTTATAAAAGAGACCTCAGAGAGCTTCCTCTCCCCTTCCACCATGTGAAGCCACAGCAAGAAGACAGTCCTCTATGAACCAGGAAGGAAGCTCTCACCAGACACTGAATATGCCAGTGCCTTGATCTTGGACAGCCCAGCCTCCAGAACTATGAGAAATAAACTTCTGTTGTTTATAACCATGCAATCTACGATATTTTTGTTACCATATAGCAGCCCAAGGAAACTGAGAGACTACTCCAAGATGCAACAGTATGGATAAATTTAAAAGACATTATGCTATTTGGGGCTTACCTGGAGGCACAGTGGTTAAGAATCCGCCTGCCAATGCAGGGGAGACGGGTTCAAGCCCTCGTCCGGGAAGATCTCACATGACGCAGAGCAACTAAGCCCGTGCGCCACAACTACTGAGCCCACGTGCCTAGAGCCCGTGTTCTGCAACAAGAGAAGCCACTGCAGTGAGAAGCCCGCACATGGCAACGAAGAGTAGTCCCCACTCACCACAACTAGAGAAAGCTCGCATGCAGCAACGAAGACCCAATGCAGCCAAAACAAAAAAAAAGACATTATGCTATTTAATAGAAGTTTTAAACAAAACACTACGTATGATATCATTACACTTATATAAAGTTCTAGAACAGGCAAAACTAATCTGTGATAGAAAAAGTTAGAACAGTGGTCTCCTCTGGAGAATGAGGGTGCGTGTTGACTAAAAGGGGGATGAAGGAACTTTATGGGGTTGGTGGTAATTTTCTACATCTTGATAAGGGCTTGGGTCACATAGGTCAAAGCTTCTAGAATGGCACACTTAAGGCTTGGATATTTCACAGTATATAAATTTTAATTTGAAAATATTCTTAAACAAATATAGAACTCTAGTTGATATGCATACGTAGTTACTATATAGTAAATATATATTAAATATAATAAATTATAAATATACTTTTACCTATCAAGGAAGCAAAGTTTGTGTTTATTTTCAATGTAAATATACAGTATTGGCTATGGTTCAGTGAAAGGGGCACTGTTATACATGATTGATGGAAATGTTAATGTACAAATAATGTTTACTATATTGTTATTCACAAATCTAAGTAATTGGAATTATTATTATTATTTTTTTTTTTTTTGTGGTACGTGGGCCTCTCACTGTTGTGGCCTCTCCCGTTGCGGAGCACAGGCTCCGGACGCGCAGGCTCAGCGGCCATGGCTCACGGGCCCAGCCACTCCGCAGCATGTGGGATCCTCCCGGACCGGGGCACGAACCCGTGTCCCCTGCATCAGCAGGCGGACTCTCAACCACTGCGCCACCATGGAAGCCCTGGAATTAATTTTTAAATTGAAAATATTTAAAAGTTAATTATATATATGAGGTGGAATACTTAAGCAAACTATTAAAAATTATAGAATATCAATTATGTGGAAATGTTTGAAAATTTTTATTTCAGACATAAGATGTCTGAAATAAAAATTTTAGTTAAATAGAGAATAACTCAAATTATGTAACATTTTGTGTCAATATTTAGAAATTTTATGAGGCATTGTCTTGCAGTAGAATATCACATACTAATTTTATTCCTTTTTCTGAATTTCAGTGTTTTTCAATTTTTTGACAGTTAATATGTTAATTTTGAATAGAAAAAAAGTGCAATTTATTTATTTATTTATTTATTTACTTATTTAAAGTATAGTTGATTTATAATATTATTTTAGTTTCAGGTGTACAACATAGTGATTCAAAATAATATTATAGATTATACTCCATTTATAGTTATTATAAAATACTGTCTATATTCCCTGTGCTGTACAATGTATCCTTGTAGCTTATTTACTTTGCACATAGTAGTTCGTACCTCTTAAACCCCTACCTTTATCTTGCCACTCCCGCCTTCCCTCTCCCTACTGGTAACCACTAGGTTTCTCTCTATATCTGTGATTCTGTTTCTTTTTTTTTTATATTCACTAGTTCATTGTATTTTTAGATTCCACATATAAGTAATAACATACAATATTTGTCTTTCCCTGTCTAACTTAGTTCGGTAAACATAATACCCTCCGCATCCATCCATGTTGTTGAAAATGGCAAAATTTCATTCTTTTTAATGGCTGAGTAGTATTCGTGTGTGTGTGTGTATGTCATCTTCTTTATCCATTCATCTGTTGATGGACGTGTGTGTGTGTGTGTGTCATCTTCTTTATCCACTCATCTGTTGATGACAAGTTGCTTCCATATCTTGGATATTGTAAATAATGGTTCAGTGAACATAAGGGTACATATATCTTTTCAAATTAGTGTTTTTGGATATATACCTAGAAGTGGAATTGCTGGATCATAGATTTTTGAGGAAACTCTATACTGTTTTTCACAGTGGCTGCACCAATGTACATTCCCACCAACAGTGTATAAGAGTTCCCTTTCCTCCACATCCTCACCAACATTTGTTATTTGTGTTCTTTTTGATGATAGCCATTCTGACAGGTGTGAGGTGATATCTCATTGTGGTTTTGATTTGCGTTTCCCTGATGATTGGTGATGTTGAGCATGTTTTCATGTGCCTGTTGGCCATCTGTATGTCTTTTTTGGAGAAATGTCTATTTAGGTGTTTCTGCCTATTTTTTGATTGTGTTGTTTGTTTTTGTTATTGAGTTGTATGAGTTTATATATTTTAAATATTAACCCTTTATTGGTCATATCATTTGCAAAGATTTTCTCCCATTCAGTAGGTTTTCTTTTCATTTTGTTGATGGTTTCCTTTGCTGTGGAAAAGTTTTTAAGTTTGATTAGGTCCCATTTGTTTATTTTTGCTTTTGTTTCCATTGCCTTAGGAGACAGATCCAAAAAAATATTGCTACAATTTAGGTCAAAGAGTGTTCTGCCTGTGTTTTCTTATAGGAGTTTTATGGTTTCTGGTCTTACATTTAAGTCTTTAATCCATTTTGAGTTTATTTTTGTATTTGGTGTTAGAGAATGTTCTAATTTTATTCTTTTACATGTAGCTGTCCAGTTTTCCCAGCACCACTCATTGAAGAGACTGTCTTTTCTGCATTGTATATTCTTACTGCTTTGTTATAGATTAATTGGCCATAGTGTGTGGTTTTATTTCTGGGCTCTCTATTTTGCTCCATTGATCTATGTGTCTGTTTCTTGTGCCAGAACTATACTGTTTTGATTACTGTAGCCTTGTAATATAGTCTGAAGTCAGGGAGTGTGATATCTCAGCTCCATTTTTTTCTTTCTTAAGATTGTTTTGGCTATTTGGGGTCTTTTGTGTTTTCATACAAATTTTAAAATTATTTGTTCTAGTTTGAGAAGGATAGGTGTTAACTCTTTCTAAATATTTGGTAGAATTTACCTGTGAAGCTATCTCATACTGGACTTTTATTTGTTAAGTGGTTTTTTTTTAAATTACTGATTCAATTTCATTAATGGTAATTGGTCTATTCATATTTTCTATTTCTTCCTCATTCAGTCTGGGAAGATTTTACATTTCTAGAAGTTTATCTGTTTCTTCCAGATAGTCCATTTTATTGGCATATAATTGTTCATAGTAATCTCTTATAATGCTTTGTATTTTTGTAGTATCACTTGCAACTTCTTTTTTATTTCTGATTTATTGATTTGGTCCCTCTCTCTTTTTTTCTTCATGAGTTCGGCTAAATTTTTATCAATTTTATCTTTTCAAAGAACCAGCTCTTAGTTTCACTGATATTTTCTGCTGTTTTTTTAGTCTCAATTTCATTTATTTCTGCTCTGATCTTTATGATTTCTTTCCTTCTACTAACTTTGGGTTTTGTTTGTTCTTCTTTTTCTAGTTCTTTAGATGTAAGGTTAGGTTGTTTATTTGAGATTTTTCTTATTTCCTGAGGTAAGCTTGTATTGCCATAAACTTTCCTCTTAGAACTGCTTTTAATGCATCCCACAGATTTTGGATTGTTTTGTCTTTGTTTTCATTTGTCTTCAGGTATTTTTTAATTTCTTCTTTGATTTCTTCAGTGATCCATTGGTTGCTTAGTAGCATCTTGTTTAGCCTTCACATGTTTGTGTTTTTTGCAGTTCTTTTCCTTATAGTTGATTTCTAGTCTTATACCACTGTGGTCAGAAAAGATGCTTGATATGATTTCAGTTCTCTTAAATTCACCGAGGCTTGTTTTGTGGCCTAGCAAGTTATCTATCCTGAAGAACGCTGCTTTTGGATGGAATCTTCATACCTATTAAATCCATCATGTCTAGTGTGTGATTTAAGACCAATGTTTCCTTATTGATTTTCTGTATGGGTGATCTGTCCATTGATTAAGTGGGGTGTTGAAGTCCCTTACTTTTATTGTGTTACTGTCAATTTCTCTCTTTATGTCTGTTAATATTTGCTTTATGTATTTAGATGGTCCAATGTTGGGTGCCTATATATTTACAATTGTTATACCTTCTTCTTGGACTGATCCCTTGATCATCATGTAATGTTCATCTTTGTCTCTTGTAGCAGTCTTTAATTTAAAGTCAATTTTTTCTGATATAAGTATTGTTACCCTGGTTTTTTTTGAGTTCCATTTGCATGGAATTCTTTTTTCTATCCCCTCACTTTCAGTCTGTGTGTGACTTTAGATCTGATGTGAATCACTTGTAGGTAGCATATTTATGAGTCTTTTTTGGATCCATTTAGCCACTCTAAATCTTTTGATTGGAGCATTTAGTTCATTGACATTTAAAATAATTATTGATAGGTATGTACTTATTGTCACTTTAATTGTTTTTGGGTCGTTTTTGTAGTTCTTTTTTGTTCCTTTCATTTTTTTTTGTTCTCTTTCCTTGTGAATTGATGATTATCTGGTTTTATGTTTGCATTTTTGAGTCCTTTGCCTTTTTTGTGTGTGTATAGATTTTTGGTTTGTGGTTTACCACGAGGTTTATACATAGCCATATGTGTGTGTGTGTGTGCATGATTTTAAGTTGCAGATCTCTTAATTTCAAATGCATTTGAACAACTTTGCATTTTTACTCCCCTTCCCTCATGATTACTGTTTTTGACATCATATTTAACATCTATTTGTTTTGGGTATCCCTTAACTGCTTATTATGTATATAGATGATTTTACTACTTTTGTCTTTTAACATTCCTACTAGCTTTGGATATGGTTGATTTCCTACTTTTACTGTATATTTGCCTTTACCAATGAGCTCTTTCCTGCCATAATTTTCATGTTTATAGTTGTGGCCTTTTCTTTTTTTGCTTAGGGAAATTCCTTTAACATTTCCTGTAAAGCTGATTTGTGATGCTGAACTCAGATTTTGCCAGCACCAGTGTCCACATGGTAGAACGAGCTCCCCAAAATGCCTGGCACCAGTATCTGTGTCTCCAGGGTGAGCTCCAGTTGCCTTCTGCCTCTCCAGGAGACTCTCCAAGATCAACAGGTGGGCTTGACCCAGGCTCCTTTTAAACTACTGCTTCTATCTTGGATCCCGGAGTGTGTGAGATTTTGTGTGCACTCTTTAAGAGTGGAGTTTCTATTTCTCCCAGCTCTCTGGGTCTCCCAAAAGTAAGTCCTGCTGGCCTTCAAATCCATACATTCTGAGGGCCAGTCTTTCTGGCACAGGAGCACTGGGCTGGGAGCCCAATGTGGGGTTCAAACCCCTCACTCCTTGGGAAGAAACTCTGCAATTGTTATTATTCTCCTCTTTGTGGGTTTCTCATCTCAGGGTGTGGGTCTTTACTATACCATGAGTCCACCCCTCCTACCTGTCTTGTTGTGGTTCCTTCTTTATATATTTAATTGTAGAAGACCTTTTCTGGTAGGTTCTGGTCTTTTTCATCAATAGTTTTTCTGTAAATAGATGTAATTTTGGTATGCCTGTGAGAGGAGGTGAGCTCAGGGTCTTTCTACTCTGCCATTTTGGAAACTTCCCCAGTACTTGCTATTCTTGGAAGGAAGTAATCCAGATATTTGAGGCACTCAGAAAATTTAAACAAGGTTAACTGAGAACAGTATTTAACTTTGCTGCATAACAAATACCCCAAAACTTAGTTTTTAAAACAATAACCATTTATTTAGTTCATGATTCTGTGGATCAGCAATGTGGGCTGGGCTTAGCAGGGTGGCTTTTCTGGCCTCAGCTGAGGTAACTCATATGACTGTGATCAGCTGCCAGATTGACTAGGGGTGGCTGGCTATTGACTCGGGTGTCTTGGCAGTCTTCCATGTTGTTTCTCATCCTCTAGTAGGCTAGCCTAAGTTTGTTCACAAAGTCACTCAGCAAGTGTCCAACAGAGCTAGTAGAAGTGTGCAAGGACTCTCGAGGCCCTGGTGAAATTGGTACACATTTTTTCTGTAGCATTCCATTGGCCAAAGCAAGTTACAAGACCAGCTTCGATACTAGAGGTAAAAAAGAGACTCCACCTGTTAATAAAGTGAGCTGAAAAGTCACATCATGTAGCAGTTTAGATAACAGGGGGGGAATAATTTGTGGCCATTTTTGCAAATCTATGATAGTGAACACTAGCCCTTATGTTATAAAAAGATAATATACTGACTGTTAAGGGTATGAATAATATGTAAAGATTTTTAATGGAGACTTTCCTGGTGGTCAATTGGTAAAAAAACCACCTTCCGATGCAGGAGATGTGGGTTTGATCCCTGGTCGGGGAACTAAGATCCCACATGACATGGGGCAACTAAGCCCATACACCGCAGCTACTGAGCCCACGCACCACAACTAGAGAGAGAAAACCCACACACCACAACTACAGAGAAGCCCGTGTGCTACAATGAAGACCCAACACAGCCAAAAGAAAAAGTAATAAATAAATAAAATAAAAGATTTTTAGTGATAAAATTATAAGTAATCAACCAATTCATATGTAATTACTTACAAAAGTTAATAAAATTCTACTTTTATAGTAGTTATTCAACATGGTAAAGCCCATCCACAACTTGCTATTCTTTTTTATATCTGGAAAACCTTAGTCATGCTAAATTTAATGAGCCTGATTCATTTTAGAAAAAAGAAATGTGGGAAGCAAATATAAGAATTCAAAACCAGACAAAAACGTGAAGCAGAGTCTACTTCATTGTCTATATTTACCATATGTATTGAATTTCTGCCAGTTTGCTTTTACCTAGTCATGAGAAATTTTATTCATGAGAAACTTTAATTGACTTGCATTTACATGCACAATGCATACACGTGGGCGCACACACACACACATTCCTATACAAATTCTCCCCCTCCAAAGAGTAAATCTACTCTCTGCACCTCTTTGAAGACAATTAAACGTTTACATACACGACATTGTAACTCACCTATACTCCAATAAAAATTTAAAAAAAAGAAAATTAAAAAAAGAAAAAAAAGTTTACATAGTGTTAGCATGTAGGTGCTGTAGAATTTCTATCCAGTATCTTTTCTCAAGAAAGTCTAGAAAACTATGTAAATAAACATGTGGAAAATATGTTTTTATATACAGATTTATATATGGTTTAAAAATTTAGAATTTTTAAATTTTTAAATCAATCTTAGTTTTATACAGATAACTGAGATCCAGGAAATTAAGTGATTTAATACATTTAATGCTGGTAATTTCTGAATTAAAGGAATAATTGCATGAACTATCTGTAGTAAATATGGTGGATTGGTGCTTAACATCTCTTTTATCTTCCTGTACTGTGTTGTCTGGAAAACGAATAACTATACTTCCTAGCCTCCCTTGCAGCTAGGGTTCTGGATGTGATTTAGGACTGACCAATCAGATGCTTTTGCCACTGTGAGGCATAGGCTGTGCTTCTGCTGCATTTTCTTCCTCCACTGCTGGAAAAAATGATGATGGAAGTGTTTGCTTTTTCTGTGGGAGTATCAGCTAAAGTCCTATTGTTCAAAGAACGCTGCAGTATGCCTTAAGACAAGGTGTGGACTGTTTGTAGGAGGTGTGCCACAATGCTGGAACCAGGAGTAGTGACATTCCTTGACCATGGCAGGTTGCCTGATCCTGTTGGTTTCCTGATTGTAGTAGTTTCCTGATCTTAAAGTCTTATTAACTATTAAGGTTCTGGAACTGGAGGATCCCTGATTATGAAAGATTCAGCAGCTCCCTTGGTGCCTATGTTAGTTTGCCAGGGCTTCCCTAACAAAGTTCCACAAACTGGGGAAGCTTAAGACAACATAAATGTATTCTTTCACAATTCTGCAGGCTAGAAGTTCAAAATCAGGTTATCAGTAGAGCCATGCTCTATCTGAAGGCTCTAGGGCCAATCCTTCCCTGCCTTTTCTAGTTTCTGGGGGTTGCTGGCAATCCTTGGCATTCCTTGGTTTATAGAGGCATCACTCCAATCTCTGCCTCCAGCTTCAAATGTCCTTTTTTCATGTGTCAGTGTCTCTTCTGTCAGTGTCCTTTTAAGGACACTAGACATTGGATTAAGGCCCACCTTAATCGAGTACAACCTCATCTTAACTTGATTACATCTGCAAGATCCTATTTCCAAATAAGGTCACATTTACAGGTTTCAGGTAAATATGACTTTTGGGGGGATAGTATTCAACCCAGTATAGTGCCTCAACAGTGAAATGTAGCTGTGGCAATCTTTCCTGAAAGTTCAATCCAGACTCAAGTCCCTTTATCCCTCCTCCAAAATCTGAAAGTCTTTTAATATCCTGTAAACTAGCTAGAGTGGATTCTATTCTTCGCAAATGAACTCAGACAATATATTTTTGTACATTTTTTCCTTAAGTGTTCCACTGAAGGTTTTTTTTTTATCACAGGTGTCAGTAAAAGAAAATTCTTCCTAATTTGAAACCTAAATCTTTCATACTCAGTCCTTTGAAATCTCAAGAGTTTCATTTTTAATTGCTACTTTTGGGTCCATCGACAAAGTCCTAATCAGATACAGATATGGGGAAGAGAACCAGAATTTTTTTTTTTTTTTTGCGGTACACGGGCCTCTCACTGTTGTGGCCTTTCCCGTTGCAGAGCACAGGCTCCAGACGCACAGGCTCAGCGGCCATGGCTCACGGGCCTAGCCACTCCACGGCATGTGGGATCTTCCCGGACTGGGGCACGAACCCACATCCCCTGCATCAGCAGGCGGACTCTCAACCAGTGCGCCACCAGGGAAGCCCGAGAACCAGGATTTTTTGAGAGACTACTATATGACAGAGACTTTATTAGTTAATTAGGCACTATAATTTGTTATCTGAATTTAACAGAAAAGAAAACTGAGGCCCAGGTAAGAGGCATAACTTTAATAATACTTTGCAGCAAATAAGTGGGAGTCTAATAAATTAAACAATAATGGTTTTTTTTCTATAATTCTATTGTTCCATGAAGTACTTTATTGGAGAGGGAAAGGGTAGTTGAAGGATTTTAAGTGTCCCTGATTGTTAGATTAACATGGCATAAATAATATAATTATCCAGCAATGGAACCAACTTAAAATAAGAACTTCTAAATCTAAGAGAGTATTGTTTCCTCCAAATAAGTCACATTGGGAGCTATGTAGTGATTTCAAGTATTGCCCCAAGTATTTTGAATGTTTTCTGTTGGAATTACCATTAGAACTGAAGTCACTGTCTTTTGAATATCCTCAATGGCAAGTTTTCTTTCCTTTTTGGGTTGCTTTTTCCCTTTTAGAATGGCACTGATTTTAAAGACTAGTCAAAGGTTGTCCAGAGCAAAGTGTAGTAAATAAAGTGGATGATCAAGCAGTGATTTGTGCAGTGTACAATACCACAGATGTTTTAGAATTTCTGCATAATAAGCTTGCCTGGCCGTTTGACCTTGTAGATTAATTCGGCATGGACAATACCATTTATGTTGATGAAACAAATTAACATTGTCTTCATTTGTGATTCAGGCAGGCATACTTTCTTAGATCTTTGGTTTCTTGGACTTTTCCATTCAAGAGTTTGGCATCTTCTTTTCAGGTGATACTTGAAATATCAAGTTTCCTTAGGTTTCTGTTGTCCTCAGAAACACATTACTTTGTCCAACTTCTCTTGAAAGGTTAGAATAAATGTCAAGTCTTCTGTGTTTCTGTTCATCACTCCAAATACATGGCAGTCTTCACAGCACCTCTGCTTTGGCTCAGATTTTCTTTTGGAATGAAGCTATTTTTTTTTTTTTTTTTTTTTTTTTTTTTTTTTTTGCGGTACGCGGGCCTCTCACTGTTGTGACCTCTCCCGTTGCGGAGCACAGGCTCCGGACGCGCAGGCTCAGCGGCCATGGCTCACGGGCCCAGCCGCTCCGCGGCATGTGGGATCCTCCCGGACCGGGGCACGAACCCGTGTCCCCTGCATCGGCAGGCGGACTCTCAACCACTGCGCCACCAGGGAAGCCTTGGAATGAAACTATTTAATGCTTCTTAAACACACGAAAAGATGCTCAGCATCCTCCGAATGAGAGAAACAAAATTAAAGCTACAATCACCCTTTATCCACCTACCAGTGGGCAAAGATCAAGAAGTTTAATAACCACAGTATACTGCAAAAAAAACTTTCATAAATTGTCAGCCAGAGTGTACAACCCCTATGGTATGTAATTTGTCAATATCCTTCCGAGTTAAAAATGCACATACCCTTTGATGTAGCAATCCTAATTCTAGGAAATATCCCATAGGTGTACTTAGACACATGCAATATCATACATATACATGTTATTCACAGCAAACTTATTTATAACAGCAAAAGAGAGCAAAAGTAGAGGTTTGGTTAAATCAGTCGTGGCACATCCATGCAGTGGAATATTAATTAGCTCTCAGGAATTATTATGAAATATTCTAAATCTTGCTTTGAGAGATGGATACACCCTTGTATTCAATTCTCCAAATGTATGAAAATGAATCTTAGCATTTTACTAAGTGCAAATTTTACCCCAGTATAAAAAGAAACATGGACAGCATAGAGCTAGGTTAAAAAAAAAAAAAATTAGGACTCCATGACACCTTTTCCAAGACATTTGCTGAAGTAAAAAAATGGGACTATGGATCAGTATGTATGTTATTATTAGTATAGAAAACAACATATAAATATGGTTGCATAGGCATGGGATATCTCTTGAAGGATGCAAGAACAAGGTAATAGTAGTTGCTTCTAGGAAAGAGAACCACATGGGTAAAAGATAAAGGCAGGAGGGAGATACAGTTTTCACTTTATACCCTTCCTACTTTCAATTTTTATAACTTGTACATCTACTTATGTATTCAAAAGGAAAAAAAATTTTAATGAAGCACTTTCATAATCTAAATTTGTCATCAGCCACTATTCCCATGATTAATTGCTTATCTGAAAGAAAAAACCTGTCAATAGATACATGAACTCTTTGGGCTTCTACTGTGCTACTGTTTTCCACCTCACAATAAACATTCTTGCTATCTTTGAAAAAAATGTTTGTCCCAATAAAATAATATTTTCTTGACATGATATTACCTCCATAAGCTCTTTCTTTTAGTATAACGAGTACCTCATTTGCTGAATTAAATCCATCTGTGGCAGTATCTGGGCAATACAAAATGGGCCATGCATTTTCATGAGAAAGGAAAAAATAATGGCCTTTCTTTATGCACACAGCTGGTTAAGGCAATGATCGGCTTCCTTTGACAGCCCCAGTCACGGGAACACAAAGTGGTAAGCTGGCTATAATGCTCAATATTCAAATAATGTGTGCATTAAATGACTTGAAAATAACACCAAAAACACTGTGATTTTTTTTCTCTTTTTTCAAAACTTTCTTTTATGTTTTAGTGGAATTTTAAAGAGTTTAACTCATGAAAATGAAAACATTATTGGATTATCTATTGAAATATGTGTCAAAATTCTGTAACATTACCTGGCCTTTTCTAGTCTCTTGAATTGCTTATATATACACCACTCTTCTTTGTATTTAAGGAACAACAGATTTGAAGACTACTTGACTGAACTGTCTGCTTCATTGAGCTGTGAAATACTGTCATATAGCTTCTACTTGATTTGGAGACCAAACTAATAAATTATTTATATTGATTATTCAAATTAACGGTTTCTTTAGCATTTTTAAAACACAGATTAACAACAGCCATCGTTCACAGAGTATTGTTGCAGGTGCATAAAGGTAGTTTTGGAATTAATATTTATAATATTTGGATGGAGGAATACAGGCACATATGGAATATTTGTCTCTTAACTGAAAATTACCAAAAATTGATGCTTGAAGAAAGAACACTCCACTCTTAGTGATTGTCTCCTGGCTATCTACAGCCTTACCTTCTGGATTTAAATGGTCTCAAACTGCATAGTACCTCCGTAGGCATTTTTAATTAAAATAAAATTGAAATTTAATTTAATTAATAAAATTTTGTTTAAAAGTTTTAATGTAATAATAGCGAATATGCCTTGTCATATAGGAATATAGTGCTGAGTTTAAGTTTTAGCCTTTGGAGTCAGAGCATGTTTGAATCCTGGTTCTGCTGCAGATAAACTGAGATTAGGGTTCGGTTTGTTATTTAACCATCATGACCTTCAATTTCTCCATCTATAAAAATGCACATAATGTGATCTACCTCAGCAGGTTGTAGGTGAAGATCAGTCAGGAGAATGTATCTAAAAATGCTTAGTGCAGTGTATCCATAAACTATAGCTATTGTTATTGTTGTAAAAGGAAATGCTTTGAATCATAGACATTCCTGAAAATTATCCTAAAGGAGTATATTATGATTCAATGTTATCTCTGTTATGAGGATTGAATTCTATTCATTCACTCAGTGATTCATTCACATGTGGGGTTCTGAAAGAGAAAGTCATACCAAAGTCTTCTTTATAGCAAAGGAAAAAAAATTTCTTTGTATCAAGAACAAAGCTTTTGTGGGACTTCCCTGGTGGTCCAATGGTTAAGACTCTACGCTCCCAATGGAGGGGGGCTGAGTTCAATCCCTGGTCAGGGAACTAGATCCTGTATGCCATAACTAAAAGATCCCACATGCCGCAACTAAGACCAGGTGCAGCCAAATAAATAAATAAATAAATAAAAAGTATTTTTTTTAAAAAAGAAAAAAGTTTTTGTGGATTAACCTGATTAACTTATAGTAAGAATAGTCTTTCGAGACATCATTTTTAAAAAATTTATGTTATTGAAGTATAGTAAGTCCCCTACATACGAACAAGTTCCATTCGAGAGTGTGTTTGTAAGTCCAGTTTGTTCATAAGTCCAACAAAGTTAGCCTGGGTACCCAACTAACACAATCAGCTATATAGTACTGTACTGTAATAGGTTTATAATACTTTTCACACAAATAATACATAAAAAACAAACACAAACAATAAAGAACATTTTTAATCTTACAGTACACTACCTTGAAGAGTACAGTAATACAGTACAACAGCTGGCATACAGGGGCTGGCATCAAGTGAACAGGCATGAAGAGTTACTGACTGGTGGAGGGAGAGGAGGTGGGAGGTGGTAGAGCTGAAAGATCGTCAGCAGTAGGAGACGGAGGGCAAGCTGCAATTTCACTCACACCTGACGTTGATAGAATGAATGTTTGCATCTTTGAAAGTTTTCAACTTAAAGGTTCATATGTAGGGGACTTACTGTATAGTGATGTACAATGTTGTTTTAGTTTCTGGTGTACAACAAAGTGATTCCATTATATATATATATATATATATTCTTTTTTGTATTCTTTTCCATTATGGTTTACTACAAGATATTGAGTATAGTTCCCTGTGCTATACAGTAGGACCTTGTTGTTTATCCATCCTGTATATAATTGTTTGCATCTGCTAAACCCAAACTCCCAACCATCCCTCCCCCGCCCCCACCCCCCACCCACCCCGACCTTGGCAACCACAAGTCTGTTCTCTATGTCTGTGAGTCTGTTTCTGTTTTCTGGATAAGTTCATTTGTGTCACATTTTAGATTCTACATATGAGGATATGTAAATACTAAATATCATATAGTATTTGTCTTTCTCTGTCTGACTTACTTCACTTAGTATGATAATCTCTATGTCCATCCATGTTGCTGCAAATGGCATTATTTCATTCTTTTTTATGGCTGAGTAGTATTCCATTTTATATATGTTCCACATCTTCTTTATCATTCGTCTGTCAATGGACATTTAGGTTGTTTCCATGTCAAGGCATCATTTTTGAACCCTTCATATATTTAACACTGTCTGAAGTCAAAGTCATTTTGAGACGATTCCTTTCCATTCTGCTCTTCTCTCCCAGCTTCTGGGGTCTCTCCACCAAACCCAGGCCATCAGAGAATGGTTAAAATAAGACCCTGTGACCCAATAACTTGAATGCTCTAGTTTTGGAGTCTTTGAGTCAAAACTACAGTCATACTCACATGACCAGTCTCCGTCTCCCAAAACGACAAATTATTTGTTGACATGTCTGTCTGCCCCATTAGATGTTGTTTCTTTGAGAGTAAGGGATGGAGCTCATCCATCTTTCCATCATTCCACAACTCTATGCAGAAAGCTTGCACACAGTAGGTACACAGTTTGTTTCTTTAAAATAATGTACTGAATAATATTTTATTCTAACCATTTCAATGAAAATATTTTTTTTAATAGTTACTCTTTCAATAGTTCTTATTTCAATTTTCTTATTACAAAAAGACTTAGTCCTTTTTAATGAGTATTTTGCTTTCATTGTCATTTGTTATGTCTAATTCCAGGAAAGCCACCAGTGACCACTGAGATTTTTAAAGCTGTCACCTATCTGGGAGCCCCCCCCCCCCGACTCAGGTGCTTTTCTAGTTGTGGCTTTCCTGTGTCACAGTAATCTTCTCAGAACTATCACAGTTATTTTCAACTCTGGTTGCACATTAGAATCCCCACGCTGCCCAGTTTCTAGATGCAACTTATTATTTAGTAGAATCTAGGTGACACCCAGGCATGGGAAGTTTTAACAAGCTGGACAGGTGACTCTGATGTCCAAGCAGGTTGAAAACCACCTGAACCACCTATGTTTTACTCTTGGGGGGAGGGGTGACCAAAGTCTGCTCACCCTGGTCTAACCTGAGTGTGAGCTCTATGCCTTTTGAATCATGCTATGCAGAGTCTGCAAAATTCTGCTCCACTGGTCTGATGTGGACTAAAAATGTTTGGCCTGTGCAGTATTATTGTCTTATAATTGTGAAATATTTCAAGCGTACAGAACAGTAGGGTCACTAATGTAATAGAAACTCATGGACCTATCATCTAGTCTAACAAATCTTATCATTTTGCTATATTTATTACAGATTTTTATTAAAGCAATAAAACATTACAGATGCCATAGAAGCTCTTTATGTGCCTCTCCCCTGCCTACCCTCTCAAGGGATCACCACTGCCCAGAATTTGAAGTTTATCGCTCAGGCCCATGTTTCACTATGTATTTATTCAAAGACTGTGTTTAGCATTTTCTTGTTTTGAAACATTACGTATATGGTATCAGATTCTGTGCAGTATTTTATAAAGTCAGGCCAATATTTAAACATGGAAATATTTCACATAAAATCAGATTTGTTGGCTTCTCCTAAAACAACCAGAAGATCTGGCAGCACTGGGCGAGCTTTCTGGCATGATGATATACCATGCTGGGCCAACGCTGGTCGGTGTGACACTGTCCCACTGCTCACACTGTGTAGACATATGTGCTTGCACCTGGGCTGTGTCTCCTTGGATGCAGGTCTGGCCCCTGATACTGAACTTCCTTCCGTCATGATTCTTTGCTTTCTTCAAGGCCATTTCTGCCGTCCTCTCCTAACTGCTTAATAGCAAAGGCATCTACCTCTCTAGCTGCCTCTAATATCTACCTCTCCTTCTGCTGTTTTGTTGCATTTTTATTTTATTTTTTTGCCATGCTGTGTGGCTTGTGGGATCTTAGTTCCCCTACCAGAGATTGAACCCCTGCCATGGCAGTGAAATTGCCGAGTCCTAACCATTGGACCGTCATGAATTCCCTCTTTCGTCTGGTTTTCATTTTCATTTTCTTGCTATTTCCTGCCATTTCTCTTAGAGTTCTTGCCTTTAGCAGCAGTAGGGCATGGGTTTTTTGGTTTTGATTTGTAGACTTTGCCAGTCAATAGTAAGAGAAGTGATTTATTTTGATCAGCAAATCAACCCATCATATGGCATCTCTGGGACCTCTGGTTTGGGCTAGTCTCCTTATTTTAAGTGTTGTTTACATGTTTCAGTAACTTGGGGGCAGCTGGGGTGCTGGAAGATTGGACACTGGATAAAATGGGATTGTATGGGTTATACAATTCTTAAGGGCTGAGATAGTTTTTGTAAGGCCAACTGGCCCGAGGCAGGGGAACGCAATCAGACTCACAGGTTGCATCAGACCGAAACTTTCCGGACCACCCAGTTCCAGAAACTGACCAGGAGACTTTCCGGACCACCCAGTTCCAGAAACTGACCAGGAGACTTTCCGGACCACCCAGTTCCAGGAACTGACCTGGGGACTTTTCCACCCGGCCCAGCCTTCCCGCCTTTCGAGGGGCGGGACTAACGGTCCCAAGACTGGTGCAACCGGCACCGGATATTGCCACGATACCCAAAGAGACCACCAAATAAGGAGTAACCTGCGCCCTCCCGGATTCACCACACCCCTTTCCCTTCTTCCCCTATGAATTCTGCCCAAACCCTCGCCCGGGCGCGCCTTCTCTGGCCCCTTTGTCTCAGATCAGTGAACCTCGCCCGGGAGCGTTCCCAAATAAATCTTGTTTAAGCTCTCCTCCGTTTCTTGGTGCCGTTCCTTACAGTTTTGTCTTTTATTTTTCTACAGCATTTGGCAAAGTGTCATGCAAATTATAGTCCCTAAAAATGTATTTACTGAATGAAAGAATATTAGTAAGTTAAATTATTAAATGTTTTATTACATACCCCTTATAAACCAGGGCAGCCCCTGACCCTCTTTTGTTTTTCAGAATACAGGTAACTCAACATGCCTCTCCTGATAAAGATCTGAGGCTGGCATGGAGGCCGGAGAGGCAGAGATGAAAGAGTGTTCAGGGTTTGTTGATAGTTTTGGTGGGAGGATTTTTTTAATAGAGAGGAAAAGAGAGGCTTTGAGACATCCTTGGTGTTTGGAAAATTTTGAAGTTGAGAAGGGTTGAACAAAAATTTTCAGAAAATGCTGTTTTGTGTAATGAACAGGATTCCTATTTGAGATTCTTCAGTGGAGACAGCAATAAAGAATCAAATTGCTTTTAATTACATTTTTATGTCAGTCTGCCTGGGACAAGACTATCAGGTTTTAGACAGGTTAAAAGACATATATATGCCACAGATTTATGATAATGCCTTTGGATGTTTTAGCAAAGGGCAAGCCTTGCTAAATATGGAGGTCTTCCCTATGCATACAGAGAGTAGGGCTTCTAGTGAGACTTCTATCAGGACCCAAATCATAGTCAGAAACCTCTAAGATAAGTGAAGAGGCATTAATTGTCACCAGAGCAATTTTGTCTGTAACATAAAATGCAATAAAAAGTCAGTTTCAACAGTAGGTTGGGAAATAAATGAAAACACGTGTCTGGAAGTTACAATTCATATAAGTTTAATTCCTTAAATCACATGAATTTAAAAAGCAGTGTCTTTGCAATCATTTAGCTTAAAATAGATTTAAGCCTCTCTTTCCATTTATGGTTGGGAAATAGGCACCAATGACTCCTTAACATTAAATTGTGTTAACCTGAGAAAACTGGATCACACCAGCTCTGGACTTGGGGTAACAGATATCATCAGCTGTGTCAGTGGCAAGCACATGACATCTCTATGGGTAAGCTCATTGTAGGATGCCTGGGTCTTCAAAGTTGGAAAGGTTCATATGTTCTCAAATGCATTTTTCAGATGGACATTTGACATCTGTGCTGAAAATTCATTCAGATATTTACTCTGCACTTTTTTGTGTTTTTTTCCCCCCACTTAAAATTGGATTAAAAACAAGTTGTAGCGTAAGGTCCAGGGCTTTGGTAGAGTGATGGCTCCAAAGCAGTGGTTATTTCAATTGGTGCTCATTGCTAAATTTGGTCCAAATGAAATGCAGTTGGCTAAAGAACAAATCCCATAATCCCGCAGTATTACTTCCTGTAACAAAGTACCACAGACTTCAGTGGAGTAAAACAACAGAAATTGATTCTCTCCCAGCCTGGAGGCTAGAAGTCCAAAATCAAGGTATTAGCAGTGTTGGCTCCTACTGGAGGCTCTGAGGGAGAATCTGTGCCATGCCTCTCTCCTAGCTTCTGGTTGCTGCTGGCAATCTTTGGCATCCCTTCACGTGTAGACATACCGCTCCAGTTTCTGCCTCTCTCCTCACATGGCATTCTTCCTGTATCCCTGGGTCCAAATTTCCTCTTCTTGTAGGGATACCAGTCATTGGAATAGGCCCAGCCTAATCTATTTTGACCTAATCTTAACTTGCCAAGACCCTATTTGCAAATAAGGTCACATTCACAAGTGTTGGGGTTTGAGCCTTTGACACGTCTTTTGGGGCGATGCAGTTCAACCTGAGACCACCACCCTTGAGTCCCTCCCAGGAGGAAATTCTGGAGCCACTGCTATACTACTAAAGTGTGTCCCTGTGGGTAAGGTGTGTTACACATACCAACTCATTTCATCTTTACTGCAACCCAATCATCCTGGGATAATTGTCCCTATTTTAAGAAAACAGAAGCTCAGAGAGTTTGAGCTGCCAACTAGTAAGTGCAGATCAAGTATGTAAATCCAACTATTACAGACTTAAACCCATACCTTTTCTACTATGGCCCTGCCATCACTTTAACTCAAAAAAATTGGGTGCTTGTCTTTGGAAGCAATTGTTGAAATAAATGTTCAGCTCTGTCACAACTTTCCCCTCAAACATAGTTACTAAAACAGGAATTATAAGAGAGTTGAAAATGGGAAATATGGTTATAGATATTCTTCACACCCAAGAACATCTGGCCTTTTCTCACCAGGCAATGGAAGTGACTTTACAATAGATTATAGGTTAGCCATGGGAGAAGGACCACCTGTCAATCAAGAGAACCTCTCATTCCTTCAATAGAAGTATTTCTAAAACACTGTATACATTGTACTTGTGTTCATCTACTTTTTTAATGGATTTGGGCAATTTGACTTTTAAAGGAAACTCATCTGTCATTAAGTTCCATTTTTCTGCTCCTTAAATAATTCTTAAATCTACCCCCTCATCATTATCCTCAATATCATGGCTTTATTCATATACACATTTCTCTAACTTTATTGCAGTGGCTTCCAAATCCGTCTCTCCGCCTCCAGTTTCCTCCCATCTAATCCACCCTTGGCATGGCTGACTCATTCTGATGCTTAAAAGCATGTTTTTATCCATTTAAAAAGTGTGATATTCATTCAACAAATATTTACTGAGGATATTCTGTGGCAGATGTTATTCCAGGCACTGGGATACGGCAATGAACCAAAGGAACAAAAATGCCTGCCCTCACGGAGCTTATAGTCTGTACAGTTCATGATTGCCATTATTATAAATCTTTCTCTTCTATGTTTTGTTACAAATCTTGGCAGATAGGAATAATGATGAAGACATTGATAAGGGTTTTCATTTTATTGAACATTTACTGTGTCAGCCATTATGTTAAGCTGTTTACATACAAATTATGTTGTAACAACGCATGTCAAAGTTATGATGCTGATTTTGTGAATGAGGACATTGAGACTCAGAAAGTTAAAGTCAGTCCAAAGTCAGAGATTAAAAAAAAAAATTGTTGTTGGTGGTAAGATTTGAATCTGGCACTTTCTTTCTTCAAGGTCTTGGCCAGTACACTACACATCTTCTTTTAGATGTTCAAAAGGTTGTACAGGAGGAAAAGCTTTAACTTCTCAAATTTAGTAACTGGAGGCCTGTGAATTAAACTGACAAAAGACAGATTAGCAAGAGGAAAAAACAGTTTATTTGCATGTGAAATGCACATTTGTGTGGGAGTACTCAGTGATGAATAACTCAAAGGGGTGGTTAGAATTGGGGGCTTATATACCATTTTAACAAAGGGTGATAAATTATGGAGAAGTGACTAGACAAGGAAAAGGGAGTTTGGGCTTCTGGGGGTATGGGTAAGTTGTGGGAAGGTAACTAGGAAATGTATGGGGGAAACTACTGGTAGATAAGAGTTGTTTGTGCAGACTCATCTCAGCACTATCTCCATGATAACATTCCTGGTATGGGAGAGGGGGCACCTTTGCAAATGGAAATTTCCTTTATAAATGGAAATTTCATTTACAAAAGGGCAATTTATGCCATGTTTTTAGGCAGACTGGGGGAGGGAAGAGAACTCTTCCTGTGTCTATTGTTTCTTAATTGCCTTCAGCTCAAAATAATTCTTATGCCAAAGTGGCATATTTGGGGTAGCATATTCTGATCCTCTTCAGGATTTGTGAATAACTAAACTCTATTTAAACTCTTTGTAATGCAAATAACCGCTGCAATAATCTGTTTATAAAATGACAATTTCGTATATTCAGTTTACCTAAAGCAGTGATTTGCTCTTCAGAGGACATTTGGCAACATCTGGGGTCCTTTTTGATAGTCATGACTGAGAGCGGGGGTACTACTGGCATCTAGTGAGTTGAGGCCAGGAGGACAGACCTCTACAACACAGAGAATAACCCGGCACAGAATATCAAAACTGCTCAAGTTAAGAAACCCTGACATATAATGAGGTAGTTGTAAACACTTAACAAAATTTGGCCTCTTATTTTTTCTTTCTAATGTTTTAAAGTCTCTGACTAAATGTAAATAAAGATAAATAAAGAATAAAGATATGTATTGAAATAATCGTTGTTTACATTTTAAAGGCTTCCTCCCCTGCCACCTTTCAGTTTAAATTTAGTAATAGGTTTTCAGGGGAAATTGCATATCAGTTAAATACTTTTTAAATACATATATTTCCTAGTTTTAAGTACCACTCTACTCAGTTGTTTATGGAAACATTAACTTAAAATTCGAATCCAATGCTTTTATATAATTTAAAAATATAATTCATGCTCTGTTCTTCATATATAAAAATGATGCCAAAGGCCACTGATAGTAAATGTTCTTTAAACTGATTTACTGGCAGTAGTGATGGGTCTGCACTCAGTCATCAGTTCTTACAAGTCATCATCCTAGGAGCCACTTGGAAAGTAGTCTGCTGGGTACAGATATCTGGTATATGACTACAGAACACTTGTTCTTTGTGGGAAACTAAGTGATATGTGTTTGATTCAAATCTGTGCTATTGGTCTTGACAACATTATGTTTTCTTATTAAGTTCCAAGAACTTTCCTGGCCTTCACAGTTTCCCGGCCTTCATGGTTTGAAAGTCAAAATGTAAATTCATGTGACAAACAAAATGGAAGTCATATTCATTTAATCATTTTTCTTTTCCCTAAAAAATAGTCCTTAAATGTTCTTCGGCTTGGGAGTAGCACTTTAAGAGGTGAACAGTTACAGCATTCCTGTTCCCTGTTCTTTCCCCCTTGAAACATCAGAGGCCTAGAATTTATTTGTTCTTGAAGTTGTCTGTTTCTTGACAGACATTAAAATTAATACAGTTTTTGAACACTCCTTCATAAAAGAATGTACAACTTCTCAGTTCAGCATAAATTTCTGTGTGTAGACCAGAGCACAGGAGTTGCTTTACCCCAAGTGTTCCATCATGCTGTGAGAGATTAAGCATACTCACCGTTCGGTTTCCATCAATATTTTGATTAGACATACAACGTTTCTCCTAATGAATTTCTGGGTTTCATCGGAATTATCTTTAAAAAAAATTAAGGAGATTTTTGTATATAAACACGGGAGACAAAGTATCACAATCTGATTTTCTTTTTTTAATATGCTCATTATTCTTATTCAGTAGTCCTCATCATGAAAACGACACAAGATAATTTTGGCCAAATGACCATTATGACCATTGGGTCACTGCACCGTTTCACCTTAAGACAAGGATGGTGCAATCTTGGTCATCTATACCAGGGGAACACAGAGAACATTCAGCGTTAAATATGACACCTGTAATTAGGAAGACCTATGGTTATACCATAGCAATTTTAAGGATGAGGTAATTTTGGGAGTGATGAAAAGCAGCAATTGTTTCCAACGCAGTTTATTTATGCTGCGGTACAAACTTTCACAACCAGTATGCTCTGTAAAAGAAATGCCTGCTATCTGTTGTCCTAACGGGTTAATGTGGCTTGTTATTAAGGGTCTAAAATTTGAAATAGTGTCCAAAGTTTTCTTACACTTCTTATTCTAGCTGCACAGGCCCTTTCATCACCTCCCTGGGATCCAAGCGGCTTGGAACAAATGAGTAAAGTCTGTGAACAGCCAGAGACCTAAGGAATCATGTTTCACTAAGAAAAAACCAGAAGGGCTGCGATTAGATTAGGCAAGGTGGGGAAAGGGATATTGGCAGGTAGGTGGCCGGAAAGTTACAACTCGGGTTGTTTTTTAACTGGCGTCCTACAAATGGCCGGCGTGTAGGTGTCTCACTCGCTGACTTGTAAATGAACTTCAGGTTCTCTTTACTTGGGGAGACTTCTGAATCTGAGAACCTGGCGGCGGTTCAACGACCCCGTCCTCGGGGTCCCCAGGGGACATCTTCCGGAGAGTCCGACTGTCTGGGGCGAAGGCGCACGGAAAGCAGGGAGTGAGGGGGCGAGGAACGCGGGCCCCGAAAGCCAACCTAACCCGGCCTCGCTCCCCTCCGGTGGAAACTTCCCCGGCCGCAAGCAGGGCGGGAGAGGGCGGCGGGGCGGCGGTTCCCCTCGCGGAGACAGAGAACTGCGCGCGCGAGGCGCGGGGCGCGCGGCGAGCGCGGCGGCCGCCGCCTCCTCCCCTCCCCGCCTCCGGTGGCGCTGCCTCCTCCCTCCGCCCGGCTCGGCCTCCCTTGCTCCCTCCCCTCGTGGCTGGCTCCAGCGGCGGCGTCGGCGGCGGCGGGCGGGGAGGGCGTGCGCCGGTCGAGAGGTGTCGGCAGCGAAGGGAGGGAAGGGAAGTTTCAAGTGGAAGGTCGTCCGCCGGCCGGCGCGTCTTCTCGCTCTCCTCCGGCAGCATCATGGCGGAGCCGAGCGGCTCGCCCGTGCACGTCCAGCAGCCCCAGCAGGCGGCCCCGGTGACACCGGCGGCGGCGGCCCCGGCGGCCGCGACAGCAGCGCCGGCTCCGGTGGCACCCGGGGCCCCAGCCCCGGCGGCGCAGGCGGTCGGCTGGCCCATCTGCAGGGACGCGTACGAGCTGCAGGAGGTTATCGGTCAGTGCTGCGGGCGCGGCGGGGCTGGCTCAGCCTGGGCGCTGAGGCCGGGCGGGAGGCGCGACCTGGGCGGGAGGGGACGCGGGATGCTGGGCTTGCCTCCATGCACGCCCGGGAGGCAGAGCGGTCGGCTTCTGGGCCTACCGGCTTCAACAGCTTTTTTTTTTTTTTTTTAATTTATTTGTTCGTTCCGTGAGCGCTGGTGCTGCAGGAGGCGGCGCGGCGGATGTGACTCGCACTGCAGACGAGCCGCATGCTGCAAACTTTTATCTCCCCGATCGCTGGGGCGGCGGAACTGGGGACCCGGCAATGCTGCCGCATTTTCTTCCTCCCGCGCGCCGGGCCCGCAGCCTGTGGTCGGTGGCCACGCGAGCAGGCAGCCGCGGCCGGGGTGGGGTTGCGGGGGCGCCGCCCTCGGCTTCCAGCGCCCCCGCGCCGCGCCTTGGGGGCCGCGTCCTGGGGGACCCAGCGGGCGCAGCCGCGCCTCTGCTCTCCAAGCTCCGCGCCTCGGTCTCCCGTCAGCAGCCTCTCGGCGTGGGTAACCGGGCTACGTAGGAGTTGCGGAGGCCCAGGTTCTTTCCCGAGGCCGGGGAGGATGCTGGCCTCCCTCCCTGACAGCCGCTGCTCCACGCCCGCCTCACAGCCCGGCTCTCCGCGCCGCCCGGCGTTCCCGGGTACCCGCCTCTCGGTAGCTGGGCGCGCCGCCTACTGCCCAGCCCGGTCGCCCGTGGAAAGCAGGCACCCTGGCCTTCTGCCCTGCGCCGGGCCGATGCTTCCCTCTGGTCCAAGGCCGAGCTGCAAGAATGAAAGCCGAGGCTGTCGGTGATCTGCTCTCTGCCTTTCGGTGCCTTCTAGTCGGCCCACAAATACTACCTTATCTTACATTTTAAAAACTTGGCAAAGTCGAATGGCAAGAAGCCGGCATTACCTTTCCCTGGGCCAAGCACGTGAAGGACCAGGAGAGTTGTGTTGGCCCTTATTGGATCATCTCGTCTGAGAGGCTTGTTAAACCCAGTTAGGGAACCCACCAGGTAAAGTGGGCCCTCAGCTTCTAACCTTACTGGCGCTGGGATGGGATGCTGCCTTCCCATATCTTGATATTTAAGTACGGTGATGAAAAAGGAATTCAGGATATTCCTCTTAAACTTTTTTTTTCTTTTCATTAAAAAGAATGCTCCACTCCTCCCTTAAAAAAAATTAAAACAGATACTAAGAATTTCATTAGGTGTTTAAACGAGCCTTTATCATCTGCTACTGTGTGAATGAAACAGCATAGACTGAAATAAATACTGAAGGGCAGAACCCTAACCCTAACCTAGGCTATAAAAGCTCCAAATAACCTAAAATAAGCATCTGTACATAAAATTCTTTGAAAACCAAAAACTTTCATAACTTTTGGCCAAAGACTCTAAAAGGATGAGTCTTCCTGTCACTGCGTGGATTAAATATTTTCAAGGGCTTCTCAAAGCCTAGAGTATTTAGTGAAAACTCCTTTAACCTGGTAGCTAAGCCCCTTCGTCTTCCCAGTTTTAAGGCCTGCTCTCAACTGGCTTGCCCCCTCTCATATTCTGATTGCATTGATTGTATCCTGAATAGTCAGCTGTCTTAGGACCCGTCTGGCCTTCCATTCCTTGTTGCCTTTCACAGGCTCTTTAAGTGCCCATCTCTGTAGTGAATCTCACTCAGCTTTCAAGGCCAGTGTGAATGTTCTTGAGAAACCTTCTCCTTCTCCCAAGGCAAAGTATGGTGGCTTCTTCTGCCCCTCTTTTTATATCTCACAGCATGTAACTCCATAATTTTTATGTGGTCAACAAAATCTAAAGGCCTACTATGTCCCAAGCATCGTGCTAGGTGCTAGCAGTATAGAAATTAATAAAAATGGTCCCTGCCTTCAAGGACTTCCCAAGTAAAGGACTCTGTAAGATGTGACGAGTGAGCACTGGTAGAGCACAAAGGAGGGATTGACTGCTAGGAGAAATAAGGAAACAGGGTATTCCACAGAAGACATCTGAGCTGAATTTTGAAGTCTGAGTAAGTTTGTAAGGTGCCTGATTATTTCCATTGCTGCCTTTCCTAGCTAGGAGTTCCTAGCTGTGAACTCTTCCAGGGTCTTATTTCTCCCTCTGTCTCCAGCACATAGGGATGATGCATACAAGTTGAATGATGGTATCAGCCACATAGTTTCCATAGGGTCAGGACCAGCACTTACTTATAATCAATTTATATGCTTATTTTGTTAATTATTAGGGTCAGTATGCAAGCTTTGCTTTTTGAAAACAATGTTCTGAGCTCATCAGTTTTGTCAACTAAACTGAAGAAAATCTTAGTTTAATTAAGGTGAGGGGATTGATTGCAGGGCTTCCTTCTGCTTGCAGTAGCGGCATTGTTAATTATGGTTGGTCCATTTAATTAAAAAGAAATTTACCTGAGGAATTTTCAAGCAGAAACACCTGCTTATTACTTCTACATTGATTTTTGCACATTCACAGTGTGGAAAGGGCTTTTCTGCATTTAAAATTTATCTCGTAATTTTCCAACTGAAAGAGATGGCCTGTGGGGGGCCCGTGTTGAAGTCAAGTTGCTGGAATAGGGCTTTCCAGGGTCTTAATGTTTATAGGGAATTACAAACCCATTTCCATTTAGCGTTTAATGCTTGTTAAGTAATGAAGAGTGAACTTGCAGTTAAGCACTTCTGCTTAAACATTACACGCAGAAGTTAGTAGTTCAAACATTGGACCAGTTTCGGCATGAGTGCCGGTGGACAGCCTTGGCCTCTCCCGGCCACAAGGCAGGTGTCATATGATAGGGCTGCGGCAGTGTGAACCGTGACCAGCAGGAGGCTCAGATGTGCCTGAGCAGAAGGCCAAGAGAGGCAAGGTGTTTTAGCTTTGCAGCGTGGCACCGAGCACTTTTTCTTCTTCATTTCCTTCTGGCAGAGGTTGGGGGTCTCAAGATTAGAGGAGAAGAGGCTTACTAAAGTCCAAACAAAGCAGGTTCAGTTGTTCGACTTCTGTTTTAGAAAAATAAACACAGGATTTTGCAAGTCTAAAAATAAAGTTTTCTCTTTGTTATATTGTTGTTCTTGTGTGATGAAGGATCAGTGGAGAGTTTGTAATGGTAATCTGGTTCTAAAGTTTGTGTGCGACCTGGAAATGATGTACAATCTGTTGGAGGGAGCTTTATACTTAGGGGTTAACCATGTTATGAAATGATTAAATTCCTTGTTTTAGCCATCAATATGAGTAGATTTCAAATATTTCTGTCTCCTATAGAAATAACTGCTCATGGGAGGTGTTCTAGCTTAATACTCTTCAGCCTCATCAATCCTTGTTCCTCAACCCCCCCCCCGCCGCCATCTCTCAGATTCGCTCTTTAGAAGTATATGGGGCACCCAAAGATATGCTAGTTGAAAAATTAGTTTATTTGTTGCTGGTATTAATATTATCACTTTGATTTGCTAAACAAAGAACAAAAAGTGAATCATGTAAATGTTGACTTGGGCTTCCTTAATCGATTGAACAGCCTCAAGGAACTTTCCTGTCAAAGAGTTATATTCAATGCAGTATCAGTTTCCTTATTAGAATCGGATAGTTCTAGCAGGGTCTGTTATCTTTGTTGCTTTTCCTCTGAGAAACACTAAATAGACCCATGCCTCAGAGCATGTTTGATTTTCTTAGATATTTTTTGCAGGATGAGTCTGTCTGTAGTTTTGCACCTTATTTCTCAGCGTTGCTTCACTTTTATCCTGGGCAGTCATTTAGAGTGATCCAAAAGTACCACCTGCTGCATTTCTGGTTCTAGTCAACAAAAAGAATTTGGTTCCTAGACTCCTAACTGTAGTTTGACAGAGGGGTTCTCAAGTACTCTGTTTTCTCTCCCGGGAGCTTTGTTTAACCATTCCGGTGCATCTTCCCCAGGCACAAGTAATAGGCAACTCTCCAGGTCTTCAAGGAGCAGTAGCCCAGAGCTCTGCTCTGTGCTCTCAGAGGTTCTGTGGAGCTCTGTGGTTTAGGGATTAGAACTGGTTTTATAGATGTTCTAGAGGGATCTTGAGGACAGTGGAACCATACTGCGTCACACTCTTTTGAACAGGACCTCAGAGGCCTGGAGCACTGAGTGTGTATTTTAATCTCCCAGACCTTTAAACCGGGCTGCTTTGCTGTTGCTGTCAGTTGTTAACTTGCCTTTTATTTATTTATTTATCTGGCTGCGCTGGGTCTTAGTTGCAGCACGCGGGATCTTCAGTTGGGGCATGCGGGCTCCTTAGTTGTGGCATGTGGGCTCTTAGTTGGGGCATGCATGCGGGATCTAGTTCCCTGACCAGGGATAGAACCTGGGCCCCCTGCGTTGGGAGCGCTGAGTATTAACCACTGGACCACCAGGGAAGTCCCATGTTGGCTTTTTTTTTTTTAGAAGAAACAGAGTCCTGAGATGCTTAGCTTCGCGCAGGTGTTTTGATTTTCATATCGTTTCACTATTTTTTTTTGTAAAGAGAAAAATGTATATAGAACTGCTCTTTTCGTTTTTTTTCATTATTGTGGTAAAATATACAAATATAGGTAACATAAGACTTACCATTTTAACCATTTTCTAAGTGTACAGTTCGGTGGTGTTAATTAATTCAATAGAAATGCTTTTAAATGTGCTGTTCAAACTAGCATGTGGGAAAAATCTCTGGGTTAAGAGAAGCTAATGTTAGAATTTCTATAATACTTTATGCATTTGCTTTGTGACAGATAAAATTATAAATTTCCCCCTGTCTCTTATAAGTCTGTTGTATCCCCCATTTTTGATGGTGTTGGAGAGTAAATTAAAACGTGGCGGGCTCTGGAGTCAGATGGCCTGGCAGTGGCAGTCGCTGGCCTCGCGACCTTGAGCCAGTTATTTGGAGGTGTCTGTACTCGGTTTCCTCATTTTCGACCTGGAGATGATAACGATAGGGTTGCAGAGAAAGGGAGACTCTGGAGCACTTAGAACAGTGCCTGGCACAGGGCGAGCTCTCCGGGAGTCTGAGCCTGCGCTGCCGTGCGCTGCGCCGGCTGATCAGGTCCGAGTTACCGGCAGAGAATACTGCCCTGACTCTGGCCAGACTGTGGAGCGTCCTGTAGAGTTTCTCTGCTCAGTTTGCATCAGGGAGTTTGCAGGAGGGGGAGTTGGCCCGCGAGCCCCCGCCTTCCAGTGGGCGGCGCCTTCCAGTGGGCTGCTGGCGGGGCAGCCTGAGGCCCCTGCGGGGAGGTAGCTGCAGAGACCTGTGGAACAGGACAGCTCGGGGCCTCGGGTGCCAGATGGCCCTCTGACAAGTGGTGAGAGCATCCTGCGGGAAGGTTGCTGGAGATACGGCCCGTCGCGAAAGGGCTCTGTGAGCAACCTGCTCCGACTGCATTTTTCTCCCACCTCTGCATCCGCCCTGCGGAGGCTGCCGTGCTGGCAGGAAATGCTGCTGACTAAAAGAAATGGTCACTGTGTGCCCCAGCGGGTCAGGGGACGGGGCATTTGTCTGCAGATCAGGTCATCACTGTTGCTCTCCTGTCTCCTTCCTTGCCTTGCTGCTCTTCCCTCTACTTATAAATATTCTCGTCTCCCTCTAATCATTCACAGCAAAAGAGAACAAAACACCGACACTCTCACTACTCCTTCTTCCTCTAGCTCCTGCCTTATCTCTTTCCTTCCCTTCCCAGTGGAGAACCTCCCATCCACTTCTCAGCTCACTGCAATCTGGCGTCTGCCCTCTTGCTAAGAAGCCAAAATTGGAATGTCCACAGTCACCGTGACCTTCTGTGGCTGCAGCCAGTGGACACTGCAGGCTTTCCCTCTCTTCCTCTCTCTGCAGGAGTCGGCACCATCTGCCGTTTCTCCTGCTCCTTCCCCGCGTATCTCTGCTACAGGATCCACTTCTCTATGGGTCTGAGGCTTCAACCACTGCCTAAAATGCCCAGGGCCTCTCTGGTCTTTGGACTGGTATGAGGGCTGCCTTTTAAACATCTTTGTTTAGATACTTCACAGAACTTCATACTCACAGTGAAACTCACTGCCTCGCCACCTTTGCTTCATCGTAATCCTGCTCCTTCAACGTTCTCCATCTTACACAAGACCCTTGAGTGTGAAGCAGAAACATGCTGCTCAGCCTGCGCTTGCCCGTCTCCCTTCTCTCCCACATCTGATTGGTCCTCAGTCCTAAATACTCTGCGTGCTGGATCCCTTCTTTGATCTGTCTCTCACTCTTCCTCTTGGCCATTGCCAGTTCAGTTCGGGCTCTTATCAGTTCTTAACTTGAATGACTGTAATGACTTCCTGACCAGGTTCCTTGTCTGCAGCCTTGCTTCCAGCTCTAGTGTGCCTTGCTACCAAAGCGATACTGCTGTACCCAAAGTTTTATCAGTTAACCCCAGGCTTAAACGCTTTTAGTGGCTCTTCCATCATCCTTAAGATGAACTCTGAGCAGGTGTTTAAGGCCTTCGGGAATTGTCTCTTGCCTCCCATTCACTGTTTCCCCCCTCTGCCCCACACCCTTTGTCATTTCTATTCTCAGGACAGACTCGCAGCCAGTGGGAACCTTTTTGCAGTTGCAGAAATGCTTCATGCTTTCTCAGCCCCTGCTAGGCAAGTTTTCCCTGTGCTTGGAACACCCTTCCACACCCCTTCCGTTCCATTTTCATGTATTTAACAGAGAACTCCGGTCTCTCCTTTTAAGCGTTACCTTTATTGAAGTATAATATGCACAAGGAAGAGTATACATGTCATAAATGTATAGCTTGATGCATGTCCATAAACGGAGCCCACCCTGATCCGGTCTCCCTTTTAAGACCCGGAATAAATGATTTCACAGAAACAGTCTCTGCCCCTGAACCGCCTTCCCCTCTGCTCCTCTCTTGTCTCTTTCACCCCTGGTGGTCCTCATACCCTGTGCAGATGGTTTGCCTCCTTGCCCATCCCGGCACTCCTCCTTGAGGACAGGCCTTTGGCCTCCATAGCCCACACCTCCTATTAAAGATTCGCTAAGTGTTTTCTGGATGAAGGTCTGAATTTTAGGGATAAATGCCCTCCCACCCCCTGTGGAAGAGGAACATTGCCTCGCTTCTGAATATTTGCCTCCTTGGATCCTGAAGATTTCATCTTGCCGGTGGTTAATGATGATGCTTATTCAGTTGCGTTTGGGCCAATCAGCTTAAAGGGCTCTGTAGAAATTAGCTCATTAATCCTCCCAGATCAAGAGTAAGCACTTTGAGTACTTGCACCTGCCTTGCTGTGCAGGCAGGCAGGCAGCCAGCCAGAGGCCTGGCTTTCCTGAGGTCATTGTTCTGCGAGGTGGCCTCTGCAGATTAAAGGACCCGGAGCTCCCTGCCACAGTCTCTGCGTCCTTTCACTCAGGCATTGCAGAGCAGGGTGGGGGAAGTCCTAGCGCGCCTCTCCTCTTCTTCAGAGCTTTCCTTTCTTGAGTGTACCCATGAGCTCTCTCTTGCTGTTTGTGTAGTTATATATAACCCAACCTTGAAGATCTGTGGGCCTTCTTGCTGTGTAGAAATCAGGACTGTTGAAGAAGATCAGGGATACAGGTGAAACACAGCAGCAGAATATCAGACGGGTGGTTTTCAAAGGTTGATACGATGGCAGGAATTGTATTTTTATAAGTGACAAGGGACTGGGGGGTGATAGGATTGGTGTGGTACATGCTAAGACCATAGAACTGGATCTTTTAAAGTCAAAACCAGTCTAATAGGTATTGTAATTCCTCTGTGGTGTATTTTTGGGAAAGGTTTTTTTCCCCATTAAAAAAAAAAATTCTCCATGTAATCAAGTGAGGTTTTACGTTTTCCTCCAGGACAGTTCTGCTTAAATTATCCCCAAACAACTCCAAGATGGCTGAAGTGATTCAAGTGCTTCAGGTGTTTCTTTTTCCAAATCCGCTGTTCATTGGTCAAGTTTTTGCTGCTAAAGAAGAATTCAGTATATTAATTAGAAAGGCATTTTAGATTCGGCTTAACTGGAAAGTAGAGGAGAAATAGCAGTCCTTTAGACAATGGATTGGCAGAGCTTTAGTTCAGAATTGATTTACATAAACATTTTGGGAACCTGATGTGAGTAAATGCTGATGTATTTCAAGTTTCTTCCCATTTGCCAAACAAATATTTGGGAATAAACTCTCACTTAAAGCTTTAAAAAACTTCTTGGACATTGAGGAATTAGATGAATTGACCTTTTAAACTAATTGTATATTTTGATGTATGGGAAAACATCATTTTAAGATAGAACTTAAAACATCATTTTAAAATAGTTTTATCTTCAAACTTCTTCCTAGTAAGTGGCATTTAGTATAACTCAGAGGCCTAGTCCTGGGTGTTCATTCACTTCTTCGCTCAGGTGAAAATACACATTCTTGTGACATTTATGGGGTTCAGGTTTCCAACGTTCAGTCACTGATGTACCAGAAGAACTAGTATGGTAAGTAGAGATGGATGACTTTCTATCATGTGAATGATAGATCTTCATTGGGGGAGTGTTTTAGAAGCCAGTGACCTGTGACAATTCTGAAACTTCTCACAATCACTCTATTTGATGGTTGAGGTCTTAGAAGAACTTGTGATCTTGTTTTGAACGGTAGCATCAGTTTGTACCGGGGCTTGTAATAAGGGGCATCCCTACTGGTTTCTTTCCTGCTCTGTTTTGTTTGGGGATTGAAAAAGGATTCATTTTATGGATTGGTTCCTATTGGCGTGTCTTGTGTTGTTGACATTTTACTTTGAATTATTTGGTCTGTCCTTCCTTCTTCCCTCCCTCACTTCATCCTTTCCTCCCTTCCTTTCCTTTCTTCCTTCCTTTGAAATTGGCAATGTCACCAGCCCCTTTCTTAATTATGAGATGACTCAAGAAAGCAGGGGAAGAGAGTGCCCAGGGGTAGGAATGATAGGTTAGTGCTGGCTTTTTAAGGTCAGCTCCTAAGTGAGGAATAGCATAGGAATATAGGGGGATAATGAAATTTAATTTTGGAGGAAACTGAAGAGAAGGTCCATTCCTGTTCCTTTGTTTCTACAACTGAAGATTCTAACAACCTAACTTAATTTGCCTGTGGTCCAGAAGTCCTTAGAATCTCAGGCCGATGCTTCCTACCCGGTTCAGTGTTTCTTTTTTTCCTTATATTTTGGCTGCGTTGGGTCTTCGTTGCTGCGCGGCTTTCTGTAGTTGCGGTGACCAGCGGCTATTCTTTGTTGCGGTACGCCGGCTTCTCCATGCGGTGCTCGGGCCTCTCATTGCCGTGGCTTGTCTTTGTTGTGGAACGTGGGCTCTAGGTGTGCGGGCTCAGTAGTTGTGGCTCGTGGGCTCTAGACCGCAGGCTCAGTAGTTGTGGTGCTTGGGCTTGGTTGCTCCCCAGCATGTGAGATCTTCCCGGACCAGGGCTCGCACCTGTGTCCCCTGCATTGGCAGGTGGATTCTTAACCGCTGCGCCACCAGGGAAGTTCCCAGTTCAGTGTTTTCTTCTACTTACATCATGTTGATTCCTCATTGGTGAGAAGGAGGAAGTTAGAAATGTTATCGACTCAGTGAATTTTATAACTACCATTTTAATGAAGTAAATATATATCTTATCTGGGAACATATTTACCGTATAGATTTTATAGTAAAAATCTTTCTTTAGAGGGGTTGAAATGATCTTTATATATCTTTCTTCATTAGAGCATGTTTATTTAACACATAAACCAGGTGATATATAAACATAAAAGTTTCATTTCACCTATCATCTTTTGCCTGGCTGTTAGAATAGACTATAAATATATATTTTTAAAATTAATTAACTTATTTATTTTTGGCTGCGTTGGGTCTTTGTTGCTGCGTGGGCTTTTCTCTAGTTGCGGTGAGCAGGGGCTACTCTTCGTTGCGGTGCGTGGGCTTCTCATTGCGGTGGCTTCTCTTGTTGTGGAGCACGGGCTCTAGGTGTGCAGTTTCAGTAGTTGTGGCTCGCGGGCTCTAGAGCGCAGGCTCAGTAGTTGTGGCGCACGGGCTTAGTTGCTCCGTGGCATGTGGGATCTTCCCGGACCAGGGCTCGAACCCGTGTCCCCTGCATTGGCAGGCGGATTCTTAACCACTGTGCCACCAGGGAAGCCCTAGACTATATTTTTAATCCTTAGTTAGAACCTGTCAGTGAGGTGGAACCTGTCAGTGTGTGTGTGTGTGTGAGTGTGTGAGTGAGTGAGAGAGAGAGAGAGAGAGGGAGAGAAATGGCAAATAAAAGGTTGAGGAGCAGGAAATAGATGTACTTCAGGGCTGATCATTAGCTGGAGCAGAGCTTCTGCACTAGAGCCAGGTCCCTGCTGCCAGGCTGATAACTTTATAGCAGTCAGAGCAGCAACGGCATTCCTAGCAGTGTCTAGTTCTGAGCTGTCCGGAATGGTAGCCACTAGCCACATGTGGCTATTTCAGTTTGAATTAATTAAAATTAAATAAATTTTGGGGTGGAAAGGAATGAAGAGGCAGAGCACAGAGGATGTTTAGGGCAGTGAAACTGCTCTGTGTGATACCATAATGATGGATACGTGTCATACATTTGTCCAAACCCACAGAATGTACAACACAGAGGGTGAGCCCTAACGTAAACAGTGGGCTTTGAATGCCAAGGATGTGTCAGTGTAAGTTCATCAGTTGTAGCAAATGTACCACTCTTTTGGGGGATGTTGGTAATGCTGGAGGCTGTGCATGTGTGGGAGCAGGGGGTACATGGGAAGTCTCTGCCTTCTTCTCAATTTTGCTGTGACCCTAAAACTGCTTTAAAACAATAAAGTCTTTAAAAATGAAATAACATACAGTTCCTCAGTGACACGAGCCACATTTTCAAGTGCAGCCAACTGTGACTACTGCAGCTGAGGAACTGTATTTTATTTATTTAATTTTAGGTCTATAACCTGCACTGTCCAGTAAAGTACCTTACTGGATAGTGCGGATACAGATTATTTCCATCACCACAAAAAGTCTTACTGGAGAGTGCTGGATGGTAATTTCTCAGAAATGTTCAGAAACTGACTAAATATTATTATGATGGCTGTAAATATCCCGAGGCTACCTCCTGATGACATGCTAAGGCATCACCACTGACTTAGAAGTACAAAAGGAGAAAAACAGTGCTAACCTGATTAAAAAAAAAAAATTGTTTTCACCCTGTGCTCTATTAGAAAGCGAATTGATTCATATTTTCAGAAGGACAGTTATTTTTTGTGTATGGTGAAACAGATACCCCTGCTGACGTAGAAAGACAGTTTTGAAGTATGAGTTTTTATCTTACTCACTTAACTCATTCTAGGATATTCTTGTGATTACTGTAAACACGGAATCCTCCCGAATGAGATCCAGTATTTTCAGAAGTATCAAAATGTTACATTTCCTTGAGAAATCACTTCAGAGTCTTGGGGCTGGATGTGGTAGACAGAATCACTTCAGTTTATCTTCTTTTATGTAATGAAGTAAGAAAGAACTGACAAAATAGTTTTTTTGGTGAAATTACAAAGACATTGTGAAGTTAACTCCACTTAGAAAAAAAATGATACCTGTGTCAGTTTTAGTCACTTAAATGGTGAGTTTGAATCATGGTCCCTTCTTTTCCCTTGATTTTAAAACATTTCGGTAATTGAATAATTAAAGGATTTAATAGTTTAGTCTAAGTTATATAACACAAAGCAAATAAAACGTTCAGTATTGAAGTCAGTACCTTAACAGAAATTCAAACTCAGTCATCACTGTTTGGTTAGAACACCTTTTTTGTTAGGAGAGGGAATTAATGACATAGGGGTGGGTGAAAACAAATATCTGTGTAGGGAGATTAACTGGGTTTAATTTTGGGCAATTTAGAAACAGTTTGTACTTTCTTATGTTTAGTGTCCCTAGGGTGACTGGGGCCGCCACAGAGAATGCTTTACTATGTAATCCTTTTTTATTTTTCCTCGTAGATGCCCTTTCAAGTTTCTGGAGTCCTAAATCCAGTGCCTGACCTTCAACAAGGGCCGTTGCGGAAACATTTTTAATATGGCAGTTTGGGTGGCTGAAATAGTACTAGGGGAAGTGTCTCTGTGTATTTTCAAATTAATGATCATTAGGACAAATTTAAGAATAGTGATATTTTTGGCATAAGTCTAGATCAGGACTAGATTGTATATCTTTACTAAAATAAATTCTCATTGGTTGTTTAAAAAGTGACAGTCTCGGGCTTCCCTGGTGGCGCAGTGGTTGAGAGTCCGCCTGCCGATGCAGGGGACACGGGTTCATGCCCTGGTCCGGGAGGATCCCACATGCCGTGGAGCAACTAAGCCCGTGAGCCATGGACGCTGAGCCTGCGCGTCTGGAGCCTGTGCTCCACAACGGGAGAGGCCACAACAGTGAGAGGCCCGCGTACCGCAAAGAAAAAAAAAAAAAGTGACAGTCTCTAGGGTGAAGAGATAATGAGCCTCTTAGTTCATCTATAGCCATCTTCCTGATTGTTTCCATAGAAGCAGCAAGACTGTTTAAAGGCTATAATTTCATGTCCTACTCTTCAGAGCCCATTAAAAATAGGCAACATAGGCGGCTTTGTAGCTTATATATTTGCTTAAATAGTCTTAAAGACAAAGAGGGTAACTGCTGTGCGGTCATTGGGATAGGTAAACATTGCAGTCAGGCACTTGTTTGGCTTTTGCTTATAGGTTATGGTCCATTTAGCCTCCTGTATTAAGAGTGACATTTTTGGGAGTTCCATGGTGGCCTAGTGGTTAAGGATTCTGGGCTTTCACTGCCATGGCCTGGGTTCAGTCTCTGGTTGGGGAAGGTCCCACAAGCTGTGTGGCATGGCCAAAAAAGAAGAGTGACATTGTTCTCAGCTATACGTAGTTGTTTAAAAATGAAATATTCTCTTGGAGCTCCTTGGAAGAAAGGGAGTGACAAAAATGTGAAAAGGTGGTATTTATGGGGTCTGACCAACTTTAAAATTAATCATATCAGGACTGATATGCACAAGAAGTATTGTTTCCTTCAGGGGGACATAGTGGAAGGGGGTCCACTTATACTTTATAGCGACATTTTATTTTAAATTAAAAAATTACCCATTTCTATCAGCCCTCTAATGAAGAAACGAGACTGATTTTCTAATGTGACATTAATTTGCTCTTGAGGTATTGCCCAAGCTGTTTTTATCAGTTGTAGCTTGATCAGAATCGTTATTTAGCCTTACACAATGACTCTAGTCTGAACAGTGCTGTTAGTTGTTTAAAATCAGTTTTGTTTACTGTTATTTTTAATAGATTCTGCATCACTGCTTCATAGAAGTAATGAGATTATCTGGGACTGTGGTTTGCAATTACAACGAGCAATTTGTCTAGAGGCAGGGATAGCAATAGCAAAAGCTGAGGGGCTGTGAGGATGTGTAATAGAGGGGTTGGGTGTGAGATTCCAAAACCAGATCTGTGAAGCCAGAGACAAGATGGGATCATTGGAAGACAAAGACTAGCATGAGGCACCAAAAGACGTCGGATCTGAGCAGGAGTGAATAAGATGGAGAGTAAGGACTCAGGGACATTTCCACGTTTTGCAGGGGTTCAGCAAGGGGCCAAGGCAAGTAGGGACAATGTAACTTTTCCCAGAAAGTTTTAGTGGCAGCATCTTGCTGAGGTGGGCCCCTCATTTGAAGCTTTGCCTTCAAGGGAGGTGTCTCTGATGAACAGAAAGGCTCAGTGCTGATGGTCTCTGCGTCAGCTATGTATAGCTGTGTAACAAACCACCCCAAAACTTAATGGCTTAATATAATGACCTTTTTATTTGCTTACAGTTCCATGGGTTGGCAGTTTGGGCTTCACTGGGCAGTTCTGCTGGTCTTGCCTAGGGACAGTCTTTGACCAGCTAGGCTGGGGCTATCTATATTAAGATGGTCTCAACATGTATGTGGTGGTTGGTGCTGGCTGTTGGCTGGCCCTCTCTTTCCGTTGATTCCTCATTCTCAAGCAAGTGTGCCCGTACTTCATCCCTTGGCTGTGTTCCAAGGTAGCTGGAGTGGAGCTGCAAGGACTCTTGAGGCCTGGGCTTGGTGGTGACAAAGCGTCACTGTGTCTCTTTCAGTTGGTCAGAGCACATCACAGGGTAGCTCAGGCTCAGGCGGGAGGGAGATTGATTTTCCTGCTTGCTGGGAGGAACAGTAAAATCACATGGTAAAGGGACATGTGTACAGAGACGGGAGGAATTCTTATTACCATCTTTGCAAACTCTCTACCACACAGCTTTATGTAGCTCAAGGGTGATGAGTACACAATGTTTGTCATTCATTTAACATTCGTTTCTAACTTGTGGTAGGGGAGCTAATTACCTGACTGCCTTACCCCTGATTGTTATAGTGTGGTTGATTACAGGTTTCATAAACTAATTTTTTGTGTGAACCATCCATCAGCATGATTTTGGCTAGAAAAGTGGCTTTAGAAATGTATAACTTTCTAAGAAATCTAAACATGTCTTTTCTAATGTAACATTTGAAGGGCAGAGGGGTGTGTGTTCTGTGTGTGTGTGTGTGTGTGTGTGTAATGCTGATCCTTTTTTAGCCCTGAGGTGTTCTATTCCAGACTGACCTTCTTAAAACTCAAGAGCACCACATTAAAAATATAGATTGTTTGCATGCATATGTAATTGTTTCTCCTGCCTCATAGAAGTCAGTGAAGTAGGTCTATCACAGCTCTAAAAACAACAGATTTTCTATGCATCACTCAGTTTAAAGGTAGATTGTTGCTTAGACAATTATGAAAGTTTCTTTACTTTGAAGTCAATCCAGCAATATTGTACTGCCCGTTTTATAGTCAGTTTTCAAAAAAGAATTGCCAGCCTATTAGGATAAAAATATTAGAAACCCATTAATAGTTATTGACAGAAGTTGCCCATCATATACTAAGGGCAGAAATCATAGAAGGACGGGAGTTGTGCAAGTATACCATTTTTTAAATTGCAATGTCTTCCTGGTAAACGCCCTTACAAAATATTATATGCTTTTAGATGTGGAAAGAGGGCTGGGTGTTATCTTCATACATATACAGATTTAAATGCTAAGTGGCTTGCTGTTTATTCCAAAGGGGAGACAGATCTGTACATGGATAAAATATGTGAAACCGGTTGGCTCAAACTGCTTTCTCACATTAAGGAAGAAAGGCTGAGAAAAGGATGTTACCAAGACCTCTGAGTTATTAAAAAAACCTCCAATCTAATTTATTTTAAAGTTCCAAAATATCATTCAAGTAATAATAGATGGTCATTATAGAAAGTTTGGATAATACAGATGGATAAAAAGGGGGGAAAATCACCAGTTACCACCTGGCCCAGGACTAGATGCTATTTGTTTGTTTGTTTGTTTGTTTTGCGGTATGCGGGCCTCTCCCTGCTGTGGCCTCTCCCTGCTGTGGCCTCTCCCGTTGCGGAGCACAGGCTCCGGATGCGCAGGCCCAGCGGCCATGGCTCACGGGCCTAGCCGCTCCGCGGCATGTGGGATCTTCCTGGAACCGGGCATGAACCCGTGTCCCCTCCATCGGCAGGCGGACTCTCAACCACTGCGCCACCAGGGAAGCCCTAGATGCTATTTGAATTTTGCTGGAGGAGTGTAAGTTTAAATGGGATAGGACTGCAGAAAAACATAAATTGATAATTTTGGAAATTAATGCTTTTCAGCATTCCCGGTACTTTCACATTTAATTTGTTTAGAGCAAGAAAAATAAACTAGTCTTAGATTAATACTTGCTTGGCAAAAGTGATTTGTTTTTTGAGAACTTGGTACATACTGAGAGTCAAGCATACTTTATGATTACTGGACAGAGAACTTATGTGTATTTTTTCACACTTAAGTGTTCTTGGAATACATTTACAGTCTAATCTTAATGTCTGTGTTACAGTTCATTTCTTAGAAGTATCTGTTACGCTTTGGCTTTTGTCCTCTATGTGTTATGGATCACCGTATTTGGTACTTGGCTGATGGGAAGTGAAAACATCTTAACAGAAAGTTCTGGGATAGAAGTAAATTAAGAGTGAGTAACTTTCCCGTTGTTTGTGGGTGTGTTTGAGCACAGTAATGACTTTTAGATTTCACATTGACCTTTCATATCAAACCTCGAGCTGGCAGCGGGAATTTTCTAGATTGGTAAGATATCTTTTTGTAGAACTGGCTTTTTGATTTCAGGGACATGTGGGAGAAAGGAATCTCTAGGAATTTAATTTGATGATCTGAATGTTGAGCTTTTCGGTCTTTTAAGGTTGAATTTCATAGCATTTTGAACAAAAGGATGAAATACCTGTTGGCACGACTAGTCTTTATTTTATTAAAAAAGTTTTAAATTACAAAGATATAATAAATACTTTTGTGTCAAATAGGTGAAAATAACAACCCTCAAATTTTCATTCCCCAGCGATACACGCCAAATTGACCATACAGGGTATCCTTCTAGATGTTTTTCTGTGTATAAATATACACATAGATTTTTTCTGAATGTAAATATTGTACATGAAATGTGGTAACTGTGCATCATATTCTACCACTTAACAGATTTTACTTCTGCAAGTAATATATATTACATGTATATTTTACTCCTGTGTATTTTTTATATGTATTTGTAGTAAAATATTATAAATATTCACAGCTTTCATTCTAAGTCATTTCTTATAGATCCACCTCATTTTAAAATATGCCAATTTATTTCTGTTCCGGGTCCATTTCTATTCTGTGGATGTACTTTATTTGACCAGTCCTCTAGTGATTAACTTATTGGTTGTCTCCAGGTTTCCATACTTCTGTGGGATGGATACCCAGAAGTGGGATTGCAGGGACTAGTGGTATTGCCATTTGCACTTTTGCTAGATACTGTGAAAAATCTCCTGCACTTGTTATGTTAATTAATTGCCCTCTTAGTTGCTCCCATTTCTGGTCTTAAAGATAGAAGAGTGTTAGATTGAGATGGCATCTTGCCTTATTCCGTACTTGACCCAGACCTACAATATCTAAGACTAGGAGGAGAAAATGGCGGTGGGTTGGAAAGAGAAAAATAATCACCCAAGTTTAAGAAATCAAAGTTGCATCACTTTATGAACTAAAACAGTGTAAGGTCGTGCAGTTTATTACTATGGACAAATGTATGGAAAGACTTTCTGAATTGGTGAAAAGTCTGGGTTATAGAATGTAACTAAATTGATTAATATACCCATTTGGTTAAAAGGACCCGGGATTCACTAAAATTACCCCCACATCACAGGGCATTCTTTATAAAGGTAGATATGGGGATGGGGAGACAGGAATCTCATCCATCATCCCAGGTTTTGCAGCAGCCCAGGAAAAAACTGAGCCTCTAGGTCTTTGGGAATTGCAGTCAAATATGTTCTCGTGAACCCTGGGAGTGGACAAGACCTCAGCAGCAGGAATTTTTGGATCCTCACTTCCGGATCCTCTAACCTTTGTGTGACTTAGCCAGTCACTGTGCGTCTGCTTTTGCTTGTGTCTACCTGTTCCTCTCTTCTGCTGAGTCAGGATTTTGGCTCATTCATAATCCTTACGGCCCTTTCAGCTTCTCTTTTCCTCTTTCCCTTTTAGCCATAGCGTCGGCGCATCGGCTGCTAATTGCTGGCTGTTTCTCAATCTTAATCCCAAAGATTGAGAATCTAGTTTTTACCAGAGTCCCTGCATAGACACCTCCCAGCCAATGAACTGCTGCCTTAAGCTCAGGTACCCTCCTAGGATAAGGATTTAACATCAGAAGCTCCCATCGGGGAAGGGAACTTGGATGTGGCAGGCACCACAAGTTAGTGTTTAATGTAACATTACTCTTAGATAAGTAACCCGTCTAGAGTGTAATCCTGAGTAATGCACTTTTTTAAAATTAAAAAGTATATACTTATGATATGCTTTAAAAGCAGTTTGTTCATTGAAGTCAGTAAATACTTCCCTGGGAAGCAACCCCCCTTTTCCCATATGGAATGTAAATTTGGAAAAATTGTGCCCTGTCACAGTTGTAAATTGTCTTCAGTTCTGCAATACTGATGCCTGGATCATGAGATATGGTCTTGCCTTTTCTGCTGGACTTGAAAGTGCTACGAAATAGTTCATCCTGTTTATGCAATGATGGTGAAGTTCTGAAAAATATACGTAGAACCCGAAACTCCTGGAACAGCTCATATTCCTATGTGAATATTTTTTATCTCAACTGTATCTTTCCCGTGTACATTGAGAAGGGTATCGGGTTCTTCCTAATTTCGTTAGGTGTTTGGCGCTCCAGCGTTTCAGAGGTGAAGAGTTGCTAATATATTTCTCTGGAAGGTTTCTCTAAGCTGTTCTGTTTTCTTCCTGAGGGTTACTATCAAGTATCCACCCACATCCCCTTTTTCTTGTTTTCTTCTCTCCTTAACCCCAGTTTGCTTCTCCTTCAAGTAAAGGCTGGCAGGCTGAATGTTTCAGTGACTCTTGAATTCCTGAGTCCTTCATTTTGGTGCGTATGTCTCCCAGCATCTCAAAGGGCAGTTTCCGTGTTACTTTTAAAAATGAGAACCATGCTCATAAAATGCTGTCTTAGTGTGGTTTCAGATCACTTGAAATGTAATCTGATTTGCGAGGCAGCATTTAAGCACCTGTTGCCAAAAGGTTTTGATTATCATTTTGTAGGAATTTTTGTTGGGTCAGAGAAAGATGAACAACATATTTGCCTTTTGAAAGGACACCAAATGGTTTTATTTCATTTGGGGAAGTTTCTTCTGATGGTCTTGAATTCTGCGTTTTAATCTGCTTAAAAATGCCTTCTAGCACATAAGCAAAATTAAACATTATTTTATTAAAGTCTGTGCAATGCTCTTTATTATTTTGGAGAAAAATCTCTTAAATACTTTTCTGGTAAGGCCATGCGTAATTTAAAGCTTTCATTTTGACAGCCTGGTCTTAGCTGATAGACATGCTAATCTCTATTTGATTGCTTTGGTGGGGAGTTGGAAATCGCTGAGTGCCTGGCTTAGAGTGTGCTTATAACTGTGCTTTCTTTGGGTTTTCATTTTGTGAAATAATAAAGTGAATTTCCCTACATGTTGTTTTAGTATATTTGACTGTTCATCTGATTTCCAGATTTAAATGAAAAGTTTAACCATTTTCCCTTTTGGTGACATGTCCCTTTGTTTATCCACCCCCCCACACACTTTTTTTTTTATAAATGCTGGTGAACACACATGTATGTGTAGAGGCCCTTTCATCTAGGAAAATGGATTTTTTTGTGTTTTAAGAATTTCCCATTCTTTTCTGTTTTGGTTTAGTTTTCATTACATTCTTTTCATTCTCCTTTGGAAGTGCCAAAATGTGGCAGAAATATGATTACATATAGAATATAGGACTATATATCACTTTTTTTCTTTATGTGTATAGAGGGAAGAGAGATACATGGGTGTAAAGTTACATATGACCGAAGAAAAATTAGGGGTGATGCAAGTTATTTGACTCTTGGGGGAGAATTTTATTTAATACCTCCTGAGATATAGTTATCTTTTTTTTTTAATATTTATTTATTTGGTTGTGCTGGGTCAGTTGCGGCAGGTGGACTCCTTAGTTGTGGCTCGCAGGCTCCTTAGTTGCAGCTTGCCAGCTCCTTAGTTGTGGCAGGCGGGCTCCTTAGTTGTAGCATGCAGGCTCCTTAGTTGTGGCATGCTAACTCTTAGTTGTGGCATGCATGTGGGATCTAGTTCCCTGACCAGGGATCGAACCCATGGGAGATCGGAGTCTTAACCACTGTGCTACCAGGAAAGTCCCTGAGATATAGTTATCTGTGAAAAAAAAAAAAGTCAAGAATTAAAATTCTTGGAGGTTTTTTCCCCTCTATATATCATGAAGACTTGAGGACATGTAAGGATGATTCAAGTCGACAGGATGATTCCGATACAAATTTATGGAGTACCCACTGTATGCCAAGGACTGGACCAAGTACTTTACATACTTTATGTCTCATCTTTACCTTATTCCTGCTGGGATTGGTATGATTATCCCAGTTTTATAAATTAGGAAGCAGAGACTTGGGTGATCGCATTACCTTTTGAAGGTCACACAGCTGGATCTGAACCCAGTGATGTCTGATTGTAAAGCCCCTGCCCTTTCCAGGGTTCCCTTTGCCTCCTCTGCTTTTGCTAAGCCATCTGCCTTTAGGATTCTCAAGCTATCAGGACAAGGAGTTAATTTCCAGAAGAAAGGTCGCTTCTTTAAAAGCAGCATCACATGGCATTAAAGCTGGAACTTGCACATTAGGCCAACTCGGCTTGGAGCCCATTGGCATCATTTACCAGCTTTGTGACTGCGAGGCAGTTCCTGGGCCTCATTGAGCTTCATGGTATTTCATCATCAAAATCAGGACCATCGTATCAGCTTTGCAGGATAATATAATGCATAATAAATAATAATGGTGATGATGATTATCATAATAGTAGTTAGCACTGAGGAGCTGTTATGTGTCAGCCCCTGAACTAAACGCTTTTCATAGTTAGTTCATTTAATCCTCACAACAACCCGATGAGGCAGCTTCAGTTACCCCTGTTTGACATAGAAAGTCATCAGTACGTGAAGGCTGTTTTATTTATTTATTGCTGTGTTAGGTCTTTGTTGCTGTGTGCGGGCTTTCTCTAGTTGTGGCGAGCGGGGCCTACTCTTCGTTGTGGAGCGTGGGCTTCTCATTGCGGAGGCTTTTCTTGTTGGGAGCACGGCTCTAGGCGTGCGGGCTTCAGTAGTTGTGGCACGTGAGCTCAGTAGTTGTGGCTTGCGGGCTCTAGAGTTCAGGCTCAGTAGTTGTGGCGCATGGACTTAGTTGCTCCGCGGCATGTGGGATCTTCCTGGACCAGGGCTTGAAGCTGTGTCCCTGCATTGGCAGGCGGATTCTTTTTGTTTTGTTTTGTCTTTTAAACATCTTTATTGGAGTATAATTGCTTCACAATGGTGTGCTAGTCTCTGCTCTGCACAACAAAGTGAATCAGCCATACATATACATATATCCCCATATCTCTTCCCTCTTGTGTCTCCCTCCCTCCTACCCTCCCTATCCCACCCCTCTAGGTGGTCACAAAGCACCGAGTTGATCTCCCTCTGCTATGCAGCTGCTTCCTACTAGCTATCAGTTTTACATTTGGTAGTATATATATTATATCCATGCCACTCTCTCACTTTGTCCCAGCTTACCCTTTCCCCTCCCCGTGTCCTCAAGTCCATTCCCTACGTCTGCGTCTTTATTCCCGTCCTGCCACTAGGTTCTTCATGACCATTTTTTTTTTTTTTTAAGATTCCATATATATCTGTTAGCGTACGTTATTTGTTTTTCTCTTTCTGACTTACTACAGACTCTAGGTCCATCCACCTCACTACAAATAACTCAGTTTCGTTTCTTTTTATGGCGGCAGGCAGATTCTTAACCACTGCACCACCAAGGAAGTCCCAAGGCTGTTTTTATTATTTATATTTTCTTTAAAAAAATTATATTGGAGTATCGTTGATTTACAATGTTGTGTTAGTTTCAGGTATACAGCAATATTATTTATATTTTCCAAAATATTATTTATATTTCCTTTCCATTGGTACGGACAATTGAGTATTCGATAACTTAGAGAATCCACTGTCATTCAATAAACTTTACTTAACACCTGCTGTATGGTTATTAAAATAGGTAGTGATTTTATCTCCAGGCTTTTTATCTTAGTGATAACTGTTTCATATATAACTAATATTTTAACAGGTTTCTTTTGTGTTGTTAAACAGGATTAATCTTACAACTCAAGTACTTATTTAAACATTTCACAGACAGGAAAATCATGGACAGAAGTGCCTATGTTCCGAACCAGTTTTTTTTAAAAATAAATTTATTTGTTTAATTTATTTATTTTTGGCTGCGTTGGGTCTTCATTGCGGTGCGCGGGCTTCTCATTGCAGTGGCTTCTCTTGTTGTGGAGCACAGGCTCTAGGCACGCAGGCTTCAGTAGTTCTGGCATGCAGGCTCAGTAGTTGTGGCTTGCGGGCTCTAGAGCGCAGCAGGCTCAGTAGTTGTGGTGCATGGGCTTGGTTGCTCCGCGGCATGTGGGATCTTCCTGGACCAGGGCTCTAACCGTGTCCCCTGCATTGGCAGGCGGATTCTTAACCACTGTGCCACCAGGGAAACCCCCGAACCAATTTTTATGTGTCCTCAAAATAAAGTAATGTCACTGTGTTGATAGAAAGGGCTCTGGAGATTATATGAGAGGATGAGGAATCTTTAAAAAATGTCCTCTGCTGTCTGTCCTCCCATCCTTTCTTCTTTATCATACAACGTACCCCCAAATTCAATCAATAAATATTTGCATAAAGCAGCAATTCTCATGGCCTGTCATCTACCTAAATCAATGATGGGGTCTTGGGAGGTTTAAAAAAGTTACTAACATTAATGCTGTTGTGTTGACAACTGTAGAGAACACAGAATTTTGGCAGTGGACTCAAATGCATTTCATTATAGAAGAGAGAAAATAGTAGAACTTCGCTCGTGTACTTCCCAACATTGAAACCAGACTAAAAAATTCAGCCAAAACAGCAGACTGTTAAACATTTAAAACAAAACAAAACAAAACAAACCTGTGCAAACATACTACTCTCTAAATATTCCTGTAATACCCTGGAATCTCGTGGCTGGTAGTCAGAGGCCTCTTGTGGGTTAAGAAGGTTGTTCCGCACATACTGAAGAAAGTGGAACGATGGTTCTTAGAACCCAGAGAAGAGGGAAGGGATGAGTCTGTTCTTTAGAAAGACCTGAGCCGATGTGAGCTGGCCGAAGGTCCGAATTTATACACCTCCCTGCTTTTACTTGATCAGAGGGTGGGTTGATTGTCCTCCACCTATTTATTTGGTGTTCGCTGAGCTCCGGTGTGTGCAGGCGTTGCTGCATCTTGGTGGTGTAAAATGGAGCTCCCTTTGGGGTCTGACCTTCAGGAACTTAGAAGGTCTAGAATATGGGCTTCCCTGGTGGCGCAGTGGTTGAGAGTCCGCCTGCCGATGCAGGGGACACGGGTTCGTGCCCCGGTCTGGGAGGATCCCACACGCCGCGGAGCGGCTGGGCCCGTGAGCCATGGCCGCTGAGCCTGCGCGTCCGGAGCCTGTGCTCCGCAGTGGGAGAGGCCACAACAGTGAGAGGCCTGCGAACCCCCAAAAAAAGAAGGTCTAGAGGAGAAAACAGACAGGGAACCGATTACACCCCAGTGAGGTCATTCTGTAGTGGACGTGTGTAACTAAGATTCAGAGCTAATCACCTCTTCTCCAAAGTCCTTCTGACTTTACCATCAGCCTGTCATATAGGTATTGTCAGAATTTTAAAGGAAGGGATTTCAAATCCAAGTTGTGAAACTCCTGCCACCTACTGTGTGTTGTAAAGTTTGTTTCAAGGCAGAATTGTGGTGAGAGTTAGACAGGACTAATGTTCCGATGAGATTTGGAAATCCTCTTCATAAAAAGCAATTTCTGAAGTTTATTACTGTCTATACAAACATGGGTTAAATACTAACATTAGTTGAATATCTGTATATGTAAGTATGTGTATGTATGAATCTGTGTCTGGCTTTTTGATGCGCATGTATTAACATGCTTTTACCTTGTATATAAGCTGTGGACTCTTAGACAATCAGTGTTTAAACTTTCAACAAGGAAGAGAACTAATGAAAAGGAACAATGGTTTTTTTGTTTTCCCAGTAATTACATTTATCATTGTTCTGAAAACTCAACAAACGACCACAGGATGTGAATTTAATCAAGTTGTGCCTTTGAACAAAGATACCCTGGTTGTAGTGGAATTTTTTTACTTCCCATCATCCTGCCCACATGTTCCCTCGCCTCCGAAATCAACAGCAGTTCACTGTGGTTGAACCAACTTAACAAATACTAATTTCAAAAGAAAAAGAAATGGATTTGGGAAGCAAAAGGAACTATTGTTTCTACTGTGTCTCCTAGATCAGCATTTGAAATCAAAGATTTTAACCTTTTACTAGAAAAATATTTTTCTGTGTATGGTGGCCCTCTTTAAAATATAACCCCTTCTTTATAGCCTAGATTTAATTGGAGGTGCTATTTGAGTGAGTGAGGCAGGGTATATCATCTTAATCCCTTCAGTTGCCCACGTGTACAATTATATTATCTTTGACAGTTTAAATAAAAAGTTTTTTATTTATTTTTTTATCCAGAAGAAACTAAAGCATTTAGTGGAGGAGTATTTAGAACCAGAACTTTTCCTAGAAATACTGGCTTTCATTTGATGGACTGTTTTTCTTGATCCAGTAGAAATGCCTTGCCTTTGATTTCAACGTCTCTTTTGGCATTGCCTATACATGTCATCTCCGTGAGAGAAAAAGCTCTGTGTCTGTGTTGTTGGTCTTCAGCACTTCATCAGTGCTGTGTTAATAGCTACTCTTCCCAGTACTTTACATGCATATTTTATTTAGTACTCATATCAAGCCAGTGAAAAAACCAAAGCCTTAAGATTACAAAAATTTGCCAAGGACAGATTTGGTTTCTCTTTCTTCAAAGTCCATACTCTTTTTTTTTTTTTTTTTGCTGTACGCAGGCCTCTCACTGTTGTGGCCTCTCTCGTTGCGGAGCACAGGCTCCGGATGCGCAGCCTCAGCGGCCATGGCTCACGGGCCTAGCTGCTCCGCAGCATGTGGGATCTTCCCGGACCGGGGCACGAACCCGTGTCCCCTGTATTGGCAGGCGGACTCCCAACCACCGCGCCACCAGGGAAGCCCCGAAGTCCATACTCTTAACCATCATTGTCATAACAGCTTAGAGTGGCTTTCTCTTTGTCCCAGAATTCTCACCAGGTAAGCCAGCTGCACCACTGTCACTTCTCTGCAGAGAGATGCTTTCTTTGGCATTTATTGCTCTTGTTAATTGAGCCGTTTAGTTTCATCCCATTACTTTTTCTCACACTGAAATCTGTTAACAAAGAGAAACATTGATTATCACGATTATTCAGGTACACAAGGAAATGAAGACTGTTCATCTCTTTTCTGCATGAGTACTCCATAGCATGCCATTATGATCTGAGGTGCATTCCATGGTAAGATAAGCAAATAGTGCTTACATGATAAAGTTTAAAGCAAATAAGTCAATCAAAATTAGCAATAGGTAGATAAAAAACTAGATGAAGGCAAGAAAAGCAGGTTAAAGAAACTTGACGTGTCCTCCATCATAACATCAAGGTAAGCGATGGCCTGGAAGGCTGTCTGTGAAGCCTCATCGTTTGAAAGGTTGACTCTAAGAAATAGCTTCTTTTGTTCCTAAGCCTGCATCATTAGGCAGCACTGAGCTTGCCAGGAAAGTAGTCGAGAGACCAGAGTGTTTGTGCATTAAGAGGGGAGTGCTAGCTTGCTACAGACCACTCGGGGAACAGATCAGGGCTGGGCTAGGTAAGTTTTCTTCTTTAGCTGAGGGCATCTGTCTGATAGACATTGGGTTTGGACAGTGGAAGGACAGAGACCTACAAACAACCCTCTGTGATCTAGTAGGAGGGAAGTAAAAGAAGCCGCAGGAAAAGCCCTCCCCTCCCGAGGAAGGGGACAGGGCTATGAGACCTCCTCATCATGGGGTGGGAGGAAGTTCCCCTACTCACGACTTACCTGTGCTCTGTAAGGCAGCTGACCAACAAATTGAGAGTTAAGTGTATATGCCGAGATGTGAACACATTCAAAGTATCGATTATTTTTTTTTTCACTTAATGGCCGTAAAGAGTCACGTTTGGTTCACCAAGGTGCTTTAGGGACCACATAAGACTGGTAAGAGAGTGGAGAATTTTGCCTGGCCAAGGTAGCAGTGCCTCCCAAGGACTGGTGTTGCCTTCGTGGGTACCTGGGATCATTTGCTCATCTCTTAGACTAATTGGATACCTCTTCTCCCCTAAACAAATAGTACTAGATGGAAAAGGAACAGAGAAAAGCAGTGATCATCCCACATTTCATACTTCTCTGTTTGATTTCACTTTGAAGACAGGGCAGTCGGCGATCATAGCAGGTGATGTCAGTTGCCGTGATGTGTCTCTGCTCCTCTTACTTCCAGCCCTGTTCGTCTGCTCTTTTAGGATTTCATCTTTTTTTTTTTTCTTGCATATTATTTAAGCCCCTCCGTGATCTATCTGGTCCTAGTCTGCTTTTTTAAGTAATCTTTCATTACTCTAGACTTGTACTATTTCCTTCTTCCTGAAAATAAATGGTTAGTCCCACCTTTTTGCCTTTGTTGCTCCTTTGGCTACTTTCTAAGAGTGGTAGCATCCCTGTTATTTTCCGCCTGGTATATAAATTATATGAGTCTTTCAAGGTTCAACCCAAATGCCTATCGCAAACTCTTGATTTATTCAGTTCTTAGGGAAAATCGCCTATAACCAGATAATGCAGCTATGTGGGCATAAAGCTTATTTGCTCTGGTAACTTTTAAATCCTTGAGAATAGGAAACATGTCTGTCCCAGGTTTTATATCCTGAGTAACGTTAAACATGGTTCTTGCCACTTGGCAGGAGCCGGTGGTCATTTGTTGAGTGGCTGCATGAACATCAGTCTTCTGACCTGTTTGTGTCCAGTTCAGGCTTTCTCACCTCCCTTTTAGACCTTTTGGGATCCGTTTTTATTTATTTTACTTTTCTGGGAGTTTGGCGGGAGGAGGAGAAGTCTGTCCTCTGCTCTTGCCTTTGCTCTCTGTGCCTGGAATTACCTCTGGGGAAATGTGACACTTTTTGCTTTTGTCTCAGGCTTTCCAGGCTAATGTGGAGAAGTTTCTCTCAGATCGGTGGTGTTCTTTAGGTGACTTGTTCTTGCCAACCCTCCTTGGGGAGCCTTCGTTGGGGAGGACGGGAAGGGCAGAGGATGTGGGCACCTCTGCCCTTACCTTGGTACGTGTGGTGTTTCTGTATCCCATGGTCACCGTTTCTGATGGTAGGACTTTGACCTGACCGGTCAGCTTCCCGGGAAAGATGATACATGTTGATACTGTGAAAGTGAACTTTCCCAAGACATTCTTTTGGGAATTTTCAACGCTTTTGTGGTTCTGTGCAAGTCACTTACCTGCTTTGGACATCCAGGCCAGGCTGCAGGACCCTCTGTACAAATGAAACAAAATCTTCTGCTGTCCTGTGGGACTTCAGTGATGGACAGCACCAGTGCCGCTGATTCCAGAGAAAGGTTTTGTTGGGCAGAGCACAGGACTCGTCTGCGGTACCCTCTTCCAATTTATGTGGTCTGGTGCTGTGTAAATCCTTTCTTGGTCAGGATTCCCATCAGCAAGAGTAACTTCCATTTATTTCCTCCTTAATGATGACACAGTATTATAAGATGTTTATATTATCCCTATACATATTGTATTTTCAGAATGGAGAGAATTTAAGTGATTTGCTGCTAGTAAGGTTTTTCTAAGTCATGATGCTAACATGGACTTGACCTTAAAATCAGTAGTTAATGCTTTTTCCTCTTTTTTAATACACATTTGCTTCCCGGACTGGCTTTGATTATCTATCTATCCATCCATCCATCCATCTCCATATCTATATCTATACCTATTCATTGAGTATATTTATGAATATATATATATATTCATTCATTCTATATATGAAGATCGGTAGGAAATTGAACAAGGTAGATCTGTAATGGAACACATTCCCCGTGTGACAAGGAATTCCAATATGTTACTTTCCAGGCTTCCTTAGTGGAATGTTCTTCTTAGGTAAGTGGGAAGAATGGGATGCTTTTGAAGATACTGGTAGAGTGGCAGTGAAACACATCACCTCTTTGGGTTTTGGGAGTTGGTTCAGGCTGGTAAGGAAATGACTTGTGGTAATACAGCCCGGGCAGGCCTAAGAGAAGTCTCCTTTACCTGACACAGTGCATCTGCTATTGCTGAGAAGCCAGGGCTGAAGCTGACCTCATCCCTCATCCCAGCCAGGTGCTCCACCCTTGGCCACACAGCACCTGGGCTGGCTTTTTAAGGAGACCCTGCTGGGGAAAGCTTCCTGGTCCGGAGAAGGGACGGGCTGTGCAGATAGCTGCCCAGCTGGGGAGGCCTGATGCAGACGTGACTGAGACCTCCTTGGGAGATTGACGTCCTCTCCTGTTCATGAGCTCATCTGTGGATAAGAGGTGCTGTGGTGGAATGGGCTTTGCCTTTAGAAGGTGGAAAGTACCCAAATGATGCGTTCTTTTGAGTGCAGCTTTAACGTTTCTCAGCCTAAAGACTAAAGACGTATTTCTGTAAGGTTTGCTCAAGCTAAGAATGGTGATTCGCCACTTCATTAGATGGCTCACCTCCCTGAAAAAAGACATTTAGCCTCTTCTCCTGGACTGCCCTGAACCAGGAATTTCTTGCAGGAATTCCAAGGACATCCTTAAACAGCCAAACACAACTTCTGCCTTGGTGTGTAGGCACACTTCTGTTTCTGTCAAAGTAAATCAGGCTGGTAAGTCATAAATTAGGAAAACATTTTGGGACTTGTGTTTATTTATTTAACAAGTAGAATAAATAGCTGGCCTCAGAAAACCCAAAACAAAACAAAAACAAAAGTCCAATCTCGGGTCAGTTGACAGAGGATCGTTTTACTGTTTGCCAACAGTGAGGCTGTACCTTCTCTGGGAGGTGGGAAGCCTTTCCTCTGTCATACTCTGATCTTATTTGCTGTCCCCTTCCATCTTTTGTCACCTTGCTCTTCTTGCCTCTGCCCCATGAGTTGGGTGGGGACATGAAAGCCTAGGAGGGAAGTGCTGGGGGCCCTTTCCTATCTCAACTGTTTATTTCCCTGTCTCTTCTCCCTGTTACAAAGTTTCTCCTTGATTTGCTTTTATCAAGTTTGTGAATGACTCCCTTTGTCAAGCTTATTGGAATGCCCTGTGGGAGGGATGCTATGCAAAAAAATAATTGTATTGCATAACTGCCCAGTCCTTAGAGATGCCAGATAGCCCTTGGCCCCAGAACAGACCCTCCTTGCTGGCAGGTCCTGTGAAAGCAGGACACAGTGTATGTGAGAGGTGGCTCTGTCCTCCACCCAGGTACCACAGGGATGACCTTTACCCCAGCTCTGATAAAAGGCTTATTTTAGGTTTCTAAAATGACTGTCTTTCCTTAGCCCAGAAGGGGGTGTTTTCCTGAGTGTATGGGTGCTTTCCCTGTGTGATTGTTTCCAGCTGCCGTTTCTTCACAAACGTCAAGTTTGTCTTTCCTGTGTCACCTCGACGCACCTGACGTTTGTGACTAATTATTAAAAAGGGCAGCCTTTTAGTTTATTTTGATGAAAATAAAATCCCAGAGAATTCTGTTCAATACAGTATAATCGAGCAGGTGACATGTTGGTGTTTGGGATTTGGAAAAGCGATCCAGAAAAAAAGTAGAGTTTTTGGCATCGTAGTTGGAAGAGCAAGAAGCTCCAAGGTGAACTTCAGGGATTTGTTACTGACACTGTGTGTATCCTCTGAACTAATTCCAAGCCTTTAAACTTAATACCAAGCAGCCAGGCCAAGGCAGTCACTGGGCTTAGGGAAGGGCCATTTTGAGGCAAAGAATCGTGCAGTGTGCTCCTATCCAGATAACATTTTCCTCCCCCTGTGAAATCAGATTAAATCAACTTCGGTTTGGAGGGTGTGGAAATGGAGGGGGTGTCATTGCACTCTTGGCTGTTTTGTTTTGTGGTAGCAATAGTGATTAGTGGGAGGTATCTAGCTGTGAAGGATGCAGATGAGATAGCTCTAAAAGCTAACATTATTTCAGAAGAGGATTTTATTTGGTATAGGCAGTTGCACACCGTGTTTATTAACCTTTCTTTATGAAACTTTCATTAATTGGCATGTTCTGTATGCTCAAGGGCAAAATATCATGTATGATGAAGTACAGCAGGTTCAAAGTGTTTGGGTCATGGTACATCCCTAGAGCTCCGAAACAATGTCATGAGGATGATACGTACTAACACAAAGAGAGCTCCAAGATATACACCAGTGGCTAAAAGCATCACATGGCAAAATGAAGAATCGAGGTGAATACCATTTCTTTTTTAAAAAAGAGATGGCAGCAGACCAAGGCAGAATTTGACCCCAGATGAGGAAGGTTCAACCACTCCGAAGTCTGTTCATGGAACACTGTCAACAGGGCTCTTTTCCAAATTATGCTGTGTCACATTATTTTTTGGCTTTCATTTATGCTTATTCCCCTTACTCATGCCTTTCCCCCTTTGAACCTTTTTGCCTGTGTCTGTTCATCTTTTAATTTGTATATATTCTTGACAAACATGTTGTTTAGCGTTCGTTTCCCTCCCCCGCCCAGGTGAAATTCATGTAAACAAAATGACAGAAACGTCAAATTAACCCTTTAAGAATGAACAATCCAGCTGCATTTAGTGCATTCACAATGCTGTGTAACCACCACCTCTGCCTCGTTCCCAAACTTCCATCAACCCGCAATAAAACCCTGGCCCAGTCAGCAGTTGCTCTCCGTTCTCCCGTATCCCAGCCCCCAGCAACCACCAGTGTGCTTTTCTCTTTTATTTTCCTTTTCTTGGGGGACCACGCCGTGTGGCTTGCGGGATCTTAAGTTCCCTGACCAGGAACCGAACCCGGGCCTTGGCAGTGAAAGCACCAAGTCGTAACCACTGGACTGCCAGGGAATTACCCTGCTTTCCATTTCTAAGGGTTTACCTATTCTAGATATTTCATATAAATGAAATTACAGAATACTGTGACCTTTTGTGTGTGTGCATGTGTTTTTGAATCAACTTAATTGAGGCTTAATCTACATAAATAAAAGGCGCACATTTCTTAGTGGACCTTATACATAGTTTGTGTTTGCTTGTTTTGCATCGTTTGCATTTACTGACAGCACCCCCGTTTTGCAGACGAGGACTGTGGCTCAAGGAGGCTATTCCATTGCCCTGCAGCAGCGTGTGACTGTGGATGGGCCGGCTCCAGAGCCCGTGCTGCTGACCACTGCTGTCCATGGCCTCTCAGCTCTCCTAGACGTGCGGTTCCAGAGCTTGCGTTTTCTCGCGCAACGTGCTGTCTTTCCACACTGACAAAAAGTGGCTCTAAAATATTCCGCTGTTTGTACCGTGGTAGAACTATTTCCCCATTGACGGGATGGATTTTTGGGATGTTTCTGTTTTTTGTGTGTCATGAATCATATTGAAGGGACCATTAAGGACTAAAGAAAATTCTAAAGTAATATATGTTTATACATTATGGAAATATAGCCAAGCAAGGAGAATAAGTGAAAACAAATATATGAGTTTCCTCAGAGGTAACCACTATAAACATTTTTAAATATAGCTTTCCAATCTCTTTTATGCATTTTTTTTTTTAGAGGAAAAGAAAGCCCTTTAGGAAAAAGGATGATGGGCAAATGAAGTTTTATAATAGAAGGTTTACAATATATTATACAGATAGATTTTTTTTGTGGTACGCGGGCCTCTCACTGTTATGGCCTCTCCCGTTGCGGAGCACAGGCTCCGGACGCGCAGGCTCAGCGGCCATGGCTCACGGGCCCAGCCGCTCCGCGGCATGTGGGATCCTCCCGGACCGGGGCACGAACCCGTGTCCCCTGCCTCGGCAGGCAGACTCTCAACCACTGCGCCACCAGGGAAGCCCTAGATAGATCTTTTATATATTGTATATATAGCTCTTTTTATCTAATTAGTAATAGTGAATATTTGCTAAGTGCTTAAAATGTGACAGACTGTTGTAAGTGTTTTCTACCATTTCACAGGAATCACGTAAGGGGTGTTTTGTTATTACAGCACATGAGGAGGTTTATGCATGTTTTAAATTCATATAAAAGGTTTTGTGTTCTAGCTTTTACTATTTTTTACTTTTTTTTTTTAAACTCAGCACTATGTTCTTATGGTTAATCTATTTACCTTGCTGTGTTTACTTAGACATCAGTGCCACCTTATCTTTTCCTCTAACTCCATGCACAGGACTGTAGGGCACATCCTGTATGTGCCCTCAAGGACCTGCGGGAGGAGTCGCTGGGACATATGTCCAGGAACAGGATACACGGATCACGGGAGGGTGTACTCAGACATATAGACCAAGGCAGATCCTCCTCCAGAATGGCTGTGCTGGAATCTACGCTCCTAGTCTCTCTGTTTTCTGTGGTTTCAAAGATATGTGTATAAATGTCTAGAGAAGGGACCAAAAAGATATATACACCACACCGGTGACACTGGAAACACATACAAGTGGACCAGGAGGAAGAGGATGGTCAGAGGGTACCTCAAGCCTTGCTGGTCATGATTTGATATAAGGAGGATGTCTTTGTGTGTAACTTGTCATTATAAGTTACTGCTTAAAAAGTCTGGAAACCTGACCTTTACGTAAAGTTTACTGTTGTATTCTTTGAATATGTTTGGAATTGTGAATGCATGGATGAAGATTAGTCGTGGCACATGGGATGAGGTCTTTTGCAGCTCGGTGTGTTTTGAGACCTGCTCTGAATAGTTACCCTAGTAGTACCTGTAAACCCTCTTTAGACATTTAATCCAGGCCCCCCACGTCAGGTGGCTCAGCGAGGTGAAGTGATTTTCCCAAGGGCGCAGGGTCAAGACGGTTGGCCAGGTTTGCTGTGGAGAGGTGGTGCTGGGGAGATGGGCCGGAGTAGAAGCCTTCTCTCTGGAGGGCTAATGTTTTGAAAATCAAGGTTTGGGAGGAAGTCAGTGCTGCCTGACTGAGGTGGGGAGGGAACATTCTCAAGAACAGTGAGTTTCAGTAACTTCCTTGTCCAAACACTTAACTGAATGAATGTATTAGTTTGGTCTGTTTACTAAGCACAGGGTATTAAGATACTCTTTTCCTTATGAGCGCTTCTCTGTAGAGTGAAGGTGTGTGGCCTTCACGTCGGGATTCAAGCTTCCTTCTTTTCACCTCTTCTGAAGTGGGAGAAACAAGGGTTCTGGATGACTGAAGAGACACTTTTTAAAGGGACCATTCTGGTTCCTCGGGGATATTATTTTCAACTGAGATGCCTCATACTTTCTCAGGAGCCCAAATGCATAGCGAGCAATTGGTCACCTTTTACGTGCAGTTTATCTTCAAGGATTTCTCCAGTGCCTGCCCTGTCACCTTTACCCACACCCTGATCATGGTGCATAACTTGGTTTATAACAGAACCAGTGAATGTTTGTGTCTGAATTTTACTTTCAAAACCAGGAATAGGGATATTGGCACGAATGCACTGTGCAGAAAGAGGAGGTGTTTGCGCACAGCCACAAAGATAGGTGCTTTTCTCCTCTTGCCCAGTGGTAATGCTGGTTTCCTCTGAGGAGCTACCTGGGGACAGAAGACGGCATGTTGTGGATGGTGCTTTATGAGGTAGACATAGGTTTACTGCTTACAACTAAGTAAAATAAAAAAGAATATATTGGAAGGCAGATGCAGATACAAAGTCACATCTTTAAGACAGGAATGTTTCCTACCACTACCTGTTGCCCAGAACTCACTGGTTTGGAGGTTAAAGGAACAAGGCATGGTTGAGAAGGCAGAACTGCCAGCTTCTGTGTTCTTCCCAGGGTTGGTGAACTCTGTGTAAACTAGAACAGAAATGACCCTTATGAACAGGTACACATGTGTGGTAAGTACCTGATGGGTGTGTGCTGACCAATAAATACTACTATTTCCTCCTTCTGACTCATATAGTTGAAATGAAGGCTAGTCCCTCTGATTGCCGTGTATACTTATGTTGAGCAGGGAAGTTGAGCAATCCTGCTATATTAAGTAACAGTCTGGAGACAAAATAGGTGCAATGGGAGAGATAACAGTTGTGCTTTGCCTTCTGGGTGAATTTAAGTTAAAACCTTCTTATTATCTAGACTTACAGCTACTGAATAATCTTTTGCCCAGAATACTGAAGATGCAAGATTTTTAAGTTAGCTTGAGAGGAACTGAACAGTTTGTTCAGTGAGATTAGATGACCATAGAGAGAACGGGCTGATTAATTACCTTCCCTTTTTTTTTTTTTTTCTTTTGCTGTACGCGGGCCTCTCACTGTTGTGGCCTCTCCCGTTACGGAGCACAAGCTCTGGACGCGCAGGCTTAGCGGCCACGGCTCTCGGGCCCAGCCGCTCTGCAGCATGTGGGATCTTCCCCGACCGGGGCACGAACCCATGTCCCCTGCATCGGCAGGCGGACTTTCAACCACTGCGCCACCAGGGAAGCCCCTTACCTTTCCTTTTTAACTATATAATTCCTGCTCATGCTTGAGATGTTGATGAGCACATTTTTGCTTTACTTCAGAGAAAGACCAGTGGAATAACAATTAAATTGTATAGCATTTTATGTAGATTGCCTTTCAGATGAAAAGAAAACCTACCCCGGTGTTCCCACAGAAAACAAAAAGGAGATGAAAGAATTTTTCCAAGTGCCGATTTTAGATCCTTTATTCAAAGTGCGACAGTTTGCTTAACTGGTAGATAAATAAATGGGAGTGTGTGTCTTGATGTTTCTCTGCAGCTTGTATGATCTGGGAACTGGTAATGAAATTTGCAACACGCCTAAGATAGAAAATTATATGAAACCACGATATATATTTTCTTTCATAGCTGTTCTCTGAGCCTGCATGTGTGGGCCCCTTTCAAGAAGGGGAGGGAGAAAGGGTGATAAATGACCTTTGAAGTGAACTTCTGATACTTGCATTACAATTTTGTGGGTTTAAGCTTTTAATTTTTATAATTGTGGGCGATAGTTGTGAAGAGTTTCCAGTATGTTCTCAGTAGTAGTGTTACGACCCTTAAAAAATGTAGCACATTTATCTGCCTGTTTTATCTGCTCTTTTTGAGTTCAGACCTGGCATACCCTTGCAGCATGGTGGTTTGGAGGGGGGGATTGGGATTTTTTTCAATTACATTAGTTTCTTATGGTAGGAGAAAAGTTATATATCTAAGTAGACATTCGGCGTCATGATTGAGTCTTATTCCCCACCCCCCCTCAAAAATGGTCTTTTGGTAGTCTCTTGATAATTTCCATCATTCTTTTAAATGTCTAACTTAACTAAAATTCATTTGATTTTTTTTTTGCTTAAGACTTTGATCACCATCAATGAAAATTTATCAAAACTGCTTCAGTGCAGCTTCTTCGTTCATGCCTGGGGATGCAAAGGAGCAGAACCTAAGATTTGGGGGGTTAACCAAAACAGAAGGTAGGTGGGCTTCTCCGGGGTTAGGTGGAAGACGGTGGAACATTTGGTTTTAGACGGATTTTTGGTGCCCTTGGGATGCCCACTAAGCTTGTTCTCTCAGGTAAGCTGGGCGAGTGGCGTGGTAGAAGCTTAATACAACAAAAGCGTACTTCTTGTTCTCAGAGTCTTTGGCGAGTCTGGGAGATGCTCCAGGTCAGCTGTCTTTCCTGCAGCAACTCAGTGATCCAGGCTGCTTCAATCTTGTGGCTCTGTCATCTGATTGCCGCAGGAGGGGAGGGGCTTCGGAAGCTTTCCGGTGCCTCAGCCGTGAAGAGTGACTCGTCACTGCCCACGTTTCATTGGTCCTGCCAGTCACGTGGCCTTGCCTATTGCAAGGTAATGCAGTGCTGTTGCCTTCAGGAAGGAGATACTGGTGAGCCCTCGTAAAGTCTGTCACGTGTGTCTAATTGAGGACGGGGTCTCGGAGGAGAGATTGGAACTAGACATGAGGATTTGAGAGGAGTCATTGTGTGCACTCAAAGGCGCAGCTTTCCATGATGGTTTCTCTGCACGTAGCTTTCTTCATAACCTAGGCTGTATTATGCTGCCCTAGAAAAATATAAAGGTAGCTGTTGACACTGTCAAGGAAGTCAGGAAGGTTCTGTTGGTCCTTTGTTGATTCCTGTGCTGTGTTTACATTGTCTGCCTCCAAAAGTGTACTTGCACCTTGTCGATTGATCCTTTTGGGTGGTGTGAACTTGTAGGTTAGCGGGTCCTTAAATCTTTTTTTTTTTGCGGTACGCGGGCCTCTCTCACCTTTGTGGCCTCTCCCGTTGCGGAGCACAGGCTCCGGACGCGCAGGCTCAGCGGCCATGGCTCACGGGCCCAGCCGCTCCGCGGCATGTGGGATCTTCCCAGACCGGGGCACGAACCCGTGTCCCCTGCATCGGCAGGCGGACTCTCAACCACTGCACCACCAGGGAAGCCCAAGGGTCCTTAAATCTTGATGACAACAATTTGTCTTGGCCAGAGCTTAGGTGGTGAGCGGGTGAAAATGCTTATTATTATTCTCAATGGGATTAGGAGAGAGTTTGTGTGTACTCTCATGCATATTAAACATTATGAGGACACTGGCTTTCTACTATCTTTTTTCCCAAGAATGTTCATCACTTGCCCTTGACATTGGAACGTATGATCATACTTCTGCCACTAAGCCCGAAACGTCCACAGAGAAGGGACCTACTGGGTCAGAGGATGAGCCAGTTTTGGTGGGTGTTTACTGCTCTGATTCTTCGTCTCTGATCTTGCCTTTCCCCACCCCTTTTTCTTCTCAGCAAGTCTTCCTCTTTACTCTTCCCTCCATGGTCTTTGGGAGCAGGCAGACCTACAGTTGGAGCTTGTTCCTGTGACCAGCTGTTTGACATTGGGCAAAATTTACTCTTCAGTCCTCAGTGTTCTTATCTGGAACATGGGGCTAAATGGCTGCCTCATGGGCTTTTTAGTGTTTAGAGATGTATGCAAAATACTACAGCACCTGGCATTTAATTGCTCAATAATTGTTAGCTGTGTTTAGAATTATTTCCCATATTTCAAGGCACTCATGAATAATTCCTTCATGAAAGCTTACTTCGTTATTTCACCAGGCCGTGGATGTTATTTACTCCATTGATCTGCCAAAGCGCCTGAGATCTCTGCTAACATTTTGTTTTTTTCTTTATGTGTATTCATGTACTGAGACTTAACATGCTGTGGGGCAGTGAGTATCCTTAACTCATTGCTGATTCTGCTGCATTGCCTTCCCTGTGTGGTGCAAGTAATGGGTGCTCAATTAAAGGTTAAATTGGCCCAAAATTAGACAGAAGGGGAGAGTTGCTTCCCTAGTTAGCATATATATAGATAGATAGATAGATAGATACACACACACACACAGAGATGTGTGTGTATGTATGTGATTCTCACTGTTTATGTAACTGAAACTTTAACGTAACAGAAAGGGGGAAAACAAAAGAAATAATGAAAACGCTGCAAATGGCATAAACAGTAATCATAAAGCAGCAGTTCCCGAGTGCTCAGAGGACAGCTTAATACGACCTTGGTCATTTATGTCGCCGAGAAGGTGGCTTTCATTTCTCTGCTCAGCTGCTTGCAAGGCTCACAGCTTTCTGACTGGTTCTGCCTATGGGAAGTTGTACCTGTTGGGGCAAAAGAGGGGTGTTAAATGAGTCTGTCCTGGGGGCTTCCCTGGTGGTGCAGTGGTTGAGAGTCCGCCTGCCGATGCGCAGGGTACACGAGTTCATGCCCCGGTCCGGGAAGATCCCACATGTTGCGGAGTGGCTGGGCCCGTGAGCCATGGCTGCTGAGCCTGCGCGTCCGGAGCCTGTGCTCCGCAACTGGAGAGGCCACAACAGTGAGAGGCCCGCCTACCGCAATAAATAAAAAAATTAAAAAAATGAGTCTCTCCTGAAGTCGGAGACTCATTAAGTGAGTGGATTTACCCACTGTTATGCTTGTATTGTAGACCCAACTTGTGTCAGTGGAGTTGGTTTCCTTTCCTCTTAGAGGGGCCTCATTGGTCTTCCTGCCTCCAGGCCATCAGAAGAAGCTTGGAGACGTGTGTGAGTCCCCCCGCCCCTCACTCAGTACCTCGGATTGATCGCCGTCTTTGAACGCTGGATCCTCCAAGACGTCCTTAAGAAAGCTCTTGTTTTCTCATTCCTTTATTCTCTTCGATAAGTGAGTGGAATGTTGGGGGTCTGCCTTATAGTCTGTAACACCATAAAATGTGAAAGAATGTAGAGCGACCGTAGTGTGCGGAGGCAAGTACTCTCATTTTACAGTTAGGGGTTGCGTGCTTTGCTCAGAGTCCCCCAGGGAACTGAGAGTTTTGATTTTCGGCTTTTTGCTACAGCACTCAGCTCATCAGGTGTCTCTTTGTGCTTGTGCCAGGAAGTAGGTATTGTACTGTATGCACCCGACAGAGAAACATGGGTAAACATGTCCCCTGTGGGATTTTTGGAGACCAAAGAAGGCCCCTGTGAGGACATTGCTGTCCTGTGTGTTGTGACTGGGATTGTGCTATGCCTTGGTGTCGAATCAGATGGATGTGACGGGGTTGATAGAATTATATAAATTTACAAAGCTGCTTAAAAGGAACCGACTGCTAAAACACACTTCCTCGTTTCTTGCCTTAATTGTCAACAGTAGGGCTTTTGTAGGATTGTCCTCTACTGAGTTGCTTGTTCAAAGATCTGCTACTAAGGGAGTTGAATGTATATATTAAAAAACCCATTACAGTAAAACTTATTATAGTCCATATAATTCTCAATAGTAATTTATTTATTTATTTATAACTTATTTATTTATTTTTGGCTGCATTGGGTCTTCGTTGCTGCACATGGGCTTTCTCTAGCTGCGGCGAGCGCGGGCTGCTCTTTGTTATGGTGCGTGGGCTTCTCATTGCGGTGGCTTCTCTTGTTGCGGAGCGTGGGCTCTAGGCGTGCGGGCTTCAGTAGTTGTGGCATGCGGGCTCAGTAGTTGTGGCTCATGGGCTGTAGAGCGCAGGCTCAGTAGTTGTGGCGCACGGGCTTAGTGGCTCAGCAGCATGTGGGATCTTCCTGGACCAGGGCTCGAACCCGTGTCCCCTGCATTGGCAGGCGGATTCTTAACCACTGCGCCACCAGGGAAGTCCCTTAATAGTTAGTACTTTAAATTTGGCTTCAGAGATATTATTTTTTTAAACTTTAATATTATAAAGTACATTTTAATTGCAAAACAATGCACGCTCATTGAAGAAAAATTGGAAAATGTAGAAAAGCACAAAGAAGAAAATATGTCACCCGTAATCCTATGGCCAAAAGAGGAAGCAATATTTTGGTGTTTACTGTATATTCATAAAATTGGAATTACATTGTACATATTTTATAACCTGTTATATTAAATATAGTATTAATTTCCCCTTGTCATTACATATTATTCTAAGATAGACATAGGGTTATTTAAAAATTGCTTTCAACATTTTCTCAGGAAAAATTTTCAAACATGCAGCCAAGTTGGAAGAAACATGCAGCAAACCTGGAAGAAATTTACAGCGAATACCCATATGTTCATCACCTATGTTTTACCATTAATACTTTACCATACTTTTTTCATCACTTATCCATCTATCCACCCTCTCTCTTCATCCGTCAATCCATCTTGCTGCATTTTCCCTGCATTTCAAAGTAAATTTCCGTGAAGTGTATTGCTTTTAACCAAGCTAGTTAACCTTCATAATTGTTTTTGGTTTATACCAATATTCAAAGGAATTTGTATTCTCTGAGCACATACAAAGGAAGGCCCGGAAAACTTGCCAAGAGAATTTTGTTGGGTGTAGTGAGAAGGACATCCAGGGACCTAAAATTTGCCTTCGAACAGGGTGTTTGTCATTAGCATCTGAAGTGGCAAATAAAGAACCATCTGCTTTTATGCCTAAAGCTGAGTTCAGCATGGGGACAAGGAGAATCTTTAGAGGGTCCAATGCTTCTTTCCCTTGTGGTTCTCAATGCTGTCAGAGCCCCCAGTACTTGGTAAATAGCGAAGGTGGATTGACTTGTTGGGAGGAAAAGCACTTCTGCTCCAGTTGGGGCGGTTGACTCCCAGCTGCCCTGTGGCCCCGGGAATGTGCTTTCCTGCTTGCTTCTGCCTAGGGCTCCCTGGGCAGGAGGTTGAGGCCCTGTTGCTCTGCTCTGTAACTGCACTCTCGCTTCTGCTGGGGACAGATTTCCTGCTAGTTTAGGTGGCTTCCTGTTTGAGTGAGAGGTTCTTCTGTTTTGGCGATGGTGGTGGAATGTTGATGGTGGTGGAATGTTGATGGCCGGCGTGGGCCGACGACCTTGGTGGCCACAGAAAACACGTCTGGCTCGTATCTCTCCGATGCCTGCTTTTAAAGCTGTATATCCTAAGGGGCAAGACCGGGTGCAGCCACCTTGCTCTGTGTGCAGTTCCCAGCATATAGCACCTTGTGTGCTTAGCCCCTTAATAAATGCTGATAGCCAAGGAGCCTGTCCCTGTTAAACCCTCCAGAATCCCTGTAGTTAGTTCTACTCTGCTAGCACGTGGTACCCGCTCACAAGCATTTTAAGAACACGCATTGGTTCTACCAAGCGTGTCACCTTTTCTTGTGTTTGCAAGTGGCTGTAGGCCCTGGAGAGAGCAGGCTCTGTGCCTCCTCCTTCCCCTTCCTCTTTCCCGTGTTTCACATTCCAATTCCAGGGTGTTCAGTCTCGGTGTCACGTCAGCGCCGCTGAAAACTATAAGAAGCCTCAGTCCTGCCATTGGTGACAGCTCTCACCTGTTTTTTCTCATAAACCCAACTGCCTTCCTGGGAACTGGGGTCTGTGGAGCCCTGACTTGACATAACTAGGCTGCACACGGCCATTCCCCTTCCCTTATTTTTGTCTTCATCTCTTCCTTATTCTTGTTTTCCTGAGGGCAGTCGATTCTTAGCCGTCTCAGGCACATCATCTGGTTTCTGAATTATCCAGGTTCCTTGATTTTTCCCTCGGGCAATTTCAGTTCTCATTGTCTGGGTTGGCTGGGACCCTGATGGTTGGAAAGAATGTCTAGTTTCTCTTGTGCCCCACCTGCTTTCTCTCCCCTCTAATTCATGGAGATTTGGACCTCTGGAACATTTGTCAGTGTCTTCAGAGATCTTTGGTTGTCCCAGCTGGGGAGGGCTGAGAGAATGCTACTGACCTCTCATGGATAGAGGTCAGGGTTGCTGCTAAACATCCTACCGTCTAGGGATAAGCCCTTACAAGAAAGAATTATCTGATCTAAAATGCCGATAGTTCAGAGGCTCAGAAACCCTGCCCTAGATTTAAAGGTGCTTTTTGGGAAAATCTTCCCATCGATGGCATTATATGACCTCCATGCCAATATTACACCATCCCCTATCAGAAAGTTCATCTGTACATCCAGCCTAAGTCTCTCTTTTTTTTTTTTTTGCGGTACGCGGGCCTCTCACTGCTGTGGCCTCTCCCATTGCGGAGCACAGGCTCCGGACGCGCAGACTCAGCGGCCATGGCTCATGGGCCCAGCCGCTCCGCGGCATGTGGGATCCTCCCGGACCGGGGCACGAACCCTCAGGCGGACTCTCAACCACTGCGCCACCAGGGAAGCCCAGCCTAAGTCTCTTATGCTTCAGTTAGTTGCTCTGAAGTGGAGATGAAAATGTGTGCTCACCGTCTCCTGAGTATGGTCATACTCTCCCAAGCTGATCTCAGTTAACTTTTAAAATTTATCCTCTTATAGCCTCTTTTCTGCCTCTCTTTTTAATCTCTTGAGATGTCTTCCAAATTTTTCAGGTATTAATATTATGTCTCAAATTGTAGTGACCCAATCCAGAGGCAGCATTCTAGCAGTTTGGCCAATACCGCATGCGACGAAAGTGGTTATCTTTGGGGTGGATCTGGTCGAGGTGGGAGGGAAAATCATGACCAACCATGTAAACGACTGCTAGGAGAGCAAGAAAACAGCTACTTCTCCTGCTCATTAGAGGGAGTCCTTTTCCACATCAGGGAGACCTGGGTAGAAATCTTTACCCTGCCACGTGCAAAAAGCGGGCCACAGGCCTCAGTTTTCTGAGCCATAAAATGGGGATGAAACACTTCAGAGGGTTGTTGGGAGTGTAAAGTGAACGGGACGATGTCTGTACGAATGATCATTAGCTCCTTGGGGTAAGTAGGGACTTGGTGTTTTAATTAACTGCGTCCATGGTTTTCGTTGGAGAAGATACTCAAAAAATTGGGAAATCTACAGAGGTAGTTTGAGTTTGATGGTGGTTTTCAAACTTTATTGTGCAGAAGAGTTCCCAGGGTGCTTGTTCAAGCATGCAGGTCCTCAGGCTACAGCCCCAGAGATTCTATTTGGGAAGTTTGGCCGAGTCTGGGCATTTTTTTTTTTTTCAGAGTAACCCAGGTGGTTCTGATGCAGGTGGTGCACAGGTAACACTTGGCGAAATCCTGGCTAGTGGCTACCAGGTGAGCTTGAATGAGGAACCCCCACCTTCTCAGGAAGCCTGGCTCCAGCTAGTTGGTTTCTGTTTCTCTGGGGCCATTGACAAAGAAGAATGTTTTAGAGCTGTTTCAAGCAGGACAGAACTGTTCTTTGTTCTTGCTTTTAATGGTAACTGGAGGTATCTTATTTTTATTTTATGGAGGTATCTTTTTATTGGATGATCTCCTCGAACGTTATTTTGACTCAGAGTCCTAAGTCTCGCGGGAACTAGCTCAGGAACCTGGGCTGGGGAAATCTCCTTGACCGTTGGATGATGGAATTGTGATCTGGGGTGGGGAAGGGGCACGTTGGAGGGAGGTGGTGCTTATCCTTAGTGGGGGTTTTGGAAGGCTTTGGGGAAAAAGAAGTGAGCCGTGGACGGGATTCCTCCCGGCTCCAAACTGCATTCCTTGAGGAATGGGATGAAAATGATCACGTTCCATCCATTTGCAAATTGTTCGTATCTAGTTTCTCTATTTCGTTGAGTTATGCCTGGCAATCTAGAATACTGACCACATTCGTATTTTAAAAAGTTTCTTTTCGCAGCCGAGGTTTGAGGGGTGGGAGGATGGTTCACTGAGCGGACCCCTGATGACCAGAGTTGCTAAGTCCTGAAATGAATGTTTGTGATTTCCTGACTTAAGGACAAAATAAACATCCAAGGCTTGCCCAGGAATATATTTTAATGCTTCCCCTGTGCTGCAGCTTCGGGTCTGCGTGTGTTCTCAGATCTCTTTCTGTGGCATATATTCTACCCACACTTTCTGTCAGGCACAGCTTCTGGTTGCCAGCTAAGGTCCGGCCTCTGCAATGTAGGCTGCGACTCCAAAATATTTTAAAAGAAAACCTTGGAAGGAATTTTCATCATTTATTTAATAAATGAAAGTGCTAGGCAGAAATCAAAAGTCAGCCAGGGAGTGCAGCCGGAAAATGTAAACCATGTGAGATGTGCCTTTAAAGTTGAGAACCCTTCTTGGAATCCCCTCCTCTCCTTCCCTCAAGAACTCCCTTTAAAGTCCTGTCTGTTGAATTTAATGAGTTTGAAGCTGTGAATATGATTTTTACATGAAAAGTGTATAAGCCAAAGAGTCAGGTTGCTTTGGTTGATATTTTTCAGTCCTGCATATAAGATGTTTGTTAAATATGTCCTAGTTTCTCTGAGTTAATAGAAGGTTGTTTTGTTTGATAATGTTGGGTCCCTGAGCCCATGGCAGGTGGACATTTCTGTGGATTTTATCATAATAAAACCAAATAGAGGACATATTATTTGTAAACTGGTACAAAAATAAAAGGTGAATGTTCAGTGGTTAAATGGTAGTGAAAAATGAGAAAGAAGGATTTGCTTAACTGAATAGTTTTTTTCCATTCCAAGTTTAACTAGTAGTATCCTTTAAATACATTTGTTTTAGAGTCAGGAATGAGGTTAGATAGTAGTTGGGTGTGGCAGCTCTTTGTAGATTTAAAGTGTGCTGATCTCTAAGACTAATGGTGTGGCATTTAATACTTCCATGGATTTTTTTTTTTTTTTTTGGTCTCGTAAGTCATTGCCTTTTCCCACTTCTTAAATATTTTGATATGGTTTTTGATATGTTTTGATAAAAGCATGGAAATGTTACTTTAAAGTTCAAGAGAGAAACGAAGGTGAATGCAAAATAAACATTATTTTGCTGGCCATATTTGGTCATTTTGGTTCTGGCTGGAGAATGTGAGGAATTGTAATACAGGTCAGATACCATCATGAAACATAATAGGACATCCGGATACTCTTAAAGCCCAGACATTTCCAAGGCCCTGCTGACAGCTTAATTATTTCAAGCAATATTTGATATGGCTGAATACCAGTTGTCCAAAGAATCTGGACATCCTTTTGGAGTCATTGTCCAGTGTGAGCCCTGGCAGAAGATGTGAAAGTCTGCATGGACATAATGTTGAGATGCAGGGTTCCCTTTTCCCTTTACAAAGGGAATTAGCATAAAGTGGTGCTTCTCCACCAGTGACTTTGAAATAGGATATAGTTTGCAAAACTGAACAACTTCCTCCGTTTTCTAGGATGGAGTTCAGGTTCTCCCAGGATGGGATCTGATGCCTAGATAGCCACCTCTTTTTCTCCTTCAGACATTCTCCTGAAATGATCGGCCTCATGAGTTAAGGATGGTGCATAAAAAGGTGGAAGAGGTGTCCCACTGTGGTCTCTGTGGCCGGTGGGAGTCTTCACAGAGGCTGCAGCTGGCCTCCTTTTAAAGCTGAGAACAAACTTCAGTGGTGTAAGCCTCTTGTCTGCTGAAGGGTATAACCCCTTTAAGGATCAGGGTATCAAAGGATATGGGATTTTTCTTTTAAGCATTTCCTGAAGCTAAAGCCCCTGGAAGCCCCGCCCTGCACCCCTGTGATACTTTTAGCATTGCCTAAAATATGATGCCACAGTGGAGAATCTGGAGGACAGCTGGGAAGCTGGCGATCGGATGAGCATGTTCCACTTTTTTTTAGTCACTCCTCAAGGAGTTAGGAAGCCTTAAAGGGAAGGCACAGCACAGTATTCTCGCTATATATAACATTTATCTCTATGTGTACTTTTTTAATTAAAAAAAAATTTTTAGTTTTTATTTTGTTATTGGAGTAGAATTGCTTTACAATGGTGTGTTAGTTTCTGCTGTGCAACGAAGGGCATCAGCTATACATATACATGTGTATAGTTCAGAGTTACCTGCACGTGTTTAAATGTAAACTATTTTAATGTAGTACTATTCTTAAAACATTCAGAGAGTTGCCGCCTGCAGCATTTCATCTGTGGACTCTTACCTGTAAGTACTCAGCCACTAGTGAAAGCTAAGACTTCGGCGAAAATTACAGTGCAGAGAGCGTGATGTCTCCTCCAAGTCCATATTCCGTTCGCTTATTTAAAAAAAAAAGTGCACACTCTATGGTGCAGGTTCAGCTAATTTCCTGCTGGGTTGGTGAGTTATTCTTGTATCCTAGGTAAATAATCCTTGAATGAAATTGATGTATTTCTTTTTACTCACTTGGTTTGGCAAATCATTGACAGACAAATGATTTTATTAGCAATTTAATGACTTAACAAATAGAGCAATTTTATAAGAGCCTTGAAGCTTGTGCATTTGGCATTGTTTTAGCGTTTATTTGCGCCAAAGGTGGGTTATCCCTTTGAAATTGTTAGATAAAACAGAGAGAAAGGAGAATTCAAATGCCCACTTTTAGGGTTAAAGGCAATATTTTATGGTTTAGTAACGTGTCGGGATATTGTGTTGCAACTAATGTAATTATAAACATTTTAGAAACGTGAAAAATATTTATGATCTAATTCACAATGCATTAGCAGAATACAGAGCTATAATTACTGTGACTGTATATGTGAGTGCATATAAATGTGTGTGTATGTATGAATAAGGATTAGAATGTAATATGCAACTATGAAAATAGCTGTATTTGGGTAGTGGGATTTAAGAAAAATTACTTAAAACATTCTTTGTCCTTGTTGTTTAGTATGGTTTCATTCTAAGGAAGGGAGGAAAAAAGCTTTCATTTGACTGGTTTATTTCTTTTAAGACTCCGAAAGTAAAAGAGTGGGACGGAAAAAATACCTTCAAATACTAAATATTTATATTTCTTCTTTTGGTTTTATAAAGTCTTCTTCATAGGAATCAGCATCCACAAATATCCATTTGTAAGAGATGACCGAACAATTTGTTTTTTTCCCGGAACTCTCTCTTGAATGTGTGCAACCCCCCCCCCCCCCCCCCTTGCTGGCCTCTTCTCACTTAGTAAATGGGAGATGGCAGCAATTTGGTTTTTACATCTCCTTCCCCTGCATCCTCAGCCTTCTTTGCTCTTCCTGTTGGAGGTTGATTGAGCAATGCCTGGTAGCTCAAGCCTTTTAAATGTCACCTGGAGCAAGTGGAATTTATTCTGGGGGACAGACCAGTCCTGGTGGACAAGTTTTGGGAAGGGTGAAGAGAGAATCAAGGCTGTTCGTTAGAAAATTCAGTGATGATTATAGTAGAGGCGATGCATATTTAGCTTTAGTACCTCAGTATTTCCCCCCCCAGGTAATTTCCAATCCATCAGCTCTCATCCTTGCCCAGATTATCATTAATTTGTGCCCACACATTTATGGCAGCTCCCTAACCAATCTTGCTGCATCTACTCTTTCTCCACATACAACCATACCTCCATAGAGCAGCCAGAGTGAGCTTGATAAAATATGAACCAGATCATCTAATTCTTCTTTTCAAAATCCTCCAAAGCACTTATTTTGGTCCACAAGTCTCTCTCCATATGGTCCCTGCCTACCTGTCTGACCATCCCTTTTTCCATCTGCCTTCTTAGTCAACAAGTTCTGGCTACGCTGCCTTTGTCTGTGTCCCTTGAGCTCTCCAAACTCATCCCTGACTCAGGCCCTTTACACGAGCTGCTCCTCTTCTTGGCACGCTCTGCCCACAGATCTTTGTATGGTGGCTTCTTCTCATCCACCTGATGTCAACACCTTAGTGAAGCTTCCTTGACTGTCGCAGCTCCGGGACTCTCCCCACCATTCAATATCACGCACGTCTGTTTTATTTTTTTCACAGCACTTACTGCAAAATAAAATTATTCATAGATTTAAAAAAAGCTAGTCCCCACCCCCATTAAAATGTAAACTCTAGGAAGGCAGGCACTTTTTTTGCTCTCTGCCTCCAGAACTTTAAATAGTGCCTGGCATATACAGGAAGCTCAGTGGAATCTGTTGAATGAATAAACAAGTACATATTCTCTGTCCTTATATGATTATATGACCTATAAATAGAAGTTCTTTTCAGCTCCAAGATACTGTTATTCTTTGCATGTTGAAGGTGTTATTACAATTATTATACATGGTTAGTAGATCAGGCTTTTGGTTACTGCCCCCCCGCCCCCCATTGGTGATGGAGTTGTTATACGTATCTATCCGTTTTGTTCTTACTCGGACGGGATGGGCTGAAGCAACAAAGTGAAGCTAGGTGATACATGAGGAGATGGAATCTGAAACTTGGGCTTTTTCGGGAGTTTGGTCCGCATACCATAGGCCACAGCCCAGAGCCTAGACCTGAAGGCCTGGCCATTATCACCAGCAGGTTTTTATTAAATTATGTGCAGGAGGGGTCATCTTGGTGGTGAACGAGGTGAATGAAGAGGGTAGGTAACTGCCTACTGAGAGCTTAGAGTTCAAGGTAGAAACATTAGTTAACCAAAAACTTGACAGCAAATTAATAAAACTAAATTACTTCCTATCATTTGTTGAGTAAATGAAACAGAAAGGAAATAAAGAAGTTTATCTGTTAAAAGATCAATTTAACAGGTACTTATTAATCCAGTTCAGCCCAGCTGTTAAAAAAGGTAATCAATGTGTGACTACAAGACATATTGAAACTCATGCCATCCTAAGCAGCTCTCCCTAGAATATACATCTGCTTCCAGAGATATGGTCACAGATATGAGGATCTGGGCCTCATGCTGTAAGAAGGTTTCAATTAAACAATATTAGTAATGATTCTTTTTCTTGAAGTATCATACTAAGTAATCTGTATATGTTGAATTTAGACATCATATTGCTCTTGTAAAGACTAATTGTTTCATGTGAATGTGACTAGGGGCCTGATATATATTGAATAAAAGCATTTGCAGATGAGTATCCTTAGTTGATTATAATATTTGAGGAATCATGTTTTCTGGATTAATAAATTTCCAGGTAACTGAAGCCCAACTTAATTTCAACCGTAGTTGCTGGAAATAATTCTAAGTTTAATTACACTTTGTTTACTGAGGCAGGGAAGGAGAATCGTCCTCATCTTTCATTTGTGGTGAATTTCTGAAAATATACCTGAAAAGTAATGAACTTTACATGTTAAGGGGAGGAGTGTTGAATCTTCATTTCTGAAGAGCTAAATACACATAAAATTCCTAAGTGTGGTTCCTTGGAGAAAGGGATTTGCTCCTTCTGGTGTCTTGCAGGCCAGGAGCCCATTCCCCAGGCTGGTCCCTCTGTTTTTTTGGGTTTTTTTTAAATTGAAGTATAGTTGATTTACAATGTTGTATTATTTTCAGGTGTATAGCACAGTGATTCAGTTATATATGTATATGTATGTTTGTATATATATATATGTATATATATGTGTGTGTGTGTATATATATTCTTTTTCAGATTCTTTTCCCTTATAGGTTATTAGAATATTGAGCATAGTTCCCTGTGCTATACAGTAGGTCCTTGTTGATTGATTGTCTGTTTTACATATAGTAGTGTATATATATTAATCTCAAACCCCTAATTTATCCCAGTGCCCTCACCCCCTACTTCCCCTTTGGTAACCATAAGTTTGTTTGCTGTGTCTCTGGGTCTGTTTCTGTTTTGTAAGTAAGTTCATTTGTATCTTTTTTTGTTTGTTTTAGATTCCACATATAAGCAATATCATATGATATTTGTCTCTGTCTGGTTTACTTCACTTAGTATGATAATCTCTAGGTCCATCCGCGTTGCTGCAGATGACCTTATTTCATTCTTTTTCATGGCCGAGTAATATTTCATCGTGTATATATGTACCACGTCTTTTTTATCCATTCATCTGTTGATGGACATTTAGGTTGCTTCCATGTCTTGGCTGTTGTAAATAGTGCTGCAGTGAACATTGGGGTGCATGTGTCTTTTTGAATTAGAGTTCTCTCCGGATATATCAAGCTGGTCCCTTTATCCCTGACTCCTCAGTCATCTGCTTTCCCATGCCTCATACCTCCCTCCCCAGTCAGCCATAGGGGGCTAGGAGGTGGGTCAGGCAGTTTCTAAACTTTCTACTCCCTTGTTAGGAGGTAAGTACCAGGAACCTTTGGGGGTGATTTGGGGAAGCTATATCCCCTGTGCTTTAGCAATTCAAAGAGGGGCCCATGGACCAGCTACATCATACGTGTCACAGGGGAGCCTGCAGAAACATAGAATCTCAGGCCCCACCCCAGACTTACTAATCAGCATCTACATTTTCACAGGATACCCAGATACCTTATGCTATCTGCACATCTTCCAATTCCTGTATGGTCCTAACACTTTGGCCGCCAGCTTTAAGACCATGGGAGGGAGAGTTCTGAATTCCTGCCAGGCCCCACCGATGGCAATGTGGGATCCTGCAGGAAGACCCACGAGGTAGGGCTGGCGGAGGCAGGGGCTGACAGCTTGCTGCTGCTCCCGTTGGGGCCCTTCGCGGGGCACTTCTTCCTCCTCCTGCTCATACAGCCGTGATCTCAGGCCTGATGGGGTTACCAGGACACTGCTTCCCCTGTGCCTCTTCTTTTCTTCTATCGTTTCAGACTGCCTGCGGCATCATTCCCCTGCTGCTGGGTGAGAGTGAGGCAAGAGAGAGGCAGGGAAAGCCCTTTCCCCTGTAGGGTTGCCTGTACTTCCTCTTGGATGGTGTAGTTTGGGGGAGAACCTCAGGTTGCCAGGGAGACCAGATAAGCAGGAGTTTGATCATGAGTGAAGTCAGATCAGATGGAGACATAGGGAGGGGTGGGTGGCATTAGCGGGATGGACTCTTTTCCTTCTGTCCTTGCATTAGCGGGATGGACTCTTTTCCTTCTGCCCTTGAGCTAGGAGAAGCTTTTAGTTCCTTGCTGCTTCATGGATCTGGTCGCCAAGGATATTTAACTATCAGAGAAGTGGATCTGGAACAATGAATCATTTCCCTGCATAATTTTCTGTACACCCAGTCATGGTGGTATAAGAGTTGGTTGTCAGTGCTGGCTACCAGGAGTAGGGTTTAATGGGGTGGAGTTGAGAAGAAGCTGGCAGAAGCTGAGGCTCTGGGGGAGCAGAGGTGATCTCAGGGAGGGCGTTTTTCTGAAGCTTGTAGTAGGTCTAGTTCTAGTTTCCATCCGGGTGTCTGGGATAATCATAGTGTTGATAATATTCACAGTCAGAACATAATTAAACACTTAAGTGCCAGGCATGTTCCTTTATATGATTACATTTGCCTGTATCATCTCATTTAATATTTACAGCTCTGCTGTGAGGTGGAGGTGGATACTGTTGCCATTCCCTTTTTGTAATTGAGGAAACTGAGGCACAAATGCCTGAGCAACTTGCCCAAGGTCTCATGGCTGCTGGGGCTGTCTGGCCCCAGGTTCCCACTCGTCATTACTACATGACCAGGAGGAAGTTGAGTGGGCTAGGCCTGGAAGTACAGAGTGAACATTTGGGGAGTGTTAGATGCTAAAAAGGGCTATGATAGAAATTGTGTTTGAAAATAGAGTGAAATGAGAATTAAATTAAAAAAAAGAGAAAACCTGGCCTTTGTTAGGGGGAGCTTGGAATAGGCCCCATCCTCCTATTGGAGCCGATGCACATCAAACTCCTTTGGCTCCTTATTAAGTGATTGTCTCTAAGCGCTAGACACCTTTCTAGACTCGGCTTGTATATTGGGCTGGTACTCGGCAAACCACGTTCCTCCCTTGCCTGCTGTTCCCTGTTAAGCTCTGCTAATAGAGGGGTGCTGAGGGAGTCTGGGAGGCTGGAGGAGGGAGAAAGGACATGCTTCATCCTGCTTGCTTACGGTCCTTATCAGCTTCCTTCCAGAAAGGGTCTTTCACTCTCTAGCAGCAGGTGGTTCCGGTCTGCAGCTTCTTTCTGCATCCTGGAACCAGCCTCCTGACATCCCTCAGAGATGCCATCAGACGGCCTCCCAGCCCCATGTGGACCCTCACTGAGAGGCCCTCCTTGGAGCCCCCGAGGTGTTAGCCCCCGCTCCTCGGACATCTGGGTCCCAGCTGTGCGGGTCTCCTCCTCTAAGCTGTCAAATTCTCATAACCCCAAGCCCCCTCTCTGATTCCCCCGGCTCTAGGGGACATAGCTGCTTCCCGCAGCTACTCTGTGTCACTCGTCTTTTCATTTCTCTAACGCCTGTGGAACACTTCTTTATACTAAATAATATCTGTTACAAGACTTCGTGTAACTGGTTTTCCTGACTGACCCCGGGCTGATAAATTTTCCCAAGACCTGGTGCCCTGGCTGGCGAGGGGGCAGAGAAGCCGACACTCAGCATCTGTGGTTCTCAAATTTAAGGACGTAGGGAAATCGCTGGAGAAGCGTATTAAAGATGCAGATTCCAGGCCTCTGTTTGCAACAATTCTGATTCAGTAGGTTGGAGATGGGCTCAAGAATCTGCTTTTTAAACAGTTACACACTATACAGAAAATAGATAAACAACAAGGACCTACCATATAGCACAGGGAACGTATTCAATATCTTTTAATAACCTGTAATGGAAAAGAATCTGAAAAATAATACATCTATATAACTGAATCACTTGGCTGTACACCTGAAACGTAAATCAACTGTACTTCAATTAAAAAAATACAATAAAATCAGTTCATCATAAACAAAACAAGGAATCTGCTTTTTAAACAGACATCTTAGGTGTTTCTGAGATGAGTTCAGCTATTAATTACTCTGTCTCGCAGGCTTTGAGAAAAATCTGCCCAAACCCAGGGCTTCTCATGGGGACTGTTTCTTAGATCTGAGGCGGTTGGTTGTCTTGGGGCTTAGAAACAGACTTGACTTATTTTTCTTAAACAGGCTTGGGGCTACGGATGTGCTAAGCTTAGACCAGGGCCCCCAAAGTTGTACCCTGGTCCCTGGTGGCTGAACACCCAACCCTTGCTCAGCGCAGCAAGCTCTGATGCAGTCAGCTGGGAGAAAGGAGTTTTCTGCCCAGTCGTGTGTTGTCCACTTGGCAGGCCTTGCCGTCCAGTGAGGGGGATGCCTTTTTCTTATTCCTACAAAGACAACGTGCATGTGGCTGAGATGGGTAAGTGGGACCGACCTCGATGTGTAGATGCTGGCTCTTCCTTTTGCATTTAGAGCCCTTCCCACTTCCCGGTGGCGTAAGGTTGGAGCAGGAAGGAGCTGGAGACCATCCCCATACCATGTTAAAATACCATATGAGAACCAGGGCACTCAGCGTCTTTTGGCCTTTGCCAGTGGGTGTATCTGTTTATCTGTGTGAATAGCAATGGACATTCCTTTGTGGAATGTTGGCTTCTATTTGGTTGATTTAATCAGTAAAATGAGTGGGTTTTGCTGGGAGGAGTTGCTACCCCCTCAGAGCAGAACAGGAAGTTTTTCAGTCTTGCCAGATCATGGGGTTTTGAGTTTACAGGGGGTGAGGACTTCAAAGTGACCTTTACTGAGTATAAAAATCCAGTTTGCTCTGTAGGGATGTGTCCCTCCTGCAGTCTAGGGCCTGATGCAGTGTTTCCTAAGATGGATTTGGAGGACTGTCATCGGCTCCTGTCTGTCACATCTCCACATTACCAGGTGTTTGATGTCACCTCTTTGTCATCAAGTGGAATCATTGAAGACCCTACTTTATTTTAGCCTGCCTCATTTTGCACGATTCCTGCATGCTGAGCAGTGGCCAGGGGATTCACTTTTTCAAAACTGAGGGTCCCAACCCATTCTGGTGGGACATTGCTCTTCAGTCTGAGCTTTCCCGTGACACTTGACGACACCAGAATTGAAAGGGATGTTCTACAAACCATAAGTGCCTTCAGGCAGATGGCCTTGCAAGGCTTGTTCCTCCACGTTAACTGCCATGTCTACCAAAAGCTACCTACTTACACACACACACAGTGAGCATACTGAGTAAAAGTGCTCTGCCTCCTTGCCTCCAGGTTATATAGCCTGTTGGGCTGAGATGACTCTGTATAGACCCAGCTTTGGGCACAGCTACACCTCCCTTGTTTACCTTGTCAACCCAGGGAGAGGTGGATGGGAGTTTCATCCACTTAGCAAACAGTTATTGAGGACCTCCTGCGTTCCAGGCAGGGGCCTCAGTGGAAGGGTTGGTTCTAGAGTCATAAGGCTGTGGAGACCAACTCGATGAGCATGTTAAGTGCTGGCATGAGACTGGACTGAGTCCTTAGGGGCGAAGAGGAGGTGACTAACTCTGCCTGGGGCTGTTAAAGAAGGCAGCATCTCAAGTGATTCATAGCTAATCCCTGTGTTGTCAAAGCCCCCCACCCCACCCAAATAGGATGATTTTTTTCTTAAACAATAAATACACATTCACGGACAGAGAGATCATATGTTTCACTCCAACTTTTCTGTTGGTCAGCATTAGAATTAGTGTCAGCATTAGAACTCAAATCTTAGAATAACTATTCTGTTTCAGCTTTAAGGGATCTGACCTTGAAGTGAGTGCTCTTCAGACTAGAGCTGTCCCCCTTATCCATGGGGGACGTGTTCTAAGACCCCCAGTAGATGCCTGAAACAGCAGATAGTACTGAACCCTACATATACTATGTTTTTTTTTCCTGTACATACCTACCTATGATCAGGCTTTACCTGATCGCAGCGTGCGATACCTTGACAGTTGATCTGATAACCTTAGATGGCTACTAAGTGACTTACAAGTGGGATACGCTGGACAAAGGGACGATTCACGTCCAGGATGGGATGGAGTGGGATCTCATCACACTACTCAGAATGGCACAAACTTTAAACCTTGCAAATTGTTTATTTCTGGAATTTTCCATGTAATGTTTTTCGATCACGGTTGACCTTGGGTAACTAAAATCACGGAAAGCGAAACCACAAAAAAGGGGGGGACGACTATAATTGTGAAATGTTTTTTAAACTGGCAAGTAATCGTATTTACAGAGTGACTCTTTTATCTACTGTGTATCATTAAGGAAACCAAAAATGTCTAGGAGTAAATCACAGTACCAATCCCATTGAGTTAGACGGAAGTTAGAGTCTGATACTCAGCAGATTCTTATCCCATACATACCACTCCTCTTCAACCAGGTACCTAGACTTTACCTGTATCCCTTAATAATCATTTTCTTTGTGTTAGATAATCCCAGTCCACTTTCCGAGTTTAGTAAGGGTAGTACAGAGCTGTGTTTAAAATTTTTAAAACATATTTAATTGTTGCTTTAGGTGTAGCTTGAGGTCCAAGGTGAGCATATGACATTCATTCCAGTTTGATTCCACACACCAGTTTCCCTGTATCTCCCTTACGATCAGAGCCCCGGGTGACTTTTTGTTTTTCTGTGGTATTATCAGATGGCTCTTGCTGAGTTACACACAAGCCTTGCTTTTCTTTGGTGAGGTCTGTGACCTCTAAAGGTTTTAACAAGCCAGGCTTTCCCAGGGAAGGTAGTTTATCCAGGTCAGTGGTGAAACACAAGTTCATTCACTGAGTGACCATTTCTGTAGCTCACCCTGGTCTTTAGGATTTTTTTGTAGTAAGCTCTAAATCTGCTCCAACAGCCCCAGAAGGAGGCTCTGCTCACTGGTTCTTTTGACCGAGGCCGAAGGACGTAACTCAACCAGTTTGGCTGTTACACAAGCCAGGTTGCTTAGGAGGGTCACCTGTTTGTGGCTGCCGTGAGAAATGTGGCCTTGCTGTGCCTGGCCTGGTGTATCCTGACAGGCCAGCAGTAGCATCTGTTTTGTAAAAGAATCTGTCCAGCAGATTGCACATAACACCTGTCTCACTGTTTCTGTTCTTTGTGTTTGACTCGAGAGTTTACTGTGCCCGTGTTCCTTCCACATAGAACGCACCAAACGACCGAATAGCTCTGATGGCTTTCTCTTTGTATGAAGTAGCAGGATGCGGTGGATGGCCATGTGGTGACCTGCTGTAAATGAGTGTGGGCCCGTGTCCTGAGTATATTCGCGTATTATGTTGAACCGTAGGAAATGTGACCATTTTTGATCTAGAAGAATGACAGCTTCGTATGTGTAATCGAATAGATAATTTTAAATTTGTACCTTCAGGTAAGGAAGGGTACACATTTGAAGCCAACTAGCAGTCACCCAGGGAGGCAAATACGGCCTGTGGCGAGCTTCTTTTTTTTTTTTTAAATATATTTAAAAAATTTCTTTGTTTTATTTATTTATTTTTGGCTGCATTGGATCTTCATTGCGGTACACGGGCTTCTCATTGCAGTGGCTTCTCTTGTTGCAGAGCACGGGCTGTAGGCACACGGTCTTCAGTAGTTGTGGCTTGTGGGCTTCAGAGCACAGGCTTAGTAGTTGTGGCACACGGGCTTAGTTGCTCCACGGCATGTGGGATCTTCCCGGACCAGGGCTCGAACCCGTGTCCCCTGCATTGGCAGGCGGATTCTTAATCACTGCGCCACCAGGGAAGCCCATATGGCAAGCTTTTATGTGACTTACCATATTTTTATGTTTTTAAACATAAATTGCTAACCTTAATTTAGGAGCTCTCACACAAAATTCTGGATTTTCAGCTTTTCTGCGAGAATCAGAATCTTGCCCCGGTAGGTCAGTGATGTCAGGTGGCGCCAGTGGACTGAGGCAGAGTGGCAGCTGTGTCCCCGTGGAGCTCACGTGTGTCCATTCACGCCCTGGCCAGCTTGTGGTCCTCATGGGACCTGATTGGCCTCATGAGCTATGAGTTTGGACACATGACATAAATAGGGCACCTCGAGCAAGTTGGGTAAAGAGAGAATTGGAAGAAATCACCAGCTGGACCAAAGTCATCTGTTTTGTTTACTGCATACCAGCAGCCAGCACCTCTAAAAAGAAAGCCTGATACAGCTCTGGACTCTATTCACTAAAAAAGGACAGCTATGCATAATTAAGGAGCTTTCTCAGGTGCTAAGAGATGCACAAACTCTTGTTAAAGTTTCGGCTTGGTGCTCTTCATTTAAGTAGCGTATGATGACAGAATTTGCTTCCCCTGGCCACCATTCCTGTCACAGGCTAATGTAGTACCTGTCCTGTTTACCTTTTTGCTTTTTAAATCCTGACATTTATGGGAAGGGGTTACTCAACAATCGACCAATTGTCCTAACTTTAACATGAAAGTTCTTGTCGACTCATACATATTTTAAGAGTTCCAGATATTTATTGTTACACTGTTTGTAATGTGGGGGGAACTGGACATAAAAAAAGTACTCATCAATAAAAGAAGGGCTGAATAAATTGTGGTACATCAAACACCATGAAATACTATGTGGTGTTAACATGACAAATTGACAGGACACCAGCTGACCTGGAGGGATTTCCCTGAGGAGTAATTCTAGCTGAGATTTAATTAGTACTTCCTGTGTGCTAGGCACGGTTCCAAGGGCTTTCCATGTATTAACTCATTGGATCTTCACAGCTGCCCTGTGAACTCGGTGCTATTATTGACATCTTACAAGGGAAGAAACTGAGGCATGGAGATGTTAAGAAGGTTGTCCAAGGACAAGCAGTTAGTATGTAGCAGGGCTAGGCTATGAACTCATGCAATCTGGATGAACAAAGACTTCTTAAAATCATTTTGTTTGGCTAGGTGTCAAAGTACATTTTCAGCGAGAAATGTAGCTATAGGATATTAATTCATAGCTGTTCCTGAATTCTCTGGGTTATTCTCTTATATCTTAGACGCTTAAACTCATCATGCTGTATCAGACCTTAGAAGTCATTTAGTCTTCTGGTTTTCCTGTTTGGCCCACCTGTTCCCCTGCTTTTAAACCAACTGAATCTTCCTGGTGAGCAAAATGAAACTCAGTCCTGACCTGGAGCTACTTTGCCCTCTCTCTTTTCCCCAGTCCATCTCCTTCATGTTACAGATGGAGAAGTGAGTCCCAGAGAGAGAGCCTAACATTTATTGAGTCGATGTTTTCCAGGGATGTGAAACTCATTGTTATTAAGCCTTGCAGGTAGCTTTTATTATGCCGATTAAGGAAACGGAGGTATAGGTAGAAATAGGGCCAGTGTCACAGAGGGAATCAGTATCAGGGTTGGATAGAATCCCTGTCTAACCTTCTTCTCAAGGGTCTTACTGACCTACGACTTGAGAATTACAGAGGCCTTCCAGAGGCCCTTCAGTTGTATCTTGTCTCTTACTGCTGTTGGAATTAATTAGGAAGTTTTTGAGAACTTCTAACTTATATGGCATAATTTAGCATAGGTGACCGTGGGAGAGTGGCTTCAGAACAGACAAGGAAAGCGTTTTGTATTAGTCAGCTTGGGCTGCCATAATAGAATACCTTAAGAATGGGTGCCTTCAACAACAGGAATTTATTTCTCCCTGTTTTGGAGGCCGGGAAGTCCATGTCAGGGTGCTGGCTGATCTGGCTTCTGATGAGACCTGGCCTCCCTTCCCTTCCTGTCCTCAGCCACATGGTGAGGGGCTAGACTTGATGGTCTTTAAGGCTCCCTGCATCTCTAAAGTTGTTCTTGATCTCTCTTAACAGTTGAAGGAAATCTTTGGATTCAAAATAGACTGTTCCAAATTGTCCAATGGGTGGTTAAACCCATTCATGCTGTGACAGTCACCTCAGGTCATAAAGCTTTCATATTTATTCTTTCTAGAGATGAGAAGCTGCCAGTTGTTCTTTAGTCAGCTGTAGTTATAAAGCAGTAACAATCCTCTAGGTGTATGGCTCTAATAAAAGACTTGCCCCAACACTCCCTCCCCCTTTTAAATTTAAAAAATATATTACTATTTTTTAAATTAAAAAAAAGTTTTTTACAATTTTTAAAGATTACTTTCTACTTACAGCTGCTACAAAATATTGGCTGTATTCCCCATGTTGTACAGTACATCCTTGAGCCTATCTTTTTTTTTTTTTTTTGCGGTACATGGGCCTCTCACTGTTGTGGCCTCTCCCGTTGCGGGGCACAGGCTCCGGACATGCAGGCTCAGTGGCCATGGCTCACGGGCCCAGCCGCTCCGCGGCACGTGGCATCTTCCCGGACCGGGGCACGAACCCGTGTCCCCTGCATCGGCAGGCGGACTCTAAACCACTGCGCCACCAGGGAAGCCCTTGAGCCTATCTTATACCCCGATAGGTTGTATCTCCTACTCCTCCACCCCTTTATTGTCCCTCCTCCTCTCCCCACTGGTAACCACTAGCTTGTTCTCTCTAACTGTGAGTCTGCCTCTTTTGTGATATATTTACTAGCTCTTGTATTTTTGAGATTCCACATGTAAGTGATATCATACAGTATTCGTCTTTCTCTGATTTATTTCACTTAGCATAAGGTCCTCCAAGTCCATCCACGTTGCTAGCTGTAAATGGCAAAACTTCATTCTTTTTTATGACTAATATTCCTGTGTGTGTGTGTGTGTGTATGTGTATGTAGGTATGTATCATATCCTCTTTATCCATTCGTCTGTTGATGGACACTTAGGTTGCTTCCATATCTCGGCAGTTGCTAATAATGCTGCTATGAACATTGGGGTGCCTGCATCTTTTCATATTAGTGTGTTTGTTGTTTTTGGATATATAACCAGGAGTGGAATTGCTGGGTCATATGGTAGTTCTATTTTTAGTTTTTTGACAAACCTCCATATTGTTTTCCACAGCGGCTACACCAATTTACATTCCCACCAACAGTGTACATGGGTTCTCTTTTCTCCACATCCTCACCAACATATGTTATTTGTGCTCTTTTTGATGATAACCATTCTGACAGGTATGAGGTGTTATCTCATTTTGGTTTCGATTTGCATTTCCTTGATGATTAGCAATGTTGTGCATCTTTTCATGTGCCTGTTGACCACCTGCATGTCCTCTTTGGAAAAATGACTCTTCAGTTCTTCTGCACATTTTTTAATCAGTTTGTTTTTTGAAGTTGAGTTGTATGAGCTCTTTACATGTTTTAGATATTAATCCCTTATTAGACATATCATTTGCAAATATTTTCTCCCATTCAGTAGGTTGTCTTTTCATTTTACTTTTTTTAACATTTTTATTGGAGTATAATTGCTTTACAATGGTGGGTTAGTTTCTGCTGTATAACAGAGTCAATCAGCTATACATATGCATATATCCCCATATCTCCTCCCTCTTGCGTCTCCCTCCCACCTTCCCTATCCCGCCCCTCTAGGTGGACACAAAGCACCGAACTGATCTCCCTGTGCTATGTAGCTGCTTCCCACTAGCTATCTGTTTTACATTTGGTAGTGTATGTACGTTCATTGCCACTCTCTCACTTCGTCCCAGCTTACCCGTCCCCCTCCCCATGTCCTCAAGTCCATTCTCTATGTCTGTGTCTTTATTCCTGTCCTGCCCCTAGGTTCTTCAGAACCTTTTTTTAAAAATTTTTTTTAGATTCCATATGTGTGTTAGCATACGGTATTTGTTTCTCTCTCCCTGACTTACTTCACTCTGTATGACAGTCTCTAGGTCCATCCACCTCACTACAAATAACTCAATTTTGTTTCTTTTCATGGCTGAGTAATATTCCATTGTATATATGTGCCACATCTTCTTTATCCATTCATCTGTTGATGGACACTTAGGTTGCTTCCATGTCCTGGCTATTGTAAATAGTGCTGCAGTGAACATTGTGGTACATGACTCTTTTGGAATTATGGTTTTCTCAGGGCATGTGCCCAGTAGTGGGATTGCTGGGTCATATGGTAGTTCTATTTTTAGTTTCTTAAGGAACCTCCATACTGTTCTCCATAGTGGCTGTATCAGTTTACATTCCAACCAGCAGTGCAAGAGGATTCCCTTTTCTCCACACCCTCTCCAGCATTTATTGTTTTTAGATTTTTTTTTTTTTTTTTTTTTTGCGATACGCGGGCCTCTCACTGTTGTGGCCTCTCCCGTTGCGGAGCACAGGCTCTGGATGCGCAGGCTCAGCGGCCATGGCTCACGGGCCCAGTGGGATCTTCCTGGACTGGGGCACGAACCTGTGTCCCCTGCATCAGCAGGTGGACGCTCAACCACTGCGCCACCATGGAAGCCCTGTAACATTCTTTATATTAAAGTCTGTTTTATCTCATATGAGTATTGCTACTCCAGCTTTCTTTTGATATCCATTTGCATGGAATATCTTTTTCCATACCCTCACTTTCAGTCTCTGTGTGTCCCTAGGTCTGAAGTGGGTCTCTTGTAGGCAGCATATATATGGGTCTTGTTTTTGTATGCATTCAGCCAATCTATGTCTTTTGGTTGGAGCATCTAGTCCATTTTCATTTAAGGTAGTTTTCCTATTACCATTTTCTTAATTGTTTTGGGTTTGTTATTGTAAGTGTTTTGCTTCTCTTGTGTTTCCTGCCTAGAGAAGTTCCTTTAGCATTTGTTTTAAAGGTGGTTTGGTGTTGCTGAATTCTCTTAGCTTTTGCTTGTCTGTAAAGGTTTTAACTTCTCCGTTGAATCTGAATGAGATCCTTGCTGGGTGGAGTAACCTTGGTTGTAGGTTTTTCCTCTTTCATCACTTTAAATATATCCAGCCACTCCCTTCTGGCTTGCAGAGTGTCTGCTGAAAGATCAGCTGTTAACCTCATGGGAATTCCCTTGTATGTTATTTATTGTTTTTTTCCTTACTGCTTTTAATATTTTTCTTTGTATTTAATTTTTGAAAATTTGATTAATATGTGGTTTGGCATGTTTTTCATTGGATTTATCCTGTATGGGACTCTCTGTGCTTCCTGGGCTTGATTGACTATTTCCTTTCCCACATTAGGGAAGTTTTCAACTGTAATCTCTTCAAATATTTTCTCAGTCCCTTTCTTTCTCTCTTCTTCTTCTGGGACCCCCCCTTATAATTCGAATGTTGGTGGATTTAATGTTTTCCCAGAGGTCTCTGAGACTGTCCTGCATTCTTTTCATTGCTTTTTCTTTATTCTGCTCTGCAGTAGTTATTTCCACTATTTTATCTTCCAGGTCACCAATCCGTTCTTTTGCCTCAGTTTTTCTGCTATTGATTCCTTCTAGAGAATTTTAAATTTCATTTATTGTGTTGTTCATCATTGGTTGTTTGCTCTTTAGTTCTTCTAGTTTCTTGTTAAATGTTTCTTGTATTTTCTCCTTTCTGTTTCCAAGTTGTTTTTTTTTTTGTGGTCCGCGGGCCTCTCACTGTTGTGGCCTCTCCCGTTGCAGAGCACAGGCTCCGGACGAGCAGGCTCAGTGGCCATGGCTCACGGGACCTGCTGCGCCGCGGCATGTGGGATCTTCCCGGACCGGGACACGAACCCGTGTCCCCTGCCTCGGCAGGCGGACTCTCAACCACTGCGCCACCAGGGAAGCCCTGTTTCCAAGATTTTGGATCATCTTTACTATCATTATTCTGAATTATTTTTCAGGTAGACTGCCTATTTCCTCTTCATTTGTTAGGTCTGATGGGTTTTTACCTTGCTCCTTCATCTGCTGTGTGTTTCTGTCTTCTCATTTTGCTTATCTTACTGTGTTTGGGGTCTTCTTGTTGCAGGCTGCAGGTTCGTAGTTCCCATTGTTTTTGGTGTCTTCCCCAAGTGGGTAAGGTTGGTTCAGTGGGTTGTGTAGGCTTCCTGGTGGAGGGGACTGGTGCCTGTGTTCTGGTGGTTGAGGCTGGATCTTGTCCTTCCTGTGGGCAGGACCACATCTGGTGGTGTGTTTTGGGGTGTCTGTGAACTTATTATGATTTTAGGCAGCCTCTCTGCTAATGGGTGGGTTTGTGTTCCTGTCTTGCTAGTTGTTTGACATAGGGTGTCTAGCAGTGTAGCTTGCTGGCCGTTGAGTGGAGTTGGGTCTTAGCGTTGAGATGGAGATCTCTGGGAGAGCTTTTGCCGTTTGATATTACGTGGGTCCGGGAGGTCTCTGGTGGACCAGTGTCCTGAACTCGGCTCTCCTACCTCAGAGTCTCAGGCCTGATTGACACCCGGCTGGAGCACCAAGACTCTGTCAGCCATATGGCTCCAAACTCCGGAGCTCCACAGTCAGAGGCCCTCTTTTGCATGTGCTGTCTCTCCCCTTCTGCCATTTTTAATTTTTTAATTAATTGATTGATTGATTTTTGGTTGTGCCAGGTCTTAGTTGCAGCATGTGAATTCTTAGTTGTGGCATGCATGTGCGATGTAGTTCTCTGACCAGGGATCAAAGCTGCGTCCCCTGCATTGGGAGGCGAATTCTTAACCACTGAGCCACCAGGGAAGTCCCTGTCTTTTCATTTTGTCAGTGGTTTCCTTTGCTGTGCAAAAGCCAACTCAACATCCCTTCCCCTTTTTAGAATTCTTCTTTGTGTCCATATTCTTGCGTTTGTCTGTGGAAACCAGAAGGCTTTTATAGTCAAGGGCTTAACTGACTGGGCGTGGTAGTCCCATGTCATGTACACTTATTTTACCGTTTCTGGGAATTTGTTTTCTTCTTTCCTGTTTTGCAGTTTTCCCAATGTGAGAATGTTCTGGGATGTGGATGGAGGATGGAGGGGTGGGATTGGGGGGCGATTTACAACAGGTAGGGCTGAGCTTCCCATCAGCAGCTTGTTAAAGACTTTTGTTGATTTCTCTGCTGGGTACCAGGCCCAGCGCTAACTTGCTACTTATCACTTTCTCTGTGGCTCCCTTCAGTGATGGTCTCTTGTTCTGGAGACCTTGACTGGAAAATACACTCTGCTATCAGCAGGGCTCTTTGTAGTGTTTGGCCCTGGTATCTGGAGCATTCTGGATTGAGCCCAACATGCTGCGATCTGCAGGGCTGGTGAGGTTGATCCAGTGGGACTTGGAGTAACAGCTGATGGAGAAGCAGTGAGGTTAGGGACAGGCAGCCCCTTTTAAACAACCTGTGACAGTGGCGTTTGCTCCTTGCACTGAGCTCTAGAGAGAGTGAGGTTCTCTAGGTTGTTTCTCTTTTCTTCAACCATATAGGGCAGAAAATGTTTTCCTAGGAAGGGCAAAAGAGGGAAGGAAAGGGAGAGGTGCGCTTCTGACTTGTGGGAGGTAGGAAAAAACCATGCACGTTAGAGTCCTGCAGACCTGACTCAGATCCCGGCTCAGGTACTTGTGAACTGTGTCGGCAAGTTTTCCGAGTCCCAGTGTTCTCACATATAAAATGAGGCTAATAACAAAAACTGCACAGGCTTGTAACAAGAATTATGCGAGGAAAATGCCGACTATATAGTGGGTGGTCAGTATCTGAGGAGTTTCTTCCCCAGTGAACACAGGTGGGACTTCCTGGAACAGAAGCCGTGAACTTGGAGACCTGTCTTTGGAGCATTAGGGTGACCTGCTCGGGTCATAGATCAGGGGGCCAGAGCTCATGATGAGACCACAGGGCAGAACTTCAGTGCTTAAACACACCCATTCGGGCGCTTCTTTGGGGTGGGAAAGCCTTGATTTGCACAAGAAGTGTCGTGCCTTTCTCTCACGTGTGTCAGGAAATCTAAAACTGGTCTCCCCTCCTTATTGACAAAAGATTCTGCCTCCTGCCCTTTGGACGAGATTCGGTGACTCATTTGGGAAGGAGTACCCAAAGAAAAACTTGAAGGAGAAAAGTGGACGGTCACATCTGCCCCCTTTTGCACAGTCCCGAGTACAGGCTGTTTCTCTCCTTGGCAGTCTTGCAGGGAGAGGATTTATGTGATGAGAATGAGATTTTTGGTATTCTTTGCAGAATTGAGATGCCTTAACCTGGAGGTCTTTTTGCCCCTACGGAATACAAATCCGATTAGGAGCTCTTTGTTCTCTGCCACAAATCATTACACGTCTGCAGTTTGCTCTTATAAAATATGGATGCTGACACGACTCTGCCTCTTAGGAATTTGAGTGCATTAGCTAATGATCATGAAACCTTAGAAATGGGAAACGCATATGAATGCTGAGAGCTTTTGTAATTACACATTTGCATCATTTTGCTTGGTATCCTTGAAGAGTCCTGCTTTCAGCATGAGAATACTCAGGTTGATTCCTGTTCTTCTAATTGTAGAGCAAAATTGGAAGACATAAGCTCACAGAGTGCTCAGAGTAGATAATAAGTTGTCACAGCATCTCATGGAAGCCCTGAAGTAGCTCAGGCTGGAGTGGTTTGGTTTGGGCTGAAGGGGGAGAGGAGCTTGAGATACTGTAAAGGCACTGACATGGGAAGGCATCAGCATGAGACGATGGTAATGGCGTCCACGCAGGGGTGTGCTTAGATGCTTATGTCTCTTATTCTTTTTTAAAAAAATTAATTATTTTTGGCAGCATTGGGTCTTCGTTGCTGTGCTCAGGCTTGCTCTAGTTGCGGTGAGCGGGCTTCTCATTGCAGTGGTTTCTGTTGCGGAGCACGGGCTCTAGGTGCACAGGCTTCAGTAGTTGTGGCTTGAGGGTTCCAGAGCACAGGCTCAGTGGTTGTGGCGCACGGGCTTAGTTGCTCCGTGGCATGTGGGATCTTCCCGGACCAGGGCTCGAACCCTGGCAGGGCTCGAAATTGGCAGGCGGATTCTTAACCACTGCTCCACCAGGGAAGCCCTCTCTTATTCTTGTGACATGAGACCCATCACTTTCTCAGCCTTTGTTCTGGGCAGCAGTGAACACCCTGTATTGCAATGGGCTCTTTTTTTTTTTTTTTTACACCTTTATTGGGGTATAATTGCTTTACAATGGTGTGTTAGTTTCTGCTTTATAACAAAGTGAATCAGTTATACATATACATATGTTCCCATACGCAATGGGCTCTTTTGCTGTGGGTCACCTTCCTGGATCGTTAAGCCTCTGAAGTGCAGGTACTGTCTTTGTATTCTCTAGAAACATGCAGTTTTTCCTTTTTCTCCTTCATAGAATTATTTTCGGACTTAAGAAACTCTTTAAAAAGATGTCAAATGATAATGTTTTGAATACTTGGAGTAGAAACTTAAAAAAATAGATATTAATTTGTGAAGGGGGTCACAGATAGTAACCAGACAGCGTGCCACTTGATAGCTGATGCTGTTTTTATTTCGTTTCAGGCAGTGGCGCTACAGCTGTGGTGCAGGCTGCTCTATGTAAACCCAGGCAAGAACGTGTAGCAATAAAGCGGATCAACTTGGAAAAATGCCAGACCAGCATGGATGAACTATTAGTAAGTAAAAGTGAAGGGGATACTGCTCGTTGCTTTTCTTAACTCATGGATACATAGAGATGGGCCGGAGAAGCAGGAGAGCAGAGAGCAGAGGCAACTTGGTGTTTTCTCCTGTTCGGACACACTTATTTCTTGGAAAGCAGCCCACATGGCTTTTTTCCCCTTATGATTGTGTTGTGTAATATACAGCTTACTTTGCTTTGACAAACAGAATTTTGCTCAGTCCTCATAATCCCCAGGTGGGGAGGGCCTCAGTGTTAACACTCTTTTTTATGAAATGAGGGAACAGACTCAGATGACCTAAGGTCATGTGATACTGAGTGCAGAGACTCAGATGACCTAAGGTAATGTGATACTGAGTGCAGAGTTAGATGGTGAGCTTCTGGTCCTCAGTCTTGAATCCTGATGCAACTAGGACTTACTCCCTAAACAATTTGCTGGTCATTTTGGCTTTCATAAATTACAAAATCTCCTATAAATTTCAGTTGTTCAAAATACTGCTGGGTAGCTTGCATTCTTATTGGCTAATGACAGGAGTTTATTTTTTATACAGGGCAACTTGTACTTCTTCTAAATAAAGTACATTACATAAATAACAGGAGCTTGTCGGTGTGGATATGACTGTAGTACCACTGGTTGGTTGAAGGAACATTTGCTTTAGGCTTAGCTGACTCATTATTAAATGAAGAGCTTGGCAAATGGTTATTAGTTGCCCAGCAAACTGTGAAGGGTTTGAGAGTTTAATCTCATAAATATAGTTGTCGATCTGCCTACCAATTTTCTTTTTTTCCTTTTGGTCATTTATTTGAGGATAATAGAATACTGCAGTGGAGGAGTTAACTGATTGGTTATCCCAGCACTAATCCCAGGACAAATATTAGTCCAATAGCGCCATACACGCTACAAAGTGTAATGACAGTTGGCTCCCAATGAAGAAGCCTTTTGTTAAAGCCTACATTGGGGGAATGGAATGTCATTAACAAGAGCTTTTTTGTCTTTACTCAGAATATAGCTTCTACTTCAGGCATAATTACAGTACACAACTATAGTATAAATTAAGTACTAGGATAAAGCTGTACTTTTCCAGATCTGTTTGGTCTTACATTTCAAATTAGACTACACAAGGCATAGTTTTCACTGGGATTGAAGCAGCGGATTGCCTTCTAAAACTCAGATTAAAGGAAGGCCTTCCACAACTTAATGTTAATTTCCAAAAAAAAAAAAAAACTTTTTTTTTTTTGCATATATTTAAGGCTTTTACTCGCTTCGAAATTTCAGCTGTGCTTTGCTCTTACTGAAATTATTACTGCATACATCTGTTGCTTGTTATCACGGTGACCAGTAAAATTGTGCCTTTGTCATCGGACCAGTTTTCAAGATCACTTTCCGGAGTGGAAAAAGCTTTAAACAAACTGTGGAGAGAGCTGTGTCCTGCTTTCGCCACTAACTTGTTTTTCAATTTTCGTCAAGTTACCTAACGGCTCTGCACGCTTTAAAAAGAGCTGAATCCCAAGATCTCTAAGATCCCGTTAGGAGTCCTCTAGTTCTGTGGCTATACAAAGTACACATTAATTTTTAAAAAACCTTGGAGTATACATTTATACTTATGCCCTATTTGGAAATAGCACTCTTGGCCATGACAACTTTGCCCATGACAGTTGTATTTGATCGTGGTGTTCTGTTGGAGGTCTCACAGCCATCTTTTTACCACCAGCAGAATATTTATACAGAATATGTGTAAGGCTTGTGTGTACTTGTATCTGACAGCTCTGAAAGCAGCCTGCTGGGCTGATGCTTTGGTCTGTGGTTCCTACCAAGCTGTCAGTTGCCCAAAGCTTCCGTGTTTTCCCCTTGCTGACTTCTTACCAGCAGTCGGCTGCCAGCGATGATAGCTGTGTAAGGGTCCTAGTGGAGGCATGAGGGAGAGACTGTCATTCCGGGCCATTTTCTCTATTACCCCGGCACCAGGTACCATAGCTGTGTCATTTGGAGTTACTCGTAATTTAGCCAGAGCTGTCACTGTGAGGACTGGTGCTTTTATGGCTTTGTGCTTGGCTCCATTAATCTCAGGTCTTAAGATTTACAAGTTTGCTTATTAGCAGTTAATTTATTTCTTTCGTTCTTCCCCCCTGCACCCCCGTCCCAGCAATGCCCATGTTGTGTTAATGGAGTATAGTGTATGTGCATAATTATCTGTTTTTCATTTTAAAAGATGTATTGATTTGTTGCTCGGATCTTTCCTTAATTTTGAACCTTTGACCTTTCGATGTCTTGCTATTTCTAGGGATGGGGAGAATGGCTCTGGTTGTTTAGGACACAAAACTCCCAGGTCCTTTGCAAACAAAAAGAAATGGAATTTACAGTATAGGCTGCCTAAAGTTGTCAGGCTTCTGTAGCCCAGCTATCGGCCTGTGATTGTGTGGCGCAAAGTTGCTGTAATCCTTTTCGATTTCTAATCCTGCTGCTGCTCGCGCTTTTATTATCTCTGTGGGTTCACATTTTGGCAGTGTTTGGACATCCGGTATCCTAATAATCCTTTAATTCTGTGTGTGTGTGTATTATATACAGGTCAGTGCCTTGTGTCATTTCACAAACCGTGCCCTGTGTTGACTGGAAACCATTGTCCTTATAAGAAACAATGGCCGCTGGAATCCTTATCTTGTGGGAGTGTTATGTTATAGAAGTCACAGTTATCAGCTATTTGCTGGCTACAGGAACAGCTGCCTCCCCTGTTGAAACTCTCACCTCCCACCCCTACTGTCTGCCCTGTCCCTACCCCGCTGCCCTGACTTCCATAGGTGGGATTTACCCATGGAGGTTGGGTATGATGGCAGAGAACAGTTTTGGAAAACTGGCCCTGGACTCTGCTTCTTTATGTGATGGAGGCTGTCCGAGTTTTCCATGGTCATAGAGTTTGTTCGAGGTTTGACTGAAGAAGATTCGAGTGGTCATGATTTCTTTTCCTTATTTTAAATTTATTTTTTAATTGAAGTATCATGATTTCTGAAGCAAAGTAATAATCACGGTGTCATCTTCTCTGAGAATGAAGGGAGGAAAAGAAATGTTCAGTGAGATCACTGGTGCTAAACAATTGGTAATTTAAATAAAATTTATGCTGTTGAAATAAGTACTGTAATATCCTCAGAGATACTAATTTATTTGGTAAATACTTGAGTTTCTCCATTGTGCTTAGGCCCGTAAAAAGGATGAGTTTGGGGTATATACATGAGAGGACAAAGGTATACGCTCACTAAAAATTCATTTCATTTTAACAATTAGATTAGAACACCCTAGAGTAAATGTTTTCCTTGGCATCACATGAGTAGCATTTAACCTACTCAGTCTAAACTAATTGTTTTTCTATGCATTGTTTTGAATTTTCTTGTGCGTTTTTGACTTTGGCTTATACATCCTAATCTTGCTAGGTTTGATGATCTTGGTGGTTAATTTTCCAGGAGCCAAGGGGTTTTACTGGTCTGTTCTATATTCTTAACCATCCCAACCTAGAAACTTTGATAATTTCTGAGAGTTGTTAATCCCATGTTTGTTGTTAACCCCATATTTTGTTAATCCCACAGTGTTAAAAATGACTAATTATAATTAGCTTAACACCCTCTGGGAGATAGAGTTTTAGAGCAGAATTTGTTCACTCCATAGTTATTAAAACCCTGCTAGATGGTAGGCACTGAGCTAGATGGTGGGAAAACAAAGAGGGGTCTTTTTTGTTGTGGAGCCCAGGGACTGGCCAGTGAGTCTCTTCATTTTGGTACTGGGTTGGTGAGATGTTTGAGCTAGGAATATCTTTCTGCAGAGTTCCTCTTTATTTGTCTAGAAATGGGTTAGCAGATTGATAGATTCTCTAATGTGCACTCCATTGAGGAAGTCCTTGCTTTCCAGTAGGAACCTAAGGCTTGCTAAGTGGGTCTGACCCACCGTCATGCAGACTAGTATATTCTTGTTGAAGATGGCCTCGAGGTTTCTTGAAAGGCCTTGGTTCTCTGGTTTGTGGTCAACCTCAAAGGTTAGGGATGCTACTCGAGGGCACACTTGGCTTCCGTTAAAATTTATTACGTGGGTGGAGAATTTATTCCATGGTCAGATGACTTTTCTGAAGTCTATCTTTTTCAGTCTCTGTTAAACCAGGTGACAGTGAATTCCATAAACGTGACACAGTCCTTCCTTTTATTTATCCTAAATCCCACTTTTTTCAGCCTGCAGGGCACACTCTCCTTTAGTTCTACCCAGGGATTGTTGACCATTTTGGGTCATCATCTTACTTGACTTTATGATTTTTAGATTTTAATCATATCCTTCTCAATTTTTTTCCTCTAGACTAGAATTCTCATATTTTTAGTCTGTCCTTGGTACTGAGTCACAGAAAACTCAGTACCATTTTCTCATTCTTTAATATACATCAGTGCTATCAAATCTTACAGTTTAATTCTTAGGTGCAGGAGCGCTTTAGGTGTAGGAAAAACCATGGCCCTGGACTTGGACAAAGTGCTTATTTCTTAAAAAAACACCTATGCACCAGTGATGAATGCTGCAATTTGTGGTAGAGGGAAGATTGCTTCCTGGGTCAGAGGGCCTGCATTCTCCACTTGGGTCCTGGACTTGGGATGAATCACTTTCACTTCTGGTGCACAGTCTCCTCATTTGTTCAATAAGGAAGTATACTCGAAGGCAAAAATTTATTTTCACCACCAAAAGTTCTATGATTCTGTGTATTTAAAAATTAATTCTTTTAATGAAATCCCCTTTTAAAATCATTTAAATAGAAACACTAATTACTAGCAAATTATGCTTTATAATTCAGGATGCTTTATAATTCAGGATAGTGTCAAGTCACTCCAGTGTTGTGGTGTAACGGTAAAAATTCACCATAAATTCGTAGATTTGGGTACACGGAGGGCCATCTGTTTCTCCTATGTACATAATGAAAAAATTTCTCAGTCTTGAAATAGAACAACTCTAGCATTTGCCCTTCTCTTCCTGTATCATCTTATAAAGATATTTTGCTCTCACTGACAGTATTTGTAAGTAAATCGTGCTTACATTGCTCAGAACGAAGCCCTGCTCATTTTGCTTTCTGCTATAGTGCTATTTTATGTATATATTTATTTTTTAATAAATTTCTTTCTTTCTCCTCCCGCCGCCCGGCGCGGGCTTCTGATTGCAGTGGCTTTTCTTGTTGTGGAGCACAGACTCTAGGCACGTGGGCTTCAGTAGCTGTGGCACGTGGGCTCAGTAGTTGTAGCTCACAGGCTCTGGAGTGCAGGATCAGTAGTTGTGGCACATGGGCTTAGTTGCTCCGCAACATGTGGGATCTTCCCAGCCCAGGGCCCGAACCTGTGTCACCTGCATTGGCAGGTGGATTCTTAACCACTGCGCCCCTAGGGAAGTCCCTATTTTATTAATTATTTTGCTTTTCTCTTGATCTGCAGTTCCCTCTGTACTCCCCTTTCTCTACCCCTGACCCTTTACCTTTTCCCCCTCACTCCTTCCATACTTTCCTTCCATTTCTTTAGAGGAATGAATTAGCTATGATTTGTAGGTTATTTTAGAGAATAAAGCTCTAGATATTGACTTTGCCCAATGGTCATTTGAGATAATAGTTATCTCCTATTATCTGACACAGGCTTCTCTCTTCCTTTTAAAATTAAATTATAGTATTTGGGGACCTCTAAGCAGTTCCTCTAGTCAGAAGGCGTTTTTTCCCTTTTAATTGAGATTTTAAAAAATGAAGAAGAAAATTTCTTCTGGTGCATTTTAACCCAATCTCTGTAATTGTGTTAATACTTTTGCAAATCTTGTTTATTATAGAAAAAAATTTATACCAGTTTGAGGACATCAGCTTAAAAAGCTGGAAGCTATAATGTATGTGTTTTCTCTGTTGTGTCAGTGAAAGTACTTTACATTCATTTTGAACTGAAGAACTTTCTAATTAGTAAATTAATTATTCATATCCCAGCACATCCCTTGTGATATGTGGTAATAAATTGCATTTGACTGTTTCTCGTAGAATCTTTTGTTCCAAGGGTATAGCGTTAAAATATAAGCCTACTTCACTGAGTGTAGTACTATTTTGAGCATTTCAGTCTCAAGTATTACATTTTATAGTGTCATTTGTCCCTTGCCACTTGGCTTTGTAATTATTTTCATATGATTTGATGTTTGTGCTTACCCAAGTATAGTCCAATTGAGGGCAGAATTAGAAATGAGAAACTTTTGGATAATTTGAGGACGTACCATTTTGTTTTGTTTTGTTTTGTTTTTTTGCGGTATGCGGGCCTCTCACTGCTGTGGCCTCTCCCATTGCGGAGCACAGGCTCCGAACGCGCAGGCTCAGCGGCCATGGCTCACGGGCCTAGCTGCTCCGCGGCATGTGGGATCTTCCCGGACCGGGGCATGAACCCGTGTGCCCTGCATCGGCAGGCGGACTCTCAACCACTGCGCCACCAGGGAAGCCCAGGACGTACCATTTTTAAGAAATTAGAGAATATCACATATGCAAAAGTAACTTATTTTTACAGCTCTAAAGTTACATTAGCTTAGGAATATGTATAATTTGGCTGGAGAAAAATAATTTTCTTTTTGGAACGTTAAATTTAAAAGTTATATCATAGCAGATCCAGATAATAATTAAATATCCTAATTGAATTTACTTTTAAGTATTCTTATACATTTGTTAGAAATGGCTTGCTAAAATGTTTAACATCTTTTTTTTTTTTTTTTTCCAAAATGTAAACAGAAATTAACATTTCAAGGCCCCTCAGGTTTCTGGACTTACATGTGCTTGGTAACAGAGAGACCCAGTACATACTCATTTTCAGAGTAGGAGAAAACGGGGAAAACATTCCCAGATTGAATGAATACAACTTCAGTTACATCTTTTTTTTTTTTTTTTTAATACTTCACTTTTGCCATCCTCATAAACTTCTGGAAAATGTTATTGCTTGGGTTGAGACAGATGGTTCTGTTCTTTCCTATGTTATTGTCTTTCTTATTTTGGTTTGATTATATTTCCACAATTAATTAAGCTGACTCTGAAAAAGAAGGACTCGGAAACAGGGAGAAGGCTGAAGAGTGTTCAGCGGGGTTTCTGCCTCTGTTGCCTGGCAGAACCCCAGACTGCAGATCATACCCAGGCGTGGGACACGGGAGGCCGCAAAAAAGAAACACACGTTTCACCTCGCACTCTTATCCTTTGGTGATGAAGGCAAAAATAGCAGCAGTGCTGAAAACTGGCCTGGAGGTTTCTAGCAGCATTAATTGGCTGACAAGAAAGATGCTTCGTGTTTCTGTTTTTAACGAAGTCTTCGACTATTTTTCCCCCAGTATACCCAGTCATGGACAGTTAAATGATCAGATAGCAGTTGTTGACAGCTGAGTCTGATTCAGATTCCTGATGGCCAGCTTAAGAGCTTGCAGAACCCATAAGGCATCCTTGTTACTGTTTGCTGAAGAACTTTTTCAGCCAACTCTGAAAGAAAACGGTTCTTCCCCATTGAACTTTGCACATCACTCCTTTACTCTTTGCTTTCTTTCCTCTCCTTGGAAAGAGTTATTTTCTCTTGGTGAAAAATAACTATGGCGGCGACTTTTTCATTTCCAAGCAAAATTCTTTAGTGTTTTGGGGAACAGTTTTTGCAGAATGACCATCATTCATAACCAAGCAGATAGGCCCTGGGATGGGCATTCTGTTCTGTCGGAAGTAGATGTTTACCCTTTGTGATTTCTCTGCTGATTTCAAGGGATTTTCCAGACCTACCTCCAGCTCCCCTGATACTTTACCTTTTACAACTGCTCTCTCTAGTTTTAAATACTTCTCCACAAACACTGATTAAGGCTATCACAAAATTCGTTTCCCTTTTCCTAATTTCTTACAAGTGTTTCCCTGTCTTCAAAACATCTAGACTTCCCCCATTTCTAATCCTGTCTTCAACTGGACTGTACTTGGATAGACAGATACCAAATCATATGAAAATAATTATAAAACTAACTGGTGAGGGACATTGGTTGATTTACTCATAAATAGTACAGGTCAGAATATGTGACTTAACTCTTCCTTGAGTAGGTTTTTTCCTATTGGTACTCTTATTTTAAAAGAGGCAGAAGTTTGCTGCATATGTGGCATTTAATTTTTTCTAATTAAAAAACCCTCACAATGACATTTTTCATGATTGAAAATGACAGTCCAAAAAATACAGTGCTCTTAGGAGAGCTTTGTCATCTTTTCCTTCCAATTCTTGGCTGACATTTGAAATCATTGAAGTTTATGGGTTTTTTTTTTCTTTTTCTTAAAAAAAATTCAGCTACTTACAGTATTGGGTTACTTATGAATGTTGATGAGCTTACCCTTCATAATGATGCTGATGTTATGGAAGTGCAAGCCTGACGACGCCTTTCTGAAAAGTGTTTTCAATTAACGCGGTTACTCTCATATCATTTAAAGAATTCTTTAGATGCGTGGAGGGTGTTGCATACATTTTAAAGATGTATTTGGTTATCTCTTGCATTTGGAAATATATGTTTTATTTGATAGTATTTGTGGGTCATATATTTATTTTTCCTTTTTAGATTAAGTTGCAGTGTGGAAATGTGCTTGGGAGGTAGATGTTTCTCTCAGCATTTCCTTGAAAGAATGAATGCATCTCAGTGCTTAGCTGGAAAGCAGCGCTTCTCAGCCTTCGCTACACAGTAGAATCACCTGGGAGCTTTTGAAAAATTTCATTCCCAGGCTGTGTCGTAAACCAATTTTACATCAGTGTCTCTGGGGCTGAGATCCAGGCATTGGTATTTTTTAAAGCTCCCGAGGCAGCCAAGGTTGAGAACAAGTACTTTAGAATAAAGTTAGAAGTAGCACCTCCTCAGATTTAACTGCACATGATGTTGGAACTTGGGTGGGTGTGACTTCTCAACCAAGGCTGAGTAGGATATTTTGCCACTAGTATCAGATAAAGAAGAATTTATTTAAAATTTAGCTAAGGTATTAAAATATGCTAATTTGGTTAAGTATAGTTTACTCTTTTGAATTCAGGATCCATTGAAATCTCTTTCCTTTTAGCACTTTGTGAGTCGCATCGTCTTCAGGACAACAGAAACTAGACTTTAACTTTTTCCTAATTCTTATGTCTCCAAGCTCTTTTTTGTTTCTCTTTGTTCTGAAAGCTTTGCATAAGTATCTGTTTAGACTTCTTAATTTCAAAAGCGTTTGAGGCAGCATACTAGATACATGAAGTATGATAAGGTGGTATAAATTAAACACAGGATGAGATACTAAGGGAAAACACAGTTGAGGATGTTGTAGAGTTAGGAATGAAGCGAAAAACTCATGGCCCGATGACCTGGACACGAGTTACAGGACACTCCTTGAGCCAGCAGGGCACAGAGCATGTTCATTATGTGACGTTTCTGTGGGGAAGGGTGAGGGCTGCCGCTAAGGGCTGTCTCTGTGCCTCTGAGACTTCAGTCGGGAACGTGGGACACATGGGATTAGTGATCAGCGTGGGCATGCTCACACACAAAGAAGGAACTGAGACATCGAGGGACTGACTTTCAGCCTTCTTGTCATGTGCTAGGCCATCTGCAGGGAGTTGTATAGATCTCATTTTGCTTATTTCACAACAGTCCTGTGTAGATGGCATTATTAAGCTTGTATTACAGAAAAGGATTCTGAGGCTCAAAGATGCTGGATGACCTGCGCAGGTAATCAGGCTGTGGTCAGTGGCAAAGCCAAGCTTCCAAGCCAGCTGTGTCTTAGAGTGCAGCCCTTCCGAAGTGGCTCCTGCTGGCTCACATCCCTGTTAATCATGGTTCCTGCTTATTCTCAGTAATAGTAATAGGAGAAAAAAATTTGGGGGGGGGATGGTTAGACAAAGGCCATATAGCAATATTAGAAAATTGCTCATAAATATTTAAACACAGTTTTTTTTTTTTTTTTTTTAAATTTAAAACTTTCCCGGCTTCCCTGGTGGCACAGTGGTTGAGAGTCCGCCTGCTGACGCAGGGGACGTGGGTTCATGCCCCGGTCCGGGAGGATCCCACGTGCCGCGGAGCGGCTGGGCCCGTGGGCCATGGCCGTTGGGCCTGCGCGTCCGGAGCCTGTGCTCCGCAACAGGAGGGGTTGCGGCGGTGAGAGGCCTGCCTACTGCAAAAAAACCAAACCAAAACAAAAAAACTTACCAGTTTTTGGGGGTAGTTTTTTTCCTCCCAGCTCATCACATTTTCAGGGTAGGACGCTTTATGTTTTTTTGTGCAGCCAAACCTAGTTTGTCCCATATAAGAGGGATGTGTCATGTCCTGTTTCGGCAAATTCATCCGGGCTGGGCCAGCAGCAGTGTGTGGGTGTCCCTCTTTGATCTGCCTTCAGCCCACATCTCTCCCAGCAGAGATGCTGCTGTGGCTGCCACTTTGGTGTTAGCAGGTGGAACGGGTTTTTACTTGCTGCCCCATTTTAGGTCGCTTTTCCCACTCTTGTGAAATTTCACTTGTACTGCGTTTCAGGTGAAGCTGCAAGAGCAGATCCAGCTCTTCAAGCCACTGGGAAGCTTAAATACCGTGCTGTGGCTTGGTTTGGCGCTTGATGACATGTCTGAGTCAGATTTCACTAGACTTCCAAGGGAGCCACTGTGTTACATTCCTTGACTATAGTTTTGGCAGATGTGTTGCCTGGGTTTCAGAGTTCTGTGAGTTCTTCCAACTTTGACCTCATGTTTTTCTCTCGCTTTGAATTTTTTACCCTTTCCTGTAGTTGTGAAATTCAAACCACTTTAATCCCACGATCTCCCACATTTCCAGCTTTGCCTCCTACCCCTTTCACGAGGTCTCACTCAGCTAGGCCTCGCCACCGGGCCTGTTCTCCTACCCTTCCTTCCAACCCTGGGGCCTGGGTTGCAGCCAGTCGTCTGTGCTCCTTCCTTTCACATCCCCGCCACCCGAGGGCCTGTCTGCCTGCCTTCTGCCACTTTGTCACTCAGAGTCTGGTTTCTGGACCTGAAGCATCAGCATCAGTTAGAAGCCTCTTAGAGATGCATAATCTCAGGCCCCACCCCAGACCTACTGGATCAGAATATGCATTTTCACAAGGTCTGCAGGTGATCTGGGTGCACATTCAGGTTTGAGCAGCGCTGCTCTAAGTCACACATCTTCCATAGATTGTGTCCTAATTGAGGGAATAGAGTGTTGGAACCCAGGTATTCTGTAGGAAGAATTGGATAAAAAGGATTCTTTTTTCATCCATTTATTCATCTTTGGGTGATACTTTGGTTACTTTTAGGGACGGAAGGGATGAGTATGTTTGGGGGTAAATGGCTTTGCCTACCCATGTGGGTAAAGTTAAGGCACTGGGAAAAGCTTGGATAATTTAGTTGATAGGCTGTTACCAAGAAAGGATTCATACAGCAACCATCATCACTGTTGAAAGAAAATGGGGAGAGTAGTTCTGTAGAAAGAATATTTGACTCAAGTAATAGTTATATTTTTCAAGTTATAAAAAATATATAGGGGTCTTCCCTGGTGGCGCAGTGGTTGAGAGTCTGCCTGCCGATGCAGGGGACGCGCGTTCATGCCCTGGTCCGGGAGGATCCCACGTGCTGCAGAGCGGCTGGGCCCGTGGGCCATGGCTGCTGGGCCTGCGCGTCCGGAGCCTGTGCTCCACAACGGGAGAGGCCGCAGCGGTGAGGGGCCCATGTACGGGGGGGAAATATATATATATATATATATATATATATATATATATATATATATATATATATATATATAAAATTGTCTTGGCTGGGTGAGGGTCCTCTTCCAGGCTGCAGACTTCTCTCTGCTTCCTCATGTGGTGGAAGGGGTGAGCTGGCTCTCTGAGGTCTCTTTTATAAGGGCACTAATCTCATTTATGAAGGCTCCACCCTCGTGACCTAATCACCTCCCAAAGGCCCCACTTCCTAATACCATCAGCTTAGGAATTTTGTAGGGACACAAACATGCAGACCACAGCAAAATTATAAATACATTTGACCCCTGAACAATGCAGGTTTGAACTGTGGAGGTCCCCTTATACTTGTTTTCTTCAATAGTGAATACTATAGTACTACATGACTATGGTTGGTTGAATCTGAGGACACGGAGGAATGAAACCTTGGATACCTAGGGAGGATTTTTGATGAACCGAAGGGTCGGCGTCCCCTACGTTGTTCAAGGGGAAACTGTATAAAAATTTTATATCTCTGTAAAAGGCAACTAAGCAAAAGGTTTATATATAAATTAATTTAAGGGTTGGATAGGCCGGTATAACACCTATTTCTTCCTTTTTAAAAGTGTATTTCTACCCCGTTTGTGGAAATATTACTTAATATGGGGGTTCAGTGGTAGCACAGGTCATATCCCAAGGCAGAGTGACCGGTGTTTTTCCCTAAGGCAAGTTTCATCGTGTCTTTACACATTAGAGGCTCTACTGCATGGAAAGGCTGTGTAATAGAATAGGTGGTGTAGGAGTGGGGGATACGGACCCCTGGCCAAGCGGCGAAGAGGGCAGTGAGATTATGAGTGGTCAGACTGATGCAAGTCCCACCTCTCTTCTCAGGACCCACCTCGTCTTTGATCTGCCCTTACACTGCTCATAGGGGTATATTAGTAGTGGTAGTATCTGTGTCTCTTCTTTTTTTTTTTTTAATCTTCAGGACTTTTAAATATCCAGCTGGTACCTCTAAGGCCCTGAAATTTGAAGGAATAGAATTTGATAAGTTACATCCATAGGCTATCTAAAACAGTTTCTTCATAGGTTAATTAAAAGAGTTTCTCTCTGTCTCTCTCTGTCTCTCTCTCTCTCTCTCTCACTCACACACACACACACACACACACACACACACACACACACACACACACACACACACACACACACACACACACACAGAGTAGCTCACTGCCATCATCTCGGAGAATCTGATCCTCTGGGTAGGAAGTGATACTGGCCATCTAAATGCAAAGGTCTAAAAAAAACGTGTTTTTCCAGACTCTGACCCGGCTTTGCTTCCATGCAAAAGAAGTTCCTTTCATATGAGCACCGGTTGTTGATTGTATGCTTTAATGATTTAAAAATTTGGTGTTAGAGAGCTAGAAAGGCATTCATTTACATCGGATATAAAATGGTGAGAATGCAGAGCACACACACTTGGAAGACACATTATTCTCATTTCTGTGAATAACGGGGGCATCTGTTTAAACCGGACCCTACATAGAGCTGCAGGCCTTCAAAGTGGGCCATCCCCACACCGAGCAGATGCTAGCCACTTGAAATAGGAATGCTGGTCAGCGTTCCATTTCTCCTTCAGAAGCGTCTTACGGTATCAAAACCTAACACCAGAAACAGATGGAAACTGGACCTTAGGTTTCAGATCTTCTTCAAAGGACAGGAGGTGCTGAATTGAAAAGTGTTAGATTTAGAAAACCTGTGATCAGTGAAGTGGATGAGGAAAATGATGAAGGGGAAGTGTTGTCATATAATGAAAGGAAAATAGAAAAATTAGTGATTTTCTTACAAGTTTATCCATGATAAAAAGCACCTAAATAAATGCATGTATTAAGATGTATATATGTGTTATATGTCATGGTATTTAGGCCAAGTTAATTGACATGTAGGGTCACCTTAGTAATTTGAGGATTAAAGTAGTACTGGATATATAAAGATAGCAGCTCAAATTGGAATATTCTGGTTGGCAACTTTCAGTTAACGCAAAGTAGACACTCATTATTGAAAATATTTACAGGATGCACAGATACACTTTTATTTCATCATAAATACATAATAACGTAAGTGAGGTTTCTGTGATGACGTAGGTTAGTCATTCTTGTGGCTTTTGGTCAGCACCTCGAAAGTGAGTTACACTGGTCTGGTACCTTTGATTGAGGGTTAGCATTCAACTTTTTTTTTTTTTTGCGGTACGTGGGCCTCTCACTGTTGTGGCCTCTCCCGTTGTGGAGCACAGGCTCCGGACGCGCAGGCTCAGCGGCCATGGCTCACGGGCCCAGCCGCTCTGCGGCATGTGGGATCTTCCCGGACCGGGGCACGAACCCGTGTCCCCTGCATTGGCAGGCGGACTCTCAACCACTGCACCACCAGGGAAGCCCTCCACTGACATTTTATAGGAGTCATGTGGCGGTAACATAAAACAGCAAACCAAAACCAACATGAGCTTGAGTATTGTAGAAAACTGTGGCTTGTTGAAGTTGCCCATGTGTGTGGTTTCAAAGCTTTGTTGTTTTGTCTTTTGATAAAACTTTTTTCTAAACTGTGACCCACAGAGCATTATTTTCCTGCATTGTTCCTGTGGATTCAACTATGACAGTTTGTCTACTGCAGGACTTCTCAGAGCCTTTGACAGTACTAACATACCCTGTGACGTGACGCCTGTAAACTGAGATGTAGTATCTGATGTTGCCCAAGCTTATTTCGTTTTACCAGCTGCCTCTCCCACCCCCACCTTGCTTTTTTCCTTGATGGAATATCTACCATGGAAGATAGTTTGGGAAATGGTACTCTAGCATTTTTATAGGTAGTTTTTCATGTACCATCACAGCAGTGCTCAGAAACAAGCAGTTTTGTTGCCCCTTTATGGATGAGTGAGGAACACCAGGGTTCAGGTTGGCACCAGGACCCAGGTCTCCTAATAGCTCGCCAGGCTTTTATCTCTCTGTCAAGGCTTTGGGTTCAGGTAGGAGGCACTTATCACATATGGCTGCTGGGGGGGGGCTATAGAGCTGTGTGCTGATCTGAAGTTCCTCTGTCCTGTGGCTGGTCCTCAGGGCTCTGGGGTCTCCTGTAGAGGCCTTCCTAATTCTAGCAAGTTGATAACGAGGGTGAGAGAGTTAGTTCTCCTGTGGTTTCTGTGAAATAATGGTTTAGGCAGCCCCTTGCCCAGGTGTGCTTTAAGTAGGAAAGTTACCCAGATATTCAACTATGGTTCACTTGTGTCTTGCTTCCCGATTTTCGCCCCATGGTACATGTCATGTTTTGCTTTTTTTATAGAAAGAAATTCAAGCCATGAGTCAGTGCAGCCATCCCAACGTAGTGACCTATTACACCTCTTTTGTGGTAAAAGACGAACTTTGGCTGGTCATGAAATTACTAAGTGGAGGTAAGTGGATTTTGTCATTTTTGTTTGTTTGCTTGGTTTCTTTTTTTCCTTTTGTGCGAGTCAGCATATTGAATAAGACTTTAGATTTGATCCCCTTACTCCCATATTTATAAGTTTTCTTGGTTTATTCTTTGCCTAGAGAGTAAAGTCCGGATTTCTTCACACTGATATTCAAAGCCTTTCATAATTCAGCTTAACTTGTAGAATATCTGTGTCCTCTTTTACCCCGGCCTTCCAGGTGTGGGTGAGACTCCCCAGATGCCTTCTGCCCTCTGATGTCTCTGTGTTGTTACTTAGCCCCAGATGTCTGTCTGTCCTTCTCCATGTGCCCAAGTCCTGAAAGGCCCCATCCTCTCTGTAGCCACCCTTTACTCTCTTTAGAAAAGTAAACCAATCCTTCCTCTTTAAAGCCTTCATTCTTAACGTTATTCAAGTCTCTAACACACTGTAATGAGTTATTTCAGTGTGGTTTACTAAAGGTCCGTGGTGATGGAAATGTTCTGCGGCTGTGCTATCCAGTTTCTACTAGTGGCTCTTAAACATTTGACATGTGGCTAGTTTTACCCAGGGACTGAATTTCTATTCAATTTTAATTAGCTTACATTTAAATAACCTCAGGTGGCCAGTGGCCTATGGTATTGGACAGTGTAGTTTTAGATTGTGGATTTCATGAAGAAAGCATGTGGGAAGGTGAAGGAACTTTGCCTGTCTAGCCTCAGATCACTGAAGTTAAAAAAGCCACGGACAATTAAATTTATAAGACACTTTACCATTCCTGTATTTTATCTCTTTTAATCTTTGAACGTCACGCTTTGATAGGGGAGGATAATGATAACGGTTAATTTTCTTGAACACTTCCTCCGTGGCTGGATCCTGTGCCAGGTGATTTACTGACTTTATTTCATTGTAATCTGGACAACACCATTGCATGGCAGGTGCCATGATCCCTGTGTTTCAGAAAGGACACCAGAGCTCAAGAGAGTTAGGCTGCTTGCCCAAGGCCACACACGTCGTGCCTGTTAGTGCTGGGATCTGGACACGTAAAAGCTACCCTGCGCTGCAAGTGTCATCACCTTCATTTTACAGACCTGAAAACTGGAGCTGAGAAAGCCCGAGGGATTCCTTCCTAATACTCAGCATCCCCATACCTCTCACGTGTTCTCTTTGCAGGGCGTCCCTCCCTGTATATCCATCTTACTGAGACATGAAGTATGGTTAGGAGTAGAGGAGAACATTTGGTGGTACCTGGACGAAGCCAGAACTGACAGTGCAGGGTTTATTTGGTGGAGCCCATTTTTATCTGCAGACCCAGTTCAGCTAAGGCTAAATCAAGGCAGCATCACAATTAAAAATTTTTTTTTTTTTAGAGAAACTGTCTTGGATCCAGCAGAGGCCCTGCAATGAGATGACGAAGGCATTGTAATTGCCTTGGGTCTGCTCGTGTAGGTCTCGGTAGGGAGCCTGGGAGAGCTTAGTTTGGTTCTGTTTCCAGTCTTGTCAATCCTATTAGTTATTGTTTCCTTGAGTGCTGACTCTGGCTTTTAATTAAAAGGGAAAAGAAAAATGGAAGGAAAAAGGAAGCCCGTTGGAGCCTACCGCAATGTTGAGTGTCAGGACTGCTTCTTGGTTCTGCTGAGGGTGGTGCTGTATTGATAAGATGATCTTAACCTGGCCTCTCCTTGTAGGGGGTCCACTAACTGAGGAAACAAGAAATTCTGGTGACCTGGGGCCCTGTGGATTTTAATTCCTCTCTTTATTTTTATCCCAATTAACCTTTTATAAGCTTGAGAATATCCCCTGTGCCCTTTTCTAAGGACTGGATAGAAAGTTTCATTGTCTTTTTAAAAGAATCCAATTTAGTCTCCCCTGGCCCTAGGTAAGAGGAACAGGTTTCCACAGGTAAGGGGAATGTGGGCAGATGTAGCCTTTCGCTCATTTTGCTTTCAGCAGGCCAGAAATGCATGCATGCCTGGTATGGTATATCCTTAAAAGAAAAAATTAAAATGTTTTTGGAAGTATCGTTTTCTAAATGACCCCCAAATCCAAGAGTCAGTGAATAAAGAGATGTTTGTTTCTCCCTGAGGGGAAAGGTATGCATTTGTTTTCTTCTATATTATTTTATTACATCAGATCTCTTACTGAGTGGCAGGTGGCTAGCCTGGTGTAGTAATATCTGATGGGGAAACTCAGTCCTCTTAGTTAAATCAGGGAGAGCCTGGAGCCATGTTCGGGTCCTGAGATAGGCTATTTGGTAACTCTTCAGAAGTGTTGAACCCCCAGGTAATTATGGCTCTTAAGGTGACCGGGAAGTTTGGAATATTAATTAACATGTGTTGAAGCATGAATTCACAGTGCCAAGGATACTAATCTGTTTATAGTAACAAAATACTATGTATTTATTTCATTATTATTAAACTCTGTACATCACACTTCAAGTAAATGTAAATGAAGATTGCCTGGAGTCACAGAAAGGAATCTTCTGGTTATAAGCAGGGGTCTAAAGGCAACAGACATTTTTTCTCTCCTCCTACCAGAGGTTAAGGAAAAACTGTGCTTCTTTCTCTCAGCAGTTCCCTGCTGTCTTTTCTCCAGGCCTCTTATTCCTTTCTTTTTCAGTTTAGACATCCCGAACCCTCTTTTAATCTGTAACCAGTTGCATGTCTACGGAAAAGGGACTAACTGTGAAGTGGCCGTGGACAGTCTTCTGCTTCCTGACCCAGAATCCCTCTCATTAAGTTCAGCTGGATGTGTGCTTGCAAACTTGGATTTAGTGTTTTTCTGGTCACGGGCTACCATGCAATTGTTTGTATGCCTTGGGAATATTTGTGTTAAATGAACAAATGAAAACTATATTTTGTTGTTCTCGTTTAGCCTTTTATTTTTCTGAGGATTTTTTAAAAAATGTATTATTTATTTATTTATTTATTTATTTATTTGTGGCTGCATCGGGTCTTAGCTGCGGCACACGGGATCTTCGTTGAGGCATGCGGGGTCTTCGTTGTGGCTTCTCTCTAGTTGTGGCGTGTGGGCTTTCTCTTCTAGTTGTGGTGCGCAGGCTCCAGGGTGCGTGGGCTCTTTAGTTTGCGGCACGCAGGCTCTCTCGTTGAGACGCGCGAGTTCAGTAGTTGTGGCTCTCGGGCTTCGTTGCCCTGCGACATGTGGGATCTCAGTTCCCTGACCAGGGATTGAACCTGCGTACCCCGCATTGTAAGGCGGATTCTTTACCACTGGACCACCAGGGAAGTCCCTCGTTTAGTTTTTTAAATAGGGAGGACTATTCTGGAAAGGTAATGAAGGTGCTTATACAGTTGTCTAATTCTTCTTTCTGTCCACTTAGGTTCAATGTTGGATATCATAAAATACATCATTAACCGAGGAGAACACAAGAACGGAGTTCTGGAAGAGGCAATAATAGCAACAATTCTTAAAGAGGTTTTGGAAGGCTTAGACTATCTACACAGAAATGGTCAGATTCACAGGTATGACCCCTGCAGAGATGTTTAAATTCAGCTGTTCATATCTTCAGTCCTAGTTAGTAAAGAATACTAAGGAAACACACCTCACAGGTAGGTATTGACATATCTCTAACTTAGGTAGTTTAAATAGATGGGAACAAAGTACTTAAGAACGAAACAAGAGAACAAGTTTTGATGAATTATATTGGTGTATTGGTTTATCTGCTTTCACTGAAATAAGAGTAGACTACAGAAAGTACTGTGGGGACTCAAAAAAAATCAGTTTACATTTTATACTCATTTGAAGTATACTCATTTGAACTGGATAGCATCTCTAACATTCTAATGCAGGCGAGAGTGTTCCAAACATTTAATATGTTAATTATTTTTGACATGGTGGTGGAAGAGAAGGAGGGGAGGCACTAATTTCATCTCTTTTGTGGCATAAAATGCTAATTCTTTAAATAGCTAAACAGCATCGCATATGAGTGCCTGATGCTTCAAATGGGTTAGTGCTCCTTGGGCTCTTAGGAATTGTTGCAAGTAAATAACCACTTACCACTAATATGAATATTGCAATTCCCTTGCCCTGAGCTATAAGTGAGCTGTATGTTTAATGGTATCTATTATGTTTTTCAATAATTAGAAAAATATTACTTTAGAAGGCAAACTTATAAATTGTCATTTTTCGCACAACTTCTACATAGTGAAGAAATACGTTACAGAGTATTGTAATTAGTATTTACCATCAGTCTCTCCCCAGAGGAGAGACTGATCAAGTCCATTGTTTCAGAGACTGAGGGGATTGATTGGAAATTGCATCACAGACACATTTAAGTGGAAGTAGAACAGCTTTACATAGACTGGGCTTTAATTCTTGATAAAATGATAGTATTGTGTGTATATGGCAATCTGTAACTCTGTAACATGAAATAATCTACTCATTATTGTTTTAATTAAATCTGGATAATGATATCACATAAACTGTTCATTACTAAAATCCTAATCATCCCCCAGGAGCAAACTATAAAATCACAATGTACCTTTGTAACTTTTAAAATCTGTGATATAATTTTAATATTTATAAAATAATAATTTTGTCAAACATCTCCATTGTATGATATGTATTAAAGTCTCCCTGAGTGAATATAATGTCTGTACTCCATAATTAAATTCTCTCTCTCTTTTTTTTTTTCTAATAGGGATTTAAAAGCTGGTAATATTCTTCTGGGTGAGGATGGCTCAGTACAAATAGCAGGTAAAGCTGGCAAAGATAAAACATTCTTTACCTGTTTACAGAAGTGTTAGGGCTTCGAAGAATGTAGACTTGTTCCTAAGAAATGAACAAATTGCATGTAATCTGTGTTTTTAAATTGAAGTATAGTCGATGTACAACATTATGTAAGTTACAGGTGTACAGTGTAGTGATTCACAATTTTTAAAGGTTATAGTTATTATAAAATATTGGATATATTCCCTATGTTGTACAGTGTATCCTTGTAGCTTATTTTATACATAGTAGTTTGTACCCCTTATACAGTCCCTCCCCCTTTCCCTCTTCCCCTTGGTGACCACGAGTTTGGTCTCTATATCTGTGAGTCTGCTTCTTTTTAATTATATTCACTAGTTTGTTGTATTTTTTAGATTCCACATATAAGTGATATCACACAGTATTTGTCTGTCTCTGTCTGACTTATTTCACTTAGCATACTACCCTCCAAGCCCATCCATGTTGTTGCAAATGGCAAAATTTCATTCTTTTTAATGTCTGAGTAGTATTCCATTGTATGTACCACTGTATCTGGGCTGCCCTATCATAGAATGTTTCGGTCTGAGGTATAACATGTTTTCCTGCTATTTTAGAATGTGGCCTTTTAATAAAAAACAATTTTACCTTTAATTTTTTTATATTTTCTACCTTCCAGATTGAGTAATGGTGATATTTATATAACTGTAAGAAGCACTTTTGAGAGTTTTTGGTTGAGTTTGAAAGTTTAAAACCATTGTACACATTAATTTTAAACCTTTTATTTCTCAAGAGGTAGCTGAAAGAATTGTGAACTCTTAAAATCTAGGGCTTATTTTGCTCTTAAATTTGACCCTTCATGGTGATTCTTGACAGTTGATAGGCATGGCAAGGCAGTAAAGGTCAAATGAGTGAGAGCCTCAGGCAGGAGCCTTCTATGTGCAGAACCTCTCATTTTGTTAATGCTCCTAGAATAGCCTGAAAGGCCTGATTCCCAAGGTAGCCATGTTCATACAACTCTTGTGTTACGCCCGGTCTGGGAAGGTCTGTCTCAGCATCCTCTCAGCCATCATTGCTTTGGGCATTTTTGGCTGCACAGCCTTTCTCCGTACTGGACTGTCCCTGTCATCGCAGGGTGTTCAGCCTTCTGGCTTCCGGGCATTAAATATCACCAGCAGCACGTCCTCCCAACATCCTTGGTGTGAAGATCATCCATCTAGCTTGCATTGTTGACGAAATGCTGAAGATGTTGAATCAGGCTAACCTGCTTCTATTTGAGTTGGAGTGGAAGAGTCCTACCTTCTAGCATAGGTTTAGGGTCTTTACACGTCTAGTTATTAGAACAAAGTTGATGGCATTTCTTCCTCCCACTCTTGTTTCTAGACAAATCTGAGGACCTGGGGTTATTATTAGAAATGTGAGAGTTCAGCAGAAAACAAACCCACCCTCAACACAAAGGATAAGCCTTGAGTCATCTCTTTGTTTCATTGTCTGCCCCTCTCTCGGTACCAGAGGACCAGTCAGGTGATGATGCCCTGGCCTGTATGGCGAGCGTGATGCTGACCTTAGGCTCTGTATTTAGTTAGGTACACTTACGGGGACCCTTATTGAGTTATTTTTTAAAGAAGAGACAAGGTGTCTTGAAAATACCAAAGGGAAACTGAGAATTTGTTTCAGATCAAATATTTCTTCCCTAGGGAACTAATAATGGAAGTGTTATCTTGTAATAGTCCTCCCCTTTGAAAAGATAAATTAAGTCAAGTTCAAGACCGCTGGGGAGGCACTTCTTGTGTCAGTTAAGCACAAAGGCTTTGGAATTAAACAGGCCCAATTTACTACCCACTGTGCAACATGGGGCAAGTTATTGCATCTCTAAGCCTCAGTTTCCCCATCTGTGAGATGGTGATGATAATGCCTATCATTCAGGAAGACGTGGATTTCCTGTGCAGCTATTGAATCATAGGATTCAGACCCCTGTAAGTGCAATGTGCTTTTGGGAGTTACCGAGTGTTCTAGGTAGAGAGGAGATGCCAGTTTGCAGTCGGGAGGTATTTCTACACAGGCATTTTTATTAAATTGTCTAAAAAGATCCTAGAAGAAAGGACCTTAATCTTTAAAACTCCAGTGAAAGGCTTCCTTGGTGGCGCAGTGGTTAAGAATCCGCCTGCCAATGCAGGGGACACGGGTTCGAACCCCGGCCTGGGAAGATCCCGCATGCCGCAGAGCAACTAAGCCCGTGTGCCACAACTACTGAGCCTATGCTCTAGAGCCCGCGAGCCACAACTACTGAGCCCCCTTGCCACAACTGCTGAAGCCCACGTGCCTAGAGCCCGTGCTCCGCAACAGTAGAAGCCACTGCAATGAGAAGCCCGCATACTGCACCAAAGAGTAGCCCCTGCTCACCACAACTAGAGAAAGCCGCGCACAGCAACGAAGAACCAAAGCAGCCAAAAATAAATAAATAAATTTATTAAAAAAAAACACTCCAGTGAATTGGTAATGAATTTTTTAAATTAAAAAAAAAATATATATATATATATATATATATTTATTTAGGCTACGCCGGGTCTTAGTTGCAGCATGTGGGATCTTTAGCTGTGGCATGTGGACTTCTTAGTTGTGGCATGAGTGCGGGATCTGGTGTCCCAACCAGGGATGGAACCCGGGCCCCCTGCATTGGGAATGCGGAGTCTTACCCACTGGACCACCAGGGAAGTCCCTTTTTAAAATTAAAAAAGAATTTTTTGGCCGTGCTGCATGACATGCGGGATCTCAGTTCCCTGACCAGTGATCAAACCCGCGCCCCCCTGCAATGGAAGTGCAGAGTCTTACCCACTGGACCACCAGAGAAGTCCCTGAATTTTTAATTTTAAAGAAATACACACATTTATACCTATTTTTTTCTCATAATTTTATATTCTCTGTTTTACAGAGGATCTTCCAAATTGTATAAGTTTTATGTCCCATGAAGCCTGGATCCACCCTTGCTTACTGTTGTTGCATGAAGTAAATGAATGTGAGAAATGCTTAGTGTGACCCCCAAAGTGGCAATAGACAGGAAAAGACAGTCTAAGCTTATTTATCATGATAGCGACGGAGGTGTCCCAGTTAAACATGGTATATGGTGTATCTTCACTATGGAAGACCTATCAATGGAGAATGAAAAGTTCTCTGTACACTGACATGAAAAAAAATCACCAGGCTACGTGGTTAAGTGAACACAACAAGGTGAAATACAATGTATATAATATGCCACCTTTTGTGAAAGAAGTGGGGAGAAATAAGAATATATGTGTTTATGTGAAGAAACGTTAGAAGGGTAATGGCAGTGGGAGCAGGGGTGGACTGCTGAGTAGAGACCTTTTGTAACATTTTGAATTTTGAACCATGTGGAAGTATGACCTAGTAAAGCAAATGAAAAGAAATGACTCAACAAACTTAATGAACTCGCAATAAGTCAGAGCCGTTTTTAAACCTTTTATTGTTGAAGTTATCAAACGTAGCCCAAAGGAGAGAAGAGTAGGAAGAATCCTCTGGTACCCATCACCTGGCTTTGGTCCTCATCAGTCTTTGGCCAATTCTTGATTCACCTCTCTTTCCCCTCCCTGCTTTGGAGGCTCTTATCATTATTGATGCTGACTTTTGTTCTTGAGTCATCTAAGTTAGTGCCTTATGTATGCGTATCTTGTCCTTCCTCTAGAGAGTGGCCTTTATCCCACAGGCTAGGGACATTATGAAGAAAAGACTTAAAGTAAACAACTGAAAGCTTCAAACCATCCAGCATCAGGTAGTCTAGCTGTTAAGAAGATAATCTCTGAGATCAACTGGCTTGGTTGAAATTCCCTGGTTACCACTCAAGCTCTGGGACCTTGGTCAGGTGGCTCAACGTCCTAAAGACTCAGTTTCCTTAAAGGGAGATACAGGTATAACCCACTTCATCTTTTTTTGTGAAATCAAATGAGGCTCTTTGTATCTAGCAGTCTTATAACAGTGGCTGGCACATTATAGATACACAGAAAATAGCAGCAGCTGCTACTGCTAATCCTATTACCGCTACTGTTTCTACTGTTAACTACCGCTACTACTGTTACTCCAACTGACAGGATCGCACCGACCCCCTCTCGCACTGCCTGGAGGTCATATGTACCTCAAATTTGTCTTGCAGGAGGTTCAGCTCTGAGGGGCTTTATGCGTTATAAAAAGGGGATGCTTTATTAATTATGGAACTTGGAAGCTAACTTGTCATTAATCTTGCTCTAAGCTGATAAAAAAGTACAGCTAATTTTCTCTGTTTTGTGATGAAATGATCATTTCTCACTAAAAGGGTCAAAACAGCAGTGAACTGCCTTTGAAATGCAGAGGCAGGTCAGCCCCTGGCTTATTCTACCACCTGCTACTCTGCCAGTCACTCCGTTCCATTATTCTTTTTTTTTTTTTTTTTTTGTGGTACACCGGCCTCTCACCGTTGTGGCCTCTCCTGTTGCGGAGCACGGGCCCAGCCGCTCCGCGGCATGTGGGATCTTCCCGGACCGGGGCACGAACCCGTGTCCCCTGCATTGGCAGGTGGACTCTCAACCACTGCGCCCCCAGGGAAGCCCTCATCCCATTATTCTTGTCAGATTACCGACCCGAGCTCCTTCTCTGGGCCTTCAGGAGCACATTGTCCTTTTCTTTTTTCTCAGTTGGGATCCCCCGAGGTAAGATTTCCCGACTTTTTCTCTCCCTCTCAGGTCTGTGGGTTTTTTCCTCACCCTGGGTGGTGGTGTTGAGTGTAACCAGCTGGTGGGTGCGATGTTTGGCTCCTGGGTTCGGAAGCGCCCGTGCAGGAAGCCACTGCTTGGGTTGTCATGAGGATTAAATGTGTCAGTGTCTGTGGTGCTTAGGACGGTGCCTGGCACATGGTGAGGACTTTATAGCCATTCCAGGCTTTCCTTGGTCTCCTTTTTGTGTGTGCGACTTCATGCTTGTGTAATGACGTTACCCGGAAGCCTCATTTCCGGGTGAGTAATGGTCGGCTATCAGGCGTGTAAGTTTCCACTTTTTGTTGATACATCTCTGGAGCCATTATAGCTTTTCTAGAATTCACAGTGAATGTTCTCCGTGTCCTCTAACCTGAGCATAACATTGAGTTTATACAGTATTTAAATTTTTTGTGTGGTTTTAACTCTAAAATAAGATTATTGCATTAAAAAGAAACAAAACCATTTGCAATGATTTCTTGGAAGAGCTGGATGCTGCTGCTCTCCCCGTGTTACAGGAGTTTGACTTTCTTAGTCAGGCAGTGGGTCACTGCCTGAAAAACTCGGACCAGGAGTCCTCAGGTCTTTTGCTGGCATCTTGGGTGGGTGAAGTAGGGGAGGAGGGTGGGAGAGTTGAAAGCAGAGACTCACAGCAACAGCAGAGCTAGACCATCTCTTTGTTGCTGTTATATTTGGACAAATAATCCATTGCTTTTACTCGGATTATTTGTATTCTCTTCCTTTCACATCTTTATGCTATCTAGGCTCTGTTTTTTGAAATACGAGTTAAACTGGGGAGAACTTTGCATTTATTTCTTTGAATGTAATGTTTGTTTACCTTGGGAGTATTAATACGAGTATTCTTTTAAAAAGAGTTTTCTTGCTATTCTAATAGAAAACATTTTTTATTAAAATCACTCACTCTATATGTACATATACGCACACACACATATATGTGCGTGTGCGCGCGCGCGCGTGTATTCTCTTTTTCAGAACTTTTTATTAGAAAAGGGAACATTAAGGGGCCAGGTTCAGACCACTAGAAACTCTTGCCTTATTATACAGCCAGCAAGTGTGGTGAATAACGCTGGTATGCTTGGTTCTATTTTCAGCAGTTCCAATTCCATGGATATCATATATATTTTTATTGAGTGTGGCTGTAAAATCAGTACCTAACGTGTATTGAGTGTTTCCTGTGTGCCAGGCCTGGTTCCATGTGCTGAGTGCACCGTGACTCATTCAGCCTCACCGCAGCCCCATAGGGAGGGCTCTTATTATGCCTACTTCACACGCTAGAAGCTAAGATACGGAGAAGGGAAGTAAGTGGCCCAGGTCACACGTAGAATAAGTGGTGGAGTCAGGCTTCAGCTTTGGGCAGTTTGGCTCCAGAGCCTGTGATGCCACGTCTGTGGGTTTTCTGGGAAGACAACCCTAAATCTGGATTTGAGTGATCTCAGTTTTTGGTGGAAGACCAATAGCAATCACTAGCGCTTCTCCATCTCTGCAGATCGATTCTGTTTGGGACCAGGGAAAATATTTAGCACCTTTTCCCTCCTTGCTCACAGCATCACGGGTAAGGTTTTAGGGGATGGGAGAAGCCATCATCTTAGGCATCATCTGGTGCAGGATTAAGCGTGGTAGTGACACCACACTCTTTTCAGACTAAAAAACTTCAGGTTAAATGTAGTGAATTAAAACCTGAGGATTGCCTACTCCGGGTTTAAAAGAAAATGCTTTACTTCTTATTAGATCTTCTGTGCTCAGAAAACCTGTGTGTGTGTGTGTGTGTGTGTGTGTGTGTGTGTGTGTGTGTGTCTGTGTGTGTGTGTCTGTGAGAGACCTCCTGATAATAAACTTGGAGCAGATGCCTTGGTAAGTGTAACAGATTTTGCTACAATATGATAGAAGGAGTGGCTATTTGAATGGCATGCCTTTCCCACGGCCTAGCATTTTCTTTTCCAATATGATGCTCTGTCATAAACTGTCAGGACGAGCTTAGTGCTTTGTCTGGCAAGTGTCTAAGGCTGTTTGTCCAGAATTACGAGAGATGCTATTTTAAAACATTCATATAAAACAGGTCTCTTTGGGGTGGTCACTACAAATATATTTATCTTAGGATTTTTAAAAAATAGTGACCACTCTTAATCTACTCTAAAAATGTTAATTTCAAAACGATTGATTTCTGAAGAACTTTCCAGAAACATACAACTGCATTATGTAAGGTAGATCTCATGCTCATTTCCACTTACTTTTGCCTTTCAGGTGTGTGTATGTGAGTGAATGTGAATTTCCCATTCCTAGTTTTTCACGACAGAAATCAAATCTGATGCTAGCTAACTATGGCAGCCTAGGAATTTAGAAAGTTATCATCACATCTATCTCAGTGTATCTGAGCCCATGCATATCAGCTTATGCCCTAGGTTTTTCACTGTCTAAGGCACGTTGGGTAACATCTCTGTTTTCTGGGAGGGAGATTTTTTCCTTAGTCAGCCTTCAAATGCATTTTCAGCTTTAGTCAGTTTCTTGAATACTGAAAACCCTATGACTAAAATTTCTGCCAGGAAAACTTGCAGCTAGACTTAACTTGCTTCCAGTATTCAGATATTATTCTCAAGGAGCCAGAGGAAAGTGCAAGGTGGTGGAGTTTTTATACCTAGAGCTGCTGGGTTCTTTTGTGTTCCTTCTGTGTTCTTTGGCTTTGGTAAAGTGTATTGGATGGGGGGAGGAAAGGAATATTTCTCATGTTATAGGGAAGAGAGGCTGCTGCTTCAAGCAAGGTGGTTTGGGCTCCCTGGGTGCACCGGAGGCAGCCTCTGATTAGTATAAGAGAGCTCTGAAGCCTATGAGGCATCGGATCAGGAAAGGATGATGTCGCCGTATTTAAGGGTGCTTGGTCTAGAGCATGGGCTCTGACACCTGCCTGCTGTGAGTCCAGTCCTGGCCCTGTAGCCAAGTTATTCAACTTCCCTGCACTTCAGTTTCCACATCTGTGCAACGTGAAAATACCAGAGGGTTAAAGGAGTTAACACACATTCCATTTTAGAATTAGTTAGCTCGTGTTGCTTTTGTATTGAAATGGGGTCGTGCCCTTTAATTATGCAAGGTGTCCTAAGATCACAGGGAGGCGGCCGGGAAGGTGAGGTTGAAGGCACCTCGCGTGACCGCCTGCCATATCATTTTGCTCTCCCTCTTTCTTTCTTCTTTCCATCAATTTCCTCAGTATCACCGGAGTAAAGAATCTGCAATGCAAATCTCACCATCTGATTACCTGGCCTAAAGTTTAAAACTGTTGCTGATGGAATAAAGCCCTGGTTCCCTAATGTGGCATATGAAGGCCCTGACTGTTTTTCCAGTCTTGTCCGCCACTGCTTTCTCTTTACTTCTTTGTGATCCCCCTTCTCTACCTGGCTCACTTCTTCTCCTTCCCGATTCAGTTCAAGGTGTTCTTTCCTTGAGAAAGCCCTTCCCATCCTTTCCTCTACCACCCCCATTCTCGCTGCATTAAGCACCTTACCCTGGTGGCTTGAAAGTGCCCTTAATACACTCCAACTAGATTGCCTATTACATGATAGTGAAATTGGGTCTCTACGTCCCCCTTTTCCCTCCAGACCGTATATCAAAACTTACCAGCGGTAGAAACCCCATGGTGTTCATCTCAACACTCCCTATTAGTGCCTGGCACATGGCAGGTGTTCACGACCTCTTGGCCAATGTGATCTGAGCGGTCTCACCGGGCTCTACACCCATATGCATCCATCAGTGATAGGGGTGCTCGTGTGAGTCACAGCTGAAAGTTCAGACAAGCAAGAATATATCACCTTAACAGAGAGGAAGGTGAAAGTATTTAAAATATTTAGGCACATACACTAATGCATACTTTTAAGGCTGAAATAATTTTTTTTTAAATATAATTCAATTTAGTAAATTTCTCCAAACTAGTCTCCAGAAAGTTATGAGATTTACATCAACTAACGCATCTGAACAATTCAGGATATAGTTTCAATTATAATAATAAGTGGACTGTCATTCCACGTGAAATGTCCATTTTATTAAGCCTGAAATAGTTTTTTAACAGACACGTTTCAGCTCTGATTTTAGGCAAGCTCTGCCGTAGCCAGCTGGCGATGAAATGATTAATTAAGTCAAGGAAGCGTGGAGCAGACACGTGAATTTAAGAGACATTGGGCACACTCAGAAAATAGAGTACAGTGCAAGTTCACATCTTGGGGGAGGGTATAAATTGCTTTATAGTGAACCAAAGTATGTTTTGAGTTTCAGGAAGTTTGATAGTTATGTGAATTACGGTTTAACAAATTATGCCAAAATTCTCATTTATTCCTTTTTTTGGGGGGGAGGTTAAGTAAATAAAGACAACAAATTAATGTGGCTTCCTGAATCTCGGGATCTTGACAAACGGTACCGTTTGGTGAACCCTCTGGTGTGAACCACGTATACAATCAATTCTGGAAACTTGGTTTTCCTTTCCATTTGTATACCATCAGGGAGAAATACTTGGGGAGATTTTCAGCAGCCTCCCATCCTTTAACAGCTGCTAGCAGTTGTTTGAACAGCAGTCTAAGGAAATCTTACTGGGTGAACTCAATGGGGGAGGACCACTTTGCTCTGTATGCCTGCTGGAATCTTTCCTCAGCTGTGCACGTTCAGCTGCAGGGGGACAGGGTTGAGCTTCAAGGAAGAGTGCAGGAGGACCCTTCTCCCTCTGTCCGCCCTTCTCCCCTCCCCTGCCCCTTTCCTTTCCTCCCTTTCTCTCTCTTCCTCCCTTCCCTTCTTTCTTCCTGTCTTTAAGGGCCTGCACTGTCATTATTAAATTAAATTTCATGTATTACCACAAGCTGCTGCGGTCTGGGGAAAACAAGAGTTTTTTTTTTTTTTTTTTTTAATTGAAGCTTAGTTGGTGTACAGTATCATGTTAGTTTCAGGTGTACAACAAAGTGATTCAGTTATCCATAAGTATGTACCTGTTTTTTTTTTCATATTTTTTTCCCTTATAGGTTATTACAAAATATTGATAGGAGGTCCTTGTTGGTTATATATTTTATATATAGCAGTGTGTATATATTAATCCCAAACTCCTAATTTATTCCTCCCCATCCCCCCTTTCCCCTTTGGTCACCATAAGTTTGTTTTCTAAGTCTGCGGGCCTACTTTTGTTTTGTATAAGTTCATTTGTATCATTTTTTCAAGATTCCACGTCTAAGTGATGTCACATGATATTTCTCTTTGTCTAGCTTACTTCACTTAGTATGATAATCTCTAGGTGCATCCGTGTTGCTGCAAATGGCATTATTTCATTCTTTTTTATGGCTAAGAGTCCAGTGAATACACACACACACACACACACACACACACATCTTCTTTATCCATTCATCTGTCCATGGACACTTAGGTTGCTTCCACGTCTTGGCTACGTATATAGTGCTACAATGAACATTGGGGTGCATGTATCTTTTTGAATTATGGTTTTGTTTGGGCTGTATGCCCAGAAGTGGGATTGCAGGATCTTTTGGTAGATCTATTTTTAGTTTTTTAAGGACCCTCCATACTGTTCTCCCTAGTGGCTGCACCAGTTTACCTTCCCACCAGCAGTCTAGGAGGGTTCCTTTTTCTCCACACCCTCTCCAGAGTTTTTAGACTGAGAGCAGAGCAGTTCAACTCCGTGCTTTGCTGGCTCATTTTTATTGTTTTCGTTGACTTTTTGTTTCCCAGAACCTTCAATTGTTCTAACAAAAATGGTCCTTCCCTGGTGAAAAGGTGAACGTTAGGTGCTTGGGTTCAATGCCTCTGGGGTGGTTAGTTGACAGATATTTATTGAACATTTACTATGTTCCAGGCACAGTCTCTGAGCTGATCTGTCGTCAGCAATGGAGACTTCGTGTCTGCTGTCCTGGAGTTTACGGCTCAGGTGAAACAGACAGCTATCAACAATTTGCTGTGACATTTAATTTAAAAAATTTGTAAGTGGAGAGAAATGCATATACCCGAGGAATTTAAGTTAGCCACTCTAGGTCTAGTTTAATATGTTGTCCTGGGGATAAATCTTAAATATGTATTGTACATATGAATAATTTGGGACTAGGCATTTTTGATCAATAACATCTCATAAGTTACTGCATGTATCATAGGTAGATTAGAGATTTTTAGGAAATTTAAATAGATTTAACATGTATTTACACTCTATGTAATATAATTTAACACTTGATTTCACAGAGTACACTTGAGAACACAGTCACCAAGGATTATCTAGTCCCCAGGTCACTAACGTACCCTGTGCCCTCCCTCAAGTTCTTTGCTGGCCATGTATCACCTATAAAGTGAGGCTCTTAGGCTCTCAAGTTTCCTTTCAGCTCTAAAAATTGTATAACTGCAGTACAGAAGAACTCTGTAACCCCCATGCCCCCCAACAAACTGCCCTTCTCACAGTCTTCCCTGCTTCTTTTAATGGCAGCTCTATCCTATGTAATAGGGCAGAAATCCAGTGTTCCTGACCCTTCTTCTCTTATACCCCATGTCCTGTCCAATTTGTCAGCAAATGCTATTGTGAACCATGCGTCACCACCTCCCCTGCAGTCATCCTGGTCCAAGCCACCATCATCTCTTCCCTGGATTATTACCGTAGCCTCCTAAGAGGTCCTCTTCTGTCCTTGTCCCTGTGTGCTCAGCTGTTTACACGGCATCCAGAGTGATGCTGTTAAAATAAGCCAGCTTGTATCAGGGCTTTACTCAAAACCTTGTAATGCCTTTCCACCTCAGTCAAAGTCCTAGTGGTGGCCTCCTGGGCCTTACAAGATCTAGCTCCTCCTTAGCTTGTTGACCTCATTTCCTAGCCCTTCCTTTCCCTCACTTTCCTCCAGTCAAACTGGCCTCCTTGCCACTCATGCTCCTGTCTCATGTCCTTTGCATGGCTTGTTCCCTCTACCTGGAATGCTGTACTCAGTACCTCACATGTCCCATCAGTGAGGCTTCCATGGATGGCATCCTGTGGTGAATTGCAGTGCCTCTGTCCCATACTCTCCATCCCCTGATCTTTTTATCTTTATTGTACACATTAATGTATTCTACATTAGTGGTTCTCAAGGTGTGATTCTAAATCAGCGGTATCGGCATCACCATAAGAGCTTGATAAAAATGCAAGTTCTTGTCCTCTTCCATCCCTAGTTTCTGCTGAGTCAGATTGCTGGTGGGGTCCAGCAATCCATATTTTAAGAAGCCCTCTCATGATTCTGATGCACACTGAAGTCTGAGAACCACTGCTGTCTATTGTGCTTCGTAATTTTATCCTCCCCACCCCTGTCCCGACTTAAAGTCAGCTCCATGAAGGCAGGGGTTTCTGTTCCTGGTGCTAGAGTTTAGAATGGAAATGGTACTTAGTAAGAGCTGAGGAAATAGTGGTTGAATGAATGAATGAACATGTGACTATGTAGTAAATTTAAATTAAAAGAATACTGAGTGGGGCTTCCCTGGTGGCGCAGTGGTTGAGAGTCCGCTTGCCGATGCAGGGGACACGGGTTCGTGCCCCGGTCCGGGAGGAACCCACATGCCACGGAGCGGCTGGGCCGTGAGCCATGGCCACTGAGCCTGCGCGTCCGGAGCCTGTGCTCCGCAACGGGAGAGGCCACAACAGTGAGAGGCCCGCGTACTGCAAAAAGAAAAAAAAAAAAAGAATACTGAGTAATAGAGTTTAATGTATGTTCCTCATATTTTAGTGACTCTGCTCAGTGTTAGGAGTTTTAAATATGAGGTTTTCTTTATCACAGATTTAAAAATCTGCAGATCTTCGAAGATTGCGTTATCCCCGACTAATCCTTCTTGAAACTTTGTGCAAATGATGTGAATTGTTGCTTTAAATACTTGTGGCATCTGGAATTGGGCTATTTTAATCATCTCCCGTAGGGACCATCTCTTTAAAAGTGTACAGATAGGTCATTCTGGTTTATTGGAAGCTTCTGATAGTCGAGCTAGTTGCGTGGAGATTTGTATGAAAAAGACCACCTGGAGCTATATGAATATTGCATTGGAAATTTAGACATTAATCTTTGATCTAAGTTGCTTGTGCCAGTCTTTGTGGGTATGGCCAGCCAGGAGCCCCCAGCGACTGCAGAGCACGCCTTTGGTTTCGGAAATGATGATCCCTGTATAATATGCTTACCTAGTGTTCCCCTCGCTCTGCTGTCAGTTCAGCAGAGTCGGTCTTACAGATGAGGGTACTGAGGACTGCTGAGTGATTGTGGCCTCGTTGGAGGTCATTCTGAAGGTCATAAAAGCAGATCATGCCAGACCTCCCCAGACTTCGCTTTTTATCCTCGGCTGACTTCCTCGCCATTAGGCTCCCTGCCCCCTCCCCCACCTGCTTCTTCACGCTATGCCTTTTGACAGCTCAGCGGTCCCGGGGTTCAGTTTCTCAGCTGAAAAATAAGGAAGGTTGACAAGATGTTTTCCGAGGATCTATCTTGCATCAGAGTGTTTCAGTGTCCCTTCATTAGCCTCACTCACTAAAGGCATTCTCAGTCCTATTTGAAAGCATTCAAAGCAGAGGGTGATCTTGGGCATGGAGCAGAGAGTAAGCCAAGCATCTGTCCTGTGGCTACTTTCACCAGAGCATCTTTAAAACTATCCCTCCCACTCCCACTGGGGAGCCAGGGAGAATGAGTTTGTGACTTGGGGAGTATCTGTGGCTTTCCTTTGCTCACTGTAATTATCATAGTTGATAGAAAGTTGACCACGAGTGAGCTCTTGGTTGTGTCTGTCTTTAGACTTGAGAAAGCTGGCTCTTGCCTGCACTTGCAGCACACCTGGTCTGGGTTTACTGCTCCAGCCTTCCTGGCCGCCCTTTCTTCTGCTGCTGCCCCGCCAGGTGTGGCCTCTGGCTTCACGTCTCCCAGGAAGTTCACCTGCTTTGGGCTTTGGGGGAGGGTTCAGCGACTCTGACATAGATGGGCAGATTATCGGTAGTTTGCCATTGTCTTAAACTAGTGTTCTCCTTCACGCTGGGGCTAATTGGCTGTATTAGTCAGCAGAACTGTGAGCCAAATGTGAATTGACACCAGCCACCACTTACTCTTCTTCTTGTCTCTTTTAAGCCTGTGTTGTCTTGATTGTGAGAATGGTTGAGGAACTGGCAGCCTGCGTAGCCTCCAAATTTTTACCAAGAATACCTCTGTTGAATTTTTAACATAATTTGTCTGTGTCATTGTGGATCGATGTTGACTCCATGGACGAAGTACAGATAAGTGCTAAGAGCTCTTCCTTTCTAAGTAGAAATGTAGCACATCTGAAGGAGCCCTGTTGATGGCAATTTCGAGAGTCTGCCCACATGAAATACCAGCCCTGGGAAGGTTTGCTTCTTTGTGGGTTTGTTTTGTGTGTGTGCTTTGAAAGGTGAAACTCTAGCTTTAGGGAATAAAAAGATGTCTTCTAATTTCTTCTTTTGCCATCAGAAAAGGCCGTGAAATTGTTATTCTCTGATGTTTCAAACACGGTCAGGACTGCCTCTCCCTCATTAATAGACGGGGAACGTGGACTTGTGCAGAGCAGCTAGAAGTGACTCCCTAGGGCCCAGGCTCTGGAACTACGGCAGATCCTGTTTTCTGATCCTGAACGCCTTGGACACCATGCCACATGTGGGTGGGGCTGCAGTCTGTAGAGCCAGCCCAGGCCATTGAGACCACTTGCTTACGAGAAGGAGTAAATAGAATTGAAAACCAGGAGTCTGATTCAAGGAAAGAAGTTTGGGTAGAAAGCGAGGGTTTTCAGAAAACTCTCTTTGGTTCTATCTGGTCCCTCTTGGGGTCCCTCCCTCCTGAGCAGGACAGGTGGTGTCCCCCCCCCCCCCCATAGTGAGGCGGTGTGTGAATAATTGATTACTAATAGCAGATAAGGTGCCGACATATTTCTTATTGACTTGCCTAAAAATTGAGTGGATTCAGTGTTATCACTTTAATATTATAATGCTATCACCCTCACACAACTGCATTTCAGAGCTTTCGTGAGGGGGAGAGAGAGGTTTAGTGTTACAGATAACCTGTGCTGGGGCTAATGCTTACCCGCAGCCCGGCTCTTCTATGCCCTGGCACCTCCAGTGAGCAGCTCTTACGGACGGACTGTTAATAAGTTTTGTGGTTTTAACTTATGGAAATGTATCATAAAAAGATTTTGTACAAATCTGAGCATTCCCACAGAGGTGTGCCACGTGTGTGAATTTGTCCTGCGTGACACATTAGCATCGCTGGGCCAGACAGTTCTGTGTAGGACATGATTTTCGTTTGTAGTGTTGGCCTTGTACTCACTTGTCATAAAATACATGAATGTGCACTCGACTTTCTCCAAGCCACTCTCTTTCTACTGCTGTGGTTCTCTTCGCCAAAGAGGTGAAGGAGGGAAGCCGTGGAGCTGGCTGTACTTGGAGGTCTTCCGGTCATACTGAATCGTGCCGTGGTGCCTGCTAGGAAGACGGTGCCCTTGAGCAGCGCTTCTTCAGCTGCACTGCGCATCGAATCAGCTGGGGCTCTTGCTATAGTACAGATTCTGTTCACTAGGTCTGGGGTGGGATCCAAGATTCTGTGTTTCTCAGAGGCTCCCAGGTGATGCTCATGCTTCTGGTCTATGGACCCCACTTTGAGTAGCAAGGACCTAGACGAGAATGTTGAAGATACCTCTCTCTCCTGTTTTCCTGGAAGTGTATTATTGTTCCATTTTTGGAACATTTATGTAAGCGTAGCCCCAAACAGAACTATTGGCAAACAAGTGAATTAGGCTCTTCTTGTAGTATGTTTTTTTTTTTTCCCCCTTGAGACGCTGGTGCATTTATTTGTTTTGATTTGTGCCCCTGGTATTAAAAGCCATGCTTAATACTGGACCTGTTTAAAACTCCAGAATTGCACTGTGTGCCAAATCGTTTTCTTGCTGATTTTTTACCAAGCCCATTTGGGAATTGCATCGACTTTGGCCTCTGATGCAGTGGTTAACTGTTAACAGTTAGGAAGTATGAATAAACATGGCTGGACTGGGGAAAGACAGGGGATTGTAAAAATTAAAAAGCCTTTGGGTACAAATACCAGAGGGCTTGACCGTCAGGGGATGAAGCAATACGGACGTTTAACAATCTCACGTAGCATTAGTCTGGGGTATACTGTTCCAGGGTTGGTGCAGGAGCCCAGGGTATCACAGAGGTCTTGGGCTCTTTACTACTCTCTGTTCTGCACCTCAGTCATGTCAGGCAGCCCATGTCCCCACGGGCTCCTTTGCTCCCGGCATCACATCCTCATGCGACAGTGTCCCTAACAGGCAGGGGGAGTGGGGAGGAAACCACCCTGGTAGGGTGGTTCTTGTGTTAGGCAGAAAATATCCCCACGAGTGTCTGTACCGTATTCCTCTTGGATCCCATGGGTCAGGACTAGGGCAGACCCTCAGACCATTCACCAGCCCAGGAATCAGACACCATGATTGCCTTAGATCTGTACAGTTAATCCCCCTGGGGCCCGGCACACCAAATCAGGATGCTGGTAGAGATCGGGGTGTGGATGTTGGGTAGCAGATCACCAGTGTGTGCTGCCAGGGACTTAATATTATTAGGAAACTACTATATGCATTCTGTGCCCCTCATTTTATAGCTTGTGAAACTGTTGCTCAGGGAAGTGAAGTGGATGAGCGGGGAGTGTAAATGGCATCACACGCAGGCCTGTTCGATTCCAAAGTACCTTCTCGGGGTGGAAATGTGGTTCCTTGCTACTCACTGTGTCCTCCCTCGGTGCCTCTCCTCTCCCCTGTAGCTTCAGGGATCATTGATGGGGACACACTGGGAACGATCAGGACCCCATGGTGTGCCACGTATCCCACACCAAGTGTGTCACTATTTGGCCTCTTACTAGTTATGCCCACACCACTGTTAGAGTAGAGAGAAAACTTCGCCTATGAGTAAAGTGACATTCCTTCAAGAAGGAAACCAGCCTGGTGAACGTTGGCGGCCACTGTGTAGGTCTCGCCACATCCTGCCTTGGCCCGCTGGGCTCTGGGCTCTGCTTCTTGCTCTGGGTTTGCTGAGTTCTGCAGGTACCTGGAGGCGCCGCGTCCTCCTGGAGGACTTGAGGCATCCCCTCTGCCACCTCTGAGTCAGTGCTGCCCTGCGCTGTCTCCTGCCTGGTTTCAGGGGTTCCCAGCAGGCACGAGGCAGTGCTGCCCTTGCCTCCCCACCGTCCTGCCCCTGCAGACTTGCTTCTTATTGCCTGGAGGTCTGATGACACCCTGAAGATGGCAAGCCTCCAGGAGAGTGAAAAGTTGTTCCTGTTTAATTTACAAACAGAAATAAAACAAGCAGTAAAACTGGTAGAAAAGGCTGGGTTTAATTATACATTAAAGAAAAGTAAAATTGAGAAACAAGTGATTAGGTCAGTTAAAAAAGCGAAAAGCACTGTGCTCAAGGATGTGATAATGGGGTAAACATTGCAATCAGAAGGAAAGAATACTGGGAGACTGTTGGCTCCTACATACAGGATGGATTATGGCCGGGGATTCTGCCTTGTTATTCTTCAGATGCAATGTGGGGAGAGAGTTTGACCAGAGAGGGCTGTGATCAGAACTGTGCTTTAGGAAGAGTAATCTGCATGGAATAAGTCTGGATTGCAGTTGGAGGAGGCATGCCTCTGATTCTGTAATTGCTAAAGCCTTCAGTTATCCTGGTCTGTGTCTTTGCTCTCTCACCAAGAAAATCTGGGGGCAGAAAGGACACCTTGAAATTACCAGCAAACAGAAGACGATACCTTAACATAATTCTTCTATTCGTGTTGTTTAGGTCATGTAATAGTCACTCTATTTCAATTAATGTCATATTTTCCCATGTTAGCTCTCACTAGAAGGCTGGCATTGTGTTTGAATCAAAGCTGTGCAAAATCAAAGCGACACCCACGCCGGTTGGACACTACTGTGCCTACGGGGGCGCTGCACCACTGACACACGTTTTACTATAAAAACAACATGAAAAGAACGAAATACGTCATTTAAAGCAAAACAACTGTTCATCCAGTTCCTAACAGAATTAAGAAAATATTTGCTTCTGTTTTATACCCATTATCATAGTTTGCATAATTTAAATCATAATGTGCTTCTCTATAGGCTTCTTCATTCACCAACATTGGATGTGTAACATTTTAAGGACACCTGTGAGACTCACGAAGGCCGGATGCTGGCAGCCCTGAAAATGTTTCCTGGGTGTTCAGAAGTACATTTCAGTTTTGCCAGTAAAGTCTTGACTCTCTCATGAGAAAAAAACAACAACTGGGAATCAAACCAAATTATGCAGGGATTGTTTTTGATGATATAAATATGACATTTAGGATTAACCAGAGAACCTCAAGCCAGTTTTTCTATGCTGGGTGATCACAACTTGATCTTTACTCAGGGAAGAGCGTAGGAGTTGTGGAATATTAACCCCATTATTCCTTTTTGTGTTTCCGGTACCTAAGAATACACCGAATTTTCCCAAAAAGGAGCCTGGGGCTATGTGGCTAAAACTCCTCTGTGAAGGACTGTGGATTTCATTCAGACCTTCAGTAACTTGCTATATGGTCCTTGGCAAGTTATTTCATCTTGTTTATTCCTTCCTCTTTTTTAATTCCAGTACTCACTAAATTATCACATTTCATTAAGGATTTGTCTCATGCTTTCGTTTTTCAGAGTCTCTGTTCAAATATAGGCCCTGTTGATTTTACTCCTGGGCTATGGCTGTGGTCTTCCTGCTTCTAGTCTTTCTGTTTTCCTGAACATCCCTGCATGATTTCTTGTCCCCAGCTCTCCTCTTGACTAGAGAGAAAGCAACAGTAGTCCAGGGTAGTAACTGGATCAAGTACAGCTTCCTTTACCTGCAACTCAGACTCTGTAGTTGGGCTCCTTGACAGGCTCAGTGCTTCTTCCCTTTTCCAGACCATGGCCTCTGGGGAAGAGAGGCTGCTTCTGGCAGGGAACTACCAGGGGCCCCTGTAGCCACTGTGACTCTCGCTGCCCCAGACCTGCAACCAGCCGCTCGGAGGTCTAAAGGATCAGTATCTGTTGCAACCCATTTTGAATACGATTTAGGAAGCTCTGAGCTCTCAAATGTTGGTTCTATTACTCTCTAGCCAAGTATGGAATGGACCTAAGCCATTTTTTTTTTTCCATGCACAACTCAGGTTCCCTTTCACAGATATTAGTAGATTTTATAGATGTTTGAGGTAGGTTCGGGTTGGCTAACTCACCTACAGCGTCACTCCCAGGTTTGAAGGAAATCAAGATTCAGACCAAATTTTGCCCTTCGTTAGCAAGCAAGAACCCTAGAGATTTCTCACAGTTTATTCCGTAAGCTCAAGGAGATTCCTGCTCTCTGTCCTTCTAGGTGAATGAAAAATTCACTCGAAGCCGACATGCCAGCATTCCAGATGCAGTTTTCTCATACACTTGTGCTTGGCATCTAGAATCTAACTAGGCAGAAAACTGGTTAGGGGTTTAGGTTCCTCTTGGGCCTGGCTGGATTCTTTCTTTCTATTCATGCCAGATGGGGAGTATATCTAAAATATTTTAGCCCCTCTCTGTGTGCTCACTACTTTGACTTTTACCAGTGAAAGCCTGTTTCTAACATGCATCTTGCCTATCAGCAGGTGACTCTTTTCCCCAACAGTAGTCCCTTTTGGGCATTCACCTGGCTCATACTTATCTATACTTAGATACGGATAACAGAAATACTTCTAGCAGCTGCCTCTGGCATCGTGAATCAAGTGCTGCGAGACCCTTCTAGCACTGGGCATTCTGGCTCAGAACACCAGTTGACCACCTGGGTTGCAGTACCACAAATATAATATCACACGGTGTATATTGAAGTATTGTAGGTAAATTTTAGACATCATATAACAACACAGTTGGCAGACTAGTTTTGCAGGTTAAATCAGGCAGGCGGAATTGCTTTATCGTGCTTTTCCACTTTTTTTTTTTTTTTTTTTTAATGTATTTGTTGCCAGCGACAGCAAAAACGAGAGGTTTTACATCAAGATCTCAATGTTTGGCTTTCTGTGGGAAAATTGGGGCATCTGCAGAAACAGGGCCATTTTCCTCTATGACAGTTTTCTTTTCCAGCGGAACAGCAGAAGCTTGCTTTAGACCTGGGGATGGGCTCCTGGGAAGGGCCCTGCACTTCCTAATGTCCCCCTATGCTGAGACAGATATCAAGTGCCCTTCACCATTGAGATGGAGCTATTGGTTTGCAGGACCCCCTTCCCTCCTTCTTATTCCTGCCTGGGCCCCTGTAAGTATTTGAGTTTTTGAGCCATGCAGCTGTCAGACAGTTTTTCTTCTTGACTCAACACTTGTGCTTTGCTCGTGCTGCTTCTCTGTCTGGAAGGTCACTTCCTTTTGGGCTCGTCTGTCCAACACTCAACCTCATCTTCAAGGCCAGGTCCAAGGCCCACTTCGAGATGGAGTCTTTCATGGCTATTACAGTCCTAACTCTTCCACTTCTACATGGACAGCAGAGCATAGCGTTTGATTCCACACGTTCTGTTTCATGCCTTCTCCCTCCTTAATGGTAATATTCTTAAGGTCAGGAAGCATGTTCTTCTCGTATTTTATATCTACCACTGTAAAAACGTTCATGCTTATCCCCTCAGCCCAGTTGTAAGGCAGAGAACAGTAGCTTATTGATCTGCCTAACAATTATTATAAAGCCTATTTATCCATGGTAAAAAGAAGTAGAGGGGTGTTATAAATGTGAAAATAATGTAAGAACAGGCATAACCAAGAAGCCTGAAAGGTTAAGTGCCTTGCTGGAGTCACACAGTTGGGGAATAGCTTCGTCTTCAGCCTAACCACTGAGCATCCTGCCTTGGTTCCTTAGGGCTGTGCTATTTCCTGGCAGGTCTGCTACTTGCTAAATCAGGTAGCTGCACCCCAATCGCCTGCAGGTCCTCCACAGGGCTTAGTGTTCACATATCAAAACAAGACAATTCCCAAAGTCACTTAAATCGTATGCCACAAATGAGGGAAGAAAGGTGATGAAGGTACATCAGACTTAACCATACAAGGCACCAAGAGTCAGGATGCCAAAGATGCTTCTGTCATTTTTTTGTTTGTTTTTTTTTTGTTTTGCCGTACACGGTCCTCTCACTGTTGGGGCCTCTCCCGTTGCGGAGCACAGGCTCCGGACGCGCAGGCTCAGCGGCCATGGCTCACGGGCCCAGCCGCTCCGCGGCACGCGGGATCCTCCCGGACCGGGGCATGAACCCGTGTCCCCTGCATCGGCAGGCGGATTCTCAACCACTGCGCCACCAGCAAAGCCCCCTGTTAGTTATTTTTAAATTTTTATTTATTTATTTATTTTTTGCAGTACGCGGCCCTCACCGTTGTGGCCTCTCCCGTTGCGGAGCACAGGCTCCAGACGCGCAGGTTCAGCGGCCATGGCTCACGGGCCCAGCCGCTCCGCGGCACGCGGGATCCTCCCAGACCGGGGCACGAACCCGCGTCCCGTGCATCGGCAGGTGGCCTCTCAACCACTGCGCCACCAGGGAAGCCCGCTTCTGTCGTTAATAAGGACCAGCAGAGTGTCCTCTGCTGATGGTCCTCCCCTTAGTGGAGGGAACAATGTACTGGGATGATGCCAAGGTTGGAATTTGGGAGTAGTGTTAGATGAGGCGGAAGAGGAAAGGGGAGTCAGATTTGCATGTTGTTCTGAGGGATTCTGACTTTATCCTGGGGGAGCAGGGAGCCTTTAAAGACTTTTAAGGAGCCGTCAGGCCTGTGACATAGAAGTGCCTGGCTGCTGCAGGCTGGTCTGGGGAAAGCAGGGAGGTGGTGACCTCGGAGGCTGCCCCAGGACTCTTGGGCTGGGGAAGGAGAGAACTGGATGGATTCAAAAGATGTGAAAGCCTTTTCGTTACCAGGATGACCGCACTCTTTCTGGTTTGAGATGCAGTTATTCCTTGAGGCTGACTAACTTGATGTGTAGCCTTTGATTCCGTGTTGCCAGAGAAATGTTCATGGTTTCTGACCCACACGTATCTGCCTCCACTCCCCTGGGCTGTCTGGAGGTCCCCTCAGCAGTCAAGGGCACTTTTCACTGTTTTCTGCTCTGCCACCTCCACTGCTCTTGTCACATGTAAGCTGTCTCCACAGCATATACCCGTCTTCCTGTTTACACAAGCACCCTACAAAGTTCAGTCCAAAAGTTCTCTTTCACGGTACATATAAATCCTTTTCTGTATACACTGCCCATACGTATGAGCAAATTGTACATTTATTCTGTAGTCATAGGGTGAGTAGATGTTAGGATTGGTGTTTTCTGCTTCTGGAATTTTTCTTCTGAGCTTTAAAGATGTTTAACCGTCTGTTTATGAGTTAAAAGTGAGTGTTCTAAGTGGAGTCTGTGAATACAAATGTGAATCAGGAAAATACATTGAAGAGGCATTGTCAATAATGAATTGCAACTATGCATCTCTCTCAGCAGTTTTTGCAGCTTTAAAAGGTCTAATGTAATCAGATGTTTTGGGGTTTTTTTTGTTTAATTTTTATTTATTTATTTTTGGCTGCCTTGTGTCTTCATTGCTGCGTGCGGGCTTTGTCTGGTTGCGGCGAGCGGGGGCTACTCTTCTTTGTGGTGCGCGGGCTTCTTACTGTGGTGGCTTCTCTTATTGCGGAGCACGGGCTGTAGGTGCACGGGCTTAGTTGCTCCGCGGCATGTGGGATCTTCCCAGACCAGGGCTCGAACCCGTGTCCCCCTGCATTGGCAGGCGGATTCCCAACCACTGTGCCATTAGGGAAGTCCCATCAGATGGTATTTTTAAGGAATTAAAAACAATTATTGTTAACAATGGATTTTTGTCTAGATTATATCTTTTAGGAAGATATATGTATATTTGGGGTGTAGAATTGCTTCAACTGCATGGAAAAGAATTTATTTTTCCTTAAAACAACTTTTACCCATATCCTTAATTATTTACAGATGATATGTATTTATTTAATATTATCATGTTACACAATTATTTTAATAAAAACAGAATGTTGGATTCACTGTTAAACTTCTTTTCCGAAATACAAATGAGGTTGAAATGTATATTTTCGAAAGCCTTATCATGTTGTTTCTTCCTCTAGCCAAATATAGTAGATACTTACAAATGATTAAGTTGACCTAGCTCTTCTGTAAGAGAATGAATTTTATCTCCTCCTACCTGAAGGAGACCGTTTCAGTGGTTTCTTTTCAGAAAGCTTGATTTTTCTGACTGTAATGTAAGAGTTCAAATAGAGTTCAGCACATACATGCAAATTAAATGATATAGCATTTTCAGAATATACTTTTGCTCACTATTAACACGAGAGTAGCAGTTGGAATAAAGACACCCTTTGTCAATTTTTCCTTTGACTTGAAGTTGTAATCCTATTGGGATTTGAGTGAATTTAAACGTAAATAAAATGGAACAGGCAACAGATTTCAACTCGGGGAACTGGTCCCAGTGTTATTGCATAACTTAATAATGTAGATCTAACGCAAATGCTAATATTTGACCTTGGTCTGTACTTGACGCTGTTCTTTGGTAATTGCCATCATCCTGGCAGTCACCGAAGGGGGCCAGCAAAGGAGAGTCATGTGAGAGCAGTTTGAAGGGGTCCACACTGCATAATCTGCTGCAGTGTTTTGAGGTGTTGACATCCCTTTTTTATAACTGTTCACCAGCTTTCTATTGAGGTGCCCTTGAGTTGGCTCTTACTGGTAGGTCTGTACTAGCCCTAAGTAGTTGGTAGTTTAACTTACTAACTAATTTTAACCATTAGTAAAACTCTAAGCACAGATGCATGCATTAATAATCACTGGGTATTCCCTCTCTACTTTCACATATACAAACATAATTTTTGCATAAATGCATGCACGTATACAGTATGCTTAATTAATTCATGTCCTCACAAGAAGAACTCCTAATATATAATGGATGTCAAGAAGAGTATTATTTCATTCTACAAACCTTTCCGTCTATATCTATGAAAATTATCCAGAAAGCAAACGTTGAAAAAAAACCCAGTCTTTACTGACTGGGCTTATCCTTTGTGTTGATTGCTACGTGTGGGCAAAACTGGGCATGTTGGCTTTAGGTACCTGGGTTTGTGGATTTGCCATTATGATTTTGGCTAAAGTGTTACCGAGCACTGTTCAAGGAAGGGCATGGGAATGTGGAAGTTGTGTGTTATTCGTGCTTTATTTCAAGGAAGAAATCCGCTCCCCAAACATTGATGATGTGGGATTAAAGAGGCTAGAAAATAATCATAATAAAAGAAAACATAAAAAGAAACACATGCTAGTTTTACTACCATTGATGCTATTCTTATAAATGATTTTCTAAAATGAATCTTAGCTAAAAGCTAAGATCCTTTAATTTAGGGCTTTGGAAAGCCCTAAATGTATGTATGTATATTTTTATTGTGGTCTTTTATGGTTAGTTATGACTTGTGATACCTTTTTGGTAGAAAATATAAAAATGATATGCTGAGCTTTTGGACTGGTGAGCTTGCTGACCCATAACCTGTGATGAGGGCGTTCTCTGAAGTGTAGGGCAGGGGTACCCAACCCCCAGGCCACAGACCGCTACCTGCCCACGGCCTGTTAGGAACCCGGCCGCACAGCAGGAGGTGAGGGGCGGGTGGGCAAGTGAGCGAAGCTTCATCTGCCGCTCCCCATTGCTCCGGCTGGCATTACCGCCTGAAGCATCGGCCGTCCCTGCCCCCGGGGAAAAATTGTCTTCCACGAAACCGGTCCCTGGTGCCAAAAAGTTTGGGGAACGCTGGTGTAGGGGATGGCGGGTGGCAGGACTGCCCTGCTGTATGGCTGAGAGAGCTCCACAGTGTTTGGAGCAAGTCATCACCATTGCGAGGCCCATCAGGAAAAGAGATGTTCTTAAAGGCAGAATTTGTAAGCCATAATGTCTTACCTAAAATAAGGGTGATTTTTTTTTTTTTTTCTTTTCAGATTTTGGGGTAAGTGCTTTCTTAGCAACAGGGGGTGATGTTACCCGGAATAAAGTAAGAAAAACATTCGTTGGCACCCCGTGTTGGATGGCCCCTGAAGTCATGGAACAGGTGAAATAAATTAATAAAGAAAATAAAAGTGATGTTTTGATTGACATAGTATAGTTGTACAATACATGTCATTAGTACACTAACATTTTGTTCAAATCGATCATTTTACTAGAATGCGTCATGCAAGATTTAATTCCCGATTGCTGGGCCTTAGCAAAGTAATCTCAAGGTTGTGCACACACGGCCGTGGACTTCTGACATAATATGGACCCCGTCATGTATAACATGCCGGCTGTATAATTGTGTTTTTTTCCCTGCTTCCCTTCTTAGGTGAGAGGCTATGACTTCAAGGCTGACATGTGGAGTTTTGGAATAACTGCCATTGAACTCGCCACAGGAGCAGCGCCTTATCACAAATATCCTCCTATGAAAGTAATTGCTCTTGGAAATATTATGTCGGGTTTGAAATATGATTTAACAGAATCCATTCTCTTAAACATAGTCATTTCTCTCTTAGACCCAAGGGGAATTAATGGAGGGATGCAGCCAAGTTAAATGTTAGCTGATGCTCTCAGCGGACAGAATGGGACAAAAGTAGCACAGTTGCCGGCTTTGAAGCTTGCTTTGCATTCTTAGCACAGAAGAATGTGATCAGATTGGTCGATGGAGGTTGATAGATGAGACAAATGCTGGTCATTACTCTCTCTATCACCGAATACCCCCAGCTCCCCAAGAAAAATCTAAAAGTAGATTATAGTGATATCATCTTTACAGATGGATTTCCCAAATTTTCAGGCCCTTTTTCCCCCATGGTCTGTAACATTTCACTCCTGTTCTCATAGTGTCATGTTGGTGACTCATCGGAAATAAAGGAGCGTTTTTAGGAACTAACATACATTTGGATATCATTTTTAGATTTTTGTTATTTTATTTTTTTGGAAGTTACTCTTTATTGTTACTATTTTTTAAACTATTTATTTATTTATTTGGCTGCCTGGGATCTTAGTTGCGGCCTGCGGGCTCTTCACTTCGCTGCGGTGTGTGCGCAGGCTTCTCTCTAGTTGCAGCACACAGGCTCTCTAGTTGTGGTGCTTAGTTGCCCCTCAGCATGTGGGATCTTAGTTCCCTGACCATGGATGGAACTGGCATCCCCTGCACTGCAAGATGGATTCTTAACCACTGGACCACTAGGGAAGTCCCTATTTTTGTTATTCTTTTAACTAGCCTACATCATTATTTCTCTTAGTTTTGAGGTGGTGGGGTCAGGGCTAATTTACCCAAATGGATTTTGTTTTGTGGCTGAAATAGTTGAATGGAAATTATGAAGGTATTTTACAGAGAATATGGTCCATGTTTGTTTCAACTTTTTCCTAGGATTTTATTGGAAAAGTTTTAAGAGGATTTAGGGGAAAAAAGACCTGAGGATAAAAAAAAAGTTAAATGATTTTACTGATTAAAAAGTTAATACGTTCTTATTGTAGAAAATTTGGAAGTCCAAATAAGAATAAAGGTGAAAACAGTCATCCATAATCTATCTCATCAACCACAGACAATCCCTATTAAAGTTTTAGTGTAGTTCATTACATTGTTTTTCTCTCTATATTTATATACATGTTTTTTAAATAGTTAAGATTTGGGGGTTGTGTGTACACACCTGATTTTGTCAGCAGAAAATTTTAAATTGAGGTGTAAACAACTGAAGTGACCTTTTGGGGAAAAAGCACTGAAACAGCGCTGAGGACTTTTCTTTCATCTGGTTTTTCTCTATTATTTTTTCTTATTTCTTGTTTGCTTTCTTTCTCTACTTTTTAGTGTTTTCCACTTGAATCCAGTCACATTGCTAATTCTAGCCTAAAGTCCTGCAGGACTTTTCTTAAAATCTCACAGATCTCCCACTTTTCTTCGGTTTGCTATTATCCTCCACAAACAATATACTGTCACTTTTAATCCTTCATCTGTTCACGCATCTGAAAGTGTTTGAACAGTGTCTTGGCGTGTATAGCATTTGCATAAATTAAGGCTGATGTATGCATTAATGAGTTTTTTTTTCATTTTATAGGTCAATAGTTTGCTACAAATTTTACACTTTTTTTAAAAAAACAAATAATTTTGACGTTAGTGTGAAAGAATGGAATTTTTTACCTTTTCGATGTGAAACCTGTGTTTTGATTTTGTTTTGTCCCTTTCCAAAAGCAGCATGGACTTTTGTTCTGGTTATGGTTTTTAGTAACTCACTTGTGTCCCAGCTATCTTTCAGTGTCTTACTGTCTCAGTTTTGCCAAGCCTTTGAGCAATTTTCTGTATGTTTTTTCATTTAAAAAAGAAAAAGGGAGACCATGTGTTACCTCTTGGGACGTTGTGGATTTATTTTTAGGGCTGGTAATGTATTACAGAAGCCTTGAGTACAGGCGGTCCCTTCCTTAGGAATAACCTGTATACGTGAACATTCCCTGCTGCTCTGGGCCTCTCTTTCTCTACCCTCCACTGCCCCCTTTCCCAGCCAGAGCACAGCCTGCACTAAGCTGGTGCTGGAGCTATGTGCTCCTGCAGGCCTTGTGAGAGCTAGTTCCCAGGAAGCCCTTGCCCTGGCCCCTTTGGAAGAGCACTCTTAACACATAGAGCAGATTTTGTAAGTTCTGTCAATGGAATAACAAAAAGGTTAAAGGGCACGTGAACAGGTTTGCAAAGGGAACTGAATACTTTGCACACTTGCTAGAAGATGAAAATCATGGGGAAGCACGTTTGTACCTAATCAAGGAGGGTCTTTGAGGCTTTGCTGGAAAATGAAAAACTCAGTTGTAGCAACTGCTGTCCTGAGATCCTGTCTTCCTGTTTGTTTCTGCTGCAGGTGTTGATGTTGACTTTGCAAAATGATCCACCCACTTTAGAAACAGGAGTAGAGGATAAGGAGATGATGAAAAAGTACGGCAAGTCCTTTAGAAAATTACTTTCACTGTGTCTTCAGAAAGATCCCTCCAAAAGGTATGTCAAACTGGGTGGATGAGTGAGTGATCATGACTGGGTGGGGTCATGACAAAGCTTGGTTTGTGGATGGGGAAGGGCTGTGTGAGGAGTCCTGAAGTTTAGTTCTATCCAGTTCAAGGGAAATCCAGCTCTGGTCCCCAGATTTCCAACCTGTTAGTGGAAGCTTGGGTCCAAAAGGGAGAGAAGTGAGTGAGGACGAGGGAGAGGCAGAGGAAAATTTTCCGTGTTAATAAGATTGGTGGTGCTTGTTAGGTATGGGCTCTGTCATCAAAGGAAGTGAAGTAAAACAAATCAAAAGCATTTGGCAGTGGTGAATTCAGAAGCTGAGCTAATATTCTGCACTGTGTAGGTTGCGCTGACCTCTCAGGATTTGAATATCCTGCCAGCTCCAGTCTAAACCAGGCAGAGCTGTTGCATTTTGCATGAGCTTCCTTTGAGTTGCAGAACAAGTTGTTTGTGCTGTTTAAAAGATTATCAGTAAAGAAGATTAACATTTTTACATTCGAAAGATTAATCGTATAAATAGAAGCAAATGGTTTTAAATTAACTTTAGTATTTCCTCTTTATTCTTGGGTTATTGCCCTGCACTGAGGTATGTCTGTTTTTTTCTGAGTTTTGTTTCTTCTTCTTCATTTCTGTGAGTTTGAAATATCCTGGGTGGTGATAGTAGAGCCCAGTGTCCTTTGTCACTTGAAGGGGAATGTTAAGGACGTGAACTGAGCATACACCTTGGGTGGGGAGAGGCCCTTTGTAGTGCTTGTCTGTGTGCTGCATTGTCCTAACGTAAGGTGAACTTGGATTACACACCTGGAGAGGCTGCTGAGAAGTTACTGGCTACCCTGATCCACCCAGGACTCCAACTTGATACCTAACGTTCTAAAACATAAAAGCTGGCTTCTCTTTTGGAACTTTCTTTTTCAGGGAAGGACCCTGCTTTTCGAAGGATTCCTTTATCCTTAAGTTCTTGATGAAACTTAAGCCTTTTGCCTTCGCACAGCGATCTACTGTTTGAGCAGGCTACCCTTCTCTAGAATAAACATAGTTTCCATTATTACACCTGTTCTCTGTAGCAGCTCTGTTCATTCCTTTACATTTTACTGAATTTGCCTTGAATCTTTTCTATATCAGTTAGTTACCTCTCTCATGGAGCCAGTTTAAAGACTCTTTGCTGTTAAGCATTTTGAAATTATTTATTGTAAAAGGGGTGCAACACTTGCTTGTATTTGGTGTCATCTCCAAGCGTAAGTTTTTAGCATCACCGAGGAGACAGACTTTGATCCTCTAAAGCCCAGTGAGAGAAGAACTCGTTTTCCCGTTTAGAAGGACTGGGTTGTGACTGATGGTCTTTGTGATTCTCAGAATAGTTGAGATTCCACCTAGTGGTGATGTGTAATGCCACACGATTCCAGCTCTTTCCAAAAAGGATTCTGTAGGTAGAACTGTTAGTGTACTAACTGATAAATATATTTCTTTAGGAGACTTATAATTTGGTCGAAATAAATTAGATTAGACCGTCATACATTATATTTAACAAGCCATCCTTACTTCTCAATAATCTTGAAAGTCTTTCCAGTTTTTATTTATTATATGAGCTCAAATATCAGGTTCCCACCACCCCACCAAACAACAACAATAATAACAGCAAAAGTTTTAGAAGAGAGCCATACAGAATTTATTCGAATTCTCACAACATCTTTCCCTCAGAGTATTCTCTTGGTAACATTATTGATTTACAAAGTATTAATAGGTTAAGAACTTCCGTTAGATACTTTCTGTATAATGTAATCTGTTCTCACTATCGTGCAGTTGTCCTCTATAACAAACAGAGAGTGTCACTGGTGCACAAACTTCCCAGGTGATTTTTTCTTGTAATGAAAAGACACGACGTGGGAAGTTTGGGGAAAAAAGATTCAGGAAATGTGAGAATGGAAAAAAGCAATATTATAATTGTTGAATTATTTATTATACAGGATGCAATTAAAAAATATGTATTCATGACTGAATTAATAAGTAAACATCTAATTGCTGCTCAGGTCTGAAAGAAACCTGTGAGTATTTCTTATCTTCTCTGCCTTTGTTTATATTGTCCAAAGATTTTTTCCTCTTCTCCTGTCCCCCTTCTACCTGTCTTTCAATACTTAGTTCAAAGGCCCCAGGTTCTCAAAGGTACATACATCTGGGTGCGATTCCTAGCCCTACATCATCTGCATGACTTAGTTTCCTTGTCTGTAAAATGGGCCTAATAACACCACGTCATAGGGTTGCTATGACGATGGAGATGATGCCCTTAAAGCAGAGAACAGTGCCGGAGCATTCCTAAGTATTCAGGAAATTGGGGTTGCCATTCATTATTTGCCTTTTCTTCCTGACCAAGTAGAGTTGTTGCAACCTTGAGTTTCCTGCAGTATGTTGATGATATGTCTCTTGTAGCACTTATCACACTGTGTACATTTATTGACTTACATATTCAATTTCCTCATGAGTTTCTGAGTTTTTTAGAAGGAGAATCTGTGCCTCTCATCTTTCTGTCTCTCTTTTTGTCCACAGTGACTGGTCTGTATTACGTACTCAGTGGTATTTCTTGAACACCTGCAAACAATTGGGAGCTTGCAATTTGGGGATGATTTGGACTCATTGAAAAGAGTTTCGGAACCAGACCAGATTGGAGTGGGTTGAGGAGTGAAGGCAAGAGTTTCGATCATTGTATTTATTTCTGTTGCCAGCATATAGATCCTCTGCTTGTAATCTAAAAGCAGTTGACTAGTACTGAAATCCTGGTCTTGCTGAGTACCTTTTTAGCAATGAATGAAAACATATATCACAGGGGAACAGTGACCGGGACAGAATCATTCCTATGCTGGAGCCCTCAAGCTAGCTGAGAAGGAACTGTGCTTTCTGTCCACCTTGAGAGCTCGTGGAACTTTCCTGTTGCCTGAGAGCTGGGTGTCAGAGCTGTTTGCCTCATCCAGGTCTGTGCCCTGCATTTGCATAGGTAAAGATTTGCTTATATTTGCACAGCAGAACATTTTGCTATTCTTAAAAAAAAAGAGCCTTAATCTTGGAGGTTATATACTTCATATGGATGACAACTATAAAAGTAACTATCATTTTTTTTGGAGCAACAAAGGGGTGGTTGTTGCATAGATAAATCCACTGGAAACAAATAAAACTTGGAATATTTCTTCTGAGGGAAGGGGTGGGGTGAGAAACGCAGCTCTGCCAGAGGTCAATGTATTGTTCTAAAAATTTGCATTTTAATTTCTATTTAAACTGTATCACATTCATCCTGAATCCTTTGAAAATTATTTTAAGTCTCAGTGGACTTTGGTTCATCCATATGTATTGGAATCCTTTAAGGGATTTTCTTCTGAGAATGTTGGTACTTGCAGACTTCCGCATTGTTTTTAAGGATTTAAAATTGAATCATTATTCAAAGTCTGGGCCATCATTTTGGTTGCTGGTATAGCATTTTAGCATTTCTTGTAAAATGGTGTTTGTGTTTACATTATATTGTATTGCTTGATAATTGGTAGTGGACATGTAAGACAGAATGGTGCTTGCAGAATTCTTTCGTCTGTAGTACTCGGCTAAGAGACAGGCAGCACTGATGGTTCCACATTAACCCTACACTAGTAGTTTCTATAGCATAAGACTAAAACAGACAAAACACGCAAAAACCCTAAAATCAGATGGGCAGCACACATCTTGGCTTCTCTCATACCTTCTAATCACTTTCTTCCCTTCCTCATTCTTTCCACTTCCACTTTTCCGTGCTTTTTATGGAGATAGTTTGGCACATGTAGGATTCAACTCCAAAATTCAACACCTGCTATTTAGTTCTCTGTATAGAGTAGAAATTACCTATTATTTAACATAAATATTAAGCCTGTTAAAAAAAGGAGCGTGGCTTCTTAAACCACTTCTCCTTTCTCGTGTCATTGTGTTTCTGTATCTGTTGATGAAGGCTGAGGGTGGAGTCCAAAGGAAAGAGTTTTCTCTGCAGCATGCTTTTCCCCTTTACAGTTTTGGTTACTATAGAAATGACCTTGCTGGGGAAGGGAAAGTATTCCCAGCCCTGTGTCTCCAGGTATGCCTGGCATTTCCCAGCCTTCTCTCTACGTGGGTCCTACACTTGACCCTGGGTTGAGGAGGGAGGAGGTGGGGTGCGGAGGAGAGAGGGGGTTGTCTGTGGCCCCCCTCCTCAGTGCCTCCTGTGCACAGACGCATCCCTCGCCTTTTCTTTTTTGTTAGCCTGAGTCTTGTTTTCATTACATCATTCTCCTGCTCTCTACCATATTGAGTAGATGCTTAGAGTGCTGACTGACTCTGGCTCCAGAAGCTGTGGTTTGGGGCTCCAGTGTCTAGTGGCATCATTTTTACCCCATATTTGATGATAGCATGAAACTGAGCTGTAGCAGTTTTGTGCTCTGTGTTAGGCTTTGGGGATATAACAAATGAATACTGTGTGGTCCCTTTCTTGGAAAGGCTTATAACCTAGTGGGGTAGAGGCAGGGAGATACAGAAACAGATTATTGCAAAGTGTGGTGGATTGGTGTGTGAGCACCAAGGTGGGAGCAATGAATTCCGCTACTTGTAGGACCTGGGAGAAACACCTCTGAAGACGGATGGCATTTAAATGGGTTCTTGACTGACGAGCAAAGATATGCCAGTTGGTCACAAAACATTCTAAAGCAAGAAGAGCAGTGTGTGCTTTGTCGTGAAAGAGCAAGAGATGGCGGAGACCATCACCGTAGCTGGGGGATAGAGTTCATGTGGGGCGTGATGGGAAATGGGGCTGGAGGAGTCGGGGTCTCAGGCCACTGGAATCCATTAGGAGGGATAAGAAATTGTTTTCGTTTAGAAGCCAGCTAGGGAGCAGTGTGGGTGATTGGTTGGAATGAGAAGAGAGAAGTGGCAGACAGACTCACCGGGAGGCTGTTTCGTAACGCTGTTGACCAGAGGGGATGGGGGTCTCTACCAAAAGAGTGGCCTTGAGTTCCTTCACCATCTTGATTTTCTTCGGTTTCTTTTCTTTTCACTCTAAAAAGTTAAATCTAAGTTATTTTGTATGCCTCTTGGTTTTTAAATTTTGGTTTCATGTGGTAAGGTACCACACATGGTCAGTCCCTTGTGTAATGGTTCCTCTTATATGTTTTCTCAGTAGCCCTCTCCTTTCCCCAAACACAATTCATGTGTTTGAATGTTCTGACCTTCCTCTTACAGTCTGACAGCACACTCTAACTCTTATCTGCCAGACTGTAAGTTGCTGAGCGTAGTATTTCTGTCTGTCATAGTCATTAGAGTGGGCCTAGCGCCTAACATGATGCCTGACAAACAGCAGATGCTCAGTATATATTTACTGAGAGAATGAAATGATGAGTTTGGAGTAGCTGGAAGCCCAAAACTTTGCCAATCATCACTAAGAGTAGTCTACATTAAAGAGACAACCAAAGTTAAGTCACTTCAGTTATCCTTTTTAGTTCTAGTGCGTGGTAAACAAGGTCCAAAAACAAGGTCCAAGGTACAAATTCATGAATTTGAACGAGCTTACCAAGGGATACGGGAACACAAAATGTAAAGCGTGGCCCACCTGTTGTTTAGACCTTTGTTTACTCCAAGCAATTAGCAATTAGGGGCTCTTGGTTGCAGTGGCTGTGGCGATTTGGGGTTCTTTGTTAGGTACCCCTAACCAGTGTTCCACTTGAAATTGAGGAAAAGAGCAATAACAATTGAAAGAGAAAATTTCTTCGCACAGAAATACGGTTTATGGCCCCTGCAGACTTACACAGTTTGTATACCGTTGCACTTAATGATGCTTCCTAATTCTTTTATACGCGTGGGTTTTGTCCCTGGAAACATTTTAGTGGGGCTTCCTGGTTCAGAGCACTGGTTTCCAATATCTTCAAGTGTGAGGACTCCCTTTAAACTTGGATCCGCTTAACACAATAGTCATGATCCCTTTGGCAGTCACTGCCTGAGAGGAGACCTAATGATATTCAGTCATGCTTCCCTCCTCCCTCCCAGTTTTTTATTATGAAAAATTTAAAGCATACAGAAAAGATGCAAAAATTGTAGTGTTTGCTTCTACAACAACACTGAGATTCAGCAGTTATTCACATTTCCCATATCTGCTGTCCCTATTACCCACATTTTATTTGCTGAACAGTTTGAAAATAAGTAACAGATGTAATACCTCAGCTTGCATTCCCTCCAAATACAGACACGTTCCTACGTAACCACAATGCTTTTCCACAAAGTAAATGAACAGTAATTTCCTAAAATTGTCCTATACCTGGCACACTCACCTATCTCTATCTCTAAATGTCTCTTGCAGCCTCTCCCCGTCCTGTTCAAATCAGGACTCAGGAGAGGGGCATGTGTTGCGTTTGGTTGTATGTTCCTTTAAGTCTGTTTTAATCGAGAACAGTCCCCTCACGTCTCCCCTTTTCTTCTATGACACCGACTTTTTGAAGAGATCAGACCAGTTGTCTTGCTGACTGTCCTATCCTCTAGGTATATGTGATTCTTCCTGCATGGCTGCGGGAACTATTGATGAAAGAAGCTGTTCTTTATGGAAGAGTGCCAGTTATTAAACGTAGAAGGAATGAGAGAAGTAGAAAATCAGTGTTCTGCCACCTCCAATGAAATAATTATTTAAGGCAAAGATGCTAAAATCATCAGGTGAAAGTTTCTCCGGAACAGGATATTCATATCGTGGCAGTGTATCATCCAACAGAATACTTGCCAGTTGCAGTGGCGAAAACTTACCTTTACCGTGGAGAGATCTTGGGCCTGGGGACCACGCGGTTATTAAACTTAGCATCCCTCCCGCTGAAATAACCTATGATTATGTGCCTCCCCCATGCTGCAGTAAGATGTGTGTCATCTACGACATGTTCTTCCCCCAAGTGCTTGTGTCAACCTAGCCAAGCCTTCAGACCCAACTTGCGTTTTATGGGAAATACAGTACAGAGAAACAAGTTAAATGACACCACGAGGAAACAATCAGACCAATCCCATAATGCTTTAAAATGAATTTGCATTCTGTTAATCACCATTCTGTTAATTACCTTCCCCTGAAAAACAATAGTCCATGGACACTTGAGACCGGGTTACTCGGTGGCCAGACAGAGCTCGTACACATGCTGCATCGTCCCCTTGCAGAAACTTCTGTTCTTAGGGAATCATAGAACACTGTGGACACAGTTTCTTCGATAGGGTCATTTCGCAGCTTGTACTGCTTCTTAATAAATACAGGGATTCAGCTCACAGACGTGTCAGTCTGCCACCTTTTAGAAACACTGAATTCACTTAGTGAAGTGTAAGGATGAAGGATGGAAGGTCGATCATGCCCCAGGTATTTCACTTGCAGGAGTTTATGTAGAGGAGGAGTTTTGCAGTAGAGGCGTCTGGAAGGAACCGGAAAATTGGCACCATTTCATTTGGTGCCCGCTTATGAGTAATTTAGTCTGTGGCTTTGCTATTCCTGAAACTGGTCTTCCAGAAAGACTCTAGGATTAACTTGTTTCGTCAAGGCAGTGTCTTTATTGAGCGGTCATTGTTTCAACTCTAATTTATTATTGATCTTTCAGGCCCACAGCAGCAGAACTTTTAAAATGCAAATTCTTCCAGAAAGCCAAGGTAACATGCTTAAAAACCCAAGTAAATCTGCTATTTTGAAATCACTGTGAATTTCAGTGTCTTGTATTTGATGTTAAACTGTTGGGAATATTTGTTTTGCAGAACAGAGAGTACCTGATTGAGAAGCTGCTTACAAGAACACCAGACATAGCCCAAAGAGCCAAAAAGGTAAGTGCTGTGAGCCCTCCTGCCGCAGTGGGAGCTGCTCCCCATCCAGGGAAATGGAGCCTACAGAAAAATAGGAAAAGGATTTCACATACTCCGGATATGTTATGTAGAGGTTATCTGACCAGCGATTACTCAGATAACTGAGCCTTTTGGTTATCTCAGCCTGCTGCTGTGTGTTTGGGTGTGAAGCTCAAATGACTTCAACTTTCCACTTATCAGCCTGTTTAAGGAAGGTCAGAGGGGAGGGGCTTGTGTTGAGCCTTAAACACTGCAAAGGTAAAATATCTTTGAATATCTTTTGGGGCTGGGGGGGGGGATTTTTTTTTTTTTTTTTTGCGGTACGCGGGCCTCTCACCGCTGTGGCCTCTCCTGTTGCGGAGCACAGGCTCCAGACACGCAGGCCCAGCGGCCATGGCTCACGGGCCCAGCCGCTCCGTGGCATGTGGGATCTTCCCGGACCGGGGCACGAACCCGCGTCCCCTGCATCGGCAGGCGAACTCTCAACCACTGCGCCACCAGGGAAGCCCTGGGGGGGGGGGCGATTTTACTGAAGAGGGACAGTCATTTTAAATCAGTTTGAAATGACAAAACGAAAAACAAAACTTTTTTTGTTTGTTTTTCTGTTTTTTTTTTACGGTATGCGGGCCTCTCAGTGTTGTGGCCTCTCCCGTTGCGGAGCACAGGCTCAGCGGCCATGGCTCAGGGGCCCAGCCGCTCCGCGGCATGTGGGATCTTCCCGGACTGGGGCACGAACCTGTGTCCCCTGCATCGGCAGGCGGACTCTCAACCACTGCGCCACCAGGGAAGCCCAAAACTTTTGTTTTTAACGGTTATTTTAAATATCTGTGGGATATAGGTTCTTTCCTCATAAAAGACCCATGTATTTTTTTGTAGTCTACGCTGTGTGAACTAAATTATGCTAACAATTACCTGAAAAACTTTGCATTCTAGTATTTAGATTTTTTTTAAGTGGTATGTATGTGTGAGTGTATTTATTTATGTATTTTTACCCAGAGTTTTATTTATTTGTTATTACAGATTTCATCATGGTATGAAACCTAACAAAATTTAACCTCTGGTTTGGTTTGGTTTAGTTTGATTTGAAAATTATATTAGATATTTATAATTTAAAATATTGACGGTAGTCAACAGATTTAGAAAGAGGAAGCTTCTTTGTTTTTTGTTTTCCTTTTTACAATTAATAGTTACAGGGAAAGGTGATATGAATCTGAGTTGTCTGCTCTGTAAATAAAATTGACAAAGAAATAGACATGAGAGATTGCATCTCATCATGCCTAGGTGTGGGTAACTTGGACTGTTAACTTCCAGACATTGCCCTTTCGAAAACATTGGATATGGAACACATTTAGCTGATGCTTTAGGATTACTTTAAATAGATTTTAAAATAGACTTCAAGAAATGACCCATTCTGTGTGGGTATCGAGCCCCTCTCCTGGACCCGCAGAATCCTTTGCAGTGGGCTGGTTCCCGGGCTGTGGGCCTGGGCCAGGAATGGGGGATTGCTGTGCTGACTGTGCAGCCCTGAGCCACAGTAGGCCTCTGGGACAGCTCAGAGGGAAAAGTGAACCTCTAGCGATGGTCCATCAGAGTGGCACATCCCACGGGGCAGCGCGGAGAAGCTGAAGCTTCAGTTTGAGGCAACAGAAAGTCAAAGTGCCCAACCGAGTGCGAGGGCTCCATCCAGAGGGCTGAAGGAGGTGCCTGGAGCACTTCTCTGGGGTGTCGGAGTCTAGCAATGGGGCCTTTTGATCAGATAACTAAAACGCCAACCAGAGTTGAAGAAAGCTGTTAAGAAAGCCATTCATTTGGACAGTATGTGTCCCCAAAGGACATTGTTTTTGGTTTCCCTCTGATCTCATCCTGTCGCTGTTTCCCGGGAGGAACTTCCCCAGGCCTGCATCCTTCCCAGAGCTCCAACCTCACACCTTCAGCCCCCTGTGCAGTGTTTGCAAACTGTGTGTCTTCCCTCCCAAACCTCATCTCCCTGTGCTGTCTGCTGCTTTCTGAGCCACCCGACCTCAGAGCTCGGGGATGGTTTTTAGGCCTCCTTCTTTGTCTTCCCCATCTAAACCCACTCCAAGTCCTCTCCACGTTTCCCTCTGCAACGTTGCTTGGAATGTTTCCTCCTGTTTTTTTTTGTTTGTTTGTTTTTCTTTTTGTTTTTTGCTGTGTGCGGGCCTCTCACTTCTGTGGCCTCTCCCGTCACAGAGCACAGGCTCTGGACGCGCAGGCTCAGCGGCCATGGCTCACGGGTCCAGCCGCTCCGCAGCATGTAGGATCTTCCCGGACCGGGGCACGAACCCGTGTCCCCTGCATCGGCAGGCGGACTCTCAACCACTGCGCCACCAGGGAAGCCCCCTCCTGTTTCTAATTGAACCTTTACAGTGGATTTCTAACTACTCTCCTCTCCCACCCCATTCCTCCTTAGACACTAGTGCAAGATTAACTTTCTAATCGTGGCGCTTAATTGCTCAAAAGTGGTTGCCAAAATTAAACAAAAACAAAAGGAAATAAATGGGAGGAAAAAAAAGGTTCCTATCAAATAAAGTCCAAGCCCCTTAGCCTTGAATTCATGACACCATTTCAACTTCCCGGCTTATGCAGTTGACCCTTGAACAACCTGCCAACCCTCTGCACAGTCAAAAATCAGAGAACAGTTTATAGTCGGCCCTCTGTATGTGTGGTTCCTCTGTATCTGCGGATTCAATGAATTGTGGGTTGTGTTGTACTGTAGTATTTACTATTGAAAAAAACCCATGTATAAATGGACTTGTGCTCTCCAAACCCGTGTTGTTCAAGGGTCAACTATATTCTAAACTCCAGCGAAACTTGAACCGTCTATAGTTCTTACTACATAACCTATACTTTCCTTTGAGATTCCATCAATGAGGAATCTGTTCAGGCTCTCACTTTGTTTTCTTTCCTTTTTTTTTTAAATTCAGATTATTTATTACATATTAGTGTGTTGTGCATTCCAGATTCCATTTTGCACGTATCTTAAACCATAAGCAGCCGGAGTTTCGGGAATTATGATTTTCCAAGCGTGTCTTCTGTCCTTTTACTAGCTCCTCAGGGATTGTTTTGTCATCCATCCCTTCAAATGGAAAATGGCCACACATCTGAGAGTCACACAAAGGAGGAAAGGGAGAATATAAATTAGTTCTTTAACCATCTTAGTAGAGAAGACAGGGGCCCATAATAATGCTCTTCTGGCTCTCCAGCTTCATTAAGTTGGCTGTTTTCCTGTCATAATTCTCATTTTAAAGTGCACTTTGGTTATCAGCTATACTCTACTCCTTGCCAGTAGGTTCCGTGGCAGGTACACCGTCCTGGCCAGCATCAGTCAGTGTGTGTCCTGTTCATAGTAAGTGCCCACAAAATGTCTGCTGACTCAATGAACACATGCTTCAGTGGACCAAGGAAAGATCATTTGAAACGCTGTGTGTCTATCACTTGAACCCCCCAAGTGCTTGGCATATACTTGTTCCTAGGCTTCCTGTTAATAATAGGCAGACTGCCCTCATTCCCCTGGACTCGTGATGTTGATAAGCAACCATACTTTCCTTGTTTGAAACTCCTCATTCGGGCTTACTGGCCACTAGGAAGTAAATATTATTTTAATTGCCATGTGCGTTGAAAACCTTTGTGGCGCTATGTCTTTGCTTGTCTTAGGTCCTTACGGTGTTTAGGTAAATTTAATTTAAAAGTTGATACAGGGGAGTCCTCAGTGTTATTTGTGTTATTCACCCTTGGACTTGTCTTGATTGGCACCTGCTCAGCTGTCTCCCTTCCTGTTTGCTGTGGTGCCCACTAGTTGATGGTGCTCTAGTTTCTTGGTGGGCATTTGTTCCTTAGACGATAACTGTCGATGTTGGTCCCTTGACTTTGGTCACCTCAATTTGTTGTTTTTAAAACAGGAACAGACAGTTCATTGATACTCCAGTGTTGACGTGACAGCTGGGCCTGTTGACCAAGCTCAGGACATTTAGGCAACCATGTTGATTTGAAATTTGTTGTCATAAACCATAGTCTCTGCTTCTCCTCCTGTATGGTAATCAGTATTAAGAGCTATTTTTCAGTAACATGAATAACTCTCATATTTAAGAGGGAGAAGGACTGGTATTGTAGCTGCTCTCAGGAGGGCCTATGGAGCCCGTCAACGTGGTCTTTTGGTGTGACAGAGACAGAGGCTTATTGTATTCATGTTTGCCCAGGATGTGAAGCATTAGTTGAGAGCCACATAATTCCATGTGGGTATGTGATCTTCCCTGCATCCACAATGACTCCTGTAAATCAGGAAAAAAATATTAAAAAATAGAAACAGGCCAGTGTGGCTTCTCTGGTAATTTAGTGACATAAAATGATTTTTTTTGGATGTATTAATTGCAGAAATCAGGGATATTTGTGGGTTTTTTTGTTTCTTTTCTTTTGAAGGTAGCGTATTTGGTCCATTCTGGGTTCTTTTGCTAAAAGGTAGTGTTGTTTAGGGATCATCTTAATTTTCTTTTGCCTTGATTTTTCTGACTGTGAAATAGAAATTCTGTCTGACCCTAGGAATGTGATAAAGGGTAATGGGAGATTTGATGTTTCTGGACCTCAGCACACTCTGGAACTTGTAAATGAGAGAGTGCTAATAATGACCCGTGAGAACAGGGTGAAGTGCAGCTGTATAACTTCTTTTCAACTTTTTGCTTATCCTTGTGCATGAGAAGAAAAGGCTTCATAGCCATTAGTCCTTCTCATGTGGCTTTTTAGCGGCCTGTCTCCAGCCATCTTTTGAGGTTTGAAAGCTTGACCGCGAGGTGTTCCACCATTTACGCTACTGGAATCACTGGGTGGAGAAGGTGTAAGTCATTCTGTTAGAATCAAATGCAGATTCTTCAGGCTGTGTGCACTTTCTGTAGGAACATCTAAGTGTCCGAGTTGGCTGATGTCTCTGTTTTACGTTAGCAAAATGAACCTTGAGTCACCACACTCACACTCATATCATATACTTTTCTGTGGCTAAAACCCATCGATGCAGGGCAGGGCAGGGGCAAAGGGATGTCTAAATGCCAACCGCTTAGCCAAACGTGTGTTGGCCAGAGAAAGGATGAGGTGGGGAAACGTAATACACAGTGTATCTTTTTATTATGGTGGTCTGTGTTTTCATGGGAAGTGGAGTCACTGGAGGATTTTTGGTTTGAATTTTCTTAATTATGAAATTGAGAAGTTAGGAACAGTTAGTGATTATCAGAAGGAGGAAAGGGGTATTGCGTCACTGCTACATTTGGGCGGAACCACTGTGAGTTGGAAAAACTAGGGTGGTATTTGTGGGTACCAGAATTTCTTATATCAGTCTCTAAGATTGCTTTCATATTAAGGACGCAAGGCTGTTGGTTCTTTTTTTTTTGTGGTACGCGGGCCTCTCACTGTTGTGGCCCCTCCCGCCGCGGAGCACAGGCTCCGGACGCGCAGGCTCAGCGGCCATGGCTCACGGGCCCTGTCGCTCCGCAGCATGTGGCATCCTCCCGGACCGGGGCACGAACCCGTGTCCCCGGCATTGGCAGGCGGACTCTCAACCACTGTGCCACCAGGGAAGCCCTGTTGGTTCCTTTTGATCCTCCTGTGTGTGTGCTTAGGAATCAGTAGGTAGGAATATTACAATTCACATTTATTTAATACTTGACATGCATTGATAACTTCTACTGTTTTTACTTTTTGTTTTGAAATAATTTCAGACTTACAAAAATGATACCAAAATAGTACAAACATTTCTGTATATATTTTTCTCACTCTTTTTTTTGGAATGTTTCAAAACTATAGACATGATGGCCATTATCTTTAAATATACTTCAGTGTGTATCTTCTAAAAACAAGGACATTCTCTAACATAGCAGTATAATTGTCAAAATCAGGAGATTAACAGTGACAGGATTAATTTTCAGATCTGATACCAATTTTGCCATTGGTCATTTACCTGGTCCAGGATCCAATCCAGAATCATGTAGTTGTTATGTCTCCTTTAGTCTCCTTTAATCTGGAATAGTCTTTCTTTTCCTTTTACAACTGTGACACTTTTGAAGAGTACAGGACAGTTATTTTATAGACTGTCCCTCAGTTTGGGTTTGTCTGATATTTCTTTACGATTAGATTCAGTGTATGCATTTTTGACGGGAATATCTAGGAAGTGATGCCACGTTCCTCTTGGCATATCATGTTGATTTAGTCCTTTACTGGTGATGTTGGCACACGCGGAAGGAGGTATCTGCCAGCTTCTTCACTGTAAACACAATTACCTCTTAATAGGAAGAATTCATTAATGTTACATTCCTTCTTTATATTAAACATTAAAAAGTAAAGTGAATGTCCTGGGTCATTAGTCTTTTTTCAAGGAAACATATCTGCTTGGTGTCATTATGGTTGTGCATTCATAGGATGTTAATGATAGGATTTCCATGATTTCTGAGCAATCTTGCAGACAAGGAACCCTTTGCTAGCGTGTGACGTTCAGATTGAGGTGGGAGGTGGCAATGGTGCTGCTCCAGTCTGCACCGGGTCTGGAAGCAGAAACAGCTGGATTTGTGTCCTTTGTTGGGTGAGCTGCCTAATCTTTCTGATCCTAATCTGTCAAATGGAGCCAAGGACAAGGACGTTGTGCTGCCCTGGGGGTGAGAGATGATCTGCCCAGGGAGTCTGGTGCTGTGTTTGACTCATAGCCGGTGCTCAGTCCAACAGTGGATGCCGTGACTATCATGTAAATAAGGAGAATAATTTTTGCGGGTATAGGAGACAGGCATTTTAGAACTATGTAGTGAAACAGGGAGTGAGGAAAGCGGCCTGGTAGCGGGCAGGTGGGGATGGGTGATGTGGGTGTTTCTCTATTGCTGTTGCTTTGGGTGGAATGGAGTAAGAGCCCATGGAAGCCTACAGAAAGAAGGAAAGAATGACGCTCGTTATTTCATCACCATTGCCTATTCACCTGTCTTCGCGTGTTCTTTTCTGCCCTATCAAAGTACTGACAGTGGGCAAGGGCCAGGGTGGTCCCTCTCTGTAGCAATCCCCTCTACTGGGTGAAGTGCAGGATGTGTGTTTGTAAAGAGCCTAAGAATAGTAAGAATTAAATGCACACAGAGCTGTTATCCTTTCACAGCTTTTAGATTGCTTTCGTATATGCTTCCTTATTTATTTTAAACAACTGTGCTCCGAGACAGGTAGGGCAGGTATTATTATAATTATTATTTTAAAATTTATTTATTTATTTATGGCTGCGTTGGGTCTTCGTTGCTGCGCACGGGCTTTCTCTAGTTGCGGCGAGCAGGGGCTACTCTTTGTTGTGGTGCGCAGGCTTCTCATGGCGGTGGCTTCTCTTGTTGCGGAGCACGGGCTCTAGGTGCACAGGCTTCAGTAGTTGCAGCACACAAGCTCAGTGGTTGTGGCTCGCAGGCTCTAGAGCAGAGGCTCAGTAGTTGTGGCTCACGGGCTTAGTTGCTCCGCGGCATGTGGGATCTTCCCGAACCAGAGCTCGAACCCATTTCCCCTGCATTGGCAGGCAGATTCTTAACCACTGCGCCACCAGAGAAGCCCCAGTTTTTGTAACCTGTTTCACTGCTGCTTGGGGCACCAACTGCTGCTGTTCCTGTTTCTGCTGCTGCTGTAACAGCTGCTACCGTTACAACCACTGCTACCAATAGTGGACACTGAGGTGCAGACAGATAAAGGACACAGTCCAGCCAGTGAAACTCACCTTTCAGTGGGGGACACAGTGCAAGCATCACAAGACCTGGAAAATTGAAAGAGTAGCAGAGATGAATACTTTAGGATATGGGCATAGAATATGTACTACAGGAATGGAAAGGGTCATGGAACTGGTCAATGGGGAAACCTGGGGAGGGGAGAGAGGGAAACTCATACTTACTGTGGGCCTTCATGCACATGCAAAACACTTGGTTTACATCTATCTCATTACTGAAGACTTATAATAATCAATGAAGTCCTAAGTAATAGGACAGAGGATATCATATGTTAGATTATTAAGACGGGTTAAGAAAAAGCTATGGGGCTTCCCTGGTGGCGCAGTGGTTGAGAGTCCGCCTGCCGATGCAGGGGACACGGGTTCGTGCCCTGGTCTGGGAAGATCCCACGTGCCGCGGAGTGGCTAGATCCCGTGAGCCATGGCCACTGAGCCTGCGTGTCTGGAGCCTGTGCTCCGCCACGGGAGAGGCCACAACAGTGAGAGGCCTGTGTACAAAAAAAAATAAAATAAAAAATAAGAAAAAGCTATGAATATTTTGAAATCTGAATAGAAAAGAGCAACCAGGATCATAAATGTCTCCTGGTTTGCAATCCTTCTATTTGCAGGCCTGAAAATTGAGACCTAGGGTGATTGGGCCCCGACCAAGGTCATGCTGTCCTGTAGTGGCTGAATCCGAAGCGAGCCTCCCAGTTTGCTATCATTTAGTCTCTTCCTTTTAGTCGATAAAGAGGGAAAATGACTGAATTTTTGCAAACTTGCTCTGTTTTTCCCTCCTGGAATCTTATAATTAATTTATAAGATATTGAAGGTTATACATTATCAAGAAACCAGAGAAGAAATTAGGTGATGTCAAATGCTTGATGGGTGGATTTTTAGTTTTGTTTCAAGTCTGCCCAGTAGAGGGCAGCAATGGCTTTTAATTCTCTGTGGTTGTGGACCGGGAGCTGAGCAAAAGTTTCCAGCTTGGTTGAAGGTCTTAGGTTCGGTTGGAGTAGAAGGATCCAAAGTATGTTAGGCCCCTACTGAACTACTAGGTACTAGCACCAAGTACTAGGCATCTCAGTCAGTTGGGGTGTTTGTTTGTTTTACTGGGCAGGAGGTTGAAGGGTGATGGTTTAAGTACTTCTTGTTATTACCAATTTCAGTTTTGTTTTTTTTTTTTTTGCAGTACGGGGGCCTCTCACTGCTGTGGCCCCTCCCGCCGTGGAGCACAGGCTCCAGACGCGCAGGCTCAGCGGCCATGGCTCATGGGCCCAGCCGCTCCGCAGCATGTGGGATCTTCCCGGACCGGGGCACGAACCCACGTCCCCTGCATCAGCAGGCGGACTCTCAACCACTGTGCCACCAGGGAAGCCCACCAATTTCATTTTAAATTACACTTTCTATGAACATATCACAGTAACCTAACATTTATGTTTTACATAGTTCATGTGAGAAAGAAAAATCTCAGTGTTGAAGATACGATTTGAGAGCTTCCAGTATTTTGTGGTCAAACTAATACCGTTCTGGGTGGTGGCAGAAAGTTCCAGAAGGTTCAGTGGTCCCTGCAGTCCTCCTCAGAGCCAGTAAAATAGGGAAGGAGAGAGTCAAAGTGTATACACCTGTGAAGCAGAAGTGAACAGAACTCTGTACCCGTCACCAGGTATGTTATGCGTTTAACAGAAACACTCCTGATGATCCAGGTAGGCCCGAGGGTGCGTGTCCTCTTATTGCTTTGTGTTTCTCTTCCGCTTCCTCTTGTTTAAAAACAGCTGTATGTGCTTGGGACTGTATCTTATTGAGGAACTCACATGCTCACAGGGGAGAGGACTAGGGTGGTTGGGGATGTTAGTTTTCCTATTTTAGAGCTGAGAGAACAGTTGGCCAGAGGTTAACATTATTGGTTTAACTGGACAGGTGTTCCCAGAGGGTAAGCTCACTGATGTGTTTGCTATTTTTAAAATTTTAAATGCATTGCTTTTCATCAGTTTAGCGTGCAGAGTTCATAAAGTGATTTTGGTCACTAGGGGGCGCTATCAGAATAGTTCATTTACTCAGTCTCTGTGGACAGGAATTGCTTCCTCGTCTATAAAAACCCTTGCAGCTGTGGATGTCTTCCTTTTGCTCTATGCCTGCTGTAAGGAACTTGAGTGGTGTTTGTGCTGGGGGTGAATTAGGCAGAGGGGAGGATAGAGGAAAGAGCAAGGGGGAAAAAGCATCATAAATCACTTTCAGTTCAGTTGGTGAATTGAATTTAAAAATGCGTATATTCTGGGTAAGTGGCCTCTTTCTGGTGGCATTTGACTTAGAGCAGAAAGGATCCTCTCTGGAAATTGTGATTTGCTAATTCTGGCGGCCCAATTTAGGACGAATGTCTGTATTTTCAGCTTGAGGTATCTTTTTTTTTTTGCGGTACGCGGGCCTCTCACTATTGTGGCCTCTCCCGTTGCGGAGCACAGGCTCCGGATGCGCAGGCTCAGCGGCCATGGCCCACGGGTCCAGCCGCTCCGCGGCATATGGGATCTTCCCAGACCGGGGCACGAACCCGTGTCCCCTGCTTTGGCAGGCGGACTCCCAACCACTGCCGCCATCAGGGAAGCCCTGAGGTATCTTTTAAAGATACCAACTGCTTAAGAGAATGTTTTAAACTTTTACAGATCTCGGAGATCCACTTTTGGAAATTTAAAAATAATGACATACATTCTGAAAATATTGTGAGAGATAGTGTTTGTACAGCTTAGTTTGTAGAGAACTGATTGTTTTCTGTTACTGGAAATGAATAGGCAGAGTCAGTGGCCTTATTTCCCATCCAGCTGGATTTTTGAGACCTGTGTGTTCAAGTGCATTATGTGCTTCATTTTTGCCTTTGGGAAATTTGCTAACTTTTTCCCAAGCTTGTGTGCATCACCTAACTTTTGGAAACTTAACTGGCATGTGTGTGCTAGGAGAGGGGCCCTGACTGTCTGCCCATCCGGTATTCACTGAGCATCACTGTTAACATACAAGGTACTGACTGTCGTTAAGGTGGTTTGTCTTTATTCAGCTTTATAGCTCGCTCTAATACTAGCATACCATGTCTTTTAAAAGTAAATAAACCGCAAAGAATGGAAAGGAATTTGTCTATGGTTGCAGAAAAACTAGGATAAAAACTTAGCAGATGCCTTTTTGATCTTGTCAAAACCCTAATATGATTGATTGTTCCTTCTCCCTGGTTTAAAACCAGTCAGTGGCCTCTTGTCAATTACAGGGTAAGGTTCAAGTTCCTGCCGCTGATAGATTAAGGTCCATGTCACTTGCAGGATAAGGACCACGCAAAGCTCCTGTGATCTGTGTTTGGGCCTCGTCTCCAGCCTTTCATTCATCCACTTGCCACCTCACCCTGGACACACTCCTGTAGAATTACTGATTCTGCTTTCCTACCAATACACTCCTGAAATCCCATGCGTGTTCTCCATGAAGGTGCACGTACTGGTCCCTCTGTTTTGGCTTCTCCCTGAGCTTGTAGCTTTCCAATGCTAGCGCCTCTACAGTGGAGCTTCCTCGTACCACACCCCGAGCCCTGCACCCCAGACGGTTCATCCGTCCTTCATTCCTGCTGCTTCTGAAGCTCAGGCATAATTCCCTTGTTGCACGTTACACCGTTGGTAGTTTATTTCCTCGCACTTTTGCCTTCTGTACCAGACTGTGAGCTCCTTGGGTGTAGGAATGGTGTCATGTTATCCCCCATGTGCCCAGTACCCAGCACAGTGTCTTGCTCAATCAATAAGTACCTCTGGAATTGAAGTTCAGCGAGCAGGGCTGTGAAGTTATGATGACAACTTATGTAGGGGTTGACGTGAGAGCACGAGGGGAGGCAAAGCAAATCTGCTTTTAGTTTTAACGGAGAATTGCTAAGATGTTTTTCGGTTGGTGCTGTGTTCTTGTATTTCAGGTCTAAGACTCAGAGTTTCTCTGATCCCAGGTTTAAAATCCTTTGTTATCTCCAACTTGCTAAGAGTCTTGGGTGAGCCAATTAATTTTATTCACCTTTGCCGCCTTACAAAATAGAATGGTTAGATTTTATTATCTAACAATTGTGCATTATCCACTTTGGATTACTTGGCAGCAAAAATTTTGTCCCTAGCACTCAGCATGTTTCTATGTTGTCATTTTCTTCACCCAGCCAGTATGCATATAAGTTTTCCTGTTACCTGAAGCCACATCTAATTAGGAATATATTTCTAAACTAGATTTAAATTAGTTTTCAGTACTCTCTCATTTTGGGTTACCTGTTACTTATCTCTTCATTTAGGGGAAATAATTTAAACTTAACATTTATATCAAGATCCTGTAAATCTTTAAAACATGTATGACATTTTGGAGAAGGGAAGGATAGAAGAGACAGAAAAGAATGGAACTTTTGTACATAATTCAGAAAGGAAGAACTCCATGCCAGCGGAAGAAATGCAGATGTTTTGCCCTATTTCCTAGCTGCATTATGGTCATTCTGGAAATGTGTTGAGGCCAGCAGAGGGCGTGGTACACATGCCTGAAAATCATGTGGGGTGGGGTAGAGGACTCTGCCCGTTTTATGTTGATCAGATTTGACTGACGTAATAGAGGTATGTGGCTCTGTTTTTAAAAAAAAAATCCAGAAGTATTTTTTTAAAATTTCTTTTACTTTGAAATTCAGTAGCTTTAAAACAAATTAAAATTCAAGAGGCCCAGTTAAGGTTGCACTTTGTTAGAGGATTTTCTAAGCTTCCCATAAAATTAGTCTCACAAATTCAAATACTGATTTAGAGGAGTGTATAATAACTTTTTAATTTGTTTCTCACATATAGACATACAGAAAGGCAAAGAGCCTTATATTACAACTTACAAAGCAATAACAGAGCTAAGAGATTCAAACAACGGCCTTTAATTTAACCCAAATTTAAAAGACCATTTCAAATTGTTTTGGTTGTTGTACAGCCAGCTTGTTGGCTGATTGTAATTGAATTGGGGAGGAACTGGGAAGGTCCTGTTTCATCCAGATGGGAAAGATCCCTTAGGGGATAAGGACAAAGTTCTGAGGGGGGTGGGCTTTCTCTGTGACTTTTTGGAAAGCAAAAGGAGGTAGAGGAAGGAGAGAAAGGAAGAGGAAAATGAGAATCCAAGTCTGGAAAGAGGCGGAACAGGCCTGGAGAGAGGGAGAGGCACATGATCAGGAAGCTGGAATGCACAGAAGTCTGTGACTGAAAGTTATGGCCAAGCTCAGGCTCTGCGACAGGCCCCAGCCTGACCGTGGCTCTACCACTCACTCATGGCATATTCTTGAGCACCAGCTGAACCCTCTGTGCCTCATCTGTGAAATGCAGACTTCCCATTGACCTTCTGGGGTGAAAACCAGAATCCTTAATCAGGCCTCTAGGGCTTGGCATGGTTTAGTCCCTTCCCCACCCTTAGGACTTCTCTCACACTCTCTACCCAGTTTTCCATGTGCCCAGTGGCCCAAGGCTATTACAGGTGCTGCTTTCCCGTGTGTTCGGAAGGGTCAGCCCCTCCATCTTCAGCAGACCTCAATTTCAGCTTAGTCGTTTCTCCAGAAAACAAAATTGGAATCATGCTGTATTTACTGCTCTATGATCTACCTGCATTTTCATTTAAAATATCTGTGGACATTTTTTGTGTCAACAAACATAGATTTACATGATGACTTCGTTTTTCTTTTTTTATTAGCAAAAGAGAATAGTTCTTTCTTTTTATTGAAGTATAGTTGATTTACAATATTATATGTTTCAAGTGTGTAGCAACGTGATTCAGATACTTACATATATATATTTCAATTATTTTCCACAAATAGATTTTTTTTTGAATTTTATTTTATTTATTTTTTTATACAGCACGTTCTTATTAGTCATCAGTTGTATACACATCAGTGTATACATGTCAATCCCAATCTCCCAATTCATCACACCACCACCACCACCAACTCCCGCCACTTTCCCCCCTTGGTGTCCATACGTTTGTTCTCTACATCTGTGTATCAATTTCTGCCCTGCAAACCGGTTCATCTGTACCATTTTTCTAGTTTCCACATATATGCATTAATCTGCAATATTTGTTTTTCTCTTTCTGACTTATTTCACTCTGTATGACAGTCTCTAGATTCATCCACGTCTCTACAAATGACCCAATTTCGTTCTTTTTTTGGCTGAGTAATATTCCATTCTGTGTATGTACCACATCTTCTTTATCCATTCGTTTACGGCCATTTAGGTTGCTTCCATGATCTGGTTATTGTAAATAGTGCTGCAGTGAACATTGGGGTGCATGTGTCTTTTTGAATTATGGTTTTCTCTGGGTATATGCCCAGTAGTGGGATTGCTGGGTCATATGGTAATACTAGTTTTAGTTTTTTAAGAAACCTCCATACAGTTCTCCATAGTGGCTGTATCAATTTACATTCCCACCAACAGTGCACGAGGATTCCCTTTTCTCCACACCCACTCCAGCATTTGTTGTTTGTAGATTTTCTGATTATGCCCATTCTGACTGGTATGAGGTGACACCTCATTGTAGTTTTGATTTGCATTTCTCTAATAATTAGTGATGTGGAGCAGCTTTTCATGTGCTTCTTGGCCACCTGTATATCCTCCTTGGAGAAATGTCTATTTAGGTCTTCTGCCCATTTTTGGATTGGGTTCTTTGTTTTTTTTAATATTGAGCTGCATGAGCTGTTTATATATTTTGGAGATTAATCCTTTGTCCGTTGATTCGTTTGCAAATATTTTCTCCCATTCTGAGGGTTGTCTGTTCGTCTTGTATGTAGTTTCATTTGCTTTGCAAAAGCTTTTAAGTTTCACTAGGTCCCATTTGTTTATTTTGGTTTTATTTCCATTACTGTAGGAGGTGGATCAAAAAAGATCTTGCTGTGATTTATGTAAAAGAGTGTTCTTCCTGTGTTTTCCTCTAAAGAGTTTTATAGTGTCCAGTCTCACATTTAGGTCTCTAATCCATTTGGAGTTTATTTTTGTGTATGGTGTTAGGGAGTGTTCTAATTTCATTCTTTGACATGTAGCTGTCCAGTTTTCCCAGCACCACTTATTGAAGAGACTGTCTTTTCTCCATCGTATATCCTTGCCTCCTTTGTCATAGATTAGTTGACCATAGGGGCGTGGGTTTATATCTGGGCTTTCTATCCTGTTCCATTGATCTATATGTCTGTTTTTGTGCCAGTATCATATTGTCTTGATTACTGTAGCTTTGTAGTATAGTCTGAAGTCAGGGAGTCTGATTCCTCCAGCTCCATTTTTTTCCCTCAAGACTGCTTTGGCTATTCTGGGTCTTTTGTGTCTCCATAGAAATTTTAAGACTTTTTGTTCTAGTTTTGTAAAAAATGCCATTGGTAATTTGATAGGGATTGCATTGAATCTGTAGATTGCTTTGGGTAGTATAGTCATTTTCTCAATATTGATTCTTCCAATCCAAAAACATGGTATATCTCTCCATCTGTTTGTATCATCTTTAACTTCCTTCATCAGTGTCTTATAGTTTTTTGCATACAGGTCTTTTGTCTCCGTAGGTAGGTTTATTCCTAGGCATTTTATTATTTTTGCTGCAATGGTAAATGGCAATGTTTCTTAATTTCTCTTTCAGATTTTTCATCATTAGTGTATAGGAATGCAAGAGATTTCTGTGCATTAATTTTCTATCCTGCAACTTTACCAAATTCATTGATTAGCTCTAGTAGTTTTCTGGTGGCATCTTTAGGATTCTGTATGTATAGTATCATGTCATCTGCAAACAGTGACAGTTTTACTTCTTCTTTTCCAATTTGTATTTCTTCTCTGATTGCCATGGCTAGGACTTCCAAAACTATGTTGAATAATAGTGGTGAACATGGACATCCTTGTCCTGTTCCTGATCTTAGAGGAAATGCTTTCAGTTTTTCACCATTGAGAATGATGTTTCCTGTGGGTTTGTCATATATGGCCTTTATTATGTTGAGGTAGCTTCCCTCTATGCCCTCTTTCTGGAGAGTTTTTATCATAAATCGGTTTTGAATTTTGTCAGAAGCTTATTCTGCATGTATTGAGATGATCATATGGTTTATATTCTTCAGTTTGTTAATATGGTGTATCACAGTGATTGATTTGCATATACTGAAGAATCCTTGCATCCCTGGGATAAATCCCACTTGATCATGGTGTTTGATCCTTTTAATGTGTTGTTGGATTCTGTTTGCTAGTATTTTGTTGAGGATTTTTGCTTCTATATTCATCAGTGATACTGGTCTGGAATTTTCTTTTTTTATAGTATCTTTCTCTGTTTTTGGTATCATGGCGGTGGTGGCCTTGTAGAATGAGTTTGGGAGTGTTCTTTCCTCTGGAAGTTTTTGGAAGAGTTTGAGAAGGATGGGTGTTAGCTCTTCTCTAGATGTTTGATAGAATTCACCTGTGAAGCCATCTGGTTCTCGACTTTTGTTTGTTAGAAGATTTTTAATTACAGTTTCCATTTCATTACTTGTGATTACACAATCATTTTTAATGTCTGTACAATATTCTAGTGTAAGAATGACTACAGTTAATAATAAGTTATTTCTTGATGGACAGTTAGATTGTTTCCAATTTTTAAATTTTATTTTTTTTGAGAATTTGTTGTATTCTTTTTTAATTTTTATATATTGTTTTTGTTTGTTTTCTTCATATGTTTCTTTTTTTAAATTTTTATTTTAAATTGGAGTATAATTGCTTTACAGTGTTGTGTTAGTTTCTGCTGTACAGTGAAGTGCATCAGCTACATATATATATATATCCCCTCCCTCTTGGGCCTCCCTCCCACCCCCTCCCATCCTACCCATCTAGGTTGTCACAGAGCACCAAGCTTAGCTTCCCATGCTTTAGAGCATGTTCACACCAGCTATCTATTTTATGCATGGTAGTGTATATATGTCCTAATCTCCCAGTTCGTCCCTCCCTCCCCTTCCCTGCCGTGTCCACATGTCCATTTTCTGTCTGTCTATATTCCTGCCCTGCAAATAGGTTCATCTGTGCCATTTTTTCTAGATTCCACATATATGCGTTAAGAAGCGATATTTATTTTTCTCTTTCTGACTTACCTCACTTAGTATGATCATCTCTAGTTGCATCCATGTTGCTGCAAATGGCATTATTTCAAAATTTTTTATGGCTCAGTTATATTCCATTGGATCTATGTAGCACATTCTCTTTATCCATTCATCTGTTGTTGGACATTTAGGTTTTTTCCATGTCCTGGCTATTGTAAATAGTGCTGCACTGAACACTGGGGTACATGTGTCCTTTAGAATTATGGTTTTCTCAGGGTATATGCCCAGTAGTGGGATTGCTGGGTCAAATGATAGTTCTATTTTTAGTTTTTTAAGGAACCTCCATACTGTTCTCCACAGTGGCTGTATCAATTTACTTTCCCACCAACAGTGCAAGAGGATTCCCTTTTCTCCACACCCTCTCCAGCATTTACTGTTTATAGATCTTTTGCTACTGGCCATTTTGACTGGTGTGAGATGATACCTCATTGTAGTTTTGATTTGCATTTCTCTAGTAGTTAGTGATGTTAAGCATCCTTTCATGTGCCCCTTGACCATCTGTAAGTCCTTGGAGAGATGTCTGTTTAGGTTTTCTGCCCATTTTTTGATTGGGTTGTTTGTTTTTTTTTGCTATTGAGCTCCATGAGCTGTTTGTATATTTTGGAGATTAATCCTTTGTCTGTTGCTTCGTTTGCAAATATTTTCCCACATTCTGAGGGTTGTCTTTTTGTCTTGTTTATGGTTTCCTTTGCTACTCCAAAGCTTTTAAGTTTAATTAGGTCCCATTTGTTTATTTTTGCTTTTATTTTCATTACTCTGGGCGGTGGGCCAGAAAAGATCTTGCTGTGTTTTATGTCAAAGAGTGTTTTTCCTATGTTTTCGTCTAAGAGTTTTATAGTGTCCGGTCTTACATTTAGGTCTTTAATCCATTTGGAGTTTATTTTTGTGTGTGGAGTTAGGTAGTATTCTAAATTCATTCTTTTACATGTAGCTGCCCAGTTTTCCCAGCATCACTTTTTTTTCCCTTAACATCTTTATTGGAGTATAATTGCTTTACAATGGTGTGTTAGTTTCTGCTGTATGACAAAGTGAATCAGCTATACATATACATACATCCCCATATCCCCTCCCTCTTGCGTCTCCCTCCCACCCTCCCTATCCCACCCGTCTAGGTGGTCACAAAGCACCGAGCTGATCTCCCTGTGCTATGTGGCTGCTTCCCACTAGCTATCTATTTTACATTTGGTAGTGTATATGCGTCCATGCCACTCTGTCACTTAGTCCCAGCTTACCCATTCGCCACCACGTCCTCAAGTCCATTCTCTATGTCTGCGTCTTTATTCCTGTCCTGCCCCTAGATTCTTCAGGACTTTTTTTTTTAGATTCCACATATATGTGTTAGCATATGGTATTTGTTTTCCTTAATGACTTACTTCACTCTGTATGACAGTCTCTAGGTCTGTCCACGCCTTTGCAAATTACCCAATTTCGTTCTTTTTTATGGCTGAGTAATATTCCAGTGAATACATGTGACAAATCTACTTTAACCATTCCTCTGTTGATGGACCTTTAGGTTGTTTCCATGTCTTGGCTATTGTAAATAGTGCTGAAACGAACATAGGGGTGCAAATGTCTTTTTGAATTATAGTTTTCTTAGTTTATGTGCCCAGGAGTGGGATTGCTGGGTCATATGGTAATTCTATTTTCAGTTTTTTAAGGAACCTCCATACTGTTCTCCATAGTGGCTATAGCAATTTACATTCTCACCAGCAGCCAGCACCACTTATTGAAGAGGCTGTCTTTTCTCCATTGTATGTTCTTGCCTCCTTTCTCATCAGTTAGGTGACTGTATGTTCGTGGGTTTATCTTTGGGCTTTCTATCCTGTTCCAGTGATCTATATTTTTGTTTTTGTGCCAGTACCATACTGTCTTGATTACTATAGCTTTGTAGTATAGTGAAGTCCGGGAGTCTGATTCCTCCAGCTCCGTTTTTTCCCCTCAAGACTTCTTTGGCTATTTGGGTTTTTTTGTGTTTCCCTACAAATTGTAAAATTTTTTGTTCTAATTCTGTGAAGAATGCCATTGGTAATTTGATAGGGATTGCATTGCATCTGTAGATGGCTTTGGGTAGTATAATCATTTTCGCTGTATTGATTCTTCCAATCCAGGAATATGTTATATTCTTCCATCTGTTTATGTCATCTTGGATTTCTTTTATTAGTGTTTTATAGTTTTCTGAGTACAGGACTTTTGCCTCCTTAGGTAAGTTTATTCCTAGGTATTTTATTGTTTTTGTTGCAATGGTAAATGGGATTGTTTCCTTAATTTTCACAAATCACTAAAATTAGAAATGAAAAAGGAGAAATTACAACTGACACCGCAGAAATACAAAGGATCGTAAGAGACTACTACCAGCAACTATATGGCAATAAAATGGGCAGCCTTGAAGAAACGGAGAATTTCTTGGAAAGGTACAATTTTCCAAGACTGAACCAGGGAGAATTAGAAAATATAAACAGACCTATCACAGATAATGGAATTGAAACTGTAATTAAAAATCTTCCCGGACCAGATGGCTTCACAGGGAAATTCTATCAAACATTTAGAGAAGAGCCAGCATCCATCCTTCTCAAACTATTTCAAAAAATTGCATAGGAGGAACACTCCCATGTTCGTTCTACGAGGCTACCATCACCCTGATACCAAAACCAGACATCGATATCACAAAAAACAAAAATTACGGACCAGTGTCACTGATGAACATACATGCAAAAATCTTCAACAAAATGCTAGCAAATAGAATCCAACATATGAAAAGAATCATATACCATGATCAAGTGGGTTTTGTCCCAGGAATGCAAGGATTCTTCAATATATGCAAATCAATCAATGTGATATACCGTATTAACAAATTAGGGAGTAAAAACCGTATGATCATCTCAATAGATGCAGAAAAAGCTTTTGACAAAATTCACCACCCATTTATGATAAAAACTCTCCAGAAAGTGGGCATAGTGGGAACCTACCTTAATATAATAAAGGCCATATATTACAAACCCACAGCAAAATCATTCTTAGTGGTGAAAAACTGAAAGCATTTGCAATAAGATTAGGAATAAGACAAGGATGTCCACTCTCACCACTATTATTCAACATAGTTTTGGAAGTTCTAGCCATGACAGTCAGAGAAGAAAAAGAAAAGGAATACACATTGGAAAAGAAGAAGTAAAACTGTCACTGTTTGCAGATGACATGATACTATACATAGAGAATCCTAAAGATGCCATCGGAAAACTACTAGAGGTAGTCAATGAATTTTGTAAAGTTACAGGATACAAAATTAAGGCACAGAAATCTGTTGTATTCCTATACACTAAAAACGAAAGATCAGAAAGAAATTAAGGAAACAATCCCTGTTTCCAGTTTTTTTAAATTGTTCACCATACCGGAATGAGCATCATTGTATGTGCATTATTGCAAACAGTGTTACCTATTTTGTTAGGGTATGTTCCTTGGGATGGAATAGCTTGGTCAGCTTGGTCAAAGAGTGGATGCTTTATAATTATTGATGTCCCTTGGCTTAGTCATGTCTAAAATGGGAGGCCTTGTATTTCAGATCTTTCCCTGAGTCTCAGGTCTCTCATCTGTGAATAATATATTACACACACACACACACACGCACACACAGACGCTTAGCCCAGTGCCTGGCATTTGATATTTAATATTATTACTTATGTATTTTTGGTATTGAAATGTTTTCCACGTACATTTATTTTATTTCACTCTCTCTTAGATCTGCAGTCAGCTATTTTGTAGAGAGTATTGGAGGGCTTCTAGCAATTTTGCAACCTTGAGACATTCACTAACTTTAGGAGAGATTAGAATGTACCATGTACTAAAAGCTGATCGATAGAGAGCCTATTATGGAGGTCCCAGCTTGGGGTCCTAAAGTCTTAAGGCCATTAAAGGTATTTTAGAGAGTGCCATTGGTGGTGAAAAAGCATGACAAGCCCTATTCTTCTGCGGCTTGTTTTTGGATAAGGAATTATTTTCAATGTTAGGACTGGGCTTGAGTGTACAGTTTACGAGGTGTTTTTGCCCATTATTCTGTCACTGTGATCTCGTCTGTCCAGAACAAACAAATGACAAAGCAGCTGCCAGCCTGTGCGTAACGATCAAACCATTTTCATTATCCCTTGGTTTATGGTGTTAGTGTGCTCATTATGAGGTCTGATGTCAGTCATTTGTGCTGCACAAGGTGTTGGTCATGCCCAGCATCTACATTCAAAGGGTGGTACTACACAGTTTGGGTACTGAGCTTTTCCTGTTTTTTTGTTTTTGTTTTTGTTTGCTTTTGTTGTATACCAGTGTTCTGGTTCAGAACCAATTACAGCTTTTAAAATTGTAAAATTGTAAACCCCATTTAAAAAAAAATCATTGTGTGCCATGTTTTAAGTAAAGTTAACCTTGAGATTATACTTCCCCTTAACTGCCCTTTGGCTGGCTTTGAACCTTGGGGGTGTCACCCAGCTTCTCTGAGCCTCGATTTTCTCACCTTCCCGAACTCCGAGGGTTTTGTAAAGTTTCAGTGTGACAGTTTATATCAAATGCTTTTGCAGCATCTGTAACATAACAGGGATTCATAACTGCCTTTGCCTTATCTCCCTTTCCTCATTGTGCATCAGGGAAGGTTTTGTAAGGAAGGAGAGTGTTATTTAAGTGAGCAGGAAGAAGTATTTAAATGTCATGTGAGGATTGTTTTTTATTTTGTCAAGGAAATTAAAGTCTAAGATTAGTGAATTTCATCCCTCTCCTTCCTTCCCTCTTCCTGTCTCTGTAGAGGCCCAGCCGCTAACCCTTGTTCTTCAAATAAAACTATTCTCCTCCTTCTGCCAACACACACAGTCTTACTAGTTTCCTTGAGGACTTCAAATTATTGAAGTTTAGCTAGAACTCTTATTATTTATTCTTGTTTTAATACTAAGATTTCTAGTTTCTTCATTTACTTATGAAGACTTAAGTTATAATTAGAAAGGTTCCCTATTTAATGCATTTTTAACAACTATAATGAGTTTATCTGTTAGAACGAAGTTATAAAGTTTTGTGAAATAAATGATGTCTAATCCAGCCCCTCCACCACTGATGTTTTCTGTAATCGAATGTTACTTCCGTGGGACCCTCCTGCTTTTCTCTTATTTACCACCTCCAGAGATGTTCTCCTGTCCTTTTTCTTTACAGAAGCTTAATAGCTAGTTGTTCTGAAACTTCCTGTGTAGACACCCAGGTCCCTTAACCAGAGATCCACATTCTTAGGTCTGGGGCCATTACCCAGGATGCTGCATTTTTCATAAGCAGGTCAGTTGATAGTTATACAAGGGATCGAGACAAACCTGGTCTGTCTCCAGGTTTGGAAGGAAATTATATTGCTAAGCACACTTTACAAAAAGTTAATAGTCCTGGTACAAAGCTGCTGGGCTAGAGATAAGAAGGCCCCTCTTCGGCAGAGCAGTATCAATCTGCAGAATAGATGTGGGAAACAGTGCCAAGAGGAGCCGGAACCAAGATGCAGGAGTAGAAGGACGTGCTTTCACTCCCTCTTGTGAGAACACCAAAATCAGAACCATCTGCTGGACAGTCATCGACAGGAAGACACTGGAACTCACAGTAAAAGATACCCCACATACAAAGACAAAGGAGAAGCCACAGTGAGACGGTAGGAGGGGCGGAATCACAGCAAAATCTAATCCCATAAATGCTGGGTGGGTGACTCACAGACTGGAGAACTTATACCACAAAAGTCCACCCACTGGAGTGAAGGTTCTGAGCCCCACATCAAGCTTCCCAACGTTGGGCTCTGGCAACGGGAGGAGGAATTCCTAGAGAATCAGACGTTGAAAGCTAGCGGAATTTGATTGCAGGACTTCTACAGGACTGGGGGAAAGAGAGACTCCACTCTTGAAGGGCACACACAAAGTAGTGTGCACATTGGGACCCAGGGGAAGGAGTGGTGACCCCAGGGGATACTGAACGAGAGCTACCTGCTAGTGTTGGAGGGTCTCCTGCAGAGGTGGGGGTGTGTCTGTGGCTCACCGTGGGGACAAGGACACTGGCAGCAGAAGTTCTGGGAACTACTCTTTGGTGTGAGCCCTCCCAGAGTCTGCCATTAGCCCCACCAAAGAGCCCACCCAGGTAGGCTCCAGTGTTGGGCTGCCTCAGGCCAAACAACCAACAGGGAGGGAACCCAGCCCCACCCATCAGCAGTTAAGCGGATTAAAGTTTTACTGAGCTCTGCCCACCGCCAGTCCTCCCATCAGGAAACCTGAACAAACCTCTTAGATAGCCTCATCCACCAGAGGACAGAGAGCAGAAGCAAGAAGAAATACAATCCTGCAGCCTGTGAAACAAAAACCACAATCACAGAAAGATAGACAAGATGAAAAGGCAGAGGGCTATATACCAGATGAAGGAAAAAGATAAAACCCCAGAAAAACAACTAAATGAAGTAGAGATAGGCAACCTTCCAGAAAAAGAATTCAGAATAATGATAGTGAAGATGATCCAGGACCTCAAAAAGGAATGCAGGCAAAGATCGAGAAGATGCAAGAAATGTTTAACAAAGATCTAGAAGAATTAAAGAACAAACAAACAGAGATGAACAATACAATGACTGCAATGAAAAATACACTAGAAGGAATCAATAGCTGAATAACCTGAGGCAGAAGAACAGATAAGTGACCTGGAAGACACAATGGTGGAATTCACTGCCACGGAACAGAATAAGGAAAACAGAATGAAAAGAAATGAAGACAGCCTAAGAGACCTCTGGGACAACATTAAACTCAACAACGTTCGCATTATAGGGATCCCAGAAGGAGAAGAGAGAGAGGAAGGACAAGAGGAAATATTTGCAGAGATTATAGTCGAAAACTTCCCTAACATGGGAAAGGAAATAACCACCCAAGTCCAGCAAGCGAAGCGAATCCCATAGAGGATAAACCCAAGGAGAAACACGCCGAGACACATAGTAATCAAATTGACAAAAATTAAAGACAAAGAAAAATTAGTGAAAGCAGCAAGGGAAAAAACGACAAATAACACACAAGGGAACTCCCATAAGGTTAACAGCTGATTTCTCAGCAGAAACTACAAGCCAGAGGGGAGTGGCATGATATACTTAAAGTGATGAAAGGGAGGAACCTACAACCAAGATTACTCTACCTGGCAAGGATCTCATTCAGATTCGATGGAGAAATCAAAAGCTTTACAGACAAGCAAAAGCTAAGAGAATTCAGCACCACCAAACCAGCTCTACAACAAATGGTAAAGGAAATTCTCTAAGTGGGAAACACAAGAGAAGAAAAGGACCTGCAAAAGCAAACCCAAAACAATTAAGAAAATGGTCATAGGAACATACATATCAATAATTACCTTAAACGTAAATGGATTAAATGCTCCAAACAAAAGACACAGGCTTGCTGAATGGATACAAAAACATGACCCATTTATATGCTGTCTACAGGAGACCCACTTCAGACCTAGGGACACATACAGACTGAAAGTGAGGGGAAGGAAAAATATATTCCATGCAAATGTAAATCAAAAGAAAGCTGGCGTAGCAATACTCATATCAGATAAAATAGACTTTAAAATAAAGAATGTTACAAGAGACAAGGAAGGACACTACATAATGATCAATGGATCAGTCCAATAAAAAGATATAACAATTATATATGCACCCAACACAGGAGCACCTCAATACATAAGGCAACGGCTAAGAGCTGTAAAAGAGGAAATCGACAGTAACACAATAATAGTGGGGGACTTCAGCACCTCACACCAATGGAAAGATCATCCAAAATGAAAATAAATAAGGAAACACAAGCTTTAAATAACACAATAGACAAGATAGATTTAATTGATATTTTTAGGACATTCTATCCAAAAACAGCGGATTACACTTTCTTCTCAAGTGTGCACAGAACATTCTCCAGGATAGATTACATCTTGGGTCACAAATCAAGCCTCAGTAAATTTAAGAAAATTGAATTCATATCAAGCATCTTTTCTGACCACAACTCTATGAGATGAGAAATGAATTACAGGGAAACAAAACATAAAAAACACAAACACATGGAGGCTAAACACTACGTTATTAGATATAAAGAGATCACTGAAGAAATCAAAGGGGAAATCATAAAATAGCTAGAGGCAATTGACAATGACAACACGACAATCCAAAACCTATGGGATGCAGCAAAAGCGGTTCTAAGAGGGAAGTTTATAGCTATACAAGCCTACCTCAAGAAACAAGAAAAATCTCAAATAAACAATCTAACCTTACACTTAAAGGAAGTAGAGAAAGAAGAACAAACAAAAGCCAATGTTAGCAGAAGGAAAGAAATCTTAAGGATCAGAACAGAAATAAATGAAATAGAAACAAAGAAAACAATGGCAAAGATCAATAAGACTAAACGCTGGTTCTTTGAGAAGATAAACAAAATTGATAAACCAATAGCCAGACTCATCAAGAAAAAGAGAGAGAAGACTCAAATCAATAAAATTATAAATGAAAGAGGAGAAGTTACAACAGACACCGCAGAAATACAAAGTATCCTGAGAGACTACTACCAGCATCTCTATGCCAATAAAATGGACAACCTGGAAGAAATGGACAAATTCTTAGAAAGGTATAACCTTCGAAGACTGAAACAGGAAGAAATGGAAAATATGAACAGACCAATCACAAATAATGAAATTGAAACTGTGATTAAAAATCTTCCAACAAACAGAAGTCCAGGACCAGATGGCTTCACAGGTGAATTCTATCAAACATTTAGAGAAGAGTTAACACCCATCCTTCTCAAACTCTTCCAAAAAAGTGCGGAGGAAGGAACACTCCCAAACTCATTCTATGAGGCCACCATCACCCTGATAACCAAAACCAGACAAAGGTACTACAGAAAAAAAAAATTTCAGACCAATATCACTGATGAATATAGATGCAAAACGCCTCAACAAAATACTAGCAAACAGAATCCAACAACACATTAAAAGGATCATACATCATGATCAAGTGGGATTTATCCCAGGGATGCCAGAATTCTTCAGTATACGCAAATCAATCAATGTGATACACCGTATTAACAAATTGAAGAATAAAAACCATATTATCATCTCAATACATGCAGAAAAAGCTTTTGACAAAATTCAACACCCATTTATGATAAAAATTCTCCAGAAAGTAGGCATAGAGGGAACCTACCTCAATATGATAAAGGCCATATATGACAAACCCACAGCCAACATCATTCTCAATGGTGAAAAACTGAAAGCATTTCCTATAAGATCAGGAACAAGACAAGTATGTCCACTCTCACCGTTATTATTCAGCATACTTTTGGAAATCCTAGCCATGGCAATCAGAGAAGAAAAAGAGTTAAAAGCAATACAAATTGGAAAAGGAGAAGTAAAACTGTCACTGTTCACTGATGACATGATACTATACATAGAGAATCCTAAAGATGCCAGCAGAAAACTACTAGAGCTAATCAATGGATTTGGTGAAGTTGCAGGATACAGAATTAATGCACAGAAATCTCTTGCATTCCTATATACTAATGATAAAATATCTGAAAGAAATTAAGGAAAGACTGCCATTTACCATTGCAACAAAAAGAATAAAATGCCTAGGAATAAACCTACCTACGGAGAAAAAAGATCTGTATGCAGAAAACTATAAGTCACTGTTGAAAGAAATTAAAGATGGGACCAACAGATGGAGAGATATACCATGTTCTTGGATTGGAAGAATCAATATTGAGAAAATGACTATACTACCCAAAGCAATGTACAGATTCAGTGCAATCCCTATCAGACTACCAATGGCATTCTTTATAGAACTAGAACAAAAAATCTTAAAATTTGTATGGAGAAACAAAAGACCCAGAATAGCCAAAGCAGTCTTGAGGGAAAAAAATGGAGCTGGAGGAATCAGACTCCCTGACTTCAGACTATACTACAGCGCTGCAGTAATCAAGACAATTATGGTACTGGCACAAAAACAGAATCATAGATCAGTGGAAGAAGATAGAAAGCCCAGAGGTAAACCCACACACCTATGGTCAACTAATCTATGACAAAGGAGGCAAGGATAGACAATGGAGAGAAGACAGTCTCTTCAATAAATGGTGCTGGGAAAACTGGACAGCTACATGTCAAAGAATGAAATTAGAACACTCCCTAACACCATACACAAAAATAAACTCAAAATGGATTAGAGAGTTAAATGTAAGACCGGACACTATAAAACTCTTAGAGGAAAACCCAGGAAGAACACTCTTTGACATAAATCATAGGAAGATCTTTTTTGATCCACCTCCTAGTATAATCAGAATAAAGACAAAAATAAACAAATGGGACCTAATGAAACTTAAAGGCTTTTGCACAGCAAAGGAAACCATAAACAAGACGAGAAGACAACCCTCAGAATGGGAGAAAATATTTGCAAATGAGTCAACGGAGAAAGGATTAACCTCCAAATATATAAACAACTCATGCAGCTCAATATCAAAAAAACAAACAACCCAATCCAAAAATGGGCAGAAGACCTAAACAGACATTTCTCCAAAGAAGACATACAGATGACCAAGAAGCACATGAAAAGCTGCTCAACATCACTAATTATTAGAGAAATGCAAATCAAAAGTACAGTGAGGTATCACCTCACACCAGTTAGAATGGGCTTTACCAGAAAATCTACAAACAACAAATGCTAGAGAGGGTGTGGAGAAAAGGGAACCCTCTTGCATTGTTGGTGGGAATGCAAATTGATACAGCCACTATGGAGAACAGTCTGGAGGTTCTTCAAAAAACTAAAAATAGAATTACCATATAATCCAGGAATCCCAGTACTGGGCATATACCCAGAGAAAACCATAATTTAAAAAGACTCATGCACCCCAACGTTCATTGCAGCACTATTTACAATAGCCAGGTCACGGAAGCAGCCTCAATGTCCATCGAAGACGAATGGATAAAGAAGATGTGGTACATACATAGAATGGAATATTACTCAGCCATTAAAAGGAACCAAATTGGGCCATTTGTTGAGACGTGAATGGATCTAGAGACTGTCATACAGAGTGAAGTAAGTTCAGAAAGAGAAAAACAATTATCTTACGTTAACACATGTTTGTGGAACCTACAGAAATGGTACAGGTGAACCGCTTTGCAGGGCAGAAATAGAGACACAGATGTAGAGAACAACCGTATGGACACCAAGGGGGGAAAGCCGTGCAGTGGTGGGGAGAGTGGTGTGATGAATTGGGAGTTTGGGATTGACATGTGTACAGTGATGTGTATAAAATTGAAGACTAAGAAGAACCTGCTGCATAAAAAAATAAAATTTTAAAATTTTAAAAAAGTTAATAGTCCTTTTTCCTAATTGTTTACCCATAATGAAAATGCCTATATTTCATCCGCTCATTTTCTCCTTTTTCCTACCCACCTTTCGGCAGTGTTGTCCTCTCCTCTCTGTCATTTACAATCTGAGCTCCACTGGAGCGGCCCCTCATAGTTGTTGCACATCAGACCTATCTTATCTGCATTCCATCAGCTGCTAGCAGGCCTATACCATGTGAAGTAGAGTTGTAGTATCTTCTTAAACCATGACTTCGTTTTGTGTTGCATAATAGATCTTATATTCACTATTTAAGTGGGCCTGTCAGTCTTGAGGGTGCTCTGATTTTACTGGCACTATTAATGTAGGCACTTGTTTCTACCATCCCCATAATGCTGGTTTCTTTGGTGTGTAATACTGGAAGGTGTGGGGCAGTCTCACATGTTCTGGTGGCAGGATGGATGTATGAGCCTTCAGTATACCCTAGTTCAGAGTTGTGCCCAGGACTCCAGAAGTAGCTGATAACCTTGCAGCTTGAAAGATGGCTAAAATGTAGATGGTGCCTCTTGGCTTCTGGCAGAGGCAAACACAAATATTTTTTGAAGGAACACTTTCCTCCAAATATAAATAAAACATTAAAAATAAAGAACTAGGGACTTCCCTGGTGGTCCAGTGCTAAAGAATCTGCCTTGCAGTGCAGGGGACGTGGGTTTGATCCCTGGTCAGGGAACTAAGATCCCACACCCCGCGGAGCAACTAAGTCCACACGCCACAACTACTGAGCTCAGACGCCTCAACTAGAGCCAACGTGCCACAAACTACAGAGCCCACGTGCTCTGGAACCTGCGCGCCACAACTACAGAGCCCACACGCCCTGGAGCCTGTGCGCCACAACTAGAGAAGAGAAAACCGCATGTAACAACTAGAGAGAAGCCCCCGTGCCACAACAAAGAGCGTGCGCCCCAGCAAAAGATCCTGCATGCCTCAACAAAGATCCCGCATGCCACAACTAGGACCCGATGCAGCCAAAAACAAATAAAATAGATAAATAATAAATAAATTAAAAAAAAAATAACTAATTTAGGTAGCACCTTCCCAATGAAATTCAGATGTTAGAATTATCTATATTATGGATTCTATTAAAAATCATATATATAATGTTAAAAGAAATTAAAAAATAGAGAATCGTAAAAAGGAACAAGCAACACAATATCAAAAGTGACCAGCAGATCTGAAAAAGAAACAGATTTTAGAAATAAATCTTATAACTTAATTAAAATAATAAAAATAACAATCAAACAAATAAATAAAAAAACATCAGTGGAAGGTCTTAGATGAAAAAATATTTGGTGATTAGACAGATTAGACACGGATGAGAACTGCCAAATTGAAAAAATTACTGAGAATGCAACATGGAGAGATAGGAAGATGAAAATGATCAGACAGAGAGGTTAATAATGTACAGGATAGAATGAGAAATTATGACGTAAATCCAGTCATAGCCTCAGAGGAACCCAGAAGATTTGAAAGATAGCAGTCCACAGAAAGAGGAAAAGCATTTTGAACCATGAAAATAAATGGAATCTGCACTTTGGTATTTTGAACTAAGATTGCAGAACCCCAGAGATAAAAGGAAGATCTCAAAGTGAGCTAGCGAAGTAGAACAGATCACCTATAAGGGAATAATAATAACCCTACCGACAGCAGACACCTCAGTAGGAACAATCAAATCCTGAAGCCAGAGGAATCAGTTAATATCTTCAAAGTTTTGAGAGAAAGTGAAAAATTTCTGAGACTGAAGATGAGATGAAGCCACTTTAAAATGAACAAAAACAGAAAATTTATACTTAATGAACCTACACTGAAGGAACATTCAGGAAGAAGAAAAGTGAAAACGAGGTAAGCATCAAACTTGAACTAGGAAAACAACAATGTTAATATGAAAACATTAGAAGGAAGGAATGATAAAGGCATGAGAAAAAATTAGTGAAATTGGAAACAAAAATATATCACAAATAAATTAAACTACAGTTTTAGCAGAGATTAAAAAGAAACTAATAATACTATGAATTGCTGTATGCCATATATCTAGAGGAGATGGATAAATTCTAAGAAAAATGTCACTGAACAAAATTAAGGTAAGAAAATGAAAAATTGACAAGTCTTATAGATTAACAGACAGGACAGATTATTGTTTATTATTTCTATTACCTTAAGTAAATTCTAACAAAGAGTGTATAAGAATTTTAGGTAGAAAAACTATAAAACTTATTGGAGGATTTTGAAGAAAACCTAATAAATGGACAGGCAAACCATGCTCATCAGTAAGAAGACTCAGTATAATGAAGAAGCCAATCATCCTCAGGTTGATTGATGGATTCAGTGCTCTTCCACATCAGATTTTCTACAAAGACTTCTGAGAAACTTTATTCTAAAATTTATTTGAAGAACTAAGGCCCAAGAATATACAATGTAGCTCAATAAGACATTGTGATATTGGGGATAGACAGGTGCTCAATGGAATAAAATAAAGAACTCAGAAACAGACCCTTGGTAAATGACAGAGATGTATTGCAGATCTGAGTGGAAAGAGGGAATAATTAAGTAAATATTTCTGGGACAAGATACACATCCCTAGGGAAAACAGTTCTTTTTCTGTCAATACACAAATGTATAACTTCATTCCTGACTAACCAGAAATTAAATGTAAAGGCAAAACTTGAAAACTTTTTGAAAAAGACAACATACTACTTTGGAGCAGGAAAGTTTTTCTTAAAGTAAGATTGGAAAGGTCTATCCATGAAAGAAAAGACTGTCACCTGCATTAAAGTTAAGGACAACTGTTCATCAGAGGGCACCATTAATGTAATAGAAAGACAAACCTCAGGGACTTCTCTGGTGGCACAGTGGTTAAGAATCCGCCTGCCAATGCAGGGGACATGGGTTCGATCCTTGGTCGAGGAAGATCCCACGTGCCGCAGAGCAACTAAGCCCGTGTGCCACAACTACTGAGCCTGCGCTCTAGAGCCAGTGAGCCGCAAGCACTGAGCCCACGTGCTGCAACTGCTGAAACCTGTGTGCCTAGAACCCGTGCTCTGCAACAAGAGAAGCGAAGCCACGGAAATGAGAAGCCCGTGCACCACAACGAAGAGTAGCCCTCACTTGCCACAACTAGAGAAACACCGTGCACAGCAACGAGGACCCAACGCAGCCAAAAAACATAAAAAGAAAAAGACAAACCTCAAACTGGGAAACGATATTTTTTTGTTGGTTTTTTTTTTTTTGCGGTACGTGGGCCTCTCACCGCTGTGGGCTCTCCCGTTGTGGAGCACAGCCTCCGGACGCGCAGGCTCAGCAGCCATGGCTCACGGGCCCAGCCTCTCCGCAGCACGCGGGATCTTCCCAGACCGGGGCTCGAACCCGCGTTCCCTGCATCGGCAGGCGGACTCTCAACCACTGCGCCACCAGGGAAGCCCAGGAAACGATATTTTTAAGACATACACAGACGAGTGATTTTTGTCTAAAATATACAAAGGACTTCTTCAAATCAGTAGAAAAATGAATATAAACACACAAGCAGGCATTTCCCAGATGAATAAATATTGAAAACAAGTGCCCCAGAAACATATCAAAAGATGCTCAGCATCATTAATATTCAACAAAATGTAAACCAGAAAAGCAATGAGGTACCGTTGTATCCCTATTATATCAGCAAAAATTAAGAAGGCTGGTAATTCCATGTTTTGTTCGGGATGTAGACCTACTGCACCTCTTATAAATAGCTGGTGGGAGTGAAAAGTGGTACAACCAATTTGGAAGAGAATGTGGCACCTTCTTATAAAAGTTGTTTCTACGTCCTATAGCCCAGCAATTCTACACTTATGGAATTTATATCCAGAAAACCTTTTGCACACCCATGCCAGGAGACATTTATGAGAATGTTCGGAACAGCTATGCTCGTAATCATAAACACAAGAAAATAACCCATATATTCTTACATAGGAGAATGAATAAATGTTGTCTACATGCACATCAGAATATCATATAACAGTGAAATTGAGCAGCGTAGATGAGTCTCAGAATTTAATATTGAGTGAAAATAGGCAAAATGCAGATGACTAGTCAGAACGATACCATTTTTATAAAACTTAAAAACAAGCAAAACTAAATGATACGTGTAGAGATAGGTATTTGAGATAATATTGTTTTTAAAAAAGAAATAAATGTCAACAAAAGTTTTGTGGTAGTGACCAGGACTGGGACAGGGGAGGAACAAGTGTCAATGTAGCAGTATTTTAAGTTGGATATTATTATTATTATGCATTATAACTTACATATATGGCACATATGTTCATTTGTATGTATCAGAAATCATATAGCAACAAGATAAAGAGCCAGACAACCTGGGTTCCTGTTAGGGTACTTCTGTTCACTAAAGGTTCAACCATGGACAAGTTACCTGACCTCTTCAAAGATCAGTTTCCTTATCTGGAAAATGGGGTGATAGCAATGGTACTTATATCATTGAGCTGTTGTGATTATTAAATGGGACTCCACTAGGCTTAAGTTAGTGCCAAATACAGAGTAAGTGTGTAGTATATTTCACTTTTATTTCATTATCTTATTCTTGAAACATGATATGTGATGCTAAATACTTCACCTAGGATTAAAGTAGACAGTGTTCCCACACAGAATGCCCTTCTGATCGTACAGCAGAAATGAGATGTTCACAGTATGCATTTAAATATGCATAACTAATACATGTTGATTTACTCAGAAGGGTTAATGAGTTTAGTAGAGATTCCTTGACTCTGACAGACCAAAGAAGAGGTCTTCTGGAAGGAGGAGCAACTTTTATGCCCGCTAAGTCTTGTAAATTCTGGAATATTAGCAAAAGTGTTCCATCATTTCTTAAGTACAGCGTGAGAACGTTAGAGAAAGGCCGTTTTCCAAAAGTGGGTCACAGGTTCATACACCATGGGGTCAAGACATCCCCAGACATCCCATTGTGCTCTTAGAAGTAATCACATTTAACTTCAGTGGGTATGAATGGAGCTCAGTAACTCCAGAAGACGTTTTATAATGTAAAATGCAATTCCAATTCCAACGGATAATTTAAACTGGCATGTATATTCTGTAGTAAGTAGGATTTTGCCAGGGCTGTTGAAACAGTTGTGCTAGAATTAGAAAGAGAGCATTTAAAATTTGGTTGGTTTGAAAATGTTTTGACTGCACACATTGCGAAGCACTAAACTGGATTTGTCAAGAATGGCATTATTGGTGGAAGCGCGGAAGTCGCTGTATAATATCGTGGCATGTTACCCCGAGCGTAGGAAAGTGTAAAAATTTTTATGTGTGGTCACAAGACATATCACCAAGAACAGTGTTATCGTAGCTGTTACCACTCGGTGGATTAATAAGGAATGTGAAAATGTGTAAAATTTCCAATAATGCCCCAATGTTTGGTTATATTTACACATATGTTCATTTTACTATTCAGTGTAACTGTGGCAGAGAAAAGGCCACATATTCCACTAAGCAGTCTGTTACAAAGTTGAACATAGGTACATAGATGTAAAGTGATTTTTTTTTTAAGGTGAACTAGCGAGTCAGTCCAGATTTCCTTTATTTTGTGGCAACTCCCTGATGAGGGATGTTTGAACTAATTCCACATTTAAATGCTTTACAGAGGCTGACAAGCAGTTATGTTGTGTGTACTGTGAATGAAGTATAATTATCCTTCTGTCTTTTAGGACAGGTGCTTTCTTCTTTCAAGTAGGCACATGGTGAGGTGACTCTGAAAAGCTTCAGATTCCTAAAATCTTTCAAAAGGTTTTCCTATAGCAGGTCCAGTCCAAGACCTATGGGTTTTTAAAAGACCAATTCATCATGTTGTAATTCATCATCTGAAAATTAGACTCAGAAAAAAAGCAAAGTTTAGAATATTTGAGAATAAGACCGAGGATAAAGTCATAGTCACCTCTGAGGTCCAGTTTAATGGCCCTGAAGTTAATTAACGATTATTTTAAAAGTATTTTGTAAGCAGTGACCTTGATGCTAAATAGATGTTTATGGTAAAATAATCAACTGAGATAGTTTTTTACATTCAAAGCTGTCATATGAGACAACTGCCCTTCTCCAGGTGACTCATATATTGTTAAAAAAAAAAAAAAGCAGATCATCAAAAACGATTGCTTTAGTTTTTTTTGAGTGAGTTTTGTATTATGTATTACATGTAATTCTGGATTATAGTTTAAGATTCAACCTAGGTGCGACTTAATTCGGGATATAGTCTGTTCTTTTTAAATTTTAGTTCTAACGTAGGTATAGTCAATAGGAGAGGAAGTATTGATAACAGCAATAACAGTAACAGGAATAATAACCATGATAGCTAATCTCTATTGAGTTTAAACGAGGCAAATACTGTGCTAAGTGCTTCACTGAAATCTCACTGAATCATTGCATAATCCTTATAAGGCTGGTACTGTTCTATCTCCATACTGCAGATGAGGGAACTGAGGTGCATAAAATGTGATTTTATGTGGAATCTCACCGCTGGTAAGTGTTAGGGTGGGGATGTGTACAGAGGCAGCCTAGCTCTAAAGCTGATGTTTAAAGAGTATGCAGTTCCGCCTCCACACTGAACGTCATTACTTTACAGATATATTGGAGCCTTGTTATATCACTGTTGTAGTGTCTGTACACTAGGACTGCAAGGCAAGACTGCCTTAAACGAAACCATCATTGTTCTTTAAAAGAAGACGGAATTCTTATCTTGAATTTCATTGCTAAAGTGAGGTTCTGGAATAAATGTAGCCCTTCAGTAGGACACAGCCGATTTCATTTCTCCCAGAATTTGGAGTCATTACTCACACAAAGTTTTGCCCTTTTGGTTATGAAGCCTGCAAACCCTGGCTTTAAAAATTTCGATTAAATGTGTACATCTCCACACAATCCCTCTAAGACATGATTGGTATTTCCTGTATATGTAAGCTCCTCTAGGAAATGGTGTTTGCTTATTTAAAAATTTCCCTTTAATTTTCCAGGTTTTATGGCTGCACTGTGTCAGCGTAAGCTTGCCTTTGAAATCGATTGATAAGCCCAGACCTTTTATTTCTATGCCAATTAGATAACGTCGTATTGTGGGGAGTTTCTGAAGTATGCCCACTGAAACAAGGCGGCCATCTGCCTTTCCGAGGTCTGATCTGTTGACTTCCGTTGTTTTATAAAATGACTTCAAGGTACCTGCGTGGGCTGGATCTGGTTTGCAGTTTGCTGAATCGTTGAGTTATGTTGTCCCTAATGGAGCCCAGGCCTTGTTTTGTTCCCAGAGAGCATCAGGTTGGAGGGAGAGCACAGGAAGCTGTGAAGTTCATCGGAATGAGTAAGGTGTACTGAGTTCTTTTTCTCATATTAATGAGTTTTCTGGCCATAATTAGAGGTTATAATGAAGAAGCACTTTGAAAATCCAACCTACCTACCACTGTCAGACTCACCTTTTAAAAATAGCTTTTCACATGTTTATCTGCCCAGTACAGACACAGATTCTTAGTTTTCACTCATTTTAACCCAGAAAGGCAGCATGTTATACAGTTCTTTGCCTTGGGTTTTTTTCATTGAATATATTTTCATGTGTGTACACAACTTCCCCATTCTTTTGTATTGCTACCTAATATTCTGTTCCAAGGCATATTATAATTTATTTAACCAGTTCCCTATTGTTGGAAATCTGGGTAAGTTTCTAAACTTTTGCTATCACAAGCATTGCTTCATTAATTAATCTTGTATACATGTCATCTTGCATGTATTTAAGTTTTTCTGTAGGTTAAATACTCAAAACTAGAAATGCAGGATCAAAGGGTGTATGTGTATGTCATGTGGGTAGATATGGCCCAGTCGTCTTCCAAACCCTCATGATTTTTAGACCCCTCACCTCTCATTACTCTGCAGTCAGAATGCTAGGCTTCAGTTAAACTAATTAGGAGCCCTAGTTAGTGGCCCTGGAAAACTTGATAACGATTTTCACCTATTTTCTGACTTTCTCAAAACATCCTTTCCTTCTATTCCTTCCACTCCACACCTTCACAAATCCTTCCCAAACACACAGGAAACCCTCCTCCCTTCTGGGCTCACAGCCTCACAGTTTACGTTGCTTTTCTTTTCTGAATGTTTATGGCGTGTACACACTGTACTCAGTTCGAAAATCCATCTTATACTGCTTGCAACTTAATTGCTTCTTTCGCAATGTCTGGCCTTCCCAGCAGGTTTATCAGCAGGAGGAGGGCTCTTAGCTTTCTTTTTCACATTTTGTATACTTCTTAATGCCTAGGACAGTGCCATTGTGGGATTCTTTTCTAATCTTCTGAGGAAAACAGATTTATTGTTTTGGTTAAAAACACCTGCTTTTTATGAGGAAAAAAATGGTATGAAAAAGTGCCAGATATAGAAAAACTCCCTGAACTGTCACTACCCAGAGATAGCTACTCTGTTTTTTTTTTTTTTTTTTTTTTTGCGGTACGTGGGCCTCTCACTGTTGTGGCCTCTCCCATTGCGGAGCACAGGCTCCAGACGCACAGGCTCAGCGGCCATGGCTCACGGGCCCAGCCGCTCCGCGGCATGTGGGATCTTCCCAGACCGGGGCACGAACCCGTGTCCCCTGCATCGGCAGGCGGACTCTCAACCACTGTGCCACCAGGGAAGGCCCAGAGATAGCTACTCTTGACATGTTGTCACACATCCAGTTCTCTCTTGATGGATAAATATACAGATCTACAGATAGATGTGCACCGTTTTACACGTGACCTCACAGTGTTCCAATAATTAAGTACCTTGCTTTTCTTCAATAGAAGATTTAGATCTTTCCCCATGTCAACTGGTATGGTTCTATATAATTTTTAATGGCTATATAGTAGTTGTTTTTACACACACATGGTAGTTCATTTAACCAGTACTGAACTGATTGACCTTTGTGGTTACAGTTTTCTCTCTGAGTCAGCGCATCTGTCAGTACTAGTGTGATGATCTCTTTAGGTAAGGTAAAGTCTTGGAAATGAAAAAACTGTGTTAAAGCATGGGTAAATCTTATGGGATCTAAATAATTACTCATAGAAGAGAAGAAAGTTTAAAGCAGCGTTGAGTACTTTTTCCTAGGCAGCTGTCAAATTCTGATAGTTAGCTGTGGCCTTCAGTACAGCATTCAGTCATCAAAAAGTGTTGTGAAATATTATACATAAATAAAAGGAAAAAAAATCTCAAAGAGGTACTCTAGGAGAAATAACCTTTGCATGTATTCATGAGTGTACAGAAGAATCATTGGTTTCTGCCTTTTATCCTGCGGGGCAGTGACTACCTGTCTTTCTCCTTCCCCAAACTATTTTGGAAAGCTTGTCTAATTTAGAATATTGTAAAAGCATTTTCTCTCCTGCCAAGGTACAGAGAAGAGCAGTGTTTTCTGTTTCTTGGAGAATAGTTTGCTTAGGAAAGTACACAATCTGATGAAAGAGCCTGCAGCTGTGGGCTATTTTGAAGCCTACTTGAAAACACTCTGATATGTTCCTTTACTACTCCACTTTATTTCAGAAAAGATTTGAGATGGTTTACAAAGATGAAAACAATGGGCTAGATAAAATTTATTTGATAGATGAGAAAATAGAGGTAAAGGGAAAATGAGGGTAAGAAAGTGCATAGAAAGCCAAGTATAAGGATAGTTCACAAAATACACAAGCAAGATGAAATTGCTATCTTCGGCATTGTAGAATAGTTGCACCTGGGCACTTTTGTATGGTTCAAACACAATATTAAGTCATGTGTACTTGCTCGAGAGGGGCCTCAGGTTTGGCCCTGAGCTGGCATGTGGGGTTGTAGCCTGATCGTTGTTATGATCAGAACACAACCCTCCTACTCAGAAGAAGTCAAATGTTCCTGATATTGAGGCCAAAGTGAAAATTCACCTAGAGAGGAGATTTTTAAACAGTGTAAATTCAGGAACCCAGAATATCACAGCTGGAAAGGCCTTAAGAGGCCGTCCTGTTCAACCTTCTTAGGATCGTGTGAGGCCTTGTATTGGCCTTGTAGTTGTATAGTGCTTTTCAGGGGACTCTGGAGGGAACAGAGTCTGCCTATGACCCGACCTTGAGTCAGTTGCTTCACCTCTCCAATCCACAGTTTCTTTGTGTACCAAATAGGAGTAAGAACTGGTTCTTACCTCATGAGGTTGTCATGAGGATGAAGATAATGCAAGGGAGGGAAATGCAAATGAAAACCAACCACGATGAGATACTACTTGGTGCCCATGAGGATGGCTGTAACCAGAAAGACAGACGATAAGTGTTAGTGAAGATGTGGAGAAACCAGAGCCCTCATACACTGCTGGTGGGGATGGAAAATGGCAGCTGCTTTGGAAAACACTCTGGCAGTTCTTCAGAAGGTTAACGTATAAACCAGAAATGCCACTCCTAGGTGTGTACTGAAGAGAAAACACCAGAACTTGTATACAAATATTCATAGCAGCATTATTCGTAAGAGCCCAAAGTGGAAACAACCCAAATGTCATCAACTAATGAATGGAAAAAAGGACAATATACTGCATGATTCTATTTCTATGAAATGACCAGAAAAGGCAAATGATTAGAGACAGAAAGTAGATTAGTGGTGTCTCGGGCTGGAGGCTATGGGGGAAGTAGGGAATAACTGCTAGGGACATGGGGTTTCTTTTGGGAGTGATACAATTTTTCTAAAATTGATTGTGGTGATGGTTACTCTGTGACATGTACTCTTTTTTCTTTTTTAATTTATTTTATTTTTATTTATTTTTGGCTGCATTGGGTCTTTGTTGCTGCGCATGGGCTTTCTCTAGTTGCGGGGAGCGGGGGCTCCTTTGCAGTGTGCGGGCTTCTCATTGCCGTGGCTTCTCTTTTTTTTTTAAAAACATCTTTATTGGAGTATAATTGTTTTACAATGGTGTGTTACTTTCTGCTTTATAACAAAGTGAATCAATTATGCATATACATATATCCCCATATCTCCTCCCTCTTGCGTCTCCCTGCCTCCCACCCACCCTATCCCACCCCTCTAGGTGGTCACAAAGCACCAAATTGATCTCCCTGTGCTATGTGGCTGCTTTCCACTAGCTATCGATTTTGCATTTGGTAGTGTATATATGTCCACGCCACTCTCTTACTTTGTCCCAGCTTCCCCTTCCCCCTCCCCGTGTCCTCAAGTCCATTCTCTAGTACATCTGCGTCTTTATTCCCGTCTTGCCCCCAGGTTCTTCATGACCATTTTTTGTTAGACTCCATATATATGTGTTAGCATACGGTATTTGCTTTTCTCTTTTTGACTGACTTCACTCTGTATGACCGACTCTAGGTCCATCCACCTCACTACAAATTTTGTTTCTTTTTATGGCACAGTGGCTTCTCTTGTTGTGGATCATGGGCTCTAGGTGCGCGGGCTTCAGTAGTTGTGGCACGCGGGCTCAGTAGTTGTGGTTCACGGTCTCTGGAGCACAGGCTCAGTAGTTGTGGTGCACGGGCTTAGTTGCTCCATGGCATGTGGGATCTTCCTGGACCAGGGCTCGAACCCACGTCCCCTGCATTGGCAGGCAGATTCTTAACCACTGCGCCACCAGGGAAACCCCGACATGTACTCTTTTTTTTTTTTTTTTTTTTTGCGGTACGGGGGCCTCTCACTGTTGTGGTCTCTCCTGCTGCGGAGCACAGGCTCCGGACGCGCAGGCTCAGCGGCCATGGCTCACGGGCCCAGCCGCTCCGCGGCATGTGGGATCCTCCCGGACCAGGTCATGAACCCGTGTCCCCTGCATCGGCAGGCAGACTCTCAACCACTGCACCACCAGGGAAGCCCCCGACATGTATTCTTTAAATAGGTGAATTGTATCGTAGGTGAATTATATTATTTATGCATATGTGTATATACACACATATACACAAAAGATAATGCACGACAAAGTTCTTAGTGTAGTGCAATAAGCAGTATACTAAGGAAACACTCAATCAATGTAGCCTTTTCTTTTTCAAACAGATGATGAAACTGAGGCTCAGGGAGGTGAAATGCCTTATCCTAATCAGGTGGCTCCCTTGGCCTAAACCAGAGCCCGGTTCTCCTGAACCTAAGTCAGAGTTCTCCCCTTCTTCAGGAGAGCAGCCGTAGAGACCCTATGGTTTCTTCTAAGGAGATCTTGGATTGTTTTGACTTCAGTTGACCTTCATTTGGCCTTGAGCCTTTCTATCTTGAAAAGATTTTTGAGTTTCCCAATTGTGGATGTAATATAAACTGTGAAAGAGTCAGCAAAATTTTCGGTTAACCATGATAAACTGCTTAAATTGATTCATGACCCTGCCTGCTATTCACTTCTCAGAGACTGAGTAGCCTGGCTCAGAGTTACCCAGGCACTTGGCTTTTTTTTTTAAAATTTATTTAAATTATTTATTTTTGGCTGCGTTGGGTCTTCCTTGCTGCGCGCAGGCTTTTTCTAGTTGCGGTGAGCGGGGGGCTACTCTTTGTCGTGGTGTGTGGGCTTCTCATTGCAGTGGCTTCTCTTGTTGCAGAGCACAGACTCTAGGTTGCGGGCTCAGTAGTTGTGGCACACAGGCTCAGTAGTTGTGGCGCACGAGGTTAGTTGCTCTGTGGCATGTGGGATTGTCCCGGACCAGGGCTTGAACCCGTGTCCCCTGCATTGGCAGGTGGATTCTTAACCACTGCGCCACCAGGGAAGCCCCCAGGCACTTGGCTTTTTAACTTTTTCTCCGTGCAGCCTGTCTTTAGCCATTTCACTTTTCAAACTTCTCTCTTGAAATAGGCTGGGCAGTCAAAAGCAACGGAGCCCCGTCTGTCGAGTTTTCTCAGTAGTAAATCTGGCATAACTTTTGAAGCTGTAGTTTTGGTGTCAGGTGAAATTTGGGTTTCCCATTACAATTTTTTTTAAAATGTTTATGTCATGGGGTTTTTTTTTGTTTTTTTTTTTGGCCGCTGCGTCTAGGAGTTGACTAGTCATTGTGACATGAAAAAATTATGAAGTTCAGTATCAACCTGATAGTCTCAATCCAGTGAAATTGACAGAGTTTTAGATGATTTGAATTATATCATTTTGTTGTTGATTAGTGTTAAGGAACATATAAATTATCAATAACTTAAACAATGTGCATGTTTAACTTTGTATAAAGCTTAGGGCTTTAAAGGGTATAGCTGAGGACTTGACAAATATTACAGTGAAATGGAAACTTTCTGATTAGATTTCAAGAATACTTAGGTTTCCAGAACAGCTTTCCCTTTAGAAGTAGTTGCGGAATAAAGCAGTAAGACCCTTCTTTGGAGCATAAAAGTAACCTCCAAGTAATAAACATGAATAAAAAGTTAACAGAGGTTAACTCTTCACATTAACAACCCCACTTATGTTTGGATTGGTAATTTCACTCTGTAGATGTGAAGGCACGCTCTGATATGTTAGGTCACTATTGATTATTATCTATTGGTTATCTACATTTTAAAAATTTATTGAAGTATAGTTGATTTACAATGTATTAATTTCTACTGTACAGCAAAGTGATTGAGTTATACATATATATTCTTTTTCATATTCTTTTCCTTTATGGTTTATTACAGTATATTGAATATAGTTCCCTGTGCTATAGTAGGACCTTGTTGTTTATCCATTCTGTATATAATAGTTTGCGTCTGTTAATCCCAAACTCCCTCCCAGTACATCACTCCTCCACCTCCCATCCCCCTTGGCAACCACAAGTCTGTTCTCTATGTCTGTGAGTCTGTTTCTGTTTTGTAGATTAGTTCGTTTGTAACATTTTAGGTTCCACATATAAATGATACCATATGGTATTTGTCTTTCTCTTTCTGACTTATTTCACTTAGTATGATAATCTCTAGGGCCATCCCTGTTGCTGCAAATGACATTATTATTTTTTTAAATGGCTGAGTGATATTCCATTGTGTATATGTACCACATCTTCTTTATCCATTCATCTGTCAGTGGACATTTAGGTTGTTTCCATGTCTTGGCTACTGTGAATAGTGCTTCTATGGACATAGGGGTGCATGCATCTTTTTGAATTATAGTTTAGTCCAGATATATGCCCAGGAGTGGGATTGCTGGATCATATGGTAATTCTATTTTCAATTTTCTGAGGAGCCTCCATACTGTTTTCTATAGTGGCTGCACCAGTTTATATTCTTACCAACAGTATAGGAGAGTTGCCTTTTCTCCACACCCGCTCCAGCATTTGTTATTTGTAGACTTTGATGATGGCCATTCTGACCGGTGTGAGGTGGTACCTCATTGTAGTTTTCATTTGCATTTCTCTAATAATTACTGATGTTGAACATCTTTTCTTCTGCCTACTGGCCATCTGTATGTCTTCTTCGGACACGTCAGACATGTCTGTGTAGGTCTTCTGCCCACTTTTCGACTGGGTTGTTATTTTGTTGTTGTTGAGTTGTATGAACTGTGCCAATTTACATTCCCTTATTGGTTATCTATTGCTGTGTAATAAATTACCCCAAAACGTAGTGATGTAACCTAGCAGCAGCCATTTTATTATTCTCTCTCATGGTTCTGGGGCATGGTAGGCTCAGCCAGGTGCATCTTGATGGGCTAGCTCATGTAGTTGAAGCCATCAGTGACTAATGGCTTCTTGAGGCTGGTTCGCTCACATAGCTGGAAGCAATTGAAGATGGCTGTTGTCCGGGACCTCAGCTGGGACCACGCGTGGTCTCTTCGTGTGGTCTCTCCTCATAGTGACTGGGGTCCAGGACTGAGCTTCCCCAGTGGGCCAGGCAGAAGGTCTATGGCTTTTATGACCTAGCCTTGGAAGCCAGGTAACATTGCTGCTTCTGTGGTTACAGGCTGACCCAGATTCACAAGGAGGGAACATGAACTCTACCCGTCAATGGGATTAGTGTCAATGACGCATTGTAAAAAAGCACATGGGATGGGAAATCTCATGATCGTGTTGAAAAACACCATCTGTGTGGTCACTCTTTCAGTAAAAGGCAATCATGGGAGGAGGAGACAAGAAATAAAAAGACGAACCCGAGGGGTTGGTAGTGGTATGGCAACAGTGAGTTGCATACAGCATAAATGAGAGTGGGAGGTAAAGGCGGGAGATGAAATGGTTCAGATGGAGGGATGAGGGAGGCAGGATGGAAGCCCTGGTGCATAGGGTGTCCCTGATGCTTATTGCCCCCACAGTCACAGGGTCTACACCTAAGGATGTGCCCTTGATAGTATCTCAGTCATGAGTACAAGGCATATTAACCCATCCCGTTCAGCATCTGGGAGGCGGCAGGCCCACACTCTGGTTGCCGTAATAAGCTGGCCAGGATGGCATGTGGTAAAGTACAGTAAGTGTAGTATCAGAATTGCCTCGTGATAGATGGGGATTTCCAGTCTTCCTGTAAGGGGAAGTAAAAGATACTAGTAAAGAAATGATCATGCAGACCTCGAATGAGAAAATGGACACTTAACAGTTGTCTGTTCTCATTCCCTGTTTCCTTTGCAACAGATATTTATTTATTTATTTATTTATTTATTTTGCGGTATGCGGGCCTCTCACTGTTGTGGCCTCTCCCATTGCGGAGCACAGCCTCCGGACGCGCAGGCTCAGCGGCCATGGCTTACGGGCCCAGCTGCTCCGCGGCATGTGGGATCTTCCTGGACCGGGGCACGAACCCGTGTCCCCTGCATCGGCAGGCAGACTCTCAACCACTGCGCCACCAGGGAAGCCCCAGATATTTATTTTGATTATTAAAATATGTGCACTTGATAAAAAGAATCAAATATTTATCGGGTGCCTACAGTTTGCTAGGCACTATTGTAGGTTGGGCTATTTGAAGGGTGAAGATGAGTAAATCTAGTGATTACTTTGGATTGTTTTACACAGCTGTTTCAATTACTCTACAGGAATTTTGAGAGAGGGTTCGTGTTAGTTTGCTACGAGACCTCCAGGAAATCATTTAGCTTTGATGAGACTCTCTTTTTCAGACTCTATCTGTAGTGCCCATTTGCACAGCACTTGGAGGTGTTGGAGACATGTTTGTAAAATGAAAAGCACACAGAAGCACTTAATACATGCTGAGTTTAGCACCTGTATAGATTGTGATCCCACCACATGTTCCAAAGCAGAATCATATGACATAAATTCTGGCATAAGTTCAAGCATTTACTGAGTCTGCCTTCTTTCATTACACTACTCTTGGTTGAACATCCGGAACGTGCCAGAGTACCAGGCTCTGGGGTTCAGGGAAGAACAAGCTGGGCAAAGTGTCTGTTCTGTGGAACCTACATAAGGAGGATTCCTCTGTGAAAAGGATCCGAAAATGCATATGACTTAGTGAAAAGGTGACATGGCCACATGAGCACACGTAGCCAAGTGTGTGCAGTTTCGAAGGTGGTACTTCTCTTTCAGATAGATACGGTATGGAAGGGGTTTCAACTGGTTAAAAAGCAGTCAGCAATGATGCGGTAGAACTCTGGCATTTTCAGAGAAGTCATCGCTGAGTGCATTGTACTGCCTGAATAGTTTCAGAGTGCTGGAGAAATGGTCTACTTGGTGGTACTTGTCAACTTTAACGCAGGCTGGTGTTCAGAACCCAGGTTTAGTAGGACAAGGACACAGTAGCATGTGTTAAGAAAGGGCCCTACAATAATAAGTTAATAGCTTGTTCTGTCTCCCTTGTGGGTATTTTGGGCACAGTTATATCCTATGCAAGATTTTTTTCTGTGCTCACTGATTCAACATAGATATTTATAAGAGTATAATTCAGAATATAAATATAGAAAAGGTCTCATAAGGGAGTTTATCTTTAACTCAGACATTGTATCATTAATACTTTAGATCTCATTATTACATTATAACCTGAGTCCCACATCTTTCTTCCTGTATGGAGACCTTAGAGGACATTTGCAGCCTGATGCCATCTTCATCCACTCTTTAGTAACAGTGTTTATGATGATGAGCTCAAATATCCAAAAACAGTTGTATCAGGCCGGATATTTCTAAGAAAATAGGTAAGTCTACAGCAGGTTTTAAACCTCCATATATTGGGATGTAGTCCACAGTGATTCATTCTCTGAGAATTCTTGAGGCTGAGGATATGCCCAGTTTTTGTTTTTTTCTGGAGAAGAATTCAATACAAATCAACCTTTTTTGAACACCTGCCAAGTTCTGGGGCCCTGGCCTAAAAATGGTTTATACACGTTCTCATTTGTCCTCATAATAAGCTGATGAGGTAGATATTATCACTCGGTTCTGCAGTGAAGAGACAGACACTTAGGCTAAGTATTGGCGTCTAGTGGGTGGTCAAGTTGGAACTTAGCCTCAGATCTCTCTGACGTAAAAGCCCCTTTGCTGGCATCTGCTGTGTTGTACCATCACCTAGAGGAAAAATTCTAATTTCGTCTTTGTTCTTTGCTTTATTTCCCAAATTTTCTATAGTAAATGTGAATCAATTTTATATTCTAGTAATCTCAACCAATACCATTTAAACATGTATTGTAATGCAGTTAGATTAAAAAACATTTTTTTGCGTGTGATGTGAAAAGTATAAAACTACATGAATCTGAACATTACACCCCTATATTTAGCAATTAGATAGGTATTATAATTAATTCTTAAAATAAAATGTAGTAGACATATAAGTATTAAAGTTTCTGCTTCATTCATTTTTCTTGGGAAGATAAAACCTATTGATTTAAGATCTTTACTCCCAGATTCTAAATTGATTTTCTTATTTCCTTATCATCGTGTTTAGGGCAAGGACAAGAAAAGCATTTCCTTTCCTCTTTGTAGACATTTATGTATACAGAAAGATTATAGGTGATACTTGAGGGAGTTTGATGATTAAAGGAAGAGAGATACCTAAGTGGCTAGAAGACTCAATAAAGTTTCTGATAATAGTGGGGATTTGAGCATTTTTCCCCTTTTCTTTCTCGTGCCCCACCACCATAATTTGATTTTAGGAGCAGTTATCAGTACTGTGAGAGACAAATTAATTTAGATAATTAAATCAGCTAATCTTAGGCTGTTTCTTTAATCCCCCCTCCCCCCAAATCCATCCTTTTTGGCATTGAGCTAGTTGCAATGGTCCCTTGGAGGTTTTGCCTCATTGGGTCTCGGATAGGACCTGACAAGCTGCATTTTTAACAAATGATCTGGGTAAGTTGTATGATTAGGCATATTTGAGAACTCCTGGGTGAGAGGAAAGCCTGCATGAAGACAAGCAGTAGGAAATGAGATTTTAAAGTTGGGTTGGGTCCAGAACGTGAAGAGCCTTGAATCAGAAGGCATGGGTCTGGGAGGTGGTGCCATAAGCTGTGGGGAACCGATGAGGGGCAACTTGTGAGCCGGAAACAGCTGTAGAAGTCAGATTGGAAGCGGTGGAGAGCAGTGGGCAGCCTGAAGGAGGAGCTATCGGCTGGCAGAAGCTGTTAAAGACCTTGAGGCATGAGATAATGAGGGTTTGAACTAGAACCGTGGCAGAGGTATAGGGAGGAAGGGACATGAATAAGCACTGTTGAAGTGTCAGAGTTGAAAGAGCCTGGCAACTGATGGAGGTGGAAGGCAAATCGCAGAAGGGAGACAACAGAAAGAGATTGAGGCTGTATGGATAGCAGGATGGCAGTTGAGTAGGGAAGAGGGATGCCAGGCTTGTTTGCATCTACTGGAGTTTGAAGCGCCACTGGGGCTTCCGTTTGAAGGTGTCCTGTAGGGAGACAGAAATGTGGAGCTCAGGAGAGACTGTGACTGCAGGAGCTGTGCTTTAGCAGTTCTCCCCACATAGGTGATTGTGGAAACCACGTGATCAGGTGAGATTGCCAAGGAGCACATTGCAGGGGCGATGGAGAAGGCCTGGGGGAGCAGTTATGGAGCAGGTGGAGGATGGAGAGAAAGAAAGTGCTGTCACAGGAGCCAAGAAGGTGGAAGTGGTCAGCAGTTTTGAATTTTGCAGAGAGGGAAAGGAAAATGAGGTCTTCTCAAAGGACATTGGATTTAGCTCAGTTTTCATAGTAAGGGGAGAAGCTGGACATTCAGATTAATGAGTAAAGAGATGGTGATGAAGTGCAAGTGGGTAATGTTTCAAAGCTTGATGGTGAAGGGCAGGAAGGGACCGTCATAGCTTGGGATGTGAGGAGACTTTGAGGTCACTGGAGACTTGTATATATTCCAGAGCTCCATGTGGAGGAGGCCTGGTGTGTGTCGCAGAGGAATCTAGAGGGCAGTGGTTCCAAAGACACTGACTTTTCATGTATCAAGTTCCAGGACTGTGCTAGGGCTCCAGAGGTAAGAGTCAGCCTTCATCTGTAAGTATCCCGAGAGAAGGATGAAAGTTGACAGTATGGATTTGAGCCTGGATGACTCAGGGGTGGCAGCCCCACAGACGACGGGAGGACGTGGGCAGGAAACGCCAGTGGAGCATCAGGATCAACGCTCCGATGAAATGATGCACAGATGCCGGCCCGTGTCGAGGAGGGCGGAGGGCAAGGCGGCCAAGGACTTCATCGAGGACGTGGTGCTTTTGTTGTCCTGTGTAGGATATATGCTCCTTCGCCAGTAGGCAGGGAAGCTTCTTGCAAGTTGGGAGCCAACCTGGGCACATGCTTGGAAATGTATTGGAAGAGTGATTGTCTGTGATTGAAGTAGAGGGAAGATACTCCCAGGTGAAGCTGGAGGGGTGGACAAGAGCCGGAGCAAAAAATGTCATGTGGGGCTTCCCTGGTGGCGCAGTGGTTGGGAGTCCGCCTGCCGATGCAGGGGACACGGGTTAGTGCCCCAGTCCGGAAAGATCCCGCATGCCGCGGAGCGGTTGGGCCCGTGAGCCATGGCCGCTGAGCCTGCGCGTCCAGAGCCTGTGCTCCGCAACGGGAGAGGCCACAACGGTGAGAGGGCCCGTGTACCGCAAAAAAAAAAAAAAAAGTCATGTGTCTTGATGAGGAGTTTAGGTTTTTACATTTGCAAGTTGTTGTTTTTCTTGATAGTTTTGGGGAACTGTGACAAGAATTTAAGCAGAGATGTGCAGTGATCTAGTTTGCCTTTAGGAAGACCGCTCTGGCAGCAGTGTGGAGGATGGCTTGGGGGCAAGGTTGGCAGCAGCAGCCAGGTTGGAACCCGGTGCTTAGTCCAGGTGAGGATCGGTGGGCACTGAAGGTAGAGCAGGCAGAGAACAGGCAGAGGAGACGCTTAGGAAGCAGAGTGGACGGGACTGAGGATTTGAAAGATTTTCATGGGGATGGGAGGTTAAGAGGGAGAGGGAGAGGGGGAGGTTTCAGGAGAAGGTGAGGTTGACTTCCTTTCTGACATCGAGACTGTTTGGAAGGTAGGAAGAAACATTTACTGGGGGAGATGCTGAATGTCTAGAATGTGGTGAGCTTCATGGGATGCCTCTTATCAAATGGAGAGGAGAGTAGACCAGTGTCCGTGTCAGCAAATCGTGGGAGGGTGTGGCCTGGAGACAGAAACATGAACACTCTCAGCACAGGAGCCATAGCTGAGACCAGTGTATGCAGATGATACCGTGGAGTGTGGAGCCCACGCATACACACACACACACACACACACACACACAGAAACACATGCAGAGCCTCTCGACTCAAGAACTAATGATACATTTTCTGGGTGCCTTCTAACTTTCCAGTCTTAGCTATCTACAGGTTAGACATTGGACTCTTCCTGGCATTAGGCAGAAAAAGAAAAAAAATGATGGCATCCAAATATATTTAGCTTTACTACCGATTAGCAGATGGTATGAGATGTTTGGATCCTTAGAAGAAGAGCATCAGATCCCACGATAAGACTTGGATTACTTGTAAAACTCATTTATATTTCAACGCGTGCTCCCACCCGACCCCGTCCCCTGGCCCTTACCAAGGACACCAAAGCTCCTTGGTGTTAAAAGGAGCTCCTTGCTCCTTTTTTTTTAAAAAAAATTAACCTCATGAGAATATACAACTATGTTCTTTCTTTTATTTTTCTTTTTAAATCGGCGGTTGGACAGATAATTGTCTTTGGCAAATACATGAATTAGAATATATAGTTTTTCGGAATCTTTTACAGGGAAATCTATGTTACTTACTTTGCTGCTCTGGCAATCTCTTCTTAGTACTAAATGAACTAACAAAAATAGAATTTATGGGCCTTTTCAGCATTGAATTGAAACACAGTTGAGACCTTGCCCCAGAAATAAAACTCCTGTCTGGAGCATTTTTATGCTGGAGCCTTCTAAAAATTTATTACTGAGAATTAATTTTCCCGGTGATGTTCTCCCGCTGGAGGTGGTGTTTCTTGTTAGCAATAAGAAAAGAATGAGGCTCTTATGGTGTCTTTTTAGTTGAAAAAGCGGCATCTAAGTCAGAGCCTGCTTAAGTGGGTATGATGGCGTGCTTTTTTTTTTTTTTGGCGGTACGCGGGCCTCTCACTGCTGTGGCCTCTCCCGTTGCGGAGCACAGGCTCCGGGCGCGCAGGCCCAGCGACCACAGCCCACGGGCCCAGCCGCTCCGTGGCACACGGGATCCTCCCAGACCGGGGCTCGAACCCGTGTCCCCTGCATCGGCAGGCGGACTCTCAACCACTGCGCCACCAGGGAAGCCCCGACGGCGTGCTTTTTAAGAGAGACCCTAATGAGAACTATTACAGATTTAAGAGTGTGGATCGTATATGGGTCTTGTTTAGATCCTTTTTTGAATAAATAACTGAAAAAGACATTTTTGAGATAGTGGGACAAGATTGAACCTAGACTGATATTTAATTCTACTAAGGAATCATTGGTGATTTTGTTGTTCGTGAAAATATCGTGATCGAGTTTTGAAATGTTCTTCTCTATTAGAGATGTGTGCTGAAGTATTTACAGGTAAAATGATATGAAGTCTAAGGATTGCTTTGAGAATACTGAAGCTTGAAGAGTTGGGGTGTAAAGATGAAATCTCAATGGCAGGACAGTTCGTTTAAAAAAAAAAGTCTTAACAAAAGTGAGTGTAGGAAAATGTAGAAGCCAGGAACAGGAGGGAGCTGAAGGTCTGCTTCTCAGCCCATTTTGACACTCCTGTGGACGCGTGTCACTCTTTCTGCGCATATGGTGGTCATCGTTTTGCCTTTTTGACCCGAGAATCCAGGAATATAGCACCACCGTTAGATTGTGCTGTTGTGATTGTAACACCGCACCATCCGGGACTCGGGCAGTGGTCTGGGCAGTTCCTATCTCATCCTTCTCAGAGGCTTCAGCCCCTTGTGGAAAAATGACCATGCAGGGTATTCCTTGTCCCCTGTTACATTTTTGAAACTTTAGACTGAGTAAGACATGAGATGATAACTTGGGTGGAGTGGTCTGTAAAGACAGACGGAATGGGAGAGAGTAGAGATTTCAACATGAGGTATGTTTTTGCATAGAGACCTTATGATGTCATTGTTGGCTCTTCTTTCTTATCAGTTCAAATTTGTACTGGAATCAGACTCTTCACACTTTCAAACCAAAGTGTAAGTCAGTGCTGTGTGTGTATTTTTTGTTTTCTAACTAAACCCCCATCTGAAGTCTCTGCCCTTTGCAGACAGCAGGATAGCGAACTGAGTCCATTACAAAGGGAACACGATTTCAGCTGACCACCACGGACTTGTTTGCTTCTTTGAATTATTCCCAGCACAGTGGGTTGTTAATATGTTGTCTCCGAGGCAGATGGGCCCATCCATTTTGATCACCAGCTTTGCTCTTAATTGACGTTTAGAACTATGCCTTTCGTCTCAAGATCTTCAGATGCTTAGAGGAAAGCCCAGAGTTTCCTTGACACCAGCTGCTGCTTTCCTTAAACAGGTGGAAGAAATTTAGCCCCTCAGCTTCCTCATACGCATCTGTTAAGCATGTCACCACAATGACAGGGTCCATGATGGCAAAGGGTAGTAGCTTTCTGAGGACGTGATAAAATGCCTTTGAGCTGCAGGTTGAGATATTTTGGCCGAGAACTTTACTGTGTCTGTATGTTTTATCCAGGGATGATTTAACTTGTTCATTTGTCCAACTAACACGTTTTAAGTATCTGTTATGCAGTAGTAGTCTGTATTGGGTGCTGGTTCACAGAGCCGGGTTTTCTGTTCACTGCAGCAATTTTCAGGTATGTTCTGACTCTAGGGATTATGGACGTGAGGAGCTAAAAGGGTTTCAGGATGTCATGGGGTCTTAACTTGCCTTTCCCCCCATATCCCTTCAGCAACCCCATGATGCTGTGTCTGCCGCCCCTGACATCCCTCTCCAGGGGAAATGGTGAGAAAAGGATGGGGAGAAGTTCCCTCCTGGTGCGAGTTTTGCTTTGGCAAAGCTATTTTTTGGGCAGCAAAAAAATGTTATTTATGCATTTAGCAAATATATATTTGTCACCTACTAAATAAAAGATACTCTAAATATATAAGGACTCAGAATAGATTGAACTGTGTCTTACCACCAGGCCACGTGCTTTCCCAGCTCCAGATTTTCTTGCATGCTGGAACATCTTCTTAATATCTTTGGAATTTCGTAGCAAATACCAGATTAACAAAAACAGCAGAATCCATTGCTCTGGACATAATATAGAAGAACACAAACTCATCCACTTGGCTGAGAGAAATGTAAAGGCAGCGCACTGACAAGGACCAGCTCCTGTCAGTACCTGTCCTGTGTGTGCAAAAATTTGATGATCATTTCATTGACCAAATAGTGTACTGTAATGGTGAGTCTTCATTCCAGAATTCATTGCATAAAAATCAAACATTAAAAATGTTGGAAATCCTAAATTGTTACACTTGTAGTAAATGCAGGTGCACATAAGTTGATCCCATTGTCACATCAAGGTTTTAGAAGGTTTCATCATTTTCAGTCTTGAGAATTTGTTTGAAAGCTCGTATTTCCATCACTTCCTCCCCTCCTGGAAAAGTCATTGTCTTTGAACATCGTTTAGAAGTAGGAAGTGGTTACTTTTACTTTCTGTTTTATACACTCCCATGTTGTTTGAATTTTTTTTAAAAAACATGTGTATCTTTCATTTTTAAATACCTGTTTTCCAACTGATAGCATCATAGATAATAATGATTAAAAATTCAGAAGATACAAAAGTGTGAAGGGGCAGAGGGAACATTTCTTCTCTACTGCTGATGGAGTGAGCAACCCCTAGATTAGTGTTTGATTAATAACTGCGGACGGTAGCGTAGCCAGGTCGACACCTAAACCCAGCCATCACAGTGTGTCTCTCTGCGGCTTGTTAGAATTCTTCTGGTCCTCGTGGTCAGTTCTGCTGCCTGCCTGGAGCTGCGTGCACTTGGCCGTATGCTCTTCTTTCTCGTTCCCACGCCTCCTCCCCCTGCAATTAAGTTAACTTGGTAACTCATTGCTGTATCCAGAGCATCTTTGGCTCTGCTCCACTGCCAAACATTTATTCTCCCTTTTCACCCTTTGGTTTTTCTCATCTGTGTTATTTGTCTTACCAGGACAGAACGTTCCCATTGTTTTCTTTATTAGCTGAAGTCACAGATCAGCTTGGCACCCATTCCAGCAGGAGCTTTCCTTCTCAAAGACGGTAGCTGCAAAATTGGATGCTGCTCTCTTGGCTTCTGGCTGTTGTTATTGTTCTTTGTCACCCTAACTTGGGGAAATGCCATATTGGAGGTTTGATAGGACTCAAACAGAATAAGAAATCTAATTACTTTTTGTTTTGTGCTGCTGCTTCAGAATAGCTCCCTTCCAGCTTCCAGAACATTCTCTCTCACGGCATTGCCCTTTCATGTTGGATTTCCGAAGTTACAAAATTCCATTGTCATTATCTGAAGAGCGACATTTATCAAATTGGATTCTTTCACATTGGAAACTGTTCAAGCATTATAAGAAGTCGCTACAAGTGTGTCCTTCACTGAACTAGCCCGGTGTTTTGAATTGTTATTATTGAATTCTAAGAGTCTTTGTTTCTCTAGAATTTCTTCCAGTTGCCTATAGAACATTTCAATTCTCTCCTTTTACATTCTAGCAAAAGGGAATGCCAAATTTTAGCAGAACCAGATAAGCATTGAATTCCAAGAGGTCAAAAAAAAAAAAAGTTAATGCAAATCACTGGCAAAAGTTCCAAGATTTAGCTGTAGCCAGTTATCTGTCATTGATAGGGATGGACTTTTTTCTTCTTGGTATTTTAATGAGTAATAACAGGGTCAGACAGAAAAAAATGTGTAAGTATAAATTAAAATCTGAGGGTTCAGATGCCCAGAAAATCCAGTCAGAAAACACTGACCAAGGAGCAAAGTATGGTAGAGCCTGTCATTTGTCATGGGAAGGGGTATCAAATATGACCTACGAATTTTTAAAGAATTCCTAACTACACAAAAATGGAAATGAAATTCAATATATAACCTCATCACCATCTTTATTCCGATTATAGCAGCTTCAGACAGTAACAGTCATTTTAATAAGCTTCTGTGGGTCAGGGGTTCGGGATAGTGTTAGCAGGCTGCCCTCTGGTCATGTGCAGCTTCAGTCAGATGGTCAGGCCTTGTCTTCATGGGTTCTCTCTAGGCTGGCAGCATGGAGGCCTCAGGGCCGTCGGACTGCTTATTTAGTGGCTGCAGGCATCTGCTGCCCATATTCCAGTGAGCAAGGTGGAAACGGCATCACCTTTTCTGATGCTTGGTTCTGTCGGTTACAGGCAAGGCACAGACCCACCCAGGTTTAAAGAGAGGACACTGGACTCCGTCTCTTGACAGTGAGGGTGGTAAGATTCTGGAAGAACACGTGAGGCAGGAGATACTGATATGGGCATCTTTGGAGAGAAGAAGTCTGCCCTGGTCTACCCTCTGGCCACAATAATTCACATCTCTCCCACATGCAAAATACACTCTGCGCTTCCAAAACCCTCCAGAAGTCTCATCCCATTATGGCTTCAGGCTCAGGCTCAAAGTCAAGGGCCTTACCCTCTAATCGTGTGCCTGACACACACCCAGAACACGACAGGAGGATAGGCCTCTTAAAGGTCTGCCCCAAAGAGGGAAAACCAGAGGCACATGGGACCATGACAGTTGTGGAATTTGGCCAGTTGCCTGTTGCCTGTTCCACTGCTCTCTTTGGCTCTTGGTTCCACGCTCTGGGATCTTACTTCTACTTTTTAAGTGACCCTTCCTTTTTCAAAAGAAAGAGCCAGGGCTTCCCTGGTGGCGCAGTGGTTGAGAGTCTGCTTGCTGATGCTAGGGGACACGGGTTCGTGCCCCGGTCCGGGAGGATCCCACATGCCGCGGAGCGGCTGGGCCCGTGAGCCATGGCCGCTGAGCCTGCGCGTCTGGAGCCTGTGCCCCGCAACGGGAGAGGCCACAGCAGTGAGAGGCCCGCGTACCGCAAAAAAAAAAAAGAAAGAGCCAGTGTTTGCAGTCGAAGTAGCCTTCTCAGACTGCTTCCTGCCCCTAAAAGTTTCGGGAGCTGAATGCTCTTTTCATTTTGTACTCTCTCTGTTTTAGTCGAACCTGGCAGTAATTTCACAGTGCAAATGTCTAAAAAACTTTGTGGGTTTTCTTTGACTGTTGATGGGTTCATGTCTTAGACAAGAGCCATGACCTCAAGATGCTTTGCCTACCTTGGGCTCCCTGTGACCCTGAGGGACCACACCCTTAAGATTCTCAGAAGCCTTATTATGTAATGCAGAGTTTCTGCAAGGTTTGCTCTTCCGAGCCTTAGAAAGCCTTAGGTCTGTTTGAAAGCGTCCAGAAGGCACCGCCTTAGATCTTTCTGAAGTCTTAACAGAGTGTCACACAGTCACACCCTGGATTTGGTCTTCGCCTTGAAGCCCTGGCTGGGTTTGAGAACTGCTGGGTGTCTGGAGAGGCTGGGGATGAGGAACCATTTTGTATTTCACGGTGTGTCCTTTTCTCTCATCTCTCTCTGCTCACGTTTTATCACAGGCAGCGAGCAGCACCCAGGTGTCCCTTCGAGTACCCTGCCTGGAAATCTCTTCAGCTAGATCATTAGGTCCATTTCTGTTCCCGCTTTACCGCAGATATCAGTGTTGCCAAACTCTGTCACTGCACAGCCGGGTCCTCTCATCCTCCAACATCCAGTAATATTCTCCTCGCTTTCCTTTACGCCCTCACTAACCACCTTCTTAAAACAACAGTCCTTTCATTATCTTCCATTATCTTGCGTGTCAGGAATTCAGGAAGGGCTTGTTCTGATTTGGGGTCAGAGTGGAGCTGAAGCACTTTTGCTAGGAACCCAGGCCACCAAGGAAGCCAGTCTGACTGCCCCGGAGGCTCCTGGGACTGTTGTTGCTTTAAGTCACACAGTTTGAGTGTGATTAGTGACATGTCAGTAGCTCCTGGAACCAGTAACACTACTGTTTTCTTTCTGGCCTTTGTCACCCTGAAGTCCCAGTACGTCTGCTTTCAGGAATCCAGATTGGATCATTTCCCCCACCCCCACCCCCCGTGGCCACTGGAAAGCCTTTCTGCTTTTCAACTGTCTGAATTCTAAGCCCCCTGACTTGGTAGACCACAGAGGGTTCAACTCACAGGCCAAAACTATCCCACAGACACATCATTTCTTAGGCTGTGCAGGAGAATTTTATTTTATCTTGATGTACACTTGTTAACATGAAAAAAAATGAAGAGCATTCACATAAAAATCCACTTCTCTGGAAGAATCAGAAGATCTGGCAACACTGGGATACCTTCCTGTGGCAGCAGTCAGCTCATGCTGGGCACTCCCTTTGGGTGTGTGTGGTGGTGATGAGGTTGGCCCTGTCCAGACCTCCCAGGTCCTCACTGGGTCTGCTTTCCATTTCCTACCTGGCTCCTGCAGGCCTTTGAAGTGGCCATTCTTATTGTACAAGTGTTCCACACAGCTTTCCAGCCTTATTCTTAGCTGTTTCCTTAAACCCAGCCCCTAGACCAGCCCCAGTCCCATGTGACCCAGCCCTGGCACATGAGTCAGCAGAACTCTATAAGTTCATACCTTCCCACTGGGTGGAATAACTTCTCCACTTCCTCTGCCTGGTGAGTTATACAGGTGGTCATCCTCTCTTCTGAGATTTCACAGCGTTTGTATCTCTGTTGTAGCATTCACATTTTCTTGAAATTATTAGCTTAAACGTCTGTCCACCTCTCTGGATTGTGAGCTACTCCAGGATGTAGGCTTTTATTTTATTTGTCTTTTGTCTAGAACTTGTCACCAAGGCAGGTATTAAGTAAGACTTTGTTGACTGACTGAATAAATGATTCTTTGAAAAGGCTAAAGCTAGCTCTCTTCCCTGTAAGAGTATACAGTTCAGTATGTCATCTGTTAAATGTAACACAGAGTAGAATGATATAAAGGTGCAGGCAGAATACCAGTGAAGCTTCTTGGATTGGAAGAAAAGAGGTAAGTAGAGATTGTGGAAGGGCAGATCAGGCCAAGATATGTATGTGATACACATGTAAAAAGGTAGAGTTGTGTAAGTATTTAATTTGTACAAAACTGTATTGTGGGTGTCTGATGGCATATGGTGGGAAATAAGTCTTGAAAAGGTAATTTGGAGCAAGGGTATGGAGAGACTGGAATATTAAGGAATCTGAACTCATTCTGTAGGCGATAGTGAACTCTTGTTGTTTTTTTTTCTTTTAGAGAAAGTTCTAATCTGTGACTTGTGGCAATATGAAGGAGAAAATAGGCAAGAGTGTAGAGGCCAGAGGATTGATTAGCCGTTCGTTTTAATAGGAGAGACAGGAGATCAGCGTTGAAGGGGACCTGATCCAGCACAATGGTAGCTGAGGAGGTGAAATCTGCAGAATATAGTGTTTGATAGATTTGGCTTGTGAGAAAGGTGATAATATTCATGATAATAGCACCTGTCATGTCTTGAGTGTTTATTTATGTGCCAGGCATCACGTTAGGAACTTTATATGACTGTGCCCTTTGGCCAAAATGACAGGGGTGGGGGAGTTTCAGAGGTCTTTTTTTTTTTTAACCCAAAATGGAATTTTATTTTAAATTGAAAAAATTTATAGGAAATATGTGCCTTGTTATCCAGTGAATGCTTCATGCAGAAACTTTATATGTATATACAAACACACACACACATACATACCCATGCACTGTAGAAATAATACATTTATGTGTGTATTTCTGTTTCTTCTGGGATTAGAAGGTACAGACAGAAATGTCAACTAGGCTGGTAGTTCTCCATCTTTCACCATTTTACTTCTCCCAAATAATCTATCAAATAATCAAGGTTCCAAATTGTTATAAACAAAATGAATGATCTTTCAGTGACATTTACGTTTACCATTGATCTGTTGTCATGTTAATATTTACAGGAGATTTGAGAACCTAGTTTCATGCTTTAACTAGAAGGATCTTTGTTTCCATTTTGCAGAAAAATTAATCAGGTATAAAATTTTTGATCCTGTTTGTAAAATTTATCATGCATTCCTAGATACAAAGGAAGCTTGAAAATACTGTGATACTTTACTTTCCAAATCTAAAGATTAGAAAAAAAAAGTTTTCTGGTCAGTTTGAACTTATGAACACTTATGGACATAGGTGAAATAACAGAATATCTACTCATAATAATTTATTAGGATAACTATATATAACTGTTAAATAACTTGCGCAAAACATTTTTATTTAGAAATACACCATTTGTTCTCCTTTCTTACTGTGTATCAAGCAGTATTATTTACGCTCTGACTTGCAGTGTTGGCAGTAACTATCATAAAACCAATTTTTGCATCATCTAACACAGTTTTTCAGAGGACGCCCTTTTCACTTCTATCTACATTAAAAAAATATATAGCCCTGTGTTTCCTCATGATGCTTTCATAAGAAGTGTTATCCCAAGCCATATGTATCAGTTTGAGAAATGTTAAGATAGTTTCCCCCCTGCTCCCGTACTTATATTGGTATATGTTTGGTATATAAAAATCAATTACTGTGTTGCTTTTAAAGGTGAGATTTGAGAGGCTTGTGTAAGAAAATTGAGATATTTGCCATTGCAAAGGAAAGTAGTTATTTCCAGGAATAACTACTAAGTTCTTGTGAAATGTTGTCAAATTTTAAAATGTTTCCGTGAGCTGAGTCTTAGTGGCGTGCTTGTAAACCTTGAGAACTGCCACTTTGGCAGTAAGAGGGGAGTGCAAATCCTAATTTGTACTATTTTTCTATTTCCATTGTGTAAATACTCCTACCCTGGCCAATTTAAGTGAGCACTGTGAAGTCAGGTGTCTTGTAAACTTTCTGAAATGCTAACAGTGGGCTTTCCTGAGCTAGCATGAGCCAGCTGCACCCCGGAAGTGTTAACTAAGACAGGCGACCCTGCAGAAGTGTCGGAGTGAGGCTGGGGTGGAGCATTAATAAATGGGCTGGAGATGGCGAGCTAGAAATTGATCAGATGTTCATATCCAACAGAGCATTTGCAAAACAAGACTAAGAGATGAAGTCTCCAAGGTCATTGACTTCCATGGAGAGAGGGGGCTCTGGAGACTGTGTGTTTTAGGTCACTAGACAACGTCGTCTAGTGAGCTAAGAGCAACCATTTTTGTGTTAAAGACAGAGAACAGCGGGAGACAGAGCAGGACAAGAGAGGAGGAGGAGAAAGGTTACCAACACAGGTTTGGAAAGAGTGTGAAACAACGGAAGAATGGATTTCAGCTGTGTCTGCAGGATCACATTATAGCAACAGAGAGGAGTGCTGAATCACACAATTGTGACGTTGTTAAATCTTGGGGAGAGAAAGCAGGCAGTTTTCGTGGCCAAATGTGGACAGATAACATTTTGTATGAGACTGAAGATTGAGGAAGTGAGGGCAGCAATCAGAGATGCTCTTTAGAAAAATGTTGACAGTGAGAGGGGAGAGTGATGGAGTGATGGAAGCAGCAGAAACTGAGCCCCCTCCCCGCCCTTTTTGTTGGGGGAAGAAGTATAGGAGATACTTACACATGTTTGTGATGGGTGTAGAGGATCCAGAGCCTGGCTGTTTGTGTCTTGAAGGAATGAATGAGTGAATGAATAAATGAGCACAGTAGGAGGCGTTGGTGTTGTAAAGGAAAAGGAATCCATTTTCGTTACACACTGGAGGGAAAGAGGCTCGGGGGGGTGAGGGTGTGAAGACTTTTCTTGGGAATAGAAAGCTTGGGGTATAAGTTGGATGGCCCTGTTGCACTCAGGGTCGCAGGTGAAGTTATTGGGGTGAGTGGGGTAGGGCGGGATGGGCACTCCTGTGAGTAGCGGCAGCAGGGGATAGTCTGGGGTGGGACTTCCAACGCCCTCACTCCCAGCTGCTTGAGCTCCAGCCGGTTGTTTAAATTCCCCTGCGCCTCGGTTTTCCCTCTGAAAAAACGGGGGGAATAAAATGGTTCTCAGCTCCCAGGGCTACTGTGAAGGTTAAATTAGTTAATATGTTTCAAGTGCTGAGTCACTTTTGGTACATGAGTAACAGCTGGTATCAAGGGCTGGGGAGGCGGACTTAGACTAACAATGCGCACAACTCCTCAAACCTGAGGGACCAGACTAACAGTGAGCACAAGTTCTCAAACCTGCGGGACATGTGAATCACCGGCGAGCTTGCGAAAAGGAAGATACTGATTTAGTGGGTCTGGGGTGGGGCCCAAGATTCAGCATTTCTAGGTGATGCTGTTGCTGCTCATCTGGGGACCACGCTTTGAGTGGCAGCGTTGTAGCAGGACCACGCTTTGAGTGGCAGCGTTGTAGCAGGACTGTTGCCCCGACTAGGAGTGGCCAGTGGTCCCCTGTGACATCACCAGGCAGTGTGCCTCCTCTCCATGGGCTCAGGCTGAGCCCAGGCTTTCCTCCAGGTGTGGGGCGGCCAGGAATGGGCACGGGGCCATGGGGCACTAACAAGTGCAGCCTCAAGAGCGTCAGCTGTGGGCTCCGGGCTTTATATGATACGGGAGAAGCCAGGCGGGGTTGATGGAAGAGGCGGAAGCAGACCGAGGGCCTGAGAGCACAGTAAGGCCAGGCAGTAGGCGTGGGACGGAGGTGCCCGATAGCTGGGGGGCACAGGGGCCAATGTCAGAGTATAAGCTATGGGGACAGGCAAATATTTACTGCTGAAAACTTGGTGAGTCTAATTTTATTTCTTGGTGTTTAATTTCTGATGAGTTAGAAGGCTTTTTGTTTGCTGGGCTGTGCCTCAAGGACATTATAAAGGGCAGTTGATTAGAAACAGGTTTCCTACTTCTGGTTAGTAGAATGCCTGAGGAGAGAAAAGTTACTGGGTGTTGCTTTCTGCCATGTCCGGGGTGTCCTTGGTGGGCAGATGTGAGGTGGGTGGGCTCCCCATCTTGGGTTCAGGCTACATACAGCCAGGCACGTAGTTTGTCCGGCAGGTGGAGGGGAGGTGGAGAACAGGATTCCCAGAGATGGGAAAACCATTCCAAGGAGCTCCTGAAATACCACTCCAGGGAGAAGTTATGTGGCAGTGGAAGTAGCTGGCCGGTGCCTTGGGAGGAAGGGCATGCAGTACTGAGACGAATTCTACTAAACTGTGGTCAGTATTTCTTTGGGTCACATTCATCCTTTGTTCAGGAGTGTGTTAGAGAAACACACTTGCACTTCTAACATTTAACCCCTTGTATAGAAAGTGCTTCCGTTGGCTCTCTTGTACTCTCTTGTATACATCCTTCCTCCTGTTCTGGTGTCTGGGGCCAGGTGGCAACCTGAGATATTGTATGGAGATCCTGGGTCCTGGTATTTATAGACAGCTCCTGTTCGAAGGGGCACCCCTGGGAAGATGAGTCCCGGAACAGATCCAGGGACTGTGTCCCTTGTTGCTGCCATTCCCTCTCCCTGGCCTCCCCATCCTGGCTCTGCCTCTGACCTGACCCCATGGCCACAAGAACTGGCCGGGGAACCACACCGTTGTTCCCTCTATCTGTCTGGTGGAGCCTGACTTTTTGTGGGAATCAGAACTTCATTTCTTTAATGGATTTTCATAAAAATGCTGTTTCAAGGAAGAGAAGATAATATTACTTTCCTTTTTCAGAGGTATGGTATAAATAGAACTGCTCAATTGTGTTTTATTCCCAGTTTTGGGAATAAATGTTATTGCATGTAAAACTTGGTCTAACCTCGCTACTGCCAGCTCTGACCTGAGGAATTTGTGGGCTTATGAATAGCTCTAGCTGTCACTTGAGCTCATTTCTCTGAGAAGCACTGGGTTATTTTTTTAAATCGCCAACAGAGAAAAAATTTCATTTAACCACCTCTTGGCTTTACTCAGTGAGTGAGCCATTTAATAGAATAAGAGCGACGTAACAGGAATGCAGTCAGAGTTCTGAGGGTGGGTAACCTTCATGCTCATCACGGTAGGGGATGGGGGAGGTTAGAAGCTTTTACGCATCTTCTTTTGAAGCATCTATTTTGTAGATTATTCTTCAGTTCCTAAATAAAAACCCCATTTGTTTAAACTATATGAAACTTAGTTGCCTTGGCTCAAGACCTAAAAGCTTCCTGTCATCCCTACAAACTCCCCACAAGGATGTAATTTTGTAAAATTGCTTTCTGGTCTCTTCCGCAGAGGTCAATGTCGCATAAATACACTGTGAAACCTGGGTTTCACATTATGCTGCGAGTTTTTTCCTTTCCAATAAACGGAGACAACAGTCTTAAGGAATAAATTTGTATTCTTATTCTTGCTACGCTTACACCAGTATTTTATGCTACCTAGATTTTTGAGTGTTCGTTGTCTTAATTTCGACGTTTATTTGTTTAATCAATATTTACTACTTAAAGGCCCATCCCACCATTTCTTTCAATGCCTGAGGCTATAATCCTAGACATTTTGCTTTATCTTTCTCTCTTCCAGCAAATAAAACTAAGAGGAGGGACACAGTCAGGGTTATAAAATAAAATAGAAATAGAAGTTGGCCATTTTATTGTCTGTAGTTGGATCCCACTTGAAGAAACAAAACGGACAGCTTTTGTAAACATAGAGCGAGAGGAAAAAACATAAACTAAATTTTAGGGTGTGAAGCTGCCCTATCTCTTTTCAGAAAGAGAGATTTCCCTGCTGTGATCTTTTGAATGAGTACTTGAAGAATACTAATTCGTCAGCCGTGCTTGGGTTTTACAGTCTGAGTGAAGGTAGAGTTTTTTTCTGTTTATGATCCACAATTTTACTTTTCTTCTCACTTCTTAGTTAATATTAATAGTATGTTTTGTAGTAGATGTGGCTTTAAATGCTTTCTTGTAATGTAGTCATTATCAGATTTTCCTCCGTATTGCTCTCGTCATGATTAGTGTTGCTAAGAAAATAATTAATTTTACTGTATATGTCAACAGAAGATCTCTTCTGTATCCATTTCTTTGTAGCTTTAAAATGAGCAGTCTGTTCTAAAAACCCTGAAGTGCATTTCAGCGTCTTTTCTACAGTACCTTGCCAACATCTATAAGCATCATTAAAATCACTGTCATTAAATAGGTCTTTCCAATGACTCAAAATGCAAGTGGAAAAAGTATCTTATGCCAAGCACAGAAGGAGTTTTTACTAAGTGCTAAGTGTTTTGAAGGTGAATTAGTGGAGAAAAAAGCTTTTTAAAAAAAAATTGAGCACAACCGTTTGCAATTATGAATAAGAACCTTTTGCTTGTTTTTTAAGTTTCTACGTCGCAGCTCAAGACCAAGTGGTCAGGCTTACTTGTACAGGTTCCACATGGTAATGCCTTCAAATCAAACCCAGCCCCAGGTCTGCATTGTTTATGACTTCACATTGATCCAACATGTGTGAATGATTACTTTACACCTAAATCCTGTGGTATTTCCCTTGGAACTCATGAACTTCCTGTGGTGTAACTGGATAGTTTCTATTATGGAAAATAGTCTTTCTTCATGTCATACTCTTTCAAAGTCTTCACAGGACATTTTTAGACAGCTGGTTTTTCACAGTTACCATTCAGTGGCATAGGAAAACTTGCATTTGAATGGGAATCTGAAGGCTTTTTTTCTTGCCTTCATTTTGCTTTTACACCTGTGTGATATCTTGGGTCACTTGCTGGGCCTTCGTTCTCCCATCTGTAAAGTGAGGGGGTTTGACTAGGCAGTCTCCAAGGTCCCTTTCCACTTGCGGTTTCTCTGAATCAGTGGATCACTGGTTGTTATGTTCACGTCATGTTCGCTTGCTACATTGCTTTGTTTAACCACGTCTCAGACCATGTTTTGCTCTGTTTTTTAAATTGAAGTAGAGTTGATTTACAATGTGCCAGTCTCTGCTGTGTAGCAGAGTGACTCAGTTGTACACACATATGCATTCCTTTTTCATATTCTTTTCCATTATGGTTTATCACAGGATATTGAATATAGTTCCCTGTGCTATACAGTAGGACCTTGTTGTTTATCCATTCTAAATGTAACTGTTTGCATCTACCAACCCCAAACTCCCAGTCCCTCCCTCTCCCTCCCCCTCTTCCCCCACCTTGGCAACCACAACTCTGTCCTCTGTGGCTGTGAGTCATCTCAGTCCATTTTTTAAAGCAAATTACTTTGGTCAGAGGCTCATTATTCTCAGTCATCCGCTCCTTTGAAAAGTTTTGCCTTTTCAACCACAGAGACACGTGGAAAGCATTCCCCGTGGACCACATCTCTACCCTAGCTCAAAAAACTACGAAATAATGGCAGAAAATTGTTATCATCTGTTTAGTTCATCTGACACGGCTGCTGGTTATCTTGCTGTGTTCCTGGCAATCGTGAAAGGCGTGTTAAGAATAGCCTTGATGTTGTGTTGTTTTGCTCAAGTAGGTTGAGCAGAATCCTGGGAAAATAAGCATGACGTCAGGTTCTGAAAAAGAGCAAGGTGGTAACAGAGGATATTTGCGTTTTTGATATAGGTTGGAGATGGCTGATGCCCTAGACTAGTATGCTTCTGTAGGCTGCCTGAGTCCCTTGTCTTCCCTTAGTCCTCAGTTTCTCGCTTGCATGCATTTCCTTAAGCAGTTTTGAAACCTACCACGTGGACTTTCACGTGTAGTGATTCATACAGTGTTAACTGAAGCCAAAGTGAAAAATGGGCTTGATCCTTCATGGCTGACGTGTGTTGTACTCTTCCAAAATATTTTGTTCTACACAGAGTAAAACATTTCAAGAACTTAATATCTTTGGAAAGAGGATGAGTGTAGGAGTCTGGAGGCTGTGTAGTCTTTTGGGGTATTCACTGCTAGTTACCCCTGAATTCATAACCACTCAGGTTACTTTCAAGGTAAGCGTATGCTGTGTAACCCAAAGAGCTGCACCCGCAAACACAGGTTGTGTTCAGCTGGTGAAGAATTGGGTGGATTTGTTTTGGTCCAGGTGAGAAGAGTTCCGGGGTCAAGCGGTCACCTTCATAAAACCGAAGACGGTGACTGGGAGTGGAGTGACGACGAGATGGATGAAAAAAGTGAAGAAGGGAAAGCTGCGTTTTCGCAAGAAAAGGTAAAATGACATTGATGATGATTTTCTAACCTGTGTCAGTTTTATTTTTGTGTTTTTGGGGGCGTGTGTGTACTAATGAATATGTAATTGTTTTACAGTCACGAAGAGTAAAAGAAGAAAATCCAGAGGTGAGTGGTGGTTATTTATTTAGTTCTTTGCCTCGTCTCCCCCCCAGCCTCCTCCCACAAGTATCAGTCTGATCTCTTTGGGGAAGAACCTTCAAACTTTGTTCTCGTGGTATAGAAAAAAAAGAAAAGGCACATAGGCTTTGCGGGTCTTGATACTGTCTGAGTTACTTTGGAGCTGTGTATATTGGGGCAGATTACTCTCTGACCCTCAGTTTCCTCCTCTGTCCAATGGGGGTGATCACAATACTTATAAAATTGCTGTGAGGATTGATAAAATCACATACATGAAGCACTCAGTGGAGTTCTTAGCACAAATTAGTTACTCACTTCATCTTAATTCTTAGGATTACTGCCACTTAGAGAACATACTAGGCATACAGGAAAATGTCTCCTAGATTTTTAGTTTACCATAAAGCAAGATATTAACATGGTTAGGAACTCTAGGTTGAATTTGTTGGTTTTGATTTTTAAATCTCCCGGGTAACTTAGTAGGCAAGGAACAGTCTTTCATCAGCCTCCCTTTGAGAACTGGTCATCTTTTGATTAACTTTACTTCCTCCACTGGTTAATTATTCTAATGACTAATGATGACTGTAGTTCAAAGGACTTCCTCATTCTCCTAGAGGAAGTTTAAGCGTATTTAAATAGTTCCAAGTATTTTACAAATCTAGTATTTAATGTGTACTTTGATAAATTCTCTTTAAGAAAACAGAAGACTTCGGACTACAGATGATATCCATCCCAACTTTCTTTTTAAATTTCCTTTTAATTAAATGGAGTAAATCTTATCGTTCTGCTTTAAGTGGCAATAACCAGCTGTACCATCTAAGAAGAGAGCATCAGAGCTACAAGCCACTCTTCCCTCTGTCATTCTCCCCCACCCCGGCTCTGGTCTCTTTTCATTCTCATGCCTCCTTGATGGGCCTTTCCTAGGGATTTTTCAGTCTGCCTGCCTCCTACTGGTAACTCTCCTTCAGATCCTGTTTCCTCCTATATTTATCATATGAATTAATCTCTCTGTTTCGTACATCAAATATGAGCTTTGATCAAGAAGTTAGAAGGATGGTGGTGTGCTCCACAGTAGGACATGTTGGCTACACACATATCCTGCTGGATTTTTGTAATGATCTTAACCCATTATCATGAACTCTGCCATCTTCTTGCCCACTGTTTTATCTAGAGTGAAGTGCAGATCAAGGTTTTTCATCTATTTCTAAGAGTGACTCTAACTAAAAGTGTCAGTTCTCCTTAGAAATAGAACAAAATAACATGATTCAAGTAGCGTCATTGACTCAAAAATCATTCGTTATTGGTTCACTGCAGGACATTTTCGTTGGAAGATACTCACTGGAATTCTGCCTTACTAGTATAGGCTGATGGGTGTAGGTCTTTCCTCATGAGGATTTGTTAAGTTTATTTTGAGAATATCTTACTCTGTACTCGTTGCAATTGCTCTGATAACTGATCTGTTATTTGGATAATAGCAGTATCTTTCTGGCAAACGTATTTTCTTCGTAGACAGGAAAAAGAGTAGTGTATAGCATGCTGTCAGTTGTTCATCAAACATCCCTGTCAACCTTCTTAAGTGGAATTTGAAAGTCTTAGGCACCTTACTGTATCTAGACTCGCTTGATTTCCCAGTGGCATATGTCTGTTCCCATACTGGCTTATAATTAAGGAAGCATATAGATAAGCTTCTTATTTCTGTGGAAGGATATATTAGTTTGAATGTAAACACTCCCCCCAAACTTTAGGAATCACCAGCTCTCTCTGCTATTACACAGCTTCCCACGCCATTTTATTGTTTTTGTCTTTTGGGGGGTATTTTTCGCAAGGCTGGCGTTTCAGCATCCTGAGCTGTGTTCAGAATCTCTTCAGTGTTGGTTCCTGTGTCCTTTCAGCTTTTGATTAAAGTAGCCCCCTGATTTAGCAGTCACACCAAGTCACTTTTTGGATGTGAAGCAAAAAATATTTTAATCTATTATACAGGGAATTAAAATGGTTGAATATGTAAATATTCAACAAACATAAAGCATATAAATTATATAAACATAAATTATATATATATAAATAAATATATATAAAATATAAATTATATATATAAAATGTGTGTACTGTGTGCACTGTTTTAGTAGATGTTGGGGATACATCAGTGAGAAAAACAGAGTGCAATCCCTGTCCTTGTGGGGCTTCCATTCCAATGGGAGTAGATAAACGATATCCAATAGCCTTCATAAGTAAGTAAGTTATGTGGTTTGTTACAATGGAATAGGAGTAATGGAAAAAAATAGAATAGGGTAGAGGGTGAGGTAGTATGGTAGGGGTTTATAATTTTAAACGGGTTAGTCTGGATAGGCCTTACTGAGAGGCACATAAAGACTTGTAAAAGGGCCTCCCTGGTGGCGCGGTGGTTGAGAGTCCGCCTGCCGATGCAGGGGACATGGGTTCGTGCCCTGGTCCGGGAAGATCCCATATGAGCCATGGCCGCTGAGCCTGCGCGTCCGGAGCCTGTGCTCCGCAATGGGAGAGGCCACAACAGTGAGAGGCCTGCGTACAGCAAAAAAAAAAAAAAAAAGAAAAGACTTGTAAAAAGGTATGGGAGAATTAAATAGAAATAACTCTGAAGGACCACTTTTATCCTGCTACCATTCTTACCCCTGTGACTGTCCTATCTTTCCAGAGGTTATAAGTTTGCAATGTTTTCTTCCAGACCTTTCCTGCTCGTTCACATACAAATATGTACATAAGAAGTCTAGCATATCATTTAAAAAATATAAATGAGATTATAAAAACTATAAAATTTTGCATCTTGCCTTATATCTTGGAAATCTTTCCACAGTAGTCGCTCTAGATCTACCTCTTTATTTTTAACTGCTGAGGAGTATTACCTGTCAAAATGGTTTATTTAACCATTTCTTTCTTCTTGAGCATTTAGGTTGATCTTGCAAACTGTATTCCATTAACATTTTTTGTGTACGCACTTTGAGGGGCGCACATATAAATAAAGCATAGGTACATAGAACTGTGATTTACAGAATCTGCTGATTTGGGATTTTTATAGCTGTTATCAAAAGCTGTATCATGTTAAATATCTTATTGTATTTGTCAGTTATACCTCAAAGCTGGGAAAAAAGGCTGTATACAGTCTCAGACAGTGTACCTTATACCTTTAAACATCTTTTAAAGGGAAAAGATGTACTAAATGGCACATTGAAATGCCAGTGTGTTTACTTCGTAATAAGCTTTTCAGTAATATGTGTCATTGAAATTGCAGTTGAGATATTTACTTGACTATAAGCCACTAGGTGACTGGGGATAGTATTTTTTTCATGTCCGTGTTCCCTTAGCATCTAGTAGACATGCTATGTGTATTTGTTGGTGACATGGAAACCTATGCACTGAGAATCAGACTCTAAACAAGTGCCTGAATAGGTCTGTCATATTTATAAGTAGGTAAGAAGTGGGGGAAGGGTCAGAAGACGTTTTATAATCAAGCTGAAGTTCAGAAAAAGTAGTCTTAGTAGTTCCACACTTAAGAGTGAGATGCTGCAATAAAGAAGGGGCATTTTAGAAATGCTTATTTTGTAAGGGGCTATTTGGCTTCCTGGAAGTATAGGCAGAATGTCCAGGTATTACAGCACTAGTTGGAGAAGACTGAGAAGGCAAGGGTGGGGTATTTGCCAGAGGGACCTTGGGTAGATGTGCCTGGTACAGGACCGTATTTGGAGATGAGAAATTCCAGTGTAAAACGTAAAGTTCCAGAGTTACACCACTTGTCTAATGAGATTCGTAGCCAAACTTAGTGAGAAATTGGTCCTAGTGTGTTCTTAACCTGGTTTTTAAGAAATAGCCTTGCAAAGTATTTGTCACCTACTAGTAATTATTAGTTTGTAATAAGTAAATAATTCATGCTAATTTCATTTATTTAGTATCTTATTCCACTTGGATGGTGGAAGCCAGTGGAGACTAAAGGTTAATAATATAACAATAATAAAGAAGTTAGTTAATTGGACAAATGTTTAATCTGGGTCTGATTCCCATGGAGCTGCGTTAGGCACTGTGGCATTGTGGGAATTATACAAAAGCACAGAAGAGGGCCTTCTCTCCAGAAGCTGCTCATCTCTTTGGGGGTAGGGCTCGGGAGTGGTATTTGCAAGGACAAATACCAAATAAGTGGTATTTCTTAGGTAGGGTTTCCTAGTTGATACAACATCCTAGCTTATATAAAACCTTTCAACTATTATCTCATTATTGATTTTTTTTTTTGCTTTATAAAAAATTTTCATTGTTGTGGTTTGATCTTCTTTTTTTTTTTTTGCGGTATGCGGGCCTCTCACTGTTGTGGCCTCTCCCGTTGCGGAACACAGGCTCCAGACGTGCAGGCTCAGCGGCCATGGCTCATGGGCCCTGATCTTCTTTTTGACCAGTGATTTTGGAATCCTTTTGTCAGTCTCCAAAATAATCAGTACACGTCTTATAATTCTTTAAGCAATTTTTATACCTTAATTTTTTATATAAAAGTAAAACTGACTTTATTTTTTATTCGTTTTAAATTTATTTATTTATGGCTGCATTGGGTCTTCGATGCTGCGTGCGGACTTTCTCTAGTTGCAGCGAGCAGGGGCTACTCTTTGTTGCGGTGCGTGGGCTTCTCATTGAGGTGTCTTCTCTTGTTGCAGATCACAGGCTATAGGTGCGTGGGCTTCAGCAGTTGTGGCTCGTGCTCAGTAGTTGTGGCTCGCGGGCTCTAGAGCGCAGGCTCAGTAGTTGTGACGCACGGGCTCAGTTGCTGCCTGGCATGTGGGAAGTTCCCGGACCAGGGCTCGAACCTGTGTCCCCTTCATTGGCAGGCAGATTCTTAACCACTGCACCACCAGGGAAGCCCTGACTTTATGTTTCAATTCACAGTTTCTTTTGGTTTCATTTAAGTGAGGAGGACATTTTCCAAGGCTTCTGTTAAGGAACCACTCGGTTTATAGTAGCCCTTCTGTTAGGGGTCATGAAAACATGGTTTGCAATCCTGGCTCCACATCAGAAAAACCAAAGGCTTTAAAAATGCGGATCCCTAGACCCAGCAAATCAAATTGTGATTTGGTGGTTTGGGGTGATGTCCAAGGCAACTCTGATTTTTAAAAAATCTGTTCATGTGATTCTGATATGTGACTAGGATGAAGGACCCACTGACTAGGAAAACCGCACTAGTCGCTCTGAATCCAAAAGCCCAGACTGGAATCCAGGAAGATTGAGTGCTGCAAATACCTGAAGATTTGTTTTAAATATCTGCCTATCAGAAGTCTAAAAAAAAAAACCGCAAACAAAAAAACAAAACGACTAAGACATTTCAGAAATTCCTTGGAAAAGTTGTCCTTATTTAATCAAGTGTAATGGTGCCAGGTGGGAAGGTTTGATGACAGAAGCCCTGTAGGGCCCATGACAGGTATATTGAAGAATTTTGTTGTAGGTCTAGGCTAGGTTAATTGTTTCCCAACTCTGATATTTTGTTCTGAGGAGAAAATCCTTTTGGTGTGGATTTAGGTTGAGTGAATTTTACCAGAGCTTAGACACAGTGTGAAAGCTAAATTCATTGCTTATGTTACTCAGTGCTATTGCTGGATGATTGTTAAAACTGCCTTTAGCTTTTTGAAATTATTTCTGAAGACATTGTGTTTTCCAGATGCCTGTCAGCTCTCATGTTGTCTTATACCCATTTGTAGTTGGAGGCAAGATTGGATTTCTCCCTCCAAATTGATTGTACCGGATCACAGACGGCTTTTGTTTGATGCTTTTATGATGTCACTTTCTAAAAGGTGTTCTTATTACAGGTGACTGGCTTTCCAACTAGTTGTTGTTAAACTTAGAATCTCCTGTAATTCTGAAAATAAACCTTTTGTTTTGGAGTAATTTTAGGTTTACAGAAAATTTGCAAAGATAGTGTACTCTGTAGGGTTCCCGTACATTCTTCATCCATGCTCTTTTACCGTTAATTTCTTTCGTAGCCCTGACGTGTTTGTCACAACTAAAAACCATCAGTGCTCCATTACTATCTGCTACATCTCAGATTGTATTTGTATTTCATTAGTTTGTCCACTAACATCCTTTTTCTGTCCCAGGATCTAATCCAGGATAACACAGTGCATTTAGCTGCAGTATTTTTAAAAACAGAAAATGAGAAGATTAGATAGAGCACTATGAAAAATTAGAAAGTGGATGTTGTCCCTTTTTTGTCTCGATTCCAAGGTGCTTTCCTCTTTCACTCAGTCCCAGAGGCCTGTCTCCAGGGCCGTGTCCAACATTAATCTGTTATTCTTCTCTTCCCCTGCTATCAAAACACCCATTCTCTCAAGTATCCTTCTTAATAGCAAACTGTTTAAAATTTTAAAAAATTCCAATAGACAAATTTATATTATACTGTTAATGAATGACAGCTGCTTAATGTGTTAGGCTTCTTGTAAGTTTTTACATTTAAAAATTCATGCCCAGAAGTCATGCCCTAAACTGGTAGAATGGGGTCCATAATGGTGAAATTTGGCAGACTACAGTTGGTTGTCAGGGAAGATGTTTTGTGCAGGGAACCTCCCTCTCCAGCACTCCTGTGCATCTCTGCACATTTCCTGCCCCAGTGGGAGCTGGAGACTGGTTTCTTCATCACGTGCAGGGTTACACCTACACAGTGAGGTTGCACGGTAATAGCTCTCTGTGCCCCTAACTGTCCGGGAGTAAGGGACAGGGCATGAGATGGGCCTCCCCAGGGGAAAGAGAAGTTGTCACCTCTGGTAAATGCCATTAGGAATTTTCCATATTACAAACCTTCTTTGACTAAAGGTAGGATATTCTGTAGGTGATGTGATGTGGCTTTTGGTAGTATCTCAAACCTTAATTAAGAATGAACTTATGAACAAAACGGAAACAGACTTACAGACATAGAAAACATATTTACGGTTACCAAAGGGGAAAGGGGGGGTATAAATGAGGAGTTCGGGATTAGCAGATACACACTACTATATATAAAATAGGTAAACAACATGTAGCACAGGGAACTATATTCAATATCCTGTAATAAACCATAATGGAAAAGAATATAAAAAAAATATATATGTATAACTGACTCACTTTGCTGTACACCAGAAACTAACACAACATTGTAAATCAACTATACTTCAATAAAAAAGAAAAAGAAAAAAAATTTAAGTTTAAAAAAAAAAAAGGTTGTGGAATCAGTCTGAAAAATTCTTTACAAGAGATCATTTGGGATAGACCAAGGCCCTCTGGCTGGTTAATGAACACAGGTTGTTTGTTCTTCTAACATAGTCATTTCCCCCCAACATTTTAATATGAAAAACTTCCAAAATATTGCAACATTAAAAACATTTTATAGTGAACATCCACCCAGCAGTCACCTGGATTCTGCCATTACTATACTTCATCTCATGCACAGCCATCTATTCATCTGTCGGTCTGTCTTTGTTTTTGGATGCAGTTCAAAGGAAACTGCAGACGTGGGTATACTTCCCCTTGTTTCTTCATTACTAACAGAGTTATTTTCGCGGAAGCAGAGAGAGTAAGAATTTTACGCTCTTAAACTTTAGAAAACTCTTGCCACAAAGAATTTCTGATGACTTCTGATAATTTTAGAATCGATAGTAAGTTTAGGGAATAATATATATTTTTCATTCTTTGTCAATGTTGTTTCTCTTTTCGTTTGCCTTTCAAGTTTTGTTCCAGGGCAGAGTTCACAAAAGTAGGGATTGAGGCAGAAATATTTTGGGTATCACATGAGGGTCAGGTTTCCAGCTTGGAGAGAAAAATATAACCTATTACTCTAGCTTTTCTTTTGGGGAAAATGTGTTTTAAAAATCCAGCTACCCTTACATATTTTTGAAATCCAGTGCTGTGAATAAATTGTTCAAAGTAATGATTAAAGGGGCAGGTTGTGCTAATCCTAACATCCTTTTATTAGGGGCCCTTAACTTGCGATGAAGTTGTGTGACAAGAAAAAAATGGTCGTTGGGCATCTTTTTGTTATCAGGTTTAAAATATCAAATAGTCCCTGCCTTTTCACTTTAGCTTGGTGGTTCTCTAAAAGCTTAAGGATCACCTGGGGCACTTATTAAAGATACAGATTCTCTTCTGTCTCCATGAAATTCTGAATCATAGGCTGGATGGTGCCCCGGAATCTTTAACGTGTGTCGTAGGTGATCCCAATGCAAGTAGTCAAAGGACCACACTCTGGGAAATGGTGCTTTAAAATTACTTAAATTATTTAAGATTTTTGTCTCTGATAACTGAGACTTACTGTAACCACACTGAGCTTAACGTCTTATTTTGGTGTTCTTACGTGCTGTAACGGTGGCTCTGTTAACAGATCGCAGTGAACGCCAGCAGCATACCCAAGCAGATACAGTCCCTGTCTGTGCAGGACCCTCAGGTACGTTTCTCTGCCTGTCATTTACGTTGTAGACAGATTTTCTTTTAACAAAACCTGACATTTTAGAAAGATAGACAATATCAGGGTGGTGCTTCCAAAGCAGGGGCTTGTAAACACTTTTTTAATAAGTATGGAGAAAAGAGGACTGTAACTATTGACTGTGATTTTCAGGGCCTCCAACCTTTAAATGATAGGTTCAAGAGCAAGAATTGATTACCAGACTGCTTTTGAAATTGCTGGTACTGTGTGAAGTGAGAAAAGGAAAGAAAATGACTCACCATTCTGCTAGATTCCAGCCACAAAACATTATAATTAATTGATACTTTTCTTTTTTGCTCCTGGTTGGATTTCTAAACTGTTTTTATAATTCTTTTATCACTGAATTTTATGGGCCAATTTATCTCTACAACTCGCCTTGTAAAAATAATAGTCCAGTGACTGTGAATGAATTCATATTAAAAGTTATACGACAGAACACGTGTGCCACGAGTTGTGTCGGGTGCTGATGAAGGATGCTGAGCTATCCAGGGCAGGGCCTGTGGACATAGAACCAGAGTGCAGGCCCCCGTTCTGGTTTTGCTGTGTAATTAATAGGCAAGCCCTTCAGCTCTCAAAGTGGTTATACTTTCAAGTATTACCAGCCGGAGGATCACATCTTCCCTCCAAAGCTGCATATTCCATTTAAATTTATTTCTGTTCTACCTGATGTGTATTTTATGAAACAGCTGTATGCAGAGGAGAGAGAGTGATGGGATTTCATGATTGCAGGTTAGACATCTAGTCCTTGACCCTTATCTTTTATACCTGAGGAAGCAAAGATTTGCAGAGGTGAAGTGGCTCAGCCGAGGTTGCACAACTGCTTAGAGGCAGAGCCTTTACATTGTATTGGGCAACTCAGTAAAACACCTTGAAGTAAACTGTAGGGATTGGTTGAATGATAAAAGGAAAGGTAGGGATAACAACAGGTCACAAGGCAAAGAGTAAAGGAAACGGGAAAAGGGATAAGGATACCTAGTAGTAAGTAACATGGTATAGTTTGACTCATTTTCATACACATTATTTTGTTCTCCCAGGAAACTTTTGAGGCAGGTATTATCCCCGTTTTGTAAATGAGAAAACGAGTCCGGAGAATGACTCGCCCACAGTCGCATAGCTGGTCAGCGGCAGAGCCAAGTCTTGACCTAAAATCCGTTATTTTTCTACTCCAGTAGGAATGTCTCATGTCCAGGAATTGGTAGGAGTAGGGAGAGGCTGTGTAGCAGAGGCAGTCATAACTGATGATCTGTGTTCAAGGAAATAGACTCTAGGGGAGAAAGGCGAGAAAGGTAAACTGTGGCGTCACCTACTAGGTTCCTCCATCCTCTGCATCATGAGGTTTAAAGTGCGCAACCTTTGTGCATCACCCAGGCCCAGTCGGTACAGTCCACGGCTCGGGTTGCAAGGTTCCCCTCTAGATGGCTTTCCTTTGGACTTAACTGCTGCTTATACCAGTTGTTCCTAGGGCCCGTCCTCCTACTGAGGCTTTCTGTATGAAACATTTGAATCCACAGTTGTGATGGGAAGTAGACACCATTCTAGTGTTCACACAGAGGTCTTATGTGGACAAATAAGACCTGCATGTGTAAAGAGCTAGATTTGAAATTTCCAGGAAGAAAGGGCTCTATGAGTCAAGGGCTATCATGATTTTATGCATGTATTTCCCGAGTTTATAACAGTTTGCTGTTTTGTTTTTAAAGGGCTTACTCAATGCTAGTGAAGACTACAGAGAAGCTTCTTGTGCCGTGAACCTAGTTTTAAGATTAAGGTAAATAATATTGTTTATTTTGCATCACTTTCCCTACGTATAGTACAATATTCTGATCTCCTTCCTTAGCTTTTCATAATATTAGCATAAAGTAAAATTGTTACCTTGTTTGATCTCCCCAAATAGCCTGTAGGTGCTGTATTCCCAGGACTAATTGCTCTCTTCTAGTTGCTTCCCCAAGAAGAATAAGAAAGAAAAGCACCATGTGAGTGTATTCGCAGGCTCAGTGTACCCTTCATTAAGTTTTTTTTTCCTTGCCTTTTCTTCCTTGAGTTTTTCTTTCTCTTTTTTTTCTTTTCTTTTTTTACGTTAGATCACAGTAAGAGATTTTTAATGAGTTTCTTTCTCACTTCAGCAGTCAGTCTCTGACAGAAATAAACCATGCTTGTACGACAAGTTGCCTGTTCAGAACATTCTTCAGTGACAGGTTTGATCAGCCACTGTGGAGAAATGATAGATATATTATGAAAGAACCCTTAGTCTTCCAGGAAATGGATACAAATATGGTGCCTGACAGTCTAGTCTTTGTATCTAGTGAATGAAAGCTTTCTATTTCAAGGATTTTTAAAAATAAGGTCAATTGAATGTGCATTCTTTGTTAAGAATTTGGAATCTCAAGACAAAAGAAATTTGCTTGAACTTAATTGTAAATAGCTGAACTTACCAGGTCAATCACTGTCACATTTTTTAAAAAAGATTTCTATTGGAGTAGTTGCTTTACAATGTTGTGTTAGTTTCTACTGTACAGCAAAGTGAATCAGCTATACGTATACATATATCCCCTCTTTTTTGGATTTCCTTCCCATTTAGGTCACCACAGAGCACTGAGTAGAGTTCCCTGTCACGTTTTTGAAGGCATTTTAAAATATGTTCTCCTTTGACAATTAAACAACTAGAACACATGGCTAATGGGCCGTTTTCAGAGCCATGGCTATATAAGGTGGATTCATTTTCAAGGTTAGTTTCCAGCCCTCTGAATTATCATAATCTGTCAGGGTAGATTATCTTCGCCATAATCACCCCTTCCTCCTGATGGTCATTCACAATCTGCAGTGCATTTTCCCATACTTACCGTGGGAGCCTCACCGTGACCCTTGGTGCAGTTTAATTCAGAGTTGATTTCCAAGTCAAGATGTGAAATTATTACAAGACTATTTTCCTGCTATTTGAGAGTAACCTTGCTTGTGATTCACAGTTAGTGTATCTAGCAGTCTCCAGAGAATGAAATAGCCCTTTCCCTTTTCGTTTGACTTTGGAAACAGGTACTCCTTTTATTTTTCACTTGTTCATTTATTCACTTATAAGTATTCACCGATATTTCTGAGAAAGCAATTCTGTGCGGGGCTCAGTGTTTGTCTTTGAGACGCAAGGGTGAGCGAGACTACGGAGGTTACAGGCTAGGCCGCTGAGCATGCAGTGTTGGAAGTCACCTTTAGAGCCCAGTCATCCAACCTCCTACTTGACATACGCAGGAGTCTTTTCTTCAGTGCCCCTGCTGGGTATTTACCCAATCCCCATGCATGCTTCAGTTCACTCTTTTTCTGTGATCTCCTCTGTGATACTGAAAAGCTTTAATTGCTATGTCCTCTTGAAGATTTAGCTGACCTTCCTATTCTGGGCTCAAATTCTGACCCTTAGAGCGCATATCAGGTTCTCTGGATAAGTCTCCTGAAGAGTGTTAAAATGCATACTTTGAACCTTATTTCCAGATATTGTTTTGCTCTAGGTACTGGGACAATATAAAACAGTTGCATTCTCTCATTTTTCTGAGAGCCGTTTGTTGTTTGCCAGGCTTGCTCTTCTCCTTTCCTAGGCAAAACAGCAAAAGTAACTTTAGCCTTGCTTCTCACAATATAGTTCTATATCCCCCTCACAATCATCCTTGTTTACTCTTATTGACTTTTAGTCTGTATCTGCTTTTGTTACCCTTTTTCTCATGGGCTTAGGTGGTGGTTTTCCTGAGTTCGTGGCTTGGGTCACTAGTCTTAAAAGATTCTCCATGAAGAAAGAGTTCCATGTTCAAATAAGTTAAGAAACAACGGGTAGTATCCATCTATTACACACACACACACACACACACACACACACACACACACACACACACACACACACACACCTTTTTTTGGAAATCACAAGGAACATTAACATTAAAGGTTCTAAGAAGTTCTGCAGGAGAGGAATTTGTTTAACGTTGTTTACTCTAAGACCTCTTCAACTTCAGAACTCTTTTCATGGTATTATTTTCCAGTTTAACCTTGTCCCTTTTAAATGGAGCACCCATATTTAAATGTAGGTCTCCAGATGTGATCTGAGCAGGCTAGAATACAGTAGTTAGATCATGTGATTTTTTGCAGTTCACACTGTATTTCTCCTAAATAGAGAAATTTATAAATTTCTCCTAAATCAGTCCAAGTTTTCATTGCCTTTTGAAATACCTGTGTACTTTGGTGATGAATTTAGCATGACCCAACAGTCAAACAAAAACCTCTGATTGTGTTTTTTCCATTTGAAGGGCTACCAAGGCTGACTCTGAACTGCAACTTATGTTTTAAAACTCTGTGCACATCTTAGCATTTGTCACTATAAGAGTGGACCTGGTGGTTTTGACTCATTGCTCGCCCACCGTACATTTCACTCCTGACTGTCAATGTGTTATATTAGTTACAATGTTTGTATATACATCCCTTGTCAATTTGATGACCCTGTCTTTTGCACCTTTATCCAGAACATTGATTATCGTGTTCAACAGTTCAAGTAGGACAGAACCTTCTGGCATCTGTTAGAAACTGCTCACTTTCTGAATGCCTTTCAATAATTAACTAGTATTTTTTGGTATAGTTGCTCAATCAAAAACAAATCCTATTGACTCTACTGCCTTTTAGTCAACGTTTAACTGACTATTCAAAAGGCTATCATAACAGGATCCATTAAAAGTATTTCTGAAATTAAGACATATCAATGATATTTTCAAAAAATGGAAGTGGATTTTAGTATAACTTATTTTTAGCAAACACATGTTTATGCCTAATTGCTTATATGCATCTTTTTTGTTGTTCAGTGGTTACAAGGTATTTATTTAAATTCGTGTTTTTTTACATTTGAGAACTCATGAATCTCTCAGTATGTTGCTGGACCCCTTTAAGGGCAATCCTTGTACAGTTGTGAACCGTGCAGGGGTTAGGAACACTGACCCCCAGCAAAGTTGAAAATCTGCTTATAACTTTACAGCTGGCCCTCTGTATACACAGTTCCACATCTACAGTTTTAACCAGCTGTGGGCTGTGTAGTCCTGTGGTATGTATGTATTGAAAAAAAAATCCACATATAAGTGGGCCTGTACAGTTCAAATTCCTGTTGTTTGCAGGTCAACTGTACTTTAATTTGAGAAATAGCCTTTGAAAGTTAACAGTTAAAAGCTATTAAGTTTTGGGGATCACTCTCTGCTGATATAAACGTAAGCAGCAGCTACTCTCATTCATCCTATAGATATTTATCAAGCACCTACCTTGTGCATGGCACTGTCCTAGGCCCTGGGACGCAATAAGGGAAAAAAACAAAAGACAAATTTCTTGCCCTCCAGGAGCTTACATTCTAGAGGTAGGGAGAGGAGCAATTCAAATACGAGCATTACTGATACGGTATATCAGGTTCTCTGAAGGAAAAGCTTCATCAAGAGGCTAGAAAGTCTGAGGGTGCTGTTCTGTATTAAGGAAGGCATGTTAGTTTTCTATTGCTATGTAACAAGTTACCACAAATTTCGTGGCTTAAAGTAACATCCATTTATTATCTCATAGCTTCTGTAGGTCAGAAGTCTGGACTCGGCCTACTTGGGTCCTCTGCTGTGGCTCACCAGGCTGCAGTTAAGACCTGCTCACCTGGAGCTTGAGGTCTTCTTTCAGGCTCATTTGGGCGTGGCCAGAATTCAGTTCCTTGCAGTTGTGGACTGAGATCTTCGGCTCCTACAGGCCATCCCACTCCAGACAGTTCACAGCCTGACTTTGCTTTTTTCAGGGGCAGTTGGAGAACATTTCCCCTGCACTCCAAAGGCCCAGTCCCTCTGTTAAAGGTTTTTCACCTAATTAAGCCAGTGTCATCTAGAATAATCTCCCTTTTGATTAAGTCGAAATCAACTGATTTGGAACTTGAATTGCATGTGCAAAATCCCTGCACCTTTGTCATAAAACATAACTTAATCACAGGAGTGACAGCCCATCATATTTAAAGGTCCGGGTCACACTCAGGGCAGAGGATTATGTAGGGCATGCACACCAGGGGACAGGAAGGTTGGAAGCCATCACAGAATTCTACATACCATAAAAGGGCTCTCTAGTTAAAGGGATAGTTGAGCAGACCCCTGACAGAAGTGAGGAACCAAGCCTTGAGGTTGCTTGGAGGAAGAAAGTTCTAGGCAGAGCAAACAGTGATTGCAAATATTCTGAGCAGGAAGGATGTTCTAAGTAGTTATAGAAACAGCCAGGGAACCAGTATGGCCAGAGTGGTGGTGGGGGGTGAGGTCTGAAGGTTAGCAGGGGCTGAATCACGTAGGGCCATATAGCCTGTGGTGAAGACCTTGGATTTCACTGTTTGTGGATGGGAAACCGTGGTGGAAGGTTTGTGAGCAGAAGAGTTACAACGTGGAGACTAGACCATATAGAGACCATTCAGGGTGGAAGCAGAGGGCCCATTGGCTGGCTATTGCCCTGGCGCAAAAAATAATGATGTGACCTGGACCAGGGAGGGAAGTAATGGAGGTGGCAAGCGATTATCAGATTCTAGATGGAGGAGAGAGGACTTAAAAGGTTTGGGCCTGAAAATACAGATGAATGGAGTTGCCGTCTTCTGAGATGAGGAGGGCAGTTAGAGTCGCAGGTTTGGGCAGAGTCAAGAATTCGGTTTTGGACAAGTTCAGTTTGAGTTGTCTAGCGGAAATCTATCTCATGATGTCAAGTAGGCATTCAGGTACACGAGCCTAGATTTCAAAGGAGATACATTTCTGGGTTAGAGAGAGAAATTTGAGAACTGGTGCATACGGTGGTCCTGTAAGTCAAACAGAGGAAGTCTCAAGAAAGGAGGAGTGAAAAGCTGCATCAGTTGTTATCAGTAGATCAAGTACAATGGGAACTGGGAATTCGCCATTGTGTTTGGCAAAATATCAATACATTCTTAACCATTCTTGACCTTGGCAAGAGTTATTTTAGTGGAGTGGTGGGGATCAATGCCTGATAGAACTGGGTTCAGGACAGAGTGGTGAGAGAAAGCACAATGTAACAAAGATAGATGACTTGTTAGTATGGATAACTCTTGCTAGAAATTTGCTGTACAGGAGGAGCAAAGAAATGGGGTGTTAGCTCAATGAGAATATGGGATGAAGGGAGGGTTTTTTTTTAAAAGTATTGTTTATTGGAAATGATCCAATAGAGAAGGAAAATGGAATGAAAGACGGGACGTTTGTAAGTCTGATGTCCTCAGGTGGGTGGGAAGGGATGATGCCCAGGTATCCATGTGGAATGTGCCTTAGACAGGAGAATGGATAGATGTCTGTTTGACATTGCAGCCGCAGTGATGGAAGAGCAGGCAGAGGTGCAGGGAGCTTGGTGATTTGGGGTATGGGCTTGTGGGAGTCTTCTTCTGTTAATTCTCTTCTCTCAGTAAGGTAAGGAATATCATCATTGAGAGTGAGGAAGGAAAAGATGTTCAAGGTTGGAGAAGTGAGGAGATAATTGTGTAGGAGAGCTGGAGAGTCAATTCACCAGGGAGATGTGATAGGATGAACAGGCTTCACCGGTGATCACTTGAGGTTAGGGATTGTGAATTTAAAGTGAACTAGTAGCTTGTTCCCTGAAATGGACATTATCCTGATGTCCCAGAATATAAGTGCGTGTGAGTGTGATCATCATCTAAATGGAAACACAGCATTTCAAAACATTCCTAGAGGGTTCTATGGGCACACCCTCACAGGCCCCAGCTTGAGTCACTTTTTAAATCATGAACAAATGCAGGTCATAGAGTTGCCCTCAGTGGTCTCTTGTGTGCGGGGTGGCAGTCTCCTGGCCTCTTCTTTTACCACCAGCACCCCCTCATAGGTCCAGCTTCTCTTAGAACCTTCAACGTTACATGCTCATTGAGTATCAAAATCTGCCATCTGGTGTTGGTCCCTGCCATACAATTTCTTCACACCCCAGTCCCCATGTGAAACCTACTCTGGATCACTTGTACCACCCTGTGTGAGAGGAAGCTGGAAGGTTGTTCTGGCCAGTGTGGATCGGATTTAGGAAATCCATGTGCTGTTTTGTACCCTTTTCATTCATTTCCATCTAGACCACAAGATTCTGACGTGTATATGGTACATATATAGACACATTTATATACGTACGCAAACATATGCACATACACGCACACACACAAATATACCCTCACTCTGTCCTTGTGGGTCACTGGTCGAGACAACACGTGGCTATTGGGTGTTAGGAAACAGCGTGCCTGCCTTTCTTATCCCCTGAGGCTATCTGGGCATGACATGTATGTGTATCGTGCTCCACAGGCTAGTGAGTAGACACCGTTTCATGCCAGCATTTCACCGGTTGTTAACTAATGCTGTTTGGATGGCTGCTTTCTCCATCTCTTGGAAAGGTCACTCTGACTTTCTTTTTGAAATAGCATTTTATAGACCTACCTGCTAGGAATATGGCTTCCTTCTCCAAGATGCTGGGTAAACCTCACCTTCATTCTCTAGGTAGGAAACTGGGAAATACTTTTCACAACGCCACCTTCTGAAAAGAAAAGACAAATACATTTTAGCTACAAGTAGTATATTTATTTCTCCACTTCTCATTCTGGTGATCATAGGCAAAAGACTGAGGAGACAAAGGCTAATTTCTTCTTTGAAAAAATATAATATTGCTTTAACTTGCTTTTAAAACTGATCTGTTATATGTAAGGTTGGAGAAAAAGGATTAGGCCTTACATCTCCATGTTAAATGCTGAACATAGTTAAAATGTAGTTTTTTCTTTTTCCATGTATGTACTTTTCTGCAAATATTCTCTTGTCCATTGTGTGTATGGTAATGTTGTCGAAAAAAATGAGTGTCATAAATTTAGGTACAAGATAAGGAAATCCTCTACGTCTGAGGAGAAAAATACCAGCTCCCAAGTGAGCCACCTCATAATTTATGTAACTGTCTGTAGATGTTATTACAGTTTCTGGTTTGAGTTAGGCATTGCACAAATATTTTGTCATTAGTATATTTTTCATAAAATAGAATAGTCATATTTGGCATAAAACATGTTTTCTTAGAGTCAGGCTCAGTGATTTGGAAAAATGATAAACTTATCAGTTAAATTGTTAATTCCGTTGTGTTGGGTGCTGTTCACGCTTTGACCGTGCAGCCCGGTGGATTGCAGTTAGTTTAGCTGAAGGCAACTGTGACAGTTATCACACATAGATGCTTTGGTCTATCCCATCAATTTGCTAATAATGACTTTAATTGGTTATTATGTAGGAATATCATTAGACCTTGATGGGCCAATTAAAGACCCTAGACCAACAAAATAGTTTTCCTCTTTGTGGGGGAAGAGGATCTCTGGAATAGGATATTTATTTTACAAAAATCCTTTAGCATGACAGTATTACTTACTTTGACTTATTACTTTAGTTTCTCTTTTAAAAGGTGAACTTAGATATGGGTAAACTGTAGAGTTAGGAAGTTATAATTTCATAAAGAAGGCTGAAGCTGCTAAAAACAATGTTGTTTAGCATTAGTTTGCCTGAATTCTAATTCCATGTTATCGTCATTCAGGAGGGATTAGAATTCTTAAATGATTCTCTAGTCTGTAAAATCAGGTTAATTCTCGTCAAGTGGTTGGGGGGCTTGATTAAATTTTCCCCCAAAGGTTAAGTAGTGTAGTCATAGTGACCAATTGTGGCAGTGCTTTTTAGTACATGGTCTTTCCCCCCCCCCCCCAACAAACTACTTATTTATGGCTTTCTTTGTGCAAGGCTTTGTTGAAAATCCAAAGTTGAATATGACAGGGTCTCTGCACTCGAAGAGCTTACTGTGTAGGCAGATAGATCAGACCCTGCACAAATGACTCTAACACAAGGTAGAAAGTGATAAATGCCATAAGAAGACGGATGAAAAGAAGAGCTCTGGGTAGTTAAAGGAAGGTGAGAGCCCTTGTGTCTGAATGTTATCTTTGGATTACTTGTTCCCATAGTAACCAGTGTTTATTTTTTTCAACACCCACGTTTTGCGAAGAGTAATGGTTGGGTTGAATCCAGGGGCAGTGTCAGGCTGTGGTCTTTGGTACAGGCCTTATCAGACTTAAATGATTCCTGAGAAGACTATGTTTGTTTTTCAGTAGAGTGGTGTGTATTTTATGTAGGTGCCAAGTTATTAGAAATACTGTTCTTTAGTATGAAAAATACTTAGCATTTAATTTTTTGGAATGTTCTCCTCCGGTAATTTCCTTTCCTCTGAGAATTGGAGTCGCTGCTGTACTTCTTGGCTATATTGTGAGTGAGGTCCTTCAGAAAGATGAGGTTCCCACAAGGGACCAGTCACAGCGATAAGCACTGTGTATGCATTTTCGTGTTTAATCATCACAAAACCTCTGCAACGTCGATACTGTTGTTTCTGACATCTCACAGGTGAGAGACTAAGGCGTAAAGTCGTGGGGGTTACTTGTCCAATACCTTCCAGCTCAGATGAAGCAGAGATGGGTCTTGAACCTGGGTCTGTTGAGCATGCTGGTCCTTGCTGTTTACCACTTGACCCCGTGGCCGTGCTCTGTTCAGTTCCATTCTGAATGCCATTAGAAACCCATGTATTTTTAAGATTGTTACATTTACCTGTCTTCTCACTGACATTTTACCTAAGTATTCTTTTAACAGTGTTTCCTGTTATGCCCATCATTAAATATTATGACAGGAATACCTGAAAATATTATTTTAGAGGAGATACTAAAGTTGATGATGAAAACAGCAGTCAGCATCTGTAGTGTCTTACAACTTTAAAAGCACGGTCACATCACTTGCCTGATTTAATTTTTTTCTTTCATCCTGTGTTTGCTGCTTACAGGTGAAAAAGCAAGATCAGGGATGTTAAGTAACTTTCCTGCAGTCACAGAGATAGTCCACTTAGGCTGGAGACTGGGTCTTCTGATGTTAATCCAGTGTTATTGGTGGTGTGGTATAGGTAGATGGTATAAGTAGAGATGATACAGGGTAGTGCAGGGTGTAGATCTTTTGCATTTACAAAATCCTTCTGCTGGTAAACATGCTAAAGGAAGGAAGATTTGTATTCAGAAAAATTCGGTAATGCATGAGAAGCAAAATAGAAGAATTAAAAGCCATTCATTGTGAGATAATGTCATTTTCTTTCTGACAGTGGAGCAAGCAGATGTTTGCAAGTGCAAATACTTTCAGCAATAGGGAATGTATAGAGTTCTGTATTTTCAAGCAATATATGGTCATCTTAGAAATTTAGAAAATCAAAGTAAATTAAAAGAACAAGAAATAAAATCTTCTATATCTCACTACCCAGAGATACGTCATTACTAGCCTCTTGACAAATATTCTTCTACTCTTTTCTACACTTAGGTTAATAATGTTATAGTATAAGTTTTTATTTTTTATTTTTTGCGGTACGCGGGGCTCTCACCGTTGCGGAGCAACAGGCTCCGGACGCACTGGCTCAGTGGCCATGGCTCACGGGCCCAGCCGCTCCGTGGCATGTGGGATCTTCCTGGACGGGGGCACGAACCCATGTCCCCTGCATCGGCAGGCGGACTCTCAACCACTGCGCCACCAGGGAAGGCCCTAGTATAAATATTTTATTTCACAAAACACATAATGTTTTATGGTCTGCTTTATTTAGTAATGTCTTTGATATCTTTTCATATCTTTGAGTATAAATCTACACAGTCCTTTTGGATGGCTTCTTTATATTTTGACTGAGTGTGCCAAAACATGTTACTTTAAAAGTATTATTTGATATTTACGGAATTCCCAGTTTTTCAATATGGCAGTATATGAAACCTTCTATGTGCAAAAATGATGTTTTAAAACTGCCCAGTGGAAAAATCCCCTTTAGCATTGGATTTCGACCTTGATGAAGTGCTCTCAGACTTTGAGAAACCTGGAGATATAAAACGGAGTAAGCCCAGTATCAAAGCACCTGGGGATTCTAGGGGCTGGTTGTGGCACTTGGGCCAGCAAGAGGTGTCACTGTCCATGTGGCAGCTGACACTGCTTCCTTACTCTTCGTTAGGGCTGAGTTCTTAGGCACTGCACTGAGAAGCCATCAAAATGAATGATTCCTGAGTGTAACATGCTAACAACAGTAGAACACAAACACCGAGTTCCATTTTGCAGCCATTCTTTTGGGTTCTTCCCTCCAGTGCATGTTCTTTAAGAAATCCTCCCTTGGCTCTTGCTGTGAGCAGCCTGGGGTTAGAGGAAGTGACATGTGTGTGGGACATAACTGTTGGAGGAGATGACAGATTGCCTTTATTCTCTTAGAGCCTTACACAGTGCCTAGCAGGTGATAGACCCTTAATACATGTGTATTACACAAGTGCCAACTGAATGATTCTTAACTAGAGGCATTTTCCACAAACTTTGAATATCAAGGTGCCTTCCAAGATTTGTATGTATGTATATATGTATGTATGTGGCTGAAGATGTTACAGTAGAACAATAGTTTTTGATGTTATAGTGGAAATGTGTACAAAAAGTACTTCTTTACTAGATTTTCTCTACAGAAATTCCCACGTGAGATAATACTTCAGGTATAATCTATTTTATTTTTTAAAATACATACGGACTCCATGCTATAAGAATTGCAAGATGGTTTCTGTGGCAGAGATATGAACAAAGTCATGCTGGAAGAGGATCCTTACAGGAGCATCCTCTGCCCTGCCTATGTATCCAGCTTGGATTACTTCCTCTAGGGTTGTCACCAGCATCCATTGGCCATACCTGCCTCTGGGTCTCAGCACCAGGTCTCAACTTGTGAGTTTTGAAGTGTCGGTGTGTTACGCTTCTTCCTCCAGACTCGTCTCTAGTAGAAGTTTCCCTGTTAAAAAGTCTTCCTGAGTCCTCCAGGCAGCTTCAAGGTGGCAGCTGGCGTGTCTCTGTGGAGCTTACCCACAACTGCAGCTCTGTTGCAGAATGTTTTCAGGGCAGCTCTCATCTAACCTCGGAAGGGCAGTGAATTGTGCAGTGTCACGTGACCAGTCACTATCGGTGCCAAGAATAGAACCCCAAAATCAGCCTGCGGAGGGTTGCCTCCTTGCCGTCCTCTCTCTCATCGTAAGTTCCGCCATGCTCTGGCCAGCTGTCAGTCTTAATTGCTGGACCAATTGTTTGGTCACATTTCTGGGACTTACACGTCTCCCCTGAACTCTTGCATCTTTCTCATGAGCTTTTTAAATGTCATCGAACAGATAGGCATGAAGAGAAAATGTCTTAAAATAGTGGGTACCTTAAGAAGATTTGGTGTCATTTAAGTCAATGTTAATTACCTGAGATACCTTGGCTGGCAATAGCCTGATATTTTAGCAAACACCTGAGTGTTTTAAGTTATCCTTTCTGTCACTTTGCAGAGGCTGTCTCTTATCCTTTTTTATATTCCACCTTTCCTAGCTGCTCTAAGAATTCTCCTCTCCAGTTTTATCACGGAAGGTTTTCTCTTAGGATGCGTCCTCTTGATCAGAGCTGAATAATTCTGAGGTCTGTTTGCAAAGTTATTTCAGTTACCATATTCCTGGAGATAACGAGCGGTGAGATTTCTTCCTCAAAATGTTGAGTCTTGGAAAAGCAACAAGCATATGTCAGTTTGGAGGCTTTCTCTGCATTAACATTTCTTTCCCCATTGAAACCAGACTCCCTGGAATATACTTTCAACTTTATTTTGCAATTCTCAGAGTGCTAGAAAACTTTGTTCTTCTTGTAAAATTGATACAGTTGTTAACTGGTGGTGTAGTGGGAAGTCTCTGCTGCCCAGTGAAATTCATTGATTGGTCTTTGTATTAGTTTTCTATTGCTGCTGTAATAAATTACCACAAACCTAGTGGCTTAGAACAGCACAAATTTATCATCTTTATTATTTATTCTTATCTTACAGTTCTGTAAGTCAGAAGTCTACATGGGTCTCAATGGGCTAAAAAATCACAGCGTCGGCAGGTCTGTGCCGTTTCAGGAGCCTCTAGAGAAGAATATGTTTCCTTGACTTTTTTTTTTTTTTTTTAAAGACTTTTTTTTTTTTTTTTGCGGTACGCGGGCCTCTCACTGTTGTGGCCTCTCCCGTTGCGGAGCGCAGGCTCAGCGGCCATGGCTCACAGGACTAGCCACTCCGCGACATGTGGGATCTTCCCGGACCGGGGCACGAACCCGTGTCCCCTGCATCGGCAGGCAGACTCTCAACCACTGCGCCACCAGGGAAGCCGAAGACTTTATTTTTTAAGAGCAGTTTCAGGTTCAGAGCAAAACTAAGAGGAAGGTGTGGAAGTGTCCCATTTACCCCTGGACCCCACACATGCTTAGCTGCCTTCCCCGTGTACACCCCCAACAGTGTGGTACGTCTGTTACAGTCCGGGAGACTACAGTGACATGTCCGTATTCTTCAAAGTCCTGTAGTGTACATTACAGTCCACTCTTGGTGTTGTACATGCTATGATTTTGGACAAATGTATCCACCATTATAGTACCACGAAGAGTGTTTTCACTGCCCTAAAAATCCTCTGGGCTCTGCCTGTTAGCCCCCTCCCACACTCCTGGCAACCACTGATCTTTTTACTGTTTCTGTGGTTTTGCTTTTCCCAGAATGTCATATAGTTGGAATGTGCATTTAAGGTTCCTCCAGGTCTTTTCATGATTTGATAGCTCATTTCTTTGTAGCCATGAGCACTGTGCCTTTTCTGTATGTTCCACAGTTGGTTTATCCATTCACCTACTGAAGGACATCTTGGTTGCTTCCAAGTTTGGGCAATTACGAATAAAGGTGTTATAAAACATCCACATGTATGTTTTTGTATAGACAGAAGTTTTTAGTTCCTTTGGGTAAATACCAAGGAGCACGATTGCTGGATCGTATGGTAAGAGTATGTGTAGTTTTGTAAGAAATTGCCAAACTGTCTTCCAAAGTGGCTGCACCATTTTGCGTTCCCACCAGCAATGAATGAGAGTTCCTATTGCTCCACATTCTCACCGGCATTTGGTGCTGTCATTATCAATGTTCCAGATTTTGGCCATTTCTAATGGTGTGTAGTGGTATCTGTGTTTTAATTTACATTTCCCTGATGACATGTGATGTGGAGGATCTTTTCCTATGCTTATTTGCCATCTGTGTATATTCTTTGAAGTGTTTGTTAAAGTCTTTGGCCCATTTTTATTTTTCTTATTGTTGAGCTTCAAGGGTTCTTTGTATATGTTGGACAATAGTCCTTTATCAGATACATCTTTTGCAAATATTTTCTCCCAGTGTGTGGCTTGTCTTCTCCTTCTCTTGACATTGTCTTCCGCACAGCAGAGGTCTTTAAATTTAGTGAAGTCCGATTATCAATTATTTCTTTCATGGACTGTGCCTTTGGTGTTGTATCTGAATAGGCATCACCATACCCAAGGTTATCTCCAGGATGCAAACTAGTAAGACGATTATCAGGGCTTTCACTTACTCAGAAATTGGAGTTTATTTTTCTTGCTGCTTTCATTTATGTCGTTATCCAACATTACTTATGTTTCCTAGGTATTAAGCGGTGGCTGGGAGGGAATTGGTTAACTCGGGGAGTCTTTGCCTTCTCCAGTTCACTCTCATAGACCTGGAGTGTTCTGCAGTGCTTGTTTCACACTGTTTCTCCTTGACTCTGCATCAGCTGACAGTTCACAGAGCATCTGGGCAAGGGCCTGCCTGTTTATAAGATGCTCAGTCACCACAGGTTATCAGTGCTGTCACTAGTTATTCCTTTTGCAAATGGCGATTTAAAAAAAAAATCATCTTCTCAATAGCATGATGTATTGGGTTGTTTGCTGGAGTTGACGATGTTTAGTCTGAGGGCTGCTGTTGAGACTGTAACATAGGTAAAGGAAGGTGTGTGGCTGGGGGCTGGAGGTGGCCTTTCACAAATGGCTAAGCTTGGCCCAGTGTTTATGAAAGAAGATGAAAAACATTAACTTACCTGAACTTAAACGCATAGTCTGAGAAAGAGGTAGAAAATACTCACTAGATTTTAGGGGACCACAGCAAAGTGAAAGCTCGTCACGTGATAAGGCTCTTAATTTAATCAGAATTTCACTGCATAGAGAAACTAGAGATTATCTTCCGAGTTTCCAGCCTCTGGGCCACGTGGAAATCGGACCGTTACACAAATACGGGAACTAGTCTTCTTAAAATTTTTCAGAAAATAAAACTCTATCCTTTCCTCTGATAATCTGCTTAGCTCTGTGAGTTTTCCCAGTGAGGTATGTAGTTAAGTAACTTTAATCTCCAGAAGGAAGTATGAGTTTTGGTGGAGTTTTTAATGCATTTGGACACTGAAGATGCTGGAAAGCACACCTGGCCACAACATATTTATGAAAGTCGTCTTCAGAACCCTCAGCTCCTTTTTATCTGCAGAGGTATGTCTCTTATCAAGGAAGTGGTGGAGGGCTTCTGCCCTGGGTGGTTTCCACTTTCTCCAACACAGGGAGCCCCCAGGACCAGGGGTTGCTCCTCTCACGCCCATTGGTTTGGGGCTCTACCTGTGCTCGTCGTGTGTAAGGCAGAGCCCACTTCGGTGGGTTCTCTGTGATGACTCGTCAATTTCCTGAATGGAGGCTTGCCCACTTGCCAGCTGGTTGCCTTTGTTGTCTGAATGGAGAACTTCTGGGGATTCATTAAAATCAAACTGTGCACATTTGTCTGGAGTTGGTTCTAGATTTGCATGCAGCGGAGTGGGTACGAGGTCGGCTCGGTGAAAAAGGTATTGGAATTTTTGTACTTTGATCCATTCTCTTTTTATGGCTTGATTGAACCATTTTGCTCCCTCGCTCAAAGAGAGGTCTTTCTCTGAGAATGTTCAGGTGAAGTATTAGTCCTTTAAAAGGCTTAAAATGAATGTTTACTACCACAGCAAGGACTGTACCATTTTAAACTCTTGCGTTGTAAATCACACCCAGGATCCTCCGCAGGTGGGCCTCTTGCCTGCATTAGACTAACTGCTGTGTTGCAGGAAAGTGTGGTGTTTGCTCAGAGTTCCCTGAGCAATATGCGAGTAGCTAAGATAAGTCTTTTTCCTTTCTCAAAATATTCTGTCTCCCTCACTACCCCCTCTCAGAAAATCTAGAAGAAAATGAGGAGGTGAAAAAAGCAGGGCTAGAAGATATTTAATAATCCTTCCTTCATTCTTTTTAATCAGATTGTTGAATACTCAGTACCGTCTGGGGTAAAAATGAAAGTTTTACTTTTCTTTCGTCACCATTTTCAAAGGGCTTCGTTGAGTCTTCCTTTGCCATCTTTTAATGGTGTCTTGGGCTGTAGGCCATAATTCTCCGGTGAGCTATGACATAAAAAAGTCAAGTCTAGTTGAAACTTCAGTCTCTATTCAATTTAGCCTTTATGTCTCCTCCCCTCCCCCACTTGTCCCCTCTGGCTGAGTAGGGGACACACTCAGCTCTTTCGCCCATTCCACCCTCCCTTTTCTGCACTGCTTTCTCCTCTCGGTTGTCACTGCTTCGAAAACACTAACTGGCTGCCAGCGTCCTCTTTGGTGGGGACCCTGCTGGGACTCTCTGAAGAGTTCTGATCCAGCCCCTTCTTCCCTTCACCTGGGCGGGTGGGCAGGAGGTCCTCAGGAGTAGGACCGTGGCAGGATGGCTTGGTTTTGGCTGCCTTCCCCTTGACTCCTTTGGCAAACCAAGCGTGAGTGTGTATACAGGCTCTACGGCCGCTCCTTCTCTCCACGCTGCTGTGTCTCCCCAGTTCTCTTCTCCTTGCTCAGGGAGTTAGGAGTAGGCTGATAAAGTTGATACATTTGCCCCATAAGCAGATAAACATGTGGAGTGAGATGCCCACCTTTCCTCCTTACAGGCACCTCTGATGTGTTAAGTGATGCTCTGGGAGACTTCTGTAGTTGGCTTGGTATTGGGGCTGTCCCAGCACATTCTCTGGACCAGTAATTCACCATTGAAGATTGTTTGACCTTCTGCACCCACACCCTCGAATTTTGTTCATATAGGTAAGGGTCGAGGGAGTCATAGGTCATGACTGGTGCTAGTAGAGTGATTGTGGTAAGTTATTAATAAGGGTTGGAGTGGCTGACCTCTAATATTTGCAGCACTCTTTAGAATACGTGGTTTCTGATGCCTGTCTGTCCTTGCCTTAGCATCCTGGGAACCAATTCTGGAGTAACAGGAAGAGATCCACTCAATGTCTGCTGATACAGGCATGCATCTCCATGTAGAACTACTTCTGGGCAAGTTACCTAGGGAATATCATGAAACATAACCCTTGGCCTTTGAGGATCATATTACATTTTAATTTAAGGAAATAAAAATAGAAACATAGGAAATATTAAATAGCTGTATCAGGCATCGTGTGATGAATTGTTCAAATAAATGTAATTGAGGATAAATGGTGCAGTAATTGAGGATAATGGTGCAGTGGTGCAGTGTCCACTGGATTAGCCCACCAGGACCACATCTCTGACCTGTTACAAGGGCTGTGGCAGGGGGTGAGTGAGGAGGTGACTGTGTGGGGTGCCTTCCAGCTGTGCTGTGCAGCCGCTAGCTGTGCTCTACAGACTATGAGGAATGGGAGGAGTGAAAGAGGAAATGTGAAAAGGTACTAATGCACAGTTTTTTTTGTTTTTGTTTGTGGTACGCGGGCCTCTCACTGCTGTGGCCCCTCCCGTTGCGGAGCACAGGCTCCGGATGCGCCGGCTCAGCGGCCATGGCTCACGGGCCCAGCCGCTCTGCGGCATGTGGGATCCTCCCAGACCGGGGCACGAACCCGCGTCCCCTGCATCGTCAGGCGGACTCCCAACCACTGCGCCACCAGGGAAGCCCCCTAATGCACAGTTTTAAGACTAACTTGATTTAAAAATAAAAAAAGCAAGCTGAATTTTGAAATATTATTACATTCTCGGTTGCAACTTTTTCGGCGGGGGAGAGGGGTCTGTCATACTTGCGAAGGTGCGAATGAGAAATGTACCTTTGAGAACTGCTTTTCCTTTTTAATAGAAATTGCAAGGAGCTTGCTGTTTGCTCACTGCTTTTCTTGCCTGTCTCTGTTACCAGGTGTATTCCTATGCGGTGTACTGATTCATTTTTCACTGTATTTAATTGATAGGGAATGAAAAATGCCCACCCTCTTTGGTAATGGTCCTGCTAAAATTGTCACTGTGCTTGGGTTTTCGGATACGGTTGGTGGTTTTGCCCCCGGTTTGCGGCTTGCTGCATTCTCAGCCTCCTTCCCCCAGTCTGATTTGTCTTCTGTGACCCATGCCCAACATGCTTATCACCTCTCCTTTCACTTGATACAGTCTTCACTGTCCTTCCTAAAAAAGCTGTCACTGGTTTCGCTGAGTCTGCCCCACTACAGTGCAGCAGAGACAGTGTATGAATTCGGGGTGTTGATGGACTTAGTAGCATGTACCTTTTACTCTTCCGCTTTCTTTTCTTTTTGTAAGCTCCTGGTCTTTCTGTCCTTTCCTTTTTGTTTCTTAGAGAATTATTAGAGGCTACTCTCTTCATTGTTGTCATCTTTTATATAAAACAGCCTTTGGGTCATATTCCAGTATTATATCCAGATTACCTTAAAGACAAACCAAGCTGCTGCTCAGTAACCTCTCTAAGCCTAGAATTGAATTTATGACATTCATTAAATCACCATGTTTTAAGGACTCGAGATTTATCTTAGTGGCCTTGGACTTCAAGTTGTGTGTTGAGTGATAAGGAAAGGACATTTTTTTCCCCCTTTTATTCTCTACTGTATTACTACTGTTGAAGCTGGAAGGTTCATTAAGTTTAAGCTTACCTTAAAGGGAGTCTATCTCAGCCATTACCCCGACAATACCCTTGATGTCCTCAATAGTATTTCAGGGACCTTTCCTCTGTCCCTCAAAAGTCAGCTATTATTATTTACTGACATTCCTACCTAACTCAGAAGAAAGGAGCCACATAAAAATGATACACTTTAAACAGCCTATGGATACATTTAGTGGCCTGTGGAGCTGCTCTCAAGGAAAGTGGAAGGTGGACTGTGGACACCGTCTCTGCACTCGCCCCACGGCCTTGCTCCAGCTTGCCGATAACACCCAGAAAAGAGCGTGTACAGTTGTCTGGAACCCTAATTTTTGTGACTGCTGCCCAGGGGACACCTTCAGATTGTCTGGCTCAGGTAGCCAGCAGGGCTTACACTTGTGGCCCCTCAGAATTGTATATATGTGTATACTTTTAAAAGCTGCTGCCTGAGGGTCTGGCTTCTAGTCAGCATGAGCCTAGGTGCTGAGATCCTCCCCTTTGGGACACTGACAGGTCTTGGCACACCCTCAACATCTGGGAGCCATTAAAAATATAATAGGCTGCTTGGTCAAGCACAGAGGTTTAAGAGATGAAGAGCCGGGGCATGGCTGGGCAAAATAGTTCATCTCCTACTCCTTCAAGATGGCGGAGATGGTTGTTTCATCTTCTGTATACACAGAAAGTCAAGCAACATAAAGAAACAGAGGAATATGTTAATGAAAGAACAAGATAAAACCTCAGGGGGGTACCAAAAACCTCAATGAAATGGAGATAAGTTAATTTACCTGATAAAGGGTTTGAAGTAATGGTCATAAAGATGCTTACTGAACTGAGGAGATGAATGGATGAACACAGTGAGAACTTCAACAAGGAGACAAAAAATATATGAAAGTACCAAGTAGAAGTCCCAGAGTTGACAAATACAATAATTGAACTGAAAAATAGAGTGGGTCAGTAGTAGACTAGATGAAACAGAAGAAAGGACCACTCAAGTCAAAGACAAGGCAGTGGAACTGACCCAATCAGAGCAGCAAAATGAAAAAAGAATGAAAAAATGTGAAGATAGCTTACGGGACTTATGGGGCAACATCATACAGACTAACATTTGCATCATAGGACTCCCAGAAGGAGAAGAGAGAGAAAGGGGCAGAAATCTTATTTGAAGAAATAATGGCTGAAAACTTCTCTAACTTGGAGAAGGAAACAGACATCCAGATTCAGGAAGCCCAGGAAATTTCAAATACCCAAAGAGACCCACACCAAGACATGATACAATTAACTTGTCAAAAGTTAAAGACAAGTTGAAAATATTAAATGCAACAGGAGAAATCAACTTTTTACATACAAAGGAACTCCCATAAGACTCTCAGACGATTTTTCAGCACAAATTTTGCAGGCCATAAGGGAGTGGCACAATTAATTCAAAGTGCTGAAAGAAAAAAAACCTTCCAACCCCAAATAGTCTACCTGACAAAGTTATCATTCAGAACTGAAGGATAGATTAAAAAGTTTACCACCCAAGCAAAAGCTAAAGGAGTTCATCACCACTAAACTGGCTGTATAAGAAATGTATAAGGGACTTGTTTAAGCTGAAAAGAAAGAACACTGTAAACAGTAACAAGAACACATATGAAAGAATAGATCTCTCTGAAAAAAGTAAATATGCATTAAAGGTAGTGGGTTAATTATAAAGCTAGTTTGAAGATTAAAGAAGAAGTAGTTTTTTAAAAAACCCCATGATTACAATAGTTAGAGATTCACAAGATAAAAATGTAAAATGTGAGATCAAAAACATAAAATGTGGTGGGGGAGAGTAAAAATGTTGAGCTTTAGAATGGAATCAATTTTAAATTGTTATTAACTTAAAATAGACTGCTATAAGTTGTTATATGTAAGTCTCATGGTAACCACAAAGCAAAAACCTATACTAAGTACAAATGATCAAGAGAAAGGAATACAAGCATACCATTAAAGAAAGTCATCAAACAACAAAAAAGAGCAAGAGAAGAAATGAACAGAGAGGAGCTACAAAAACAGCTACAAAACAATTAACAAAATGGCAATAAGCACATACCCATCAATAATTACTTTAAGTATAAATGGTCTAAATCCTCCTGTCAAAAGACATAGAGTGATGGAATGGATAAAAAACAAGACTCACCTATATGCTGCCTACAAGAGACACAATTTAGGTGTAAGGAAACACACACACTGAAAGTGAGGGGATGGAAAAAGATACTCCATGCAAATAGAAACCAAAAGAAATCTGGAATAACTATACTTAGACAAAGTAGACTTTAAAATAAAGAAATAAGAAAAGTCTCAAACAGCCTAACTTGACACCACAGAAAACTAGAAAAAGAAGAACAAATAGGCCCAGAGTTAGTAGAAGGAAGGAAATAATAAAGATTAGGGCAGAAATGAATGAAATAGAGACTGAAATGACAATAGAAAAGGTCAATGAAACTAAGAGCTAGTTCTCTAAAAAGAAACAAAACTCACAACCCTCTAGATAGATTCACCAAGAGAAAAGGAGATAGAACTCAAATAAATAAAGTCATAAATGAAAGAGGAGACATTACAACTGGTATCAAACAAATATGAAGGATCATAGAGACTACTATGAACAAGTATATGCCAAGAAGTTGGACAACATGGGAGAAATGGATAAATTCCTAGAAACATACAACTTGCCAAGCCTAAATCAAGATGAAATAGAAAATCTGAACAGACCAATTACTAGCAAGGAGATTGAATCAGTAATCAAAAACCTCCCAACAAACAGAAGTCCAGGATCAGATTGCTTTGCTGGTGAATTCTACCAAACATTGAAAAAAGAATTAATACCAATCTTTCTTTAAGTCTTCCAAAAAATAAAAGAGAGGGGAATACTTCCAAACATATTTTATGAGGCCAGCATTACCCTGGTACCAAACCCAGAAAAGGATGCCACAAAAAAGAAAATCACAGGCCAGTATTCCTGATGAACATAAATGTAAGAGTCCTCAACAAAATATTAACAATCTAAATTCAGCAATACATTAATGATCAAGTTGGATTTATCCCAAAGATGCAAGAATGGTTCAACCTCTGCAAATCAGTCAATGTCATATGCCATATTTACAAAAAATAAGTCATATGATCATCTCAGTAGATGCAGCATAGATCTCAGTAAATACAGAAAAAGCATTTGACAGAATTAAACATCCATTTATGATTAAAAAATCTCAACCAAGTGGGTATAATGGGAACATACCTCAACATAATAAAGGCCATAAAAGACAGGCCCACAGGTAACATCATACTTAACAGTGAAACGCTGAAAGCTTTTTCTCTAAGATCAGGAAGAACACAAGGATGTCTACTCTTCCACTTTTATTCAACACCGTATTGGAAGTCCTAGGGAGAACAGTTAGGCAAGAAAAAGGAAATAAAAGGCATTCAAATTGGAAAGGAAGGAGTAAAACTCACTATTTGCAGATGACATGATATATGTAGAAAACTGTAAAGACTCCATCAAAAATTGTTAGAACTAATAAATTCAGTAAAGTTGCAGGATACAAAATCAGTACACTAAAACCTGTTACATTTCTTTATGCTAATAACAAAATGTCAGAAAGAGAAATAAAATCCCATTTATAATTGTATCAAAAAGAATAAAATACCTAGGAATAAATTTAACCAAGGAGGTGAAAGTCCTGTCTATTGAAAAGCACAAGATGTTAATGAAATAGAAGATGCAAATAAATTGAAAGATATCCTGTGCTCATGGATTGGAAGAATTAATATGGTTAAAACGTCTGTACTATCCAAAGCAATATACAAAATCAGTGCAATTCTTATCAAAATTCCAATGATATTTTTCACAAAAATGGAAGAAACAATTCTAAAATTTGTATGGAAGAACAAAAGAACCCAAAGAGCCAAAGCAATCTTGAGAAAGAAGAACAAAGCTGTTGGTATTGTGTTCCCTGATTTCAAATGATCTTACAAAGCTGTCATAATTAAAACAGTATGGTATTGGCATTAAAACAGACCCATAGATCAATGGAACAGGATGGTCAGTTAATTTGCAGCGTACGAGCCAAGAATACATAATGTGGAAAGGACAGTCTTTTCAATACAAAAGCAAGAATAAACAAGTGGAACTATGTCAAACTAAAATGCTTCTGTACAGCAAAGCAAACCATCATCAAAATGAAAAGGCAACCTACTGAATGGGAGAAAATAATTGTAAGTCATACACAGGCATACCTAGTTTTATTTTGCTTTGCTTTATTGTGCTTCACAGATATTGCATTTTTTACAAATTAAAGTTTGTGGCAACCCTGCATTGTCAGATGATGGTTAGCATTTTTTTAACAATAAAGTCTTCTCTAATTAAGGGAGGTGTATTGCTTTAGACATAATGTTATTGCACACTTAATAGACTACTGTATAAACATAATTTTCATATGCACTGGGAAACCAAAAAATTTGTATGACTTGCTGTATTGCAATATTCACTTTACTGTGGTGGTCTGGAACTGAACCTGCAGTATCTCCAAGTTTTGACCATACCTGATGAAGGGCTAATAATATCCAAAATGTACAAAGAACTCATAAAACTCAATAGCAAAAAAAAAATCCCATTAAGAAATGAGCAGAAGAACTGAATAGACAATTATCCAAAGATGTCTTATAGATGGCCAAAAGGTGTGTGAAAAGATGCTAAACATCATCAGTCATTAGGGAAATGCAAACCAAAACCATAATGAGACCAAACCAAAACCAAAATCTTACACCTGTCAGAATGGCTGTTATCCAAAAGACAAGAAATGGCAAGTGTTCTTGAGAATGTTGAGAAGACATTCTTGTGCACTGTTGGTGGGAATGTAAATTGATGCAGCCATTATGGAAAATATCATGGAGCTTCCTCAAAAAATAAAAAAATAGAACTACCATATGATTCATCAATTCCAGTTCTGGGTTTTCATCTGAAGAAAATGAAACTAATAATTCAAAAATATGTATGCACCTCCATATTCATAGCAGCATTTTTTACAGTAGTCAAGATATGAAAACAATCTTCTAAGTGCCCATCAATGGATGAATGGATAAAGAAGATGTGGTATATACATGCAACAGTACATTATTCAGCCATAAAAAGAATGAAATCTTGGTATTTGTGACAACATTTGCGACTTTGAGGGCATTATGCTGAGTGAAAAAGTCAGACAGAAAAAGACAAAGACCACATGATCTTTCTTATAGGTGGAATCTAAAGCAAACAAACAAATAACAAGGTCAAAGATACAGAGAACTGACCGATGGTTGCAAGAGCTGGAGAGGGTTAGAAGTTGATGAACTATGGTTCTGTTTTGTTTTATGGGTTTAAATAAATTGAATGGAAAATTTAAAGATAATGACTTGAGTCAAAGAAGAATAAATAAACAGTGCATTTTAACACGTTGCGGCTTTAAAACAGCCTCTCCAGAGAAAGGTATAAGAATTTTTATAAAATGCTGAGATCCCCATTCTAGGGGATTTCGATACTGGTTAATCTGCACCCTCCTGAGCTCACTTAAAAAATGGAAATTAGAACCCTCTAGTTTTCAAGTATACATAATCTGCCAAAATTACAAGGTCAGAAATTTGGAGAACGTAAAAATCTTCACAAAGTAGTAGGATGTGCTTTTTTATTATTATTATTAAGAAGATGATTTTATTTTGAAATACATGTACACTAAATAAATTCCTCTCAGATACATAAAACAGAACCTAAAAAAATGACAAGAAAAATAAATAGTTGTTGACTTTAACAAATCATCCTCATATAAGATTAAATAAATATCAAATTTATAAATTTTGATAACATGATTAACAGTTTAAATATATGTAATGAATAAATGAATAGAGAATACAAATTTTTTTAATTCAAACAGAAAGTCACAAAAATTATAATCGTACTCATCAGTTCACTCACTCCCATGTAATTTTTTTTATCTTGATCTTTTGTTAGCACTTTTATGAATTCATCAGTTTTCCATTCGAGTTCTGAAAATGCTTATTCATTCAGTTCAGCAATATAGTCAGTTACCAGAAACCTGTACTTGTTGGAGTCTTTTCCATGAATTCCTTGAAGATGAAACCCTTTTATAGGAACATATTTGCAAAAGCATCAGACTTCACACAGAACTGTCTGTAAATGACAAAAGATTTAAAAATGGCCACGGTTAAAGATCTGATGAAAGTTCATAATAATTCAGTTGACAAGGAAATTTAGTTATTTCTGAGATATACATTTTAAAGTAATAACTAGAATTATGACATAACATTATACCAGAAAATATAAGATTTTTAGAAATTTCATGTAATGTCTGAAACATTATATTAACATTCCATACAAATAACCCAAAGAAACTTTATTATTAGTTGTTTTGTTTGTTTGTTTGTCTATACTGCAGGTTCTTATTGGTCATCAGTTTTATACACATCATTGTATACATGTCAATCCCAATTGCCCAATTCAGCACACCACTATCCCCACCCAGCCATGGTTTTCCCCGCTTGGTGTCCATATGTTTGTTCTCTACATCTGTGTCTCAACTTGTGCCCTGCAAACCAGTTCAACTATACCATTTTTATTTAATATATGATATACGATATTTGTTTTTTTCTTTCTGACTTCACTCTCCATGACAGTCTCTAGATCCATCCACATCTCAACAAATGACTCAATTTCGTTCCTTTTTATGGCTGAGTAATATTCCATTGTATATATGTACCACATCTTCTTATTCCATTCGTCTGTCGATGGGCATTTAGGTTGCTTCCATGACCTGACAGCTGTAAATAATGCTGCAATGAACAATGGGGTGCATGTGTCTTTTTGAATTATGGTTTTCTCTGGGTATATGCCCAGTAGTGGGATAGCTGGATCATATGGTAATTCTATTTTTAGTTTTTTAAGAAACCTTCATACTGTTCTCCATAGTGGCTGCATCAATTTACATTCCCACCAGCAGTGCAAGAGGGTTCCCTTTTCTCCACACCCTCTCCAGCATTTGTTGATTATAGTTTTTCTGATGACGACCATTCTAACTGGTGTGAGGAGGTACCTCATTGTAGTTTTGATTTGCATTTCTCTAATAATTAGTGATGTTGAGTAGCGTTTCATGTGCTCTTGGCCATCTGTATATCCTCCTTGGAGAAATGTCTATTTAGGTCTTCAGCCCATTTTTGGATTGGGTTGTTTGTTTTTTTAATATTGAGCTGCATGAGATGTTTATATATTTTGGAGATTTAATCCTTTCTCCGTTGATTCGTTTGCAAATACTTTCTCCCATTCTGATGGTTGTCTTGTTTATGATTTCCTTTGCTTTGCAAAAGCTTTGAAGTTTCATTAGGTCCCATTTGTTTATTTTTGCTTTTGTTTCCATTACTCTAGGAGGTGGATCAAAAAATACCTTGCTGTGATTTATGTGAAAGAGTGTTCTTCTTATGTTTTCCTCTAAGAGTTTGATAGTGTCTGGTCTTACGTTTAGGTCTCTAATCCATTTTGAGTTCATTTTTGTGTATGGTGTCAGGGAGTGTTCTAATTTTATTCTTTTACATGTAGCTGTCCAGTTTTCCCAGCACCACTTATTGAAGAGACTGTCTTTTCTCCATTGTATATCCTTGCCTCCTTTGTCTTAGGTTAGTTGACCATAGGTGCGTGGGTTTATATCTGGACTTTCTATCCTGTTCCATTGATGTATGTGTCTGTTTTTGTGCCAGTACCATATTGTCTTGATTACTGTAGCTTTGTAGTGTAGTCTGAAGTCAGGGAGTCTGATTCCTCCAGCTTCGTTTTTTTCCCTCAAGACTGCTTTGGCTATTCGGGGTCCTTTGTGTCTCCATACAAATTTTAAGATTTTTTGTTCTAGCTCTGTAAAAAATGCCATTGGTAATTTGATAGGGATTGCATTGAATCTGTAGATTGCTTTGGGTAGTATAGTCATTTTCTCAGTATTGATTCTTCCAATCCAAGAACATGGTATATCTCTCCATCTGTTTGTATCATCCTTAACTTCCTTCATCAGTGTCTTATAGTTTTCTGCATACCGGTCTTTTGTCTCCCTAGGTAGGTTTATTCCTAGGCATTTTATTATTTTTGCTGCAATGGTAAATGGCAGTGTTTCCTTAATTTCTCTTTCATATATTTCATCATTAGTGTATAGGAATGCAAGAGATTTCTGTGCATTAATTTTCTATCCTGCAACTTTACCAAATTCATTGATTACCTCTAGTAGTTTTATGGTGGCATGTTTAGGATTCTCTATGTATACTATCATGTCATCTGCAAACAGTGACAGTTTCACTTTTTCTTTTCCAATATGTGTTCCTTTTTATTTCTTTTTCTTCTCTGATTGCCGTGGCTAGGACTTCCAAAAGTATGTTGAATGATAGTGGTGAGAGTGGACATCCTTGTCTCGTTCCTGATCTTAGAGGAAATGCTTTCAGTTTTTCACCATTGAGAACGATGTTGGCTGTGGGTGTGTCATATATGGCCTTTATTATGTTGAGGTAGATTCCCTCCCTGCCCACTTCTGGGCAGTTTTTATCATAAATGGGTGTTAAATTTTGTCAAAAGCTTTTTCTGCATCTATTGAGATGATCATGTGGTTTTTAGTCTTCAACTTGTTAATATGGTGTATCACATTTTTTAATTTGCGTATATTGAAGAATTCTTGCATCCCTGGGATAAATCCCACTTGGTCATGGTGTATGATCCTTTTAATGTGTTGTTGGATGCTGTTTGCTAGTATTTTGTTGAGTATTTTTGCATCTATATTCAGTGATAGTGGTCTGTAATTTTCTTTTTTTGTAGTATCTTTGTCTGGTTTTGGTATCAGGGTGATGGTGGCCTCATAGAATGAGTTTGGGAGTGTTCCTTCCTCTGCAATTTTTTGGAAGAGTTTGAGAAGGATGGGTGTTAGCTCTTCTCTAAATGTTTGATAGAATTCACCTGTGAAGCCATCTGGTCCTGGAGTTTTGCTTGTTGGAAAATTTTTAATCACAGTTTCAATTTCATTACTTGTGATTGGTCTGTTCATATTGTCTATTCCTTCCTGGTTCAATCTTGGAAGGTTATACCTTTCTAAGATTTGTCCATTTCTTCCATGTTGTCCATTTTATTGGCATAGAGTTGCTTGTAGTAGTCTCTTAGGATGCTTTGTATTTCTGCGGTGTGTGTTGTAACTTCTCCTTTTTCATTCCTAATTCTATTGATTTGAGTCTTCTCCCTTTTTTTCTTGATGAGTCTTGCTAATGGATTATCAATTTTGTTTATCTTCTCAAAGAACCAGCTTTTAGTTTTATTTCTGCTGTTGTTTTCTTTGTTTCATTATTTATTTCATTTATTTCTGATCTGATCTTTATGATTTCTTTCCTTCTGCTAACTTTGGGTTTTGTTTGTTCTTCTTTCTCTAGTTCCTTTAGGTGTAAGGTTAGATTGTTTATTTGAGATTTTTCTTATTTCTTGAGGTAGGCCTGTATAGCTATAAACTTCTCTCTTAGAACTGCTGTTGCTGCATCCCATAGGTTTTGGATCGTCGTATTTTCATTGTCATTTATCTCTAGGTATTTTTTGATTTCGTCTGATTTCTTCAGTGATCTCTTGGTTACTTAGTAACGTATTGTTTAGCCTCCATGTGTTTGTGTTTTTTACATTTTTTTCCCTGTAATTGATTTCTAATCTCATAGCGTTGTGGTCAGAAAAAGTGCTTGATATGATTTCAGTTTTCTAAAATTTACTGAGGCTTGATTTGTGACCCTGATGTGATCTATCCTGGAGAATGTTCTGTGTGCACTTGAGAAGAAAGTGTAATCTGCTGTTTTTGAATGGAATATCCTATAAATATCAATTAAATCTATGTGGTCTATTGTGTAATTTAAAACTTCTGTTTATTTATTTATTTTCCTTTTGGATGATCTGTCCTTTGGTGTAAGTGAGGTGTTAAAGTCCCCCACTATTATTGTGTTACTGTCGATTTCCTCTTTTATAGCTGTTAGCAGTTGCCTTATGTATTGAGGTGTTCCTATGTTGGGTGCAGATATATTTATAATTGTTATATCTTCTTCTTGGATTGATCCGTTGATCATTATGTAGTGTCCTTCCTTGTCTCTTGTAACATTCTTTATTTTAATGTCTATTTTATCTTATATGAATATTGCTACTCCAGCTTTCTTTTGATTTCCATTTGCATGGAATAGCTTTTTCCATCCCCTCACTTTCAGTTTGTATGTGTCCTTAGGTCTGAAATGGGTCTCTTTTAGACAGCATATATATGGGACTTGTTTTTGTATCCATTCAGCAAGCCTGTGTCTTTTAGTTGGAGCATTTTATCCATTCACGTTTAAGGTAATTATCGATATGTATGTTCCTATGACCATTTTCTTAATTGCTTTGGGTTTGTTTTTGTAGGTCCTTTTCTTCTCTTGTGTTTCCCACTTAGAGAAGTTCCTTTAGCATTTGTTGTAGAGCTGGTTTGGTGATGCTGTGTTCTGTTAGCTTTTGCTTGTCTGTAAAGCTTTTGATTTCTCCATCGAATCTGAATGAGATCCTTGCCGGGTAGAGTAATCTTGGTTGTAAGTTGTTGCCTTTCATCACTTTTAGTATATCATGCCACTCCCTTCTGGCTTGTAGAGTTTCTGCTGAGAAATCAGCTGTTAACCTTATGGGACTTCCCTTCTATGTTATTTGTCATTTTTCCCTCGCTGCTTTCAATAATTTTTGTCTTTAGTTTTTGCCAATTTGATTACTGTGTGTCTTGGCATGTTTCTCCTTGGGTTTATCCTATATGGGACTCGCTGCGCTTCCTGGACTTGGGTGGCTATTTCCCTTCCCATGTTAGGGAAGTTTTCAACTATAATCTCTTCCCGTGTTAGGGAAGTTTTCAACTATAATCTCTTCAAATATTTTCTCTGGTTCTTTCTCTCTCTTTTCTCCTTCTGTGACCCCTATAATGCAAATGTTGTTGTATTTAATGTTGTCCCAGAGGTCTCTTAGGCTGTCTTCATTTCCTTTCATCCTTTTTTCTTTAGTCTGTTCCGTAGCAGTGAATTTCACCATTCTGTCTTCCAGGTCACTTATCCGTTCTTCTGCCTCTGGTATTCTGCTATTGATGCCTTCTAGTGTAGCTTTCATTTCAGTTATTTTATTGTTCATCTCTGTTTGTTCTTTAATTCTTCTAGGTCTTTGTTAAACATTTCTTGCATCTTCTCGATCTTTGCCTCCATTCTTTTTCCGAGGTCCTGGATCATCTTCACTATCATTATTCTGAATTCTTTTTCTGGAAGGTTGCCTATCTCCACTTCATTTAGTAGTTTTTCTGGGGTTTTATCTTGTTCCTTCATCTGGTACATAGCCTTCTGCCTTTTCATCTTGTCTGTCTTTCTGTGAATGTGGTTTTTGTTCCACAGCCTGCAGGATTGTAATTCTTCTTGCTTCTGCTGTCTGCCCTCTGGTGGATGAGGCTATCTAAGAGGCTTGATGGGAGGGACTGGTGGTGGGTAGAGCTGGCTGTTGCTCTGGTGGGCAGAGCTCAGTAAAACTTTAATCCACTTTACTGTTGATGGGTGGGGCTGGGTTCCCTCCCTGTTGGTTGTTTGGCCTGAGGCAGGCCAACACTGGAGCCTACCTTTGCTTTTTGGTGCGGCTAATGGCAGACTCTGGGAGGGCTCACACCAAGGAGTACTTCCTAGAACTTCTGCTGCCAGGATCCTTGTCCCCATGGTGAAACAGAGCCACCCCCTGCCTCTGCAGGAGATCCTCCAACACTAGCAGGTAGGTCTGGTTCAGTCTCTATGGTGTCACTGCTCCTTCCCCTGGGTCCTGATGCGCACACTACTTTGTGTGTGCCCTCCAAGAGTGGAGTCTCTGTTTCCCCCAGTTCTGTCGAAGTCCTGCAATCAATTCCCACTAGGCTTCAATGTCTGATTCTCTAGGAATTCCTCCTCCCGTTGCTGGACCCCCAGGTTGAGAACCCTGACGTGGGGCTCAGAACCTTAACTCCAGTGGGTGGACTTCTGTGGTATAAATGTGAGTCACCCACCCAGCAGTTATGGGATTTGATTTTACTGTGATTGCGCCCCTTCTACTGTCTCATTGTGGCTTCTCGTTTGTCTTTGGATGTGGGGTATCTTTTTTGATGAGTTCCGGTGTCTGCCTGTCTATGATTGTCCAGCAGCTAGTTGTGATTCTGGTGTTCTCGCAAGAGGGAGTGAGAGCATGTCCTTCTACTCCGCCATCTTGGTTCATCCTCCAGGATGTGCTTTTGACAGCGGTGGTGGGAGAAACCAGGGAAAGGATTGCAAAAGGACTGTGGTGGTGTTAGCAGTGGCCTGCATCTTTGACGGTGGTGAAAAGTTATTCCTGCTTTGTGCTTTGACTTCATTGTAAGCTCATGCACCCCTTCTTGCTGCCTCACTCTTGCAAGGAGAATTTGCAGGGGAAATCCACATTTGCATTGCTTCCGTGTCTTAAGGTTTAGAAACAGCTGCAACACGACATAATCAAGCAGGGAAATATTGTTTAGTTATATCTAGGGGATTGTTTGTTTGCCTCTTTTCTGTACATACACACTTAATTGCTCCTATTACTATGGTTTATATTCATTTTCAATTAAAAAATTAGGACTCCAGATTAGGCTTATCACTATTAGTTATTGGTGCGTGGTTCTTTGCTATCAGTGACTAATACATAGAACTCCTCAGATTAATTCTATTTGCTCAACAATTTTTTTTCTTTTTTTCGTTTTCACCATATGTCAAGCACTGTGCTAGGGAGACAGAAATGAATAAAACAAGCCAAAAGATAAATGGAAACATACTCTGGTTTCTGAGTAGAAAGTGGCCTTTGAGCTATGTTTTGTATTTGTGGTCAGGATTCTGTAGTTGCAGATTGATTAGGTGGAGTTGGGCAGTGGGGGCCAGAGAGGTCGAAAGGGTAATAGCTCTTAACCATTTTCGGGATGGTTATAGACTTAAAAATCAGATTCAAGCTATGGGCTGCTCCCCCCCCCCACCCCAATGTGCATATTTAACAGCATTTTGCATGCAGTTTAAGTGGGTTTGCTGATGCTCAGAAACCCTTCGTAGACGCCGCAGGTCTCCTCGATTAGAAAGCAGGGAGCTAGAATTAGAATCCTTATAACCTGTTGTTACTGTTGTTGTTGTCTTTCTGTGAATGTCCAGGCTCCATTGTAACCCCTACCTTTGAACTGTGTTAACCTGAGTTGAAATATTAATTATGTCATAACATATTTGTTTGCTGTTTTGAATGTGCAAAAGGAAGATTGCTCACTTCTACCATAGAGTATAGGCTATGTGCAAATGCGATTTGTAAAGAGAGAACTCTTTGATAGGTAGGTAGGTAGATGATAGATAGATAGCGATAGGTAGGTAGATCGATGGGGTGATATTAACGCAGTGGCAGAACAGATGAATGGACACTGCCATAAGTGTTCAGAAAATAAGTTCTGTGCATTTGACCCCTTTGCAGTTTGAACTGCTTATTGCTCATTGAAACAATTAGGTATTTGTGAAAAATGGAGCAGTGAAGGATGTAAGCACTGGTTCAAGCCAGGATGCATGAAGAGAGATTTAAAATCCTCCAGTAAAACCCATGCATTTAAACACTGAATCCAGGTGCCCGCTGAAGCCCCATAAGCTTCAGTCAGTGGTCTCCACTGTAGGCCTTTGCCCAGGATCCATCCCCATTTGCTCTAGGTCTACTGCTTTCTTCCCTGACTCCATTCCCAGAGTCTTAGGTCGCACTCTGGCTTCTCAACTTACTTTTGGCTGATCTGGTTTTGGTGAGCCCCTTGGACTTCCTTCCTGAGTTGCTTTTGGTTCCTGCCTAATTCTCCCCTCTACTTTCCTCTCTGGATCTGTGTCCTCCTTTGTCAGAGAACAGAAACATCCCACACGGGCCAGTCCCCAGGTTCTCTATGGAAGGAGTGCTGGTGGACTTGGACATGTAATTCATGTAAAATTATGAATAGGCCCATAAGTGCTACATATGTGTTTTGAGAGTATGTCTCCTGTTAGAAATGGGGGAGTAAACGTTGTGAGAAAAAAAATACTTTTAAATTGTGTCATTTTAAACCAAGCAAGAGTTACTTAACTAGAGGAGCTTTGTGATGTTCGTGGAAAACAACGTATTGAATAGTGACTTGGAAAAGGGGGATTGGTGTCATGTGCCATAGAGATATTTAGAGGTACTAGAACGCAAGTGTTGGTTTAACCACATGATATACACGAATGACTTCTTATTTCTACCTTGCCTTTTTTCCAGAGAAGACTTGAGATAACTTAAAATAGGAAGACATCAAGTAGGAGAAATAAAATGAAACTAAAATGAGATTTTAAAACTATTTTGAGAGTGGAAAGAGAATTGGACCAGGAACCCAAAGTGATATAATTACAACCACTGAGAGGTAAATTTAGGTCTCAACTTCTTAGCAACCAGGAAATTATAGTAGTCTATGTAGTTCTCCTTTCCCGATAAAAGTAAACCTGTACCATTAAAAGATTATATAGAGAGGTAAGCTTTTGCTTGAAACTAAATTCAAGAGAAATTAATCTCATGGTTCTTTCTATAAAGAACCTTGGATAACAGAGCAGAAAACTCGACTCCCTGTATTTTTGCAAAAAGTGCAAGAAGTGTTGTTGAATTGTTTTTTTCTTAGATAGACCCTCCTTATAAGTCAAGGGCTTGTCCTCTTTGAATTACAGCATAAAGTTATCTCTTCAGGGGATAAACCAGGTTCAGGTTTATATTCTTTCTGCTCATCAGCTCAGAGAGGGCCCTGAGCTTCGGGAAGTTAAGGAGATGCTTTTGGCAGGGAGAGGATAGCAGTTAGTCCAAGTTAAGAGTCTGACAACCGGAGTGCTCCTTTGCAGCGCGTTGTTCAAAGAAAATTCTTATGTATAGATATTAGATGTGCAACTAGCACTGTTGCCATTCTCATAGGAATATTCAAGAAGCTGATCTGTACAGCACCCATATGGAGGAGTCCTCGTTTGCAAACCTGCTGCAGAGAAGGAACAAAAGGCCTCTAATACTTTCCCCCAAGTATTCAATTTATACTCCATGATTCTGAACCGTACAATACAGAAGAAGTGTTTTTAACTGGAGCAAAATTATTTCACAAGTAGATGTGATTAATGGCTTCCTCTTCTATAAGCCTAAGGTACATCCTTTAGAACTTTGATTATATTAAATGCTGTGGTTTCAATACATTTCCAAGAGTTTTGCTGGAGGGTCGGAAGGATTGCACACTTTTTATTTTAGCGTTAGCAAATGTTCATCACAAACACTCCATGTTGGTTTTAGAATCCTTTTTTTTTTTTTTTTTAAACAAAATCAAAAGAATCATCTGCTCTGGGAGACTCCTAGTGATTTCAATCCTGGCTTCTTCCTACCAAGCAGTAAGCTCCAGGCAGACAAGGACCAGGTCTGTTTTTTTATTTAAATTAAATTAAATGCTTAACTAAGCATTCAACTGTGTATATGATTAACATTCACTTTATTTTCTTATTGAGATACAATTAACATACACATTATATTAGTTATAGGTGTGGAGCATAATGATTCAATATTTGTGTTGCAAAATGATCGCCCCAGGAAGTCTAGTTAACATCCGTCACCACACATAGTTACAATTTTTTTCTTGTGATGAGAACTTTCAGGATCTACTCTTATCAACTTTCAGGTATACAGTACAGTATTATTAACTTTAGTTATCGAGATTAACTTTAGTCACCATGACTATAGGTCTGTTTTGTTCATGTCTGTATGTTCTGTGCCTCACACATTCCTGCCATTAGAAGAGCTTATTAAAACACTTGTTAAAAGGATAAATGAAGCAGATTCTTACCTTCCTCTATGCTGTGTTAGAAGGGCATGACACCACGAAATTTAAAAACCAAGGCATTATTTAGACGTATTAATGAAAGAGAAATTGGAAAGAATCCCTTCTGAGAGTGAAATCGATGTTAGGTTATATTAGGAGATATACTGTGTTTTCCATTTCGATTATACATAAAATATAAGGGGGCACGTGTATGGGACCTGTGCACCTTTATCAGGTAGCAGCTGCCATGTACTAAAAGAAAGCTCTTTTCACTCAGCTTGATGATTTTGAGATTCACACGTGTTGCATGTATAAACAGTTCACTCCCTTTTATTGCTGGGTAGTATTTCATTTTATGGATATACCTCACTTTGTTTATTCACTCACCTACTTATGAACATTTCTTCCCCCCTCCCTTTTTTTTTTTTTACTATTATGAATAATGCCGCTATGGACATCCATATACAAATCTTAATGTGGACTATATTTTGATTTCTCTTGGGAAAATACCTAGTTGTAGAACAGTCGGGTCAGATGGTGGGTTTCTGTTTAACTTTTTAAGAAACTGCGAAAACAGTTCTCATAAGTGGATTTTCCATTTTGTACTCCATCAGCAGTATATGTGAGTTCTAGTTCCACTACAGCCCTGCTGTATGGTATGGTCAGTCTTCTAAATTTTAGCCATAGGTGCGTAGTGGGATCTCATTATGGTCTTAATTTTCATTCTCTGATTAGGGGCACTGAGTGTCTTTTCATGTGTTTAATAGCCATTTGTATATCTTTTAAAATCTTGTGTCAGTATTTTATTGAATTGTCTTTTTATTACTGAGTTGTAGGAATCCTTTGTATATCCTGAATATGTCCTCTGACAAATATATGTATTGTGATTATATTCTCTCATACTTTGGCTTGCTTTTTGGTTTCTTAATAGTGTCCTTTAAAAAAAGTTTTAAATCTTGATAAAAAGTTCAATTTATTAATGGTTTGTGCTTTTTGAATAACTGTTTACCTCAAGGTAAAATTCTTACCTCAAGGCTGCAGATATTTTCTTGTTTTTCCCCTGTTTTTCTCCAGAAGTTTTATCATTTTAGCTTTTACCGTTAGGTCTGTGGATATTTTAAGTTAATTTTTGTGTATGGCGTAAGGTAAAGGTCAATTCTCATCTTTGTTGTTCTTATAGATAACACAGTTACAGCCTCATTTGTTCGATGAGCTGAACATTTGTCAAAAGTTTATTTGTCATAATAAAAATAATGTTTGGGGGGGAGGGTTCAAAAGAATAAACTGAAAGATTGTTTCCCATCTAAACCATACACCTACATGTTGGTGTCTTTCTTTCAAGCACTATCTCCCTGCTTGCATATGTGTTTTTAATTATTGCCATAGACATGGCTTTGTAACCTAGCTTCAGGTAACATTCCTCCAATTGTTTTTAGATTATCATCTCAACCTCACTCAAGGATCCCTATTTCACTGTTTTTTTCCATTGGTGACCAAAAATACCTACCTAGTTGTTGCTTTTATTTTTTAAGTTTGAGCTCAGTTCTGCCTTTTCTTTTAAGTCTTTTTTACTCAAATGATGATGAGTCCTTGTAGCACATCTTCTCTTTCAAATCTTAGTGGATCGTTTAAAGAGATTTTTTTCCCCCTGCATTATAAAAGTAATACACGTTCATTAGAGGAAAATTGAAAAATGCAGAACATTATAAAGAAGAAAATGATTACCCATCACTCAGAGATAAGCGCAGTTAAGGTTTTGGTGTATTTCCTTCTACTTCTTTTACTCTGCACATATATTTTTTTGTTGTTCCAATTATGCTATATATGCAGTTTTGTTTTCTGCTTTTAATACTGCTTTTAATATTACATTAGATCCATTTTCTCATGTCATTAAAAATCCTTTACAGACAACGTTTTAATAGCTACATAATATTGCATCCTGTGGTTATTCCACTGCAGTTTATTTAACTGTCTCCCTATCATTGGGGATTTAATTTGGTTCCAGATTTTTGTTGGAACCAAAATGCTGTAAAGACTGGCCTTATACAGAAAACTGTCAACTTTCTCATTTTGTATGTCAAATTCATAGATGTAGAATTGGTAGATCAAGGGGTATTTTTGAAATTTTGTAAACATATTGCCAAACAACCTTCTCAGAAGAGAGTATCAATCTATATTCCCAATAGCAGTGAAAGAAAGTCTAACGGACTGTATCTTTGCGAGCGTTTCACGCTTTGCTAATTTAATTTGGTAGATTAAAAAAGTAGTAATTGGATTTTTAGTTTGCATTTCTGTTGAGCCAAATCTCAAAATCCCCAGGTAGACAAAGTCAGGGAGGGCATGAAAAGACCATTTGATTGCTATAGGGTGTCCAAGCCCAGTAAAATAACTTACCCCTTTATAAGAAGAAATTGAAATTTCTATTATTACCCTGAAAGAATTCACACCATCTTCCAAAATGTGTTTTAGTCTTAACAGAGCAAGCCTAAGGCTTTCCCTTGAAATTGAAAAGTTTATTAAAATAGCAAAGAAAAGAAATTAGGTTATTCCGAACTTATCTGTTCTTAGCGATTTACCTGCTGAAGTCCAGCGATCATTGAGTGCTCTCACCTTATCCCTTTAATAACGAAATGTGGAGGAGCAGCTTCTCCATAGCAGTCTCTTTGTTCCCTCTCCTTTCCTAACTTTTCCCTAAAAAGACAGTGTGCGTACTCTTGCCCTCACCCTTCCTCTATAGTGGGCAGTAGGAATCTAGTGGCTAGGTTTCCCTGCGGGCTTTTAGGAAGCAGAAGCAGGGCATCTGTGGGAAGCCCTTGACTTACGAGTATCCGGGGGTACTGCTCTTCCGAGCGCTCAACCAGACAGAGATACCCAGATAAGCCTGGAACTATATGTCACCCTCTCCCCTTAAAATCTCTGCTCCTGAGCCTGTTGTCTGTTGATATGGGTAGACAGTTTTGCTCCACTTAAGAACAGTAAGCCCAGTTTCAGACAGAGCTTAGCAGAGCTCTCCACTCTAGGGCCAGAATCTTTAGGCTTGCCTGATGCCACGGAGAAAACAATATGGCATCTGTTTTCCCACAAAGGCACATGGCGACATGTTTCTGACTCTGATGGAGTCCTGGAGTGTAACCTCCAAATGACTAACAAGATCTGTGAGTCTTGTTCATCCTCTTGCCACCGGGCAGCGAGTCCTTCCCCTGTGCAGCCTTCACAGTACCGCAGTTTTGCTCACGGCACAGTAGCCACACAGATCTGGGCTAATCTCACAGAAAAAATATTCTGAAGTTATGCACTGATGTTTGGTAAACCTGCCCTTGTCTGTTTTTACGTAAGAAACCCGCAAAGGGGTATTGAAATTCCTTAGTCATTTTCTTCCTGGCTTGAGAGATCTGAATTTTCTCTGTGCTTGAGCATTTATTTGCCACTTTATTTTAGGAAATGTGAAGTCTGGGGATGACCTCCGTTCTGTCACCGCTGCCTTCATAGTAGTAGCAGTTCCCTTGCTGTTTAAGTGTGTGTGTTTAAGGAGAGGGTGGTAGGGATGGAGAGTAGCAGAATGGGGTAGGCATTTGGAAGGTAAAGAAAGAGGTGTTCCTGGTCCCAGCGTCTGAGATGGGAATTCTCTTAAGGACAGCACATCAGACACCTTTGATGCACCTCAGCTCGCTCACCTGTAGAGTTTCTCTCCAGCTCTGAATGCTGTGACTGGTCGTAAACCCACTGGGCACAGTCTGTTCATCATTTTGTCTCTGTACGCTCTCTCCTCCGAAGATTCCACGTTGCCTACATGTGTCCTCTCTGTGTATCTGAGTTGAATGAGTGAATTTCTCTGCTTGCCTCATTTAAAACTCACCCAGATACATTTGATCACATCTTCTCAGTTAAATGGCCTGTAAAATATTGTTTGAAGTTGAAAGAATTACATATTTGATGCATATTTTTACTTACGTTATTTTGTCAGAAGAAAGGGAGGGCAAGGTAAGAAAGGATCAAACTCTTCTCTCTGGTTTGCTTTCAAGAACTCCCCACTAGGATATTTTAGAATTGCAAAAGTAGTAATATTACTTTATTATTCTGACATTAACAAGAGTTTGTAAGAAAGCATGCTGGTGATCACATGTAAGATAACTGGAGTGAAATGAAATCAAGTCTTTATGCGTCCCAAGCAAAGGGAGACCGTCATCACAGGCATCCTTATTTCCAGCTTTTAAAACTCCTCAAGAGTGGGAATCATTTTTTCATCCGTAACCAATCAAAAGCATGAATAACCTTCTGGGCACAGGAGGTTCCCAGAACAAGCTTGAATCATCAACAGCCAACTCTTGACACCAACTCCAAGTCTTTCACATACACAGCTGTGTGGCAGCCAGATTGAGGCTCTAGTTCGTAGGAAGCCTTTCAGGTCATTTTTATTAACGGCCACATCAACGGGCTGGAGGAGATCCGTTTGCTGAGGCGCAGATAAAAATTAGTGTTGTATTTCTTTCCCCCTCCCAGTTGGCTCAGTGGGAGATCCTATTAGTGTTCTAAAAAGTTATATAATTGGCTTGACACCCGCTGCTCACTTGGTGAGCCAAACTGGTTTTTAATGTTGAGAATACAAAACATGGAAGTGTCATCTTCATAACGCGCCATGCTCTCACTGATAGCCGAGAGCGTTTCCGATGACAGATCTGTAATAATGGTGATGATGAGAGTCACAATTAAATAGCACTCTGAGCTTGGAGCACTGTTCCTTCAGGCCTTCCTGAGTTCAAGGAGGCCCTCAGTGGTGGAGAGTATATAATATGAATGACATGTGTGTGCTGTCTTCTGGTGCAAAGGAAAGAAAGTTGTCAGAAATGCTGGTCAAACCATCTGCAAAATGGGTGCTTTTGTTGTGTCTCCTTCCTCAGGAAATTCCCCTAATCCCACAGACAGGATTACATACCTTAGGCATTGTTTTATTCTTCTGCGTGTCTTTCTACCTTCACGTAAACTGTGATCTTTGATTTAACCGAACAAAGTGGAGAATTTAAATTATTCAGAAGAGAAAGAGATATGGGCTGGATTATCAAGAGAATTCTCAGCTCTTCGTGGGTTTATTTCACTTTCTGAGGGTTATGGAGGATTCCAAAGCAGGCCCAGTTACCAGTTGCTTTGTCTCCTTCAGAAGCTCAGCTGGAGGGCTTCCCTGGTGGTGCAGTGGTTGAGAGTCCGCCTGCGGATGCGAGGGATGCGGGTTCGTGCCCCGGTCCGGGAAGATCCCACATGCCGCGGAGCGGCTGGGCCCATGAGCCATGGCCGCTGAGCCTCCGCATCCGGAGCCTGTGCTCTGCAGCGGGAGAGGCCACAACAGTGAGAGGCCCGTGTACCGCAAAAAAACAAAAACAAAAGCTCAGCTGGAGAGTGCCAGTCTCCTCCTCCCCATCAATTCAAGCATTATTGGGATTCTTAAGGAGAAATAGAGACTTTTACCCCCCTGAAATCTTCTTATGTATGTTGGGTCTTATGGTTAGAATCTACTGTAGGACTCAGTGGAGGATTGGATACCTACACTACTGCTCAGATTAGGTGAAGGGATAAGAAAGAACAGATCTCAGGGCAGGGGCTAATAACAGACATAAAGAACTCAATGGCGAAAGAGTGTACTTACTACTACTGTTGTTGATATTTAACGAATACTGACTAGAATGCTTGCTGTGTGCCCGGCCCTCCCATGCCTTCTCTCTGATCCTCCTACGAAGTACTTACTGTTTTTTTACCTTATTTTACAGAGAGCGATACTAAGACTTGGATAGTTAGGTGAATTGCCAGAAGATGTCATAAGTAGTCACTGTTGCAAGTCAGTGTTACAGTTGGCATGTGAACTCAAGAATGTTGTCTCCAGAATCCAAGCTATGATAGGCTTAGTGGACCAAGCAAGAAAAGTATGTTTTGTGCCCTTTGACTCACCATGAAACCAACTCAGAGATTTCAGATAGAGGGTAGGAAAGGACATGAGGTGGAGAAGAAGCCAGTTATGAGGAGACGTGCTCCCTTGCCTTTTTTTTTTTTTACTGAAATACAAATAAGTCTGCTGTTGATATTACAGCAGCCTGAAGCACAGTGCACAGGTGCCGTAGCAGCAGCATTTCCTAACTGGACTTTTCCGCCACCCAGAGCCTTGGCGCCAGGCAGCTGAGCCCACAGCTCGTATTTAACGTGAGTCTTGTCCAGGTTGAGCCCACCCCCTGGATGCTGACTGTTGGCTCACTGCTCACGACAGATAGCTTCTTGGCCAGAAATCTCTTCAGTATAACAGACCCTGCTTCCCTCTCCCAGATTCATTCCTAACGTGACATCTGCTCTTTTAATCATAGCTCTGGCCCACATAGCTACTTAAATGCCCACAGCCCAGAAACTCATTTTTTAGGTTATTTGGATATTTACGTAGGGTTGGTTAACGCCATACCTAGGAGTTTTGTCAGGTGTACTTACATTTAATACAATGTCATGCAGCTGGTAAGGAGGAATAGTGTACCATTTGAGTCAGTTTGATATCCTGAATATTTATTGAGAACTTACATGGCAGACACCATGGGGAAGACATGACATCGCATCACGGCTCCTCTGGCCCATCCTTTGGATTCTGTTCTTTAGCTTAGAACGCCCATGATTGTTCACCTTTACCATCTCTTTATCTTTCTTATGGATATTTAGTGGCTTGCTTATTTTTGTTATCAACTAATTCTCTGACATTACATTACACTTGACAAATAATCAATGATTATTTTACTTTGCCTCACACCAATGGAAGGAGGCTCTCCTGATATGTTAATCATATTGGAAAGGGCCCCTTGACTTTTCTTTCTGAACCCCTACCCCCTCCCTAGTGTAGCGGCACTTATTTTTTGGACTTCCTTTATGAAAAGCACATCTGTCCACCTTACAGTAAAAAAACAAACAGCAAGTACTTTGCAGGATGTACCGTATAAATATTTCTGTAGAGTGAGAACTCTTCTTTATCCACTCCTTCATTTTTATTTTTATTTTTATTTTTTGCGGTACGCGGGCCTCTCACTGCTGTGACCTCTCCCGTTGCGGAGCACAGGCTCCGGACGCGCAGGCTCAGCGGCCATGGCTCACGGGCCCAGCCACTCTGCGGCATGTGGGATCTTCCCGGACCGGGGCACGAACCCGTGTCCCCTGCATCGGCAGGCGGGCTCTCAACCACTGCGCTACCAGGGAAGCCCCTTGACCTCCTTTATTGTATTTTTACTTAAGAGATCTAAAAAGCTAAGTCAGTCCCAAAAACTTGTCAAAGATCAACAGACCTGGTTTAAAGATCAGTCACTTAAAAAAAAAATCGTGAAGGAAATCCTTGGATATATCTTTTCAATCAGTGATTCTAAGATACGGAAAATGTATGAAACCTGCAGTCACGCTAAGTCCTTCACTTTGTGGTGCAGTTACACACGTGGGTGTTGATTAATAAACATTCCCAGCATGTTTTTCAAAATCACTGAATTTTGAGTTATGGCTCCAAATGGTTCCAAGACTCACACATGAAAATCAGTTTTACTATTTGATGATTTGTACAGCATGTGTTTGAACCCTGGCCAACGACTGTTTGGAGCATTTGGAATAAGATATATTACACCAGTCAGCTTTTGAGTCTTGTCCTCAGATATGCCTTTTGTGGAGGAGACAGCGTGGCACCATTGCAGGGTAGCCTCCATGATTCAGCTACGGGTCTTTCCAGTTTTGGTGAACGGCGGATACTTGGAATTTTCCAATAAGGACGGTTGGATTTCTGGGTCATCAGTGCCATTTTATTTACTTTCTCTGGGACTGTTGAAGGGATGGTTTCTTCCTGAAACACTGTAATGAGTGCCATACATTAGTGCTCCAGAGGCCAAGAACAAATTTAGTGGTTGCTAAAGTTTATTGTAAATGTTAACTTTTAAAGATTTGCCAGGATCAGATGAGAAGGAAGAAGGCATCACGCGGTGGCTGCGTTTTAAGGGCCACTTTACAGTAATAAGAGTCATGCATTCAAGAGCATCACGGGGGTTTTCAAAAGGGCGTCCATGGAAAGCAGATAAGATCAACTACAGACTTCCGTCTTCCTGCTCGTGGCGATCTTCAGATTTAAAAAAGAAAATCAATTTTGTAAAAATACCTGTAAACACTTCCAGGTATTTACCCTCACTTTAAGTCATATCATGCAAATAATGAACTCCTTCACAGCCCTTTGCCTTTTTGGAATATGTTAATCTGAATGAAGCCTCTCACACTCTGCTCTCTGTGCCGTTTCAGCCCTATTAGGTCCAAGAATTGGAGAATCACGTAATGCCAAGTCTCAGAACACAACAAGTGGTTGCTTTTTTTTGGCCTTGAGAGAGGTTTCGAATTTTTTAATTTTTGTTTTCACATTACCCTGAACAAAGGTCCTGTCCTAATCCAGCCTCCTGACAAGTGTGGCCTGATGTACTCTAATATACATTTATTTCCTTCAGATGCCCATCAACAACCTATCAAATGCCTAGTAACAAGATTATTTTCTGTGCAGCTGTGTATTTTATAAAGAGCCATTTGGGGAAGTAATTTCAGAAATGTCCAACTTGAAGATTTATGCTATCTTTGACAAAGGGTCATCCACACTAGCTTGTAAATACATTTAATTGTAGGCCATTTCTCTGAAATGGATCAAAAGGGGAAATATTGCTCAACCTCATTTATCATTAAATATAATTGTCTTCAGATCTTACCTGTGGAAAAACCAAGGAGAACTATGCTTACATTTCTAACCTAGAGGACACTGGAATTAACACTTATTATTCATTAGGCCTTTATAGTTTTCTCCTTCATTGGATGGGTATTTTGTTTTATTTTTATTGAAGTATAATTGACGTGCATTATATTAGTTTCAGGTGTGCAACATAGAGTTTTTTTTTTTTAATTTATTTTATCTATGGCTGCATCAGCTTTTTATTTATTTATTTATTTATTATTTTTGGCTGTGTTGGGTCTTCGTTTCTCTGCGAGGGCTTTCTCCAGTTGCAGCGAGCAGGGACCACTCTTCATCACGGTGCACGGGCCTCTCACTATTGTGGCCCCTCGTTGCGGAGCACAGGCTCCAGACGTGCAGGCTCAGTAGCTGTGGCTCACGGGCCCAGTTGCTCCGCGGCACGTGGGATCCTCCCAGACCAGGGCTCGAACCTATGTCCCCTGCATTGGCAGGCAGACTCTCAACCACTGCACCACCAGGGAAGCCCCAACAACATAGAGATTTGATATTTGTATATTTTTGTGAAGTGTTCGCCACAGTAACATTTGTCACAGTACATAGTTACAGAATTTTTTTTTCTTGTGATGAGAACTTTTAAGATTTATTCTCATAGCAACTTTCAAATATACAATAGAGTATTATTATTTTAAAAAAATTTTATTGAAGTATAGTTGATTTACTGTGTTGTGTTTCTGGTGTACAGCAAAGTGATTCAGTTATACATATATATGTATTCTTTTTCATTTTTTTAATTATGGTTTATCACAGGATATTGAATACAGTTACCTGTGCTGTACGGTAGGACCTTGTTGTTTATCCATCCTATATACAGTACTTTGCATCTGCTAGTCCCAAACTTCCAAACCAATGCTTCCCCCCTTCCTCCCCCTTGGCAACCACAAGTCTGTTATGTGTGTCTGTGAGTCTGTTTCTGTTCAGATACATTCATTCGTATCATATTTTAGATCCCACATATAAGTGATATATGGTATTTATCTTTCTCTTTCTGCCCTAGTTTGCTGAGGATGACGATCTCTAGGTCCATCCATGTAGCTGAAAATGGCATTCTTCTTCTTTTTTATGACTGAGTAATATTCCATACAATACAGTATAATTAATTATAGTCACCCTGCTGTACATTACAGCCCCATGGCATATTTACTTTATAACTGGAAGTGTGTACCTTTTGACCCCCTTCACCCATTCTCCCCACCATCATCTCTGGTGACCACCAATCTATTCTCTGTGTTCATGAGCTTGGGTCTGTTTTGTTTCTTTGCTTGTTTTGCTAATCTTTAATGTAGCTTTCCCTGGATTCAGTTATACATATAAATCAATAGGAACATTACAAGAATAGGAAAGTTAAAATAAAGCGTGGTTCTTGCTCCTTTTGTGATCCCCTAAGGTTTAAAGACTTCTGTTTTCATCTACTCACTTTATATTTATTGCAACTCTACTAATGTTCTTTTATGGCTGACTCTCTTGATTAGTAGCACAAATTCTTTAAAGCTTTTAAGCAAAAAGTTATCCTTTCTGTGTTCTGAAGCAACAAAGTTTGGTGTTCAGCTCAGCACATGTGCAAGTTCTTGGCCAGACACAGAGCTTCCTTTTGAAGTTCAGACAGCCTGCAGCCCACCTGCCTTAGCAGCTAGTTAGCCAGCTCTCATGGGGAGGACATAAGTCAGTCTCCTACAGGTTCACAGCAGAGTGTTACCTCTGCTTCCCATGTGTGTTTTAGCTCAAGTGAAAGATCTGTGTTTCATCAGCACACAGACCATCAGACTCCTTCCAGTACTTGCCAGAGTTCAGTCATGAAATCGCCCATTGCAGTACTTGGCAAAGACACTCTGGGGGCATCAGGAAGCTGTCCGCGTAGGCCATTCATTTCTCCAGGTTCTTTGAGCTCCCTCTACTGAGGTAAATCATCAGGAAACAATGTACCTTGGCTATATTATTTCAGCTCCCAGCAGAAATGCCATCATTCAGGTAAGATTTAATATTGTGCCTTCAGCACATGGGAGAAAAAAAATCCCATCTTTTGCACCACATAGCTGAAGACATTTGTATGAAAAAAAGTTTCTGTCTTTTACACCATAGATCTGAAGACGTTACTCAGTGTCCCTGATAAAGGGGCTTTCATAAAAAATGTCTCCGTGATATTAATGCCAAGGGGGGGAAATGTGCCTTGCATGTTTCCTTTTTGGTAAATTAAGAACTGTATCATGCAGTATTTCCTTTTTTCGTCTTAGCTGCAAGCAAACAGAGCTAAGTTCGGTGCGCTGTTGGAGTACTTGACATCTCAAGCATGTGTAATGTTCCCTTTAACTAATTTCTGTTCTTTTCAATAATCAAATGTTTGGTTACATACTTGATTTATTTTGAAAGTACTTGCATCCTTTTTTTGCAAGAATTAAACGAACCAAATCAATAGTTAGCAAGGGAGATGATACTTGGCCATAATAGAGTTTGTAGCATTTGGTGCTTTAAAGAAGTAAGCTTCCATTGTCTTGCAAATTTACTCATTCTGGAACCCTGTAAATACGTTCAGCCCCGCCCACCTCCCCACATACTATATCCAACTGCATAAATACACCTGCCTTAACCTGATGTCTAGAGCCCAATTGCACATTTATTGAATTCATGTCTTAGGGGTACCTTTATGTTTTTATTGTATAATTGGCATGTTGATACAGGGTCCTGATTCATTGAAGAGAGGTTTCCATCACAAAAACATTGATGAGTCTGGGTTTTCTGCAGTAAACCCTAACACACTTCAAACTTTCAGGCACAGATGTTAACAAAGGCTGCTTCTATACTTACATCAGTGGATTATAATCGAGAGGCATACACAAAACCCCTAAGTAAGAAGTGTGCTTAATATTTTTTTCCTGCTGCTAAAACATGTGAACTCCGACTCGACTAAGTTTCTGTTCTCACCAGCCCTACACATGAGCCAGGTTTTTGTGTGGTCACTGCATCTCCCTTTTCCCTGTGGGTGAACATGGGTTCAGTAAATATGTTCGCCGGACATTCTGAATGCTGAAAAGGACTGCTACCCATGAAATATGGTTCCACAGTCTTGACAGGAAGCAGAGCCCTTACACAGGAATCTGTTTGCTCATGGTTTACCACAGCTCAGATGTAACACAACTGATTTTGTACTGTGTAGGTCAAACATTATTAAAATTTTACGATTAGGCTCTGAAGAGAATATGACAAAAATGTTACCATTTTAAAATTTCGGGGTGGTAGGTACATGTGTATTTGTTTTGTTACTCTTGGCACTATCCTCCGTGTCTGTCATGATTTTTGAAAGCATGTACTGGAGAAAACCGGACCAGATGTGTGTGTTTAGGTTGGAGAGTGGATCGGGTTGGGGAGAGGAAACAGCTGTGTCCTCTTCTTGGCGGGCATGGAGATTTTCAAGAGGTTTCTGTTAAAGAACAAAACCTTAACCTAGTGTGGACTCTTGCCAGATGAAAACTATTGTTTGTAGACAGGAAAGGCGATTATTTATGATAATTTTTTGCATGTGATCTATTCATAGGTGTCAGCCTGGTACAGAGCATCAGAAATCTCTGTATGCAAGGCTCTGCATATGCACCTCTAATTTAAGTGTCTGCTGTATGAAATCATAGGCAGCCAGATTGTCTGCTCCCTGCGGGCTGCAAATCTAAAAGGGTCCTTCAGCACGCCCCACGGCAGTGGGAGGCTTCAGAGTCCTTAGCCTGTGGCTTTAGTTGCAGAAAAACCTGCAGACAACCAGCACGTAAGGTCACATTTTTTGGTGTGTCAAGATACCTTATTTAAAGGAACCCGTGTCTGTGCGTGTGCAGGTGTGTCCGCTTGCACATATGCATGTGTATGTTTGTCACTGCTCTTGTTTTTTTTTTTCTTTTCTTTTTTTTTGGTTAAAGGGAACAGTATGATATCCTGATCTATTTGACATTGATCATGAGCTATGTGATGCTGCATGGCTTCACGTAGACTAGAATTCTGGATGCTACGAACTTATATACTTTCTAGACTATAGGCATAATTCTGGGTGTCGAGGTATAAGGCTGAGAGGAATTTTCACTTTCACTTTTTAGGACACTCACTGGTCTAAAAGGCTCTTTTGAGGCAAGTCAAATGCAAGGCCAGGGGTTGGAGGGGAGAGGGAGGTATAGGACTCAGTTACTATTCTCACACTCCTGGAGCATGTGGCTTCTGGTACGTGGAGATACATACGTATAGGAGAGCTTTGATTTCAGGCAGGCCTTTGGGGCACGGTGCTGGTGGGTACAGCGGTGGCTCTCCACCTTTACTTCTGCCATCACATCCATCATACGTGAAACAAATTCCCATCAACAACACTGTCATTGCATGCAGTAATTCTTAGCTAGGGGCAGGGGGTTACTGGGGGAAAAAACTTCTTTCTTTAGAGATTGTGCATCCACCCCCTGCCTGCAGCTTGAGAACCACCAGGTGGAGAATAAAGAGCAGTCATCTAGGAATCTCAGTCCCTGGTTTGGGTGTCCTTTCTGCCACGAGTGGCTACTAAGATAGGGCTGATACCTAGTAGGTGATCAATAAGGATTTAGGGAGTGTTGAGTGAATTAACCAGCTGTGTAGCCTTAAGCAAGCCACTTAATCTCTGTGGCTTCTGTTTCCTCACCCGAGGAATGAGGGAAATGGATTAGATGACCTCCAGGGCCCCTTTCAGTTGTAAAATTATATGATTCTGTGATTGGACCTTGACCCCAGAGGAAGATTAATTTGACAGGAGTATGAAGGATGGATAGAGTGAGAGCCAAGAGGTGGGGGATGCTCCTTCCTCTGAATCAGTCTGATATTTCCTTTTATGCCACTATTTTTAAAGCACGCGTTTACCTTGGGGTCTTCCCGGTGATTTTACGTAGATCAGCTGTCATTCTCTGGGTAGATCGTAAGCTCATTCAGGACTGGAACCATGGCTTTCTGCCCACTTCTGTGTGCCTCAAAATTTAAGGCATCACAATGCCTGTTAGTGGCGTGAGGGAGCCACGTGGTGCTTTCACACAGTTCGTTTAATCTGTGAGGGGAGCTGAGGAAACTGCAGGTGAGGCAGGGGAAGCAGCTGGTGAGGGTCTGAACTGCAAAGTGAGCTTGGATGAGTCCAGGTGGGTCTCCAGCTTTTACGGCAGTCTAGTTAGCTGACTTAAAGACCCTGTTCTGGGAAAGCCCGGGGTGAGGTAAACGTGGCCTGGCCATAGGAAGCTTCTTTTTTCTCTTCCTGATTCTTTTGTCACTGGCCTTACGCTGTAGGTGTCCTTCAACTTATCACTACGTTGGCATTTTTCACATCTCATGAAGGACAGCAGTTTTCTTCCTGGGCTACACATTCATCTACCAAAGGTCACACCCTGAGTACTAGCCCTCTCACCTTTTGTGGCCCTTTTCCCTTCTGCTGTACATCTTTAGTTTTAGCAGCAGCTTTCTCTGTGTATATCTGCATGGTGCCTGTGAGTGTGGATAAAATACTCTTTGGTCATTAAACCATTTATTCTCATGTGCAGCAGATAATGGTGGTGACCTGCCCTTGGTCAGTAGTAGTGGCGTCTTAGAGAAATGGATGACCTGGGAAACTTAAGGAAGGTATAGCCCACGGGTCATGGCAGGTGGCTGGTCATGGTGGGGAGACGGACAAGAGCAGGTCTCGGAGGGTCATGCTAAGGATTTGGAATCTTGCTTTAAGAATAAGGAGACGGAAATGGAGTTTTTCAGCAAGGGAGTGACCTGACTGGGTTTTCAGGTACAAGCTGACTGACTCCTCTGGAGACCGTGAGCTTGAATGTGGAGAGACCAGTTAGGAGCCCCTGCAGACTCAGGGCGGGGCTGATAGAGCCTCAGGTAAGGGTTGTGCGCTGGCAAAGACGATGTGTAACGTTTATTAAGTTCTAGATCTAGTCCAGACGTGCTGTTCAGACACCTGCTTTTGGATATATCCTTTACCCTCTCTGAGCCCCCTCCAGTTCCTCATCTGTAAAACAATAGGGGTAATAGTCATCCCTACCTGAAGGGTTGTTTTGAGCATGGAATGAGGTGACACATGTGAAGCCCGAAGCACGTACCAGCAGGTTGTAAATGTTATTAATGATTATTTTCCCCACCTCATAGTTGAGGAAACGGATTCCAGAGGCCAGACAAGCAGCAGGTGGATCTGAACTCAGACCTCTCTCCACAGTTTCACAGGCTCACCTCCTTAGCACCTCGCTGCCTCCTGTTACGGAGAGGCGTCCTGTGTCTCTTCCTAAACCCGTGGGAAAGGACGTCAGTTCAGTGCCAAGAGTAGGGAAGAAGCAAGCTGAGTGATGCTCCAACTGCCTTCTAGCCCAACATGTTTGAAAGGTCCCCATCCTGCTCCCGAGACGGGGAGACGCTCTAGGGGTCCAGGAGTCCCTCTGGACTTCCTTGGACACCAGCAACTTTCCCTCACTTGGAATGTTGTTGGCTAAGAAAATCCCCTGCTGCTTAGGAGGGAGGGGCCACCTCTGGATCCTGGGAAACACTGTACCTACTGCCCTTACAGGGATCCTGAGTGGTGTTACTCCAACTACATCCTTCAACTTCAGAGCTTGGGGAACTGGTTGACTTTCAGCCTCACTCCAGAGCACCCTGTGATGGAGGGTACGCAGCGCCAATGGCACTTAGAGTTTATGATGCCCTTTGGCAGTGAGTGGTCTTTGGACTTCTAAGCGTTTTGCTTCCATCTGGTTCTTGGGGGGGTGCCTGTGCCCCCATGTGTTTGTTGGCACGGGCTAAGAGACATTCATGTGCAGCTGAGGAATGCAAATAGTTCTGAGCTGGCCTTTTAGTTTGGGAGCCCTCCAAAAGCAGTAACTCTTTCAGGTTGTCTTGACATGGTAAATTAAGAGGTGCAGGAAAATGCTACATCCTGTAAAGTATATACTTCAACTGTCCAGGCCTCCTGCACCTCCACCACCAGGAAAGGGTACGTGTTCACTTATGTGTTTGTCATCACCACCCTCTTAGCCAGAGGCCTCCATTGAGTGTTCACTGTGTCCCTTGCAGATGAATTGAAAGAGCAAAAAGAAAACCCCTACGCATGCCAGTCTGTATCTTGGAACTTCTCACTTTGAATGGACATAGCAAAAAATAAAATTTAACGAAATTAAGCCCCAATCCTGCTTCGTCGTAACCGGGTGGTGCTGAGTAGAGGTTGCCCCCTTTCAATGGGGAATAAGTTTTCCAGCTGGCATAGTCCCCACATTTCCCTGGTTTTTGTCTTTTTGTTTTAAATACACTTTCTGCCATACTCCTTTAACGCTCCTGCAGTAGTGCTTTCAAATTGCTTGTGAGAGTATAAATTGATACAACGTAAATGAAAGGGAATTTGACAGTATCTAGCAAATTGTAAATATATGTATCCTTTGACCAAGCAATTTTCTTCTAGAAAATTTATTTTTATACTCACATATTTGCCAAGTGACATAAGAACAAGGTTATTCATTGAAGCGTTATTTATAATAGTGAAAGACTAGAAACAATCTATTCATAGACTGGTAACTGGTTAAAGAAGGATATGGCATACAACAGAATACTACGTCGCTATAAACGAACAGAAAAGAATGAGAAAGCTCTCTGTGAACCTATACGGAGAAATTCCAAGGTATATTATTAAGTTAAATAAAAGGCAAGGTGCAGAGCAGCATATAGAATGCTACTGCCATCTCCCACTTGAATTAAACAGGCTAGAGGGAACTCTGTATGTGTATTTGCTAGAGCACACGTAGAAAATCTCAGGAAGGATGCACAGAAAGCCTGCAGCATGATTGCCTCTGTGAGGTAGACCAGGAAGATGAGTGACAGCAGTTGAGAGGGCTAGATTGCATGGAATACCCTATTGTACTTTTTGATTTTTAAGCAATTCTTAAGCCATGTGATTGTATTGCCTATTTTAAGAAAGAAATTTTTCTGCCTGAGCCCTGTAGGCATTTGCGTCTGTGATGCAGTGTATACTCCAATAAGAAATAAGGGATTGTGCCTTACCAAGTTTAAGAGTTTGTTGTTTTGGGACTTTTTTTTAGGATTGAAAGAGTTTTTTTAATAAGAGTTATTAAAGGTCCCCTGGGTCTTGAAACTGTTGCTCTCAAGTTATTAACGTTTCCTCTGGAAAGTTGCACAGACATAGTGTCTGGCTTTAAATCATACCTATTTTCAGCTTCCCTTACATCAGGAGTATCTTGTGCCATATCAATTAAAGTAAGTGTCCTTTCAATTAAAGGTGTTAAGTATGAGTCCAAAAAAGATTAATTCTTTGTGAAAGGATGACCTTCAGTAGTTAGATCCAATTAGGCAGTTTTCCAACTATATTTCATCCTGATGGGACAAGTCTACTACACACAATGAATCACTGTGATCTTTTCAAAGGTGGGTATTTTAGGTCAGAGTCATAAAAGAATGATGTGACTAGGCAACCTCCATAACTTGAGCCACCGTTGATGTAGATCAAGATTATGGATGTTGGGTATGTATTACTTCTGTGGGATTGATATGTAAAGGATAAGGATGTGCATGATGATACGTTGGATATGGTTCTCATACCTCTCTGCTCATGACCTTAGTAGAACAAACTAATTTAGACAAGCCTGATCAAAAGAAAAAGAGGAAAGGAACAATGGCATAAATTATGGTCACACCTAATTCCTTTTCTTTTTTTCTCCTTCTGTCATTTCATTATTAAACACACTATAAATACTGGCTTTCCTAGTGATTATTTTTTCTTTTTGAATTGTTGTCCTAATTCAACCTTTGCTGATGCACAACACACAAAACGAAGGCGTAAATGAATGCTTGCTGATCTTTTTACAGTAACGTGTAAAATGTTGGGGAATATTTATTTTCACTCAAAAGTTAAAGGGAATTGAACATTTGTATTTGCATTAGGTATTTCCAGTATGGAATTGTTGCTCCTCACTCTGCCACTCATTAACTTTGTAAAAAAAACCATTGAATGTACTCACCAAAAAATGGGAAACAAGTAATACCTGCTTTGTATATTTCAAAGGTTTATTATCAGGATCAGATGAAATTTGGTATCAGTATTTCTCAAAGTGTGGTCCTGTAACCCCCGGGGGGTCCTTGAGACCCTTTCAAGGAGCTTATGAGGTGGAAACTATTTTTATAATATTAAGAAAGTATCGGCCTTTTTCTCTCTCATTGTTTCACATACATACAGTAGAATTTCCAGTAGCTGGCTACATGATACGTGATATTGCAGCAGATTGAATACAAAGGCAAATATAAGAATCCAGCTACTTGAAGACAGACGTTACAGAGGTTTACAAAAATAGAAAACAATGCATACTTTTCACTGATTTGTTTTTCTTTTGGAAAGTAAAATAATTTTTTTTTTGACATTAACGTGATGGGCTGATTATTTTCATTTTCAAGTGAATTAATAAATATTTTAAAACTTATCAGTTTTAATTCCTAATACAGTAAATATTGATAGATACAACTGACATAAACAAAAGTTCCTTAGGGGTCCTTGATACTTTTTAAGAATGTAAAAGAGTCCTAAGACCAAAAAGTTTGAGAACTGCCAACGGATATAAAAACGCTGTGTAATGTGTGGTGACATTGTAGTTTATGAAGAAAATTCAGGCAGCATGCAGACAGCCCTTCCAGTGCAGGCACTGGTTGTTCACTCCACCTCCAGGGCAGGCTTGCTTTCCCTGGGGTCCAAGATGATCTCTGAACCATCTACAGTTGCCTGCAATTTCACGTGTCGGTCATGTGTCTTGCTTTTTTAGGGGGAGCATTCACAATTTTCACAGTTTTCAGATTCTCAGAAGGTCCTGAAAGAAGCACAGCTATAGGAATTGCTAATGTCAGCTAGTTCCCATTCTGTCTTCGAGAGGAGTAACGATAAAGTCATGGTGCGGACACCCGAGAGGAGATTCTGAGGTTCCAGGCTCTCATGTCGGTAGCCTGGGCTTGGTTGTCTCTGGAGTTCCTGACCCTTTACCTCTCTGGTTGTGGAAGGTATTAGACTTGGGTCAGCTTCTCTAGGCACTGGGAGAAGGGCTTTCTCTCAGTTGGTACCATGCCTTTGTCATCGTTCTGGGCCTCCTCACACTTTGTGTCATAGGATGTGGTAGGACATAAAGAACCACCATCAGGCTGTGGACCAAAAAGGGCCCATAGACTGACATCATCAAGATCCGGGCACTGTACCTAGAGACCAGGAGATATTACCAGAGTTTTAGAGTATCAAAGGGTTTGATCAGACTTTCCTGGCACTGGAAGGAGGATGTTCAGGACTTGGTGTTCACACCATCTCTGTCTCTGTCTCTGGCACTCGTGGCAGCTGAACAAAGAGTTGAATGCATACAGAAATTACTATTTCATATGTCCTACTGCAGTTTCTTAAAAGTTTTTTTTAAATTAACTTTAATTCTAGCATCTGTCGAGAGTTACTCATAATATTTTAGTGTTCTTATGAGAAAATAAAGCCATTCTGATTATAACTCACGGGCCCTTACTGTTATGTCTTGAAATTAATATGAATGGAAAAATCATATCTTAGATACTTATTTGTTCCATATTTCCCCAGTGTCATTTGATATTTTGATTGAATGTACATATATGTGTCTATTGTAGTTTAATGTAAGCGTTTTAAATTTCTTAAAAGTTTTATATATTCAGTGGGCAATTTCATAGCATTCAGAGGTCCCCCTCTATTTATTTAGATAAAATTTTTAACAACAAAATACACATCTTATTCTGGACATTTTTGTTGTATGATTTAATGTATAGTACTGTTGTGAAGTTTATCGCTAAGGCTATCTTCCTTGTTTGTTTCACTTTTAAAAATAATTTGAGAGGACTTCCCTGGTGGTACAGTGGTTAAGACTTTGCCTTCCGATGCAGTGGGTGTGGGTTCGATCTCTGATCAGGGAGCTAAGATCCCACAGGCTTCACGGCCAAAAAACCAAAACAAAAAACAGAAGCAATATGTGACAAATTCAATAAAAACTTTAAAAATGGTCCACATCAAAAAAAAAAAACTTAAATAATTTGATAAAATACTATTTTCCTAGGAAAAAATATGAAAAATGTATTGAATACTATTTATGCTAGACTAAAAGCTTCTGAAATTTTTAATTATGGAATTAAATTTAAGGTTACTGATTTAGTGTAGATTTTATAAAAGGAGCATTTAGTTTTGGAATTTTGTGATACAATCATGTTTGTATAAGGTAAATTCAATCAGTTAAACAATATCTCCCTTTATTCTTGTCATAACTGCCTCTTCCAGTGGAAGAAGTATCTAGAAGTAACCCAAAACTATTAAATGCTATCTATATGTCAGTAGCATCTTGTAAAAATCGGAATACATTTAGTTTGGTTAAACTCTGCTTCATTAGATTTTAATGTGCTATTTGTTATGTATTTCAGGAACTCCAGAAAGGAACTTAATGATATACGATTTGAGTTTACTCCAGGAAGAGGTAAGCTTTAATTGAAATTATCATTTTATTGCTACCAAGAGCATTTCAGAAATTGATTACTAGCATGTAGTTATAATTTGCTATTCAAAAATGTGTTCTCTAAAAACAAAGGAGGGAAGGAAGGAAGAAAGGAAGGATTTGCAATAATTGTGGGGAATCCAAACCGAACCCACTACTGACTGCATGAATTCCAGTGACACGTGCTGCACAGAATATATGCACTTATAAATTACATCTGTGAGCTCAACCATGAAAAGAAGTGCTGGCGTGGTGATTCGGGGCCTAAAGGACATTATGATGAGTGTGATGAGACGCGCGTAGCAGTCTTAATTAGGGTTGAGCAACAAACAGTGACATCAGACCAAAAGGTAGCATACTTTGCCTCTCTGTTGTCGGTTCAGATTACACGAAGCCTGTGCTGAGGAGTATCTGGGCCTCTACTTGCTGCAGGCACCGCTAGGAAACTTGGTAGGAACAGTGCTAGTCTTGCAGCTGAATATAATTTTAGTATTTTGAGTAGTTATTAAAATAGTTTCAAGGCTAGACTGGTTGCTCTTTTAGCGCCTGGATGCCTGGAAGTCATTGAGCCACGTCCTGTTTCTTGGTGTCTCTAGCACCTGGCAGGTGCCTGGTATGCACGAGAATCTCAAGTCATTTTGGTTAATTATTGGATATAGGCTTTGGAGATCACGACATCAGTTGTTAAACAAAAACTGCTCTTTGCACTCTTTAGTTCATAACCAAAACAATCTAGAGAAGTGAAACACAGATGCTAATGCTAAGACTGGAGCTGTTCACCTTGATCTCTGGTTTCAGACTTTTATATACATGAAAACAGCTTTGATGTCTCATTAGTCTTATACATTTGAACATATTAATATATGTAAGCTAATAACATTCGCTATTTTATGTATTAGAACTCCACGTAAATTTTTATTCGATTAAATAAATTGTATTTGCTAAAATTTTGAAAACCCGAAACTTTCTAGCTTGATAGCTAGTCAATCAGTTAACTGCTTGACCTCCCTGCTATTATCAACTGTAAGAAGACACAAACTCAAATGCTTACAGGAGCCAAAGTGAATGGTGGGAACTTCAGAAAACCAAAGAGTTCTGTCTAAATACATTCAGGTTCAGTGCCCACCAAACAAAATACGTTCCTGGGCCATAGGTGGTCAGTCATAGATTCATTGGCCCTGATGTCTAGTCCCCTGTAAACACAAAGATTTCATGATTTCCAGTATATTTGAATTAAACATATCTTTTTACAAAAGAAATGTGAATAAGGCCCTGGCGAATTTGCTAACTGATCTTTCTTTCCGGGGGCAATCTTTGACAATTTAGAGTCAGTCTGTGAAATTGAACAGTTGCCGGTTGCTGTTATCAAAAAGCTGTTTTGTCATAATATAAAGGTATGGAGCAGCCAATACTGTAATAAAATCTAGCAATTATATAATAAATGTTTCAAGTATAGTAAGTAAAAGAATTCTTATTTTAAGGGTTTCTTTTCATCTGATTGTGTCAGATTGACAGTGGCAATAAGAATCAATTCTAATTTCAAAGGTACCAAGGAAATGAATTTCTGAGTTGAGGATTGCTGGGGATAAGACGGCCTTATCAGCGTTACCTGGCCCTTTGTGCTAGCTTTGGTAACCTCATTTGCCATGGTTAGATTCAGAGTCTCTGCTTTTGTTGCCCAGACAGAAACCATAGTGCTCGCTTCCTGATGATAGCTGGCCTTCCCTGGGGAGCGAGCACAGCCGTTTAGTTTCAGAAACACCATAGCTATATCACTGTACCTCTGTGATTACTGATGCTGTCTGCATTTGAGATGTTGTTTGCGCTCGATCTGTGCATGCATACCATGTGTACTATGTCTCTGGTGTATACACAGATAAATATATACATCATTGAGTGTGTAATATGAACATATCAAATATTCTGTCATCATTTGAGGGCAAGCCCTTTGTGTTTACTATGTTGCTGTAATGATCTAGAAAGCAGGGCGTACGTGATTATGATTATTTAACCCGTTTACACATTAGGAACGTCAAGCAGCTTAAAGAAAAATAAATTACCAATTACCTTCAAGTTTTTGTTCTAAACTATTACTGATATGTTACTTAACTTGCATGAAAAATAACTGCTTAATGGCACACACACAGACAAGGAATATTTCCATTTTGACCAACCAGCACAACCCTTTTGCTATTTTAATATGACTCATTTGGTACCCAAGAGTCCTGAAAATAGTCAGAGGTGCTGTACACTTGGCTCATTTGGGAACGTTAATTTGCTTCCGTACTGCTTTAGTGCTAGCCCTCAATGTGACTTTGTCGATTATTCCATTCTCAACTGCTTTCTTTGATTATAGCTCCTTACTCAAGTGTAAGATCTTACTGATACTTTAGAGATGGTGGTAACACATCCAGTTGCTTTTAACCACTGACTACTCTGAGCCCGGTGTCTACGAGGCAGGCACTTTAATTCAATAGGCTTCTTTTCCTGCAGTTTCTAGTGGCATCCAGGGAGATGGCGATTGTGAGGCTGAATGTTCTAAAGCTACATCATTTTCAGAGTAGAGCCTTTCATTATGCTACCTTGGGTTCCATGCTATGAGAGGTTTTATCTCTGAGAGAATTTTATAAGGTGTTTCTTATACTTCTAACAGTTAAGGACAAGGCCCAAGATAAGCCCACCTTTTTTTTTTTTTTAAGCCCACCTTGTATGGAATTTCATTGTTTAGTAAGAGTCCTATGTTTTTCTTTTCCATTTTCTTCATTCCATTCCACTGAATGAGTAAAATGATAGAATACCACAGATTCTCTGAAAGTACAAAGAATATATATCAGCTCTCAAATTTTTATTGGAGATTTAGGAAATAGGGCCATGTATGAGGGAGAAAGAGCACAAGGGTGTAAGCAGCATTTCACGTGACCTTTGGCTGCCTCATCATCATCAATTACCATTTGTTGTAATTACGATGAGTCAGACCCTGGGCTAATAAGCACATTAAAGCCCGGTGTGAAAGATAATTATACCTTCAGCTATGTGCTCATGCAGGTACACACACACACACATATACACACACCCCACACACCTGAGCCCACTTACATAATCACCACATGTGAAACACAGGCTAAGCAGGGAAACCCAGTCTGTGTTGAGGGCAGGCTTTGGCATAGCAAACTGCAATTCAGTTTAGGCTTGTTTGATTCAGGAGCTATGCTTTCCCAGTTTCTTCTCATCCAGCTATAGTATTGGCTATTTGTGAGAATATCAGGCCGCCATGGAGACCATGTCATCTCCCTTGTGAAAACGTAGGGGTTCATAATGGTTCTTTGAGCACATGGCAGTTTATCAATTTCCCTTTACAAAGTCTTCAAACAGACTTCTCACTATTGTCGTGTTCGTGTATAACCTCTCAATTAAGTAATTTCAGTTATATTCACTTGCTACAGCCTGTTCAGTCCCATCTTTATGAGATTGCTAACTCCTGTCACATATCATTGAGAAACTACATTCTTTTATCCAACCACATTTTCTAAGAGAATGAGTCTGTTGCTATCAAATGATCAAAGTCATGTTAAAGGATTTTCTTAATAGCATAAATTTAAAGAGCTCATCTTAATAGTCCAACAAGCTCATAGGCTGTTTGTACCAAATATAAGGTTGTATCAAATGCTACGTCTTCAACCTTTGCCATAAATTCTAACTCAGTAGCTACTAATGATAGAAAAGGATTGATGGTGGCTGGAGTTTACCTTGGCAAGAAAGAAGAGCAGTGTTCATAGGGAACAGTTATGAGCTAACTTCTAGAGGGGCATTTGAGAATAATTCAGACAGTAGACAAAGGGTAATAGTTTTTTGGTTCAACAAAAATGAAACAATAAGTTTGTAAAACCTCTGTTGAATAAGGACCAGTATGCAAATTGTACGTGGCAAAAGTATTTCACATTTTGCTTCTGATTTTTCCTCCTGATAGAATCTGAATTGTTGAATTGAAACACACATGGATGATTTTTCTAAATGAAAAATCTATATTTTACATTGTACTGGATTTTGGGGTTTTATTGTATGGTTACTGATACACCTTCATTTCACGTTTGGGCAGATACGGCAGACGGCGTTTCTCAGGAGCTCTTCTCTGCTGGCTTAGTCGATGGTCATGATGTAGTTATAGGTAAGTCACTTTTTAATGCATGTAGTGTCATTTTGTTGATACATCAAATGGAAATGCGCTTAGAAACAGAAGTTTTCATAAAGGAATAATTCTGTGAATTTCTGAAAATTTCTTGAATTCTTACCTTTTATGTGAAATAGGTATATTTAAGAGTCATATTTAACTTCCTGTTTCAAAAGCTCTTAAATGTAATTCTGTCCCATTTGTCTGGATGTGATTTATCCAATGCAGAACGTCACTTATTGGAGATAAAACAAAGAACCTAGAAGACCGAAACGTCCATGACATAGCAAACCCAAGATACTATCAATTCCATGCAGCAAAGTATGGGAACTTCTGAGGTCCTTTCTCTGAGTTTCTCTATTCTTTTTCCTAGCTCTTAGTAAGGTTCATTCATTATAAAGTTTTAAGGTTGGTTAGGACTTAACGATCATTCAGGCCAGTTCTACCATTGTGTAGACAAGGAAGCGAATTCCTAAAGTGATTCAGTGGTTTGTCCAGGGCCATGCAGCTGGGTTCTGGCAGAATCACCACACTTTGAGACTGTGGCTCTTTCTACTACTTTTAGAATCAAGAAAAGGCTGCGTTGGAACTAGGGGAGCCTGCTAGCTCTAGGCATGCTGACAGGAGCAAGAAATGACTGCTGGCCAAGCAAGGCAGAAAAGCTGTGTAGAGGCAGAAAGTGTCATCTAAGAAAAAGCACAGCTGATTCTACCTAGGGTGAGGGTGAGGGTGAAGGGCTCCACACTCTTCAGCAAATTCTGAGTTTATGAAGATTTTATAATGTAGCCTATTACTGCATATTGGTAATGAAGATCCTAAGTAATAAGGATGAGTTAATATTAATTATGACATTATGTTCATTATATTGTTAATTATATATAATATAATTATAATAACACTATAATAGTATTATGATAAAAGTTTCTTTAAAAATATTCAAATCAAAACCAATCCTTGAAATAGCTTGGGGCCCTTAAATGATATGTTTTAACTTTTTTAAAAAATCACATACTTGAAATAAATCCTTCCCCAAAAATACTGGAGTGTGTCACTAAGAGGGAGCTTGAGGTAGATATACTTACCCATCAGAATAGCTTGTTCTGGGCTTCCCTGGTGGTGCAGTGGTTGGGAGTCCGCCTGCCGATCTAGGGGGCATGGGGTCGTGCCCGGATCCGGGAGGATCCCATATGCTGCGGAGCGGCTGGGCCCGTGAGCCATGGCCGCTGGGCCTGCGCGTCTGGAGCCTGTGCTCCGCAACGGGAGAGGCCAGAACAGTGAGAGGCCCGCGTACCACAAAAAAAAAAAAAAAAAAAAAAAGAATAGTTTGTTCTTAGAATCTCTATAATATACATCATTATAAAGTGAATTGTTTGGGCTTCCCTGGTGGCGCAGTGGTTGAGAATCCGCCTGCCAATGCAGGGGACATGGGTTCAAGCCCTGGTCCGGGAAGATGCCACATGCCGCAGAGCAACTAGGCCTGTGCACCACAACTACTGAGCCTGCGCTCTAGAGTCCATGTGCCACAACTGCTGAAGCCCATGCACCTGGAGCCCATGCTCTGCTACAAGAGAAGCCACCGCCATGAGAAGGGTGCGCACCACAATGAAGAGTAGCCCCCGCTCGCTGCAACTAGAGAAAGCCTGCACGCAGCAACGAAGACCCAATGCAGCCAAAAATAAATAAATTTATTAAAAAATAAAGTGAATTGTTTTATGTAAATAAGAGTAACAGGGAGTTTAGTGGGAGATTGGAATTCTGACTAAAGAATCAGTACCTAATATGTTATTGGTATACAAATATTCATAAATGTAGGTACAAAGATATCTTTGTAATTAGAAAAAAGTAAGCTTTTCCTGATTAATTACACATGAAGTATACACATTGGCCTCACTAGGGAGCTCTGTTTCCTTTGCCAAGTGGTACATGTGTAAAGAGATAGAGACATATTTTAAAGGAAAGTGACATGCACATGGACCTACAGGTGTGTGTATATATTTCCTTGTATATTGTCTTTCCTACTTTACTTTAAAACCTTGTGAGGTCCCATGGCCAGCTGAGTTCTTCCCTCAGTTTTCTGATCAAAGTGAGGGGAAGTTGAGTAATAAGATCAATTCAACTTTGGCATCTATTGTATCAGTAAGTTCCATCTCAGAATTCTTTATGTTAACAGTTGATAAACGTAGATTCTCTCATTTGAAAAAATGAGCACACACCTCTGTGTCTTAGTTTACCTGAAGAAACAAGGAGAAAAGTTAATGGCTAGATCAAGATACCCTGTAAGGTATTGGTATATTTTCCTTAAAGAGAGCTATGGTCCATACCCAAAGCAGCCAGAATTTAAAATTAATTAACAAATAAAAAATAATTTTAAAACACCCACTAATGTCTCCTATTTGGCAAAAAAGTTGAGGAGCACATGGTCTTTTGATTTGAGGTCATCGTGGCAGGTGGTAGGGCGCAGGAAGAATGAAAGAGATTCGTGGAGAAGTATCAGGTCACATCTTTATTTAAGCATGATCTTGCTTCAGGCCTACCGTCAAATTTAGTGTACTTCTTTTTTCGCCCCAGGCTCAGCTGAATCTAAGCTAGAGGATTTTGGATTGTTGAGTTTTTTAAAAGTGGAAATTAAGGCATAATTCACGTCCAAATTATTGAGTGTGATTTAAATAACCAGAAAGCTTGGGGCTTCCCTGGTGGTGCAGTGGTTGAGAGTCCGCCTGCTGATGCAGGGGACACGGGTTCGTATGCCGGTCTGGGACGATCCCACGTGCCGCGGAGCAGCCGTGCCCGTGAGCCATGGCCACTGAGCCTGCGCGTCCGGAGCCTGTGTTCCGCAGCGGGAGAGGCCACAACAGTGAGAGACCCGCGTACCGCAAAAAAAATAATAATAATAAATAAATAACCAGAAAGCTTCTGTTTTTCTATGCTGTATTTATTCTTCCCCAAATTTATCATTTTGCCTTTTTCCCCTTCTTAGAGCTGAAGTGTAGAGTGTTGGAGTGAGACTGAGTGTGTGCACTTGTTCCTTATCTAGCAGTACTGACCACACCTCACAGGGACAGCTCACCTAAGAGTTACAATGTCTGCATATTTCATTTGATTATCACATCAATTCTATAAGGTAGAGAGGACAGGTTTTAATCAATATTTTATGGACAAAAAAGGGAGGTCAAAAGAAGTTTCTGGGTTATTATAACTTGTCATAGTCCCTGAACTTGGATCTTGTGATTCCAAGCCCAGAGCCTAATCCTGAACCTGACACTCTGTGTACAATTAATCCAATATCTTTAGCCTTGAAGAAGGGACCTAGATAATTTTAACTGGTTTCGTTGTCTCTTGGGGAAAAAAAAAAATAGCTTGCCCTTACCTGTTTTTCCTGTATCAGTAGATGATTTATATTCTAAGTGTTGACTATTTGATAGACAGGTGAAATGTGTTTAATTCTGTCCCCTCTAACCCATCTCAGCCCCTCCTGCATCACTTACCTCCCTCTTTACTAGATTTGTCCCGCCAGCACATGGACATGTTTTTGTCTCCCATTCTAAAACCCTCTCTTTACTCCACCTCCCGTTACAGCTACTTCTCTTCATCCCCTTGCAACTAAAGTCCTCAAAAGAATTGCCCCTGACTTCAGTTCTTCTTCTACCACTGTCTCTTGAACTCACTCCAGTCAACTTCCTCACTCCACTCAGACTATTTTTTCCAAAGCCATATCTGGGGAAGGCACACCCTTGGTAAATGCAAAGACAGATGTGGCCGGAGTGGAGTGAGCAAGATGGAGGGAGAGAAGACACATGATCTGTGAATGACTGCCTGCCACGCTCCTAAATCCATTGGTTAATTCTCAGTGACCTGTCAGCAGCATTGGGCATAGTGGACAATGCCCTGCTCCATAAGTGTTTTCATTTGGTTTTTAAGACTCCATTCTCTCTTGGTTCTCCCACCTTATTTATGCTTCCTTCTTAGTCTTTTTTTTTTTGGTTTTGATTTTTTGTTTTTTGCGGTACGCGGGCCTCTCACTGCTGTGGCCTCTCCTGTTGCGGAGCACAGGCTCCGGATGCGCAGGCTCAGCGGCCATGGCTCACGGGCCCAGCCGCTCCGCGGCATGTGGGATCTTCCCGGACCGGGGCACGAACCCGCGTCCCCTGCATGGGCAGGCGGACTCTCAACCACTGTGCCACCAGGGAAGCCCTTTAGTCTTTTTTGTTGGTTCCTCTTCATCTCTCTGACCCAGAAATATTGACATGTCCAAGGACTCTTTCCCTGGATTTCTCCTCTTTTCTCTAGTCACTCACATCCTTGGTGATACCATCTGGTTTCATGGTATTAATGCCTTCCACTCTCTAACTCCCACATTTGTATCTCCAGCACAGACCTATCCTTTGAATTCCAGACTCATATTCAGCTCTCTTTTTGGCATCTTCACATAGAAGGCTAATCACTGTCCCAGGTTTAATTAACATCTCCAAGAACCAGCCTCTGTTGTTCCTCCCAATCTGCCCCTCCAGCAGCCTTGTACCCTAAGTTGATGTCAGCTCCATCTTTTCAGGTGCATAAGCCCCAAACCTAAGAGTTGTCCTTGACTTTTCTTTCTCTCATAGTCAATACCCAGCCTATCTAAATGTACCCGAGACCCAGCCCTTATTCACCATCTCCCATCCTGTTTCAAACCCCTCTCATCTCTCAGTTGAATTATTGCCTTCATCTAGTCACTGGTCTCCCTGCTTATGACTTTGCCTCCTTTCAGCCTATTCTCATCACAGCAGCCAGAGAGATACAAGTAAAACATAAGTCAGATACAAAAGGCCACACATATTATGATTCCATGTATATGAAATGACCGCAATATGCAAATCTGTAGAGTCAGGACATAGAGTAGTGGTTGCCAGGGCCTGAGAGGGACAGGGAAAAGGGGAGTGACTGCTTAGGGGTCTTGGGCTTCTCTTTGCAGTGCTGAAAGCATTCTGGAATTAGAAGTGATGATGGTTGTACAGCCTTGTGACTATACTAAAAACCACTGAATTGTGCCCTTTAAAAGGGTGAGTTTTATGATATATGAATTACATCTCAATAAAAACGTGTGAGCGAGATCACATTAATGCTTTAAATAAAACTCTAATAGCTCTCCATCCCACATCTCAGTGGCTTACAATCCTCTATATGATCTGTCCCCTGTCATTTCTCAGACCCTTCCCTCTCTTTGGCTCTCCCTCTTCCCCATTTCACCCCAGCCACACTGGCCTTTATACTTGGGATTCTCCTTCCCCAGGTATACCTGGGTATCTCCTAGCGCTTAAATGCTGCCTCTCAAAGGGGCCTTCCCTGCCCGGCTACTTAGAATTGCAACCCGCTCCCAACTCTCTACCCCCATCCTTACTTAAGTACTTTACCTAGTCTCTCCCCATCTAATAGGCTATATTTCATTTATTCATTATTTAACTATATAGGATTTTCCCTTGAGCATGAGTTTCTTGAAGGCCAGGATTTTTGTTTTGTTAAGTGCTATTTTCCCAGTGCCCCAAACTACATTTCATATAGTAGCCACTCAGTAACTTGTTAGAGATAAACAAATACTACCTTGAAATATAGAGATATCTCGTTAACACTTTCTAAAGAAGGCTATTTTAAGTATAGGATTCAATTATTTTAAGAATCTTGCTTTCAAGAGTACAGAATTCGAGTGGCATTTCACAAATACAAAGTACATTCACTTGACAAAGTTTGCATCAAAAATAGTCCAGTTCAATTGAGAACATTGGCACGTAGAGGTGTGGGTGATTTCTTGTGTGTGTATTTTTTCAGTTTCCATAATATAAAACAGCTAACATTTAAATAGATTAAACATTCCTTTTTTCCCCCACCAGAATTTCCTCTTGAATCAGAGTAAATGCTTCGGGCAATATAAAAAAAACTGAATAAAGCAATAGTATATGTTACGGTGCAGTGAGTGTTATGACTTTTACTATAATGTGGCAAACAGAATGTTACAAAAAAATTTTCAGTATCCAGCTTCAGGGTAATCTGCCTTTAGTGCCAGCCTTCACAAAGCAGAATTTAAACTGAAGGAGCAGTTTAGTGACTCGGAGTGATTGCTTTCTCACACAAGCAGAGCAGCACAGAAATTAAATGCAGCATTTGTAGACTGAAATCATAAACCCAGTTCAGTTGTGCTTCAATGCAGCACTGCCTTAGGCAAGAAACAGAAAATATATCTAGGCCTTGTGTAAATCAGAACTAAGAATGACAAGCCCTCCTGGGTGGGTGTTGGTTTAAAGTAAGTTAACTTTGCAAGATGCAAAACTTGATGCATGTATGAATTTGCTTCTCTTGCCTTGCTGGGATGGCTGACAAATAGACCAGATGTGAGTCCTTGATCCATTTGTTTCAAAGAGGGACCCTCAGTGAGGCAGCAGAGATACTTGGTCCCTTTGCCTCCTAGTTCAGAAACAGCCCATCTGAAGTTTTCTCAGCAGTAGAAGCAGAGAGGAGAGAAAATTAAAAACAAATTCATGTAGAAAAGAAAGCAAAAGTTCTGAATTCTCTTCACGCCTTATGCTACGTGATACTTTTGAGTCTCTGTTGAATTGAGTGTTAGGACCTCAGCAGTGGAAGGAACGCTGATGAGTGTGTTAAGCTAGCCAGTTACCTCTCCTCCTTCTATCTCCAAGGCCCATTCCAGGGTCCAAGATTTGACAGTGAGTGAATGTGGAACAGGAAGCCGCTTGGTAGCTTCCTTTTGAGAAAGTGCCTACTGACGGCTCTTTGCTGGGTTTTTACACCACCATTTCCTGGCTTTGTAACATATATCTTTTTTTTTTTTCCCCCTTTAAGTGGGTTGAGAACCAGATGTTGGAACTTCTGTGTCCTGAGAAGGGAGCTCTGTTTCTGCATTTATTTATACAATTTTCCTTTGAGGGATTTTGTGCCTAGGTAACTAGTTAGCATGGCCCTGGAAGCTAATATTAGCTATATATATTCCCATAAGCTCTCTCAGTGGACTTTCGGACATTCTGTTGATGTCCCTGGCATGCTGTTTTCCTGCACACGGAGAATCCTTTTCAAAACCTGTCTGCCCTCAAAGATTCACTGTAAATGCCACCTCCAGGAAGCCTTCTCTGATGGTCACCCCCTCCCTAACGAAATCTAGAGGACAGTTTTTTCTTGGCCTGAACACCAGAGAACTATTTTTACCTTTAGCAACATGTGTCTTTCATCCTTCTCTGCTCCTGGCACCGACCTTCTCTTTGTGAGGAGGTTGAGTGCACCTTTAGGGAAAGGCCTGTTTTCTATTTTTTTGAATCTCTACCATCCTTGCCACACATAGGCACTTAAATATGTTTTTGGATAAATGAATAATTTTAATTCCATTTGGGAAATTTAACACTGGAATAGTTCATGAATTGATGACCTGGGCAACACAAATATTATTGCACCCTCTCAAAACTGAAGAGTAATTCACCATGATTGGTTTCTCTCTCTCTCTTTCTCTCTCTCTCTGCCCACCTTCCCCTTCTTTCTCTCTTTCTTAAGAATTGACTTTTTACATGACTTTTGAGTCTTGCCTCTTGGGTAGGAAATGTGGTTGCTCTCGAAGGCCTTCTGTCTTCCAGTGCTTGCTGGGGTTACAGTGTTTGTCTCAGAAGTATAGACTGTGAGATGGCCTGCATCAGAATCTTACCTTGGGTGTGTATTTAAAATGCACATTTCTTTTTTTTTTTGTGATACACAGACCTCTCACTGTTGCGGCCTCTCCCATTGCAGAGCACAGGCTCTGGAAGCGCAGGCTCAGTGGCCATGGCTCACGGGCCCAGCCGCTCCGCGGGATGTGGGATCTTCCCAGACCGGGGCACGAACCCGCATCCCCTGCATCGGCAGGCGGACTCTCAACCACTGCGCCACCAGGGAAGCCCATAAAATGCACATTTCTTGATTCCAGCCTAGAGTTATAGAATCTGGAGTCTTGAGCGTAGAGGGTGGAAATTTGCATTTTTAACAAGCATCCCATGTGATTCTTAAACACAGTAGAATTTTGTGGTTACTTCTTCAGTTCTGCTTGTGGTAAACTTTGGAGATTGTTTTAGCTCATTTTATCATCTGTATCTCCTTTTCAGTCTCACTAATCTCCTTTGCTTTTCTGCCTGGATTCTCTTCTCCCTTTAGGAGTCTCTTTTAAAACTGTGCCAGTTAACTTTTAAAAACTGTGTGTGTATAAATGGTGTAGATGCGTGGAGGAGCCTCATTGGTATAAATTTTTACCATAATGAGTCATTACAGTTTTATTAAAACTACTGTTGTTGCTTGGGGTGTAGTAGGTCCTCCAGGTGGCCTTCACCTTTTATGTTTCTCTACAATGGCAACGTATCTTTAGGCTCCAAAGTACGCAAGCAACAGAATATTTGCTCGTTCGTGAGCATATGGTTGGATGTGTGAAGTGCTTTGTTTCCCCAGCTATAGCCAGGGATATTTAAGTCTGTTGTGAGAGATCCAGGATTTATTGAGCAGCCGTGCACTTTTACAATGCAAGTCTTGGAAAAGAGTGAACATATTCTATCTTACATTCAGTTCAGTGATTATTCTGTGATGTTTATTGATGTTGAAATTCAATGAAGGAAAACTGTCATTAAAAAGTAGTTAAGCAACTGTAAGCAACTGTAAGCAACTGTACTATGATTTTTAAATGGTGACAGATAATTTAAAAAAGGAAGAAAATTCGGTAAGCCCTTCCTGGGTTTAGACAGGCTTAGTGTTAGTTAAATGATGTCAATAAGTACAGTCGAGTGATTCCTGATTAAAAGTTGTCTGTATGTTAAGTTTAATAGGCTAGGGAATTAGGGACTATAAGTGGCTTGGGAGAACTATACTGATTACTTTCCTTGTATATATTTACTAGAAATAAATGTTGAACGGTTTGATATGGCGCAGGGTTACCATTTTCAAAAATGTGCCACTGCCCATTTGATTGTAGCTCATTGCTCCTGGTTTTCCAAATACCATTTTTTCTTTAAAAAATCCTTATTGAGGGCTTCCCTGGTGGCGCAGTGGTTGAGAGTCCGCCTGCCGATGCAGGGGACGCGGGTTGGTGCCCCGGTCCGGGAAGATCCCACATGCCGCGGAGCGGCTGGGCCCGTGAGCCATGGCCGCTGAGCCTGCACGTCCGGAGCCTGTGCTCTGCAACGGGAGAGGCCACAACAGTGAGAGGCCCGCGTACCGCAAAAAAAAAAAAAATCCGTATTGAGGTATTAATGCCTAAGTAGGAAAATTTATTTTTAATTTTAATATGAAAAAATAGTGTACAGAAATTATTTTAAAATATTTACAAGTGGTAGGCTGGACCATCTAATATATATAAAAAATATACCACGCATTAGATGACTGACCATCTTATTCAGCATTTGTACTCTTTGGCAAGGTGGTAGAATCACAGTTTTGCTGTTTAAATATTTAAAGAGCTGTTTGCTCTGTCGAACGCTGGGAGCCAGGCCTGAATAAATATGCAAAGAACAAGCCCGTACACATACACACACTCAGCATTAATTTGGTCAGAGACCTAAAAGTTAATATATTTTTTAAGTTTGTTTAAGTGCAACAGGAAGACAGACTGAAGTAAAATACAATTTTTGTTTTAACAAAGTATCATTTTTATAGTCTTTTTGACCATACTCCTCCTGTCCCCCAAAATTCAAGGAAATTAAACATAAGGAAAGTTTTCCTAGCAAACCAAATCAGAACCCTGAAAGAAGCTGCCTACTCCTATGGCTGAACCCACTGCCAGCCTTAGCCACCCCCTCTGCTTACTTATCTGCAGATTCCAATGGAAAATGACTGACTATCCTGATAAGGGTTGGCAGACTTATTGTTTACAAAGACATCTGATTTGGGGGGTGTGGGGGGTGATTCAAAATTACTTTTCAAAATGTGGGCAAAGGTTATTTCCAGGAAGTTCTAAAAAGCATAAAATCTGTAATTACCCCCAAAGGTGTTCTCAGTTTCTGTATCACATGATTGTGAATCAGTACATCAGTAGACCACACCGTAAGCTCTGATTTTCTAATTAACTTTGTCACTTTTTATTTAGTTAGGAGTTGTGGATCCTCTTTAAAACCACTGATAAAGTTAGACTCCAGTTAAGATCTGTGCTTAATTTCACTTAAGTGAAACAAGAGCTTGCTAGTGGATTAGTTTTAGACATCCACTGTCAGAGTCTTGCTGTTTTCAATTACTTTAAATTGTCCTGTTTTAATTTATGTTAATCTGTCTTGTAAATCTAGAATCAGATAACGCCTGAGGATTACGTTCAATCCAGCCAAACTTTCTGACTAAAGTATTACCATAAACCCCAAATACCGATCCCTACTTGTACTGAGAATGTCTTTCTGGTGGAAGTAAAGTAGGTTTAATCTGGTGCAGGAAACCTAGTTTTTCTGATATTATATATTTTTCTAACACTACCAAGTATATAGGATTTAAAGGAAATGGCTCTTTTGCTGAACAACCTATTTCATTAGTAGATTGATCTGTTTTGGGCTGTAGTGTGTGTGTGTGTGTGTGTGTGTGTGTGTGTGTTTACCCACTTCAGAAATCTCTGGCCCATGGAATTTTAACTATTCCATCAATAGTACAATATTGCAGATATAAATAGATTCTTAGTTGTGCTTGTTAGTACATTGACAAGCAGATCTCTTAATACCAAGCCAAATCTCTGCTGCATTTTTTACTCTATTAGTAAAAAAAAAAGACACTGCCTCCTAATTTCTTCTATAACAGAAAATAAACTTGTAGATCCAATCAAGAACATTTTAAAGCCAAGAAAGAAAATTAGGTCAACATTTTTGACGAAATGTGGGCTTATTATCCTTTTATTTTTGGCTTCATATCCAATTACACTCTTAACTTTGATCCTATATCTTGTATTTGGTTAGCATTTTTCTAAAACAAAGAGTTCCTTCCTGCTGACTCTTAAGAATACCTTCTTCTTAATCCTGCACTACTTACGTTTAGCATCCAAAAGGTGTCTAAGAATGTTTCACCCCAGATTCATTTAAAACAAGGTTAGGCCCTGATTGGTCACATTCTAATAGACACACGCCCATGTCTGATGAGCCATAGACCCACCCGGCAGGAATCTGTTGTCAGGATATCATTTGAATAGCCGTGGGTGTAAACCCGCGGGCTGGCTCCGTGCCCCTTCTGGACAGAGTACACTATGGCAGAAAGTGAAGAAGAGGCTGTCCATGAGACCTGGCAGACAGGTTTGGGTAGTTTTAAAAAATTTTGCCGAAATTTTTAATAGGCAAAGATTAATGCCTTAATCTTCACTCTTAGGGAACTTGGTCAGCCATGAGAAGATTGTTACTTGAAATAAGAACGCCAAATTCAAAGCATCTTTTCAGTAATAGGCCCCCAGGAGGTCTAATTTATAATGGATTTTGAGCCTCCTTACCGGTCTGTTTAGAAACTCAGTGTGCTCGTGATCCTTTTCTTCATTGGAGGGATGGATCCGGGGTCAGAATTCTACTGCCACGTCTCTGCACTTTCTAATCTGTCTGTGATACGCAGGGTCAGAAGGACAGGAGAGACTTCCAAATGGCATAGGCAGTAGCCTTGCTTTCCTCCCCTGTGAGCTGACTGTTCATTCCTCACACAGACTTCTCACTGTTCTGCTTCTAATTCTTGCAGTTGTCAGTGGAACTGATTGATAAGGTGAGAATGGCATACACTGGAAATCTGATATCTAACAGAAAGGTAGAATACAGGTGAGAGGACATGATTTGGACAGCACAACTCTTGGGAAGCATAAAATGCCAAAGGTTATCTGACTCATGGGATTCTTGGCCGTGGCACAGTAGACTGGAGCTCTAAGGATTTCTTTAAAGCTGAAAAGTTGGGGATTTTTCCTGGTGGCGCAGTGGTTTAGAATCCGCCTGCCAATGCAGGGGACACGGGTTCGATCCCTGGTCTGGGAAGGTCCCACATGCTGCGGAGCAAGTAAGCCCGTGCACCGCAACGAAGAGTAACCCCCGCTCTCCACAACTAGAGGAAGCGCGCGAACAGCAATGAAGACCCGACGCAGCCAATAAATAAATAATTAAAAAAATAAAAACACATGGAGTTTTAACAAAAAACAAAAAGATGAAAAGTTGGCTTTTTAATTTAGTGCTCGTGAAAATTGTCATTAGGTGAGGAATGGGGATGAGAAATTAACTTGATTTTTTTTTTCAGGATGGATTTTTTTTTTAACATCATAAATACAGAATTCTGCACTTGAAAGAGCTCTGAACAGTGGGTTTACATGATTCATCTGCAATAATTAAATAGAACAGCTCAGGCTTGTTGGCGTACCCTGAAATATCCATGCAGATCAGATGTCTGCAGACTAAATAGTTCTTAGCCAATAATAATAGATATTCCTCTGGGATATTACTGGGAGTCTCCAAAGGAATGTGTCCCAGGGGTTCTTAAATCGCTCTGTTAGTGCTGGTTACCATATGGCAGGCTCATTGGCTCCCACTTGTTCCCTGCCCAAGAGACTCTTGAAGAAGCCTCACCAGCGTCACCAGCCAGCCTGAGGGCCTGAGTGCTCACCTCAGGGGTGCTGCTTCCAGAAGGTCCCAGGGGCCTTCTTGTGATTCAGCCAGAGTGGTGGTTGCTTTCATGCAGAAGTGGGGAGAAGCGCCTTCTACCACACTTGTCATCCAGGCCCTGAAGCTGCCCTCCTTCATTTACTCCCTAAATAAAGCGTCACATCTACGCTGTGCTGGGTACACCAGGTGAACGAAAGAGACAGGGTTCTTGTCCCGCATGAAGCCTCCAGTCTCACAGGAAAGGCAGACATTAAGTCAATACACAGGTAGAAGTGAAATTACAAATTGTGAGGAGTGTGCAGGAAAAACAATGTGCTACAGAGACAGTAACCAATAGTGGGGGTCTGGGGGTGCTTCTCATTTAGATTCAAGAGCAGAGTGAGCCACTCTGAGGGAGAAATATTTGAGTGAAGTCCTGGATTTAGCCTGGCCATCCCGGGCAGACACACAGCCTGTGCAAAGATGATGAGCTTTGTAAAAGATGACCAGTGTGGCCAGAAGAGGTGAGCGAGGAGAGGGTGATATGAAATAAAGCCAGGTAGGAGTGAGGGCTGGATAGTGTAGGACCTTGTAAGTAGCCACTAGTCATAACGCCTTGTGAATACTAAGTTCTAGTTGTTCAACTTCGATTGTCTCTACGTAGGTAAAGTAGAAATCCTGCGCCTTTCTTGCCTTTTTCCTATCAGGGCAAATAAATGCTTTCCTTTAGCCTCATTTATTCTGCCAGGGAATCTAAGCAGTTTACGAAAGCTTGGATCCCTTCGCTGCCTGAACGTGGTGCCCATTTTGACCAAAGTGAGTAGGAACCACAGAAGGAAAGGACAGTAGCCCTGGAGGATTTGAGAAAAACTGAATGGTGTTTCAACATTCTAGGTTCATTTAAGTTTGAGGGCATCAGATAAGTGACTTGGGATTTATTGTTTGGGGATCAGGAGAATTTCAGAGATATCTTCCAGTAATTCTGAATCCAGTTATTCCATCAAAGGGAAATAAGGATTCCTAGAAAAGACAAAACTTGGATATTAATTGCAGACATTTTCTTTATATTAATTGTAACCAAGGGGCCTTCATGTATATTCCCAAAGAGGATGAAGTGTATTTTCCATTTCATAATATTGCCTAATTCTCACACAAATTATGGAGTGGGCTGAGATAGTACTATACATACAGTAGAACTATTATCATTATAATAGAGTACAGAAGACATAAAATCTTCATGTTCATTGGGTTAATGAAAACTTGCCATTTCAAGTCCATTAATTGCAGTTGAACTCGGTAAATTTGTTTTCAGGGACTAATACTCTAATACCTAAAGTAGGCTTTCAGGTGGCCTCATGTTCAGAATGCAGGCATGGTAAAATAGCTTCTTGTTTAGCTACCCTTTGTCCTGGTAAACTGGCTATAGAGTTGTGACAGTGTTTTCTCACAGTGGTGAGTTCTAGAGTGTTCATCAACTAGTAAAGCTGTCTGACAGTGCTGGTCATGCCTTTTTTACCCTCTCCCCTTTATTGGCTTTATTCTCTATGGAGTTCTTTCTAGGAAAAAATCTTTTCAAACTTCTGAGAAGTAGAGGTAATAAAAACATTAAATGGCATAGAAATTACCATACAAGCTTCCAGGCTCCTTTAGCTGACGTCTCCTATAATTATTTAAATAACCGATTTCAGATTGGTTATTGGTAAATTTGGGTAAAATCAAATTTCACCTGTCTCTTGAGTGTCTGCTTTCCACAGTCCCTGCTTTTTGTGATTAAACTCATAAAACATCCTCCATCTTATTTCTTAGACTCTCCAAATCCGAGGCATATAGAGACCGCGTGGTGTAGGGAAGGGAGTGACTGCTTTCGAATTAGACAGATTCGAGTTCAGATCCCAGCTCTGTCAGTTATTAGGTGTGACGTTGGGAAGTTAGTTCTTCTCCCTAGTCTTCAGTTTCTTCTTTACCCATAGAGGGACCCACTTAACTCGTAGAGCTGTTATGAGTGTTACTTAATTACGTGGAGAGGTTGGTGTGATAGCGGGCCCACAGAGGCACTCAGTAAGTTCTTTCCTCTTTCTATTTTGGAGTGAATTCATCTGGCCTCCTATCCACTATGATACTTCTTCTGTGACATGCCAGTCGGAGAATGTAAGGCAGTCCTGCAGTTTCCCAGAATAAGATGGGAGTTCCTTGGCGGGGACTGGAGGTAGAAACTCCGCTTTGGGGAGAATGACCGAAACACTGCGGTCTACATAGGGTTCATGAGAGTCACTGTTAGTCACCTCTGCCGCCTCTGTGCTAGCACTGGGAGTTACCTTCCCCCGTTACTGCTCTGGCCCAAGCAGTGCTGGAAAGTGGTGTAAAAACAACAGAATGAACAGTGACACGCAGGCACAGGCAACTAGATAACTGGTCCTACCCAGTTGTTTACTGGAGGTCAGCCTGGTGTGTGACTCTGAGGACACCTCCTTGTTTAGTTTTCTGCCTGCTTCCCTGGGACTGAAGTTTCTCATTCCTACTGCCTGGGAAGACGTCACACACATGTGTACTGGGTGGCCTAAGAAGACAGGTCCAGAGAGAAATGTGAATTCCCTCGTCTCCCTGAAGCTTGCCTTTGAGCTCTATTTCCACAGCAGTGAGCTGCCTCTTTCTCCATCACCTTTTGAGTTATAGTTCCTTCACCAAAGACCTACCTCTTTCTCTGAACTGGGCAGCAGGAATGTCCACCAGCTTCAGGAGGAGTTTACACGCCTGCCTCAAGGAAACACACTGCTTTCTCATGGGCGTGTGGCGGTGTTCATCAGCCTCAGCAGGACAGCCCAAACAGGAGACAGTGCAATAAGCCTGATGCTTCTGCAGAAGGATAGCCAGCCTCCATGAACTTGACCCGCTGAATTAAGTGGTGCTTGCAGTTCCCTCTGTAAAATGCACTGGTGATGCCCAGGGCGTGCCGGCTGCTCACTGCTGGGAGATGACACTCTAGTCTGTCCCCCCAGCACCACCCCCATGTCAGTTCCCACCAGGGAAGGTCCATGTTTAACAAGAGTTTGTCCCCATGTTTGTTTATGCAGGTTTACTTCTTACTAAATTATATCATTTAAATAAGTGATAAAAGATTAGTTCCAAAAGTGAGTTGTTTGTTCAAAAAACCAAGTGGGATGCTTGGGGAAATCTATTAATAAAGGCAAATTGTTACCTACATGGGAAAAGAATCTAGAAAAAGAGTGGATATATGTATAACCGATTCACTTTGCTGTACACCAGAAACTAATACAACCTTGTAAATCAACTCTACCCCAATAAAAATTATTTTTTAAAAAGGCAAATTGTTGGGACTTCCCTGGTGGTCCAGTGGTAAAGAATCCACCGTCCAATGCAGAGGATGTGGGTTCGATCCCTGGTGAGGGAACTAAGATCCCACATGCCTCAGGGCAACTAAGCCCATGCACCACCACTACTGAGCTCACGCGCCTCAAAGAGAGAGCCCGCGTGCCGCAAACTACAGAGCCCACACACCCTGGAGCCTGCGCGCCACAACTAGAGAGAGAAAGCCCACACACCACAAGTGGAGAGAAGCCCGTGTGCTGCAGCTAGAGAGAAACCCAAGCAGACCGCACGCCGTACGAAGAAGATCCCACATGCCTCAACAAAGATCCCGTGTGCCACAACTAAGACCCGATGCAGCCCAAAACAGGGAAAATAAATATTTTTTTAAAAAAACAAAAAACAATTCATTAAGAAAAAAAGATAAATTGTTAAACACAAACTGTTATTAAATTCTGTATAGAAAAGATAATTGTAAAAGAAGAGATTTTCTAAATCTAGGATTTTTTTTTTTTGTGGTATGCGGGCCTCTTACTGCTGTGGCCTCTCCCATCGCAGAGCACAGGCTCCGGACGTGCAGGCCCAGTGGCCATGGCTCACGGAGCCATGGAGCCTAGCCGCTCCATGGCATGTGGGATCCTCCCGGACCGGGGCACGAACCCGTGTCCCCTGCATCGGCAGGCGGACTCCCAACCACTGTGCCACCAGGGAAGCCCTCTAGGATTTTTTAAATGGCCTTGACCCTACATCACGATATTGGTAAAGGAGTGTACATTAATGTGATTTAAGTTAAAACATTAATCTTAAGGTTTATTTGTATCACAGTTTTATGTTTCCCTGCTTAAACTGCCTTTTTACATTAACCAACCAAATACCACTGCCAACTTCGTCAGATTATAGTATTTCTTCTGCATCTATACACAGGATTGACTACATAATTTGCACAGCCCAGTGCAAGATGAAAATGCAGGGTCCCTTGTTCTAAAATTAATAAGTTCAAAATGGTGACTGCGGAGCATTAAAACAAGCACAGAGCCCTTCTAAGCCTGGGGTCCTGTGTGTCTGGATGGGCCGAGGAGGCGGGGAAGGAGAGGTGTTCGAGGGGCTTACTAGCTCTCTGACTGTCTCTACTGCTGAGGAGCTTCCCCTGGTGAGAGGCACCATTGTTGTGAATTACTGGTTGGAAGGTCTTTATCCCGAGCCAGATGCAGTCTCTTTAATTTCTGGCCTCTGGAGCAATGCAGAACACATCTAATCCCTTTTTCAAGTATTTATTCAAATATTTAAAACTGCCAAAGCTTCCCCTTATCTCCTTTTCTTAATGAACTTTCTTGGGTGGCAATATCCTTTTTAAAGCCACCTCTATCTCATCTCTCCTGATGCCCTGTAGTTTTTCTGAATCCTCCTGAAGGGTAGTGCCTGTCAGTATTGTATACGAACTCCAAATTCCTAATGCAATAGGGGGGTTGCAGGGCTTGGGGACGCCTCATTTGTGAGGGGAATACTACATTTCAGCTAATGGCATCAAATACTATATGAGAATTTTAAATAAAATAGATGTCATTGTTTTACACTGAACTTCTCAGCCAAAAAACTACTTACTCTCTTTTAATTTTTTCATGTTTTTATTATTAAGTATTTCAAATATCCAGAGAAGTCTGTAGATTACTGTAGACGTACGCACTTATCATTGAGATCTCATTGTTTTTGACATATTTATTGCCTGTCACTCCCTTCCTGCATCCCCTTTTAGAATCTTTTTCCCTCCGGATGCTACTTACCCAGTGTGCTCTTATTCTGCATTTGTACAGTTGATTTTTATGACCTGAAGGCTTTAACTTTGTCTGTTATTAGTTTTCTTTGTTTGGGCCCATACAGGGTCTCTGTAGCTGTGCTAGAGACCTCTCTCCGGGGAGTTCTAAAATGAACACTCTTTCTGGCATAATTTTTAAGTTTATTTAAATTCTATGAAATGAACCTTGAAAGCATTATGCTAACTGAAGTAACTAGACACAAAAGGTCACATATTATATATGATTCCATTTCATATAAATATCCAGGATAGATAAATCCACAGAGACAGAAAACGGATTAGTGGTTGCCAGGAGATGGGGATGGGGAGTGGCTGCCTAATGGGTGTGGGGTTTTCTTACAGGGAAATGAAAGTGTTTTAGAACTAGATAGAGGTTGTGGTTGCGCAACATTTTGAATGTACTAAATACCACCAGATTATTCACTTTAAAAAGAGTTACTTGTTATGTGAATTTCATCTCAATGAAAAAAAAACAGGGCTTCCCTGGTGGCGCAGTGGTTGAGAGCCCGCCTGCCGATGCAGGGGACACGGGTTCGTGCCCCGGTCTGGGAAGATCCCACATGCCGCGGAGTGGCTGGGCCCGTGAGCCATGGCTGCTGAGCCTGCGCGTCCAGAGCCTGTGCTCCGCAACGGGAGAGGCCACAACAGTGAGAGGCCCGCATACCGCAAAAAAAAAAAAAAAAAAAAAGCCCATGAAATGATATTTAAATATTTGCATTGAGCGTTGTGTATAAATATTGAAATCAGCGATGTTGATATTTCTTTACTAGTAACTGTATTATGAGTATCATTTACTACACACCTAACCTCAAGTCCTGCTTTTTTCTTGGTAGATGGGAAGATGGTTATTGACGGTGTAGCAATTCTTGTAGATAGTGTTTTAAGAACAAATTATGTTCGTATAACATTTGAGACTGTCGTTTCCTTGTGCTCATAGCAATGCAAGTTCTGTCTTTATTAATGTCTTGGGTACTGGTATGTACTCTTGCCATTCACTTAAGCTGTTCACGGGTTGGTGTAAGACTGTATTCCAGAACTGGCAAAAGAAATTGGTTGGGTCAAACCCAGAAGGTTTTCCGTTGTGGAGACTCCAAAGGAATCTCTCTCGGATAGTGTGAAAAAATTGCTCCATTTGTATTCAGCCTGTTGACATTCATTTCCAAATAAAATACATCATTCCTGGCAGATTACAGTGTTTTAAGAAACTGATAAGACCAAGGGAATCTTTTTCTCTGTAGTTCTATGTTTTTGTAGGAACAAAATCGGTGCCTATCACTGATTTTCACCCAGAAACCACCCTGGGTGAAAATGGACTCTTAACATTTTGAAGAATTTGAATGATTCTCCAGGGGAAGGTGCATTTTCAGTTGGAGTGATTTAAGCTACAAGTAGCAGAAAAGGCTGTTAAAATGGTTTTCACAAGAAGGACTCCTAGCTTATACAACTGGAAATGCCTAGAGGAAGGGAAGGTTTCAGGGTTGTTAAGCATCGCAGCGACATCGATCAGGACCTTCGGTCTTTCCTCTCTTAGCCCGGTTCTCCACAGCTTTGACTTTTATCCCAAGTCTCATTCCCGTCACTGTCCTAAGAGGCTGTCCAGGGCAAAAAGTGCTGCATGTTTCCTACTTCACATTTGGCTTTTTGTGGTCCTTACTAAGGAGCAAGAAGGTTTCTTTCTTAGAAGCCCCCAGCAAGCCTTTCCCCCTCTGTCAGTGGTCCACATTGGCTTACCATCCATCTGCCCAGCCCTAAACAGGCCCCATGGGGGTGGGGCGCTGAGATACCCATGAACTGATTGTGGGGCATCAGCCACAGTAGCCACTGCTGGCCCTGTGGTATTCTTGCCCATCTTCTATCTTTTTTTTTTTTTTTTTTTTTTGGCGGTATGCGGGCCTATCACTGTTGTGGCCTCTCCTGTTGCGGAGCGCAGGCTCAGTGGCCATGGCTCTCAGGCCCAGCCGTTCCGTGCCACGTGGGATATTCCTGGACCAGGGCACAAACTCGTGTCCCCTGCATCAGCAGGCGGACTCTCAACCACTGCGCCACCAGGGAAGCCCCATCTTCTATCTTTTAAAATTGTCTTCTTTTAAACTGTCTACATTCTTGGTGTAGACAAGAAATATTTATTGTGCTGTGTTTAGGTTATGCCATGGTAGCGTAACATATCTTTCAAATGTGCTATTGAGATGTGCTATTTGCAGCCCATTTTCAAAAGCAAGGAATATTAAAGAGGAAGAAGAACCAAAATGTGCCTTCCTTTGTGCTCATATTTCATTGGTGAGCGCCTCATACTTGACAGAAGAGGAAAATCTAGGTTGTGTATGCACCCGTTTTGGGATTCTGCATGCTGTATAGGTTTTTTTTAATAGACAAGCCCTCTTTTCAAGTTGGTGCACACTTGGTGCTTCACTGCTGACTGTGTTGTTTTGTTCCATTTCTTTAACTGCATTTGGTATGCAAAAGCTCAACCTTCATTATGTATTATACACTTTCCCCTGACTTTAAACCATGACGCCTTGTGTTGGAATATGTTAAAAAATAAGTCCCAAACTGTGAAAAACTGATTTTTAAAATTACTTCAGCCTGCATTTTCTATCTCATGTCTTAATTTAATCACAGTTTTTGAGGAAATGAGCCTAGGCAGTCTTAATTGAGTGTCTCTCTGCCTGTGGAATTTTTTTCCTCTGTTGGCATACCAAAATTGAAATCTGTTGAGCTTCAAGTTTTTACTGCAGAGCCTCGGAACCACATTTTAGTCATTAGTCCATCCCGCATCCTTTTTTCTGCCCCGGCTCCGGTTCCCAGCAGTTCCTTCTGTTTTTTTTTTTTTCCTTTTGCTGTACTGCAGAGGTTACCACCTAGTGGCCCAGGCTTGGATCTTCCCTACAAATGTATTCTGTCTGGCTTAGACAATGTTATTAAATTGGGGGATCAGTTGCCAACATTTAAATATAGAGAGAGAGTGGACGTAAGGTCCACTTCTGGCTTGTCTTAGAAAAACCAGATCTGAAAACAACTGGCATAAATTCCTAGATGGAAAAATTCTGCCCCCTCCTCTCTGAATGACTCACATGATCTCCCTGGCCCCTGGAGACATCTGAGTTTCTGACCCCTGTAGAGTGCGCCATCCTGTTTTCTTCCTTCATCATAGCATATCGGCTCTGCAGACCTAGATAAAGTTAGCTTAAGAGTAGTTTTCTGAGCAAAATACAGGTACAGTTGTTTCCTCTTGAAGCAGGCTATTGACATAAGGCTCTACAGCTTTTTAAAGCCTCGCATCTCCCTTATAACTCGTTGGAAATCAGCATCATGCTTAGACGTGATCTTGGACCAGAAGAATTCAGTAGGCACCCAATTGGCCAGTTTGGGAAACGATTTAATACCGAACCAGTAGATCATAAAGTCCTACACCATTTCCCGTAAGGGAGGAGGAGCCATCTGTAATCACGAGGATTTACACAGACTTCTCAGGGGGCCAGGCCCTCGGTCGGTCGCAGCCAGTGCCTGCAGGAGCACCCCCTGTAAGAACCCCCACTGTGGGGTCACCCCTCCTGGGATTCTGTCTCCTATACAGATTCCCTGCTCATTCATTAATTCTTTATTGATAGAGCTCAATCAGTATGTGCTCCCCATCTGACATGTAAAACTGCAGCGTGAACTTACACGCCGTACTCCTGTGACTCGGTAATCAGGCGGCAGCAGCAACACATGGTGTTCTTGTTCAAAGTCGATTACAGTGTCATCCTAACATCCCCTGATTGCTCTTGAGGATTATAGTTTTGAACTACCTCCAAGACCTCTCCCACCCCCATCAGACAAACTCGTACTGAAACTCTAACTCACATCCCTTTAGATTATTTTTAGGCAGACTGTCATTTCTCAGGTCACCATTCTCCCACTTCCTAACCAGGAGCTGAATATTCCAACGCTAATGATAGTCTCAGACCAGGCACACAACTTAGAGTAATGCTCTGTTCTTGGCTTCGTTTTTCTAGTCTGATTTAGATGTTTGTCATGGGAAGTTCCATCACTGGAGAAGTGTGTAAGTTGAAGGAAACTCTTATGTTCTCCCAGTAGTGATTTATAACACTTTTATGATTAATAGGATTGTGCAGACCAGCAAGTTTTGAAAGTGTTTATAACATCCACTCAGTAATCCCAGATAGTAAGTGCTTGTTACTTTACCCATCTAGGTAATCTGGGTGGTCCTTACAACTGAAGCTAGTTCCTCTCCATTATTTCACTATGGCATCCCCTCCTAGTCCAGGTTCCTAGGTTTCTGCCACTTGGGACTCTGTTTGGGCACTGTGGCTAGTAATGCCTGGTAAAAAAGGTAGTTTCTGGAAAATGCTGGGCGTTCAGTGGCTCTGCTGAGAAAGTACACTCATTACTGGCCCCAGCTCCATGCACACAGGGTTTTCTTCTGCTTTCTTGACAGGTGTACCTTAGAACACTAGAAGAATAAAATAATATTGAGTGCTTAGTAGATACCAGTAAATATTTGTTAATTTCTTGGATGAATGAATGATGGAGTTCACTGAAGACATACCCGTGTACATGCTATAAAAATGTATGAGGTTCTTCTTTGCTGTTGGGTTGTTTTGGTCTCAGTCAAATTGCCGGCATGTGTCAGCAGCCGAAATTGGGGTCTGCATTTGTACTGTTCAGATTCATGGGCTAAGCCGGATGGGCATCCTGGAGCTTTATGTCTCGGAAACCAGAAGCTGGAAGGCAATCATTTTTTACTACATTACCCAGGCAAGAATGAATTCATCATTTTTATCTCACCATTTCTCATTAAAAGCCTCATGCCCGTATCTCATCTAGAACACTGCCAAATTTCGGACTCTGCTACAGTAAGGATTGAATGTATGTTCGAACAGCGCACTGTGGGCCTATGGCAGATCAACTTTTGGGAAATGGAAAACATATATATTTGACTGACCTCCAGCCAGCCAGAAATAAATCCCTTGTATAATCTTGCCACAATGTCATTTGGTTGTGAACAGGGCGCCTCATTTGTCTTATGAGAGCCTGCATATCAAATGCCAGGGCCCTGCAGTCTTTTCTGCTTCTCTCTTGTAATCCCAGGCAGCTGCATCTTGGATAAGGTGCATTGGTGAAGAGATATAATTGTCCTCCTTTACTTTGTCATTAGCTGCATTCTTACCTTATTGAAATATATGTTGGATGAGGTTTTGTCTTTTTTTTTTTTTAGTTTAGTTTCTAATAACCGTTTAGTTGGTGTTTGACCATGTTTCTAATTTGTTCTTAAGGTTTCAACCTATTGCTTCTTTTCAGTTAGACTTGGTATTATATCTCACGTTCAATTCTATTCTAATAGCAGCTAGAAATTATTTAATCTACCATCACTACATTTAAAAATAAGTTCTCTTATGCATCGGCGTGGGCAACTTGGATCATGCTTTTCCTGTTGCCTAACACTCTGTTTACTTAGTTATGCTTCTAATGGGTGATTGATGTGTTTTCTTTTTTTAGTTCAGAGTTTCCTGCAATTTAAAAAAGTCCCTGTCCCTAATGTCTATGATGGAAATAACATTTAATGGGACCAGGTGACTATTTCATTTTTGCTCTTCTAGAAAAAAATACCTGTTTCTGGATATATAAATAGGGATGAAAACTTACAAACAATATCCTTTTGAAGTTTCTTGAATAGCCATTCTGCACTTTGGAGTCCAAACCTTCAACTCAGTCCCAGTCACTCCACTACCCACTTGCTGCCTGGCCATCCTTGCCAAGGACCTCTTAGGTGTCGAATTTACCCCCCCTCTCTTCCAGCATTGGTTGAATGTTTAGCATCCTGATTTTGTTTTACTTGTTCTTGCATAAAAAGCAGACAAATTCCCTGAACCAGTTGCTGCTGGTTCTTTAGGGACGATGGACAGGAATGTATTGGGTAGCAAGGGAATTCCACCAGAGGATGGCTATTTAGTGAAGACAATTTACCTGACAGTTCGCTGTAAGGGTCAGTTCCCTGATGTTATTACCAAGCACTGGACTTTCAAAACTACACGCATGATCCTGCGTTCACCACAGTTTTTCTTATTCCTTGTTTTGGAGAATGACTGGCTTTATTGCTTAGAGGATGATCCGTCCATATGGTGGCTCCTTACGATGACTGGGAGTGGGTTCAAAGCCCTGAAGCAGCTAATGAGTGATGGACCATTGGTCACATCCTCAGCCCTGCCCTAGCCTAGTCTCAGCCGTATTAACTAAGGGATGTCAGTGTTGAGGAAGAAAAGTAACAGCTGGGAGTACTTCTCACCCTGGGTCTTTGGGTGTTGAACACTCTGGTCTGAGGATGGTGAGGTCTTCAGTGCTGCTCTAGGTGAAAGCCATAGGTTGTTAATTGCACCCTATTTATCAGTGTGGCTGCCCTCACACAGAGCATAAGCAAGCAGTGAAGCTGCCTATCTCCTCACCCCCTCTGCCTGCTAGAGGCATTTTTCTCAATATATACAAATACCACAGTTTTTTTTAGGTGGTTTTAAACACACTCATCTCTCACGAATTTTATGTGTGAATTTCTAAAGATTGTCATTTAATGTAAACTAAATCGACTCTGTTACCATCTTCTATTCAGGCAACACTTTTTTCCCCCTTACATTGACAAGATGAAGCCTTCATCTAAGGAAAAAGTTTTGTTTTGTTTTTCTTAAAGCAGGAAAAAAGACATAGAAACATCAATAACAAAATAATCCTCAAAGCTTACTTTTCTACTGCTTTAACTGGGACCAGCTGTCGAGTGTTTTCAGTGTTGAGGCATCTGAAAATTTTTGGCTGAAAGACACTAAGATCAAAAAGATGATGGTATGTTCTGTTGGGAAGTATTAGCCCCAATTCTTTCTAGAACAGTCAAGCTGGAGGGCACAGAGGGCTTTGCGATGTGTGTTTTGCTTTGCTGCTTCTCTTGGTTCACTATTTGGATCCCCAAGGGGATCTTCATAGGAGCCTCGTGATTGCTTTGCAGTAGCAAAATTGGCTTTTCGATGAGTTGGAAGCTTCACTGGCGCCTGCTCTTTGATGTAGGGGAGAGGATCCATACGTGAAGGGCACCAATAGTGCTTCTTAAATCCCAGGTTTTAAGTATCTTCACACAGTAACTGTATGTTTTAAGGAGGTAGCTATCTGAGAGGCAGCGCGCACTGTGGCTGTGTACACGAGCTCTGGAGAGCCATATTGCTGGAGTTCAGGTCCTCCCCCCATACCCTCCGTAGCTGCGTGACCTTGGGCACGCAGTGCTTTCTCTCTCAGTGTCCTCTGTAAAACGGGGCAAATGCTAGTTCCATCCTCATAGGGCAGGCGCCTGCGAGGGTTACAAGTTGTTACATATAGAGCATGTTAAATCTCAGTAAACATGTTATCATTAATAATAGTTTAGAAATAGAACCACTTCATTATTCCAGTTTGCAGAATTCCTCAAAGTCAAAACCAGCTCTGGGGCTCGTTCAACCAGTGGTCGCTAGCAATCAGTGAAATTAAAATCTCATTAAAAGGAACACAGGAAGTCATGATTAACTGGGCGTTATTTGGAGGTTTCAGTATTCCCTGGGTGGTTTAGTTGCAGAATGCTCTTTGATTGTGAAAACATCAGGATCTCAGCCAGCTGGGGTTACCTCTGCCGTGCCTTTCCCAGGACCTGATTAGAAGTTCAGTGATCATCTCCTTAATGGTCTGTTCTACTAAATGACTGGACAGTCATGAACAAAATACACCAGTAAGAAAGAGAAATATTATTTACCTTTTGCCTCAGGATTAGCATGTCATATTTTTCTCATGCATGCTCTGCTGCCGTAGAAATTTCTATGAAGAGTGATGTTATCACAGAGTTTACAAAGGCTGCAGTCTGTACGACCTTTCTCTTCTCACAGTTGGCTAATCTAAGTCTATTAACCCTCTTCTTCACGTCCTAAAAGTATAGGATTATGATAAGCCCGGGGAAGGGAAAGGGAACAGAGGGCTTGTAGTAAAACTACAGTGAGGCTGGGAACTGCATTGTCTTTGCTTGCGGCCCCGTGCCCGCCGTGCCCCCCTTCCCCCCCCCCCCCCCGCCCCCAACCCCGGTCTTTTGAACCTGGAATCGACTTTCATTGCATCTTGCAGCATTTCATTCGATTTCTTCCAGTGGGTAGGAAAAGCCAGGCCTGCCCAGAGTGAATGAGATCTTGCTGCCTTAAACAGCCCCGGAATAAGTAGCACAGACCTGTTCTCCGAGGCTGCACACACAGTCCACAGTCTTGTTTGCTGTTTTCACTGCTGCCAAACATTCTTCTGATTTTTTATTCCTTAGTGCATTATTGATGATCATCCCCAAGTCAGCATCTCTTTTCTGGCTCCTCTTCTGTATTTTGACTGCCTGTGACTCCTCTGAGTCCTCGGTCTCCTTACGGCACTCAGCGTGAGCCCCCGCTCGCGTCCTCTGACAAACGCAAAGACAATCGGAAGCCTTATTTATATGGATAGTAAGCTACCTGCGCTTCATGACCTCACGGTGTTCCTTTCTTGTCTGTTCCCTTGCCAAAAGTGTTTTGTTCGTCTCCCTCCAGTTTTTGTTCCCCAAATCAATGTGATATCTCTTCGGCTTATTTTTTACCTGCTATCTGTCGTAAAAACCTAAATCCATTTGTTGTGCTCAGGTATCTAAGGTTGAAAGACAGCAAGTTGATCTCTTCTCTCTTTATTGGGGACAGGATGGAAATCTGAAATTCAGTTCGTTTTATTATGTTTCATGTACGTGCAAGGAACTTGTGACAGCTGACCCCTTTATAAATGTATAACATCTCTGAAAGGTTGATAATCTTCTCCTTCAGAAGTTCCAATATCATTGCAAGGACTGAAGCAAAAACTTCCGTCGTTGTTTCCCAGATTGCTTTGGGTTGCTGTTTTTAAGCATAAGAATGATTTAGTCCCCCTTCAGTCCTTAGAGACCCAGCACATCCTTCCTGCGGGCTGTCTTACTTCCCCTGGCATTCTTTCAAATAATTTCTGATAACAGCAACAAAATGTATCTTTTTGATAATTATCTCGACTGGGGTTGGCATTAAAAGCAATGTTCCTGAAGCATACATTTAAGATTATCTCTGCTTTCTCCACCCCAAACAGGGTTGGAATGTCTCATAGATCAGTGTATTGTGCAAGCAGGCAGTGCTGGCTGTGCACATTATAACTGGTGAATTCCAGTCTAGAGAAATATTAGTGGTTTAAAGATTTAGAAAGGCTGTGATTATGGACTCTGTGATTTAAGTGTCTGGCATACTCTGTATTTTCTTTCTTCCCCCAAATACTGCATTTTATTTAATGAATAAGACAGAAGTTCAGGCCCATTATAACAATTTTCAATATAAGGTTGTTTTGAAGCTGTTGGATTTTTACGATATTTTCTTTTTAAAAGTACCTTCTTAGGGATTATAGTAGGTGCTGAACAAATGTCTTGATACCCCAAAGCATGCAATTTAATATTTATTATTGATAATAGTAATGCACTTGTGGAGTCCTTGAGGCTATGTGTTACTATTTAGACAGCCACTGTTCCCCCTAAATTAATGTCATTTATCCACCAAGAATTCAGTAAGGCTGCTGGTTTCATTAAGATGCGCTACCATGGGAGGGAAGCTCAAGGGGGAGGGGATATGGGGATATCTGTATACATATAACTGATTCACTTTGTTATACAGCAGAAACTAACACACCATTGTAAAGCAATTATGCTCTAATAAAGATGTTGAAAAACAAAAAAGGATGCACTACCATGTCATAAAGTTGTAACTGGTGTGCTATGAAAATGGGTAATGAAGAAGGATCAGAACGTCCTTCTGATGGTAGTCAATCTCAGATGTAGGATAAACAACTTCCTCCCAGTCTTGAATGATGTACAGCAATCCTGCCTGAAGAAGAAAGGCCTGGATGCCCCTTCTCACATCAGGACACGCTGTAAGCTGCTTTTCCACTGACACCTTTATTCATACAGTATTGCGGTAAAACAAACAAATGTACAAACAAAAAATTCCGAACTTCTTCCACCGAAGATTTCTTTTCCCACTCCTGTTTATTTTTTATCTGTTTATAATGATAGCTCTTACTTCTCCATTACCCTGGTGGTAAGAGAACAATATCAGGAAAGAAAAATGAATTCCCTCATAGGGGGTTTCTTATCTGTCCAATTAGGGCAACTAACATAGCGAGATACGGTGATTTCTCAATTAATGAATCGTCTGGAGGAAAAAAGCTCCTCTACGTAAGATTAGTTGCGTTAAAACCCACATCCCTTGCACACAGGCATCTTAGAATATATGAGGCAGAGCTGCCTGCGTGACAGTACTAAAGTCGGGTATTTTAATGCCCACTTCAATTTCTCTTAACCCAGACAGTGTACTTTATTTATGAACCTCTTTCGCAGTCTATGTGAGAACATCAGTTTCCATGAGCAGTAAATGTGAACACTGCTGTACATGTATAAAGCTTTTCATTTAAAAATGCATTAAAAAGTTGACATATTTAATGATATTTTCAGTTCTAATCAGCGTGTATCACATGCCTGTTAAAATATTTTTCCTTTTACAAAGCCAAACGCAAAGTTTGTATTTCTCCAGACTTTCATAAATAATGAGTGAGTACAGTTAACATCGTTATTACCTGGTGTCATGTTTAAAACCTTGTTCCTACAAGATGAAGTCCACACTCCTTGGTGGACCAGGCGTAGACGACTGGCCCCTGCCAGCTCCTCACCTGTGTCTCCCCTCGTCCCTCAGCCCAGGCTCCCTCCGGGGCACTGGACCACTGCAGTTCGGCGCTCAGCCTTGCTGTGCTCCCTCCCGCCTCTCACGTGCTCTTCCTCTGCCTGGAATGCTCCCGGTCACCTGGCAAACTCCTCCTCTTCTTTCAAGTATCACCTCTTCCTAGAATCCTGCCCAGAACTCTCCAGGCAGTTGGCCTCTGTGCCATCCTTGCTCTGTATTCCTCCCCGGCCAGCAGCACTCATGTAGCCATTCCTTTATGAATCTGCCCATACACTAAGCAAGGCAAGGTCTGCATTACTCTAGTCTGTACCTCCCCCAAATCTAGCAGGAACACCAGCTTGGGGCACACACTTTTGTAAGAATGAGTTTACTAGCAGTGCTTATGGTATACAGGCTGGAACACACACCTGCTTTTAAAAAGTCTCGGATTTTAATAGGCAGTAACTTGAATGTTCTCATCCCCAGCTTCTCACACTCCGTGCCCTCCCCCCGCAGCCTTTGCCCTACAACACAGAGGAGCTGAGTTCTCAATAGCCTGTCTCCTCGTGAGCTACTTTCTGATGATGAAATATACATCTGAAGGATCTTTGAGTTAGTACTACTGCTCCCCCCTCCCCCCTCGAGACTCTGGAGGGTTGAAAACAGCAGAAATTAGAGTCCAGAAGGCTCTGAGCTTTCAAGTTGGGATGGGAGCAGGCGCAGGAAAGTAGGAGAACATAGTCCAAGTCGCGTATTATGGTTCAGGGAGAGGAGACCTCTGGGCGTTAGGCTACATATCTAGCATAATTAGAAGGTGGGATAAGTGTGAGCTGTCATACCCAGCCTCCAGCATCTGGGAGACCTAATTTAGGAGGCAGGGACGGCGATGTCTCAAGTTCAGTGTACTATCATCAGAAGGTACACTTGAGGGCTTCCCTGGTGGCGCAGTGGTTGAGAGTCCGCCTGCCGTTGCAGGGGACACGGGTTCGTGCCCCGGTCCGGGAGGATCCCACATGCCGCGGAGCGGCTGGGCCCGTGAGCCATGGCCACTGAGCCTGCGCATCCGGAGCCTGTGCTCTGCAACGGGAGAGGCCACAACAGTGAGAGGCCCGCGTACCGCAAAAAAAAAAGGTACACTTGAATGCCTGAACTCCTTATAGGTTTGGTGAAATTTCGGGAACACAGAGGCTTTACCCCTTCCTTCCACAATAAAGGAGAATAATTCCATCTCCACTCATTTCTGATTACCTAACATTTCCTTACTGTGAAATCTGTCCTATCCATAATGAGAAATCAAGGCTCAGATTTAATTGCAGATTCCTAGAAGAGTTAACATGTTATCTTTGAAAAAAATTACGCCACTAGTTTATTTTCATTCATCCCATCATTAGTTATGTGCACCTTCTTTGAGGTAGACCCTGTGCTGGGTATTGGGTGTACAACAGTGAGCTAAACAGACCTTGTCTCTCTCTCTCCATGCCTCCTTGGCCTTTGCCACTTGGGGAGAGGGAAGAGTTTGTTAAGCACCTAATAAGGTCGAAGAGGTGACTTCTGTGGGATGAGATGGTCATGTACAGTGGAAGGGGGAAGGTCTGATACAACAAGCTTTTATAACTTCATCCTGATCAGCTCTGCTTATCTTCTTCATCTTTGTGGGGGGAAAATCAGCTTCTGAAAAAATACTTTCTAATCATGGCAACCAGGCACTTTCCAATCTTTCCTTTGTTCATTCGTTTAGTGCCTGCTGGGCACTAGGCCCAGTGCCGGGTACTGACTGGAGATCTACAGGTGATTTGACGGTGTCTGCTTTCAGGGAGCCTCAGTCTAGCTCCCTTGTAATAAGTAGGGCGACCGTGTCCTTTATTTTTTAGGCTATGGCCTAACCTAGAGTGAAGACCCAGTCAACCCATGAATTGCTTTGATTTCTTATTATTAAAGAAGAAAATTATTCAACCTTGCTCTGTACCTTTCACTGGCTACTAAACCCTTACGTTAAATGCTTTGGAACATACCACAAGTAAAGAAAAAAACCTCAAGAAGTGAAGACAAAAGAGGTGTCCGTCTCTGGAGCAGTGCCAGGTGATGTAAACAGAAGGCCGCTCTCTCCTCCTCTGCGTGGGCGGGCCACATGGGTGAGGAATGTTTGTCTTTGGAAGGCTGCCACCACGTTCCAGGCTCAGAGTCCTTCAGATCTCACCGCTGTTTGTGCTCATGCCAGATGGCTCTGCCTCAGTTGGCTGCATTGGCCCATAATTTAAGTAGCATTCCTCCTATCAGTGTGTTTACTGTCTCATTAATTTTAACTTTTCCAAAGCTTTTCCCAGTTCAGAAGCTACTGGGTTAAATCTCAAGCTATGTGCGCCTTATTAATATATGATTATTGGAAAAACTCTTTCTAAAACAGATTAAGGTAAAAGCAAGAGTGACAATGAGAAAAAGTCCTATGAAGTTAAGTGTTTTATTTCCCTTTGGCCTATTTCCTCTGGCTGATGAGAATTTTTCTAAAATGTGTATGATTTTACAAGGTTGTAAAGACAGCTTAAAGACATACACAGACTTAGGTTGTACAGACTTATTTCTGTAAGTGTTTTTGTTTTTAATCAAGGGATTATAGGCACTGAGGGAGACACAAATTGTTTTTAGTCTTACACACATTGGAGAGCAGTCGCCCTTTTGTCTTAGTTTGTCCTTAGTTAATACTTGCTGTGTTACAAGTCTTCCCTCCACGGTGGCTGTGAGATTGTCATCAGAATCCCAGAGTATGTTTTGCCTTCGTGCTTTATACACACGTAGTCTTGTTAATATTTCCAGAATGTGCTCCTGGGTGTAAGACTCTTCTCTTGGAATCCAGACATCTAGATAATTCAGTAAAACCTTTTTGCTGTAGACCTGGAAAGGCTTTTCTTGATGCCTCTAGAAATCAAAGTTGGATGAATTTCCTGTGTCTTCTGCCTTCCATGGTATGATCATTTCCTTCTTTCCTTTAATTCAACTCAGACTTAACGACCTACACATTAAAAAAAAATCCCTAGTGGAAGAGGGCTGAGGTTTCTGCACTGTACAGGAAGCTCTAGATTTTCCAAGACGTGGGCTGGTACTGCCTGCGCTCTGATACCTGTATAAATGCTTTTTATTCATTTACTGGATGATCTAGAAGAAGATCTGATAGACACTCTGCATATCTTACCTCTCAGATGAAGAAATGCCTATGGTTCCTCAACAAAGGCTTTTGATTCTTTTTAGAAAAAGCCTTCCTTCGACTTAACCCGGAAAAGCCACACTTGTATTTGTGGAACTCCTAAATACTTTCATTGTCAGAAAGTGGCTGTAACACAACTTCACTAAATATGTACAATTTAAAACTACAGTGAGATTTCACTACACATTAATTAGAATGGCTAAAATTAAAATGACCGATCATACTAAGTGTTGACAAGTGTGTAAGAAATTGGATCTCTCATCTGCTGGTGGGAATACAGAAGTGGCACAATCACCTTCCGCAACATTTTGGCAACCGCTTTAAAAGTTAAACATATATCTACCATGTGATTTAGCCTTTCTACTCCTAGGTGTCTGCCCAAGTGAAAGGAGAAAGTATGTCTCTACAAAGACTTGTATTTGAATGTTGATGACGGCTTTATTTGTAACAGCAAACCCTGGAAACAGTCCTAATGTTCATCAAGAAGTGAATGCATAAACAAACTTCCATATACTCATACAATGGAATACTTCTTAGCAATAAAAAGGAAAGAACTTTTGATACCGCTGCAACATGGACGGATTTCAAAATAATGATGATTATTTCATAACAAAATGAGTACATACTCTAAGACTCCACTGGAATGAAATTTTAGAAAATGCAAACAGCGCGTTTACCGTGACAGAAAACAGAATAGTGGTTTCCTGGAGAGAATCAAAAGAGGGGAAGGTGGGGAGAATCATAAAGGGTCTGAGGAAGTTTTGGAGTGTGACGAACATGTTCGTTATCCTGCTTGTGGTGATAGTTTTACTGGCGTATACATGTGTCAAAACTTACCACGTTGTACTCTTTAAATATGTGCAGTTTATTGTATGTCAGTTACACTTCAGCAAGGCTGTTATAAAGAGAAACAAAAGGCCCCACCTCCAAGCTGCCTGCGTTAGTGTAAGAAAAGATGGTAGTAAGCATTTGGAACAGTGATTATTAAGGTTATTAAAGGACATGACCCCATAAGAATCTGGTAAAAGGTAAACACCCTTTCTCCAGTAATGTAGTCACAAAATTTTGCCTACAGTTTAAAGGGGTCCACGACTAAAAGCCCCAGGTTAAGACACCTATCGAATTCTTCCTATTTTGGGAAGAACTAAAGCACTTCCCAACAACTGTGTCTCCTAAGCAATAATCCTCTTTTCTTTTCCAAAGCAAATAAATTAATTCTTACCTTCATCTCAGATGAATGCTGGGTATTCTTGGCAAGCACGACTGTAAAGTTTAGCTGTTCTTCACGGTTAACTATAAACGTACTGGCACGTGACCTCCACCAGCTGAATGAGGCTGCAGTTTCATTGATGGTACCATTTCATTGCTTTCAAAATGAACAATAATAACAATGCTTATTGGACACTTTCATTACCATGCTGTTGTCCAGTTCAGAAAACTCTACCTTAGGCACAGTAAAGGAAATTCAGGATAAAAATGCCAATTTTATTATTATATTTTAGAGGACACATTGAATACCAGCCACTTGAGCTATTCCATACTGTTTCAGACTTTCCCATTACGCCAAGATAATAGTAACAAGCTGGAATTTGCCCAAACCTTAAGGAGGACGGCAAGGGTATTTCTGTTTCTTTTATATCCTGTAATCCCTTCCTGCTATATGTAAGTAACACTAATACTCAGCTCTGTTCAAAATTTTGACCTCAAAGGTTGCTTGCTTATAGTACCTGTAACATTCCTAAAATCTCTTCCAACTACTGCTTTTTCTCATCATCCAGGATCCTGATTCTGAGCTAAATGCAAAGAAAAATGTCGTATGACACACTGATTTCCCCCCTTTCCTTGAACATTTTATTTATCGTTTGTACTGTCTTAAAATTTCGTTAATGAAAACGCCTTCTAAGGTGATCTTACCATGTCTGTCCGTGCGTGGAGTCTTAAGGTTTCCCAGGGAAAAGACTCAGAGGCATAGGTTTACATGCAGGTGGTTTTTCGAGGAGTGCTTTCATGATTGACATCTGTGAGGGCGTAAAGGAAGTAGAATTTTGCAGATGGAGGAATTAAAACTAGGATTCAACCACAGCCAAAGCCTCCGCTAATCCCATGAGGAGCTTTGGATCTGAGCTGACTCTTGCGATTGTCCTGCCTCGAGGCACCAGGGCCTTTTCTGCTGTCGTGGGCAGTCACTGATGCGGGCAGCGTTTGGGGAGAGGGCAAAGACTCGGGGTGAGATAGTACTCTTTGGCAAAGGGAATTCCCAAAGAGGGGCGAGGCTGAGGGTCATGAGCCACCAATAACCCCCGCAGATAGGAGGACAGTTGCCTCATTCCTAACGAGAAGATCTGGACAGCACAAAATAGTATTCACTCTGTTCTGCACTGGCGCTGCGTGGACCCACCTGGGAATCATTCCTCCAGGAGTGCTTGGTCTCATTTCCTGGGGGAGAGCTGAAACAGGGAAGGTTAGTGGTGTGACTTTTAGTCCCCACTGTGGCAGCTGGTCTTGAGGTCACAGTGATACTCACCACGTCCATCCTCTACTACCCACTGTAGATTTTCTTTGTCTGGGGACCCCCTATGCTAGTCTGGCTGGTTTACCTGGAGAGTGACCTAGACTCTCCTCTCTGGAAAAAATGAATGCAAAACGGCCAATCTTGGTGGTTCCTTGTAGATGAAATGGGGTGGAGGTAGCAGAGATGAAAAGAAGTAAACCGTTGCACATCTGTATTAATGGCAAAACTGTAGGAAATTGCGGATGGCTTAGACGTAACAGATGACAGAAATAGGTCAAGATAAATCCTGGGTTCCAGTTCAAGATGTTGACACAGGAGGATCCTGAACTCACCTCCTCCCCACAGACACACTGAATCTGTAGCCACCTGTGGAACAATTTCCGCTGAAAGAAACCCCAAAATTAGCTGAGCGGCTGCTTCATATCAGGCAAATGAGAAAAATCCGCATTGAAATGGGTAGAAGGGGTGGAGACACAATTTTGCCATGACCCACATTGGGAGGGGACTGAACTCCAAGCTTCTCCCTGAGGAGCAGAGGGTTTGAACCCCACACCTGGCACCCCAGATTTTAAGACCCGCTCCTGAGAGATGAGCCCCCAGACCATCTAGCTTTGAAAGGCTGGTGTCTGCAAGACACACAAGACTATAGTGGACTGAGAAACAGTTGTCAGAGGGCTTACGGGACTCACCGTGGCTACAGCCAGGGCCCAGCATGTGATAATGGATGTTAACTAGACCCCTTGTGGCGATGATTTCATAATATATACATACATCGAAATAATACCTTGTACACCTGAAGCTAATATAGTACTATATGTCAATTATATCTCAATTTTTTTAAAGATGGCTAATCTTTATTATAGTTGATTTACAATCTTGTGTTAATTTTTGCTGTACAGCAAAGTGATTCAGTTAAACATATATATAAACATTCGTTTTATATTCTTTTCCATCACGGTTTATCACAGGATATTGAGTATAGTTCCCTGTGCTATATAGTACGACCTTGTTGTTTATCCATTCTATATATAATAGTTTGCATCTGTTAATCCCAAACTCCCGGTCTATCCCTCTCCCACTCCACCCCCCATCCCTTGGCAACCACAAGTCTGTTTTCTATATCTGTGAGTCTGTTTGTTTCGTAGATAGGTTCATTTGCGCCATATTTTAGTTTCCACGTATAAGTAATATCATATGGTATTTGTCTTTCTCATTCTGACTGACTTAGTGTGACAGTCTCTAAGTCCATCCATGTTGCTGCAAATGGCATTATTTCATTCTTTTTTTTAGATTTTCATTGGCGTATAGTTGATTTACAATGTTGTGTTAGTTTCAGGTGTATAGCAAAGTCAATCAGTTATACATATATCCACTTTTTCTTTTTAGATTCTTTTCCCATATAGGCCATTATAGAATATTGAGTAGAGCTCCCTGTGCTCTACAGCAGGTTCTTATTAGTTATCTATTTTATATATAGTAGTTTGTGTATGTCAGTCCCAATCTCCCAATTTATCACTCCCTCCCCTTATCCCCTGGTAACTATAAGTTTGTTTTCTACATCCGTGTCTCTACTTCTGTTTTGTAAATAAGTTCATTTGTACCTTTTTTTTTTTAGATTTCACGTATAAGTGATATCATATATTTGTCTTTCTGTGTCTGACTCAACTTCACTCAGTATGACAATCTCTGGGTCCATCCATGTTGCTGCAAATGGCATTATTTTGTTCTTTTTTATGGCTGAGTAGTATTCCGTTGTATATATGTACCATATCTTCTTTATCCATTCATCTGTCAATGGACATTTGTTTCCATGTCTTGGCTCTTGAGAATAGTGCTGCAATGAACATAGGGGTGCATGTATCTTTTTGAGTTACAGTTTTGTCCAGATATGTGCCCAGGAGTGGGATTGCTGGATCATTTGGTAGTTCTATTCTTAGTTTTTCAAGGACCCTCCATCCCGTTTTCCATAGTGGCTACACCAGCTTACATTCCCACCAACGGTGTGGGAAGGTTCCCTTTTCTCCACACCCTCTCCAGCATTTGTTATCTGTAGACTTTGATGATGGCCATTCTGACTGCTGTGAGGTGGTACTTCACTGTAGTTTTGATTTGCATTTCTCTAATAATTAGTGATTGAGCATCTTTTCATGTGCCTGTTAACAACCAGTCTTCAAAGTCATGGTTGCCTAGGATACTCGGTATTCATTTGAGATGAGCCAAGAGTTAATTGATTTGCTTTGGGAAAATAAACTAGATTATTTCAGGAGACACATTTGTAGAACTTCTTCTAAGATATGAATAATTCTTCTATAAAAGGATATTAACCTGGGGTTTTTAGAATCTTAGAACCCTCTATATTGACACTATGTGGCAGGCAGTAGCAACATAGCAGTGAACAGACAGAGTTCCTGGACTCATCGAAGCTTATGTGCCTCGTGCGGGGATAAGTGAAAAGCCATATCCAAAACGTCATAAATATATAGCATGTCTGGTGATGATAAGTGCTATGAAAAAACTTCTGGGTAAAGAAGTAGAGAGTGCAGCTGTGGAGGGGTGTTGATAGGGTGGCCAGAGACATGTGAGCAGCAACTTGGAAGGGAGAGCCATGGAGAAGCAGCGTTTCTGGCAGAGGGAATGGCAGGTACAGAGGGTCTCCGGTGGAAGCCTGCTTTGAACACTCAAGGAGCAGCACAGAGGCTATTGTGGCTGGAGTAGGGGCAGCCAGAAAGAATGGTGAGGGATGAGGTCAGACATGGACCAGGAGACTTGCTCATTGTAGAGACTGTGGTTTTTAGTCTGAGCTGCACCGCTGGCAGGGGGCTTTGAAAAGAGAAGTCACGTGGTCTTATTATATGTTAGAAGGCTCATCGGACTGCTGGGTGGAGGCCAGACTTGAGGGACTGCGATGGGAGCAGGGAGACGATAGGTGATTGTACGAATCTCGACAGGATGATGGTGGCTATACTTGTGTCGTAGCAGTGGAGGTGGTGAGAAATCGTCAGTTTCTGTGTATGTGGATATATGTCACACACACATATATGTCAAAGGTAAACCTTTTGCAGAGGTGGGTAAGATTTTGCCTGGGTTATCAAAGAGTTTAGTGGGGAAATCAGGTCTATAACAGATAATTTCAGCACACAGTGGTAGAGGTGTAGAGGAGAATGGGGGTTACAGAACCCTTCCTGGGGAAATTCGGGGTAGGAAATGACAAAAAGTAAACCAGGGAGGTAGGACCATAGAGGGTCTGTTGGACCACATTAAGAACTTGAGCTTTATCCCAGAGTTGATGGGAACAGTTAAACAGTATTACCTAAGGAGGCAACACGTTCCAATTTATGACTTAAATTCTCCAGGTAACTCAGGTGTGAGAAACAGGGCTCTTGAGAAGTTTAGACTGAAAGCAAGGAAACCGGTTAAGATTCACAGTTGTCCAGGGTAGAGGCAATAAGCTAATGTTTATTATGTACTTGCTATAAATCAAACACTATTCTAAGAACTTTGTTACTAACTTAATCCTCAAAACAACGCTATCAGGTAGGCACCATTAATATCCACATTTTACAGATGCATAACTTCAAGCACGAAGAGGCTAAGGAAACTTGCCCAAGTTCGTGGGCCACACAGCTCTCAGAAGGAGGATTTGAACACAGGCAGTCTGGCTGGAGAATTCAGGCTGTTGCACACTGTGCTACACTGCATCTCCTGAAGATAAGCGCCAGAGATTAGGGGGAAATAAAAGGGCAAATCTCTTTTATTTTGTCCCAAACTGAATTGTTAATTAGCCCTAATTTTGCATTAGTGTTATAGCCGTATCCATAAGAAACTCACTCTCCTAGCCTCTCCTTTTCTCCTTAGAGCTTGGATTCTCTTTTGGCACCCATGTCTCTTTTTTCGCAATTTCATGCTGCCTTTCTGCACCAATGCAACCTACAGGGTGTGTCTTTGAGTAAAACACATTGTGACATTATCGTCGTCAGGTAACCCAGGTCTACGCTTTTGTCTCACCTTAGAATTTCTTACTAGGGGAATACATCAGCCTTGGGGTTCATTTGGTGTGCTTTTCCCCACAGCTTTTGCCTGAGAAGAGCTCAAATTAAATTCAGTCACCTCCATGAGAACATCAGTACCATATGAGATTGTTGTGAAATACGCTGGTACGTAGGGAGAAAAGTGTATCTTTTGAATGATCACTCAGAATACAAACACAAACTGTAAATAGTCATTATCTAAATGTTACTTTTCCTAACTGTCAAAATGTGCAGAATTGGAGTAGTACAGGGAGACTGTAGAGAAAACAGTGTCTGCAGAATGCCTAACTTAGTTGGCCAGAGAAATGTCCCCTCTGCTGCCTGGCCTCTGGTAGCTTACCCCTGGGAGACTCTTTATTTCCTTCTCTGTTTAGATTCAGGAGGGTATTGAGCATCACCATCTTGTTCCATGTGGTTGTTAATGATATTATTACAGCTTCATAAAGGGCAGTACTTACTGTACATTAGGTCAAATGTTATCCAAAAGAGCAAACAGAGACTTCCAGCCCTGACAGAGATTCAAGCCTGAAGTGTGATGCAGGGACACAAAAATAGCAAGAAACAGGGCTTCCCTGGTGGCGCAGTGGTTGAGAGTCCGCCTGCCGATGCAGGGGACACGGGTTCGTGCCCCGGTCCGGGAGGATCCCACATGCCGCGGAGCGGCTGGGCCCGTGAGCCATGGCCTCTGAGCCTGCGCGTCCGGAGCCTGTGCTCCGCAAAGGGAGAGGCCACAACAGTGAGAGGCCTGCGTACCGAAAAAAAAAAAAAAGCAAGAAATAGATGGCTCACACAAAGGTATCATGTACTCCCAGTGGTAGGGCAAGAGGGCCACAATCCCTGGGGCCTTAGTGAGTGTCACCTGTGTCCTGTGTGGTCAAGAGACAGAGAAAGCACCGAGAGCAAAGACAGTGGGCTGTGGAGCACGGAAGGGACAAGTTCAAGGAATAACACAGAGCCTGCATCAGAAACTAGGGGAATGAGTTTTTTTTAACATCTTTATTGGAGTATAATTGCTTTAAAATAGTGTGTTAGTTTCTGCTTTACAACAAAGTGAATCAGTTATACATATACATATGTTCCCATATCTCTTCCCTCTTGCGTCTCCCTCCCTCCCACCCTCCCTATCCCACCCCTCTAGGTGGTCACAAACCACCTAGCTGATCTCCCTGTGCCATGCGGCTGCTTCCCACTAGCTATCTACCTTATGTTTGGTAGTGTATATATATGTCCATGCCTCTCTCTCGCTTTGTCACAGCTTACCCTTTCCCCTCCCCATATCCTCAAGTCCATGCTCTAGTAGGTCTGTGTCTTTATTCCCGTCCTACCCCTAGGCTCTTCATGACATTTTTTTTTCTTAGATTCCACATATATGTGTTAGCTTACGGTATTTGATTTTCTCCTTCTGACTTACTTCACTCTGTATGACAGACTCCAAGTCCATCCACCTCACTACAAATAACTCAATTTCATTTCTTTTTATGGCTGAGTAATATTCCATTGTATATATGTGCCACATCTTCTTTATCCATCAGATGATGGACACTCAAGTTGCTTCCATGTCCTTGCTATTGTAAACAGAACTGCAATGAACATTTTGGTACATGACTCTTTTTGAATTATGGTTTTCTCAGGGTATATGCCCAGTAGTGGGATTGCTGGGTCACATAGTAGTTCTATTTGTAGTTTTTTAAGGAACCTCCATACTGTTCTCCATAGTGGCTGTACCAATTCACATTCCCACCAACAGTGCAAGAGGGTTCCCTTTTCTCCACACCCTCTCCAGCATTTATTGTTTACAGATTTTTTGATGATGACCATTCTGACCGGTGTGAGATGATATCTCATTGTAGTTTTGATTTGCATTTCTCTAATGATTAATGATGTTGAGCATCTTTCATGTGTTTGTTGACAATCTGTATATCTTCTTTGGAGAAATGTCTACTTAGGTCTTCTGCCCATTTTTGGATTGGGTTGTTTGTTCTTTTGTTATTGAGCTGCGTGAGCTGCTTGTAAATTTTGGAGATTAATCCTTTGTCAGTTGCGTCATTTGCAAATATTTTCTCCCATTCTGAGGGTTGTCTTTTGGTCTTGTTTATGGTTTCCTTTGCTGTGCAAAAGCTTTGAAGTTTCATTAGGTCCCATTTGTTTATTTTTGTTTTTATTTCCATTTCTCTAGGAGGTGGGTCAAAAAGGATCTTGTTGTGATTTATGTCATAGAGTGTTCTGCCTATGTTTTCCTCTAAGAGTTTGATAGTGTCTGGCCTTACATTTAGGTCTTTAATCCATTTTGAGTTTATTTTTGTGTATGGTGTTAGGGAGTATTCTAATTTCATTCTTTTACATGGAGCTGTCCAGTTTTCCCAGCACCACTTATTGAAGAGGCTGTCTTTTCTCCACTGTATATTCTTGCCTCCTTTATCAAAGATAAGGTGACCATATGTGCGTGGGTTTATCTCTGGGCTTTCTATCCTGTTCCATTGATCTATCTTTCTGTTTTTGTGCCAGTACCATACTGTCTTGATTACTGTAGCTTTGTAGTATAGTCTGAAGTCAGGGAGCCTGATTCCTCCAGCTCCATTTTTCATTCTCAAGATTGCTTTGGCTATTTGGGGTCTTTTGTGTTTCCATACAAATTGTGAAACTTTTTGTTTTAGGTGTAAAAAATGCCAGTGGTAGTTTGATAGGAACTGCATTGAATCTGTAGATTGCTTTGGGTAGTAGAAACATTTTCACAATGTCGGTTCTTCCAATCCAAGAACGTGGTATATCTCTCCATCTATTTTTATCATCTTTAATTTCTTTCATCAGTGTCTTATAATTTTCTGCATACAGGTCTTTTGTCTCTTTAGGTAGGTTTATTCCTAGATATTTTATTCTTTTTGTTGCAGTGGTAGATGGGAGTGTTTTCTTAATTTCAGAGTTTTCATCATTAGTGTATAGGAATGCAAGACATTTCTGTGCATTAATTTTGTATCCTGCAACTGTACCAGATTCATTGATTAGCTCTAGTAGTTTTCTGGTAGCATCCTTAGGATTCCCTATGTATAGTATCATGTCATCTGCAAACAGTGACAGCTTTACTTCTTCTTTTCCAATTTGGATTCCCTTTATTTTTCTTCTCTGATTGCTGTGGCTAGAACTTCCAAAACTATGTTGAATAAAGGGGAATGAGTTTTATTTGGGAAAGCCAGGAGGGATCAGAAATGACTTGATGGCCACTGAGTAAGCAGGGTTCAGAAGCCCCATAATTTATTTTTGGAAACTAGGGTATCTTAAAACATTAAGCATATACTTGAGGAGCTCTAAATTAACAGCCAGCCCTACCCAGCCCTTCCTTCTCAGCTCACGTTCTGGGTAAGGAGCGTTTTAATTTAGAAATCGGGGTGCAGTCAGGAGAAGGGAGGAAACAGTGACACCCATCTTTTTTAATGAGCATTGCTACTAGAAGAGAAGTTAGCATCACCCTGAATTTTATGTGACATCAGTTAAATGAAGGTATTTTGTAGCACTTTATAACAAATTAGAATCAACGAAATTGAAAATAAGCGTAGCACCTGGGATGAGTAATCGGGTAAGTGGCCAGTTTTGCTATTTTTGCTTTGAGCTGAAGACAGAATTTGAATTTCTAATGTCCCCCGAGGTGTAGGGTTCACAGTTCGGGGACATGGTTTCTGGGATGACTGTTTAAGATGCCAGCAGGTCATTGTTGCCCTCCAGGCTACAACTTGCTTGTAGCCATGTTCCTTAGAAATTGGCCCTACCACAGATGCGTGTCCACCAGAGAGAGGGTTGTGAATTAGTGTAGGACGCAGCTCTGCTTTGGGTGGAACGTTAAAGAGCAGACTGGAAATAGATGACCAGAACAAGGCAGTACGTCATCCACATTTATGGGGAGACTCTAATGAAAGAACTGAAATTCATGTGAAGACTTTACGGCCACTCGTGAAATCAGCCCAAATCCAAGGAACTATTAGAACACTTTCATGCTTTAAGAAAAGGGTGACTCTGCTCAGTTGCTGCAATTTTCGTATAGTCAGAATGCCCTGACACCATCAGTACTGGCTTTAGTGGGCAGGATTTTACAGCAGAGCTTTTCACTCCATGAGCCAATGTTTCTTGTGTAGACTGCTAGATGATTTTAGTATCTGAGATAAGTTCAGGAAACTGTGGAGGAGGCCAAAAGAAGATTGAGGTTGGTGGCCCAGAGTCTGTACATGATGTGTGTAAGTTTGCTGCATGGGCAAAATCGAGGGAGAGAAAAAGATGAGTGGGGGAGACGGGTGTTAACAAAAATGAAACTTTGTTACTAAGATTGGAAGTATTAAGAGGGCAACAGATGAAGATAAAATGGTGCTTGTAATTGTGGTTTATGAAGAGGAACAGGCCAGGGCTTCCCCTGGTGGCACAGTGGCTAAGAGTCTGCCTGCCAATGCAGGGGACACGGGTTTGAGCCCTGGTCTGGGAAGATCCCACGTTGTTGCAGAGCAACTAAGCCCGTGTGCCACAGCTACTGAGCCCGTGTGCCACAACTACTGAAGCCCGTGCGCTGCAGTGAAGAGTAGCCCCCCCCTCGCTGCAACTAGAGAAAAGCCCATGCAGCAACAGACCCAACACAGCCAAAGATAAAATAAATAAAATAAATTTTAAAAATTAAAAAAAGAGAAACAGGCTATATTGAATATATAATTTTTTTCCCTCCACAGCAGATGGATTAAATGAAACTAATCTGCCGAGAAATTCTTGTGTCTAGGTTGTTTTCAGTCAACCTTAGAGAAAAATAAAATTTGCACAGATTTCTTTCTACTTACAAACTTGCTACTTGAAACACTCTTCTCAAAATATTTATATGTTTACTGTTTTCTCCTAAATTGGTTTTCTTTTTCCTTAAAATATTCAGATAACTTTTCAGACGCCTAATTACTGAAGCAGCAGGGGGTTTTCCTCATGAAAAATAAAAATGATGAAGAGGACCTCTCTCCTAATTTCTTCAATATAGTAACTTCACTTTCTTTGACCAATAGTACTTACCTGACGTTCAGGTTTGGTCGTGGAAAGAGGAAGGTGTTAAATTTCCATCGGCATCGCCTGTTGAGGATTCTGTTCATAAACAGTACCCAAAGCAAGAAAGGCTGACTTCTCTGTGAGAGCCTCAAATACGTCATGGCGCCACAGAGAGCAGGATGGGGTCTCTGATGAATCTGGCCAGTACTAAAAACACAGCTGCACTGTTGAGCTCCAAACGGACAGCCTCTAGTGCTTGACCCTGTTCAGCCAGTTCCTGTGTTGCTCAAGGTGGTACTTCACTGCTTTGACAGATCATCGTGCCCTGAAAGCACTAAAACACATGCCTGAGTCGTAGAGGTTATCCACTGTATTTTGTTGCTTTGATAAAAATGGGTGCAGAGAATTGAGTGAATTTATAGGGACAGGAGTTCGAAATGCTGACCTATTATTTCCAGAGAAATGGGTCGTTGCGATACCCTTCCTCTGTTTTGTACTGCCCTCTCCTGGCTAACAGATCTCTTAATAATGAGTGTTGAGAAAAACCAGGTGGTGGAAACAATGGGGGGCTACTATCATTTCTACTTTCCACTAGAAAGTAATTTCTCATTTTATTGTAGAAAACTTGGGGTCAGTGTATAGTGATTAATTCAGATGTGCTGAAGATGTAGATTGTGGTAGAAAACGTCTTTATGAGAGTAGTTTGGTCATTTGTATGGACTTCGTAATGTCTGTGAAAGAGATGATTTTGCAGGTTATTGCATCATTAGATTTTCTGAATCATTGATGTGAAAATCCAGTTATTGGAAATAATTTGGACACTTTTTCTCCATGTTTGTATTTTACAGTGGCTGCTAATTTACAGAAGATTGTAGATGATCCCAAAGCTTTAAAAACATTGACATTTAAGTTGGTAAGTGGAAAGTTATGGAACGAAGGTAAATATTTCGCCATGCTGTGCCAATAAGGAATAATATCATTATTAACCTGTCCTGTAATTCTGCTGTTGGTTTTGGGGGTGGGCATCCGTTTTTGCATTCGTCATTTACCTGGTCAACATTTGGGAAGATTTTCTGGGGTTTTTTGTTTTGTTTTTTAATTGGAATATAGTTGATCTACAGTGTTGTGTTAGTTTCAGGTATACAGCAGAGTGAATCAGTTATACATATACATATATCTACTTTTTTATTAATTCTTTCCCCATATAGGTCATTACAGGTTATTGAGTAGAGTTCCCTGTGCTACAGAGTAGGTCCTTATCAGTTATCTGTTTTATTTATAGTAGTGTGTATATGTCAATCCCAATCTCGCAATTTATCCCTCCCCTCCCTTTCCCCCCTGGTAACCATAAGTTTGTTTTCTACATCTGTGACTCTGTTTTGTAAATAAGTTCATTTGTACCCTTTTTTTATTTTTGGATTCCACATATAAGCGGTATCATATGATATTTGTCTTTCTCTGTCTGACTTACATCACTCAGTATGACAATCTCTAGGTCCATCCACGTTGCTGCAAATGGCATTATTTTGTTCTTTTTTATGGCTTGGGAACAGTTTCTGATCATGACTGGAAAGTTCCTCTTCCATGAGCATAGCTTGTTCTTTTACCATCACATCTTTAATAAGAGTAGCCATTTGAGAAGTCTTGAAGTCTGTACCCTTTTGCTTCCAGTTTGTATGGCAACTTGACCATAAAGACAAAACTAAACTGAGTTTGAAGCAGCACTCTTACTAAAGCTTTCCTGAAGCAAAAGCCAAGTGGTTCTAACGTTTAAAAATTGAGGCCGATTGTTGTAGAAATGGTTTAAGTAATTGGAAGCGATTGTAGAACAGCCCTCTGAAGGCTAGTGAGCAATGACATAACATTTTAACTCCACATTTCAAATCACAGTAACAGGTTCTTGTGGAGAGGAGATATTCCAGCAGTTTTTCTGCAGTAGCAGATTTTAAATTTAAGAACTAGAGTAGCCAGAGATACAGATACTGAGCATTCTGAGGTCCTTGTGAAACTAAGAGATTGTGATCATGGCCAGAAATGGAGAGAAGCCCAAGTAGTCACAAGTGACGATTTTCCTGAAGGTTTTTGCAAGCAGGATGTTAAATGACTCATTTTTTAAATTATAAATTATTCTTATCAAGGGCCAGTCTTGAATGCTGCAAGCAATTTAAGATCTAGATGACCAACACTTTGTTTTGCACAACATACGTTGATGGTCTGTCTGTTTTATTTCTCGTGAAAATTTAATGGAAAATGTGCATGGCCAGAAAATGCTAAATGATTCGTTACAGCAAATGTTAACCTGGTGCTAATTAACTTTCTGGGTCTTGCTCCTCAGCTAAATTCAGAGGGCCAGGCTGAGTGATAAAAGAAAAACACAAAGATTTTCACAGAAAGAATTTAGCTGAAGAAATTCATTTTGTTTTGATAATGAAAGAACATTTTAGTCAGACAAAGAGTGAGAAATTAACAAACTGAAAAATTCATCTTCTAGCTTGGGGCTCCTCTGTCACCTCTATTATGTTTCTAATTCACCTGCATCTTCACAAACATGTTTCACTTATATGAGGATATATGGATGAGAAAGATGACACCCTGTGTCTGCATTTCAAGCCAGTAGTAATGTTTCTTCGGTTTTTTTCTACTGCAAAAAAAGAAGTTACAACATACCACCTCCTGAACATTTTCCCAATTTTGAACATGTAAACCTAGAGATAAGAGATTAAAACTTTTATGCTGGCTTATTCCCATTGTCTCTAAACTCGCCTACCTATAAAATAGGAGTAGCAACCCCAGGCCTTTCATAGTACTGAAGGTTTTGTAGAAACACCCACTATACTGTCCCTAGATAAACTATACTGTCCCTGTGAAACTAGTTCCCTGGATTCGCTCTCTTGAGTCTGTTCTTCTCATCCCCATTCTCAGCCCCCTAGCGGGATCCTCTTATCTTCCCAAACTGAGCTTCCTGCCTACAACTTGCCAGCCTCCAGCTCTGTTTACTACACTGGGGCTCTAGCCCGCGTAATTCTTCGTTAATTCCAAAATGCCCCAAATACTCGACTGGCTCTCCACTGTCCTCTTCTGAAACTCAAACCCTGATCATGGCTAAAGGAAGTCCTCCCCGATCAGACTTCCTTTTAGGTCCTGCTCCACCTTTCTTTATCCCCCCATTCACTTCTTCCCCTAGTCCTCTCTCCTCCTGTTTTCATCAGCTGACCCTTTGTATGTACTCTTCCCTAAAATACCCTTCTCTCCCAACTTCTCCAGGCCTGCTCGCTGTGTCACCAACACCTAGACACGTTCCAGTTTTCTGCCTTAATTTCACTTCTCCAACAAGCTTTTTTCTGGCATCCGATCTTGGCCTCGGTGCTCCTCCTGTATTCTCTCCCCGAAAGGTTATATTATATTGAAATTGTGTAGAATCTTGTTTGTGTCTCTAATAAGTTCAGAGGCTCCAGGCAGGCAGGGATTTCTGTTGGATTCCCTGCACGTAGTAGGGACTTGATCATAATTAATAAAATATATCAGAACACAAACCTCATTTAGGAAAATTTCTCTCAAAATGCCTTGGCCTTGCCTGCAGAAATAACAAGAATCACTGCTATTTCATGTGCATCCACCGTTTGCGGGCCATTGCATGAGGTGTTTTACCTACTTCAGCTCAGTTAATTTAGTCCTCACGAGCCTCCAAGGTGGTGATGTCATTGGGTCCATTTTATGTCTTGGGAATCAGAGGCTCTGTGAGGTTAACTTGCCCAGGATCAAGCAGTGCAGAAGCTGGGAATTCAACCCTGATCTAGCATCACGGCCCAGTGCTCAACAACTATTCAGTCTTACAGGCGGGACCTTGCAGCCTTATGGTTTTACAGGTTTCTGTTTGTGGATTCACCTTTTGGATGACTAGACACACTTACACTGGTTGAGACCAGATCTCCTTTGTACCTTAAGCAGAGTGAGTAATATTGGCCTGTCTGGCGCAGGAGACCTGCAGGAGAAGCCGTGCAAGTTTTTCTTTCCCCTTATAGCTTGAGAATGGATTGGAATGTGTGGCATTCTCAGTAAATGGAAATTGATGGCTTTCCCCCCAAAGACAGTTAAAGGTGTTAAATAAAGCCAAACTCAGGAGTGACCTTCTGTTTCTGTCAGTTAACTCTCCATGCATCCCTAGTTAAAACCTGAGAGGGTTTCTTTGTGGCTGTCGGTTGCCAGCCAGTTTGAGACCCATTTGACGGAGCTCATTTGAAGTGCTCCTTGCCTTAATCTTCTGTCGGACACTAATAACATCCTGGTAAAACCACAGAGATCCAATTTGGTTATTTTATTGAAGACTAAAAGATCAAAGTGTTTCGGAAGCATTTTTCCTCCTAAGCGGCTACTGCTTATAGCCCTTTCATCTCTCAGCTGTTTATCATTTTAATCTCAGCGCTTCCTTTGCTTTCTAAAGGAGAATGTAAGGGGCCTGAAAATTATCGAAAGAGTAGTAGTTAGTATTGTGGTTCTTCACCTGGCTGCACAGTGGTTTCACTGAAGGAATGGTGGAGACACTTTAAAAAATTACGAATGCCTGCGTCCCGTTCCACATAGCCTAATTTAATTGTTCTTTGTGGAGTCTGGGCTCTGGGAACTTGGAAGGCGCCCCTGATGATTCCAGTGTTTAGCCGAGGCTGGGAAGCATTCTATTGGTAGATGACTCCTTCTCCAATCTCTTTCCTCTCCCAGCTCCCACCACAATGTAGGCTTGAAAAGGCTTGAAAAGGCCTCAGGCTTGAAAAGGTGTCTCTTATCTTATATATCTGCTTATATAAGAAGGACAGTGGCCTGAGGGGCAAGGATATTGGTTATTTAAAGAAGTACATTTACTTTTTTTCCTCCACCCAGTGAGATCTTTAGCTTCCTTTGACAGGTAAGATAGTAAGTGAAGTATGATTTCCGTTGTTGACGTGGCTGGGAGCCGGGAGATCAGTAAACCTTCTTACCACTTTCAACAAAGTGGTTCAGGCATAGGCGGCATTTCAGCTCAAGTACTATGTGCTTTGAGTTTGACATATCAGTATGGTTTTATCGTTGTAAGCCTCAAGGCAAGTCTTCATAAATTTTTTTAAGTCATGCTACCTTGCAGTTTTGTAAAGTAGGTAAGTCTTGGCTGCTTTCAGTGTGGGATTTTTAAAATCGTGTTAGTGAAAATGTAAAATATTTAATTTGTTCTTGAAGAAACAACACAAATTGTAAGTACAGTTGACCCTTGAACAGCATGGGTTTGAACTGCACAAATCCAGTTAGACACGAACTTTTTTCAGTAAACACCTACAACAGTACTAACAACCTGTGATTAGTTGAATTCGCAGATGCAGAGGAACCATGTTTAAGGAGGGCCAAATATAAGTTACATTTGGATTTTCCACTGCTTGGAGGGTTGGAACCCCCAACCCCTGCATTGTTCAAGGGTCAACTGTGCATGTAATTAACATCTAGTTGGTACACATTTACGTGAGCCGTACAGATTTTAGTTTCTGAAGTTTAATCACATAGATTGCAGATAACTATACTTCAATTTAAAAAACTGCTGATTTCCAAAGTTGTGTTAATGTCTGCTGTACAGCAGAATGATTCAGTTATACACATATAAACATTCTTTTTGAATATTCTTTTCCATTATGGCTTATCATAGGATATTGAATATAGTTCCCTGTGCTATTAGAGTAGGACCTTGTTGTTTATCCACTCTATATATAAAAGCTTACATCTGCTAACCCTAACCTCCCACTCCATCCCTCCCCCAACCCCCTTCCCTGTTGGCAACCACCAGACAATTCTCTACGTCCGTGATTCTGTGTCTGTTTTGTAGGTAGGTTCATTTGTGTCATATTTTAGATTCCACATATAAGTCATATCATATGTTATTTGTCTTTCTTTTTCTGACTTCACTTAGTATGATCATCTCTAGTTGCATCCATGTTGCTGCAAATGGCATTATTTCATTCTTTTTTATGGCTGAGTAGTATTCCGTTGTATATATGTACCACATCTTCTTTATCCCTTCATCTGTCGATGAATATTTAGGTTGTTACCATGTCTTGGCTATGGTGAATAGTGGTGCTATGAACATAGGGGTGCATGTATCTTTTTGGATTAGAGTTTTGTCCAGATATGTGCCCGGGAGTGGGGTTGCTAGATCGTATGGTAGCTCTATTTTTAGTTTTCTGAGGATCCCCATACTGTTCTCCATAGCGTCTATACCAACTTACATTCCCACCAGCAGTGCAAGAGGGTTCCCTTTTCTCCACACCCTCTCCAGCATTTGTTATTTGTAGACTTTTTAATGATGGCCATGCTGACTGGTGTGAGGTGTTACCTCATTGTATTATAGTTTTGATTTGCATTTCTCTAGTAATTACTGACGGTGAGCAGCAGATAGCAATTTTATAAGCATTGGTAATTAATGACTAAAGAGCCTTATTTCCCGAGGCTGCACAACTAAGGCAACATTCCCCAAAGTACAGGTAAAGCCAGGACTGAAATGATATAAAAACTAGCTGAGAGTATTAAACTTACTCCCCCTGCTGAAACTGTCAGTTCAAGAAGGTCCATGTAGCATAGCAGCTGTCTCCTGTTCAGTGTGAAACAATGGTTCTGCAAAGTGTGGTCCCCAGATGGACAGTGTCAGCTTCACCTGGAAACTTGATAAAAATGTGAATTCTGGGGCCCCATCCCAGGCCTAAGGAATCAGAATGTTGGGGGAATGGGGCACAGGAATCCATGTGTTAACACGCTCTCCACATGATTCTGATGCTGAAGTTTGGGAACTCCCGTTCTAAAGGAAAGGGAGGTTCACACTTTGCGGCACACTAGGGTAGAACAGAGGTTCTCAAACTGCTGAACCTTTGAATCACCTGAGGAGGTCAGAAACTCTCCAGGTGGTGAGGAATCCTTATGATCGATGCTGGACAACCGCATCTTCAACTCCTCCGCAGGATGTGGGCCACACCTGCTGGTGTGTCAGGAGGGATGGGGAAATGGGGGCTTTCAGGAATCAGTACAGACACTTGAGTGAGAGCAGTGGTGTTACACTATCATGCTACAGTCCTGATAACGGATACATTTTCCTTTGAAGCGGAGTTCTCAAAGTGAGGGTACTGAACTTCTGGGATTCCTTGAAACCATTTTAAGGGACCCTGAGTGTCAAAACTTTTCATAACAATACTAAGGTGTTACTTGGCCTTTTCCATTGTGTTGACATTTGGTGTAAAAGCCATTGTGGTTAAAGCTACTGATGTTGGCACACATCAAGGCAGGAACATCAAACCGTAGTAGTAGGCATCATCTTCAAAGCACTCATTCCATCACTCAGCAAGTAAATAAAATTTTAAGAAATAAGTGGACCTGGCTCAAGTCCCCACTTGAGAACACATCTTTTCTTCAGTACTGAAGTATGATGGTTGTCTCCAGGAAGAGCACTGGTGAGTTGTTGGAGTTGTGAGCCGAACTAGCCATATTTTTTTTTCATGGAATATCACTTTTACTTGGAAGAACAACTGACAAACATTGGCTATTCAGACTAGGGATTTGGCAGACTTGTTTTTCGAAATGAACCAAGTAAGCCTGACACTTTAAGGAAAACAACTGACAAATTTGTTGTCGATAAGAAACTTCAGATTTCAAGCAAAAACAGGATTTTAGAAAACTTGTGTCTGCCATGGTAAGCTTGAGAGAAACACCCCCCGCCCGACCCCCAGTACTTAAAGGCATTTCTGATGAGATTGGGGATGGGTAATATTAATAAATATGATTTGTTGATATTGTTTAATGTCAACATTTGGAAGGTTTGCATAGCTCAGTGATGCTAAAACATCATACACAGGTAACAGATCCATTCAAAGGTAAAACAGACCACTGTTTACTATAATAGTTATGAAAAGTTGAATGTGATGGTTTCACATTCTACATTGCAACTAAGCTTTAAGAAAATACCACTTGGCAGTCAGCCTCGCAGTGGTCCCCATGGCAGAGAGTGCAGTTGAGAGGAAGATCCGGCCTTCTTCCCAGGGCCCTCCAGGTCCTCCTGCCTCGGGGCCAGCAGGGGAGCTGAGGGGCCCGGGGACAGGCTCAGGGCTGTGTCCCCCGGCGTCCTCTCAACTAACACTGTGTCCCCCGGTGTCCCCCCGGCCACCCACTGGCTGGGCCCAGGCGTTGAAGCAGCAGCGAACCTCCCTCCCCCATCCCACCTCCACGACGCAGTGACGGCGACTGTCTGCACGGGTCGCGGCCCATGGAGGCCTCAGCAACTGGAGTATATATGGACACTGCCATTAAGGGTAACCAAATAGTTGATGAGGAGAAGTTTCTTTTTGTAGAAGCATTCAGCTAGCAAATAAGGAAGGAATGATTGATAGAATATCATCATTTTGCAGCCCCTGATGAATGAATGGATCTTGACAATGCTCACCATTGGCGTTATGAAAAGACGTTCTCCTGAATAAAAAGGAACCTGAATCTGAAAAAAGAAAAAAAAGAAAAAACCACTTGGCAAGTTTCGGCATAGTAACAAATGATATCCACAATTATCTGGAAAGGCTATTAAGATACTCTTCCCTTTTCCAACTACCTATTTTGTGAAAGACTGGATTTTCTTTATACACTTTAAGGAAAACAGAGCAATAGAGTGAATGCAGATGCAGGTGTAAGAAGCCAGCCATCTTCTATTAAGCAAAAGATTAAAGATTTGCAAAAATGGAAGAAGTAGTGCCACTCTTCTCATATTTTTGTTTTAGGAAACTATGATTATTTATTTTTCATGAAGATTTTATTAGCACACAGTGGGTTTATTTCTATAATGTTTAAAGAATCAGTAAATGAATACTTTAGAAATAACTATTTTCTAAGATGGTCAGTACCAGATAATCTACATAAACATGTTTTATGTTTTAAAATATATTTAGTACTTTAACATTACTAAAAATATTTTTTATTGAAATATAGTTGATTTACAACTTTGTGTTAATTTCTGCTATACAGCAAAGTGATATTCTTTTTTTTAATATTCTTTTTCCATTATGGTTTTATCATAGGATACTAAATATAATAGTTCCCTGTGCTATACGGTAGGACCTTGTTGTTTCTCCATTTATATCTATAATAACTTTAACCCCAGCCTCCCACTCCATCCTTCCCCCAACCCCCTCCCCCTTGGCAACCACAAGTCTGTTCTCCATGTCCATGGGTTTGTTTCTATTTCGCAGACAGGTTCATTTGTGTCATATTTTAGATTCCACATAAATGATACCATATGGTATTTGTCTTTCTCCTTCTGATTTACTTAATACGATAATCTCTAGGTCCGTCCATGTTGCTGCAAATGGCATTATGTCATTCTTTTTTATGGCTGAGTATTTCATTGTATATATTGTACCACATCTTCTTCATCCATTCTGTTGATGGACATTTAGGTTGTTTCCATGTCTTGGCTGTTGTGAATAGTGCTATGAACATAGGGGTGCATGTATCATCTTTTTTGGATTAGTTTCGTCTGGATATATGCCCAGGAGTGAGACTGCTGGATCATATGGTAACTCTAGTTTTCTGAGAAACATCCATACTGGCTGCACCAACTTACATTCCCACCGACAGTGTAGGAGGGTTCCCTCTTCTCCACACCCTCTCCAGCATTTGTTATTTTTAGACTTTTTAACGATGGCCATTCTGACCGGTGTGAGGTGGTGCCTCATTGTAGTTTTGATTTGCATCTCTCTAATAATTAGCGATTGAGCATCTTTTCGTGTGCCTGTTGGCCATCTGTATGTCTTCTTTGGAGAAATGTCAGTGTAGGTCTTCTGCCCATTTTTTGATTGGGTTGTTTGTTTCTCTGTTGTTGAGTTGTATGAGCTGTTTGTATAGTTTGGCTCTGTCCCATTTGTTTATAAAAATAATTTTTTTAACATCTCTAAGTCGGTACAATAAATGTAACCCACAGAGACAGAACTGTTGGGAGTTCTTGATAAAGTTTGAGAACTGCTGCGTTAAGGGTTTCTGGTCACTTTTCTCTAGATGTATGTTGCCCTCGTGAGCATTTTGCAAGCCGCAAAGAGGCAAGGACTTGGCATTAAGAGAGAGCTAGCAAGATAGTTGGAGGAGGGAGGGCTGAGTGCCTTGCAGCAAAGCCAAACCCCCGGCCTGTGCCTCTTTGCCAGGAAACAGAACATAGGACGGGACGTGGGCCCCCTATGCCGTGTACCCACATAATCACTGACTACACATTCTCACTTCTATTACTCTTCACTGGAAGGATTTTAATGTTTTTATTTCTAGCCATTTTAACCTCCTGCTATTCACATTTACAAATTTCTGATGTAGCTTTCAAATGCACTGACGTGCTCCACACTTGCTAGTCTGACCTTTGTCAACAGCAGCAGCAATAGCTTGACCTCAGATGTTTGTCAGTTGTCTACACAGATTGTCTCTGCCCGCATCAGTGGGCTGAGTAAATGACGCTGTGAGCAATAGCGACAAGGAGAGAAGGGGAGGTTTAGGGAAGGATAGGATAGGTTTAGGGAAGGGAGGATAGATCAAGAAACAGAGGTAGTAGAAGGAGAAAATTGGTGGGGTGGTATGGTAAGCAGTATCAGTATGCCTGCTTTGTTCAGTGATTAGAAGCACTTCTGACCTTTCTGCCCCTGGCAATGCAAACAATGGAAATTGGAAATGGTATTTTACTGAATATCTTATCTGTCAAGTGAAACTAGAGACATCGTTAGACAGACACAAAGTTTGTTAATATTCCTACTCTTTAGGCTATGGATTTTCTTATCAAGCATAGCTGCTCACACTGTTATTTTAAGGATAATTATTTTAAAATATTAAGTTATATGTTCTAATTAGCTGCTTATTTTAAAGGAAAATGCTGGGGTTGGCAAAGGGCTGGTTTCCGTACGTTTTTTTGGAGCAATGCTAAGCAGCTTCACCGTGATGATTTTGGAAAGGGCTTCGTACCCTGGGAAACTAATTGTTTCAACAATAATTTAGCAGGCATTAGGCCAAGAAAAGGTTTGTATGGCCCTTTGGTAATTAACTAACTGCCCATTCCCAGGCATTCAAACTTCCTTCCCCCCACTCGTAGTACTTACATAATGTCCAGTTGTGATTTTTGTACTACAGTGAAGAGGCAAATTAGAATGGTGATCTGAGTACTGTGTGCGTGTGTAGGAGGGGGAGGTCAAAAAGAGGAGAATAAGCTGAATTAGGGCCAGTGAAAGCTTTGATGGGCAATGGCTTATTTGCAGTTTCTTTGGATTTTGCAATGATAAAGTATTTGGCACTCTATAACTTGGTAATAAATAATATGTCCTAGATTATTATAAATTGTTTACACATATTTAAACAACAGTTGTCTGTTATGAGCTGTTCCACTCACTTTTTTTTGGCCAGTTTGACAAAGGAAGTGATTTTGATAAAAACCAAATTACCCTTGAGTGTGACCTGTTAGATCTCTCCTGCTCACTTTCATAATATTCTTTTAAAAGTAAAGCATATTTAAAAGCATTTTACTTAGTTGTTGAGATTGTGTATGTACCTTCTGCGCAGTCCTGTGTTCATCGGTGGTTCCAGTGGTGGTGTTTTCACGGGTAACAAATCCCTTCTGTACTGGAGGTCCAGATTTCTCAGGGTCGTTAGCGCCCAGTAGTCACTGAAGAAAGTGATTCTTAGGATGTCTCCTGGAAGAGATGAGACACCTGGCCCCGTGAAGACGGTGCTTGGATCTGCCGTCACACGAACACGTCTGTAAAAAACCAGTAGCAACCAACCAGCACTGAGCGTTTCTTTTTCCCTTTTCAGGCTTCTGGCTGTGATGGGTCGGAGATTCCCGACGAAGTGAAGCTGATTGGGTTTGCTCAGTTGAGTGTCAGCTGATGTCTGTCCCTTGATGTCGCCCTGATCTGCCATGCCTCCCCCTCGCCGTGCCCTCCCCCCAACCTTTCCCTCCCCTGCCACTTCCTCCCACCCCCTAGCAAAATCAGAGGATTGTGAAGAGGCCGGCTTCAACATAACGGGATAAAAAAAGAATTTTTTTAAACTTAACAACACTGAGTTCTGCTTTATTCTGTAGCAACCCACAGTATGAGAACAAGCAAACACCACAGCTGCACGACTGTTGCTCATTTTTCCAAAAGCTATTTAATACCCTCAGCAGTCAATTCGGATCTCCCTTACGTGAAAAGAATCTGAAACACACTCAGGTGGTCCTATTTATTGGCAACGAAAGGAATTTTTTCTATCAGAAGCCTATTTCTTCTCTCATTGTTGTCCTTCCTTTCTGTTATAATACTTTATTGTACATCTGACAATACTGCCTCTTCTGTTGTATTTAGAAATTAATATAAAATTAAGATTTATTAGCCGAACTTGAATTCTAGTTTTAAAACTGACTGTGAATTTTATTTTTCATATATTTATGCATTACACACCTTAGCTAGAAGAAAGAGAAAAACGTTTTTGATTATATATGCTTCTTGCAGTTAGTTACTCTCTTGTTATTTAAACAAAAAGTTTCAGGTCTATCTTTGGAGTATTTATAACTTGTGATTTTTTGAAATGACTGAATTAGGAACTAGGATGCTTACTCTTTTTGGTTTGCCTGAAAACCAGTCCACAAGCTGATTGTCTCTTGGGAGAGGGAGGTGCCTTGCAAAAACAAAAAACAAAAAAACTTTCACATTAAGAATGTGCCTGAGGCTGCTTTACTCTGGAATAGTCTCAGATCTAAAATTTCCTCTACATAAAGTGGCATATGTAAGTTTTGCTTCACTGGGACGTTTAGGATGCTCTATAAAACGTTGCCATTCTATTAGATTGCTAATTATGTACCCACCTCTGATTTGACATCTCCTGAAGTGATAGGATCTGTCGTTCCAAAGGTGATAAACTTGAACATATACCAGAATCCGTGTTTTACTTGAAATTCTGCAGAATACCCAGATGGAGTGAAAAATAATAGAAAGGGTTTTGTGCAATGACCAAAAGGTAAAACGCTGTTAAGTTTCAAGAATAAATACTTTCAACCCAAATAGCCCTCTGCTTGACTGTACATTATGGAATAGTAAACCTTAGGATTTTCAAAATTGGAGTCTCAACTTTCAGGGAGGTGGCTCCCAGATGGTAGCATTTGCTCTTTCCTAGCTAACCCTAGATACGGCAGCTCTTTAATGTACTTTAAAAAGCAAATATATATTACTAAGGACAAAAAAGTTATTTATAATTGCCTTGTCATAATTGTTAAGGTGTTCTAGAGCCATTTGCATACAATTTAATGTAATTTCATTCCATTCTATTGTTTACACAACAATTACTCAAAGATGACTGCAAAGGTAAAAGGAAAATAAAAGTGTATTATTGCACAAAGAGGTAGTGTCACATTGTTTCATTCCTCCTCTAGGCAGTGTCTGCACTGCTGCAGTGATATTTAGTGCTTTCATAAAATGCCTAGTGAGAATTAACTGGTGAAAAGTGCCCCGGAGGAAGACTAAGGCATCCATCAGGCATCCGTCCAGTCACAGAAAATCAGGTATGACAATTGCTTGATAAAAGAATGAATGAAAGACAAACATTCACGCTCCATGTAGACAGTCTGTCTTTAAGTCAAAAAACCACAGGGCTGCAGGGGACAAGTGAGAAGAATTCCTTCCAACTGCTAAGGCAGGAGTGGTTATAGGACTTGTCCAGGGCCTTTCAGAGCTTCCTGCAGAGCTGGCCTCCTAGGGCCCTGGCTCCCTGACATCCACTGCACAACTTGTGGCCAAAAAACTGTGTAAGAAAAGACCCTCATATTCTTCTCAGAATAAAACGTACATGAGGAACTGTAGCGCTCTCTTTTGCAATATAGTAAAGAATAATGCTATATTTTCTTTACGCCCATATTCCCATATCTTTCCTAATGATATCTGAGGGCGCTTACATATATTTATATACCAAGATACAGACTTTCAAATACATAAACAAATTAGGATGAAGGGTCAGTAAGATCTGGCTAACAAGATGAATGCAGGTATAAAGTTAGGACACAGAAGTTCATGATGAGGTCCTGCACCATTGCTAGAGCAGCACACAGATTGGGATTAGAGCTTCCAACACAGCAACAGTGAAGAGGAACACTTTTTTTTTCTCTCAAGGAGAAACACGATTTTTCCTAGTTCTAAAGCCTGAGATGAAATTCTTCTTGGAAGTTCGAGTTATGTATTCAGAAACTTAAAAACTCTCAAAGCATTGATACATATATCGCAAGTTTTGAACACTTACTTACCCTTTCTAGTACTTTCTGCGGGGGCCCAGATGTGTAGGGTATATGATAGGAAATGCTGGTCAGCCAGGAGCTGAGAGTGTGATCCAAGCAGTTGCTCTCACTTGCGGTCTAGAAAGATAAAACACATTTAAAACTGAGTGGAATGAGTGGGCTACGTTTCCTTTAGGCAGTGCTCTGTGACTGTTTCTCCTAATCTATCAGGCTTTTGATTAAACCTGACACATTGTGATTGTGCTCACTGGCAAAGACCTAAACTTCGCTAACACAGATATTTGGACAGCTTCACATGCTGTGACAAACAGGAGGGTTTACATTTCTTCGTAAAATCAAGGCACTCACATCTCATACCTAAATATATACAAAAAACTGTCCCACATCCCATGTGTCTCTACTGTGGTCAACTTGCAAAGATCTAAAATAGAAGGAAGTTATCATTATCTTTTTTTTTTTTTTTTTTTTTGCGGTACGCAGGCCTCTCACTGTTGTGGCCTCTCCCGTTGCGGAGCACAGGCTCTGGACGCGCAGGCTCAGCGGCCATGGCTCACGGGCCTAGCCACTCCGCGGCAGGTGGGATCTTCCCGGACCGGGGCACGAACCCATGTCCCCTGCATCGGCAGGCGGACTCTCAACCACTGCGCCACCAGGGAAGCCCCAATATATTGTTCTTGTATGAACAAAATGGTTTTCTGTATATAAGACAACTTTTAGAGACACCTACAAATCGTGTGTGATGAAAACTTAATTTCTTTTTCCAAATAATTATCTGTGTAAAGTTATAAATTTCCCTATGTGTTGTTACATACATGCTGGTAAATATGGTCTATCTTCATGCCTCTTCTTCATGTGGGAGTAGGGTGAAGTAGCAGTCTTTAGGGGAAGAGCCAAGAATTCTCTCAAAAAACAAATCTAGTCCCATATAGGATCCTAGCATGGGGAATTTTTATATCAGGATTTTCACTCATCTCAACAGTGCACCTGTGGTCTATTTTGTGTTGAGCAATATACCTTCCTGGTGAACCCTCCAAGTTAAATTGGTAAGCAGAATCTACAGTTAAGTAATTAAATTACAGAGATGATGAACATGAGCTAATTAACATTGGAGGACTTCTGCCCAGTTAGGATTTGCATTTGATAGTAAATAATCTTAGGTCTTCTTTTGCCTTAGAGGTGTATTTGATAAGAGAAGCTGTCACTTAGTGAGGCCCATTAAGTTTGTGACAGTACAATCATATGATCAGTTTAAAATATTTATCCATTCATATAGCAGAGAGCATGCTTCTAGCTCATCCAAAAGTGGCTTTAGCCAATTATGATACAATTAAAGGAACTCAGATATATCCCCATTTTTCTGCTGCACACATTTATTGTCTAATTTGTTAGGAAATCCTAGCCCACTTCATACTCTCACCAGGACATTAAGGGGCAGGTTGGGTTTAAGTATAAGTGGTGTGCCAGGGTGGGTGGTACTAGAAACTACCCTTAGGGCCAGAATGTCCCAACCTAGAACTATGTAATGCTTTCTAGGGTTCTAAGTTTCAAGAGGTCTATTACTAGGCCAAATAGGCATAAACAACTGGTTTTCAAGTGACAGTTTCCATTGTATATTGGCATGAACTAAAATTTCAAGTAATGAGCTTTGATCATACGAGAGTGTTTCCTTTAAGCTGATGCAATACTTGCTAGAATTAGCTGCTTAGGATGTGCACTACCAAGAATGAGTAAAATATTTAATGCATATAAAGAGTGGAGACTGTAAAGGCATATTTTAAAAATATTAAGTGACTGACTCCCTCAGGGACCCTAGACACAATATCAACACCCAAAAACACCACATGAAAGGAGCTGGCACTCCACTGGAATAGACACGCCATAAAAAACAGCCAAAAGTACCTGTTTCCAGAAGGTCCCAGTGGTTGCCTCGGTGCTATTTTGCCACAGAGAAAAAGCGTGGTCCAATAACAGTGATGTTTCTTTACCTGTCTTCTTATACCTTGCTCAGCATGTATGGCTGGTTTGGGGACCTAAAAAAAAGGAGAAAAATTTGCACTGTTAGCATACCAGCTACTGTGCATCTATGTCAAACCAATGGATGCTAAGAAAGGTACATAAAACTTCCCCACATGAATTGTAGCATACAAAATGAGCATCATTGGCTGAAGAGGTTTGCTGAACCTGTATAATGCAGCTTATAACTCAAAGGGCAAGGAATATTATTTAAAATTACCATCTTATGCTATTATTTGAATTTGCTACAGAATGAAGACAGGTATTATTGTTTAGGTAAAATGTTCAGTAAACTAATGAGTCTATAATCTGGAAGAAGTAGGATAGCGCCCTTTAAAAAATGGTATAGAGGGCTTCCTTGGTGGTGCAGTGGTTAAGAATCAGCCTGCCAATGCAGGGGACATGGGTTCAATCCCTGGTCCAGGAAGATCCCACATGCCACGGAGCAACTAAACCCATGCACCACAACTACTGAGCCTGCGGTCTAGAGCCCATGAGCCACAACCACTGAGCCTGCGTGCCACAACTACTGAAGCCTGTGCTCCGCAACGAGAAGCCACCGCAATGAGAAGCCCGTCACCGCAACTAGAGAAAGCCCGTAAGCAGCAGTGAAGACCCAATGCAGCCAAAAATTAAAAACTAAATTTTTTTTTAAATGGTATAAACAACACTCCAGTCCAACCTCCACCCAGATGGACAATTTGGTATTGAACGATTCTGGCAGCAGCGCTTAGATGTGTAAAGGAACATTACGTTCAAAATTAGCAGGTGCTCAGAGTGAGATTGAGTACATTCAGGTAGATTTTTCACATACAAAAGTAGTTTTCTTCTCTCTGCAAACTCTATGGGATTCTGAAGAAAGAAAGAAGTGAATTAAGAGGAGGAGATCAAGATGGCGGAGTAGGAGGATGCGGAGCTCACCTCCCCGCCATGAACACATCAGAAATACCTCTACATGTGGAGCAATTCTCACTAGAAACAAACTGGAGACTGGCAGAATGACTTATACAACCAAGGCTGTGAGAGAGATCCACACAGAGTCAGGCAGGAAGAGGGGAGATGCAATCAGGTCAGGACCTGTGCCCCTGGGAGGGGACACAAAAGAGGAGGGGGATTACACAGCCTCAGAGATCGTCCCTGGGGAGTGAGGGGTCTGAACCACATATCAGGCACGCCATCCCTGGGGTCCAACACTGGGAGGAAAGATCCCCTTAGCAGGTTTGAAGGCCAAGGAGACTGACAGCAGGGCTGCCAGAAACCTAGACTACTCTTATGAAAGGTGCATGCATGCTTACTCCCTCAACAAGGCAGTGGAAGCAGATTGAAATGACCCAGGACTTTGGCTGGTTTTCTGCAACTGCCCCATTGCAGGCCCAAGGCCAAGCTGAGCACCCACCGTGGCCCCTCTTGCTCTGCAGAGCAGCTCCACACTAGGGCAAAGGCTGCTGTAGCTAAGTGCATAGCTGTCAGGGACAGAGTCTGCTCAGACCTGGCAAGGCATCCATCCTGGTGTTCACAGGGGTGAAAGATCAGTGCTCTGACTGGGGCCGGGACCACCCCAGTGCACACTGTGGCCCCTCTTGCTCCACAGCACAGCTCCCCACTAAGGCAAAGGCTGCCACTGCGGAGCAGAGTATGCAGTCGTGGAGGATGGAACCAGCTTGGACCCAGCACTGTATCTGAACAGGGTGAGGATGGCCATCACTGGCACTTGCAGAGGCAGCAGATTGGGAGTGATCTGGAGCTTTGACTGGTGTGGAACAGTCAAAGCAATGGAACACCCCAGCTCACACCCTGGCCTGCACGGGACACCTACTCCCACAATGCTCCCCTGCAGGGCAAAGGTGCCCATGCTGGGAGGGAAGAGAGCACACACTTAGAGGGAACATTACCTGACCCTCAGGGCTTCTGCTCCAGCAACTTTAGACCCGCCCCCTCCCTCGATAGGGTGATGTTGGCCACTGGGCAGAGGAGAAACCCCCTGTCACACCTGGGTCTAGCTCTAGCCCTCCCCCATCTCTGCCATCTCCAAGTTCCACCTTCTAGCAAGGTGACAGCTGCCAGCACACCTGGAAGAGGAATGTGACTTATGCTCACTTCAGATCCAGCTCACCCACAAAAGCCACTGGGCACATGCAGACTGCATAAGGACACTCCCACACAAGGACACCCCGTCAGGACCAGGATAAGTAACTGTTTCATCTAATTTCATAGAGACAGAGAAAGATAAGCAAAATGAGAAGACAGAGGAGTTTGTTTCAAATAAAAGAACAAGAAAGGAAAAAAACCTGAAAAAAAATGAATGGAACAGAGATTGGGGCTTCCCTGGTGGCGCAGTGGTTAAGAATCCGCTGGCCAACACAGGGGACATGAGTTCAAGCCCTGATCTGGGAAGATCCCACATGCCATGGAGCAGCTAAGCCCATGTGCCACAACTACTGAGCCTGCGCTCTAGAGCCGGCGAGCCAAAACTACTGAGCCCGCATGCCTACAATAAGCCACTGCAATGAGAAGCCCACACACTGCAACAAAGAGTAGCCCCCACTCACCACAACTGGAGAAAGCCCACGCATAGCAACAAAGACCCAGTGCAGCCAAAAAAAAAATTTTTTTTTAATGAATGAAACAGATAAATGATTTACTGAATAAAGAGTTCAAAGCATTAATAATAAGATGCTAACTGAACTAGGGAAAAGAATAGATGAACACAGTGTGAATTATAACAAGGAACTAGAAAATAAAAAAGAACCAATCAGAACTGAAGTATATGATAACTGAAGTGAAAAACACACTAGAAGGAATTAACAGCAAACCAACTGATACAGAAGAACATATAAGTGATCTGGAAGATAAAATACTGGAAATCACCCAATCAGGATTGCAAAAAGAAAACAAATTTTAAAAATGAAATCAGTTTAAGGAAACTCTGGGACAACATCATGTGTACCAACATTTGCATTATAGGGGTCCCAGAAGGAGAAGAGAGAGAAAAAGGGGTTGAAAATGTATTCAGTGAAATTATGGCTGGAAAGTTCCTGAATCTGAAGAAGGAAGTATATCCAGGTACAGGAAGCAGAGAGAGTCCCAAACAAGATGAATCCAAATAGATCCACACCTAGGCATCAAAATTAAAATGGCAAAAGTTAAAGAGAGAATTCTTAAGACAGCAATAGAAAAGCAAGGAGTCACATACAAGGGAACCCCCATAAGTCTATGAGATGATTTTTCTGCAGAAACATTGCAGACCAGATAGGAATGGCATGACATGTTTAAAGTGTGGAAAGGGAAAAACCAACAACCTAGGATAATCTCCTCAGCAAGATTATCATTCAGAATTGAAGGAGAGAGAGAGCTCATCAGTACTACACCAACCCTAAAAGAAATTTTGAAGGGTCTTCTCTAAGTAGAAAAGAAAAGGCTATATAACAAGAAGGTAGAATCTATAGGAAAGGAAAAATCCCACTAGTAAAGGCAAGCACATAGTAACGGCTGTGGATCAACCACTTTAAAAAGCTAGTACAAAGACTGAAAAAGAATTGTAAAATCAACTATAACTACAACAAACAGTTAAAACATAAAGATATGAAATATGACATCCAAAACACAAAATGGGGTGGAGGGGAGTAAAAAACAGATCTTTTAGAAAGTATTTGAAATTAAATGACTACCAGTTTAAAACAAATAGATATATGTATAGGTCAACATGTATGAATTCCATAATAATCACAAATCAGAAACTTACGATACACAAAACCTAAAGAGAAATGAACACTAGGATACCATTAAAGAAAATCATCAAACCACAAGGGAAGAAACAAAAAAAGAACAGAGAAGAACTATAAAACAACCAGGAAACAATTAACAAAATGGCAATAAGTACATATGTATCAATAATCATTTTAATACAGCCACTATGGAGAACAGTATGGAAATTCCTTAAAATACTAAAACTAGAACTACCATATGACTCAGAAATCCCACTACTGGGCATATACACAGAGAAAACTGTAATTCAAAAAGACATATGCACCCCAATGTTCATTGCAGCTCTATTTACAATAGCCAGGACATGGAAGCAACCTAAATGTCCATCGACAGATGAATGGTAAAGATGATGTGGCACATATATACAATGGAATATTAGCCATAAAAAGGAACAAAACTGGGTCATTTGTAGAGACATGGATGAACATAAAGACTGTCAGACCAAGTGAAGTAACTCAGGAAGAGAAAAACAAATATTGTATATTAACGCGTATATGTGGAATCTGAAAAAACTGGTATAGATGTTCTTATTTACCGAGCAGAAACAGAGACACAGACATAGAGAACAAACGTATGGATACCAAGGGGGAAAGTGGCGGAGGGTGGGATTAATTGGGAGATTGGGATTGACATATATACACTAATATGTATAAAATAGATAACTAAGAAGAACCTGCTGTATAAAAAATAAAATTCAAAAATAAACTATGTAAAATGAGGAAAAAAGACATAGAATGGCTGACCAGATTAAAAGACAAAATACATGTATATGCTGCTTACCAGAGACTCACTTCAGAGCTAAAGGCACACACAGACTGAAAGTGAGGAGATGGAAAAATATATTTCATGCAAACAGAAATGACAAGAAAGCTGTGTCAGCAATACTCATATCAGGTAAAGTACTTTACAACAGAGTCTACAACAAAAGACAAAGAAGGGCATTATATAATAATAAAGGGATCAATACAAGAAGGGGATGAAACATTTATTAATATATATGCACCTACTGTAGGAGTACCTAAATATATAAAGCAAATATTAACAGACATAAAGGGAGAAATTGACAATAATACAATAATTGTAGAGATTTTTAATACCCCACTTACATCAATGGATAGATCAACCAAACAGAAAAGCAATATGGAAACAGTAGTTTTAAATGACACATTAGCCTAGTTGGACTCAGTAGATATTTATAGGACATTATATCCAAAAACAACAGAATACACATTCTCTTCAAGTGCATTTGGAATGTTCTCCAGGACATATCACATCCTATGCTACAAAACCAGTCTCAATAAATTTAAGACGATAGAAATTCTATCAAAGTTTTTTCCTGACCACAGTGGTATGAAACTAAAAATCAATTACAGGAAGAAAAATGGGGGAAACACAAACAAGTCAAGACTAAACAACATGCTACTAAAATAGATAAATTAATAAGGACCTACTGTATAACACAGGGAGCTCTACTCAATACTCTGTAATGGCCTATTTGGGAAAAGAATCTAAAAAAGAGTGGATGGGGCTTCACTGGTGGCGCAGTGGTTGAGAGACCGCCTGCCGATGCAGGGGACACGGGTTCATGCCCCAGTCCAGGAAGGTCACACATGCTGCGGAGCGGCTGGGCCTGTGAGCCATGGCCGCTGAGCCTGTGTGTCTGGAGCCTGTGCTCCACAATGGGAGAGGCCACAACACTGAGAGGCCCGCGTACCACAAAAAAAAAAAAAAAAGTGGATGTATGTATATGTATAACTGATTCACTTTGCTATACCCTTGAAACTAACACAACATTGTAAATCAACTATACTTCAAAAACAAATAAACAAACACTAGTGGCTAAATGAAGAAATCAAAGAGGAAATCAGAAAATACCTCAAGGCAAATGAAAGTAAAAGCACAACTTTCCAAAGTCTATGGGGCGCAGCAAAAGCAGTTCTAAGAGGGAAGTTTATAGTGATAACAGGCCTACTTCAAGAAACAAGAAAAATTAGAAATAAACAACCTAACATCTAAAATAGTTTGTAAAAGAACAAAGCCCTAAGTCACCAGAAAGAAAATAATAAATTTCAAAGAGAAACTAAATAATATAGAGACAAAAGAAAAAAAAAAGAAAAGAAAAGAAAGATCTGTGAAACCAAGAGCTGTGTTTTTTTTTCAAGACAAACAAAATTGATAAGGCTTATCAAGTAAAACAGAGAGGATCCAAGTAAGTTAAGAAATAAAAGAGGAAAAATATCACAAAGATACAAAAAAAAATCATAAGAATACTACAAACAGTTATATGCCAACAAATTGGATAACCTAGAAAAAAATGGGTAAATTTCTAGAACCATGCAATCTTCCAAGATTAAATCAGGAAGAAATAGACAATCTGAACAGATCAATCAATAGTAATGAAATTGAATTTGTAATTTTAAAAAACCTCCCAGCAAACACAAGTCCAGGACCAGATGGCTTCACAGGGGAATTGTACCAAACATTCAGAAAAGGATTAATACCAATCTTTCTCAAACTCTTCCAAACACATTTTATGAGACCAGCATTACCTTGATACCCAAACCAGATAAGAATGCCACAAAAAAAGAAAATTACAGGTAAATATTCCTGATGAACATAGATGCAAGTCTTCAAAGAAATATTAAGCAAACTGAATTCAACAATACATTAAAAGGCTCATACACCATTATCAAGTTGGATTTATCCCAAGGATACAAGGAAAGTTCAACCTCCACAAACCAGTCAATGTGACTCACCACATTAACAAAGGATTAAAATCATATCATTTCAGTTGATGCAGAAAAAGCATTTGAACAAGTTCAACATCCATTTATGATAAAAACTCTCAACAAAGTGGGTATACTGGGAACGTATCTCAACAAAGGCCATAAAAGACAAGCCTACAGGTAACATCATACTCAAGGTGGAAAGCTGAAAGCTTTTTCTTTAAGATCAGGAACAAGAAAAGGATGTCTACTCGTCACTTTTATTCAATATAAGAGCACTTAGGCAGGAAAAAAATAAAAGGCATCCAAATTGGAAAGTAAGTAAAACTGTCACTATTTGCAGACGACATGATACTCTCTATAAAAAACCCTAAAGTCGCCACAAAAAAACTATTAGAATAAATGAATTCAGTAAAGTTGCAGGATACAAGATTGACATATAGAAATCTGTTGTTTTTCTATACACTAATAATGAACTTTCAGAGAAAGCAAAAAAACAGTCCAGTTTGAAATCACATGAAAAAAAATAAAATACCTAGGAATATACTTAACCAAGGAAGTGAAAGCCATATGCTCTGAAAATTATAAAACATTAGTGACAGAAGCTGAAGATGGTACAAAGAAATGGAAAGATATTTTGTGTTCATTGACTGGAAGAATTAATATTGTTAAATGTACATACTACTCAAAGCAATTTACAGATTTAATGCAATGTCTATTAAAATGCCCAGGACATTTTCACAGAACTAGAGAAAATAATCCTAAAATTTATATGGAACCACAAAAGACCACAAATATCCAAAGAAATCTTGAGAAAAAGAACAAAACTGGAGGTATCACACTCCCAGACTTCAGACTACACTACAAAGCCACAGTAATTGAAACAGTATGGTATTAGCACAAAAACAGACACATAGATCAAGGGGATAGGATAGAGAGCCCAGAAATAAACCCACACACTTAAGGTCAATTAATCTACAACAAAGGAAGCAAGAATATTCAATGGAGAAAAGACAGTGGTGCTGGGAAAACTGGACAGCTATGTGTAAAAGAATGAAATTACAACATTTTCTCACATCATATACAAAAATAAACTCAAGATGGATTAAAGACCTAAATGTAAGACCAGGAACCAGAAAACTCCTAGAAAAAAACATAGAACAATCTTTAACATAAACAGTAATATTTTTGGATCTCTTTTTAAGGTGAAGGAAACAAAAGCAAAAACAAACAAATGGGACCTTGTTAAACTTGAGAGCTTTTGCACAGCAAAAGAAACCATCAAAATGAAAAGACAACCTACTGAATGAGAGAAAAATTTCCAAATGACATGACTGACAAGGGGTTAATATCCAAACTGTATATAAAGAGCCCATACAACTAAATATTAAAAAAAAAAATTAAAAGTGGGCAAAAGACCAGAATCGACGTTTTTCCAAAGAAGGTATACAGATGGCCAACAGGTACATGTAAAGATGCTCAACACTGCTAGTCAGAGAAATTCAAATCAAAATCACAATGTGATATCACCTCACACCTGTCAGAGTGGCCATCATCCAAAAGTCTACAAATTACAAATTTTGGTGAGGATGTGGAGTAAAGGGAACCTTAATATACCATTGGTGGGACTATAAATTTGTGCAACCACTATGGAAAACAACATGGAGGTTCCTCAGAAAATTAAAAATAGAACTAACATATGATTCAGCAGTTCCACTCCTGGTTGCATATCCAAAGAAAATAAAAACACTGATTTGAAAAGATACATGTTCATAGCAGCATTATTTAGAAATAGCCAAGATATGGAAGCAACCTAAGTGTCCATCAATAGTTGAATGGATAAATGGAATATTGCTCAGCCATGAAAAAGAATGAAATTTTGCCATTTGCAACATGGATGTGGCATTTGCAATAACATAGATGCATCTGGAGGGTATTATGCTTAGTGAAATAAGTCAGAGAAAGACAGATACTGTATGTTATTACTTATATATGGAATCTAAAGAATAAAACAGATGAATGAATATAACAAAACAGAAATAGACTCACAGATATAGGGAACAAACTAGTGGTTATCAGTGGGGAGAGAGAAGGCAGGAGGAGCAAAATAGGGGTAGGGGAATAAGAGGTACAAATAAATACTATGTATAAACTAAAATAAGCTACAAAGATATGTTGTACAGCACAGGGAATACAGCCAATATTTTTTAATGACTTTAAATGGAGTACAACCTATAAAAACATTGAATCACTATGTTGTACACCTGAAACTAATATAATATTGTAAATCAACTATACTTCAATAAAAATATAAGTGAGCATATCACATACTGGGATGCCAATGCTATTCTTGCATATTTGGAGGAAAACCTGAATTTGGATTCCACACTCTTATTTTCCCATTCTAGAATATTGTATGAAGCTTGGTCATATAATCAAATTTGATTCACACATTAGTCCTGTGATAAAGTGTATTTGTACACTGAGAAACAACGTAAGATCTATTTTTTATTGTGGGCTGTAGCCAAAAAGTTAACAGCCAGTGTTTTAAGCTATTTTAAATGTTTGTTCTTGATGTTACTTGCAGCCAAAAGCAATCACTCTGATAAGCACTTTACATTATCTCACTTAAACAATTGATTAGGTTTTAGTAAAATAAGTCAGAGAAAAATACTGTATGTTAATTGTAATCTTAAACAACTCTATTGATTAAACTTAATCTTAAACATCTCACTTAATCTTAAACAACTCTATTGATTAGGTTTTAATACCCCATCTTAAAGATGAGAAAACTAAGGCTCAGAAATACTAAGTTGCCCAAGATAATACAGTAAGTATTGGAATATAAAGCAGGAATTTGAATAGAGGTATATCTGGTTCTAAAGCCCACTTTCTTCATCGCTATATCAGACAACCTCCCTACATAATACAAGAGTGCCTTTATTGCAGGTTTGCTCTGGCCCAGGCACTAAACCAAAGACTTTTCCCATCTTACCTTGCTTAAGCCCTGCAAGAGCTCTAGGAAATCAGTTTCATTATCCGCCTTTTATAAATGAGGAAATAAATGTACCAAGATCTTCAGTAATCTCTCCAAGGTCAGCCAGGTAGTAAGCGACAGAGGGGAATTGAACCCAAGTCGGTCCGACTCCAAAGCATTCTCACTATATCCCTTAGAGAGATGCCTAAGGGCAAATTCAGATTTTGTGGGTCCTGAAGTGTATACACTTTGGAGTAGGAAACGCTTAAGTTTTGTGTGCAAAATCATTCATGGAAAATTAGGTACTGAGTCACACAAAGGGACCTGAAGATTATTCCTGGTAATTCTGCCCCTGAGCCATAGATGTTGCACTTGATTTACGTTCATGATTTGTACTATAACTAACTTTTATGTTCATCAGAACCTTTTGTGATGTGGCTTCTGAATCCAGGAAGGTAAGTAATTTTCCCAGGATCAAAGAATCAGAAATAGTTGTTTGAGAAGGGACAGTTTCAGTTTGATTCTTTATCTTAAAGTCTTTAAAAACCTAAAATAAGAAAACAAATTACATTCTTTTTACATTAATGAAATATCAAAACCAAAATGGCTTCTGCTCAGGCTTTGTTGCTGACTGTCAGCATGACCTCACCCAAGTTCTATTCCACTAAGCCTCAGTCTACTCAATTTTATTTATTTATTTGTTTATTTATTTATTTTTGGCTGCGTTGGGTCTTCGTTGCCGCACAAGGGCTTTCTCTAGTTGTGGTGAGTGGGGGCTACTCTTCATTGCGGTGCGCAGGCTTTTCTCATTGCGGTGGCTTCTCTCGTTGCAGAGCACAGGCCCTAGGCGCCGGGCTTCAGTAGTTGTGGCATAAGGGCTCAGTAGTTGTGGCTTGTGAGCTCTAGAGTGCAGGCTCAGTAGTTGTGTTGCATGGGCTTAGTTGCTCTGCAGCATGTGGGATCTTCCCAGACCAGGGCTCGAACCCGTGTCCTCTGCATTGGCAGGCAGATTCTTAACCACTGTGCCACCAGGGAAGTCCCTACTCAATTTTAGATTGAGGGGAATTAATTAGTTAATCATTAACTTTGAGCATTCTAGGGACCTAATTGAGGCGAGAAACAAATAAACCGCTTACTGCTTGACTGAACTGGCCATCCATTCAGCTGTAACAGTTGAGCTGTTGGTGGAATTGGGTTTTCAACATTCTAATCAGCTAATTAGGATCTTTTGTTACAGCAAAGAGTCGTGTAGGGAGTCAGGACTCACCTACTGGAAGTTACAAGGATGGTATGTTAATGAAGTTGATTGTGGTGATTATTTCATGACGTATGTGTATATCAAAAACGTCAAGTTGTACCCCTTAAATATACACCGTTTTTATTTGTCAATTACACCTCCATAAAGCTGGGGAGCAAAAAAAGAGGTGGAGGGTCATTGTTCTACAACGCAGCTTTAATGCTTTCTGATTCTTCCCCCAGAGCCTCTTGAGAGCTGATGCGTGGGAAGAGAGCTGGTGGGAAGGAGACAGCACAGCTATACCCTAAGCACACAGCACTCCGCAGGGGCCGTTCCTCCAAGCCCTTTCTTTCTCCACAGAGCTCCCCTTACAGGAAAAGAGGCAGGACGTATGGTGGAAGGAGAGGCAGGGAGGGAGACACCTAACAAATGATCCCAACCACACACCCTGCCAACCCTGAACAACAACAGCCATGGCATCCTTACTGATCCCAGGATCTAAGTCAAAACCAAAGTCTTGAAATTGCATATTCCTAATATTTCTAACATGTTTGTTCTCTGAATAGTTAATATTAAAATTATTAAAAATAGTTACCATTACCTAAAATAGTAACCCAAGTAACCATATTCTAGGTGCTTTTCATACATATTATATCTTCATCTTATAACTATGCCAAGTAGGTATGCCTATGTCCAATTTACAGATAAAAGAAATGAAATTCAGAGAAGTTAAGTAACTTATCCAAGGTCAACAGCTAGTAAATGGCAGTGCCAGAATTTGAACTTGCCTGTATCTTCCTACCACATCACTTTGCCTCTCAGTTAAATCTGCATTTTCCCTGTATTGCTTAAAATGTTATTTGATTGCCTTTCAATCCAGTAGATTATAAGTTTCTTACAGGGGCTGTTTCAACTGAAGCTTGTAATATTAAATTGTCTGGTACAATTTACACTCAATATGTGTTGGAAAATCCAAAAAAAAGAGTCCATCAGGAGAAATATATTGTTGAAAACCAATGACTGCAGTCAGACCAGCAAAGAATCCAAGCTATAAAAAGTACGAATGGTAGTTGCAGGCTGATCAAGAAAAGGACAGTCTGGCTGGGAAGTAGCATTTTCAGCTGTTCCTCTATGTTGGCAGCCTTTCAAAGCCACACAACCGTTAAATGCATTAGTATAAGGAAGACTGTGATGACACCACAGTCAGCTGTGCAAAATGAATCTAAGAGTGATTGACAGATAAGTAGAATTGAAGTAGCAAATTGCTAAAAAGATCAGCCCAGAACTGTGAAACATAAAATGATACTTCAGTGTGGGTTAAAAGAGAAAGAGTTGACTTGTCCATCACTAGAGCCACTTTGGGAGATCAGTCAAGTATTTCTTGAACTTCTCAGAACCAGCAGGGATATTTATACTGAATAAGGTTAAACTTCTCCTTGAAGTGTCACCTGGACAATGCTCACTACCATACAAAGATGATCTTTGAGTCTAACTCGCTTCTGTCTCCTGTATATAGCTCTTTCCCTTCATCAGGAAGATAGGAGACTGGTTTTAAAACAATGATATAATGTTGGGCTCTATATGGTAGAGCTCTGTAAATTTCAGGAAATAGTTTGGGATTGCCTCTGAAAAAGTATCATCAGTGACTGGGCTCCATCTGTACAAGGAGACTTTGCATTTGCTCATGGTAGACATGGCTAATCAATCACAGTTATCTTCATCGAGCCTCAGTATTTTTCAACACAGCAATTCAGACAACCCCGACTAATTAGGCACTTATGAAGTGAGCTAAGCCATGAAAACAAGAGCCTCATGCCTATTTTATTAACAACTTTACACATAAGACTTAGCGTAATTATGCAATAATTGTTGAATGAATGAATGTCATGGCTGACTTATACCAATTCTCTCAAATTTAGACTCATTGAATATACTTCTTAAAAGATCACAGGACTTCGGAATCATCTATTCTAATCTCCTGGCAATCCTCCTTGGAACCCAAGCTTTCTAACTCCCAGCATTGTATTTCTTATACTCTACATCAAAAGAATTTCCCTTATTATTAAAGGAGAAAGAGCTTGAAAATAGGAGACCAGACAGTTTTCTGAGTGGGCCAGGGTTTGTGTTTTTGAAGGTTTTAATCAGAGAGAATAAGTTAAATGTAAGGTGATACCCAAAATATGACCCCCAGAAACTCCTGGTCTGGAATAAGCACATAAGTACACAGGGACGTAATTTGATAAAGTTTCACCAAATCACCTTGAAGCTTTTAGTTGCAGAGAAACGATTAATTTTTCAACAATGACTGAGCAAGGGAAAGTTCTCTACACCCATGTTCTGTGTTGAAGACTGTTGAGGCTTTGAATTCATTCCTTATCCTTGAGTTTGCAGCTGATGATGATGAGGTGGCCGTATTTGGAAAGCCAACCTCAAAGGAGCCCATTGACCAAAGCCAGTCCAAAATGAGGAAAGAGAGCCAAGTACTCATCTGTGATGACTTTTTCCTCAAACACATTGTTCAAAGAGCAGCATTTTGTCCACCTAGCTCAGAACACATGAGGATGAAAGTGTCGATTTCAATATTTTTTCAACTTCCTTTTCTTATATGGATATAAAGCTCTTATTACCTTCTACTGATCTTGAGAAGATAGTTACTGGTCTACAAAAAAATTCTTCCATACAAGTTGAATCCTCTGTCTCCCTTTCCCCATTCGTGTTTTGTTCCAAAGACCCCCTTGCTGTCCTGGGAGTAGAAGTGGAGAGCTAAGGATCCTTCAGTTGCCTGAAGATGATGGTTCCCATCATCTCTATGACCTCATCTCTTACTGTCCTCCTCTATGCTCTCTTGACTTCAGCCACATTGGCCTCCCTGCTATTTGTTCCTTTAACACACCAGGCACTGCTTTATCCATTCCTTCAGAGACAGGGTTCTCCCAGACCCCCTTGGCTAATTCTCTCTTCTCTAAGTCTTTGCATAAATGTTACTTACTAATGAGGCCTCCCCGAACTCCACATTTAAAATTACAACCTTCAACCCAATTACCTGGCACTCTTAATCCCCCTTGCTCTGCTACTTTTTTCCCCAAAGCACGTATCACCCTCTAACAGTCTATAAAATGTATTTATTAGGTCTAGTATATATTCTCTCATTCTGCCCTCCAAGGTTAAAGATCTTTGTTTACTAATGCATTCAAAACTCCCAGAACAGTAATGAGGATATTATAGGTTTGCAAATACTTGTTGATGAATAAATGAATGAATTCTTAAGAAAAAACTTAGGAAAAGCTGTGAAACAACAGTAACAGCTCAGAGAAGCTAACCAAGGGAGCTCCATCTGGAGCTTTTTATGTTCTCTTTCCACTCAGCCTGAAATTTTACCAATTATAGATTTATTTGACATAAGGGATATTATCTTTTTTTTAACATCTTTATTAGAATATAATTGCTTTACAATGGTGTGTTAGTTTCTGCTTTATAACAAAGTGAATTAGCTATACGTACACATATATCCCCATATCTCCTCCCTCTTGCGTCTCCCTCCCACCCTCCCTATCCCACCCCTCTAGGTGGTCACAAAGCACCGAGCTGATCTCCCTGTGCTATGTGGCTGCTTCCCACTAGCTATCTATTTTACGTTTGGTAGTGTATATATGTCCATGCCTCTCTCTCACTTCGTCCCAGCTTACCCTTCCCCCCCCCGTGTCCTCAAGTCCATTCTCTACGTCTGCGTCTTTATTCCTGTCCTGCCCCTAGGTTCTTCAGAACCATTTTTTTTTCTTTGTTAGATTCCATATAAGGGATATTATCTTTTAAAATGCAAATACTGTGGTGTTCATGCTAAGGACTGTCAGTTACTAACACATTATTGTGGATCAGTTTGAGTTCAGTCACTCTCTCCCAGTTTCTAATGGAGACCAGCTTCCTGATGAGGACAAGAATGGTAGAGGAAGCTAGGACATTTTGGAACACAATGACTTTAGGGAGTATGGAAGCCCTCGGTGGGCACCAAAGTGGGTAGGTTTAAGGCAGTATATTAGGGCTCAGCCTCTAGGGATGGGAATCCACATTTACGTATTAATGTTTAGTTTCTGTGATGATCTTTTCAAAAATCCCTCGAAGAAAAGTTTGTTTAGATCAATGACCTCTTCCCTTAAATCAATAAGTTCTGTTGGCCAAGTAGAGCCTACTTCCCAAAATGTGCCCAGCAGGAGCTTGTTTAAAGGAATAAATGGGAACAGGGATGGTCATTTGGTTTCCTGGATCTCTCACTGTGTCTCTCGCCAAGAGGCTAAAAATGCTTATCAGATTTGCTTCATCTAGAAAGAATGGTTCTATGTTTCCCTTGCAGCTCTCTACAGGCTGGTCCAGCTGATTAGCTATCCAGATTTCACTGCCCAACATTGCGGCACTTCTATAATTTATTTGGCTGCCATGAATAACATAAACATTATAGCCTACACAAACTTCACTTTATGGGTATTTTATGGCTGTTAGATGGTTGACAGTCAAGCTGTTTTCAGAGTCAACACATCAGTCCGTAGTGTCCAGGGGTTTCAGAACCAATCAAAGATCTGAACCAAACAACTTTGGGATAATGGTTGAGGGGCTGTGTGGGGTTGGTATAAGCAGTGGTGTATTGAACTCAAGCTTAAAAGTTTGCGGCCATTAAAGTTATTCATATTCTAAGGCTGCTTAATGAAATCATTTTCCTCCCATCTTTCCTGGATACCAAATGATTATTTGTAGTGCAATTTGAGATTTGAGAAAACAAGAAAGGATAGGATGAGAAAGCTATTGACTCTCAAGGCATTGTGTCCCTGTGAGTCAAATGGAGGGATGTCTTTACAGAAAAGCTGAAAATTCCTCTGCAGATTCTTCTGGATTAAAATTCTTCTACAAAAAATAATATTTACGGAATATTATTCCAGCTACCATTTATGGAATGTGTACTCCTTGTCAAGCACTGTATATGTAAGGTTGCATTTGATCCTCATGATAGCTCCCTAGAGATGGCTGTTATCTTTGTTCTACAGATGAAAACAAATATCTCATTGGATATCTGCCCAGGCTCCCAAAATAAGGAAGGGGCAGAATCAGAGCCCAAATGAGTGGCTGAGCTAACATGCATGTGCTTCCTCACTTCATTACACTGTCCCCACAGAGGAACCATGAAGGGTATCTGGGTCTCTTGGCACTGTCTAGAGAGAGGATTTCAAGATAGTTGTTTTACACTAGAAATTTCCCCCATTAGAGCATGGAGTCAGCTTTCAGATTGAGAATTCCCTTCATCTTTGTCTTCTTATCAAGCCCTCTGACAAGAAGAGTGGTGTGGACCCCACCTCTTCCTCCCACCTGGGCAACCAGCTGCCCACAGGAAACATACATTCTTCTCTGCTGCTCAGTGCCATAAGCTTCACATGGAGAGGGCTGCAGGTTATACCTGGAGAGCGAAGGCATCAAGAGGGCGACATAGGTCATCCCTGACTGTGCTCCCCGTCACAAGAACAACAACTCTTCGTGAACAAGACAGCACTAAGGGAATCCTAGAACATGGGGGTGAGGCTGAAGCACCCTCCTCCACCACAGAGACCAAGAGATACTGCATTAGAAGGATAAGAGAAGCAGTTACACATGACTGCACTGCCTCTCTCTCGGGCCAGCCCAGCACCCTGCTGAGAAGTCTCCCTGGTGCCTTTGATTCCTCCAATGGGAAAAGAGCACAGGGGTTTCAACCCTCTCTCCCAACACTGCGGGTCACTTTGTGGGAGCCCCTACTCTGGTCTACCCCTTGCGGACTGCAGGGGAATCACTGGGAATCTGAAACTATGATAGAGAAGGGGGAGGGGACTCACAACAACCAGCACTTGGATCTTGGCAGATGGAGCTCATTATCAACCAGCAACTTTGATCACCTGTAGACCCAAGTTGGTGGTCCACTCTGACCAGGGAACCCACTGGGAGGCAGATCTGCCTGCCTCTAGGTCCTCAAATGAGGAATTTTACCATTCGTACAGTCTGGTTTGCCTACACCCATGAAAAAAACCGAGTCACAGCCCCACTCACTGGGGAGAGTGTTGCCTGACCCCATCTGGCCAGAGGGGTTGGTAAGAGCACCTAGGAGCTGGGTAGCCCAGCACTGCTCTAGCTGAGAGGTGAGTGGGAGCCAACTGCCCACAGAGCAAAGCCAATACAGGGAGTTCTTCCACTACGCCCAGGCAGAGGATTCATTCATAGCCAAGGCTGAGGGTGGCTCAACACCTCGCAACCAGAAAGCCTGCTTGGAAAAAACTGGAGAGGCCTGGAGTGGCCCCTCTCTCTTCCGCCAGACAAGGGAATGGAAACACAGCAGCCCTACCTGCTGTAGAAGGTGTTTCCTGGTCCCATCTGTCAAGAAGGGCTGGTGAGAACACCTGGAGCCTGCATAACCCAGCAAAGTTTGCGCTAAGGGACTGGGAGGCATAGCCAATAATGTGCAGAGCAGAGCCAGTGGCCCTTTTTGGCCAGGGAACTTGGGGCATGGGTTGGCTTAAGGCAACAAATAAAGAGTTTTACCAGTTTTAGAGCTGCTATTCCAACGCTCCTGGGCAGGGAAACAAATTCATAGCCCCACTCATTGCTGAATACCACTCATTGCCTTCAGCCTGCCTAACCAGGAACCTAACTAGAGCACATGGGATGCAGTGTAGCCCATCCAACAGGCCTGTTTACACTGACACTTGAACAGAGAGCATAGCTCATGGCTTTCCCTGTCTGCAGGACAAAACTGGTGACCTAACCTGACCAGGGAATTAAGTGTACATTCTTGCCTGACATGGGTCTCCAAACAATGTGTGTTAGAGGCCCTGGGCCCCATCCTACTGCCCTGCCATAGCAAGGAAGCTAATTTATAGCCCTATCTACTACTGAATATAGTAGTCAGTCCCAACGATCTAGAAAGCCTGACCAGAGAATCCAGGCAAACATGGAGCCCATTCTATAACCTCACTTGAGAACCAAGCCAGCAGTACTCAACTAATAGGTCCCCATCCCCAGTCAAAGAGCTTGAACAGTTGCCTTGCCCCCAAATAAACCATAATAGCAGGTCCCACCTGCCCAAGAATATTACCAGCAGACACACCCACAACCCAAACTGAGCTGACTAGTGAAAATCTGTCTCTGTCAATGCAAACCTCTAATGTCTAATTACTCAAATGTGCAGATAATGACATAAGGATTCAAGGGTCACAAAAAATCATGTAAACATGACATCAAAGGAAACAAGTAAAGCTCTAACAACTGATGCTAAAGAAATGGAGATCTATGAACTTTCAAAGAATTCAGAATAATCCTTTTTTTGTTTGTTTCTTGTTTTTTTTAACATCTTTATTGGAGTATAATTGCTTTACAATGGTGTGTTAGTTTCTGCTTTATAACAAAGTGAATCAGTTATACATATGTTCCCATATCTCTTTCCTCTTGCGTCTCCCTCCCTCCCGCCCCCCCATCCCACCTCTCTAGGTGGTCACAAAGCACTGAGCTGATCTCCCTGTGCTATGCGGCTGCTTCCCACTAGCTATCTACCTAACGTTTGGTAGTGTATATATGTCCATGCCACTCTCTCACTTTGTCACAGATTACTCTTCCCCCTCCCCATATCCTCAAGTCCATTCTCTAGTAGGTCTGTGTCTTTATTCCTGTCTTATCCCTAGGTTCTTCGTGACCTTTTTTATTTTTTGCGAACTATAAGAACATGCAGACAGACAACTAAGCAAAATAAGAAAAAAAATGCATGAACAAAACAAGAAGCTGGGCAAAGAAGTAGAAACCATTAAAAAAAAAAAAAACCCAACAGAAACCCTACAGTTGAAAAATATAATAACTAAACTGAAGAATACAATAAAAAGTTTAAAAAGCAAACTTGAAAATGCAGAACTAGTGAAATAGAGGACAAGGAATTTGAAATTACCTTATCAGAGGAACAAAAAGAAAAATAAAAAAGATGAAGAAAGCCTAAAGGACATATAGGACACAACTGAAAAAACAATATTCACATTATGGGATTTCCAGAAGGTTAAAAGGACAGAATGTATATTTAAAGTAATAACAGCTGAAAACTTCCCAAACCTAGAACCAGAAGCTGGAAGCCTCAGCATGAGATAAGTCCTGAAAACCAATTGGACTGGAGGTCAGTGACACCTACCAGACCACCCACAGTAGTTAGTCTGCCACAAGAGAAGGACCCATGTAGCCCACATAGGGGATATCCCTAGAGCATATACCTCTGGTGACCAGAGGGGAGTGTGCAACTGGTATGTAGCCTACCAGCTACATACATCCTTTTTATAGGATGTCTCCTATGAAAGGCCACTTCTCCGAGGTCAGGAAATGTAAACCTACCAGATACATAGAAATAAAAACAGCAATTAGGCAAAATGAGGTAACAGAGGAACATGTTTCAAACGAAGGAACAAGATAAAACCCCAGAACAATAACTAAGTGAAGTGGAAATAGGCAATCTACTCAATAGAGAGTTCAAGGTAATGATCATAAAAGATCAAAGAGCTTGAGAGAAGAATGGATGAACAGAGTGAGAAGTTAGAAGTTAGAAGTTAGAAGTTAGAACTCTGTTTTTAAACAGAGTTAGAAAATATAAAGAAGAACCAAACAGAGATGAATAATACAATAACTGAAATGAGAAGTACACTAGAAGGAATCCACAGTAGATTAAATGATACAGAGGAATGGATCAGTGAGCTGGAAGAGGGAGTAATGGAAATCACTGAAGCCAAACAGAAAAAAGAATAAAAAGAAATGAGGACAGCTTAAGAGACCTTTGGGACAACATCAAGCGTACTAACACTTGCGTTGTAGGGGTCCCAGAAAGAAAAAAGAGAGGCGCAGAGAATATATTTGAAGATGTAATAGCTGAAAACTTCCCTAACCTAGGGAAGGAAATAGGCATTCAGGTCCAGAAAGCAGAGAGAGTCCCAAACAGAATCAAGCCAAAGAGGAACATACAAAGACACATTGTCAAAAATTGTAAAAAATTAAAGATAAAGACAGACTATTAACAGCAGCAGGGAAAAGCAACCAAGTTATATATAAGGGAACTCCCATAAGGCTATCAGATGACTTTTCATCACAAACTCAGTACTCCAGAAGGGAGTGGCATGATATATTTAAAGTAATGAAAAGGAAAAACCTACAACCAAGAATACTCTACCCAGCCAGACTTTAAGACTTGAAGGAGAGATCAAAGTTTTACAGGCAAGATAAAGCTAAAAGAGTTTATCACTACTAAATCAGCTTTATAAGAAATATTAAAGGGACTTCTCTAGGCAAAAAAAAAAGGACACAACTAGAAACATGAAAATTACAAAGGAAAAAGCCCATTGGCAAAGGCAAATATACAGTAAAAGGTTATAAATTAACCACATACAAATCTAGTAGGAAAGTTAAGAGACAAAAGCAGTAAACATCTTCTACACATCTGCAATAAGTAGTTAAGGAATACACAAGACAAAATGATGTCGGGAATTCCCTGGTGGTCCAGTGGTTAGGACTCCGCATGTTCACTGCTGGGGCCTGGGTTCAACCCCTGGTTGGGGAACTAAGATCCCGCAAGCTGCCTGCAGCGCGGCCAAGAAAAAACCAAAACAAAACAGAAAGATGTAAAATATTATGTCAAAAACATTCATGGAGGAAGGGGAGTAAAAATGCAGGGTTGTTAAAAGGCCTTTGAAATTGAGAGATATGCAATTTAAAATAATCATGTGTGTATTAAACCTCATGGTAATCACATACCAAAAATCTATAATACAGAAAAGATAAAGGAATCCAAACATAACACTAGAGGTACCGTAGTCATCATATCACAAGGGAAGAGAACAAAAGAAGAAACAGACAAAAAAGAACAACCCCCAAACAATGAGCAAAATGGTAATAAGTACATGCTTATCAATAATTACTTTAAATGGACTAAATGCTTCAATCAAAGGAAAGAGTGGCTGAATGGATACAAAGACAAAACCCATATATGTGCTGCCTACAAGAAACTCACATCAGATCTAAAGACATACAAAGCAAAGGGATGGAAAAAGGTATTTCATGCAAATGGAAATCAAAAGAATGCTGGGGTAGCAATACTTATCAGACAAAATAGACTTTAAAACAAAGACTGTAACAAGAGACAAAGAAGGACATTACATAATGATTAAAGGATCAATACAATGAGATATAACAATTACAAGTATATATGCAGCCAACACAGGAGCACCTAAATACATAAAATATTAACAGACATAAAGGGATAAATTGGCAGTAACAATAATTGTAGGGGACTTTACCATCCCACTTACAATGGACAGATCATTCAGACCAAAAAAAGAAAAAGATCAATAAGGAAACACTGGCCTTTTATGCCACATTAGACCACGTGGATTTAATAGATCTATATAGACCATTCCAACTAAAAGCAGCTGAATGCAGTTTTTCAATTGCACATGGAACATTCTCCGGGATAAATAACATGCTAGGGCACAAAAACAAGTCTCAGTAAATTTAAGAAAACTGAAATCATATAAAGCATCTTTCCGACCACAATGCTATGAGACTAGAAATCAACTACAAGGAAAAAAAATTGCAAAAAACAAGTGGAAGCTAAACAACATGCTACTAAACAACCAATGGAGCACTGAAGAAATCAAAGGAGAAAAAAATCAAAAAATAGCTGGAGACAAATGAAATAAAAAAAAAAAAATCCAAAATCTGTGGGACACAGATCAGAAAAGCAGTTCTAAGAGGCAAGTTTATAGCGATACAAGCCTATATTAGGAAATAAGAAAAATCTCAAACAACCTAACCTTACATCTAAACTAACTAGAAAAAGAACAAACAAAACCCAAAGTTAGCAGAAGGAAAAAAAATCATAAAGATCAGAGCAGAAATAAATGAAACAGAGACTAAAAAACAATAAGAAAGATCAATGAAACTAAGAGTTGGTTCTTTGGTTCCTTAAAAAAATAAAAATAGAGCTACCATATGATCCTGCAATCCCACTCCTGGGCATATATCCAGAGAAAAACATGGTTTGAAAGGATACAGGCACCCCAATGTTCATTGCAGCACTGTTTACAATAGCCAAGACAAGGAAGCAACCTAAATGTCCACTGACAGATGAATGGATAAAGAAGCTGTGGTACGTACACACAATGTAATATTACTCAGCCATTAAAAAGAATGAAATAATGCCATTTGCAGCAACATGGATGGACCTGGTGATTATCATACTAACTGAAGTAAGTCAGAGAAAGACAAATATTGCATAATATCGCTTATAAGCAGAATCTTAAAAAAATGATATAAATGAACGTATTTACAAAACAGAAACAGATTTACAGACTTAGAGAACACACTTATGGTTACCAAGGGGGAAGGGTGAGGAGGAGGGTTAGACTGGGAGTTTGGGATTGCCATGTACACACTGCTATATTTAAAACAGATGACCAACAAGGACCTACTGTATAGCACAGGGAACTCTGCTCAATATTCTGTAACAACCTAAATCGGAAAAGAATTTGAAACAGAATAGAAACATGTATATATATAACTGAAGCACTTTGCAGTACACCTGAAACACAACACTGTTATTCAACTATATCCAACATAAAATAAAAATTAAAAAAATAAAAATGAGTTGGTTCTTTGAAAAGCTAAACAAACCTGATAAACCTTTAGCCAAACTCATCAAGAAAAAAAGGAAGGGGCCCCAAATCAATAAAGTTAGAAATGAAAGAGGAGAAGTTAAAATTGACACCACAGAAATATAAAGGATCACAAGAGATTACTGTGAACAGCTATATGTCAATAAAATGGACAATATAGAAGAAATAGATTCGTGGAAATGTACAATCTCCCAATACTGAACCAGAAAGAAAAGGAAAAATATGAACAGACCAATTATCAGTAATAAAACTGAATCAGTAATAAAGAAGAAAAAAACTCCCAACAAACAAAAGTCCAGGACCAGATGGCTTCACAGGAGAATTCTATCAAACATTTAGAGAAGAGTTAATACCTATCCTTCTCAAACTATTCCAAAAAATTGCAGAGGAAGGAACACTTCCAAACTTTTTCTATGAGGCTAGCATCACCCTGACACCAAAACCAGACAAAGATATCACACAAAAAGAAATTTACTGTCTAATATTACTGATGAACATAGATGCAAAACTCCTCAACAAATTAACAAACTGAATCCAACAATATGTTAGAAGGATCATACAATACGATCAAATGGGATTTATCCCAAGAATGCAAGAATGGTTCAATATCTACAATCCATGTGACATATCACATAAAAAATTGAATAAAAGACTAGCCAGAGCAGCTGAAGCCCTGCAGAAACCAAACTGGCGGCTGGCAGTGGACCCTCTCTAGGGCCTAAGATGGATCTTGTACCCAATTGTTTTTTTACACCATACATATATTCGGCCACATGGCCAGAGGATGACATCTTCCAACAAGCTATCAGTCTCCTGATTATAACAAATCTCAGTGCATATAACCTTTATTTCTTCTTTGCAACACTGAGTTATTATTTTGTCTATGATCATTCATTAATGAAACACTCACAATTTTTCAAGAATCAAGTCTATCAAGAGATTATGCATTCTGTCCAGTCAATGCCATGGATCAGCATCCCCAGAGTTTCACTGTTCCTGATAGAGGTTACAGCAAATTGTATGACAGCATAAAGAGTTTCCATACGGCTGGTTTTGATTCATTGCTGTTATCCTGCTCTTTCTCTTTTTCACTGACATGCTGATCTACTGGATTCACAGAGATCTTCATCATAGACTTGTATATAAGTGCTTACACAAACCTCATCACATCTGGAAGATTCTGACTCCATTTACAAGTCATGCTTTTCACCATCTGGCTGGCGTCCTTCAGAGTCTGACTTGCCACATATACCTTTTTATTTTCCCCTTACACACGGTAGTTTATTTAGGTTTGTATGTCTTGGTCAATATCTGGACAATTTCCATTCATGATGGTGACTTTCATGTTCCCCAAATCTTAAGGCCATTTATTAGTGGCTCAGCTCATCATACAGACAACCACATGCTCTTTGACCATAACTATGGACAGTATTTCACATTGTGGGATAGAGTTGGAGGCTCCTTCAAAAATCCCTCCTCCTTTGAAGGGAATGGACCAATTAGTCATGTGAAGATGACAGAAGAAGAGAGCAAGAGCCATGCAGGAAATGGTTGTAAAAATGAAAAATTATTCAATGTAGAGTTTACAAGACTGAGTAGATTATTGCCCAATTATTAAATATTTTTGGTCAAGAAAAATAATCTACATACATACAGCCTAGAGGCATAGCAAGTGAATAGTATCATTTGAAAATCAGTATTGTGGGTATAGCTGAGTAATGATCATAATGGTAGGTCAAGGGAACATGTCGTGAATACCAAGATTTTAACCTCATGCTTGAAATAATGGACATTGGTCTAAGGGACAAGTTGTGTCTTTCTAGCCAGCAGATCTGTAATTTGAATAGCTTGAACAATGATTTTTTAAAAGATAGAGGATAAATTATCAAGGGGACTAGGTTATGCCCTTTTGCCTTAATTCATCCATATTCATTAAGTAAAATTCATTGTGATTAATGGTATCAAGACTAAACACCACAACAAAGAAATATTAATATAAAGATTGTTCCTTGTTTCAGGAATGACTATTCAGTATTTGTATGATAACGACTACTTGTAGTATTTTGTTCAAGTGGAAACACTGGTGTGAAAAAAATTGTTATATAATGTATTAGCAGCTCAGTGGCCTGATTAATAGCAGGTGTTATAAAATTATTGTCTTCCTACGCATAGAAAACTTATTTTCTGGAGACGCTGTCAAATATTACATTTTAATGATGAACAAATAAATTGAAATTTTAGAAAATATTAATACTCTGATGATTTAATCCAGATCTGGGATTATTTAAAGATTTTGATGGTTACTGTTTTAAACCATTATTTAATAAGTGTAAAATTATGTGACTGAATATATTTAGAAAGGGAAATTTGATGCCCAAATAATATATTTGATCCTACTGACTTTTTAATTAAATTGATGCATTTATGTTTCAAAGTTACAATCCTATGATTTTCCATAAAAGGAAATAGTTGCCAAATATTTAGGCCTATCACTGAAGATTAGTTTTGAAATTTTATTTTCCCTCCTCTTTCTTCACTTTTCCCCATTTCCTCTACAAAACGATTTAACAAATACTTTTATAAAGAAATGTCATGTGTTACAACAAATATGTTGGGAAAACATGGTTTGCAAAGATATTCTATAATCTATTTATGTAAAAATCAATAGAAGTTGATTATGACTGTTTAAAAAATTGAATAAAAATAATATGATAATCTCAATGGATGCAGAAAAAGCCTTTGACAAAATTCAACATTCATTTATGATTAATCCTTTATACCCACTTTGTGAAGTTAACACACCTCAATGTAATAAAGGCCATATATGAGAAGTCCACAGCCAACATCATACTCTGATAAAAAGGTGAAAGCATTTCCTCTAAGATCAGGAACAAGACAAGAATGTCCACTCTCCCCACTTTTATTCAGCACAGTATTGGAAGTCCTAGCCACAGAAATCAGATAAGAAAAATGGGAAAGAAAGAAGTAAAATTGTCACTGTTTTCAGATGACATGGTACTATACATAGAAAATCCTAAAGACACCACTGAAAAACTACTAGAGTTCAATGAATTTGGCAAGGTTGCATGATACAAAATTAATATACAGAAATATGTTGCATTTCTGTACACTGATTATGAACAATCAGAAAGACATTTTAAAAAGAGTCCCATTTATCATCATATCAAAAAAATAGGATACCTAGGAATAAGTCTAACTAGGGAGATAAAAAGACTTGTACTTGGAAAACTATAAGACACTGTGAAAGAAACTGAAGATGACACAGATGGAAAGATATACCATGTTCATGGACTTGGAGAATTAATACTGTTAAAATGATCATACTTCCCAAGGCAATCTACAGATTCAATGAAATTCCTACCAAAATACTGAACATATCTCACCCAATTAGAATAAATAATTCTAAAATTTGTATGTAAACACAAAAGACCCTGAACAGCCAAAACAATCTTGAGAAAGAAGAACACAGCTAGAGGTATCACGTTCCCTGACTTCAGACTATAATACAAAGCTACGATAATCAAAACAGTATAGTGCTGGAACAAAAACATACACATATATCAAAGGGAAAGAACAGAGAGTTCATAAATAAACCCACACATTTATGGTTAACTAATCTATGATAAAGGAGGCAAGAATTTACAATGGGGAAAAGACAATCTCTTCAATAAGTGGTGCTGAGAAAACTGAACAGCTACAGGTAAAAGAATGAAATTAGAACATTTCTTCACATCTTATACAAAAATGAACTCAACATGGATTAAAGTCCTAAAGGTAAGACAAGAAACCATAAGACTCCTAGAAGAAAACATAGGCAGAATACTCCTTGACATAAATCACAGTAATATTTTTTGTTTCCTAGGGCAAAGGAAACAAAAGCAAAAATAAACAAATGGCACCTAATTAAACTTAAAAGCTTTTGCACAGCAAAGGAAACCACTGACAAAATGAAAAACAGCCTACAGACTGGGAGAAAATATTTTCAGGTGATGACTATAACGGGGTTAATATCTAAAATATATAAACAGCTCATACTACTAAATATCAAAAAAGCAAACTCAATCAAAAAATGGGCAGAAGACCTGAATAGACATTTTTCCAAACAAGACATACTGATTGCTAACAGGCACATGAGAAGATGCTTGACATCACTAATCAGGGAAATGCAAATCAGAACCACAGTGAAATATCACCTCACACCTGTCTGAATGGCTATGATCAAAAAGGACCACAAATAACAAAAGTTGACGAGGATGTGGAGAAAAGGGAACCCTTGTCTACTGTTGGTGTGAGTGTAAATTGGTGCAGCCACTATCAAAAACAGTATGGGGGTTCTTCAACAAACTAAAAATAAAACTACTAAATGATGCAGCAATTCCACTCCTGAGTATAGATCAAAAGAAAACAAACACACTAATTTGAAGAGATACATGCACACCAATTTTCACAGCAGCATTATTACAATAGCCAAGACATGAAAGCAACCTAACTTTCCATCAACAAATGGGTGAAGATGTGAGACATCTATATCTAAATATAGATATATATTAAACACACACACAGAGTGGAATGCTATTTAGCCTTAGAAAAAAATGAAATTTTGTCATTTGCAAAAACATGGATGGACCTGAAGGGTATTATGCTTAGTAAAGTAAGTCAGACAAAGAAAGACAAATATTGTATGTTACCACTTACAGTGGAATCTAAAAAATAAAACTAACTAATGAATATAATAAAACAGAAACAAAGTCATAGATTTAGAGAACAAACTGGTGGTGACCAGTGGGGAGAGGGAGGAGTGAGGGCAAAAAAGAGTATGGGGAGAGTGGAAGTGACCCCTGAACCAAGATGGTGGAGTAGAAGGACATGCTCTCACTCCCTCTTGTGAGAACACCAGAATCACAACTAGCTGCTGGACAATCATTTGACAGGAAGACACTGAAACTCACCAAAAAAGATACCCTACATCCAAAGACAAAGGAGAAGCCACAATGAGATGGTAGAGGGGCACAATCACAGTAAAATCAAATCCCATAACTGCTGGGTGGGTGACTACAGACTGGAGAACACTTATACCACAGAAGTCCACCCACTGGAGTGAAGGTTCTGAGCCCCACGTCAGGCTTCCCAACCTGGGGGTCCAGCAACGGGAGGCGGAATTCCTAGAGAATCAGACTTTGAAGGCCAGTGGGATTTGATTGCAGGACTTTGAGAGGACTGAGGGAAACAGAGACTCCACTCTTGGAGGGCACACACAAAGTAGTGTGCACATCAGGACCCAGAGGAAGGAGCAGTGACCACAGGGGAGACTGAACCAGACCTAATTGCTAGTGTTAGAGGGTCTCCTGCACGGGGAGGTGGGGGGGGTGGGGTGGAGGGGGTGGCGGTGGCTCACAGTGGGGACAAGGACACTGGCAGCAGAAGTTATGGGAAGTACTCCTTGGTGTAAGCCCTCCCAGAGTCTGTCATCAGTCCCACCAAAGAGCCCAGGTAGGCTCCAGTGTTGGTTTGCCTCAGGCCAAACAACCAACAGGGAGGAAACCCAGCCCCATCCATCAGCAGTCAAGGGGATTAAAGTTTCACTGAGCTCGGCCCACCAAACAACAGTCAGCTCTACAAACCACCAGTCCCTGCCATCAGGAAACTTGCACAAGCCTCTATAGCTTCATCCACCAGAGGGAAGACAGCAGAAGCAAGAAGAACTACAATCCTGCAGCCTGTGGAACAAAAACCACATTCACAGAAAGATAGACAAGATGAAAAAGGCAGAGGGCTATGTACCAGATGAAGGAACAAGATAAAACCCCAGAAAAACAACTAAATGAAGTGGAGATAGGCAACCTTCCAGAAAAAGAATTCAGAATAATGATAGTGAAGATGATCCAGGACCTCGGTAAAAGAATGGAGGCAAAGATCGAGAAGATGCAAGAAATGTTTAATGAAGACCTAGAAGAATTAAAGAACAAACAAACAGAGATGAACAATACAATAACTGAAATGAAAACTACACTAGAAGGAATCAATAGCAGAATACCTGAGGCAGAAGAACGGATAAGTGACCTGGAAGACAGAATGGTGAAATTCACTGCCGTGGAACAAAGAGAAAAGAAATGAAGACAACCTAAGATACCTCTGGGACAATGTTAAATGCAACAACATTCGCATTATATGGGTCCCAGAAGGAGAAGAGAGAGAGAAAGGACCTGAGAAAATATTTGCAGAGATTATAGTAGAAACCTTCCCTAACATGGGAAAGGAAATAGCCACCCAAGTCCAGGAAGAGCAGAGAGTCCCATAAGGATAAACCCAAGGAGAAACACACTGAGACACACAGTAATCAAATTGGCAAAACTTAAAGACAAAGAAAAAATTATTGAAAGCAGCAAGGGAAAAATGACAAATAATATACAAGGGAAGTCCCATAAGGTTAACAGCTGATTTCTCAGCAGAAACTCTACAAGCCAGAGGGGAGTGGCATGATATACTTAAAGTGATGAAAGGGAACAACCTACAATTAAGATTACTCTATCCGGCAAGGATCTCATTCAGATTCGATGGAGAAATCAAAAGCTTTACAGAACAGCAAAAGCTAAGAGAATTCAGCACCACCAAACCAGCTCTACAACAAATGCTAAAGGAAATTCTCTAAGAGGCAAACACAAAAGAAGAAAAGGACCTATAAAAACAAACCCAAAACAATTAGGAAAATGGTCATAGGAACATACATATCAATAATTACCTTAAACGTGAATGGATTAAATGCTCCAACCAAAAGACACAGGCTTGCTGAATGGATACAAAAAAAAGACCCATATATATGCTGTCTACAAGAAACCCACTTCAGACCTAGGGACACATACAGACTGAAAGTGAGGGGATGGAAAAAGATATTCCATGCAAATGGAAATCAGAAGAAAGCTGGAGTAGCAATACTCATAACAGATAAAATGGACTTTAAAATAAAGAATGTTACAAGAGACTAGGAAGGACACTACATAATGATCAAGGGATCAACCCAAGAAGATATGACAACTGTAAATATATATGCACCCAACATAGGAGCACATCAATACATAAGACAACTGCTAACAGCTCTAAAAGAGGAAATCGACAGTAACACAATAATAGTGGAGGACTTTAACACCTCACTTCCACCAATAGACAGATCATCCAAACAGAAAATTAATAAGGAAACACAAGCTTTAAATGACACAATAGACCAAATAGATTTAACTGATATTTATAGGACATCCCATCCCAAAACAGCAGATTACACTTTCTTCTCAAGCGCGCACGGAACATTCTCCAGAATAGATCACATCTTGGGTCACAAATCAAGCCTCAGTAAATTTAAGAAAATTGAAATCATATCAAGCATCTTATCTGACCACAACGCTATGAGATTAGAAATCAAGTACAGGGTAAAAAACTTAAAAAACACAAACACATGGAGGCTAAACAATACATTACTAAATAAGCAAGAGATCACTGAAGAAATCAAACAGGAAATCAAAAAATACCTACAGACAAATGACAATGAAAACAACGATGATCCAAAACCTATGGGATGCAGCAAAAGCAGTTCTAAGAGGGAAGTTTATAGCTATACAAGCCTACCTCAAGAAACAAGAAAAATCTCAAATAAACAATCTAACCTTACACATAAAGGAACTAGAGAAAGAACAACAAACAAACCCAAAGTTTGCCAAAGGAAAGAAATCATAAAGATCATAGCAGAAATAAATGAAATAGCAACAAAGAAAACAATAGCAAATATCAATAAAACTATAAGCTGGTTCTTTGAGAAGATAAACAAAACTGATAAATCTTTAGTCAGACTCATCAAGAAAAAGAGGGAGAGGACTCAAATCAATAAAATTAGAAATGAAAAAGAAGTTACAACAGACACCACAGAAATACAAAGCATCCTAAGAGACTACTATGAGCAACTCTATGCCAATAAAATGGACAACCTGGAAGAAATGGACAAATTCTTAGATAGGTATAACCTTCCAAGACTGAACCAGGAAGAAATAGAAAATATGAACAGACCAATCAGAAGTAATGAAATTGAAACTGTGGTTAAAAACCTTCCAACAAAGAAAAGTCCAGGACCAGATGGCTTCACAAGTGAATTCTATGAAACATTAGAGGTGAGCTATTACCCATCCTTCTCAAGCTCTTCCAAAAAATTGCAGAGGAAGGAACACTCCCAAACTCATTCTATGAGGCCACCATCACCCTGATACCAAGACCAGACAAAGATACTACAAAAAAAGAAAATTACAGGCCAATATTACTTATGAATATAGATGCAAAAATCCTCAACAAAATACTAGCAAACAGAATCCAACAACACATTAAAAGGATCATACACCGTGATCAAGTGGGGTTTAATCCAGGGATGCAAGGATTCTTCAATATAGGCAAATCAATCAATGTGATACACCATATAAACAAACTGAAGAAGAAAGACCATATGATCATCTCAATACATGCAGAAAAAGCTTTTGACAAAATTCAACACCCATTTATGATAAAAACTCTCCAGAAAGTGGGCATAGAGGGAACTTTCCTCAACATAATAAAGGCCATATACGACAAACCCACAGCAAACATCATTCTCAATGGTGAATAACTGTAAGCATTTCTGCTAAGATCAGGAACAAGGCAAGGATGTCCAGTCTCACCGCTATTATTCATCATACTTTTGGAACTCCTAGTCATGGCAATCAGAGAAGAAAAAGAAATATAAGGGATACAAATTGGAAAAGAAGAAGTAAAACTGTCACTGTTTGCAGATGACATGATACTATACATAGAGAATCCTAAAGATGCCATCAGAAAACTACTAGAGGTAGTCAATGAATTCGGTAAAGTTGCAGGATACAAAATTAATGCACAGAAGTCTCTTGCATTCCTATACACTAATGATGAAAAATCTGAAAGAGAAATTAAGGAAACACTCCCATGTACCATTACAACAAAAAGAATAAAATACCTAGGAAGAAAACTACCTAGGGAGATAGATAAAAGACCTGTATGCAGAAAACTATAAGATACTGATGAAAGAAATTAAAGATGATACCAACAGATGGAGAGACATACCATGTTCTTGGATTGGAAGAATCAATATTGTGAAAATGACTACACTACCCAAAGCAATCTACAGATTCAATGCAATCCCTATCAAATTACCAATGGCATTTTTTTACAGAACTAGAACAAAATATCTTAAAATTTGTATGGAGACACAAAAGACCCCAAATTGCCAAAGCAGTCTTGAGGGAAAAAAACAGAGCTGGAGGAATCAGACTCCCTGACTTCAGACTATACTACAAAGCTACAGTAATCAAGACATTATGGTACTGGCACAAAAACAGAGACACAGATCAATGGAACAAGGTAGAAAGCCCAGAGATAAACCCATGCACCTATGGTCAACTAACCTATGACAAAGGAGGCAATGATTTACAATGGAGAAAAGTCAGTCTCTTCAATAAGTGGTGCTGGGAAAACTGGACAGCTACATGTAAAGGAATGAAATTAGAACACTCCCTAACACCATACACAAAAATAAACTCAGAATGGATAAGAGACCTAAATGTAAGAACGGACACTATAAAATTCTTAGAGGAAAACATAGGAAGAACACTCTTTGACATAAATGATAGGAAGATCTTTTTTGATCCACCTCCTAGAGTAATGGAAATGACAACAAAAATAAACAAATGGGACCTAATGAAACTTAAAAGCTTTTGCACAGGAAAGGAAACCATAAACAAGACAGAAAGACAACCCTCATAAAGGAAGAAAATATTTGCAAAGAAATGAATGGACAAAGGATTAATCTCCAAAATATATAAACAGCTCATGCAGTTCAATATTAAAAAAACAAACAACCCAATCCAAAACTGTGCAGAATACCTTAATACATTTCTCCAAAGAAATACATTTCTCCAAAGAAGACATACACATGGCCACGAAGCACATGAAAAGCTGTTCAACATCACTAATCATTAGAGAAATGCAAATCAAAACTACAATGAGGTATCACCTCACACCAGTTAGAATAGGCATCATCAAACAATCTACAAACAACAAATCCTGGAGAGGGTGTGGAGAAAAGGGAACCCTCTTGCACTGTTGCTGGGAATGTAAATTGATACAGCCACTATGGAGAACCATATGAAGGTTCCTTAAAAAACTAAAAATAGAATTACCATATGATCCAGCAATCCCACTACTGGGCATATACCCAGAGAAAAACATAATTCCAAAAGACACATGCACCCCAATGTTCATTGCAGCACTATTTACAATAGCCAGGTCGTGGAAGCAACCTAAATGCCCATTGACAGACGAATGGATAAAGAAGTTGTGGTACATATATATAATGGAATATTACTCAGCCATAAAAAGGAACAAAACTGAGTCATTTGTTGAGACGTGGATGGACTCTGTATGACAGAGTGAAGTAAGTGAGAAAGAGAAAAACAAATATCGTATATTAACGCATGTATGTGGAACCTACGAAAATGGTACAGACAAACCGGTTTGCAGGGCAGAAGTTGAGACATAGATGTAGAGAACAAACGTATGGACACCAAAGGGGGAAAGCGGTGGGGGTGTAGGGATGGTGGTGTGATGAATTGGGCGATTGGGATTGACATGTATACACTGATGTGTATAAAATTGATGACTAATAAGAGCCTGCTGTATAAAAAAATAAATAAAATAAAATTCAAAAAATTTTTTAAAAAAAGGAAAGAGTATGGGAACAAGAAGTACAAACTACTATGATTAAAATAAATAAACTACAAGGATATATTGCACAGCACAGAGAATATAGCCAATATTTTATAACTTTAAATGGAGTATAGTCTATAAAATTTTTGAATGACTATGTTGAACACCTGAAACTATTGTGATATTTTTCTATTATGACATTTTAAACTATACCTTGATAAAAAATAAAAGAACATAAATAAAAGTAGCAAAACGGAGGAGTTACATACAAGGGAACTCCCACAAAGGGTTTCTGCTGAGAAATATGCCAGCATAAGACTACTGGCATATTTCTCAACAGAAAATTTTCAGGCCAGAAGAGAATGGGAAGACAAATACAAAATGTTGAAAGAAAAACACTCACCATGAATTCTATACTCTTTGAAGCTGTCCTTCAGAAATGAAGGAAGGATAAATAGTTTGCCATACAAAAGCTGAGGGAGTTCATTATCACTAGACCTGTCTTACAAGAAATGGTGAAAGGCAGTTTTGATTGCAAGTGAAAGGATGCTAATTAGTGTCATAAAAACATAAAAAGGTAGCATAAAACTCACTAGTAATGATAAATATATAGTGAAAGTTAGAGTCTACAATATATTAATGGGGGTGTATAATATACTAACAACACTAAAAGTTAAAAATAAATGTAGTAAAAATACCCATAAATACAAAAACCTGTTCTTAGTTTTACAATATAAAAGCATGTAAATTTTAACGATAATCTAAAATGTGAGGGATAGGAGAAGTAAAAGTGTAAAGTTTAGGAATTCTACTGAAATGAAGTTGTTATCAATTTAAAATAGAGTGTTATAATTTTAAGACATTTTAGGTAATCTTCATGGTAATGACAAAGGAAAAATCAGTAACAATTTCACAAAAGAACAAGATAAAGAAGTCAAAGAATACTGATGCCAAAAGACATCAAAACATGAAAAAAGATAGCAGGGTAAGAAACAAGGAACAATGAATCTACAAAACAACCAGAAGACAACAAAATGGCAATAATAAGTTCTTGCCTATCAATAATTACTGTAAACATATTAAATTCTCCAATCAAAAGACACAGAATGGCTGAATGGATAAGAAAACAAGCTCCAAAAATATGCTGCCTTAAAGAGACTCCCTTTAACCATAAAGGCACACACAAACAGAGAGAAGGAATGGAAAAAGACACTCCAAGCAAATGGTAACCCCCCTACTCCCCACAAAAAAAAGTGGCGGTAGCTATACTTACAGCAGACAAAATGGACTTTAAACTAAAAATCATAAAAATAAATAAGAAGGTCATTATCCATTATATAATTTTTAAAAAGTCAATCCATAATGTTATAGCAATTGTAAATATTTGTGCATCCAACATCAAAGTGCCAAAATACACACAACAAAAACTAACAAATCTAAAAGGAGAAATAAACATCAATACAATAATAGTTGGAGATTTTAATACTCCACTCTCAACAATGGATAGATCATTCTGATGGAGAACAAGGAAACAGTGTATTTAAACAACAATACAGTCCAAATGACCTAACAGACATATGTAGAACATGCTAGTCAACAGCAGAATTCACATTATTCTTGAGTGCACATGGAACATTTTTTAGGAGAGACCAAATGTTAGGGCATAAAACAATTCTTCAATAAGACTGAAATCATAACAAGAGGAAAACTGGAAAAAATTCACAAATACATGGAAATTAAACACTTTCCTGAACAACCAATGGATCGAAGAAGAAATTAAAGATAGAAAAGTTTGAGACAAATCAAAATGTAAACAAAATATATCAGAACTTATGGGATGCAGAGAAAAGCAGTTCTAAGCGTGAAGTTTATAGCAATAAACACTTACATTAAGAAGCAAGAATGATCCCAAATAAACAAACTAATTCTATACCTTAGGAACTTGAAAAATAACAAGCTGAGCCAAAAGTTAGCAGGAGGAAGGAAATAAAGATTAGAGCAGAAATTAAAGAAACAGAGAATAGGAAAATAGAAACTATTAAGCAAACTAAGAGTTGGTTCTTTGAAAAGAAACAAAACTGACAAACTCTAAGCTGGACTATCCAAGGAGAAAGGAGAGAGGATCCAAATCAAAATTTTAAATGAAAAAGGAGACATTACAACTGATACCACAGAAATACAAAAGATCATAAGATGATACTGTGAACAAGTATATGCTAACAAACTGGATAATCTAGAAGAAATGGAAAAATTCTTAGAAACATACAACCTACCATGGCTGAATCAGGAATAGAAAATCTGAATAGACCAATTACTAGTAAGGAAATTGAATCAGTAATCTAAAACCTCCCCATGAAGAAAAGCCAAGGGCCAGATTGCTTCACTGGTGAATTTTACTGAACATTTTGAGAATAACTAAGACAAATCCTTCTCAAACTCTTCCAAAAAATTGAAGAGGGAACACTTCCAAACTCATTTTACAAGGCCAGCATTATCCTGATACCAAAGCCAGATAAGGACATTACAAGAAAAGAAAACTACAGCCCAATATCCCTAATGAATGTAGTTGCAAGTATTCTCAACAAAATACTAGCAAAACCAAGTTTAGCAGGCACATTAAAAGGATCATCCACCATGATCAAGTGGAATTTATCCCTGGGATGAAAGGACCGTTCAACATACGTAAATCAATGTGATACATTACGTTAACAGAATGAAAGAAAAGAATCATATGATAATCTCAATGGACAAAGAAAAAGCATTTGATAAAATTCAATATCTATTCATGATAAAAACACTTAACAATTAGGCCTAGAAGGAACATAACTTGACATAATAAAAGACAACAAGTGACAAGCCCACAGCCAATACTATACTCGATGGTGAAAAGTTTAAAGCTTTTCCTCTAAGATCAGGAAAAAGACAAGTGTGCCCACTCTCACCACACCTAATCAACATAGTACTGGAAGTCTTAGCTAGAGCAGTCAGGCAAGAGAAACAAAGCCATCAGAATTAAAAAGGAAGAAGTCAGATTGTCTCTATTTGCAGATGACATGATTTTATATATAGAAAATCCTAAAAACTCCACCAAAAAACTGTTAGAACTAATCAATGAATTTGGTAAGGTTGCAGGATACAAAATTAACATACAAAAATCAGCAGCGTTTCTATACACTAACAATGAATTTTATGAAAAATAAATAAATCCCATTTATAATAGCATTAAAAATAAAATAGTAATAAATTTAACTAAAGAGGTGAAAAATTTCTACTCTGAAAATTACATTTCCATTGATGAAAGAAATAGAAGACACAAATAAATGGAAAGGTATTCATGCTCATGGATTGGAAGATTAATATTGTTGAAATGTCAGTACTACCAAAAGCCACCTGTAGATTCAATGCAATCCCTGGAGTTTGGGATTAAAATATACACACTACTATATACAAATTGGATAACTAACAAGGTCCTACGGTACAGCACAGGGAACTACACTCAATATCTTATAATAACCTATAATGGAAAATAATCTAAATATATATAAATAAAAATTATCTATATATATATATGTACATATATCTGAATCACTTTGCTGTACAACTGAAACTAACACAACATTGTAAATCAACTATATTTCAATAAAAGTTAAAAAAATAAGATTCTAATGGCATTTTTTTTTTACAGAAATAGAAAAAGACACTCCTAAAATTTGTTTAGTACCACCTAAAACCCTGAATAGCCAAAATAATAAGAAAGAAGAACAATGAAGGGGGCATCACACTTCCTGATTTCAAGCTATACTATAAAGCTATAGTAATTAAAATAGTATGGTACTGGGATTAAAAAAAGACAAAGAGACCAATGGAACCGAATCAAGCATATGCCTAACAAATTAAGCATAGAAGGAACATATCTCAACATAATAAAGGCCATAAATGACAAGCACCCAGCCAACATCATAAATCATATAAGGCCAACTAATATTTGACAATGGAGCCAAAAATACTCAATGGAGAAAAGAGTCTCTTCAATAAATGGCAGTGGGAAAATAGATTATTCACATGTAAAAGAATCAAACTTGACCCCTATCTTATACCACTCACAACAATTAACTCAAAATGGATGAAATACTTAAATGTAAGAACTGAAATCATGAAACTTCTAGCAGAAAACACAGGAAAAAAGCTCCTTGACATGGGTCTTGTTAATGAATTTTTTGAAGTCATACCTAATGTACAAGCAACAAAAGCAAAAATAAATACACGGACTACATCAAACTAAAAGGCTTCTGCATACCAAAAGAAACTCTCAACAAAGTGAAAAGACAACCTATGGAATAGGAAAATATTTGCAAACCATGTATCTGTTATTTATAAAATATATAAAGAACTCATACAGTTTAGCAAAAAACCAAGTAATCCAATATAAAAATGGGCAAAAAAAAACCCTCAAAAGACATTTTTTCAAATAAGATATACAAATGGCCAATAGGTACATGAAGGGATGCTCAATATCACTAGTAATTAGGGAATTGCAAATTAAAACCACAATGAGATATCACCTTATGCCTGTTATAATGGTCATTATCAAAAAGACAAGAAACAAATGCTGACGTGGACGTGGAGAAAAGGGAACCCTTGTGTTGGTGGGATTGTAAATTGGTGCAGCCACTTTGGAAAACAGTACGAAGTTTCCTCAAAAAATTAAAAACGGAACTACCATATGATCCAGCAAGTCCACTTCTGGGAACATATCCAAAGGAAATGAGAACACTAACTCAGATATCTGTAATCCCAGGTTCATAACATTATTTACAACAGCCAAGACATGAAAACAACCTAATGTCCATCAAGTGATGAATGGATAAAGATGATGTGGTATCATATACAATGGAATATTGTTCAGCTATTAAAAAAATGAGCAAATTCTACCATTTGCAACAACATAGATGGATCTTGTAGGCATTATACTAAGTGAAATAAATTAGAGAAAGACAAATACTGTATGATCTCACTTATACAGGAAATCTAAAAACTAACACACCAAACTCATACAAAAAGATCAGAGATCAGACTGGTTATTAGAAGGGACAATGAGGGGTGAGGGGAGGGGGAATTGGAGGAAGTTGATCAAAAGGTATAAACTTCCAGTTACAAGCAAGTACTAGGAATGTAAGCTACAACATGATATAGTTAACACCGCTGTATGATATACAGTATAGGAAATCTGTTAAAAGAGTAGACCCTAAGAGTTCTCATTACCAGGTGAAATTTTTTTCCTTTTGTTGTATCTATGAGATGATGATGTTAGACCTATTGTCATCATTTCAAAATCTATGTAAATCAAACTATATTGTACACTTTAAACTTTATACCATGGTACATGTCAATTATTTCCCAATAAAACTGGAAAAAATAGTTGAATAAATAAAAAAGGTGTTTGGTGGGGGACAAAAGGGTTCATATAAAAAATAATTGAATTCACTGGGATGTATATTTCACTAACATAGGAGGAGTAAGATGAGCTTTTTTGGAAATAAAAAGTGTTTATTCTTAGTCTAAGGTAGACTGTTTATCACAAGTTTTGTCTGGCTTTCCTATCAAGACATTATTCTTTTGATAATTTCTAGAGTTGCCTTTCTATCGTCATTTAGCAAAGCACCCTCACCATTCGTCCCTTTTAAGGAATAAAAGGCCAAGCAGATGAGGCAAAGTCTCAGTCTGTTTCCTTCACAAAGTGAAGCTAATGTTTTCTGAAGCAAGAACCCAGAGAGTTGTCATTAGTTGGTAGCACTGATATAGGGTTTAGGCGACTCACGCTGTCTCCTTAAATGTTTTCAGAATACGTTAATGTGAATGAACATTACAATTCTGTTGCCAAATGCTTTCAGGGATGTGAAAATGAATAATTTGGGTACAAATTGGGAAATCTCTCAGATAAATGCTTCTCTTTGATTGAACAGGGACAGGATGTAATTGCCCTAGTGTGCTGTAATTTGGAAGGGCTTCTGGAGAAGATCCATGTCTTTAAATATTAAGTATATGTTCGACTTTAACGGTAAGCTTTATAAGGATTCATGCCATTGCGTAGTGCAGAAAGGAAGTTGAATTAGAAAGGCTATAAAACAAGACATGAACAAATGAAAAAATAAAGAGTGAAAGTTCTCTTAATTTTTTTCTTTACCCATAAAATGCCCTGGATCTATTTGACTGTTTCTTGAAGAATTTCTTTACTCCATATACTTCTCTTGGTATTATTTATGTGGTACAGCTGCCACAGGGTGTTTTTTTAAAAAAAACTATTAAACACAAGATATAAAAATCAATCCATAATGAAAACCACAAGAGCCCACAACTCAGAAATGAAGCATATATATTTCCAAGTATTTTAATTTTTCTGAAAAGTCACATAAGTACAATATTTCTCAACTTCAAAAGGCCAAACTAACCAGGTGGTAGTGAAACACTGTTCTCTAGTGAAGGCATTAAGCCTTTTGTCTGTGACAATCCTAAATAGAGAGCGCTGTTCACTCTTATTTTATTCCTACCATCCTAGCCTGGAACTAGGTCTACGTATATTTTGGTGGATATGTACTTTTTGCTTGTATTACAATGTGTACAGCCAACAATTATTTCTATACAGCACCTAAACTGAGTACCAAGAATCCTTGATGTTTTAAAAGAAACTGATATATAGAACTTTAGGAAATAAAGAATGTCTAGCCAGAAAATCTCTCCATTTAACTAAAAGGAACATAAATGTTCAGGATTTTCAGTTTTGATTGAAAGAGTAGGGGAAAGAAAAAAATCTAAACTGGTCCACCATAAAGTCTACCATAAACCTGCTTTTCTGTTCAAAGCATTTTGTTAGAATCGTGCATAAATGGAACTGAAGCTATACATCTGCTTTTTCATCCACAATCTCAATTACCAACATAGAACCGAAGCAAACTTTGGAGATGACATAGTAATTGAGTTTTTCCAAGCTAATTACGGGCTACGCCAAACAAGTAGACACCCACCAAATATTCATCGATTCCTCCTTTTATTCACCAACAGTGAAAAGAGTCAAACTAAGCTCTTTAAAATGTGTCTTCCCATTTTTTGGCTCTTGCAAATAATAGACACATTATAATGCCTGAGAGCTCAGATTCAGGAGAATATTTTGACAGAAGTCATGAATCTGAGAAATTCTATGCTCTAGTCCTGTCTGTTCGCATATGGAGAAAGTCGGGCCCAGAGAGGTGAAGCTCAGGGACTGCATCCCACACAGCTTGGCAGGGGCAGAGCCAAGGCAAGAACTTAAATAATTTTACCTTCAGGCTCATGATCTTCCCACTGTGCCATGCTGCCTTCTCTTTACTGTGACAGGTGTGGCAGCCTTAACTACATTATCCCTCCCATACTACTCCAGTGACTTGCTGGTTTTCTATAAATGCTGAGTCATCTGAGGAATTAGTAAAGGGAATACCTCAATGATACACGGAGGCAGTGTATAATCATGCATCATGTTAACTGTGATTCTTCCAGAGTCCCGAATGATAGACCCTTGAATGAACCCACCAAGCTGACCACTGGTACCTGATCAGTTCACATTTGACACGCTTTTTGTAGCTGACTACATGGTAAACATTTTTCTTTTTCTTTTCTAGCTTTGAGGTATAACTGACAAAAATTATATGTATTTAAGGTCTAGCAACTTGATGTCTTGATATACATATACCTTGTGAAGTGATCTACATGCTAAACTTTTTATGCTGGCTTATAATTTTACAAGGTTCAATCACAAAGAAAATACCTTGTTAAGAAATAATATTGAATCTAAAATGACAATGCTAGAGTAGCAGAAGAAAAACATTTTACCAGGCACATTCTCATGTATAAAAAGAGTTTATTTTTTTGCTTTGGAAGCTCAGTTATGCTTGTTTAGCATAACATGTTTATAGTGAGAGAGCACTTAATATATTAGCATGTGTCATCCATTACATTCCTGACAGGAAACTGAGCACAGATAAATGGGACCTTAAGGAGACATCCAATTCCTGCATTTATACTTAGTCTGGGAGCCAGAGAAGAGGCAAAGCAATGCACATAAGTATAAATATGCATGACCAGTAGAGTGGTGTTATTCAGATGACTTTCTGTCATCAACAAGCCAGTTGAACACACACAGACATTAAAGACTTTTTTTTTAACATAGAAGTTTTTTTTCCTCCAATGCATCTCTGCCATGTCTGGTTGTTTTCATTGGTTGAGTGGGCAGTTTTCTTAAGCTACTTTACATTCTGTATTAGTTTGCTAGGGTTTCCATAAAATACCACAAACTGGGTGGTTAAACAATAGGTGTTCATTTTCTCACGGTTCTGGAAGCTAGAAGTCCTAGTTCAGCATGTCAGGAGGGCTAGTTCCTCCTGAGGGCTGTGAGGAGAGGATCTATTTCATGCCTCTCCTAGCTTCAGATAGCTTGCTAGCAATTTCTGCTGCTGCAAAACTCCAATCTTCTTCCTTACTGGGCATGGCCATGGAATGATATTCTGGCCAATGAGATGTGAGCAAAAGCACTGAGAGCAGGTTCTGGGCAATATCCTTAATGAAAGTTGCTTTCTCTCCACTTCCTCTGCCTCCCTTCCCTTCACCTGGAACATGGACATGGTATGAGCCCACTTCAACCTTACATATGAGGGAAACATCCTAGGGCAGTAATACTCAAACTTTATGCTTTCTGGATTCCTTTAAACTCTTAAAAATTGAGGACCTCAAAGAGCTTTAATTTATCTATTGATATTCATGATGCTTGATATGAAGTGAGAACATTTAAATATTTATTTTAAAGCAACCATGAATCCATTACATGTTAATGTAAACAAAATTTTTAGTGGAAGATAACACATAAAACAATTCAGTGAAAAGTGTGGCATTGTTTTACATTTTTGTAAATCTCTTTAAAGTCTAACAATAGAAGACAGCTAGACTCTCAGTTCTGCATTTAGTTTGTTGTGGCATCACGTATCATGTAACCTGTGGAATATTTCACAGCATACCCATGAGAAAATGAAAATGACAGAAATGCCTTAATATTTTTATAAAAATAAGTTCTTTTGAAAATAAGATCACTGATAAAAGAAATCGAAGATGATGCAATCAGATGGAAAGATACCACATTCACAGACTGGAAGAATATTGTTAAATTGACCAGACTACCCAAGGCAAACTACAGATTCAATGCAATCCCTATCAAAATACCAATGGTGGCAGAGCTTCAAGATGGCAGAAGAGTAAGACGTGGAGATCATCTTCTTCCCCACAAATATATCAGAAATACATATACATGTGGAACAACTCCTACAGAACACCTACTGAATGCTGGCAGAAGACCTCAGACCTCCCAAAAGGCAAGAAACGTCCCCACGTACCTGGGTAGGGCAAAAGAAAAAACAGAGACAAAAGAATACGGATGGGACCTACACCAGTGGGAGGGAGCTGTGAAGGAGGAAAGGTTTCCACACACTAGAAGCCCCTTCATGGGCGGAGACTGCAGGTGGCGGAGGGGGGAAGCTTCGGAGCCTTGGAGGAGAGCACAGCAACAGGGGTGCGGAGGGCAAAGCGGAGAGATTCCCGCACAGAGGATCGGTGCCTACCAGCACTCACCAGCCTGAGAGGGGGCTGGGAGCTGAGGCTCAGGCTTCGGTAGGATCTGAAGCACCTGCTTCTTTAACCCCGTCCTGTCTGAGCAAAGAACAGACATCCTCAGGTGACCTACACGCAGAGGTGGGGCCAAATCCAAAGCTGAAACCTGGGAGCTGTGCGAACAAAGAGAAAGGGCAATCTCTCCCAGCAGCTTCAGGAGCAGTAGATTAAATCTCCACCATCAACTTGATGTACCCTGCATCTGTGGAATACCTGAATAGACAACAAATCATCCCAAATTGAGGAGGGGGACTTTGGGAGCAACGATGTAAATATATTTTTTCCTTTTTCTCTTTTTGCGAGTGTGTATGTGTATGCTTCTCTGTGTGATTTTGTCTATATAGCTTTGCTTTTACCATTTGTCCTAGGGTTCTGTCGGTCCATTTTTTTTTTTTTAAGTATAGTTTTTAGCACCTGTTATCATTGCTGGATTTGTTTTTTGGTTTGGTTGCTCTCTTCTTTCTTTCTTTTTTATTACTTAAAAAAATATTTTTTAGTAATTATTTTTTATTTTAATAACTTTAATTTTATTTTATCTTCTTCCTTCCTTCTTTCTTTTTATTCTCCCTTTCATTCTGAGCTGTATGGATGACAGGCTCTTCGTGCTCCAGCCACACATCAAGGCTGTGCCTCTGAGGTGGGAGAGCCAAGTTCAGGACACTGGTCCACAAGAGACCTTCCAGCTCCACATAATATCAAACGGCAAAAATCTCCCAGAGATCTCCATCTCAACGCCAAGACCCAGCTCCACTCAACGACCAGCAAGCTACAGTGGTGGACGCCCTATGCCAAACAACTAGCAAGACAGGAACACAACCCCATCCATTAGCAGAGAGGCTGCCTAAAACCGTTATAAGGCCACAGACACCCCAAAACACACCACCAGACGTGGACCTGCCCACCAGAAAGACAAGATCCAGCCTCATCCACCACAACACAGGCACCCGTCCCCTCCACCAGGAAGCCTACACAACCCACTGAACCAACCTTAGCCACTGGGGACAGACACCAAAAACAACGGGAACTACAAACCTGCAGCCTGCGAAATGGAGACCCCAAACACAGTAAGTTAAGCAAAATGTGAAGACAGAGAAACAAACAGAAGATGAAGAAGCAAGGCAAAAACGCACGAGACCTTACAAATGAAGAGGATATAGGCGGTCTACCTGAAAAAGAACTCAGAGTAATGACAGTAAAGATGATCCCAAATCTTGGAAATAGAATGGAGAAAATACAAGAAACGTTTAACAAGAACCCAGAACTAAAGAGCAAACAAACAGAGATGGAACAACAGAGTAAATGAAATTAAAAATTCTCTAGAAGGGATCAATAGCAGAACAACTGACGCAGAAGAACGGATAAGTGACCTGGAAGATAAAAGAGTAGAAACAACTACTGTAGAGCAGAATAAAGAAAAAAGAATGAAAAGAATTAAGGACAGTCTCAGGGACCTCTGGGACAACATTAAATGCACCAACATTCAAATTACAGGGGTCCCAGAAGAAGAGGAGAGAAAGAAAGGGACTGAGAAAATATTTGAAGAGATTATAGTTGAAAACTTCCCTAATAAGGGAAAGGAAATAGTCAATCCCATCCAGGAAGCACAGAGAGTCCCATACAGGATAAATCCAAAGAGAAACACGCCAAGACACGTATTAATCAAACTATCAAAAATTAAATACAAAGAAAAAATATTAAAAGCAGCAAGGGAAAAACAACAAATAACACACAAGAGAATCTCCATAAGGTTAACACCTGATCTTTCAGCAGAAACTCTGCAAGCCAGAAGGGAGTGGCAGGACATATTTAAAGTGATGAAGCAGAAAAAGCTAAAACCAAGATTACTCTACCCAGCAAGGATCTCATTCAGATTTGAGAGAGAAATTAAAACCTTTACAGACAAACAAAAGCTAAGAGAATTCAGCACCATTACACCAGCTTTACAACAAATGCTAAAGGAACTTCTCTAGGCAAGAAACACAAGAGAAGGAAAAGACCTACAATAATAAACCCCCAAAATTAAGAAAATGGTAATAGGAACATACATATTGATAATTACCTTAAATGAAAATGGATTAAATGCTCCCACCAAAAGACACAGACTGGCTGAATGGATACAAAAACAAGACCCGTATATATGCTGTCTACAAGAGATCCACCTCAGACCTAGGGACACATACAGACTGAAAGTGAGGGGATGGAAAAAGATATTCCATGCAAATGGAAATCAAAAGAAAGCTGGAATAGCAATTCTCATATTAGACAAAATACACTTTAAAACAAAGACTATTACAAGAGACAAAGAAGGACACTACATAATGATCAAGGGATCAATCCAAGAAGAAGATATAACAAATGTAAATATTTATGCACCCAACATAGGAGCACCTCAATACATAAGGCAAATACTAACAGCCATAAAAAGGGACATCGGCAGTAACACAATCATAGTAGGGGACTTTAACACCCCACTTTCACCAATGGACAGATCATCCAAAACGAAAATAAATAAGGAAACACAAGCTTTAAATGATACATTAAACAAGATGGACTTAATTGATATTTATAGGACATTCCATCCAAAAACAACAGAATACACATTCTTCTCAAGTGCTCATGGAACATTCTCCAGGATACATCATATCTTGGGTCACATATCAAGCCTTTGTCATTTAAGAAAATGAAGAAAATGAAGGAAACGATAGCAAATATCAATAAAACTAACAGCTGGTTCTTTCAAAAGATAAACAAAACTGATAAACCATTAGCCAGACTCATCAAGAAAAAAAGGAAGGGCTTACCTGGTGGCACAGTGGTTGAGAGTCCGCCTGCCGATGCAGGGGACACGGGTTCGTGCCCCGGTCTGGGAAGATCCCACATGCCGCAGAGTGGCTAGGCCCATGAGCCACAACAGTGAGAGTCCCGTGTACTGCCCAAAAAAAACAAGAAAAAAAGGGAGAACACTCAAATCAATAGAATTAGAAATGAAAAAGGAGAAGTAACAACTGGCATTGCAGAAATACAAAGGAACATGAGAGATTACTACAAGCAACTATATGCCAACAAAATGGACAAACTGGAAGAAATGGACAAATTCTTAGAAATGCACAACCTGCCGAGACTGAACAGGGAAGAAACAGAAAATATGAACAGATCAATCACAAGCACTGAAATTGAAACTGTGGTTAAAAATCTTCCACAAACAAAAGCTCAGGACCAGATGGCTTCACAGGCGAATACTATCAAACATTTAGAGAAGAGCTAACACCTAACCTTCCCAAACTCTTCCAAAACATAGCAGAAGGTGGAACACTCTCAAAATCATTCTACGAGGCCACCATCACCCTGATACCAAAACCAGACAAAGATGTCACAAAGAAAGAAAACTATAGGCCAATATCACTGATGAACATAGTTGCAAAATTCCTCAAAAAAATACTAGCAAACAGAATCCAACAGCACATTAAAAAGATCATACACCATGATCAAGTGGGGTTTATCCCAGGAATGCAAGGTTCTTCAATATATGCAAATCAATCAATGTGATACACCATATTAACAAATTGAAGAAGAAAAACCATATGATCATCTCAACAGATGCAGAGAAAGCTTCTCACAAAATTCGACACCCATTTATGATAAAAACCCTCCAGAAAGTAGGCATAGAGAGAAGTTTCCTCAACATAATAAAGGCCATATATGACAAATCCACAGCCAACATTGTCCTCAATGGTGAAAAACAGAAACCATTTCCATTAAGATCAGGAACAAGACAAGGTTGCCCACTCCAGTCTTATTCAACATAGTTTTTGAAGTTTTAGCCACAGCAATCAGAGAAGAAAAAGAAATAAAAGGAATCCAAATTGGAAAAGAAGAAGTAAAGGTGTCACTCTTTGCAGCTGACATGACACTATACATAGAGAATCCTAAAGCTGCTACCAGAAAACTACTAGAGCTAATCAATGAATTTGGTAAAGTAGCAGGATACAAAATTAATGCACAGAAATCTCTTGCATTCCTATACACTAATGATGAAAAATCTGAAAGTGAAATTAAGAAAACATTCTCATTTACCATTGCAACAAAAAGAATAAAATATCTAGGAATAAACCTACCTAAAGAGACAAAAGACCTGTATGCAGAAAATTATAAGACACTGATGAAAGAAATTAAAGATGATACAAATAGATGGAGAGATATACCATGTTCTTGGATTGGAAGAATCAACATTGTGAAAATGACTCTACTACCCAAAGCAATCTACAGATTCAATGCAATCCCTATCAAACTATCACTGGCATTTTTCACAGAATTAGAACAAAGAATTTCACAATTTGTATGGAAACACAAAAGACTCCGGATAGCAAAAGCAGTCTTGAGAAGGAAACATGGAGCTGGAGGAATCAGGCTCCCTGACTTCAGACTATACTACAAAGCTACAGTTATCAAGACAGTATGGTACTGGCACAAAAACAGAAATATAGATCAATGGAACAGGATAGAAAGCCCACAGATAAACCCACACACATATGGTCACTTTATCTTTGACAAAGGAGGCAAGAATATACAGTGGAGAAAAGACAGCCTCTTCAATAAGTGGTTATGGGAAAACTGGACAGCTACATGTCAAAGAATGAAATTAGAACACTCCCTAACAGCATACACAAAAATAAACTCAAAATGGATTAAAGCCCTAAATGTAAGGCCAGACACTATCAAACTCTTAGAGGAAAATATAGGCAGAACACTCTATGACATAAATCACAGCAAGATCCCTTTGGACCTACCTCCTAGAGAAATGGAAATAAAAACAAGAATAAACAAATGGGACCTAATGAAACTTAAAAGCTTTTGCACAGCAAACCATAAATAAGATGAGAAGACAACCCTCAGAACAGGAGAAAATATTTGCAAATGAAGCAACTGACAAAGGATTCATCTCCAAAATTCAAAAGCAGCTCATGCAGCTCAATATCAAAAAAGAAACAACCCAATCCAAAAATGGGCAGAAGGCCTAAAGAGACATTTCTCCAAAGAAGATATACAGATTGCCAACAAACACATGAAAGAATGCTCAACATCATTAATCATTAGAGAAATGCAAATCAAAACTACAATGAGATACCATCTCCCACTGGTCAGAATGGCCATCATAAAAAATGTACAAACAATAATTGCTGGAGAGGGTGTGGAGAAAAGGCAACCCTATTGCACTGTTGGTGGGAATGTAAATTGATACAGCCACTATGGAGAACTGTATGGATGTTCCTTAAAAAACTAAAAATAGAACTATCATACTACCCAGCAATCCCATTACTGGGTTATATACCCTGAGAAAACCATAATTCAAAAAGAGTCATGTGCCAAAATGTTCATTGCAGCTCTATTTACAATAGCCAGGACATGGAAGCAACCTAAATGTCCATCAACAGATGAATGGATATAGAAGATGTGTCACATATATACAATAGAATATTACTCAGCCATAAAAAGAAACGAAACTGAGTTATTTGTAGTGAGATGGATGGACCTAGAGTCTGTCTTACAGAGTGAAGTAAGTCAGAAAGAGAAAGACAAATACTGTATGGAAATACATTCCACATATATATGGAATGTAAAAAAAAAAAAAAAATGGTCATGAAGAACCTAGTGGCAAGATGGCAATAAAGATGCAAACCTACTAGAGAATGGACTTGAGGGTACAGGGAGGGGGAAGGGTAAGCTGGGACAAAGTGAGAGAGTGACCAAATGTAAAACAGATAGCTAGTGGGAAGCAGCCGCATAGCACAGGGAGATCAGCTCAGTGCTCTGTGACCAGCTAGAGGGGTGGGATAGGGAGGGTTGGAGGGAGGGAGATGCAAGAGGGAAGAGATATGGGGATATATGTATATGTATAACTGATTCACTTTGTTATAAAGCAGAAACTAACACACCATTGTAAAGCAATTATACTCAATGAAGATGTTTAAAAAACAATACCAATGGCATTTTTCATAGATCTAGAACAAATAATTCTAAAATTTGTACAGAAACAAAAAAGACTCCTAATAGCCAAAGAAATCTTGAGAAAGAAGAACAGAGTGGAGTAATCATGCTCCTTGACTTCAGACCATATTACAAACCTACAAAAATTAAAATAGTATGCTACTGGCACAAAACCACATGGATCAATGGAACAGAATAAAGAGTCCGGAAATAAACCCACACACCTATAGTTAATTGATCTTAGACAAAGGAGGCAAGAATACATAATGGGGAAAAGAGTCTCTTCAATAAGTAGTCTTGGTAAAACAGGACAGCTACATGTAAAAGAAAGAAATTAGAACATTTTCTCACACCATATACAAAAATATACTCAAGAGGGATTGAAGACCTAAATGTAAGACCAGACACCATAAAACTCCTAGAAGAGAACATAGGCAAAACACTCTGACATAAATTGTAGCAGTATTTTTCAATCTGTCTCCTAAGGCAAAAGAAATAAAAGCAAAAATGAACAAATGGAACCTAATTAAACTTGAAAGCTTTTGCACAGCAAAGGAAATCAACAAAAATACAACCTACTGAATGGGAGAAAATATTTTCAAATGATATGATCAATAAGGGGTTAACATCCAAAATATATAGACATACAACTCCCTATCAAAAAAACAACCCAGTAAAAAAATGTGTAAAATAGACATTTTTCCAAGGAAGACAGACAGATGGCCAATAAGCACATTGAAAGATATTCAGCATCACTAATCAGAGAAATGTGAATCAAAACCACAATGAGATCATCTCACACTTGTCAGAATGGCCATCATCAAAAAGACCATAAATAACAAATGTTGGTGAGGATGTGGAGAAAAGGGAACCCTAGTACAGTGTTTGTGGGAATGCAAATTTGTGAAGCCACTATGGAAGACAGTATGATGGTTCCTCATAAAAACAAAAATAGAAACTACCAGGAAGATCAGTCAAGATGGCAAAGTAGGAAGATGTGGAACTCACCTCTCCGCCCGAGCACATCAAAAATACATCTGTGTGTGGAAGAATTCTCACTGAAAACTAACTAGAAACTGGTTGAGAGACCAAGGCTGTAAGAGCCACACCATCAGGTACAAAGGGAAGAGAAATGATCAGGTCAGAATCTATGCCCCTGGAAGGGGACTCAGAGCAAAAGTGAGATTACACAGGAGGAGATCCACCATGGGGAGTGCGTGGTTTGAACCACATATTGGGCACCCCAGTCGGGGTGAAGCTGTTCTGCCTGGCCCAAAACCTTGAGCGTGGTAGAAGGTAATAATACTGAGTGATGTCTGCTCTGGCTCCAAAGGGCCAGAGTGAAGCCACAGGCCCACCCCAGGGAAAAGGCATGAGCCCAGATCCCCTGGGCCTATGTGCTGCTGGGGTGGATCTTGTTTCTGGCCCACAGGGATGCCCTGCTGGGCCTGTAGCCAGATCAATGCCTCGACTGGCCTGAGCAAGGTGACTGGGCAGGACTGGCTGCAGGCCTGGAGAGGGGCGGAGGGAGGCGAGGCTGGGGTAGCACTACTCCTGCAGCCACGCAGGCTCTGCAGCCACCGCTCCAGCTGGTAGACATCCTCCGTGGCCTGGTTGAGTCAGTCAAACTGGCAAGTAGGGCCTCAAACATGGCTTGGAGGCAGGAGGGCTCAGGCTCAGGCTCCCCTCAGGGTCCCGGCTGGCCCAGGCTCATGCTCAGCCCGTCCAGCTGGCTGGAGTTGGTGGAGGTTGAGAGAGGCCCTCTACTGGGTGGGAAGATGAGCCCACCTCGACTGGTTGGAGAGCTGGTGAAACTAACAGGAGGGCTGTGGGAAACCCAAACTCCACTCAAGAGGAATATATGCATGTTTGCTTGCTCCTGAGGCAGGGCAGAGAGGTCAGATTGCAAACTGCTGGAGTGGTTGCCCAGTTCCCTGCGACCGGCCCTGTGTGTGTGCCCCAGCCTGAGCCCAGTGAACTCTTTAGTCCAACTTATTAAGTCACAGCTCCACACTGGAGCAAGAGCCATCACAACAAAGGAAAGAGCTAGGCCATAAGATGCAGAGGCCACTCAGACCCAAAGCAGCATCTGAGGAGGGTGGTGGCCGCCATCACTGGCGCTTTCACAGGTAGTGTATCAGAAGCATTCCTGATCTCTGACGGCAGGTGGACCACCACAGGCCGTGCATCAACACAGGCTGAGTTCACATGGGCCCTGCCTGCCCTGCAGTGCAGCTCCACACCAGGGTGGGGGCGGCAGATGCCGAGGGGAGAGAGCAGATGTGAGGGACGAAAGAGACTCAGACCCGAGCATCGTCTGAGCAGGGCTGAGGAAGCCATTACTGGTGCTTGTTCAGGCAGCACACCAAAAGCAGCCTGGACCACTGTCTCTGGACAGACCACCACACCCCATACCCTGTCACAAACTGAGAGCGCTCACAGGGCCCTCTTGCTCTAGCACTGCTCCTGTCAGGGCCAAGGATGCTGGTGCTGGCATGGGAGAGAGCTCACATTTAAAAGGGGCAGAGCCAGCTTGGATATGACCCTCAGGGTTTCTGCTCCAATAATTTGGGACCAGGGCCTGGACCTGCCTCTGACAGGTGATGGACCCTGAGCAGAGGGGAATCCCTGTCTCACACCTGGATCTGGCCCTAGTGCCCCTCCATCTCCAGCCCCACCTCCTAGCAAGGTTATAGCTGCCAGCACACCCTGAGGTAAGATGTGACTAGTGTTCATGTCAAATCCAGCTCTCCTACCAAAGCCACTTGGCACAGGCAGATTGTATAGGGCTACTTCCACATAAGGATACCACTTCAAGACTGCAATATTTAACTGTTTTACCTAAATTCATAGAGACAGAGAAAGTTAAACAAAATGAGAAAACAGAGAAACCAGTCTCCATTGAAAGAACAAGAGAAAATTCCTGAAAACATAATGAAACAGAAACAATTTACCAGATAAAGAGTTCAAAGCATTAGTAATAAGGATGCTAACTGAATTAGATGAATACAGTGAGAATTTTAACAAGGAACTAGGAAATATTAAAAAGAACCCATCAGAACTGAAGAATACAATAACTGAAATGAAAAACACACTAGAAGGAATTGATAGCAGACCAAGGGATAAGGAAGAATGCATAAGTGACCTAGAAGATAGAATGGAAATCATCCAATCAGAGCAGCAAAAGGGAAAAAAAAAAATAGTTTAAGAGATCTCTGGGATAACATCAAGCATCCCAACATTCCCATTATAGGGGTCCCAGAAGGAGAAGAGAGAAAGGGGTTGACAAGGTATTTGAGATTATGGCTAAAATCTTCACAAACCTGAAAAAGTATATCCAAGTACAGGAAGCACAGAGGGTCCCAAACAAGATGAACCCAAACAGACCCATATCAAAACATATCATAATTAAAACAGCAATAGTTAGAGAATTCTAAAAGTAGCAAGAGAAAACCAAAGTCACGTGCAAGGGAACCTCCTAAGGCTATCAGCTGATTTCTCTGTAGAAGCTATGCATGCCAGAAGGGAGTGGTATGGTATATTCAAAGTGCTGAAAGGGAAAAATCTGTAACCCAGGATACTCAACCCAGCAAGATCATCATTTAGAATTGAAGGAGAGATAAAGAACTTCTCAGACAAACAAAACTAAGAATTCATCAATACTAAACCTACACTAAAAATATGTTAAATGGTCTTCTTTAAGTGGAAAAGAAAAGGCTATAACAAGAAGTAAGAATCTATAGGAAAGGAAAAATTCTATGAGGAAAGGCAAATATATAGTAAAGGCTGAGGATCAACCACTCAAATTAGCTAGTATGAAGATTAAAAGACAAAAAATTATAAAAGCAACTATAACTGCAACAAACAGTGAAGGGATAAACATGAAGATATAAATTATGACATCAAAACACAAAATGTGAAGGAGGGGAGTAAAAAAATGTAGATAATTTAGAATGTGTTTGAACTTAAATATTTAATTACTTTAAATGTCAATGGACTAAATGTTCCAAAAAACATGGGGTGGCTGATTGGATGAAAAAACAAGACACATCCATATGCTACTTACAAGACACTTACTTCAGAGCTAAAGACACATAAAGGCTGAAAGTGAGGGGATGCAAAAAGATATTTCATGCAAACAGAAATAAGAAACAGGTGTAGTAACGCTCATATCAGACAAAATAGCCCTTAAAAAAAGGTCTGTAACAAAAGACAAAAAGGGCATTATATAATGACAAAGTGATCAATACAAGAATCAATACAAGGAGAGGATATTATACTCATTAACATATATGCATCCAATAGAGGAACACCTAAATATATAAAGCAAACATTAACAGACACAAAGGGAGAAATTGACAATAATACAATAAAAGTAGGGCACTTTAATATCCCACTTACATCAATGGAGAGATCATCCAGAAAAAAAATTCAGTAAGGAATGGTCTTAAATGACAAAATAGGCCAGTTAGACTTAACAGATATCTACACGACCTTCCATCCCAAACACAGTAGAATACACATTCTTTAAGCGCACACAGGACATTCTCCAGGATAGATGACATGCTAGGCCATGAAACTATTCTTGACAAAGTTGAGAACATAGAAATTATATCAAGCATTTTTTCGACCGCAATGGTATGAAACTATAAGTCAGTTACAGAAAGAAAAATGGGAAAGCACAAACGCGTGGATACTAACAACATTCTACTAAAAAACCAATGGATCAATGATGAAATCAAAGAGGAAATCCAAAAACATCTTGAGACAAATGAAAATGGAAACACAACTTTCCAAAATCTATGCAGCAAAAGCATTTCTAGGAGGGAAGTTTATAGAAATACAGGCCTACCTCAAGAAACAAGAAAAATTTCAAATACACAATCTAAATCTACCATCGAACAAAATTAGAAAAAGAACAAATGAAGCCCAAGGTCAGCAGAAGGAAATAAATAAGATCAGAGAGGAACTAAATTAAATAGAGACTAAAGAAACAACAGAAAATGATCAATGAAATTAAAAGCTGTTTTTTGGAAAAGATAAACAAAATTGATAAACTTTAGCCAGGCTCATCAAGAAGAAAAGAGAGAGGACCAAGTAAACAAAATAAGAAATGATAGAGAAGAAACAGGAGAAACAATCACCAATACAACAGAGATACAAAAAAATCATAAGAGAATGCTATTCACAGTTATATGCCAACAATTCAAACAACTTAGAAGGAATGGACAAATTTCTAGAAACATACAACCTACCAAAACTGAATCAGAAAGACAATTTGAACTGACAAATCACTAGTAGTGAAATTGAATTTGTAGTTGAAAAAAAAAAAAACTCCCAGCAAAAAAAGTCCAGGACTGGATAGCTCGACAGTGGAACTGTATCAAAGTAGAGCTATTACTATCCTTCTCAAACCATTCAAAAAATTGAAGAGGACGGATATTCCCAAATTCATTCTACAAGGCCACCATTACCCCAATACCTAAACCAAACAAAGGCACTACTAAAAAAACAAAAAGAAAGAAAAGAAAATCACAGGCCAATATCTTTGATGAATATAGATGCAAACATCCTCAAAATATCAGCAAACTGATTTTATACATATATATGCACACACACTATATATATATACACACACACACACACACACACACATACACAAAAGGGATCATACATCTTGATCAAGTGGGATTTATTTCAGGGATACAGGGATGATTCAATATTCACAAAAATCAACACGATACATCACAATAACAAAAAGGATAAAAATCACATGATCATCTCAATGGATGTAGAAAATGCATTTGACAAAATGCAATATCCATTCATGATAAAAACTCTCAAAAATGGTGTAGAGGGCTTCCCTGGTGGCACAGTGGTTGAGAGTCTGCCTGCCAATGCAGGGGACACGGGTTCATGTCCCGGTTTGGGAAGATCCCACATGCCATGGAGTGGCTGGGCCCGTGAGCCACGGTTGCTGAGCCTGCACCTCCGGAGCCTGTGCTCCACAACGGGAGAGGCCACAACAGTGAGAGGCCTGCATACCGCAAAAAAAAAAAAAAAAAAAAAAAAAATGGTGTGGAGGGAATATATATTGACACAATAAAGGCCATTTATGACAAAACCACAGCTAACATCATACTCAACAGTGAAAAGCTGAAAGCCTTTCCTCTAAAATCAAGAACAAGACAAAAATGTCCACTCTTGCAACTTCTATTTAACGTAGTATTGGAAGTCCAAGCCACAGCAATCAGACAAGAAATAAAAGGCATCCAAACTGGAAGGGAAGAAGTAAAACTGTCACTACTTGTAAATAACATGTTAATATAAAAACCCTAAAGTCTCCACCAAAAAATTATTAGAACGAATAAGTGAATTCTGTAAAGTTGCAGGATACAAGATTAATATACATAAATCTCTTTCTTTTCTATGAACTAATAATGAACTATCAGAAATAGAAAGAAAAAAACCCAATAACTCTTAAAATTGAATTTAAAAAAAAACCTAGGAATAAACTTAGGAGGTGAGACAACTATACGCTTAAGACTACAAAACATTGATGAAGGAAACTGATGATAAAAAGGGAAAGATATCCCATGTTCTTGGACTGGAAGAATCAATATTATTAAAATGGCCATACCATCCAAAGCAACCTATGGATTTAATGCAATCCCTATCAAAATACCCAGGACATTTTTCACAGAACTAGAATAAATAATCCTAAAATTTATATGGAACAACAAAAGACCCCAAATATCTAAAGCAATCTTGAGAAAAAAAGAACAAAGCTGGCAGTATCATGCTCCCTGACTTCAGAACACACTACAAAGTTACAGTGATCAAAACACCATGGTACTGACATAAAACCAGAAATATAGATCCATGGAACAGAACAGAGAGCCCAGAAATAAACCCACACACTTACGGTCAATCAATCTACAACAAAGGAGGCAAGAACATACAATGCAGAAAAGACAGTCACTTTAAAAAGTGGTGCTGAGAAAACTGGATAGCTACATGTAAGAGAATGAGCTTAGAGCATTTCCTCACACCAATACAAAAATATACTCAAAATTGATTAAAGACCTAAATGTAAGACCTGAAACCCTAAAACTTCTAGAAGAAAACATAGGCAGAGCACTCTTTGACATACATTTTAGCAATATTTGTTGTTGTCTCCTAAGGCAAAGGAAATAAGAGCAAAAATGAACAAATGGAAACTAATTAAACGTAAAAGCTTTTATTCAGCAAAGGAAACCTTTGACAAAATGAACCACCTGCTGAATGGGACAAAGTACTTGCAAATGATATGACAAATGAGGAGTCAATATCCAAAGTATATAAACAGGTCATATGATTAAAAAAAAAAACTCAATTAAAAAACGGGAAGACCTGAATAGATATTTTTCCAAAGAATACATTCAAATGGCCAATAGGCACATGAAAGATGTTCAACATCACTAATCATGGAAATGCAAATCAAAACCACAATGAGAGATCGCCTCACATCTGTCACAATGGCTATCATCAAAAAGTCTACAAATAACAAATCCTGAAAATGGTGTGGAGAAAAGGGAACCCTCCTACACTATTGGTGGGAATGTAAATTGGTGCAGCCACTATGGAGAACAGTGCAGAGGTTCCTCAAAAAACCAAAAATAGAACTACTATCTGATCTAAGCAATTCCACTCCCAGTTATGTATCAAAAAAAAAAAGCCCTTGAAAACACTCATTCAAAAAGATACACACACCCCAATGTTCACAGCAGAATATTTACAATAGCCAAGATATAGAGGCAACCCAAGTGCCAATTGATAGATGAATGGATAAAGATGTGTTATATATATATACACACACACACACACACAATGGAGTATTAGTCATAAAAATGAAATTCTGCCATTTGCAACAACGTGGATGAACTTACAGAGTATTATGCTTACTGAAATAAGTCAGAGAAAGACAAATACTGTATGCTATCACTTACACATGGAATCTAAAAAATAAAACAAACAAATATATATGGGAAAATAGAAACAGACTCAGATATAGGGAACAAATTAGTGGTTACCAATGGGGAGAGGGAGGGGGAATGGAAAAAATAGGGGTAGGGGATTAAGAGGTACAAAATACTATGTATAAAATAAGTTACAAACATATATTGTACAGCACAGGGAATACAGCCAACATTTTATGATTATTTTAAATTGAATATAATCCATAAAAATTTTGAATTACTACATTGTACACCTGAAAATAATATAATACTGTATATCAACTATACCTTATTAAAAATATTTTGATTTTGTAAACCCCTGAAAGTGTCTCAGGGACTCCCCAAAAGTCCTTGGACAAGATACCGAGAAACACTGCAGAGGACAAAAGAGACTGGAGTCCCAATATAACTGCATGGAACAGAATCCTCTAACCCCGACACCCCAGACCACCTACCAACATATACCTTCATGTGAATGATAAATAAATCTTCTATCTTCAGTTAGCCACCGTACTTTGATCTCCAGTTATGCAGTCAAACCAAAAACCTAAGACAATCATTTGACTAGCAGGGTTGTTTTTCTTAAAGCAGTTAAGAATGAAGTGATATTTCTCGTACAAAGTGTGAACTAAAAGTGGAAAATAAACTGTAGATTAAGAAAGCCTCCACTATCAAAATAAATGGAAGGAACTGCCTCTCCTTATGGAAGTTAGGAATGTTTCCAAGCTTTCAGAGCTGAAGTGTGCCTGTTTCATTTTGTCTGGTCCACTTTGCTCACTTAGAATACCTGGTGACCCCAGTAGGTAAATGAGTCAGCGGAGAGCCAATGGAAGGTTTCTGGTAGGGAAGTGATGTGATCGGAGCAATGTTTCAGAAAGAGCAATCGGATAGCCCTGGGCAAGAGGACTGGAAGAAGAGAGGCTAGCAATGGGAGAGCTGGGCAGACGTAAGGTACCGTAAGATTCTAGGAGAATAATGAGTCTGGATTAGGTCACCGGAGAGGAGGAAGAGAGTGGATTGAGAGTATTAATGCCTGGATCACAGTCCCCACACTGTAATAGTTACAGAGAACCATGGCACAGAGCACAGCCCAACTCTGCACCCAGAATATTCCTTAGGATGGCTTGTTTTCAGAGCCCTGCCTGCTGGTCTGGACCCTGTCAGAACATTAAGGATCCCTTTAAGTCATTCCCAAAGCTGCCTATAGCTGATCCCATGTTTCCCTCCCCAGAGCCGAATTATCCCACTCTCCACCTCCACACGCTGATGGATCTGAAACAGACAGCACACGTGGCCACATCTCACCTCTTAGTAGGTGGCAGTGGTAAAAGAGTTGCCTCCTCGGGCTGCTTGCCTTATAATCCCACCAAAAGTCCCTGCCGGGCTTCCCTGGTGGTGCAGTGGTTGAGAGTCCGCCTGCCGATGCAGGGGATGCGGGTTCGTGCCCCGGTCCGGGAAGATCCCACATGCCGCAGAGCGGCTGGGCCCGTGAGCCATGGCTGCTGAGCCTGCGCATCCGGAGCCTGTGCTCCGCAACGGGAGAGGCCACAACAGTGAGAGGCCCGCGTACCGCAAAAAAAAAAAAAAAAGTCCCTGCCTCCCAGTCCTGGGAAGGGAACAAGGGGGTCACTGCCCTGGGCTGTGGCCCTTACCTGTGTTCAAGATATCCTCGATGGTTCTTTGAATTTATCATAGTCCTCCTTCCTGCAATCTGGAATGAAATATTAGTGTGCTCAGCAATAGAAAGGATAATAGCCAACACGTACAGATTGTTTACAATGTGCCAGGTACACATTTAAGTGCTTTATATACACGAAGTTGTTTAATCCTCCAAACAACCATTGAAGACAGGTAGTAGTATCATCACCATACAGATGATGGAACTTAAGCACAGGATATTGAATAACTTGCTGATATCGTATATCTAGTAACTGAAGCAGCCTGGATTTAAGCCAGGTCATCTGCCTCCAAAACCCTGCAGTCTTAACCGTAACACTCGACCATCTCAAATATGGTGCCCAGGGTTGAAGCCTGGGCTCTGGAGGATAGCCATTCCCAAGAATGTGAGAAAAAGAGAAGGCAGGGAGGGCTTGATATTATATTCACAGCACCTAATACCCAAACACACAGAACTGGAGAAAAATCAATTTGATTCTCTTTCTGTGCCTTTACAACACATGCCCAAATTCATCGGATCTCTTGTGTCAGAAATAGAATGGAATCAAATACAAGTCTAAAGTGAGGAGTCTGGAGTGCTGGACTATTGGTTTTAAATCAATCAGGAGCTTTCATGTATAACTTGCTGAAAAGCAGGGAGAAGTGTTCCTGGTTCCGGGTTGCTACTGGGCTTCTAATTACCCACTCAGAAAGCAATCTCTCACCAGGGTCAACACCTGGTGCATTCACAGCCTTACTTGTGTGTTCTAAGGAAGATGGCAAAGCCCTCTACTCTCTCTTCACCAAGGAGCTGCCTGATAGCCAGGGTCCTTGAATCTCCAGGTTTTATCAGTAGATGAGATAATTAGGCACAGTTGGTCAAAGGCCACCCATGTGTTTTTCTTCCAGAATGATTCTGAGTTTTTATTTGTGGAATCCATGTTTATGCCTTTGGCAGCCAGGCCAGTTTTCTACATATTTAAAATACCAACTCAAACCTTACCAGCACTGATACCTTTTCGTCCTGCAATAGACAGAATCTCCTTCCTGGGGTCTTCACAGCACCTTGACCATCCTTTAGCACTTACTAAATCACATTATTATTGATTGCTTAAATAACTGTTATTCCACCAGATTATGAGCCTCTCTAAGACAAATGTTACCAAACCAGGTTTGTTTTGCTTGATGAACAGCAAGCCAACACTCTAATACCGAGGTTTGCAAGCGAAGAGAGGGTTTATTCACAAGGCAGCCAAGCGAGGAGACAGGAGAATAAACCTCTAATGAGCCTACCCCTAGGCAAGGGGCTTTGCAGGGTAGAAAGAGACTGGGAAAGATTGGGCTGTGATGTTGCCCACGATGGGTTGTGTCAGGCAGAGGGAAAAAGCCAGAGACAGTAAATGTCTTGGTAGGTAGAGGAGAGAAGGGTAAGGGAAGGGGACGGGAGGATTTAAGACAAATTTCCTTACATCATAATTGTCTCTAGAACCAGCCCAGAAGGGAAAAACATATGATTATTCTGCATATCTCATTGATGCATTTTTGGAATCCCGGTGCTTAGTTTAGTATTAATTTTATGTGTAGATATCAGGGTTAGACCAACTGGTCTAATTCTCTTGGAAATGTGGCACCCAATGAACCAAACTGCTGCAGTGTATAATTCAGTGCTTTCAAGGCCAAAGCAAATGCTCCACATTTAGCCTTCTTTTTTCTGAATAAACTAATCAATCCACTGGATGAACCCACATTTCCTTTTCACAGCCAAATCCCAAACAATATGATGATTTCTCAGTTCCCAATGGCAGTTTAGTCTGGACCTGGTTGTGCTATATGACTTGGTGGCTTAGAGGGCACTTCGAGACCCCCGTAACTGCAGAGACCTGGGAAAACACAGCACATTGAGCTGCTCTGTGCTGTGGACGGGAGGCTCATTTCTGCAGGACGCCAGACTTCCCACTCCTTATCCACCACCCCCCTTCCACGGTTGTTTGCTTCTCCCCTCCCCTGTTGCTTACCTTCAGGGCCATTTACTCTTCCAAAGCCACCTGCTCCTCCTTGCCTTTGAGTCTCTAGGTGCCAGCTCTCTAAGATCTGACCTCGGGACCTGCCAAATCAGAGCTGGGATGGCTTTTCCCATCTGCAGCAAAGGCCATTTCAAAGCAGACAGAGCGCTGGGCTTCTCATATCTTCCTTGCTGCATGTGTTTGTGGCTGCAAAAACCAATTACTGAAGCTCAGCTGTAAGAAATGAAATGTATTTAGTCACAGGTGAAGTTCATGAACACGGTATTAGCTGCAGAATGTGTGCGGTGGCATCTTTTACAAATGAATGCATATCCTCAATCCTGCTCCTTTTACAAATAAGCCATCTCCAGAGCGATGTTGTTGGCAAAAACAGAAGTAAGTCTAATGGCCTGGCAGCCGCCAAGCTGCTCAGAATAATGAGCTATGGCACATAGCACTTTATCTTCATCTGATTTTTCCCTCTGCTTGTTTATAGCATCTGAAATGCCCATATTCCCTTGGGATCAAACAGGCTTATAGCCCTGCAGGACAAACTCTCCCCTCTACACTTTCCGAGTTAATATTTGAAGCTGTTGAACCAAGAGGAATTGTTGCACAGAGAGAACACACAAAGCAAATGAGGGCACGTTTGGATACCACTCAGACTTTCCCAGCACAAGTCCTGAGAATGACTGTATACTCTCTTCCAATTGCCCCAGAATGATTTGGAAAACCAAACCATCAGATTTAGTTGACCTGTTTACACTAAATGCAAACTTTGGTGGAAATACATTTTTTATTGAGAAAGCAACTTGATTTGATAATTTGTGCTTCCACAGAGAAGTTACACCTGGTAGACCCCTCAATATCAACTGTTATTCTAGGTGAAAAGGGAAAGCTTTTTAAAACCAGATCTAAAAGGACCTTGAAGAGGCCTTGAGAAGTCAGACTTTTCAGGGTGTTGGCTTATTGTTCAAACCATACAAGAGGTATCTGTACGGGTCACTTAGATCCTCGGGTGAGCCATGGCCTCTGCTAGTGGTGGCTCTCCTTGGTTTGCCTCCCAACAGAAGGCGCGTTGACTTACCAGGCTGAGTGCTGGTTTCCACTGCCAGCTCTCTTAACCATACTGCTGGAGAGTACTAGGTTAATCCTACAATATTATCTAACTGCTTTTAACTCTCCTTTGTTCTCTACTTTCTACTTGGAGCCACTATGAGGTTAAAAAAAAAAAAAGTCTGAAGGAAGCTTAAACTTATCAACAGAGTTTGTTATGAAACTTTGCAAATGCTTGCAGAGACCTTCATCCACTCAGCTCTTCTCACTTTTGGCCAATGCCTCAGTACTTCCTTTACTGGGAGGAAAAAAGTCTACAGTTGTGTGTTTTCTTGTTCACCCTCTGGTCTGTTCAAAATTCTATCTGCATATGAATACGCTGCTCTTTTTTATGATCTCCGGTGGTGTCTAACCCTTCTTTCCCAGACTAATTAGTCAACTTGAGTTCTTAAATCCATACTCTCTTTTTCCTTGGTGCCTTTGCTCCACTACGTTTCTTCTTCCCTGGTACCTTCAGTTTCTACTCCTGCCCTGGCTCCCCTTCCTAACTGCCTGCAGATATGCACACACCCGTGCCTGGGAAGATTTCCCAAGCTATCCGGCTACTTTACTTCTGCTTTTCCCTACCAAGACTCTTGACCAAATGCCACCCTGCCTCCACCTCCAGAAATAGTAATACTAATAAAGAAATGTTACCAAACCAGGTTCATCTTACCTGATGCACAGCAAGCCAAAATGCTAAGACACCGAGGTTTGCAGCAGAGCGGGTAATTCACAAGGCAAACCAAGCAAGGAGATGGAGGATACGTCTCAGCTGTGCCTCACGGAAAACAAGGGGTATGCGGTATTTATGGGATAAAGAATAAAGAATCAGGGTGGTCTGAGGCGAGGGGAAGGGCGATTGGGAAAACGGGCAGTAATCATCACTCTGCACAGGCTTAACTATGCTACAAGGCTCTGCCTGTTCGAAAAATGAAGGCGCTTGGCACGCTCTGAGGGTGGAGTTTTCGGCCCTCTGACGTCAAAAGACACTTGCGCATGCCCAGCTGGAGGCTCCGTGGTCCTATCCTGTCTCAACCAGCTCAGCTGGAACTAGACTCAGCTGACTCCAAGCTGCCGGAAAAAAACTTGGACAAACTTTTAATTTTTTTTTTAAACATCTTTATTGGAGTATAATTGCTTTACAATGGTGTGTTAGTTTCTACTATTGGGCAAACATCTTATTGTTTAGGCTACTTGCCGCTTGGAGGACAAGTCTTTTGTAGATGACCTTGATTAGCGAAGACAGGTAAAATGAATTTGACTAATGATTACCCACGGTTTCAATGATAAATAACACTTGAGTGCCTACTCTGTGCCTATACTGTCTTAGAACTGTATACACATTGTCCTTTAGCCTCACAAAAACCTTATGAGTTAGCTACTATTATTACCATTATTATCTCCATTTTAAAGATGGGGAGATGGAGGCATAAAGGAGTTAAGCATCTTGCACAAGATCACACAGCAAGCTTGGAGCAGAGATGGGACTGAAATCCAGGTAGTCGGCTCTCAGGGCCCACAGTTTACATCACTATCTTCTCTCTTGTTCTGCAAATGGCCCTCCCAGCATTCTGAACCCATATGCAAGAAGCGCACTGACCTCATAAGAGTTGAACCCACGGACATTATCAATTTCTTGTTCTCATCAACCTTTCTGCAGTATCTGATATGGTTGATTTTCTGTTCCCATCTTCGTTTTGACCCTCTCCTCTCGTTTGGCTCTCACAGCACCATACTGTTATAGTTCTTATCCATTCTCTCTGACCTTTCTTTCTCTGTCCTCTTCACTAACTCCATTTTCTGCCCTTAATATATATGAGCATGCCTGAGACGTTGCCACTCTTAATATAAAGTCTCTCACCCCATGCCTTCAACTGTGTCTACTGCCACTGAATCTTAGTTCTATAGCTTTAGCTCCACTGTCCCTCCTGGCACCAGGCTTGCATTTCCAACTGAATGGTGAACTTTTCCACTAGATTATATCACCTTCACTTCAAATGCACTATGTTAATATAAGTGAATCATATTTTCTGCAAATTACTAAAGCATTGTTCTTCTCTGTCCTCCACCTCTGCTTTTGTTCAATGGTGCTATTACTCATCTAGTCACTGGGCTTAGAATGTGGATGTCATCTCTGAAGACTCCCTCCTTGTCACCATTTAGCATTACCTACTCAAAATTCAGTCTTTTCAGTTCTTACTTTCCTGATGCTCACAACTTTCTCTTCTATTCTATTGTCTTTCCAATGCCAGCACCCTAGAAGATGTCCTTATTAGCTAATGCTTGGCCTACAGTTTTAGCCAGTCTCTGACCTTCTTCCCTCTCTTGCTGACCCCAATCTATATGGCTGGCTGCCAAAATGTCATCAATCCAAAACACTCCTTCCATCACATTATAACCCTGCTCATAAATCCAAAGAGGATTCCTATGAGAAAGTCCCACACCCATTAGCCTGGCATTTAATGCCCTCTCTAAGCTGAGCACAGTCTGTCTTTCCAGCTTTCTGCCCTCTACTCCAAGTGGGCTCTGCCTATATCCAAACATATTCAGCACACTGTTGTGTCCACACCTTGGCTCTCCCTTCCTGGGATGATGCCCTTGCTTTTCTCCACAGACTACTAACCTTTCAGGATCCAGCTTCTGTTCTTGTTTCTTCAATCAATATGTTATGACCACATTCTCCTAGAAATGAGCTCCTTCCTCTGCATTCTATAGTAATGATCATCTATGCCATCAACGTAGCACTAAGCATTTCCTGCCTATATTTTCATGTGATAGGCATTTCCTCCCAAACTCTTTTTTTCAAACACACTGTGCAGTTGTTAGAATCTGGGTACTATATTTGGTGTTTTAAAGTCACCGTATTTTACTAATATATTGAGAAGTAGGTATTTTATCTGTACTTTACAGATAAGGAAACTGAGTCTCTGAGAAGTTAAGTAAATTGGCTGAGGAAGCAGCTAACATGAATCTAAGCAGGGATTTTAACCAGGGACTGTGACTCTGGAGCCCATTCTGTTTCTGTTGTACCACACCATGTCCTTTCAACTGCCTTGAGGGCAATGATCCAATTTTACATCTCTCTGTATACTCCATGGTTCCTAGCACAGCTCTTGAACATACTGCTCAAAACTGTTGCTGTGTGAAAGATGGTGCTGCCAAAAAATTAAAATTTCCTAACATAAAAAGCCCGGGTCCTCCATAGGAGCCCATTGTCAACATGGGAAAGGAGGGGCGTCAGTCTGCCATAACAGCCTCATTGTCAGTGGGGTGGAGCTGCAGCCACAGTGGGTTCTGTGAACTCTGTGGGCATGAACATGCAGAGGCGGGGCTGAAGTATGAGCCCGTTACTGGCAATCCACTGTGGGCCTGGGGAGGCAGCCCTGTTGGGTTCTCACTCTGGTGGATTTTGGAACCAGGACTGTGTACGTATTCCTGAGTTGATTATCTGTGGGTTCAGGGGACGCAGCTCCCGAGGGTTTATGTGCTGATGGTTTTATGAGTGTGCATGTGTACCTAAGAGACTTCTGAGCCAATGACTGGAGTCCACAAGTGGAGGTGGCTCCCGAGGACAGCACCAGCAACAGTGATCTTTGTGGGCACACACACCAGGTGGCAGGTGGCATCACAGAATCAGACGTCCTGGTAGACATCTCCTGGGGAAGAACACACACAGTCGCTCCTTTCCCAGCGAGAATGCTCTAGTTCTGCCTACCTCACAATGCAGCTTAGAACCAGACCTGGGGGCTTCTATTCCAACAGCTGGAGAGCAGACCCTGACCCCAACAGGGCTGTGACAACCACAGAGCAGAGAGGAAGCCCTGCCCAACATCCAGTGCAGGCTCTGGTCACCACAACACCAAACACACCCCCTATCAAGGGGACAAGGGCCAGCACACACTAAGGAAAGATGTGGCAAGAATCCATACCAAAAACAGCCCTCACACCAAAAATACTGGACTCAAGCAGGCTACACAGGGACAGCCCAACATAAAAAACAGCCCTTCAAAACCACGGTTGATAGCTGTTTCTCCTAGATTTATAGAGTCAGAGAAATATAAGAAAAATGAAAAAGCAAAGGAACTATTCCCAACTAAAAGAACAAGAGAAATCCCCTGAAAGGACAAACAATGCTCCAGTCTGAAATGCTGAAAGAATTAAGAAAGGCTATCAATAGAAATGGGGATCACTAACAAGGAATTAGAAACTATAAGGAAAAGCCAATCAAACTCAGACAACTCAATTGCTGAAATGAAAACCGAGTTATAGACAATAAATAGCAAACTAAATAATGCAGAAGGATGAATGAGCGATCTGGAAGAAGAATAACAAATCACCCAATCAGAACAGCAGACAGAAAAACAAAAGAAAAAAATGAAAGCACCATATGAGATCTATAGGATAATACAAAGCATGACAATCTATACATAATAGGAATCCCAGAAGGAGAAGAAAGAGAAAAGGGGGTCAAAAATGTATTTGAAGAAATTATGGTTAAAAACTTCCCAAACTTAAAAGAGAAAACAGACATCAAGGTATAGGAAGCACAGAGGGTCCCAAACAAGATGAACCCAAACCAAGACATATTATAATTAAGACGGCAAAAGTTAAAGAGAGAATTCTAAAGGCAACAAGGGAAAAAGAAAAAGTCAGTTATAAGGGTACCTCCATAAGGCTATCAGCTGATTTCTCTACAGAAACTTTGCAGGCCAGAAAGAAGTGGCAAGATACATTCAAAGTCCTGAGAGGGAAAAACCTGCAACCTAGGATACACTACCCAGCAAGATTATCATTTAGAATATGAGAGAGAAAGAACTTCTCAGACAAGTTAAAAACGAAAAGAATATAGCAGTACTAAACCTATCTTAAAAGAAATATTGAAAGGTCTTCTCTAGAGACAAAAGAAGCAAGAATCTATAGGAAAGGGAAAATCAAAACTGGTAAGGTAAATATGTAAAAGGATTGAAGATTACTTTAAAAAGCCGGTACATAGATTAAAAAACAATCAAAAAATTCTGTGAAAGTAATTATAATTACAATGAGCAGTAAAAGGATAAACATGAAGATATAAAAGAGGACCTCAAAATCACAAAATGTCGGGGAGGGAAGTAAGAATATATAGATCTTTCAGAATGTGTTTGAGCTTATATGACTACCAGTCTAAAGCAAATAGATATAGTTATGTGTTAACATACTTGAAAATCAGGGTAACCACAAATCAAAAACATACAATAGATTCACAAAAAGCAAAAAGAAAGGAACTCAGACATAATACAAAAGAAAACCATCAAACCACAAAAGGAAAAATGAAAAGACGAAAGGAACAAAGAAGAAATATAAAATCAACTGGAAAACAATGTCTAGTGGCAATAAATACATACTTATCAATAATTACTTAAATGTTGGGACTTCCCTGGTGGTGCAGTGGTTAAGAATCCGCCTGCCAATGCAGGGGACACAGGTTCAATCCCTGGTCCAGGAAGATCCCATATGCTGCAGAGCAACTAAGCCTGCGAGTCATAACTACTGAGCCCATGTGCCACAACTACTGAGGCCTGCTCACCTAGAGCCCATGCTCTGCAACAAGAGAAGCCCACACACAACAAAGAGTAGCCCCCACTCACTGCAACTAGAGAAAGCCCACACGCAGCAACGAAGACCCAACGCAGCCAAAAATAAATAAATATTTTAAAAAATTATTTAAATGTCAATGGATTAAATGCTCCCATCAAAAGACTCAGAGTGGCAGATTGGATAATGAAACAAGAATCTACAATATGCTGCCTACAGGAGACCCACTTTAGGGCAAGGACACACAGATTGAAAGTGAGGGGATGGACAAAGTTATTTCACACAAATGGAAATGACAAGAAAGTAGGGGTAGAACTACTCATATCAGACAAAATAGACTTTAAAACAAAGGCCATAAAGAAAGACAAAGAAGGACATTATATCATGATAAAAGGATCAATACAAGAAGAGGATATCGCACTTGTTAACATATATGCACCCAATATAGTGGCACCTAAATACATAAAACAAATACTAACAGATATAAAGGGATAAATCGATTGGAATACAATAATAGTAGGAGATTTTAACACCCCACTGACATCAATGGACAGATCTTCCAGACAGAAAATCAATAAGGCAACAGAGATCCTGAATGACATAATAGAACAGTTAGACTTAATTAATATCTATAGAACACTACATCCAAAAAAACCCAGAATACACATTCTTTTCAAGCACACATGGAACATTCTTTAGGATAGACCACACAGGTCACAAAACATGCCTCAACAAATTTAAGATGATAGAAATTATTTCCAGTGTCTTTTCTGACCAAAATAGCATGACACTAGAAATCAACCATAGAAAGAGAAACGAGAAAAAATGATTACATGGAGACTAAACAACATGCTACTAAAAAAACCAATGAGTCAATGATGAAATCAAAGAGGAAGTTAAAAAAATACTTCGAGACAAATGAGAATGAAAACACAGCCATACAAAATCTATGGGATGCAGCAAAAGCAGTTCTAAAAGGGAAGTTCATAGCAATACAGGCCTTTCTAAAAAAATAAGAAAAATCTCAAATAAACAATCTAACCAACCACCTAAAAGAATTAGAAAAAGAAGAACAAATAAAGCTTAACATCAGCAGAAGGAAATAATAAAGATTGTAGAGGACATAAAGTAGAGATTTAAAAAACAGAAAAAATCAATACAACTAAGAGCTGGTTTTTTGAAAGGATTAAAAAATTTGACAAACCTCTGGCCAGGCTCATTAAGAACAAAAGAAACTGAACTGAAATAAACAAAACAAGAAATAAAAGAGGAGAAATAACAACTGTTTCTGCAGAAATATAACATACCATAAGAAAATATTATGAACAGTTTATATGCCAGCAAAATGGACAACCTAGAAGAAATGGATAAGTTTCTAGAAACATACAACCTGCCAAAACTGAATCAAGAAGGAACAATGTGAACAGACTGAACCCTAGAAGTAAAATAGAATCTGTGGGCTTCCCTGGTGGTGCAGTGGTTAATCCACCTGCCAATGCAGGGGACACAGGTTCAAGCCCTGGCCTGGGAATATCCCACATGCCATGGAGCAACTAAGCCCATACGCCACAACTACTGAAGCCCACATGCCTAGAGCCTATGCTCCACAACAAGAGAATCCACCACAATGAGAAGCCTGCACACCACAACGAAGAACAGCCCCTGCTTGCTGCAACTAGAGAAAGCCCGTGTGCAGCAACGAAGACCCACTGCAGCCAAAAAATAAATTAATTAAATTTTTAAAATTATTTAAAAAATGGAATCTGTAATTAAAAAACAAACAAACAAAAAAACCTCCTTGTAAACAAAAGTCCAGGACTGGATGGCTTCACTGGGGAATTCTACCAAACATACAAAGAACAACTTATAACTCTCCTCAAACTCTTGCAAAAGATTGAAGAGGAAGGAACAAGCTCAAAGTCATTCTATGAAGCCACCATCACCCTTACACCAAACCCAGACACAGATACTACCAAAAAAGAAAATTACAGGCCAATATCACTGATGAATATAGATGCAAAAATCCTCAGCAAAATATTAGCAAACTGAATCTAACAATACATAAAAAGGATCATACACCATGATCAAGTTAGGTTTATTCCAGGATCACAAGGATGGTACAGTGTACTCAAATCAATCAATGTGATATACCACAACAACAAAAGCAGACAAAAACCACATGATCATCTCAATAGATGCAGAAAAAGCATTTGATAAAATTCAACATCCATTCATGATAAAAACTCTTACCGAAGTGAGTATAGAAGGAACATATCTCAACATAATAAAAGCCATTTATGACAAACCCACAGCTGAAATAATACTCAATGGTGAAAAGCTGAAAGCTTTCCCACTAAACTCTGGAATAAGACAAGGATGCCCACTCTCACCACTTCTATTTAACAGAGTATTGGAAGTCCTAGCCATGGTAATCAGACAAGAGAAAGAATTAAAAGGTAGCCAAATCAAAAGGGAAGAGGTAAACTTGTCATTATATGCAGATGATCAGTACTCAATGTAGAAAACCCTAAAGATTCCACACACAAAATAAACTATTAGAACTGATAAATGAATTCAGCAAGGTAGCAGGATATGAGATAAATATACAGAAATCTGTTGCATTTCTTTACACTAATAATGAGATATCAGAAAGAGAAAGTTAAAAAAAAATCCCTTAAAAAATCACATTCAAAAATAAAATACCTGGGAATAAACCTAACCAAGGAGGTTAAAGACATATGCTGAGAACTATAAAACACTGATAAAGGAAATTGAATGTTATTCAAGGAAATGGAAAGATATCCCATGCTCTTGGATTAGAAGAATTAATATAGCTAAAATGGCCATACTACCCGAAGCAATCTACAGATTTAATGTGATCCCTATCAAATTACATGACATTTTTCACATAACTAGAACAAATAATACTAAAGTTTATATGGAACAACAAAACAGAATTGCCAAAGCAATCCTCAGGAAAAGGAACAAAGCTGGAGTCACGACCCTTCCAGACTTCAGACAATACGACAAAGCTACAGTAATCAAAACAGCATGGTATTGGTACAAAAACAGACATATAGGTATTTTTTGATTTCCTCTTTGATTTCTTCAGTGATTACTTTGTTATTAAGTAGTGTATTGTTTAGCCTCCATGTGTTTGTATGTTTTACAGATTTTTACCTGTAACTGATATCTAGTCTCATAGCATTGTGGTCAGAAAAGATACTTGATACAATTTCAATTTTCTTAAATTTACCAAGGCTTGATTTGTGACCCAAGATATGATCTATCCTGGAGAATGTTCCATAAGCACTTGAGAAAAATGTGTATTCTGTTGTTTTGGATGGAATGTCCTATAAATATCAATTAAGTCCATCTTGTTTAATGTATCATTTAAAGCCTGTGTTTCCTTATTTATTTTCATTTTGGATGATCTGTCCATTGGTGAAAGTGGGGTGTTAAAGTCCCCTACTATGAATGTGTTACTGTCAATTTCCCCTTTTATGGCTGTTAGTATTTGCCTTATGTATTGAGGTGCTCCTATGTTGGGTGCATAAATATTTACAACTGTTATATCTTCTTCTTGGATCGATCCCTTGATCATAATGTAGCGTCCTTCTTTGTCTCTTGTAATAGTCTTTATTTTAAAGTCTATTTTGTCTGATATGAGAATTGCTACTCTAGCTTTCTTTTGATTTCAATTTGCATGGAATATCTTTTTCCATCCCCTCCCTTTCAGTCTGTATGCGTCCCTAGGCCTGAAGTGGGTCTCTTGTAGACAGCATATATATGGGTCTTGTTTTTGTATCCAGTAAGCCAGTCTGTGTCTTTTGGTGGGAGCATTTAATCAAAAAATACCTAGAGGGCATCCCTGGTGGTGCAGTGGTTGAGAGTCCGCCTGCTGATGCAGGGGACATGGATACGTGCCCTGGTCCGGGAAGATCCCACATGTCGTGGAGTGGCTGGGCCTGTGAGCCATGGCCACTGAGCCTGTGCGTCCGAAGCCTGTGTTCTGCAACGGGAGAGGCCACAACAGTGAGAGGCCCAGGTACCACAAAAAAAAAAAAAAGAAAAAAACCCTAGAAACAAATGACAATGGAGACACTATGACGCAAAACCTATGGGATGCAGCAAAAGCAGTTCTAAGAGGGAAGTTTATAGCAATACAATCCTACCTTAAGAAACAGGAAAAAACTCGAATAGACAACCTAACCTTGCACCTAAAGCAATTAGAGAAAGAAGAACAAAAAAACCCCAAAGTTAGCAGAAGGAAAGAAACCATAAAAATCAGATCAGAAATAAATGAAAAAGAAATGAAGGAAACGATAGCAAAGATCAATAAAACTAAAAGCTGGTTCTTTGAGAAGATAAACAAAATTGATAAACCATTAGCCAGACCCATCAAGAAAAAAAGGGAGAAGACTCAGATCAATAGAATTAGGAATGAAAAAGAAGAAGTAACAACTGACACTGCAGAAATACAAAAGATCATGAGAGATTACTACAAGCAACTCTATGCCAATAAAACGCACAACCTAGAAGAAATGGACAAATTCTTAGAAATGCACAACCTGTCAAGACTGAAGAAATAGAAAATATGAACAAACCAATCACAAGCACTGAAATTGAAACTGTGATTAAAAATCTTCCAACAAACAAAAGCCCAGGACCAGATGGCTTGACAGGTGAATTCTACCAAACATTTAGAGAAGAGCTAACACCTGTCCTTCTCAAACTCTTCCAAAATATAGCAGAGGGAGGAACACTCCCAAACTCATTCTTTTTTTTTTAAATTAATGAATTAATTAATTAATTTACTTTTGGCTATGTTGGGTCTTCATTTCTGTGCGATGGCTTTATTCAGTTGCAGCGAGCGGGGGCCACTCTTCAATGCAGTGCGCAGGCCTCTCACTGCTGCGGCCTCTCCCGTTGTGGAGCACAGGCTCCAGATGCGCAGGCTCAGTAGTTGTGGCTCACAGGCTTAGTTGCTCCACAGCATGTGGGATCTTCCCAGACCAGGACTTGAACCCATGTCCCCTGCATTGGCAGACAGATTCCTAACCACTGCACCACGAGGGAAGCCCCCAAACTCATTCTACGATACCACCATCACCCTGATACCCAAACCGGACAAGGATGTCACAAAGAAAGAAAACTACAGGCTAATATCACTGATGAACATAGATGCAAATATCCTCAACAAAATACTAGCAAACAGAATCCAACAGCACATTAAAAGGATCATACACCATGATCAAGTGGGGTTTATTCCAGGAATGCAAGGATTCTTCAATATACGCAAATCAATCAACGTGATACACCATATTAACAAATTGAAGGAGAAAAACCATATGATCATCTCAACAGATGCAGAGAAAGCTTCTCACAAAATTCAACACCCATTTATGATAAAAACCCTGCAGAAAGTAGGCACAGAGGGAACTTTCCTCAACATAATAAAGGCCATATATGACAAACCCACAGCCAACATTGTCCTCAATGGTGAAAACCTGAAAACATTTCCACTAAGATTAAGAACAAGACAAGGTTGCCCACTCCAGTCTTATTCAACATAGTTTTTGAAGTTTTAGCCACAGCAATCAGAGAAGAAAAAGAAATAAAAGGAATCCAAATCGGAAAAGAAGAAGTAAAGCTGTCACTGTTTGCAGATGACATGATACTATACATAGGGAATCCTAAAGGTGCTACCAGAAAACTACTAGAGCTAATCAATGAATCTGGTAAAGTAGCAGGAAACAAAATTAATGCACAGAAATCTCTTGCATTCCTATACACTAATGATGAAAAATCTGAAAGTGAAATTAAGAAAACACTCCCATTTACCACCGCAACAAAAAGAATAAAATATCTAGAAATAAACCTACCTAATGAGACAAAAGACCTGTATGCAGAAAATTATAAGACACTGATGAAAGAAATTAAAGATGATACAAATAGATGGAGAGATATACCATGTTCTTGGATTGGAAGAATCAACATTGTGAAATTGACTCTACTACCCAAAGCAATCTACAGATTCAATGCAATCCCTATCAAACTACCACTGGCGTTTTTCACAGAACTACAACCAAAAATTTCACAATTTTTATGGAAACACAAAAGACCCCGAATAGCCAAAGCAATCTTGAGAACGAAAAATGGAGCTGGAGGAATCAGGCTCCCTGACTTCAGACTATACTACAAAGCTACAGTAATCAAGACAGTATGGTACTGGCACAAAAACAGAAAGATAGATAAATGGAACAGGACAGAAAGCCCAGAGATAAACCCATGCACATATGGTCACCTTATTTTTGATAAAGGAGGCAGGAATGTACAGTGGAGAAAGGACAGCCTCTTCAATAAGTGGTGCTGGGAAAACTGGACAGGTACATGTAAAAGTATGAGATTAGAACACTCCCTAACACCATACACAAAAATAAGCTCAAAATGAATTAAAGACCTAAATGTAAGGCTAGAAACTATCAAACTCTTAGAGGAAAACATAGGCAGAACAATGTATGACATAAATCACAGCAAGATCCTTTTTGACCCACCTCCTAGAGAAATGGAAATAAAAACAAAAATAAACAAATGGGACCTAATGAAACTTCAAAGCTTTTGCACAGCAAAGGAAACCATAAACAAGACCAAAAGACCATCCTCCGAATGGGAGAAAATATTTGCAAATGAAGCAACTGACAAAGGATTAATCTCCAAAATTTACATGCAGCTCAATAACAAAAAAAAAACAACACAATCCAAAAATGGGCAGAAGACCTAAATAGACATTTCTCCAAAGTAGATATACAGATTGCCAACAAACACATGAAAGAATGCTCAACATCATTAATCATTAGAGAAATGAAAATCAAAACTACAATGAGGGCTTCCCTGGTGGCACAGTGGTTGAGAGTCCGCCTGCCGATGCAGGGGACACGGGTTCGTGCCCTGGTCCGGGAAGGTCCCACATGCTGCAGAGTGGCTGGGCCCGTGAGCCATGGCCACTGAGCCTGTGCGTCCGGAGGCTGCGCGTCCGGAGCCTGTGCTCCGCAGCAGGAGAGGCCACAAGAGTGAGAAGCCCACGTACCGCAAAACAAACAAACAAAAAACAAACAAACAAACAAAAAACTACAATGAGATATCATCTCACACGATTCAGAATGGCCATCATCAAAAAATCTAGAAACAATAAATGCTGGAGAGGGTGTGGAGAAAATGGAACACTCTTGCACTGCTGTGGGAATGTGAATTGGTACAGCCACTATGGAGACAAGTATGGAGGTTCCTTAAAAAACTGCAAATAGAACTACCATATGAACCAGCAAGCCCACTACTGGGCATATACCCTGAGAAAACCATAATTCAAAAAGAGTCATGTCCCAAAATGTTCATTGCAGCTCTATTTACAATAGCCGGGACATGGAAGCAACCTAAGTGCATCATCGGATGAATGGATAAAGAAGATGTGGCACATATATACAATGGAATATTACTCAGCCATAAAAAGAAACGAAATTGAGTTATTTGTAGTGAGGTAGATGGACCTGGAGTCTGTCATACAGAGTGAAGTAAGTCAGAAAGAGAAAGACAAATACCATATGCTAACACATATATATGGAATCTAAGAAAAAGAATGTCATGAAGGAACCTAGGGGTAAGACGGGAATAAAGACACAGACCTACTAGAGAATGGACTTGAGGATATGGGGAGAGGGAACGGTAAGCTGTGACAAAGTGAGAGAGTGGCATGGACATATATATATATATATATACTACCAAACGTAAAATAGATAGCTAGTGGGAAGCAGCTGCATAGCACAGGGAGATCAGCTCGGTGCTTTTTGACCACCTAGAGGGGTGGGAGGGAGGGAGACGCAAGAGGGAAGAGATATGGGAACATATGTATATGTATAACTGATTCACTTTGTTATAAAGCAGAAACTAACACACCATTGTAAAGCAATTATACTCCAATAAAGATGTAAAAACAAAAACAAAAACAAAAAAAACCCCAGACATATAGATCAATGGAACAGAATAGAGAGCCCAGAAATAAACCCACATACCTACAGTCAATTAATCTTTGACAAAGGAGGCAAGAATATGCAATGGAGAAATGACAATCTCTTGAGCAAGTCGTGTTGGGGAAGCTGGACAGCCACATGTAAATCAATGATTTTAGAACACACCCTCACACCATACACAAAAATAAACTCAAAATGGCTTAAAGACTTAACTATGACATGACACCATAAAACTCCTAGGGGAGAATATAGGCAAAACATTCTCTGACATATATTGTAGCAATGTTATCTTATGTCAGTCTCCCAAGGCAATAGAAATAAAAACAAAAATAAATGGGAACTAATCAAACTTATAAGCTTTTGCACAGCTAAAGGAACCATAAACAAAGCAAAAAGACAACCCACAGACTGGGAGAAAATATTTGCAAATGACACAGCTGACAAGGGATTAATTTCCAAAATATACAAATAGCTCATACAACTTAATAACAGAAAAACCAAACAACCCAATCAAAAAATGGGCAGAAGACCTGAATAGACATTTCTCTAAAGAAGACATATAGATGGTCAACAGGCACATGAAAGGATGCTCAACATTGCTAATTATTAGAGAAATGCAAATCAAAACCTCAATCAGACACCAGTCTGAATGGCTATCATCAAAACACCTATAAATAATAAGTGCTGGAGAGGGTATGGAGAAAAGGGAGCCCTCCTACACTGCTGGTGGGAATGTAAGTTGGTGCAGCCACTTTGGAAAACAGTATGGAAATTCCTCAGAAAACTAAAAATAGAGTTACCATATGATCCAGCAGTCCCACTCCTGGGCATATATCCAGAAAAGACAAAAGTTCTAATTTGAAAAGATACATGCACTCCAATGTTCATAGCAGTACTATTTACAATAGCCAAGACATGGAAGCAACCTAAATGTCCATCAACAGATGAATGGATAAAGAAGATGTGGCATACACACACACATGCACACATATACACAATGGAATACTACACAGCCATAAAAAAGAATGAAATAATGCCATTTGCAGCAACACAGGTGGACCTAGAGATTATCATACTAAGTGGAGGAATCAAAAACAAATATTATATGATTTCACTTACATGTGGAATCTAATAAATAGTACAAATGAACTTATTTACAAAACAGAAACAGGCTCACAGGTAAAGAAAACAAATTTATGGTTACCAAAGGGGAATGTGGGGGAGGGATTAACTGGGAGTAGGGAATTAACAGATGTTTAAAACTGATAAACAATAAGGATTTACTGTAGGGAACTATATTCAATATTTTGTAATAAACTATGATGGAATTGAATTGAAAAATGAAGAATACAGATATATACATATATACATATAACCAAATCATTTTGCTGTATACCTGAAACTAACACAATATTGTAAATCAACTATGCTTCCATTAAAAAAGTCATATTAAATTTATTTATTAATTTAGGGAGAATCGATATCTTTAGTTATGATGTTGAATCTTCTATCCAAAAACAAGTTATACTTTTTTATTAGGTCAAAAAAATTTATTTGTTTCTCTTAAGAGAATTCTTAAGTTTTATTAATAGAGATTTTATACATTAATTGTTAACTTCACTTCTAATTATTTTATTTTTAGCTTTAGTTTTTGCATTTAATTTTCAATTTTCAGTTGAAATTATAAATGGGATCTTTACTTCCATTATATTTTGTTCTTGGAACAAAATATACCTAGTTCTTCTTTATTATATAAAGGCTGTTAATTTCTGTCTGTTAATTTTATGGTCAGAACTTCTACTGAATCCTCTATTGTTTGTAGGCAATTTTCAGATTATTCTCTTGTATATTCCAGGTATAAATTATGTCATTTATATTTAGTTTTTTCTCTTACTGTCCAGTTTTCATACACCTAATTTATTTTTCATCTCTAATTTCATTGTCTAATACATGCAAAAACTCTTAAATTTTAGTGTTGATAGTGAAGACATTTGTTTTATCTCTAAATTTAATGGGGATGATTTTAGCATTTCTCTATTAGCCTAATGATAGATGTATTTTAACTAGTTAAGGAAATATTCATCTATTTCTAGTTGATTAAGATTCTTCAGCATCACAAATGGGCTTTGAAACTTACCAAATGCATTTCCAGAAACTCTAGAGGTGATTTTATATGATTTATCCACTCTTAGATTTATTGCTGTAGTGAATTACATAAATAGCTTTCCCAAAACTAAAATTTCTTACATTACTGGAAAAATCTTACTTGGCTAGTATGTCATTTTCTTATACTGTGGTGTTTAGGTCTGCTAATATTTTATTTAGAAGTATTTTGCATTGATAATCATAAGAGAGATTGACCTATAAAGATTTTCATTTTGGAAATTTTTGTTGAATGTCGATATTAATTATTGCATCATAAAAGAAACCACTGAAACTTTTCTTCTTTTCCTATGCTATATAATTATTTGTTATTTCAAAATTTATAAGAAATCCACCACAAAACCATTTGACCTTTGTGTTTTTGGGGGAGTAAGGTAGGGATAGCTCTTTGAAAACATTCTCTATTTCTTTTATTTAATTGATATGTTTACATATTTTATCTTTACTTAAATATGTTTTGAGACAAAAATTATATTTACTTAGAAAATTAGTTTATCTGGATTTTTTAATTTATTTGACTGTAATTAAGTAATACTATGTTTTATGATTACTTTAATTATTTCTGTAAATATAATTCTTCCCCCTTATTATTCCTTACTTTGTGTATTTGTACTTCCTCCTATTTTTTTGATTAATTTGTTATGAGCTTAGCTATTTTATATTTCCAAAAACTGGATTCTGTATTTATTTATTAGTTTTATTATTTGTTTCTTAATTTATTATTTTCTGTGTTTATCTTTATTGATTTTGTTCTGCTTTCCTTTGATTTATTTTATTTTGTTGCTCCTTTTCTAAATTCTTATGTTGGATATTTAGTGGATATTTCTATTAATAGTTATTGAAGTTTTTGCATTTTCTTTTGAGTGCTGCTCTACGCAATCACACAGATTCTGACATGTAGTCTTTTTATTTTTTTCCCCCAGATACCCTAAAACTTGTTTTGGAGTTTTTCTTTTTCCCAACAGTTGGTTAAGAGAAAGTGTTTGAATTTCCATGTAGTTTTCTGGTTTTGGTGTTTGTTTCAAGTTTTAATACACTATGGCCAGTGATTATACTATTTCTAAAAACTTTAGAACATAAAGAGGGTTTTTTATGACTTAATAAGTTTTTATAACCATTCCATAGATTCTTGAAAAGTAGAAATGTTCTGTTTCTTGAATACAGCATTGATGTCCATTTTTATTGTTTTATCATTTGCTCAGTCATGGCCTGAGAGAAATATATTAAAGTTTTCTCTTATTAATATACTTCTGCCTTTATCTTCTTTAATTCCTGAAGTTTATGATTTATGAATATTGCTGCCAAGTTACTTGCTTCATAGATATTCATACTTATTACAACCCTATTATGTGCCTTTAATATTATAAATACCTGTCTGCTTTGTGCCCTGTTTATTGCTTTTGGTCCTGAATGATACCTTTTCTGATATTGAGATTGTGACCCCTGCTTTCCTTTTGTTTGCTCTCCTGTGGTGCCCTAAACTCTTCTTTCATTTTCAACTTGGTTTAGCAATTCCAATTCAATGATTCATCCACTTCCTAGAGTAATGGAAATAAAAACAAAAATAAACAAATGGGACCTAACGAAACTTCAAAGCTTTTGCACAGCAAAGGAAACCATAAACAAAACGAAAAGACAACCCTCAGAATGGGGGAAAATATTTGCAAACGAATCAACGGACAAAGGATTAATCTCCAAAATATATAAACAGCTCATGCAGCTCAATATTAAAGTAACAAACAACCCAATCCAAAAATGGGCTGAAGACCTAAATAGACATTTCTCCAAAGAAGACATACAAATGGGCAAGAAGCACACGAAAAGCTGCTCAACATCACTAATCATTAGAGAACTGCAAATCAAAACTACAATGAAGTATTACCTCACACCAGTTAGAATGGGCATCATCAGAAAATCTACAAACAACAAATGCTGGAGAGGGTGTGGAGAAAAGGGAACCCTCTTGCACTGTTGGTGGGAATGTAAATTGATGCAGCCACTATGGAGAACACTATGGAGGTTCCTTAAAAAACTAAAAATAGAATTACCATATGATCCAGCAATCCCACTACTGGGCATATACCCAGAGAAAAACATAATTCCAAAAGCCACATGCACCCCAATGTTCACTGCAGCACTATTTACAATAGCCAGGTCATGGAAGCAACCTAAATGCCCATCGATAGACGAATGGATAAAGAAGATGTGGCACATATATACAATGGATTATTACTCAGCCATAAAAAGGAACGAAATTGGGTCATTTGTTGGGACATGGATGGATCTAGAGACTGTCATACAGAGTGAAGTAAGTCAGAAAGAGAAAACCAAATATCGTATATTAATGCATGTGTATGGAACCTAGAAAAATGGTACAGATGAACCGGTTTGCAGGGCAGAAGTTGAGACACAGATGTAGAGAACAAAGATATGGACACCAAGGGGGCAAAGCTGTTGGGGGGTGGATGGTGGTGTGATGAATTGGGCGATTGGGATTGACATGTATACACTGATGTGTATAAAATGGATGACTAATAAGAACCTGCTGTATAAAAAAATAAAATAAAATTAAAAAATTTAAAAAAATCAGTTATTTACACAGATTCATGTCTAAGAATAATCATTAAAAGAGGAGGTTGATTAAATAAATTATTCTATACTCACAATGTGTAATAACATATGTGCTAAAAGCAGATTGAATAAAAATACTTAATGACAATGATGTTTAAAACATAAAGATATTTTATATGCTTTATAAAATACTTTCTGATAAAGCCAGTTACCAAATAGATTGTGTAGTTTGATCCCAACATAAGTATCCATTCCCATATCTTTAATCATACCTATGTATCTATACAATATAGCTCTATAAAAATTGGACAAATGTGTATAAAATACTAAGTTATTATATCTAAGTAAGAGTAGTAGTATAGATGGTTTTAATTTTCTTCTTTGTGCTTTTCTATATTTTCTGAAGTTTTAATATTTACATATTTTTTATAATCTCAAAATATGTGATTTTTTTCCCTAAAAATGAAGAAAAAAAAAGCTTATTGTCTAATAATTTGACACTAAAATCCTGGCAACAGTTAATGATAGGTCTCCTTATTACCTGCCTTACTCCCCCAGCATTCTGAGTAGAGTTCTAGAAAGTATCTAGTTTTCCATTAGTTGATTCCTTAAGACTTTGGCATGTAAAGGAAACTCAATCACTGTTCTCTCTCTCTCTCTGTCTCAGGCTTCCCTCTGCCTGCCTGGAAGGGGGAGGGCTGCCTTAATCCTCTCCTAGGGTTCCCGTTGGCCTTCAGGCCCAGGGCATGTAGCTTTCTTTTACCTACAGGTTTCTGTAGCTGTTAAGAATTCCTCACAGACTAGCTCCCAGAGGAACAGCATGTTCTTTTTCTTCCTTTTATTCACTCACTAGTCTTTGTTTACTTAGGCGACATGAACACTCCTTTGACTAAAAACCTGTCAATTTTGCTTTTCAGCTCCTTCAATGGCTAATTTAACTGGCTCATTAGTGTTTTTAATGTGTGGATTTTTACTAGAATCCCTTGGAGTTTTTGTTGTCCCAGTTGATGTGGAGACACAAGCTGTCATTATAAAGCCTCTTAAGAAATTAAAACCATTTCTCTGAAACAATCTCCATAACGAACTCCCAGGATTTGTGTTTCACATCTCAGGCAGGACTTCTCTCTGATTAGATTCTTCATTTGTAAGCTTCTGAGGTTGAAATGAAATTTCTTAGAGCCTTGGTTATGTGTCCAACTTGGAGAGGGGTGTCCTGAAAGCACTTGCAGTGTATGGTTTTTGTTTTTTTAGTTTGATTTTTGCTTCTCTTTTGCTTTGTTGTTACTGTTGTTTTTAAAGATGTGGCTATTTCCACAAAGGTTTGGGCAATTACATAACCACTGAAGGAGAAGAACTATCTAAAAACAAAACTGGGCAAAACAAAATGCAGTCTCTCAAACAATCAATTTCAACTTCTCACAGTATAATTTGGGGCTGAGGTGATATTCAGAGTAAAAACCTATAATTTTGTTTTAAGTGTATTATACTCCTTCCTCTCGTTAAATTTCTATATCCAATTCCTCAGTGAGTTCTTAAAGCAAGTAGTGTATTGATTAGGTTTTTATATCAAATCTACTGCTAGACTGAGATAAAACTGACCTAGCTGATAAAACCAAAGACTTCCTTCTTTTTTTTTTCTCATAACCAGGGTCAATCCTAGGAAAAAATGTCAAGTAGGCACAGAGTGTCACTGTCTCTCCTCCTGTTTGGGTCCTTCCTTGGGGTCCCCAGCAATAAACTCCAAGTGTCTGTGTTGCCACGGATGACCCCCTAAAGAAAACATTGACCACAGGTTGCATTTGCCTGGCAGATATACTTTATGAGGCCTGTACAGAGTTAATAATTGGTAAATGTCACATCAAAATTCAAGTATCAGAATCTCTTAGAAAACTAAAAAATTTGGCCTATAGAACCTAGAGTCTTGCAGAAAAGCAGCTCACTTCTTTTTGATTTATTTTTATTTATTTATTTTGGACAAATAAAAATCGTATATATTTAAGCTATACAATGTGATGTTTGATACATGCATATGTTGTAAAATGATTACCACAATGAAACTAATTACAATACCCATCATCCCCCATAGTTACTTTTGTGTGTGTGTGTGGTAAGAACACTTGAGATCTACTTCATTTTTTCTTAATGTAAGCATTTATCACTCACTATAAACTTTCCTCTGGGAACTGCTTTTGTTGCATCTCATAAGTTTTGGTATGTTGTGTTTCCATTTTTGTTTGTCTCAAGATATTTTTTTATTTGTCACTTTCGACATCTTCTTTGACTCATTGTTTGTTTAGAAGCGTGTTGTTCAGTCTCCATATATTTGTGAATTTTCCATGTTTTCTCCTGTTATTGATTTCTAGTTTCATACCATTGTGGTGGGAAAAGATACATAATATGATTTCAATCAATTTTCTTAAATTTGTTAACTTGTTTTGTAGCCTAACATATTATTTATCCTGGAGAGTGTTTCATGTTCACTTGAGAAGAATGTGTATTCTGCTGCTGGCCTGCAAGGTATGTGTTGAGAAATCAGCTGATAGCCTCATGGGGTGTTCTCCTGTATGTGATGAGCTTCTTTTCTTTTTCTTTTTCTTTTTTTTTTTTTTTTGCGGTACACGGGCCTCTCACTGTTGTGGCCTCTCCCGTTGCAGAGCACAGGCTCCAGACGCGCAGGCTCAGTGGCCATGGCTCATGGGCCCAGCCGCTCCGCGGCATGTGGGATCCTCCCGGACCGGGGCACAAACCCGTGTCCCCTGCATCGGCAGGCGGACTCTCAACCACTGCGCCACCAGGGAAGCCCTGGGCTTCTTTTCTTTCTCTGCTTTCAAGATTCTGTCTTTATTTTTGACAGTTTTATAATAAAGTGCCTCAGTGAAGTCTTCTTTAGGTTGAACTTGATGATTAGACACTTTTGAGCTTCATACACCTGGATGTCGGTATCATTCCCCATATTTGGGAAGTTTTTGGCCATTACCTCTTTAAAGAAGCTTTCTAACCCTTCCTCTCTCTCCACTATCTGGGACTTCTATAATGTGAACATTGTTTTGCTTGATTGTGTCCCATAAGTTCTATGGGCCTTCTTCAGTCTTTTTCATTCTTTTTTTGTTTTATTCCTCTGACTGCATAATCTCAAATTACCTGTTTTCAAGCTCACTGATTCTTTCTTCTGCTTGAGTCTCCTACTGAAGCTCTCTATTGCATTTTTTTTTTTAGTTCAGTCATTATATTCTTCAGCTCCAAAATTTCTGTTTTGTTATTTTTTATGTTTTCTGTCTCTTTGTTGAACTTCTAATTTGTTCTGATATTGCTTTCCTAATTTTGTTAAATTGTTTATCTGTGTTCTCTTGTAGCTCTCTGAGCTTCTTTTGGAAAATTATTTTGAATTCTTTGTTGGACAATTTGTGGATCTCTATTTTTTGTGGTCCGTTATTGAAAATGTATTGTTTGGTGGTGTTATTTTCCCAGCTCTTCATGATCTCTGTAGCCTTGAGTGGGTGTTTGCACATTTGAGGGAGCAGTCACCTCTTCTAGACTTTAGGGACTGCCTTTGATAAGGAAAACCTTCCCTGGTGTGTGGGGCCATGCTGGAATGTGCTGCGGCCCTGGGTCTAGTTGTGAAGGGTGGCAAGTATGAGCATGAGTGGTGGCTGTGGGTCTGGGGGGGTATAGTGTCTTGTTGGCTCAGGCAGCTGGGGTCCACAACATCGAATCTGCATTCTGACAAATTCTGAGATGATCCAGATACGGCTGTTCCGGGAGCCACACTTTTTGAGAACCACTGCTTCAAGGTATTATTCCTCTGAGGGTTATTTAGATTTTCATTCATTCATCCATTCATATACTCAATTTTTACTACAAAGTACTTCACTCTACATTGAAGATTCATTACTGATCAAATACATACGGTTCTTAATTGATAATCAGGCAAAATTTTAAACTTTATAATTATATATATATAATTACGGCTGTTACAGTGTTGTGAAGAGTATTCAGTATGGCTTCTTTGAAGAATAACATTAAGCTGATCTATGGATCTAGTCCTAAGTAGGGCTTGGTCAGATTAGGGAGGAGAGGGGACCTTTTTAGGTCATAGGAAGAATGTCTCTGAAGCTAGGCAAAGCAGTCTCCCAGATCTAAATGATGAATCTCTGTTGGGGATTTGAGAGACTATGGGAGATATTTCAGGTTGGGATACTGCCCAGTCATCATTCCAAGGAGCCAGGTGCCTATTCTGATGACTTCTGAGGCTGATTGTTTCTAAAATTGCAGGGAACAGAGCCAGGAGAGAAGGAATTGTCGGTCCTGGCGACCTGATCCATCAGTCCTAATGTAGTGGTCTACACAAGGGAACAGTGGCAAAAGTTATTTTGAGATCCTCCTGTTGTGGGGGAAATCTCAGTGGCATGTTGGCAACTCATCCCAGTTTTTCTCTACTCCAGTTTCTAGGCCTCTGAGCATTGCCAGGAAAAAAAAAAAGAGCAAATTGCAAGATCAGATCATTAAAATTTCAGGCTCAGCTCACCTGAGCCTCTGCCCTGGCTCATCACATAAGCCTTGGAGGCCAGTTTCTCCTCACATCTCCAATCTCATCTCCTTCCTCTCACCTATGCCTAGGCCTCCCACATCATCTGTGGATTCTCCTCCTGTGCCATCTGAAAGTATGTATGTATGTATGTATGTATGTATGTATGTATGTATTGTCTCATAGCTCTTTTATCTTATTCTCAGATGTCTAAATATAAAATGCTTTGTTTTTGTCTGCCTTCTATTTCCTTTTCTCTTTTTGCCACCATCTATAAACAAGAATACCTTCTACTTCAAAAATATTTTTCTATATTTCTTCTCAAGTTTATTCATCCATTTATTCTATTTATACACATAAAATTTATTTGCAAATAGAGATCCAATTCAGATCCAATTTATTTGCAAATAGAGATCCAATTCAGATCTCCAAGCCTTTGTTTTTACTCTTTGAGCGAATGGAATGGTTTTGACATGGTCAACCACTGTTGGCTCTTTTGGAGGCTGATTTGTTTTCTGCCCTTTCATTATTCCTCATAGATTATCTTATGTCTTAATTTTCTAATATAGCAGTCATATGGAATGTTTTTTAAGGCCGTCTTTAGTTCTGAAATATAATAAATTTGCTCTTCTTCCATATAAATTTTTATTGAATCCCCAGGTTTTAATAAACAAATTGTGGCTGTTCTCACAGCATCATCAAAAAAAAAAAAAAAAAAAACAGACACGTCTTTCACTTTACAATTTACAACTTCTCTTCTCCTTTGAAATTAATTGGACCAATGCTCTTGGCCAACTTCTTTTTATGTGATTTTCTTCTGGATTCTAAATACCTAAAAATGGTTCCTTTTCTAAAAGTGTATCTTCAACACTGATTTTAAATATTTAACTTTGGAGGTCACTTTTACGCCCATCCAGATTTTTCCCAAGGTGGTGGAATCCTTGTGCCATTTTTCTTTTATGCAGAAAGCATAGCAGGTCCTTAAATGATTTTCTTCTCACACTTCTTTTGGGAGTACATGCATTTTACACATCTAAACTTGTGCCCTTCCCAATTCATATCCATGCATTCTCTTTCCAATACAGATCTCATGGATCTTCCAGTATTTGACTGATAATCCAAAACTTCATCCAGAAATAAGCTTCCTTGGTTCTGGAGGAGGTGCAAATCCCAGTCCCTAGTCCTCTTGTATCCAGTAAAATTTTCTGTCTCTTTTCTCAAATATGACATTTGCCATTTTCTTTTCTCAAGGTCTGATAGCACTGACAGTTTTGAGTTTTGTTTCCTTGTTTGTATTATTTTCCAATTTAGGTAATTTTTATTTATTCGGTTAAGATTTTCTTTAACCTCACTCTTTTGACTCCTTGAGTTCTAACTCTTTGCCTTATTGAAAATATGGTGTTATTCCCTTCTCCTGTGTTTGAATTTCATTTATAGTCTGCCCTATTATCTCCATTTTCTATGATAGTTTTCTCAATGTTCTTGCCTTTTCTTTCTCCCCCACAAATTTTGAGTGGAGATGTGTCATTATTCTCTGATAATTTGCAATGCATTCATATAGTCTTAAATTCTATTACTTTTTTTTAAGTGATTTTAAATAATTAAATAATTATTTTTGGCTGCATTGGATCTTCATTGCTGCGCATGGGCTTTCTCTAGCTGTGGCGAGTGGGGGCTATTATTTGTTGCAGTGTGCAGGCTTCTCATAGCAGTGGCTTCTCTTGTTGTGGAGCATGGGCTCTAGGCATGCAGGCTTCAGTAGTTGTGGCATGTAGGTTCAGTAGTTGTGGCTGGCGGGCTCTAGAGCACAGGTTCAGTAGTTGTGGCACATGGGCTTAGTTGCTCTGTGGCATGTGGGATCTTCCTGGACTAGGGATTGAACACGTGTCCCCTGAATTGGCAGGTGTATTCTTAACCACTGTGCCACCAGGGAAGTCCCTATTACTGCTAATCTTTTTCTTTCAGTACACGGGCCTCTCACTGTTGTGGCCTCTCCCGTTGCGGAGCACAGGCTCCAGACGCGCAGGCTCAGCAGCCATGGCTCACGGGCCCAGCCGCTCCGCGGCATGTGGGATCTTCCCAGACTGGGGCACAAACCTGTGTCCCCTACATCGGCAGGCGGACTCTCAACCACTGCGCCACCAGGGAAGTCCCTGTTACTGCTAATCTTTATGTTGACATGTTTTGATTCATATTTCTTAAATTGTCAAAAACATGAAAAACATAAAGACTTCTGACTCTTGTCTTCATAGACTAAGGAATTTAGCAAATTCTTATTTCTCATCTTTTTAAAAATGCATTCTTGTGTTTGTTATAATATCTGAACTCTTTCATTTAGATTATTTTCAAATCACTATTTAGTATCGTCTGTCTTCTCTTAATTTCTATTTTTGAAATATGTATTTAGTTATGTAGCCATATAATAACAATTATTTTATTTAACCTTTTTTTTAACATGTTCAGCGCTATCAAGACTTTTTAATCGTGTGTTCAATATTTTTATTCATCTCAAGAACAAACAGAATATATTTTAAATTTTATCAAAGAAGTTCAGTCAAAATACCTGGGAATCTCTTACTGTTAACTTCTCCTAAGAAAGACAACTTACACAGGAATAGATTTTTCACCTCGAAATCTGTACTAGGTGGAAAGAGCACAGATATTCATCGATATGGAGTTAGTTAACTATATACTGGTCCATCAATACAACAAAATGCTATGATACTATTTTTTTAGAAAAGAAACAAAAAGCTCTCTATACATAATATGGAAAGATCTCCAATTTATAACACGGATGAAACGAAAACATCATGGCACACTGCACATCCATGTTCAGAGCAGCACTATTCACAACAATTAAGAGGTGGGAGCAACCCAAAAATCCACCCATGGATTAATAGATAAATGAAATGTGGTATATACATACAGTGGAATATTATTCAGCCTTTAAAGGAAGGAAATTCTTCTATGCTGCAACACAGATGAATCTTGATGATATTAGCTAGTCACAAAATGACACTGTATGATTCTACTTATATGAGGTATCTAAGGTAGTCAAATTCATATAAACAGAAAGTAGAGCGGTAGTTGCCTGGCACTGGGTGGGGGGTGAAGAGACTGGGGAGTTATTTAATGGGTATAGAGTTCAGTTTTGTAAGACGACAATATTCTGGAGATTGGTTCCACAATAATGTAAATTTTACCTAACACTACTAAACTGTACACTTAGAAATGGTTAAGATGGTAAATGTCATGTCATGCGTTTTTTACCACCATATAAAGATCATGGTACAGGGTATGAAAACTTCAAGGTAAAAAAAAATGGTTCAAAACATAGATATATTTGTAATTACTTGAATATGCACAAACAGTATAACATTCAAAGGAATATATCAATAGTTATAAGTGGGTAGAAGTTTAGAACACGCAGATGTGTGCATAAGCATTGGGAGGGAGATTTTTCACTGGATAGTTGTTTTTATATTCTATTTTTTTTAATCATGAGAATGTATTACTAATTCATTAAAAATATAACGAACAAACCCAAACAGTGAGTAGATAGTGTTGGTGTTTATGTTCCCCCAAATCCATCTCCTACTTCATAGTAAGAGAAGTTATGTAACTGATAGGAGCTAATGCTTCTTGAAGCCTCCATTCCCAGGGCCCAAAATGTTTCTTTTTACTGATAAAACCTGTGAACTGACTGTAGTAAGCACAGTAATCACCCCCTTCCTCCTGCAAAGATGTCCTCATCCTACTCTCTGGAACCTGTGACTTTCCATGGCAAGGGGGAATTAAGTTGTGGATGGAATTAAGGTACTCATCAGCTGACTTAAGATAAGGGGTTATTCTGGAGTATCCAGTGGGCTTAATATCATCATAAGGGCTTCTTAAAAGGGGAAGAGAGGCAGGAGAGGGAGTCAGAGAGACATGATGTGAGACTCTACCTGCTGTTGCTGGCTTCGAAGATTGAAGAAGGAGGCCACAATCCAAAGAGTGTGGGAGGCCTCCAGAAGCTGGAAAAGGTGAGGAAATGGATTCTACTCTAGAGTTTCCAGAAGGAACACAGACCTGCCAACACCGTGATTTTAGCCCAATGAGACCTGGGTAGGACTTCTGACCTATAGGAGTGTAAGATAATAAATTTGTATTTTTTTTCAAGTTTGAACTTTTAAAAATTAATTAATTATTGAAGTATAGTTGATTTACAATGTTGTGTTAGTTTCAGGTGTAGAGCAAAGTGATTCAGAGATAAATCTATTCTTTTTCAGATTCTTTTCCCATATAGGTTATTACAAAATACTGAGTATAGCTCCCTGTGCTAAACCGTAGTTCCTTGTTGTCTGTCTATTTTATATATAGTAGTGTGTATATGTTACTTTTAGGCCACTAAGTCTGTAGTCTTTTGTTACAGCACTCATAGGATACAGTGACTATGGAGTGGGCTGAGGAAACAAAATAATACAACTCCAACTAGTCTCTCTAAAAACCTAAGTGTTTATTCATTTTATGAATTAAATTGGGATAAAGATGAATAAGAAAAAACCCCCACAGATATTGGCACATCATCATCTATTCTTCAATGTAGGAAAGAAGACTGAAATCAGAGTGATTCTCTTCCTTTAAAAGTAACATATTTTTCTATTTTTCTAATTGTGTGATTTTTCCCTCTCCCTTAATCCTTGAAAAAAAAAAAAACAAAAAACCCAAAACGGTCACTACCCAATCAGCAAATAGAAAATACAAAAGAACAAAACATCACTCTTGAAATTAAACACAAATCAGGACATGCCTAGGTGGGATCTTTTTTTGCACTGAGGTATTTTGCAGTTTTTCCTTGGTGTCAAGCACAATGCTTTAATTCTGAAAACCACATCAAGTAGGAATGATCAGTATCCCCATTTTATTGATGATAAAACCAAAGCTTAAAACAGTTGAGTAATTTTTCCTAGCTAATCAGTTTTGAACCCACATCTGTTGACTCAAGGGCCCACGTTCTTACGCACCAAAGTTCCCTGCTCTCATGTCCTACTTCCATTCCTCCTGGCTGTTCTTCAGAAGCATTGCCCTTTATATCTTGCTTCTGTGGCCCCTGGCCTCTCCCTATGATATATTTCTCATCCACAGACTTTATCATGTTATCTTTTTCCCTCACATTTGGTCTTTCAAATCACTGATCCCTATTTTTCTAATATTACCTCTACTCTTTACTACTTTCAACATAGATTTTAGTATACTATTGTACTTTTAGTGTCCTTGTGTGTGTGTACAAGTTTGGCTTTTTTTGAGGCTGATCATTTAAAATAATTCTATACTCTTATTTGCTCTTTCATCTCTTGATTCATAGAAACACATAGGAAAATACAAAGTGAAAACACAAAGTAAATGCTTTCTAATTTTTTCCTCTGTTTTCTATGACAGATTCCCCTCCCCTCTTCAAATCTATGGCATCTTTTCACTTCTCTTGGGTTCTCTATTCCACAGAAGAGAAGATAGCCCTACAAGTACAAAATATTAAGAACTAACCATTCCCCCACCTTCCACGTGGAAACTGGTGGCATCCCTCTGGTGGATCTTTACCTGCAGGGACCACCCAGTGCGGATTCTGACCAACGTGATCTAATGCAGCTTTCCTGAACTAAGGAAGCATTGTTTACTGCTTCCTGCTCTTCTGGTTCAGCGCAAAGCAATTTGTCTTTTCATATTAGAAGTTGTTTGAAATTCTTCTCTGGAATTTTCTCAAACACTTAAGCAGAAGCATGAAAAATACAATCCCCAGAGTGCATTAATCCCTGAAGCTTCCATTTATATCCCTTCTTGAAGCCTCCTTCACATGCTACAATGTCATTGATCGCCTGTCTGCTTTTACCATTGCCTAAATGCCCAATAGGACATCTTTAGGGACATGGAGGAAGAGGGAGTGATGAAGTTTCTATAAGTGGACGCACATTGTGTGTGCATGCTTCACTCTGTTTGTCTTAGCACTTACATCTTTTTTTGCTCCGGACACGCAGGCTCAGCGGCCATGGCTCATGGGCCCAGCCGCTCTGCGGCATGTGGGATCTTCCCGGACTGGGGCACGAACCCGTGTTCCCTGCATTGGCAGGCGGACTCTCAACCACTGCACCACCAGGGAAGCCCAGGACTTACGTCTTTGAGGTAAGGATCCATGTAGGACAAAGGGCATGTGTAGGAGTCTCTTACTCCCTCTCCTCCCCTCCACTCCTCTCTCCTGCAGGAACCTACTGTTATGACTCACAGCGTACAGCATTCTCTTGCCACTGTTATTTTTCTCACCTGACCTCCTCTGGGCTTTGTCTAGTAGAAATTCCTTTCAGAGTATCAAATTGTTGATATTCATTTTTGCTTTTCAGTTGCAACTTTGCAACTCATTGTAACCTTTCATTGTTATTCCAGTGGGAAAGGTGAGAAGAGTGAATGGGAACCACTCCCGTAACCCAGAAGTCAGCTCCAGGAAGACATTTTTGCTACCTAAGTGCTTCTTGTTTTCATCCTCAGCAGGAGCCATCATCTCTGCATGCTACTTTTCCATCCCTAGTGACTTGCTCTATTTTCTTTTGTCTTCCTCTTCTTTACTTCCTTTCCATTTCTTTCTGAAGCCCACGTAGGCTCTGTCCTCTTACAGCACCAAAGATTTTCTGTGTTCAGGTGGCAACTCTGTTCTGCTATCTATCGCTTGTCATCTTTAATTGCAGGCCTTTGAAACTGGCACTGGTTGCCTGTCTCCCAGTCAGGACCTTGAGCACTTTGCTTGTATGTAGCCCCCTTTCATCCCAAAGGATGCCTGCGATGTTCTTCCCAGGAGGCCCTGCTGTGACCTTTCCTCCATCTGAACATGCTTTCCCAACTGTAGGTTATACTCAGACGATTTATTGAGCCTCGTCTGTAACATGTCTTTGATTCCCATATACTCACTAAGAACCCTCTGTGTCCCTAAATGAAAAGCACTTGGCAGGTAGTTAACCTTATCTTCCTTCGCCACAGTTCTATTTCATGCCTGTGTCAGCGAGACCAACTCCTAAACTGTTTGCTCCTTCTACTGAAATCATCCATATGTCACAACTGCTTCTTAACAAGTCACAGAATCATTGATCCTTAGGGTTGAAAAGGATCTTAAAAGTAATTTAGCTATATATAATGACATTGGGATAACATGACATAAAATTAAGCAGTCATGATGTGAAATTAAATATACAATATGACCTTGTGTGTGTGTGTGTGTGGTGTACGTGTGTGTGTGTGTCCTGAAAAATGTAGACATCACAATGTTAACAGGGTTGTCTCTGGGTGTAGGATTACTGTTGCTTTTAGTCTTCTTTCCTACACTTATTCACATTTTCTTTAATAAGTAATATCAGATTATAGGAAACACTGGAGAATCACTTTTAAAATTCCAAGGGGAAAATTTTTCAGCCTAGAATTCTATACCGATCCAATTAATTATCAATAGCATGCTGAAATGCAGACATGTTAGACATGAAACTACTAAAAAATGTATCTTCAACTTGTCCTTTTAGGAAGCTCAGTGAAAATGATTTATTACAAAACAAGGGAATAAGCCAGTGAAGCAGAAGACATGGGATGTAGGAAACAAAAAACCCCAACCAAAAAATCTTTGAGGAAATAACTAGGAAAGTGGACATGAAAACAGTCATGGAAAGAAATCACCTTAGAAAGGAGAAGAGGCTGAATTGGAGAGCTTGTTGTTTTTTTTTTTTCCTTTGGGAGAAATAATTAAGAAGAAATTAGCTCTTATATGTCCCTAGATGTCATTTTCAATGTACAGAGTTATTCACACATTCACTCACGCAGCACCTATTTACTAAGCATATATTATGTGCCATTGCTATGCTAAGCGCTGCTTAGAATAGACAACCAAAAAATCATCTTTTTCTATGTAGCATAAGAAAACAATGGTTAATATCTCCTTTAATTTCCCCCCACAGCCCCATTTTATAAATGAAATCTTCTCTCCTTGTAATAAATAAGGATGTCAAGTTCAGGGGGTTTGCATAACTTTCTTAAGGTTGCCAATTAACAAGTGCCAGGGCTGACACTGAAACAAGGACTTAAAGCCTGTGTTGTCTTTCCTCTGTTCAAAGTTTTCTCTTCTTCTTCTTCTCCTTTTCCTTCTTCTCTCTTCTTCCTCTTCTTCTGGAAAAGAAGTCTCTGCTAGGAAATCCACTTTCTTAGAATTGTATACTTAGCAAAAATGGTGAGGAAAAGAATTTTGAAATCTCTCCTGGCTGGCCACTTTGCAGATGATGTGTCTGGATAAATCTGCACCTGATTGTCTATGACAACCCGCTCCTGTATAGATGGATGCCCAGCAGACGATGCTGCAGCTCGCAGCCTGAATTACTGCCGCACTTCGCAGAATGTCTGCTCAGCATAACCGCAAATGGAAAATAAACTTGTAAACCATCGTCAGTGATGTAGGTCAAAGACTTGACGTGCTGAAGTGTCTTTAAAGTTGTTGTTCATTACAGAATGCCCTTTTTCAATGGGCAGAATTCATTTTCTCCTCCTTAAGTGTGCTCAGTGAGGGGAAAACGGATTGCGAAAGGAAGACGAAGGTCTGATTTCCTGGTGCTCTGTGTGAAATACATCGTCTCCTTCAAAGCGAGGGTCATTCTCTTCCTTCTTCTCCTCACCCCACTCCACAAAATTCCTTCTCCAACAGTCTGTCACTCTCAGGCAAACTGCCCCAAGGTACCCAAACTCTGTGTCCAGCTGTGAGAGATTTGCTGGGTGTGGACAGGTGTGCCGTCTCTCTGATGTTAGGTTGGATACAAGCCCTCAACTAACCTCAGGTTTGGTTAGCACAGTGGTTTCAGGTTTCAACTCTGCAAACCAGGACTGCCTTGGTTCTGATCTCAGCTCTATCTCCACCGAGCTCTGTGACTCTGAACAAGCTATGTAATTTCTCTGTGCCTTGACTTAGGAATGATAACAATAGCCCTTTCTTTGTAGGATTTTAATGGGCACTAAGTGAGGTCATGTATGTAAAGCACTATTGGCAAAGCATGTGGGTGATTTGGGGTTTTACCAACTTCCTTTTCACCTGTCATCCTAGCCTCAAAATCATATGTCCCAGGATTACAAACGAAAGATTCCCACAGTATGATCTGTCTCCATGTAACTGACTCTGGATTCGATAAGCAGTTTTCATTCCCAATCTCTTCTCCCTGATCAGACACTGTGTCCTCTATAGAAATGCACTCAGCTCTGATGCCTCACGTCTGCAGTTCCATGACTCTGCTGCTGCTAAATGCTTAGACTCCAGACACATCTTTCCTGCCCAAGAGTGAGCACCTTTCTCTTTCTACAGTTGTTCCTCCCCTGGCACCTCACAAAACCTGCTAACTTAGAAATCTGTGTCAGGATTCCGGCGAAAATTTAATTGGTAACTTTCTCAAAGTTATACATTATTAAGAGGTTCTTAAGGGCCAAACAAGGTTTCCAAAAGGGAAATATTTCCCCTCAAACCCAGAAAATGCAACTAATGCTCTATGTCAGCTGTCTGGGCTACTGTATCTCCAGTCCTGAGCACAAAGGACAATTCCCCCACTTACCAAACCTCCTCCATGCACGTCCAGGGCAAGCCTGAGTCCCCTGCGGTTCACTAATCAGGAATAAGGAGACAAGCCTGTGTCCAGCCTGCTTTTAACTTTCAAGGACGCTGAAAACCAAAACCAACAAAACCTGTGAAGGAAAAGAAAGCCTACCTTTTCCTTAAAGATTGGGGCAACCCCAGGATCTATCCTAGGTGTGTCTCTATCTTCCTCCATTTCTCTTTCCTCTCCTCCTCTCTCCTCACTTTACACACATCCACGGCTTAATAACCATCTTTAAATGTGTAGACCTCTGGGAGAGGGGTAGCCCCACCCTCTCCATCCTCTCTGAGGAGGAGCAATGCTCATCTGATGACTGCGCCCTTCCGAGAGTAAGCAGAATCACTGCGTCTTCAAAGACCAGTTCATGGGGTGCCTCTTTCACTGGTTTCTTCCTTTCTCCTGGCTTGGCTATTAAAGACGAATTCGCAATCACTCAGGAGGGGAGGCTCTGGAACCTCGCTCTGTCTCTGCTCTCTGTGCAGCTGCCCTGCTCGGCTGCCCCAGGGCCTGCTGCTTCCAGGTAGACCTGGCCACCCCCTGCTGCTCTTGTTGACTTTCCCTGGACTTCCGTCTTTCTCTTCACCATGCTTGCATGGGGTAGAGATTCAGCCATCACCCCTTTCTCTCTCAGCCTCTCTCTCCCTCTCCTTTTTCTCTTTCTGCCAGATAGCAGCTGCTGTAGTCGGGGCCTTGTTTGGTTAAGCAACAGGACTTGGGAAATAATGTCCATTTTAAAACAATTTTTTTTTAATTTTTGAATTTTTTTTACACAGTAGGTTCTTATTAGTCATCAATTTTATACACATCAGTGTATACATGGCAATCCCAATCACCCAATTCATCACACAACCACCACCCACCCCGCTGCTTTCCCCCCTTGGTGTTCATACGTTTGTTCTCTACATCTGTGTTTCAACTTCTGCCCTGCAAACTGGTTCATCTGTACCTTTTTCTAGGTGCCACATACATGTGTTAATATATGATACTTGTTTTTCTCTTTCTGACATACTTCACTCTGTATGACAGTCTCTAGATCCATCCATGTCTCTACAAATGACCCAATTTCATTCCTTTTTATGGCTGCATAATATTCCATTGCATATATGTACCACAACTTCTTTATCCAGTTGTCTGTCAGTGGGCATTTAGGTTGCTTCCATGACCTGGCTATTGTAAATACTGCAGCAATGAACATTGGAGTGCCTGTGTCTTTTTGAATTATGGTTTTCTCAGGGTATATGCCCAGTAGTGGGATTGCTGGGTCATATGGTAGTTCTATTTTTAGTCTTTTAAGGAACCTCTATACTGTTCTCCATAGTGGCTGCATCGATTTACATTCCCACCAACAGTGCAAGAGGGTTCCCTTTTCTCCACATACTCTCCAGAATTTGTTGTTTGTAGATTTTCTGATGATGCCCATTCTAACTGGTGTGAGGTGATACCTCATTGCAGTTTTGATTTTCATTTCTCAAAAAATTTATGACGTTGAGCAGCTTTTCATGTGCTTCTTGGCCATCTGTATGTCTTCTTTGGAGAAAAGTCTATTTAGGTCTTCTGCTGATTTTTGGATTGGGTTGTTTCTTTTTTTAATATTGAGCTGCATGAGCTGTTTATATATTTTGGAGATCAATCCTCTGTCCGTTGATTCATTTGTAAATATTTTCTCCCATTTTGAGGGTTGTCTTTTCATTTTGTTTATGGTTTCCTTTGCTGTGCAAAAGCTTTGAAGTTTCATTAGGTCCCATTTGTTTATTTTTGTTTTCATTACTATTACTCTAGGAGGTGGATCAAAAAAGATCTTGCTGTGATTTATGTCAAAGAGTGTTCTTCATATGTTTTCCTCTAAGGAATTTTATAGTGTCCGGTCTTACATTTAGGTCCCTAATCTATTTTATTTTTGTGTATGGTGTTAGGGAGTGTTCTAATTTCATTCTTCTACATGTAGCTGTCCAGTTTTCCCAACACCACTTATTGAAGAGACTGTCTTTTCTCCATTGTATGTCCTTGCCTCCTTTGTCATATACTAGGTGACCATAGGTGGTGGTGGGGGGTTATCTCTGGGCTTTCTCTCTTGTTTCATTGATCTATATTTCTGTTTTTGTGCCAGTACCATATTGTCTTGATTACTGTAGCTTTGTAGTATACTCTGAAGTCAGGGAGTCTGATTACTCCAGCTCTGCTTTTTTCCCTCAAGACTGCTTTGGCAATTCGGGGTCTTTTGTGTCTCCATACAAATTTTAAGATTTTTTGTTCTAGCTCCGTAAAAAATGCCATTGGTAATTTGATAAGGATTGCATTGAATATGTAGATTGCTTTGGGTAGTATAGTCATTTTCACAATATTGATTCTTCCAATCCAAGAACATGGTATATCTATCTCTCCATCTGTTGGTATCATCTTTAATTTCTTTCATCAGCGTCTTATAGTTTTCTGCATACAGGTCTTTGGTCTCCCTAGGTAGGTTTATTCCTAGGTATTTTATTATTTTTGTTGCAGTGGTAAATGGGAGTGTTTCCTTAATTTCTCTTTCAGATTTTTCATCATTAGTATATAGGAATCCAAGAGATTTCTGTGTATTAATTTTGTATCCTGAAACTTTACCAAATTCATTGATTAGCTCTAGTAATTTTCTGGTGGCATCTTTAGGATTCTCTATGTATAGTATCATGTCATCTGCAAACAGTGACACTCTTAGTTCTTCTTTTCCGATTTGTATTCCTTTTATTTCTTTTTCTTCTCTGACTGCCATGGCTAGGACTTCTAAAACTATGTTGAATGATAGTGGTGAGAGTGGACATCCTTGTCTTGTACCTGATCTTAGAGGAAATGCTTTCAGTTTTTCACCATTGAGAATGATGCTTGCTGTGGGTTTGTCGTATATGGCCTTTATTGAGTTAGGTTCCCTCTTTGCCCACTTTCTGGAGAGTTTTTATCATAAATCAGTGTTGAATTTTGTCAAAAGCTTTTTCTGCATCTATTGAGATGATCATATGGTTTTTCTTCTTCAATTTGTTAATATGGTGTATCACATTGATTGATTGGCCTATATTGAAGAATCCTTGCATCCCTGGGATAATTCTCACTTGATCGTGGTGTATGATCCTTTTAATGTGTTCTTGGATTATGTGTGCTGGTATTTTGTTGAGGCTTTTTGCATCTACATTCATCAGTGATATTGGTCTGTAATTTTCTTTTTTTGTAGTATCTTTGTCTGGTTTTAGTATCAGGATGATGGTGGCCTCATAGAATGAGTTTGGGAGTGTTCCTTCTTCTGCAATTTTTTGGAAGAGTTTGAGAAGGATGGGTGTTAACTCTTCTCTAAATCTTTGATAGAATTCACTTGTGAAGCCATCTGGTCCTGGATTTTTGTTTGTTGGAAGATTTTAAACCACAGTTTCAATTTCATTACTTGTGATTGGTCTGTTCATATTTTCCATTTCTTCCTGGTTCAGTCTTGGAAGGTTATATCTTTCTGAGAATTTGTCCATTTCTTCCAGGTTGTCTATTTTATTGGCATAGAGCTGCTGGTAGTAGTCTCTTAGGATGCCCTGTATTTCTGCGGTGTCTGTTGTAACTTCTTCTTTTTCATTCCTAATTTTATTGATTTGAGTCCTCTCCCTCTTTTTCTTGATGAGTCTGGCTAATGGTTTATCATTTTTTTTTATCTTCTCAAAGAACTAGCTTTTATTTTATTGATCTTTGCTATTGTTTCTTTGTTTCTATTTCATTTATTTCTTCTCTGATCTTTATGATTTCTTTCCTTCTGCTAACTTTGGCTTTTGTTTGTTCATCTTTCTCTAGTTTCTTTAGGTGTAACATTAGATTGTTTATTTGAGATTTTTCTTGTTTCTTGAGGTAGCTTGTATTGCTATAAACTTCCCTCTTAGAACTGCTTCTGCTGCATCCCATAGGTTTTGGATTGTTGTGTTTTCATTGTCATTTGTCTCTAGGTATGTTTTGATTTCATCTCTGATTTCTTCAGTGATCTCGTTTATTTAGTAACGTATTATTTAGCCTCCACATGTTTGTGTTTTTTTCCCTGTAATTCTAATCTCATAGCGTCGTGGTCAGAAAAGATGCTTGATATGATTTCAATTTTCTTAAATTTACTGAGGCTTGATTTGTGACCCAAGATGTGATCTATCCTGGAGAATGTTCCGTGAGCACTTGAGAAGAAAGTGTAATCTGCTGTTTTTGGATGGAATGTCCTATAAATATCAATTATATCTATCTGGTCTATTGTGTCATTTAGAGCTTGTGTTTCCTTATTAATTTTCTCTTTGCATGATCTGTACATTGGTGTAAGTGAAGTGTTAAAGTCCCCCACTGTTCTTGTGTTATGGTCGATTTCCTCTTTTATAGCTATTAGCAGTTGCCTTATGTATTGAGGTGCTCCTATGTTGGGTGCAGATATATTTATAATTGTTATATCTTCTTCTTGGATTGATCCCTTGATCATTATGTAGTGTCCTTCCTAGTCTCTTGTAACATTCTTTATTTTAAAGTCTATTTTATCTGATATGAGTATTGCTACTCCAGCTTTCTTTTGATTTCCATTTGCATGGTATACCTTTTTCCATCCCCTGACTTTCAGTCTGTATGTGGCCCTAGGTCTGAAGTGGGTCTCTTGTAGACAGCATACAGATGGGTCTTGCTTTTGTATCCATTCAGTGAGCCTGTATCTTTTGGTTGGAGCATTTAATCCACTCACGTTTAAGGTAATTATTGATATGTATGTTCCTATGACCATTTTCCTAATTGTTTTGGGTTTGTTTTTGTAGGTCCTTTTCTTCTCTTGTGTTTCCCACTTAGAGAAGTTCCTTTAGCATTTGTTGTAGAGCTGGTTTGGTGGTGCTGAATTCTCTTAGCTTTTGCTTGTCTGTAAAGCTTTTGATTTCTCCATCAAATCTGAATGAGATCCTTACCGGGTAGAGTCATCTTGGTTGTAGGTTGTTCCCTTTCATCACTTTAAGTATATCATGCCACTCCCTTCTGGCTTGTAGAGTTACTGCTGAGAAATCAGCTCTTAACCTTATGGGACTTCCCTGGTAAGTTATTTGTCTTTTTTCCCTTGCTGCTTTCAATAATTTTTTCTTTGTCTTTAATTTTTGCCAATTTGATTACTATGTGTTTCAGCGTGTTTCTCCTTGGGTTTATCCTGTATGGGACTCTCTGTACTTCCTGGACTTGGGTGGCTATTTCCTTTCCCATATTAGGGAAGTTTTCAACTATAATCTCTTCAAATATTTTCTCAGGTCCTTTCTCTCTGTCTTCTCCTTCTGAGACCCATATAATGCAAATGTTGTTGCATTTAATGTTGTCCCAGAGGTCTCTTAGGCTGTCTTCATTTCTTTTCATTCTTTTTTCTTTATTCTGTTCCACAGCAGTGAATTCCACCATTCTGTCTTCCAGGTCACTTATCCGTTCTTCTGCCTCAGGTGTCCTGCTATTGATTCCTTCTAGTGTAGTTTTCATTTCAGTTATTGTATTGTTCATTTCTGTTTGTTTGTTCTTTAATTCTTCTAGGTCTTTGTTAAACATTTCTTGCTTCTCTTGATCTTTGCCTCCATTCTTTTTCACGGTCCTGGATCATCTTCACTATCATTATTCTGAATTCTTTTTCTGGAAGGTTGCCTATCTAGACTTCATTAACTGTTTTTCTGGGGTTTTATCTTGTTCCTTCATCTGGTACACAGCCCTCTGCCTTTTCATCTTGTCTATTTTTCTGTGAACATGGTTTTTGTTCCACCCGCTGCAGGATTGTAGTTCTTGCTTCTGCCGTCTGCCCTGGGGTGGATGAGGCTATCTAAGTGGCTTGTGCAAGTTTCCTGATGGGAGGGACTGGTGGTGGGTAGAGCTGGCTGTTGCTCTGGTGGGCAGAGCTAAGTAAAACTTTAATCCCCTTGACTGCTGATGGGTGGAGCTGGGTTCCCTCCTTGTTGGTTGTTTTGCCTGAGGGGACCCAACACTGGAGGCTACCAGGGCTCTTTGGTGGGGCTAATGGCTGACTCTGGGAGGGCTCCCGCCAAGGAGTATTTCCCAGAACTTCTGCTGCCAGTGTCCTTGTCCTCACGGTGAGCCACAGCCACCCCCTCCACCCCCCACCACCACCCACATGCAGGAGACCCTCCAACACTAGCAGGTAGGTCTGGTTCAGTCTCCTATGGGGTCACTGCTCCTTCCCCTGGGTCCCGATGCACACACTACTTTTGTGTCCCCTCCAAGATTGGAGTCTCTGTTTCCCCAAGTCCTGTTGAAGTCCTGCAATCAAATCCCACTAGCCTTCAAAGTCTGATTCTCTTGGAATTCCTCCTCCCGTTGCTGGACCCCCAGTTTGGGAAGCCTGATGTGGGGCTCAGAATCTTCACTCCAGTGGGTGGACTTCTGTGGTATAAGTGTTCTCCAGTTTGTGAGTCACCCACCCAGCAGTTATGGGATTTGATTTTATTGTGATTTCGCCCCTCCTACCGTCTCATTGTGGCTTCTCCTTTGTCTTTGGAGGTGGGGTATCTTTTTTGGTGAGTTCCACCGTCTTTCTGTCGATGATTGTTCAGCAGTTAGTTGTGATTCCGGTGTTCTCGCAGGAGGGAGTGAGAGCATGTCCTTCCACTCAGCCTTCTTGAACCAATCTCTTGTTCTTTTTTTTTTAAGTTTGATTTTCAAATGTACTTTTTACTGCTTTTTCTCTCTCCCTCTGGATCTGATGGATGTTTTCTAGTTGTATCTTGCATGAAACAAAGGGAAAATTATTAGCTTAGAAGAATAAGGTAGTGGAAGCCTCTGTTGTTTTTACTTCCTAGCACCCATTCACTCTTCTCCTGGAAACAGTTATCCAGTTTATCTCTGGGAAGCTACCCTCTTTCCCACCTTCCATTTATATTTGTTGGGTGGAGCTCCCACCCCCTGGAGCAAGTGGCTCAGGCCTGGGCGATCACAGCATTGCACCACCCTGGCCGCAGTGTTTGTTTCAGGGAGAAGAAACCAACGAGACAGTTTCTGAGACTGTTAGGAAAAGGCTCTTTTCCACTGAACTTGAGATGGGAAGATGTTAGGTTGGAACTTCTGGTGGCCATCATCAGTCACGAAGGGACAGCGTGCCTGAGAATGGAGCCAATACACAGTGGTGTGTTATGATATGGATGGAAAGAGACCTGGGGACTGCGCTACAGGACAAAGCATCCTTGAAGCCAGCTCCACCCTTGAACTTCTCATTTACAACCCAATAAATTCTTTCTTCTTAAGCCAGTTTGGATGAGATCATTGATCAGTTAACCTGGGGAAAATGCCAATTAAAGAAGGGGGGTTCAATTCCAGGCTCTCCAATTCAGTTTACCACACTTTTCATCATTCAGATTTGGGGCTCATACCCACATTAATCGTAAGATGGTGCTGTGACTTTCTTCAGTTATTGTTCCTTGTGCTTTCATCTTCCCTAGCTAATGTTAATGGGGCAGGGTTTGAGTGTTCCTGGATTCCCTGGTGACAGTATCTTCTGGACACAACAAAAATGACATTCCAATTTGGTAATTCTTAGATTCATTTTTTCTCAGAGCAGACTTTTAGCTCTTACATTAAGATCTATGATCCATTTTGAATTAATTTTTGTGTGTGGTGTGAGGAATCAGTGAGGTAAAATCATTTTTGTTGCCTGAGGATATCTTACTGTTGCAGATCATTTTTTAAAAAGATTATTCTTTCCCTATTGAATTCTCTTGGCACCTTTTTTGAACAACATTAGACCATAAATGTAAGGATTTATTTCTGAACCCTCAATTCTATTCCATTGATCTATATTTCTATCCTTACACAGGTACCCCACCATCTTGATTTACTTTGTAATCAGTTTTGGAATTGGGTGATATAAATCCTTCAGGTTTTTCCTGTTTTTTTTTCCCTTCAAAACTGTCTTGGCTATTCTGGGTTCTTTGCTTTTCCATGTAAATCTTAGGATCAGGTTGTCAATTGAAAAAAAATTTAAAAACCTGCCAGGATTTTGAATATTGAATCTTCTAATCCATGTACATGGAATGCCTCTCTGTTTTGTTTTTGTTTTTGTTTTTGTTTTGTGGTACGCGGGCCTCTCACTGTTGTGGCCTCTCCCGTTGCGGAGCACAGGCTCCGGACGCGCAGGCTCAGTGGCCATGGCTCACGGGCCCAGCTGCTCCGCGGCATGTGGGATCCTCCCGGACTGGGGCACGAACCCGTGTCCCCTGCATTGGCAGGCAGACTCTCAACCACTGCGCCACCAGGGAAGCCCTGCTTCTCTGTTTTTAAAGATCTTCTTGATTTATCTCAGTAATTCATTGTAGTTCTCAGTATACAGACCTTGTACTACTTTTGTTAAATTTATTCCAATAAAAAATTTTTTTTGATGTGGACCATTTTTAAAGTCTTTATTGAATTTGTTACAATATTGCCTCCGTTTTATGTTTTGGTTTTTTGGCCCTGAGGCATGTGGGATCTTAGCTCCCCGACCAGGGATCGAATCCACACCCCCTGCTTTGGAAGGCGAAGTCTTAACCACTGGACCACCAGGGAAGTCCCCAAAGTATTCTTTTTGATGCTATTATAAATGAATTGTTTTCTTAATTCCAGTTTTGAATTGTTCAAACCTTATATCTTTTAAAGTAATTAAGAGAAGGACAAATATTTGTACAGGCTGTTAGTAGTTTTCATTTCTTTCTGTAGAACCCCCTTAACATCTGGTACCATTTCCTGTCCTTGAGAAGGACTCGAGTATTCTTGTAAGGCAAGACGGCCAGCAAAGTAGCTCAGTTTTTATTCATCTAGGCATGTTTTTATTTCATCTTTATTTTTTAAGGATAGTTTTGCTAGATATAGATATATTCACTGACTTTTTTAAAAAGAATTTTGAACGTCATTGCACTGTCTTTTGGTCTCCACTGTTTCAGATGAGAAGTCAGCTATTAATAATAGTGTTGTTCCAAAATCTCTCCATTAAAGTCCTGCATTGTCTCTGGTCACACTATCCTTCCCAACCGGAACTGCAACTTTAGGCTAGCAGAGCAACCAACTTAACTTAGCAGAGTTGCTGATTACCAATACTGCTCCTTTTATAATAGCCTGGTGAAACATGGATTTTCACTTTCTACTCCCAATCAAGTGAGTCCCCTCCAGCAACAAAGCTCTTGCTTTTCATGGCTAGCCTCACCCTGGCAAAATTACTACACTGACTGAACCATCCCAGAAAAGAACGCCAAAGATTCCCTCTGTTCTCGTAATAGAGCTCTAGCAGCTTTTTGTGAACCACCATTCCTCAATTTGTTGGTTGCCTTTAGTCAATCTCCAGAACCCTGAAATGGATGTTTAGGAGAATTTGATTGAGCTTTATAGCTGTTTTTTAGAAAAGGATTTGCCAATCTCTTCACTCTACCATAAGCACTGGTTGGGTGATTTGAACTATAATTTTACCCACTTATGAATATATTCATATCCTTAATTTTCTTGGACCATTTTGAATCAATAGGAAATATCTGTTGGTCAAAATCATTTCTTTGTAATTGTATAAAGGCTTTAAAATTTTGGTAACTCCCTAATAATCCGCTTGTCATAAAACACTCACCATACTCAATAGCAAATTGTCTGTTTGATTATCGTTAACCCTCTCTAAACTGGAAGCTTCATTATGGTAGGGCCTATATCTCTTTTGTTCACTACCTATATTCCAGGACCCAGCACAATCTGGTATATTAGGAGGTGCTTAGACTTACTTTTAAATATTTGCTAAGTAAACAAATAGATTTCCCCAACCCTGTTCCTCGTCTCACGTAGGTGAGGCTGTGCTGAGGTAATAGGGAAGAGCCTAGGAAATGTAAAAAGCATTTTAACTAGAATTCTATGGTTAAATATTTAGTCACTGGGGGTCTTCTTTACTTAAGAAAACAGTGCTTTGCTCTCAAAATGAGTGATCGTTTAACTCATTAGAGCTTTATTCTGTGAACCCTCAATGTATCTGAAGGCACTTAGCCTGTAGTTATAATTTTAGGAAGACAGGGCAATAGAATGGAAAAACTAGGACTGGGAATTTTGATTCACCTCTGTCAATAGCTGATTGACAGATACCTGATAACTGATTGAATAACTGATTGAATATCATTCTCTCTGGGCCTCCATTTTCTCATTTAAAAATGGTTTGCAAACATGGCCAAGCAGAAGAATCATCCATCAATGTCGTCCCATTGTTAGAATCCTTGGAGTTGAGGTGTGATCACCTGTATTATTAAAAGCTCCAGTGGTAAGTTTTTTGTAATCAGCTAGACTGGCAAATGGATAGTGTTTGAGACTCACTGGACTAGATGATCTCAACGGCCCCTTTCAGTCCTGAACTTACTCGCTTCCATTTATCTCAACAAAAGTGAAACTCTCTTTGGGTTATGCACCCAGGGTCACCCCAAACCTCTGTGTGGGAGGGTAAGTCTTTGAAGATGGAGTTTATTTAGGCCAAAGAAAAGACAGCTTCTGGCTTGTTTCTGCATAGTCACACAAAACGTGGGTGCATGTGAAACGGGAATTGGGGAAAGGAAACTTACACCTCTTTTGGCTGAATGACAATTGATATAGGAGGAGAACTGCTAATTATCTAATAAACGAAGCTGGCAGGGTATTTTGATCACTTTATTCTTTTTGAAACTGCAAGTGAGCATCTGCTACTGTCTCTTTCATTTCCCAACTTTTAGAAAAGCAGCCCTTCCCAGCATGAGCTTATTTCAAAATAAACTGAATAAGGCTTTGCGCGTACAGAGGGTGTGCTGGGTACTGTGAACAGGACTCTTCTTAACCGATTCCACAGTCTATTTTCCTGGGAATAGAATAAAATAAACTTTGAGGAAAGTGTGGCAGATAGCTGCCTAGACCGTGTAAATGTTCCTGCTTAAACACAGGCGTTTGATTCCTTTTTGTCTGTGAGAAATAAAGACCCATCTAGGTCCCTAAGAGGGAAGCTGAAATCAATGTAAGGATCTGAAGATGCTGGTGCGCTCTCTGTTGCTAGAACAGTGCTTCCTCTAGATGCCAAACCCTGATATTTGCTGAATTAGGCTTTCACTGGAGAAGCCTAGGTGCATGGTCGAACGGCTGCCCCCAAAGCACCAGAGATGTGCTCTGTCCTGCAAGAGAACCACAGGCTATGTTTCCCTCTTCATGGATGCTAGTGAACTTAGTGCTTTTTCTGATAGGTAGCAATTCTATTTAGAAAGCTGAAAATAATAAACGATTTTCATATACAATTTACTAACCCAGTGATTCTCAGTCTTCTTGGAATGATGAGCCACTTTGACAGAAATGTCTGATAGTAGTAGACATTTTAATTAAATTAAAATACGTTCCCCAGCAGAAATGTAACGTATCCACTAAAAACAACATATACAGAGAGCAGAGCAACACACACGAAAAACGTTTATAACTAAGTAACAAAGATAAGATTCCAGATTGCATGGCAAATGTTACTAATAAGTAAAATAGACACAGGAGAATTATTTAAAGGGAACATATAGAATAATAATAATTGCATTAGAATGGTGTGATTAATAGCTGATATTTTTTTCTTTTTCATACTTTCTGTAAGAAGGTTTAAAACATTAAAATCTCACTATGGCTAATTAAGAATAAACACTATTGAATGAAGATCATCTAATGATCTGAGCAGCCACCTATACCTCCCTGTCTTCCCCTTCCCCACACATTCCTTCAGTCAGAGTAACAAAGGAGGAGGCAAGAGTTCATTTATGGGAAAAAAAAGTTGGAGGTTTGAGTTGATTGCAGGCTTAATATGAGTCCAGCTATCCCAAGCTTAGGTGGTTTAGGGATGATGGACCACTGAACACACCTAGACTATTTTTTTTGTGTGTGTGTATGTGTGCATGCATTTATTTTATTTTATTGTTTTTTTAACATCTTAATTGGAGTATAATTGCTTTACAATGGTGTGTTAGTTTCTGCTTTATAACAAAGTGAATCAGTTATACATATACATATGTTCCCATATCGGATTGTGTATGAGAGCATCTATGTTACAAAGGATACTGACAAATCGTACTGACAAGGGGGAACTGACAAAGGAATGCTGAAAATGTTGCACCACCTGCTCCCTCCGTCTTGCACTTAAGTGGTCATCTATACCTATTCTATTTGAATCCGAACATGACTCTTCAGTCTAATCCAAGCTCCACTGCCACTACCTTGAATACCCCACTACCACTACCTAGTCTGCTTTAAAACCTTTAAGTTACTCCCTATGTTCTACAGCCGCCCCCTTCTAACACTGTGTTTCAGCTATACCTAGCACAATAATTTTTGGCATACGCTAAATAACAATAAATATTTGCTGAATGAAAAAGCACTCCTTTATCAGGTACTGTGTGAATGAGAGAATGAATCAAAGAACTGTCAACTATCATTTTCCAGAATAGTAGAATAAGGACCTCTGAAAATCTGCTCCTCCATGAAAGCAGTGAGAATATTAGAAAAAACTCTCAACTGTCAAAATGAACTTTATCAGAGCTCTGTAAATTAACTAAAGCCTTGCAACGATCTGAGGAGTGTTTATTTAAGAAATATGGCTGGACCTTTATAAGAACAGCAAGCTTTGTGGGGTATTAATTTGCCAGTCTTATCCACCTCTCCCTAGCTCTGCAATAGTCTTGAAAACAACTATGGTAGCTGTGGAAACCAGCAGCCCAGAAACCCACGATACGTTTGGAACTCCCCAAATACCCCATAACCAGAGAGTTGTCACTATTTGACCAGCAGCCCAGAAACCCACGATGCGTTTGGAACTCCCCAAATACCCCATAACCAGAGAGTTGTCACTATTTGACCTGCCTGGCAACTTGCTGATGGGCTCCATTCTCAGGGCTTGCCTTTACTGCAACTGACATGGATCTCACTCTGTGAAAACAGCCCTACCCATAGAGCATTTGTCAAATACAATCAGTGGCAATTGTTTAACATCATAGCTGCCTGAGACAGTGTTACCAGCAGGACTAACAAGAGGCTGACCAAATTCTTCAAAGAAATCCTGGAGAATGAGACGTCCATAGGGGGCTTTGAAAAGTAGTTCTGGCATATTCCTGGGAGTCAAAAAGGCCACGAATATGTACCAGGCTATGTATTTGCCCAGGAAAGACTTAAGAAGGCCTGATGGTCATAACTCTAGCTAACTCAGAATCTCTGTGCAAGCAGAAAGTGAAGCCAAAGGTAGAGTTGTAAACAGCTTTCCAGAGCACTGAAAGCATGGCCAAGCATGCACACATACAGCCCCTTTGCAAAGGCTGGAAAACATATTGGTTCAAGGCATTTAAAGAAACCTCTATCCAAAAAAATAAAAACCAAAAAAGCAAACCCCAAGAATTTCAAAAGAAAGAAGTCTCTATCTAATCACTAGTTGGCCACTAACCTTACTGAATAGAGACTTCAGTGGCCAATACAACAAAGAATATAGACTTTACAAAGTTAGTCCAGGAAGATCACTAAACAAAGAAATAGTTAATAACTACCACAACAAACAGCAATAATAACGAACCCTGAGGAGGGGAGAGAAATCTAATTTCCAGAACTGGCATATTGTATTATTTAAAATGTCCAGTTTTCAACAAAAAATTATGAGACATACCAAGAAACAGGAAAGTATTACCCATCTGGAGGAACAAAACACTCAATAGAAATTGTCCCTAAGGAAGTCCAGATGATGAATACTAGACAAAGTCTTTAAATCAGCCATAATAAATATGTTTAAAGAATCAAAGAAAGCTATGTCTAAAGAAGTAAACTATGAGAACAATGGTTTAATAAATAGAGAATATCAATAGAGAGAGAATAAAATTATAAATAACAGCCAAATATAAATTATTTTCAAGTGCATATGAAAATCTTCCAGGATAGACTATATATGCAGCTACAAAACGGTAAATCACAATAGATTTAAAATAAATGAAATCATTCAAAGTATGTTTGCCAACCATGATGAAACTTAACTGGAGATCAACAATTAGAAAGACATTGGAAAATCTTTAAATATTTGAAAATTAAACAATACGCTTCTAAATAATATATGAGTCCAAAAAATCACAAGGGATATTAGAAAATATTTTGAACTGAATGAAAACAAAAACAAAACATATCAGAATTTATAGGATGCAGCTAATGCAATGGCCTAGGGGAAATATATAACCCAAAGAAGCCTATATCAGAAAAGAAGGTAGGTCTAACATAAATAATCCAAACTTCACCAAAAGAAACTTAAAAGAAAAAAAGACAAAATGAAGCAAAAAACAAACAAAAAAATTAAACCGAAAGTAAGCAGAAGGATAGAAGTAATACAGACCAGGGTGGAAATCAATAAAATAGGAAAATAAAAGCAATAGAGAAAAATAAATGAACCCCAAACTTGGTTCTTTGAAAGATCAACACAATTTGGGAGAAGATAAATAATGTCTGCAAAGTTTAAGGTTGGCAATCATTGTTTGATCCATTCTAAAGGAGCTCATCAGCTCTTTCAACATGAAGGGCAATGATCCAGGGAATCTTCCCCTTATCCCAGTGGATTGATACTAGAGGGTATTTGTGACTATAGCATTATAGTGGGTGAACTTCATATTTAGGGAGATTACATGGCATCATCAAATGCATTTCTGAAGGATTTTCATTTTGAGAAGTCCCTCAGCTCTCATAATATATGATTGCCCACACCTGCACCTTTCTTTGAATTATGGAAAGGCAATCAAGAACATCAATGAGCAATATTTGACCTGAGTCTTGAAGTTTGGGTAAAACAGAGGTTTGCATTGGGGAGATCATCCAAGACCATGGAGTGGCTGCCTCGCTTTAGGAGAGACTTTAAACAAGCACTTACTTTGTATGTAGGTGGAGATCAGTCAAGCTGAGAGGTGCCTCAGCCCTGGTGGGGCGACTGCTGAACGGTCTGGAGATTTCAAACCATGTCCAGTTGCACATGCATAGCTGCGAATACACATTGGGCATGGCTGTTGACTCAGGACAGGGAGCTGGGACAGGTCTGCTTCCTCAAAGCTTTTCAGCAAATTCTATTACCCATTGTGCAATCTGCTTCTCTTAATTTCACAGAAGTACATTTTCATCTTCAATTATTAAACCTGTTTAAAGTCCTGGTAATCTTCCATTTGTTTGAAGAAACAGAAGTATCAGCACACAATGTAAATTAAACCTACTGTTTCCTGTTTGGGGCTGGGGCTCGAAGACAATATTTGTTGCTATGAGAATGGATTTAGCATTTGAGAGACAAACATGTAGGACTACATATGCATTGCTATATTTCTTTTCTGGTTGACAGACACTAACCTTTATTCTAATGCATTAGGTTTATTCATAATGCTGAATCCACAAACCAAGCTATAAACAATTCTGCCTTGATGATCATGGGATCACAAGTCGTTCTAAAGTGAAGAGAAAAAAAAAAAAAATAAAAATAAAGTGAAGGATCTCCTACTAAGGTAACCAGGGATTAGGAATTCTAAGCATATTCTGATTCTGAGTAACAAAGAAGCTTTAGCTTTGAAAGAATATTGGAAAACCCGCTCCTAAAATGTATAACACTTTGTGCTAACAGTGCATCTGGTTCCTAGTCAGCCTTCAAGGAATATACATTGAGTGAATGGTTGAATCAATGAATATGCCTTCATGGACTTCCATCAACATTCTGCCTCTCCCCAAGGGTAAGGAAGCAAAATGACAGCTTTCTCAACTAAAATTGGTTTTATAGTTTATCAGAAACTTAATGTGAATCTCTTTATATTGACTTTAAACCTAGGTTGCTCTACATTATACCTGCTTTCTAGTGTGGAGAAAAAAATATCTAACCATCTCTTTCTCTACTTAAAATGTTAGGTATTTCACTTAATATTTAATCCAGGCCCATGGAAATCCAAGCAGGTCTAATTTCTGTGATCCAGTCCATAGCAATCCTACAAAATTTAATGCAAAAGAATGTAGCATTTCTGGTATGGGCATCAGAAATGAGAATAATTTTAAAGCAAAAGTAAGCAAAGCAAAACAAACAAACAAGCAAAAAATCAAGCTGATACACAAGAGAATGTGAACCGACAAACACATTACCTTAGAAAAAAGCACGATTGCAAACTGCCTCTGGGGAGCCTCCCTGCTCCCCTCCTTTTTCTTTACTTCTCTAGCTGCAAGAGAATTTGCTGGAAAATGGATCGAAATCTATGACACTTAGATACTTTTCACAAAAGCAAAAGCAAAAGCGAAAGCAAAAGCAAAGAAGCATTGGTCAACATAAAATGAAAACAGGTGTGACCCTTCCCCAACCTTCCACCTCACCTGAGTTAACTGCTTTCTCTTCTCTTCCCTTTCTTCCTGCTCTTTGCTCCTGGTCTCCTTTCAAAGTCCTCATTGTCTCTGTTGCTGACTTCTCCTTTGTCACTTTAGAGTCATTTTCTCCTCCCTCTGTTTAACTTGGAAATAAAAAAGCACATGCAAAGCCTTTGCAAAGTGTGCTTGGTGTTCTTGTTGGAAAACATTTATGTGATTTGTGGCTGCATCTGATCTAGGTCGCCTCCAGATTCAAAGCAGAGTTACAGCCCTCCCTCTGAGAAACCTGTAGCCAACCCAAGACATGGCAGTTAAAAGTATCCCTGGATGAGAGTTTCTGCCTGAAAAATCTGCTTCTCTGTTTTTTGCCACTTAATATTAAGTAATTCTGATGGATGTTCTGAACCTATTTCTCTGACTCTTGCCTAGATTCTGAGGCTATTTTCTCAGCTATCTGCATACTCTTTGGGCTGCATATCTGGACTCTGGGTCTTTTTGATATACTGACTTTCAAGCACTTCAAGCACTGACTGCCCTTTTGGTCTTGGATATAATGCTACGTCTAACCTTTAAAACCAGGGTTTCCCCCTCTTTTGTTTCCAAAATTGCAAATGGAATAGAAAAGAGTATGATATAATGGAAAAAAGCATTTGGACTCCAGTCAAAAGACCTAGAGTTTGAATACTATCTTTCTGGTTACCAATTTTGGACCCAGGAGAAGTCTCTTACTTTGACTCCTGGATTCCTCATCTCCAAAGTGGTACCAATAATAAATGCTGGATTCCTTACTTAGGAGGGACCACCTAGCTTCTGATTCCATGCCAGAAAAACTTCCTTCCTCTCACCCTAAACACTGCTCCTCTGAATGGCCATATTCCAAGATGATGGTTAGGCCACATTTATGCCTGTTTGGGGGTCACTGTTTGTTGGCAGATGACATACGTGTGTGTTTCTCTCTCTGCTGCTTTTCTTCTGTTCCTGTTGTCTCTGTGCTCCAGTACCAGGAGCCCTGTAGCCTGGCCGTACGTGCTTTCCTCTTTCTCCTCTACCTGCGGGATAGTATCCTTCTCCTTAGGCTTGGTAAGCATTTGGTGGTTGGTGAGCAGATGAAGCCATCTTTGATCTGGACCTAAGTTATCAGTTGCAACTTGGTTTTAAGATAGAATCCTGTATTGGGCTACTGGGCACTGTACCAGCGAAATAACATTGTGGTATTTTGCTTCCCATTGTTTTTGTTTCTTGGGTGTATTGCTTCCTCTAGGACCTCAACCTTCTCTCATAAGGACTTAGAGAAAAACTATATAAAAGAAGTAAGAAGAATGAGTTTCTAACCTAAGATTATACCAGAGAGTCAAACCTCACTCAATCTTTAACACCTTCCAACAAGTTTTTGTGAAGATTTAGAGGCAATATACACAAAGGCCCCTAGTGCAGTCCATAACAGAGGCTTATTTTTTTTAAAATAAATTGACTTTTTTTTTTTTTGGCTGCATTGGGTATTCGTTGCTGCACATGGGCTTTCTCTAGTTGCATCGAGCGGGGGCTACTCTTCATTGCGGTGCGTGGGTTTCTCATTGTGGTGGCTTCTCTTGTTGTGGAGCACGGGCTCTAGGCGCGTGGGCTTCAGTAGTTGTGGCTTGCGGGCTCTAGAGCGCAGGCTCAGTAGTTGTGGCGCACGGGTTTAGTTGCTCCGTGCCATGTCGTATCTTCCTGGACCAGGGCTCGAACCCATGTCCCCTGCATTGGCAGGCAGATTCTTAACTACTGTGCCACCAGGGAAGCCCCACAAATGCTTATTGACTGCTGGTACCTTGAATCCTAGAGTCTTGCTACTAAGGGCAGTCCGTGTACGAACAGTATCAGCATTGTCTGAGAGCTTATAAGAAAATAAGAACCTTGGGTTATACCCCGAACTATTAATCTGCATTTTAGCAAGATTCCCAGGTAATCACTAGGCACGTTACCGTCTGAGAAGCATTGCTGTAGAGCATACATGTCCTTCATGCTGGCCTGCGTGCTCCAGTCTCCTGTTTCTCTCCCACACCCATGCTGCCTGTAGCTTGGATGGCCTCCCAGACGGAGGGGCACATTGTTACCAATGGCATGCTTTCCAGTTAACTCAGATACTTCTGCCGAGGAAGTCTGAAGAGAAGCTTGTAGTGGTGAAGTTACCTTTTCCTAAAGGAAATGTGAACTAGCATACGTTGAAGAAACCCATAGAAAGGAAGCACAGGCAGGTACAGAAGCAGAGCTCGTCTGAGTGTGGTTTGAGACAAATCCCCGAGTGCAGAGAGCGCTTGCCTTCTTAATGAGCTCGCAAGTGATGGATGCCTCTCCAGAGGGTCCTTTGCTTCCAAGAGGGGAAAAAGTATAACTGAGCTTATAGATCGTTCTTTCTACTCCAGAGAAATGTGTGTGTGAGCTCTGAAGGACAGAAGCTCTATTAAAGTTCCCAGTGAGTTCGGTTAGATCAGAGTGAGTGGGGTTATAGATTTTTGACTTGCACCTTCTTATTAATATTCATTAGATTTGGATATTATCAAACCAATGGTGGTTTATTTTAAAATTCCTGAATCTTTTACCTGTACTTTCATGTTGTTTAACTATTATCTTAAGATGTGTTGTCTTTTTCCATTGTCTTCCTTTTCAGATTTTTCCTTTTCTTTGTACTAAGTTGTCATAATGGGTTATCCGAAGAAACTTTTTCTAAACAAAACCTTTTTTTAAAGCAAAAGTAAGCAAAGCAAAACAAACAGGCAAAAAAATTAAGTTGATACACAAGAGAATGTGAACTGACAAACACATTACCTTAGAAAAAAGCACGATTGACAACAAACATTAAACATCTATATGGTGGCTACTGAATAAGATGCAAATCTCATGTAAAACAGAAGTTTGGAAACAGATCAGTGATAGCCAGAGGGTAGAGAAGGGGGCTGATTATGAAGAGGTGTGAGAGAATTTGTGGGGGAGGTGATGGAACTGTTCTATGTCTTGACTATGATGGTGGTTACTGGAACATATGCATTTGTTAAAACTAACTGTACACTTCAAAAGGGTAAATTTTAAAGTATGTAAATCATAACAAAATAAGAAAGGGGGGGAAGTTCCAATCTGAAAACAAATTTAAAAAATTACACTGTGTTGCATAAGACGTGGGTATGTGTGGGTGTATATGTTCTTACCTTTGAGATGCAGCTGTGTTGGTTAAGAATATGGCTCTTAGAGCCAGAGGACCTGAGTTTGCCCTGAAAGTTATGAAATTCTTTGTTGCCTCAGTTTCCTAATCTGTCAATTGAGGTAACAGCAGCATCTACCTCATGGGGGCTATTGTTAGGAATAAACAACAACAAAGACAATGACAAAACAGGGTAATGGGCACTGAAAATTTAAGGCTTTGCAATGGGAGAAAGTCTCCGATGTTTTCTTTTTCCTCACCTCATGCTCGGTGAGGTCATCTTGTCTCTGCTGAAAAACAGTCTTCATCACAAAACGCCCACACGTAAGTCTTCCCAGCCTGCCATATCAGGCAGCCACTGCTGAGGAAGTGCTCTGGAATAAACCTCAGAGAGAGAATAAATCACCTCTCATGCCATGCTCCCTCCAGGTGAGGACTGAGGTCATTGCAAGAGGCATAACAAACAGTTGACACAGTGTACCAAACTAATAGATTCTATAAGGAAAACTAAATGGAAAATTCTTCTTGAGTGCTAGGCACCTCTGGCTGAAGAGACAGTGGAGCCTCTGTTATTGTACATGTAGTTGAATCAGTAATACTTGTTCATTCATTTCTTTTTCATTTCACAAAAATGCCTCTTTTAACCAAAGAGGTAAGGGAATATTATCGAGGGCAATTTTTCATGCTCACATAGATTATATTCTGGGACACCTTGCTTTTCTAAACAGCCCCATTTCTGTTTTTTTTTTCCTCTCAGCAACGTATTCAATTCTCTTTCAGCAGCATGAATTCATCTGGAAAGCTATAACAATCAATTAAGTAAATGAGAAAATAGAATGCTTGTAATTATGATAATCGAGCTATATATGAAACCCACCCTCTTAGGTCTACTACCCACACATCTTTAAGCAATATATTAATTAAGCTTTGGGTAATTGTTACAATTAGAATCAAGCTTCTATCATTTAAAAAAATCACTATGAGAGAGACAAATGAAATAGTTTAAAAATATATGCAGCTGTCGGTTTTTAATGCAATTCATTATCATAACTCTATTGTCATCTCCCTGGTTGCATGGAGACAATTCCAGGATGCTTTACTGATGTGACTTTTCATTGACAAGTGGAGGAATTTCATATGTAGCAGCTTCTTCAGATGTTTTCCTGTTTCTCTAAATCAGCGGTTGCCAAACTTTTCCTGTAAAGGACCAGATAATAAATATTTTAAGCTTGCAGGCCAACAGGCAAAGTTGAAGATACAGGAAAGTACAAATGTTGGCAGTTTCTGTATCGATGGGTTCAAAATATAATAAAATAATAATTAAGTACAATTTTGTTTTTTGCAATACACATCTACTAATGAGAAAAGCAGAATTCTTCCTGTTGGGATAATATTTTGCTTAGTCGGAATTCAACGTTAGTGTCTCCTATCTTTAAGTCATTGCAAATGTTCATTGTGAATCCATTCTTAGAAAGATGTGGTTCAGAGTGTGGTTTGCCAACCCCTGCTCCTGATCAGTGTTCTCAACTTTAAGGGGCAAGAAAATCACGTAAAGGGCTTGTTAAAATAGAACGCTGAGCCACACCCCCAAGTTTCTGGTGGAGCCTAAGAATTTGCGTTTCTAATAAATTCCCACTTGACACTGATGTTCCCCGTCTGAGACCATACTTTTAGAACACTGCTCTTGATGTCGGTCCTTTTAAAAAGTCACATTGAGTACAAATCTATTTCATGTTTTCATCGTTCTACTCACGTTTCAGCTTACCTGATGGACTTCACCTTTTGAACTCCGAGGTACAGGGTTAGTAGATCCAAAGTTTAATATCCATTAAAAAGTGAAGACCTATTTAGCTAGATCAGATGGATAATGAAAGGAACTTTTGTCTCTTAAAGAGCTATTAGTCTCTTGCTTGCAAAGTGAGGCATCAGCAATCAGCATCTACTTGTCAGCTGTAAAGAATGCCTGAATAGCACTTTTCCAGTCCCATCAAACTTTTAAAAGAGTATGAAGTATTCCAAAGGATACATGTGGGTGAAACATAAGAATGACACTTTTGCCTTAGATTTGACATATCCTAGTTCACCATACATTATCAGTATAATGCTCTCTGGATTGGAATTTCTTGGCATGTTCACCCATAAAATTCAACACAGAGACTTTCATGAGGCCGCCAAAGGGCAAGGGAGATAATAGTTTCCTAAATCCTGGAGTAGCCCATAGTCTACTAAACCATGTCATCTCTGAGTTGACTGTTAAGTTGCCCTGGGCTCTTGCGGATGAGCTCCAAATGGTTTGAACTGTCACCTATACTGAGGTTATGGGGAAGGTTAATAATACGACAGAGCATCAGCTAATTTCAGTAATCACATCTCACCAAAGAGATCCTTTCAGAAAAGAGCCAAGTGGAAAATATGTTCTCCTTCTGTTTATTTGTCCCAGTGGTTTAAAAAATCAGCTTTAGGGAACCATAATCTTCCTCATGACAGATGGGCTTATACATTAGCATCGTGCTTTCAATCAACAGTTTACACTTCACGAGGAAGGTGAAGAAACTGAATGTAAAGACATTTTCAGCATCTATTTGTCATTTTTCAGTTTTATAACATTGATACAAAAAATAGTATTCTGGTTAGCAGCTTGACTGGCAACCCATGTAACCCTAAGTAGTACTACAAACCTGGAGAGTGCACTTTTACAGACAAGTACGGTGGATGAAATAGTATGTACAATTTTGACAAATAAATACAATCATTCATATATAACAATATGCCTAAATTTCAATTATCATCAAGCGTTTCTAGTAAATTACTTCTTTCATTCACAAGTTACTCTGTTGCTTATAAAAACTATCTTCACCTTTACAGAAGAAATGACATAATCAATCCCCCCTAAACCCACATATTAGGAAAGGTAGAAAATGAATCCCAGATGCTTTATGTAAATATTCCATTGTCTTTTGATAGAAGAGCTTTGATTGAAAAAACTCCTTCCTTAGCTTCTCTGTAAAGAGTTTCTTTTCCCCATGTCATATCACACAAAGGGGTTTTGTTCTTCTGAATTTATTCCAAATTGAAAATGACCTTCATTTTTTTATTCTGGTTATTTAAAAATACAATAAAAATACAATAATATATATTGAAACTGGCATTTGCTCCAATACAAGAGACACAAAGCCACGCAAACTAGTCACCAAAGATAAAAAGCTTTTTTTTTTCCCCCAAAATAAAACTTTAAATGAAAATTTAAGAGTACAGACACGAAGTATTGATACCTTTTGTTATCCAAGGCATAATGAACAAAACAGGCAGAGGGACAGTCAGCAGGTTTTTGTAAAAATTGTCTGAATGACTCCTGGTAAAATGCTATCCGAAACACTATTTTATGTCAAAGAAATGATAATCAATTAAAAAATGGCTTAACAAATCACTATTTGGCCAGTGTCATAAAATTAACAAAAGTAGAAAATTAGAGCTTTTTCCTCATCGCTTGACTTAAACGTTTTTGGAATGTTCAAAAAACAAAGGGCAAACATGCTTTAGGCTATTGAAACACCGGACAAGTGGCCTTGCCTCACCAAGCTCCATGCAGAAGAAAATGTACATAGCAAGCCGCTTCTAGCAATACGTACAGCTGGGGAGAAGAAAAAGAATGCCTTGAAAAATATATACATATGGTCTTTGATGAATATTTATATGTTTGTCACATGGGTACTATCTAGCATAAAAAAGTTAGGAAATAGTTCTGTAAGACATGATTCTCTGATTTTTGCCCCTTTTAAAGATGAGGGCTCTATTCATAATTTACTCACACACAGACATATAAAACGACTCGCAGATGTACACATATGATGTTTATACTGTGCAATTCCTTGACACCGAAAGTGGCTCGACTGAGCATAAGGTAGACGCAAGATGTTGGTATGACACTGAGCCTTGACTCGACTACATGATTGACAGGCAAACCAAGTTCAAAGTCATGAGACTTTTCCAGCGATTGGAATGCACAGCAGTTGAGAGTTGGGGGTTGGAGGGTGGCTCACCTTATGCTGATCCATCTTTCTCCAGGATACCTAATGCTATTTTCTAATTTAACTCAGCAGTCCTACTGACTTGAGATGACGACGTATTAAGGGAAGGAAAGGCCTATCTCCTATTGGGTTCTCTTGGGCTGGAGATAAGAGATCCGGTGTTTTCAAGATATAAGCCATGACTTCCATTCGTACATTTCATCTACTTGTTTGCTATCAACTCCTAGGGGGGCTTGCAAAGGTCAGGTTAAAAAAAAAAAGATACACTCTTTGAGTTGGGGAGCTTTCTCTGAGTGAAAACAGAAGTTTTCTAATGAATGGTAGAAGTGTGCAATGTGTGGGTTTGCTGAGTGTCTATTCTTCTTCTGCCAGAGGTGGACTAGCTCTACCAGGCCTCAAAGTTCTTACTGAGAATTCAGATCAAATGTTTCCTGAGATCTAAGTTGATGTGATACATTTTGCAAAGCGTGTGCTTCAATGACTGTAATATACCCCCAGCCAGAGGCTCCTCCCCAAAGAAAGGCAGCTGCCTTCCCTTTCAGCAGCCTGGGATATCAAGGCAATTCACTGAAGTAGTAACTTATTCATTGAAACCTGAAGAAATGACAGAGAAATGGAAACTTCTCCAAACACCTAACATATTGAAGGAAAAGTCAAAATCTTAGAAGAATCAGGTGCACTGATAGTTCATATCTGATCTGTATTTTGACAGATATTTTGTTAAGATGATGTTACTAGTGATGACCATCATTGTAATTATGTAATTATTTTAGCATTTAGCATAATGCGTGATACACTGCATTATGTAGCACCTTTTAAACCAAGGATCCCAAAATACTTAGCAAATGTGATTTTCTCTCACAGCACCTGCGAGGTAGGTGTTTTTTCCAGCCGTTTTATAAATGAGCAAACGGAAGCACAGCAAAGTGAGGATGCCTGCTTAAGTGACCCACACGATGGCAGCAATAGAACCTGAACCCAAGCTTCCCCACCCTTCCTTCCTATAAACCTCAATAACAGAGCTTGCAGAACACCCCCAAACAGCATTGCTGTTACAGGTACTCGGATGTTTCAGACGTGAGAGAGATTACATCTATCAACAGCAGGGCTAAATCCTTCAGTAACATCGCTCCCTGTTCAAATAGTTTCTCATGTGCTTTGCAAAGGTACGGAAGGGGCATCTGACACTAGTGCCAAGCTTTTGTTAATTGTAACGCACACATAAATTTATATTTTTCTCCATGTGACATACTGTCCTTCTGGCCTCCTACCAACTTATTTCTATACATGTATCTGCCTGAGCCAGAAAGTGTGAAATGTATTTAGTGACCTTGTATGGAGGGAAGCAGGTGAGATTACATTTGGCAAAATCTCCTTGGAGGTAATGTTTGTTCTGAAAGAGCAGGAAAAAAAAATTCTCCAGTTTATTTTGTTACGTAGCATTTTATATACATTCTACCCGCTGACCAGGTTTAATCCTTGGATGAGCAAGCAGAGTTGTCTTCCAAACATACAGAATATTTAATTCTCAAGTTTAAATTCCCATTTATTTAACTGCAGCCTCCCTGCCAGTCCTAAGTTCATTTCTTAGTGGAACTGCAAATACTGTACACATTACATGGCAATATATGTAGAAATTCAATGTAACAGCACACACAATATTAATAATCACATCCAGTGTGTCTCCCTGACTGTGCATTATTTCTGAATTGTTTTTGAAAAAGTGTTATTTCCTTATTTACTTTTGCGGAGAGGATATGAAGACATTACTGTGAGTTCTAGTTTCCCAGAACCAGATTTTTATCTCAGATGCACAGTATGTAAATCCTAGCAGTTGTTAGGAAGTTGCTTTTTGAGATAAATGCAATACTTCAGGACCTGAGAATGAAATCTGGTGCTTTTAACGCATGTATTATTTCTACGAGCAGAGCTTAACACGCGTAAATCGGCAATCCAAGAAAGGAACTAGGAGTGGGAAGAAAAACACTTTTTACAAAACCCCTTCACCAGTTCATTTCCTCTGGTGACACCTGTAAAATACCTACACCCTAGGCCTCATTTCTTAAAAAAGAAAAGGAACGTATTTACATTGGTAAAAATCCTAACATCTGAGATGTTTCTTGCTTGACATGTCATTCCAGATTCTGTGCATTTCTTCTGGAGAGATCTGATGCACGGTGATAACTCGGCGATACCTACACAAACTGTAGGCCATTTTCCAGTGATTGAAGCCACTGTTCTGGAAAGGATGGATGCCCAGCTTTCGAAGACACAGTCCCACATATACATCTTCCAGGTGAAGCAGCCTGGTGTGGAGGGAGGTCTTGTAAATGAGTTCAGCCACATCAGCTGAAAAGATATAGCCGGTCCCCGAGCAGAAGGGTGGGTAGTTACTGTCAGGGTACAAGTCCCTAGGCATATACCACTTACTGCGGACGTCTCGGATTGGCCCTCCGTTGATGACATAGCCAGTAAAATACCTTCTTCTTGGCTTGGTGGACGGTTTTAGTAGTTTATAAATAAGGTTGTCCATGTTGACAAAAATGTCGCTGTCTGTTTTCATGACGTACTTGGCTTTTGAACAAAAAGTGGCCACCCACCTCATCCCCATTAAGGTTTTGAGGGTAAGGTTATGGTAGGAATCAATGAAGTCCTCCACGATAATGTCGTGAAAGATCTGGCTTTCTTGCTCCACCATCTGATTGAGAACGGGATCAGCGTTCTTGCCCAGGAGGAAGAGAGTGGCTATCTTGATCCCTTTAAAGTTGTTCTCATCCCCCCAGGTCTCTCGGATCGCCTGCCGGGCATCGAATTCTTTATGGGTGGTGCTGATGAGGATAACGAGGAAAGGAATGTTTTTCTCACACTTGTTGGGCTCATTTATAAGAAATTCAAAAGAATGGGGGTTTATAGGTCGAGTTCTTATGTTGCCAAAGGTGAAGTTTTTCCTGGCAACTGTTAGATGGCTGAATGGCTTAGAGCCAGTGTAGGAAGAAGTAGGGCGAGTGACACTCAAGTACCAGAGAGCGCTGGCCCAGCACACGACTGTCAAAACGTATAAACAGGAGACCTTTGAAGCCATTGTCTTGAGAGCACGTCTATTCCCAATATTGAAGAGTATGCCTTCTCGGCATTAGTTTCTTTTCATTTGGCAAAGGTAGCATATTACTAGTAAATCTTAAAGTTCGACAGAGAAGCGTGAGTACAGGACTGTCCATGGGTCTCAGTGGCCGTCTGGCACCTCTGTATTCACTCTACTTTTCTCCAAATCTGATACAAGGGTCCATGTCTCATAAATCTTCCTCTTAACTCTGCAAAATCAAAGTACAGTTGTCATTCAGATTTACTTAGTCATTTCACATCCTCAAATAAACATAATAAGGGTATAAGGATTACCCATGCTGATTAAAATAAACACAGGCATTCATTTCCATCAGTATTGACAACTCCCTGACACAAGCATTCCACCTTTCTTCCCTTGATAGGAGTTGTTTACAGATATTCATAGCTCCATGGTATCAGCAAATACATTATAAACTATAGATGAACCATGAAGGAAACTGAATATTCGTAATTTTAAAAAAGATTCCCCCTCTTCACAAGAGGCCTTCTTTGCAGTTAAGTATCAATACTTTCTGATGCTAAAGTCTTCTTTCAACCAGGAAAATGTCACCCATGGCCTCATATCTTCCATTTTTCTCAAGTCTAAGTTTTGGTTTGCTTGATTCTGATGAAGTCATCAGTTCTCAACATCTCCTCGTTTTCTCTAGCCCCGTTCTTGAAAATGTGTCGATCACCACTGGAAAATCTTTGCTGAAATTGTCTTCCTTGGCTTTGACTTAGAAGTAATTCCCAACTTTTCTCACTTTTTTCCTTATTTTGGCTCTCACAAATGTTAGTTCCTCATTCTCAGTTTTCTGTAATGCTTCGTATGGAGAATATCCTTACCCCTCATGCATGGAGACCATGGCCCTGCTGTCCTTCAGAGAGTGGGCAGCATTCATTTTGGAGCTGATCTAAATGGTATCGCTTTTTGTGGTTTTCAGCAATTCACCCTTATGTTCCTTTGGTGACATTATACTGTCCTCTTTTAATTCTTTTTACTTAGTTACACTTGCCTGTAAACATGGCAGGAGTATAATAAGGGAGACCATTGAGGTTGGGGGCCACAAATTCAACGGAGATGTGACAGAGCACTTTAACTGATGTTCAAATGAAAAAGTTGTCCTTCAGAACCGTAATCCTTTCTAGAACTTCTGCTGCTATCGTGTCAGTCAAAAATATATGCCAGGTTACGACAACCATTCATGTAAAAAATTATCTCTTCCTTCTTAGATCAAAATGTGCAAAATGTGTCTTGGAGGACAGAGATAGCAGATAATGGATATCAGTTTCACCAAAGTCTGCTTTAAAGAAAACTATGCACTTAAATGTATACACTGTGTTGAAAGAATTTAACTGGGATTACAGATTGAAAATCATGTTTCCAAGCACAATAGTCATAATGAAATGAAAAGACATGATGGGCAACAGCAGAGGTAATACACATCTTCTTGTCTAAGCCAAGCACTGACTGTGAATATATGATCCGTATGAGACCAGCCATAACTCAGCACAGTTATGGTTCTAACTAAATGAATATTAGAATGGCTTCAAGCAGCATGACTCTAGGCATAGTCAGGCCTTCATCCGACCCATATTAAGTACTCTCTAAATATAGGCTCCGGTATCCTTGGTCTTCTGGAGGGAATTTCTGCTCTAAAGATAAAAAGGGTGTGCTGTGCAGCAAGCTCTGAAACTTTAAGCAGTAAGCCAAAGGAAGTGTGAGAAATCAGCAACAGAGAGTTTAGAAAAGGGTTTCTCACCTTGGGATACACAGACATCGACTCCATTTGAATGCCAAAGGGACGTGAGTGAGTCTCAAGATGGTACTAGAAACCAAACTTTCTCCACCATTGTCCTAGCCTAGGATCTGATTCTTATGAGCCTACCTTTATCATCATATAGCCCTTGTCACCTTTCACACTTTCCTACTAAACTGTGAGCCACCCATCACTGAACCGTGAAGGGCTCCCCAAAAGCAGCACCTGGAAGGGGCTTCTACCAAGTTCTCTTCTGGAGCCACTAATCAGGCTACCAATCGGGGGTTAAGGGCGTGCTGCAACGTATTGGAAAAACAGAAACAGAACGCATACGCCTCCTCAAGGAACTCACAGTCTAGGAGGAAAGACGTCAAGCGAATGATTAAAACAGTGGGATAAACATTTTCATCATAAGGCTAATGGAGTACACAGGAGAGGTGGGCTGGTGGACAGGGCATGGGAGAACTAGGGATGGTCCTGCAGACTGTGCAGAGTGCTTCTCCAAAGGGACCATTCTCCTAAATTGCAGTGTGAGTCCCACGCTCCATCCGCTCCCAGAGTCTAACAATGAGGTTGCCTTGGGGACAATGCCATGGAAAGTTCATAGAAGTTATCTAAGCTGAATCTTCAAGGACATCTAGGAATTATCGGGATGAGGGTCGGGCATTCCAGGCAGAGGGACCAGCATATGCAAAGGCATAACATGAGAGAGCCTAGTGTGTGCCAGGGCTGTAGAGTAAGGGAAGAAGACAGGGCGATGGGGTGGTGGCTGTGGAGACAGGTAGGGGGCAGATGGTGATTGGTGCTCAGAAACTATTCTTAGCCGAGGAGCTGGTTACCCATCTTTGCAAACTAAAGGGCGTAAGGGAGGATTTTACCTTCCCCAAATCCTGTCCACTGATTTTCAATAGCAGTTCATTTTTCCATATTAAGGATATCTATCTCCCATAGCTCTGTGCCCCAGAAGAATAAGCAAAAATTTGTTTTATCTGATAACTTTCTGTATGGTTTTCCAGGAGAAGGGACTCCATAAACACAGGCAGCTGGGCAATTTAAAAAGAGCTAAAAGAGGGAGAACTATGAGAGGAATAGGTGAGAGCACGAATCAAGTATATGTATTTACAAACCCTTTTCACAGAAGAATGAGCATTCTTCCCTAGACAGCTAACAAACATGATACTTCTTACCATTGTTACTGTAGGTCTCATTTAAAAATGTGTATAGTGCACCAGGCACTGTGCTATGCGCTGTATTCAACGTCATGGATTTTACAGAGTTTCGTTCCTCACGGTTTTACAAGGGAGATATTTTCTCCATTTTACAGATGAGAGAATGGAAACTTAGAGATAATAAGTAGCTTGTTCAAGATCACACAACAGGTGAGTGACCAGGTAAGTAATCATCCCAAGTTTCCTAAGGCCTGTTAGGACAACAGGCAAAATCTTGCATGAGAAAGCCCAGGGTGGAAGGGATTATCTCAGGCTGCTAGTCTCCCAGGATCCATAGGTTTATTTTCTTAGATGTGTGTCCATTGCTTGAATTTTTTTCTAGTTTTTGGTTTGCTACCCACCGCACTACACCAATTCTGAAGGGATCCTTGGTCATCAAAAAATGATGATTTGCAAAGAGCACATTAAAACCTGAAGATGCTGGGGGTGGGGGAGAGCTTTAGAAATTGAAATGGTTCAGAAACACTGCAATTCCCTTTCTCTGACGTCCTGCAAAACACACACACACACACACACAGTCACACACTGAAAGAATCACTCTCTCTATTGACTTATTTTTCAGACGAGAACAAAAGTAGGCACAGTGTTACATCTTGGTCACCAATAAAAGAGAGGATTTGAAATGGGAACAGGAACCAGGCAGAATCTGAAGAGCGGCCAAGGATAATGTGGACCCGCAGCACGGGGTGCTCAGAAACGTCCTTTTTGCTCACAACCAAACAAACTTCTCAGGTGGCCAAACAAGCACAAAAATAGACCTCTGGACCAGAAACAGTAACATAAGTCAAGACAGGAGAGAGTAGCTTGGTGCATTTAATGCTAATGAGTAATTTCATATATGTTGGATTAAGTAGATGGTAATGGGCCAGATGTCCTTGTTTTACTCCTTGAGTAACTGGCTGTGTGGCTTTCTGTGCCTTAGCAGCCTTGGGTATAAAATAAGGGCAAAAGTAACATCTGCTTTACTTCCAAATACGTTAAAGGTATTAATTGTTTGAGTTTCCGGGGAAAGAGTGTAATACAGATAGATGGTATTAGGATACAAAGAGCAAGTTCTAATGTGGCGAGGGGATTCTGTCAGTCCATCAGTTCATGATTTGGGATCCAGGCACATACATTGATCAATCCTTCTAGATACATAGGCTTGCTGTCAGTTTTTTGGGTTAGTGACTACACGGTACAGATTTTCTTGCTAGAGAACTCTATCTTCTTCCTGGAAAACTCAACGACAAAGGTGCACCGAAAATCTAAGAAAATTCATCAGATGAAAAGTTCTGGGGAAGAAGCTGAGTGTCACACAGCAGAATTCTCCAGAGGGTTCGTTTAGTTTTACAAGATTGAAACAAAAAACCCTGTTTAACAGACACGTTAATGTATCAGTAAAGTAGAAAGCGAAACACAAAACATTTGTTATTCCTTTTAGCAGCCCTACCACAACTGCAGACGCTGATGACACATTAACTTGTCATCCATTAAAGACAAATCCCTCCACACTCTTGCACTGTTGGTGGGAACATAAATTGATACAGCCACTATGGAGAACAGTATGGAGGTTCCTTAAAAAACTGAAAATAGAACTACCATATGACCCAGCAATCCCACTGCTGGGCGTATACCCTGAGAAAACCATAATTCAAAAAGAGTCATGTACCAAAATGTTCATTGCAGCTCTATTTACAATAGCCAGGACATGGAAGCAACCTAAGTGTCCATCATCGGATGAATGGAAAAAGAAGATGTGGCACATATATACAATGGAATATTACTCAGCCATAAAAAGAAACGAAATTGAGTTATTTGTAGTGAGGTGGATGGAGCTAGAGACTGTCATACAGAGTGAAGTAAGTCAGAAAGAGAAAAACAAATACCGTATGCTAACACATATATATAGAATCTAAGAAAAAGAAAAAGGTCATGAAGAACCTAGGGGTAAGATGGGAATAAAGACACAGACCTACTAGAGAATGGACTTGAGGACATGGGGAGGGGGAAGGGTAAGCTGGGACAAAGTGAGAGAGTTGCATGGACATATATACACTACCAAACGTAGGATAGATAGCTAGTGGGAAGCAGCCACATAGCACAGGGAGATCAGCTCGGTGCTTTGTGACCACCTAGAGGGGTGGGATAGGGAGGGTGGGAGAGAGGGAGACACAAGAGGGAAGAGATGTGGGAACATATGTATATGTATAGCTGATTCACTTTGTTATAAAGCAGAAACTAACACACCATTGTAAAGCAATTATACTGCAATAAACATGTTAAAAAAAAAAAAGAAAGCAACATTCAACTAGAATATTTAAAAGATTCCACCCACCCCCTCCACCCGGGGGCCTTACTGTATTGCAGATTACCTCATTCACAGAACACCTTCAGTAACCATGCACCTTCACCTTTCAGAAAGTTAATGGGGCAGAATTTTGAATTTGAGAAGCACATGTTTCTCCTAGAAATCGCATCCTGGATAGTCTTATTCTGAGTAATTTATTTTTTTAAAAAGCCCCTGAATCTGCTAAAGTTCTGCTGTAGAGCCAGAGGTCAGTCCCAAGAGCAAGTGGCTAGTGTCCCTTGGGTGACCTGTGCATAGTCTGGGTGCCAAGTTCATGTCCTTCTCCATCATAGTTCAAGCAGGCACAAGTCAACTCTGATTTCCTAAGCCTCGGTTACCACTGAGTTGGCTTGACAATTATATCAGCTGCCCTACACCCGCGGGCAAGGCTGCAGGGGCCCCAGCAAACGGCCTGTTTCCACTGTGGTGTCTCAAGGAATATAATAGCTTCTTCACTGGTTCATCAGAGATGCACTGAGCACCTGTTGACGCCAGGCACTGTTCTACAAGCTGGTTAAGATGGATGGGGAGCTTACTTTCTAGGAGAGGGAGGCAGAAATTAAACACATGATAAATGAAGGCAAAAATACGTTCACGTAGAGATAGGTGCTGGGATGTAAATAAAGTGAAGCAATGGAATGGAGACTGAACAGAGGTGGAACGGGGAGGGGCAACTTTAGGTAAATTGGTCTCTCTGAGGGGGTGAGGGGGGATCTGAGAATAGAAGGTCTTGCTAGTTCTGGTTCAGTCCTTGAGCCTTTCACTAAGTTTATGTTTCTCAGCTTGGATCTTTGGAATTAATGCTTCCTTAGGAGCATCTTTCTGGTTTTTGACCTCTGCCCCTCCCTCGTTTTTTGGATTTTCTTGGCTTCATGTTTCTCGGCTGTGGCCATTCTGCCCACTCCTGCAAATGCCCTCAGCTTCTAGATAGGTAGGTTATCTACTGTCTCAGTTTGCTACGGCTGCCATGACAAAGTAGCACAGAGCGGAAGCTTAAATGACATAAATGCATTGCTTCACAGTCCTAAAGGCTGGAAGTCTGAACAGATGTTGGCAGGGTTGGCTTCTTCTGAGGACTCTGAGGGAGAAATCTGTCCCATGACTCTCTCCTAGCTTCTGAGGGTTTGCTGGCCATCTCTGGTGCTCCCGGCTTGCAGATACATCACCCAGATCTCTGCCTTCATCTTTCCTTGGCGTTCTCCCTGTATGTGTCTCTGTGTCGAAATTTCCCCTTTTTTATAAGGACACCAGTCATATTAGATTAGGGCTCACTCCAATGACCTCATTTAAAAACGCTGCTTCCAAATAAGGTCACAGAAATTCTGAGGTACTGGGGCTGGGACTTCAGTGTATCTTTTCGGAGAGACATAATTCCACCTGTATCAACTACTTTCCTGGGTAGCAACAAAATGAAACACTTTGCTTGACAAGACTTCACTCCTCCACACATTTTATTTCCTTGATTTAAACAGGTAAATCCTTGGGTTTTGGTAAATTAACTTTGAAAGGATGAACAATTTGTAACTAGCACTCAAAGGAGGATGAGACACAAGTGTGAAACGGGACACAAAGTTTGGTTTGCTTTTACATTAAAAAAAGCTAGTTCAGATTATTTTTTAAGATCATGTGAAGAATATGGGACAGTTTATTTATTTTATTCAAGCAGTCCTTTGTTCCTGCCACTTCTCTTTCCTTTGGGCCCCCCCTTAAAAACACTAATTAGTTGAGAAAGCTATGTCAGGGATGTGGCCAATTTTCCAAAAGGTTGGGGCCAACAGTTCTTGAAATACTGACTTGGTTTCTAGAGAATAAGGACAATTCTCCTGGTCAGCTCTAATTACCAGCATTTCTATTATTCTATTTCTATTAGAGCCAATTTTGAATATTCAGAGACCACATGGCACTAAAGAAATGGTCTTAACATTAAAATCCACATAGTAACTTTAAAACCATGGTGTAGAAACATAAACCAGTTGAAAAAAAGAAGCCCATTTTTAACCAGTTAAAAGAGAGGAATGAAAAGAAGACAGAAATTCAGAAAGAGAGAGAGAGAGAAAGGACTAACTAAATACTAGTGCTTATGAAATGCTCCTGAAATGAATGAGAAGCTGGCTGTACAACACATCATGGTAGTGAGTAGGGTAAAAGAGATCCCTTCTGAAAAACGTTTTGATCTCAGATGGCTTTCCTCAGAGTTGGTCAATCAGTGAAATCAAAGAATCTTCATTCTGTGGGGAAATCCAGGAACTCAGGCTGCAGCAGAACTAATTGATAAACGAGCCCCGAAGGCCAGAGAGTCTACTCAGCTGCACTGATTTAGCAAATGGTTATCCTGATGCCATACTAGCTGCCTTCCTCTCTCTCTTGTAATTATGTTCTAAATAAGCACAGGAGAGGAAGAAATAAAGCACTGGTCCTTGAAGGCAGAATTTCATAAACCATTATATTATACAGCTTGCTAACTTATTATCTCTTCAAATCACAGAGGGCTGGCCTTTCTCTGAAGTAAGGCCTCTGTGGCTATGGAACGCACCATATACCCATGAAGTCGAAATCCCTGAATGCTCGTAGAAGTGAAGTGTTCTGACTCCTTTGCCTCAGAAAGACAAAGAACTAATCTGTTTTTTTTTAAAAAAATTAATTATGAAGTCTTTCAAAGAGACCCCATAATTGAACTTACCCAACAGATCATTTGCAACGAGGAAGCGGCAGAAAGCAAAAGGTAATATTCGTCATGACTTGGCAGTTGAAGTCATTTCCTTCTCAAATCTGGAAGAAATTATTTGAACCTTTCTTTCTTCAGTTCAGTATACCTTGAAATTTCTTGAAAAGGCCTTTATAAATCCCTGCATTCAGAAGAATGGGGCCAGCTTGAAAGAGGAGTGGTTGGGATGAGGATGCCTTTGTATGGGCTTAGGGCTCCTGCTATTCTGAAAGCTACATTCTATTTCACTGCAGAAAAAGAGCACTTCGAATTAGAAGGGAAGATTATAGCTTTCTTCAAATCAATGTGTTGCCCTAGTTCTAGAATTCAGGGAATTTTTAAACATTGCTACAATCCTCTCAGGAAAAAATGAAAATGAGGATATCTCATTATTTTAAATAAATCCTTGGCTTCCTTTCCAGCGATGGATATTGTGTCTTTTTCCCCGGACCGGGGCACGAACGCGTGTCCCCTGCATCGGCAGGCGGACTCTCAACCACTGCGCCACCAGGGAAGCCCGATATTGTGTCTTGACTGCCTTATATGAGGCATGTTTTTAAAGATGGGCAGAGCAATCACTTGTTCAATCATAGGAGCTTGGGAACCTGGTAATGTGGTCGGGGCTTCTCTACTGGGAAAGGAAATGCCAGGATGTTTCATTACAGATTTGGAAGAGCATGGGAGGAAAGACATCCTGCTAATATAAACAGCAGCTGGGAGAATTTTAAAATGATGAGCCATGTGATACCAAAAAGACTTTTCGCTTGGCCCATTATTTGGGGGGAAAACTGATTAAAAATGGCTATTTTTAGAAACCAGAAAGATGTTAGTGTATTACTGTCTGAAATTTACAAAGTCTAAGGAGAGCTATTTCTTAGACAGCTCACCACAGAGAGATAATATTATTTTAGGTCAAATTTCAAAGAACGATGTAAGTACCATTTAGCAACTGATAACATATGGATGAGAATTTGCAATTTTTATTTTCTTTTCTCCCCCTTTTCTAATTTGAACGCCCCTTTATACAATATCACTTAATTGGAATACGTAATAGCCAAAAGTAATTTCACGTAGATGCCCTCAATGGAAATTATTCTGTAGGCAGTCAATCTTATGGCACTGGGAGAACTGGATTCAACTTCCTGATTTTAGTCATTGGTTCTGAACTCAGTGCCTCTCTCTGCCTTGTTTCCTCATCTATCAAATGAGAATGGTAACATCTGGACATACTTTGCAGGGTGAGTGTAAGGATCAAATTTCAAAAATTATTTGAAAGTAATTTGTAAGCTGAACACTGCGACATGAATTAGAAGTATTATCATTGTTAATATAAACACGATAAAGACAAATCCTGAGAGGATCACCTATAAAATGTATCCTGAGCAATGATCTGTCAATGCATCTTGAGTATGTAGTACAAAAGCACTTTTCTTACTTGTCTGTTGCTCCAAAAAGCTTAGTATTTCCAGTTGAATGTTTGCATAAGAAATTTCAAGGTCATTTTATATTGTCTATATTAAAAAGGTCTTGCACTTTGGCCAAAAAAATGGGGGGTTTATGCAAGTTAGAGGAAACGTCATTATGAGTATTATTATGAGCACTGATGTGATGTAGAATTAACTCTTCTCAAATAGGACTTAAGAATATGAAAAATCTACCAGATTTAAATAGCCCTTTGAGTAGCATTTACATAGCCACAATTAACATTCTATGGACACCAAGACAGCCTGAAATGGCTACGCCATGATTCTTTTACAGATGCTTAAGACAAAGCCAATACAAGATTCATGATGTTTTTTCTTCGTAGAATTGTCAAGGTTTTTAATAGAATCTATCAGAAATGTACTATTACGAAGTATCTCACCATGTCAACACTTAACTAAGAGACTTACTAGTTTTCACCATTAGAATTGGCTTTATGAATTGTTCTAGAAATGCACTCGAAGGAATGCCTGGGTGACAATGATGGTTTTGTTTGTCAGAGTAGCTTTTTAACCATGCCCTTTTGTTTCTGAAATCTCTGGTTTTGTACATAATTTTCTTAAATTAGTACCTACTGGTCCATCAGATGGAAATGCTGCTGTTTGTTTCATTCTCATTCTCAGTCAACTGCATTGGTTCTTCCCCAGCCTTGCTCCCCACAAGTTGTTGACCAAACACTTGCTCAGCTTCATCCTCATCAGACACTACTTTGTGCCTGGGATTTGTTTTTTTTTTTTTTTTTGTAGTACGCGGGGCTCTCACTGTTGTGGCCTCTCCTGTTGCGGAGCACAGGCTTTGGGCACGCAGGCTCAGCGGTCATGGCTCACGGGCCCAGGCGCTCCGCGGCATGTGGGATCCTCCTGGACCGCGGCATGAACCCATGTCCCCTGCATCGAGAGGTGGACTCTCAACCACTGCGCCACCAGGGAAGCCCTGTGCCTGGGATTTCTATTTCTACACATTCCCTTCTGTTTACAACTTCCTTTTTGCTAAAGATTCTAATTTCTCCAATGGTTAGACACCCAGCCTGCCAACTTTCATTCTACTGCCGCCTTGAACTCTTCACCACAATCAACCTTACATAGCTCTTGAATCTGTTTGAGGCTACACTGGACTCCTCTAGATTGGATTCCACGGGCAGGGATTACAATATCAATCTCTCCCATGGGCTTTGGGTTCGGTTCTCACTTGTGTGTCATTTCTCCATTTACTCTCCCCACTTCATTAATCCCCCACTGTTGCCTGTAATCTTTCTTCTTACTCCTGTGCCTTTAAATATTGTAGGGTAAGGTCTCATCATCAAAGAGACTGAGACAGTTTGTCTTCCGGACAAAGCCCAGGATTGACAGTAGACAGGAAAAGATTCTAGTTGTAGCTCTGCCATGAAGTCTCTTTGGAAATGTACTGCCATCGCCACGCCACGCTCCCGCCAAATCTCTCTTGGTTTAAAAATTGCATTTATCCTCACTGATCAGAAATTCTGCCACTGGTCCATGTACTCTCAACCCACTCAGTGAAGGTCTCTTCTAGATTCGGTGTTTGCAGCCTCTCTATTCCCACTGGCTCCTCTTTTGTCTTTAGAAGTGCTTATCTGCCCTTGCTTAGAAAAATGACAGGAGTAACAACAAACCCTTCTCCTGACCCTGGCCTCACATTCGATTAGCATGGTATTTTTCTCCTTCATTTCATAGCCGGAGCCTCTAAATGAGTGCTCTTTCCTGCTTCTCTTCATTTCCTCACCTACTTAACTTGCAATTTATCAGCATGCTACGTGATGCCCTCCCTGCTCTCAGCTGCTTTTGATACACTTGGTCCCTCTCTTCTTTCAACTCTTACCCAGGATTCCTTCCTACTCACGTTTCTCTGCTCATCTTTTTCACGGTCCTCTGTGTTCTCGTCTCTTCATCCCTCCTCTGCCTGCTCTTTACACTCTCCACACCAGTACTCGGCCCTCGTTCCAGTCTCATCAGCACGGGGAGCTCATTCTTTTGAGAAAAGGCTTCCGCTGTCAACTTTCCAACAGCGTTCACTGGAAAGATGGAAGAGAGACCAAGAAACTTTACATCTCTTCCCATTTTCAGCACCCTGTTCTCTCTCTCAGACAGGGTATAAATGTCAACTTGTACCAAAGCAGGGAGACATTTGCCTTCCTCCTGCTTTTTGCTTTCTTTTCCCCTTGTAGACAATATATTTCAGAACACGTGTCCGAGTCCAATTTCTTAAACAGGGAAGTCTGCATCACAGACAAACTCAACAGACATATAGGGCAGGTTTTACTAATGACAACAGAAAGTAAAAAATGATTCTGTGCTTTCTGTTCACCTACATATATGAGAGGTTTTACTTTTCATTATATTTGAGATGTCAGGCTGTTTCTGAAACTGTGAAAATGTTGTAAAGTCCTATTCAGAGCGTGTTTTTACTTGGCCCATTAGAGATGACTTTCCATGAAATTCTGAGGCTATTTTTTGTTTAAGGACTGCATTTTAACAGTCATTTTTCAGTAAGTCACAGACAGATAGTACAGGTGACTTTTCTAAGAGATTTCAAGCTATTTGCTTTCCTTTTCCCTGATTATATAATTTGAAAACCCATCAGACAGTTTTAAAGTTTTGCAAAAGTAGAATTTAGGAAAGGTCTTTAAGTATAATTGGAAACAGGTCAGTTGTGAAAGGAAATAGTCTTGGAAAAAAATCTCACTTGCCATTCTACATTATATTTCTTCAGTCAAAACTGTAACCATTTTCATGACTGGGTAGATTATCAAGGCACACCATTATTAAGATTTTTAAAATCATACTTATTTTGAAATAATATTTTAAATAGTAGTTTCTATTTAATCATTGCTTACTATTTGCTAGGACTATATAAAGTGCTTTAACAAATAATATTTGTTCATACAGTTTACATACTTAGAAGACACACCATTGCTTTCCCTGCCTCTACTCACATCTGTGATGTTCTCTATAGTTTACATAAAATCTTGCTAACAATTATAAGAAATAGGCATCCTTGTTCCCATTTTACAGAAGAGGAAACAGACCCAAAGAGATTAAGCAACTTGCTCCACCAGCATCTTATAGCTAGTGAGTGATTAAACCTGGATTTAAACCCAAGTTCTGTTAAACTGTAATGTGTGGGTCCACACAGTATATTCAGCATTTCACTTTTTACATGGTAGTCAGATTTTAAAAGTGTTTCTTATTTCCTTTAATAAACAATTATCCATGGAGTAATGTGAGAAATAGGGAAAACTGACTCACAGCTGCTGCAAATATTACCGTGGCTTTAAGGGTCTTTCTGGCCCTGAGATCCTTAGTTACATAACGTAGATGTGTAGTTATCATTTTTAAATGAGAACTGGAGAAAGGATGAAGGACTCATCCCCATTTACAAGGCTACTCCCTTCACCATATTTAGATATGTAGAAAACCAAACCAATAATGATGCTTGGAGCACATGCAATTCTATGTCAAAAGAAACAGTTGCTCTTAAGGGATATTTTAATTAAGCTCTGAAGGCCAGATGAGCTACTCATCCTTACCATAATGAAGCACTCATTTTTATCTTGTGGAGACTGTAAGACTTGGCATCTGAGGCTCTGTCACTTACTAGCTATGTGTCTGTAATCAAGTAAATTCTCCACTTACAGCAAATTTGGTAGATTAGCTAACTGATTTCCTATTCTAATCCCCCTTTAGCTTTTCTTCCAGGAAATAGGCCAGTTGTAAAAGAAGTTGAAGTCCAGACTAAATTTCCCAGGTCCCTTTACAACTAGGATAAAGGCATATGACCTAATTTCCACCAATCAGAAGCCTCTGGGCAAGACAAAGATGCAGGAGTGAGCAACGGAAGATGGCAGCGGCTTTCTGGTTATTTGGATTGACTGGAGAGCACATGGAGTGACAAAGGTATCTGGTTCTTCTGGAACTGCTGTGATGAAATTTCCAGCCTCCAAATGTGAACATCGTAGGGGTGAATAGAGGCAGTGGAAGCAATGATGCATCCTCTAAAAGAGCTCCAAATAATTGTCAGGCACTGTTTAGGCTGTATTGTTCATGACGCTGCTGTCTGGCTGGTTAGTAACCAAACCTGGGTCTTGCCATCCCAGAGGTTCCATGAACTACCTAATACCCTTTGACAAGTTCCTTTCTCCTTAACCTGGGAGAGTGGATTCTATTGTTTGTAACTAAGAACCCCAAGCCATACACCATTCTACTTCTTTAAGGATAAGATGAGATGGTAATCTAATTTTTAGGCTGGTTGTGAGGTATATGGTAAGCTTTAAAATGGCACATAGGGGCTTCCCTGGTGGTGCAGTGGTTAAGAATCTGCCTGCCAATGCAGGGGACACGGGTTCGAGCCCTGGTCCAGGAAGATCCCACATGCCACGGAGCAACTAAGCCCATGAGCCACAACTACTGAGCCTGCGCTCTAGAGCCCGTGAGCCACAACTACTGAGCCCACGTGCCACAATTACTGAAGCCCATGTGCCCTAGAGCCCGTGCTCTGCAACAAGAGAAGCCACCGCAATGAGAAGCCCGCTCACCTCAACGAAGAGTAGCCCCTGCTCGCCACAACTAGAGAAAGCCCGCGCACAGCAATGAAGACCCAATGCAGCCATAAATAAATAAATAAATAATTGAATAAGATGTTTTAAAAAATAAAATAAAATGGCATAGAAATTTTAATTTTTGTTATTATTAATTGCTGGCCACTTAAGCTTTGCTGGAGAGAACTACCAACCACCACAAAATAAATAAGTTCCTGCTATACTCACCTTGGAAAATGCTGCATAGTATTGCCCATGTGAGATGCAGCCTTTTGAATTAAGGATTATATTTGAAAACTCTATTATTCTCTCTCCGTGCTGTCTAAGAATGTATAGCATATGTCTTTGGACTAGATGTCACTTAGCCCATTTGTTGTGATCTTGCTTAGGGCAAAATACCCTGTATGACAACTGATTATTTCTTTCGGGGAACTGTTGTGCCCCTTTCTCCAAGATGAATTCACTGAAAACCACACAGCCTTCATTTAAAAACAGGACTCCAAAGAGATATGGGAACATATGTATATGTATAACTGATTCACTTTGTTATAAAGCAGAAACTAACACACCATTGTAAAGTAATTATACCCCAATAAAGATGTTAAAAAAAAAAAAAAAAAAAACAGGACTCCAGGGCTTCCCTGGTGGCGCAGTGGTTGAGAATCTGCCTGCCAGTGCGGGGGACACGGGTTCGAGCCCTGGTCTGGGAAGATCCCACATGCTGCGGAGCAACTGGGCCCATGACCCACAACTACTGAGCCTGCGCGTCTGGAGCCTGTGCTCCGCAACAGGAGAGGCTGCGATAGTGAGAGGCCCGCGCACCGCGATGAAGAGTGGCCCCCGCTTGCCGTAACTGGAGAAAGCCCTCGCACAGAAACGCAGACCCAACACAGCCAAAAATAAATAAATAAATAAATTTAAAAAAATAAATAAATAAAAAATAAAAACAGCACTCCAAAAATACACTCTCAAAAATTGCTGAAAATTCATTTGGTTCTTTGTGATGTGTTAATTTTACTTATATAAGTACACATGGCATCATACATGTACCCACTCTTGAGTCTAGAGACATGCTGACAACTTATTCTCTGTTCTTTGTTTTGGTCCTCAAAAGGACCATTATAGTTTTATTTGTACGTATTTACTCATTATATTTGACAATCCCATGATTAAAATTTATAAATGTTACATTAAATATACAAACTGAAATGAAAATCCCCTACTTTAAAGGAGCTTATAGTTATAGTAACTATAATCTAGAAGAAATAAGAAATAATTAGTTATGCCACTATAACTGAAACAGTTTATTATTGATGAGGATGACTGGGTTAAATTCATGGAAGAGAAAACACGACTTAGATTAAAAATTTTTTTAAAATGAAATCTCAATAGGAGAAAAATTGGTTGTTGGGGAGAGACATTCAATGATAAGATGAAAGTACTTGCAAAGAAACAAAGGTGTTAAATTGTTTGATTTATTTGGAGAATTGGGAGCTGTCCAGTATAGCAAATTCTTGGATTCATGACAGAGTGTAGTTAAAATTAAGAATGCAGAGGGAGTCCTTGCTCATGAGTATATTTCTTCTCCACCATACCTTTTATCATTTCTTCATCTTCAATATACTTTCATAACTTTACCATTGATTGTATTTTAGGTTGACTGTTTCTTTATGTCATATGGAAAAACCCCTCAATCCATAGGCTAGTTTCCTCAACTGCTTTTTTTTTTTTTTTGGCGGTACGCGGGCCTCTCACTGTTGTGGCCTCTCCCATTGCGGAGCACAGGCTCCGGACGCACAGGCCCATCAGCCATGGCTCACGGGCCCAGCCGCTCCGTGGCACGTGGGATCCTCCCAGACCGGGGCACAAACCCGTGTCCCCTGCATCAGCAGGCGGACTCTCAACCACTGAGCCACCAGGGAAGCCCCTCCTCAACTACTTTTTAACTGCATCTCTTTGATAAATAACTTCTGTAAGGGCAAAGATTTTATCTGGCTTTATCACTATTTTATTACTCTCATTATTATGTCTATCTTTATCACTATGTTTAAGCCTAATAGCATAGTGCGAGAAATACTGTAGTTAATAAATAAATAATTGCTGAGTAAATGGCTTCTAGATAGCCATAAACAGCAATCCATCATCCAACAGTAGCATCAACAAGAGCCCTTTGCTGAGATATCATAGATAAGTGGGCCATATTCTACAGCAAGTATTTATGTGATGTGCTGGAAAGATACACCAGAAGGTGCTTTTTGTAGTCTGGGTGTATAACTTTTCCTATGCCAGGCCCTTTTCACAATGCTATTCAAGGCAATTTTTTGCCTCTGATTTAATTCCTGAATTTGTGACTTAGTTATAATGATTCTAGATTAAAAATACATTTTCTGGATGAAAGATAAAGTTTCCGTAGGTGACAATAAAACTCACATACACACAGTAACGCAGCATTAATAAGAAGAGAAATTCAGGAAACACAGAATTTGCAGCTTTTCTGGGTGAATATTTTTCAAAGTTTTTCACGAGTTGTCAACTGTCACATCCTTGAATTATTATTTCCTGAATGTCTTTCTGAACCGATTTTTAATAAATTATCTGGCTTGCTGTTGTGGTGGGTCACTTGTGATCACATCCATCTTGTCCAATTACAGCGGTAACACGTGTAAATTGGATCTCTAAGGAGTGATAAAGTGATGCAAATAGTGCTTTTCACCTTGGGTTACCATAGCCACAGTCATTATTTGCACCAGCTTCTGTGCTGTGTTCTATGAAATCCCCTAACAAGATGCTTCACCTCATGTCACATCCAAACTACTGATAAGAATACATTCATTGAAAAGTTTGGAGCTGACATCATTTCACTGCCAAAATTGCCCTTCCAAAAAATTATCTTCAGAGCTATTGTTAGGTTGATTTTAATACGCTTGCAAATTCTTTATTTATAGAGACCATATGTTGCCAGATTCAAGAGGATAATTTGCTTCCTGGGTAATAGGAATGGGGTGAAGAATAACCCTCTAATAACTGGAAAGTTTTCAAGGCATGAAGCACATGCAACAGCAGTCATGGGCTCCATGGTTCCCCGGGCATAGGTCAGTCCCAGAAAACTAGCAGAGAAGTGTTCATGCTTCTGGGTCTCTGGGGAGCTCTAGGGCATGGTTTCTGTGGCAGTTGTCAGAAATCAAGATTATTATTTATTTTCCACTTGGGTCAGAGAGCTAATAAGCAAATAAGTAAATTCCCAATAGGAGTAACATATTCTTCTAAGAGGAAGGAGGAGGTTTTTCAAAGTGCTGTCTTATAGGCAGAGTGATTCCAGCAACCTTATTATTTTGAGTTGTGAGATGCTGAAGGGTGGGAACACTGGGTTAAATGAGAGTCTTCAGATTTACTCACTGCAGGATGGCTCAGAGCCTTTACTATGATCCTTTCCTTTGGGAAACTCAATACACAGATATAACATGGCTCACTGAATTCTGTTATTACCAGGAGCTTCTCGGGAACACAGTCTGGGATGCTGTGGCCTATTGGACAGTTAAGATGCTCCGTAACTTCCCTTTTGGAATTATGAATGACTATCACCACTTTTTTGTTACAGTATCTCTTGTTTCTTAAAAAAAAAGGTCTAAAAAAAGGCAGACTGGTCACAGCCCTTTGGCTACTTCATGGGGTGAACATAATCCTATTAGAGTATCTTTTTTTTTTTTTTTTTTTTGGCGGTACGCGGGCCTCTCACTGTTGTGGCCTCTCCCGTTGCGGAGCACGGGCTCTGGACGCGCAGGCTCAGCGGCCATGGCTCACGGGCCCTGCCGCTCCGTGGCATGTGGGATCTTCCCGGACTGGGGCACGAACCCGTGTCCCCTGCATCGGCAGGCGGACTCTCAACCATTGCGCCACCAGGGAAGCCCGGTGTGGACATTTTAATATGCTTTTTTTCCACTTAGCAAGCAGGATCAACACTTTTGCATGCTATTACCTACTCTCACGCCACTTCATTTTCAATCACTGCCATATTTCACTTATGTAATCATTCTTCCACTGTTGGATGTTTAGTCTTAACAGGCTTCCTGCTCTTCCCAAGTTTACTTTGTTAGCATTCTCAGAGATTTCAGTGATGTGAATATCAGAACAGATGACAGTGTTTTCGGTTCTATAAAGCCTTGTCCTAGAAACTTCACGTCTCAGTTGCTGTATCAGAGAACAAAGGCACTGACAATGACCTGCCACCTGGAGTCCCTGAAATTATACTCATGGTGCTACAGACGGTGATAAGGTCCCAGCCCGACCATCAATCTGCAGCTACAACTTATTCCCAGGCCACTAATACTTCAGAGGGACAATGCAAGCAACTTATGGGTCAAATCCACAGAAGGGCACGAAGTTAACCCTTCTGGCTCTTGGGATGTGGACAGTATGGGATGTGGGGATCTTTAGGATGGCAGCATGAGACAGTTCCCTGTTTTGTTTGAAGTCTTCCAGGCTATTTATCTCAGAGCTTGACCTGGAATGAATGCCCACATCACTTACATCAAAGATAATTCCTTCAGCACCATAGGAACAGTTATGAAAAGGCCGATAACATCATAGCCCAGTAGTCTCTTCAATGAGCCAACTCCAGTAATGAGTGTCAAGTGCTGAGAATTCATATCTGTAGACGGACCACAGAAGTTCTTCCTGGCGTTGACAGGCGTGATGTGAGGGAGGCTGGTGGGCTGGATTTCGCTGGTCTAAATGGAACTCTTACTCCATGCATGTTATTTTAGGATGAGACCTTGATTGCCTCTCATCCTTGTTTCCTTAACTGTGAAGCACCTTGAAGCACCTTGAAGTAGTCTTTCATACAAAGGAGGTCAAATTGGACTAGAAATATCTTGGCTCTCTCTACAAGTCAAATGTTTATGAAAATTTGCAGCTACAAACTTTTAGTATTTAATTCCCAGGATTTTGGATTTTGTCAGTAATTTTGAAAAACATTTGTTAAGGGATTTGTACCAGGAGGCAGTATTGTGAAGTGTTAAAACTATAGACAGTATATTGAGATAACCTGAGTTCAAATTCTGCCATTTACTAGCTGTATCACCGTTCTGCAATCATCTCCTCAGCTGGAATACAGGAAAAGTGTGTCTATTTCAGATTCACGAAAATTAAATGAAATAAATATCAGGAAAGCACTCAATATCCATCTTGCACACAGAGATACTTAATAAATACTATTATGATTAGTTTTAATATTGAAAGAAAATTATAAATATATTTAAATATTTTAATACAATTTATTATCAATAAGGATGCTATTATTAATTGTCTCTACTATGTGTGAGTGCTGTGCTTGTTCCTGGGGGTAAAAAGTTGATTAACATACTTTCCTCTAAGGAGTTGAAGTCTAGAGAGTAGTCACCTGCAGTTTATTTCAATATAGTGCTGTAAGTGATGAAATAAATGGTATACAAGTACGTATGAGATGTGGAGATGCATTGCTCAGTGTAGATGGATATAGGGGAGACTTAGTGGAGCCACATGGCATGGGCAGTGGAATTTTACTTGCAGGGCATCGGCATGAGTTACTGAAATGCTGTGGTTGCTGCTTCCCTCTGGTGCTTTCAACCTGAGCTTAAATCAAAAGAACTGAAGAAACCTCAAGTGTTTTTGTTTTGTTTTGTTTTAACGATTGGCTTTTACTGTCTTACAGAAGGTGTGAGAAAACAAGTCCCTGCTATTCTCTGTACAAAATAACTTTTGAAATATCATATATCTTTATAGAGCCTAGTACAGGGAATACATTTTAATTCATTTGGGGTTTTTTTCAGCTTCTTTAATATGTACACCAAACCACATTCTATTCAAGTGTTTAAAAACCTAGACCAAATCAAGGTAATAGTTTCTGGTGTTTAATTATTTTATTTTATTTATTTTATTTTTGGCTGTGTTGGGTCTTCATTGCTGCGTGTGGGCTCTTCTCTGGTTGCGGCGAGCAGGGGCTACTCTTCGTTGCGGTGCGCGGGCTTTCATTGCGGTGGCTCCTCTTATTGTAGAGCACGGGCTCTAGGTGCGCGGGCTCAGTAGTTGTGGCGCACGGGCTCAGTTGCTCTGCAGCATGTGGGATCCTCCCGGACCAGGGCTCGAACCCGTGTCCCCTGCATTGGCAGGCAGACTCTCAACCACTACGCCACCAGGGAAGCCTGGTTTCTGGTGTTTAATTAAGCAAAAACAAGCCAACCCCCCCCCCCGCCCCCTACAAAAGACAGTTATATTTTAAAGGAAACATTAGGGTAGGGAAAATTACGTAAATACATTAGCCTTTCATCCTTATTTCCTGTGGTTTCCCGTATTCTTCCTTCTCCCTGAGATATTCTCTTGGCAGCAAATACAGAATCTCAAGATCTGTACTACTGTAGACATTTGGATTTCTTGTGTCTTTGTCAGGGGCATTTTACTTTCCTAATTAGGAATGGGGCTTCAGTGGCTACTGGCTAAAAATCAAGCCTGATGTAGCTTCTCACCCACTATTAGGAAAAGGGGAGGCTGGAATGGGCCTTTGGTCCTCATTAGATGCCTGATACATTTTATTTGTACATTTGCAGAAGCGGCTCAGCGAGTGTGGCAGCGCCACTGTGGCCAGATTTGCTAATTGGAGAATGTGAGAGAGTAGCCATATAATCTCAGTGTCTCCGGGGAATTTGCCAAACTGGAAGTTTAATCCCATCATTGTGTTTCTTATCCTAAAGGCAAAGAAAGACACTATCTCCAATTTTTGGTCTCCATTCAGACACCAATGTGGCTTACAACGATCAAATGTCAGATGCGAATGAACTACAAAAGCCGACCTTGTCTTAAGGGTGAAGACCTTGCGCTGATCCATATTGTGTTCTAACACTGGACAGAGGAGATCGCTCTGGAGTAGCTTTTTTGAAAAGCTTTTTTAAAAAGGAGCTTCTGAGTATCACATAAGTATAGAGTTGACCTTTGAACAATTCAAGGGTGAGGGGTGCTGACCCCCGGGCAAAATCCAAATCCACGTACTGCTAGCTCTGCCTCAAAAACAAAGGAACCGATAAACAGTTTGGATAGAATCAGGACTCAAACCCTCGTTCTTGTGATTTCACATATCATGATCTCTAATTGAACACAAACGCTTCCACACATTTAATGTAGAAAATACACTATATTTATTGAAAAATACCCACATGTAAGAGCGGACCTGTGCAGTTCAAACCTGTGTTGCTCAAGGGTCAACTGTATTTATCACGTTGTCATTCTCGGTGAATGAATGACAGAATGTAAGGCAGCAGTGGAGTTTCTTGCATAAAAAGGATTTCAACATTTAGTCGCTTCATTTTACGGGGAGAAAGTCTGTAGAGACATGAACCATCTGTGACATAAGTAAAGAACCGGTGGTATCTAAAGCTAGAACTCGGGTCTCTGATTCTGTTAAGAGCCTTGTTATCTTCTGGAAAAGAGGCCACATGGTGCCTTTCAAGGACGGACAAGCCAGGGTAAGTCAGTCTTTCTTTATCTTCCCACCTTGTGCACTAACAAAGGATGCTCACTGAGATGATCATTGTTCAGACAGGGCTGACTCTCTATAAAGAAAAATCTAGGCTCCATTTGAGTGGTGTCTATTTACTGACTTAAAGCTTAAGTTTTCCACTGTGGGTACCAGTGTTTATATGGAAGACTGTTACACCCACTACATCTTCATTAAACAAAATGGAGTCTCCTTTTAGTCTGAGTAGGTATAATGATCCTATGACCCACAAGAACACCATTGCCCTGAACTCATTCTCTCTCTCTCTCTTTTTTTTTTTAAATAGTTCTTACCTGTGTTAGAGACTGTTTTTGAAATGGCGACCAGCACACCCTATTTTGTCCAGCAAAGTTCTCTTTTTAGTTAATAATCCACTCCACAAGAGTTCAACTCTTCACGGATACAGAAGTTCAACGTTGAGATTGTTTTGTTAAAAATTCTGATTTCATCCTTACAGTCCGAATTTCAATGTTGGAAATAGTCTTAAAAGGTGCTTTAAGACAATCATCTACCTCAGGGATAAATCACATCTTAGATATGAATGTATCTGAGGAGGTACAGGAAAAGTTTCCAGAATCCCTTGGGAATTTGTACTAGAATCTGATCATGTTCACTTAAAGATGTCATATTTCATGTACAGACCAGCTATTCCTATAATTTCAGTGTCTATCTTCCAGTTCTACCCTGAGACTTGGTGGGGGATAGTCAAATCAATTCTCTCTCTCTTTTTTTTTTTTTTTTTGCCGTACGCGGGCCTCTCACTGCTGTGGCCTCTCCCATTGCGGAGCACAGGCTCCGGATGCGCAGGCTCAGCGGCCATGGCTCACGGGTCCAGCTGCTCCGCGGCATGTGGGATCTTCCCGGACCGGGGCACGAACCCGCGTCCCCTGCATCGGCAGGCGGAGTCTCAACCACTGCGCCACCAGGGAAGCCCCAAATCAATTCTCTTTTAGAGTACTTATGTGAGGGTAGATCAGTACCTTCTGGCTCTTCTTTCCCCAGATTAAGACATGCCCTTTTCAATTTGGGGGGAAGCGTTTACACCACACACAGTTGTTCCATGGCTGCCCAGAATTAGTTTTCAATGAGCAAATCAGGAAGTAGCTCTCTTTGGATAGTGTTTTTTTTCTGACTCATTGGCATTGAAACACTTTCAGGATCTTTCTGAATTTAGCTTAAGGAACTGAATTTCCTTGAGAACTTCACTGTATGATGTCCAAGAGTCACTGGTGCTTCTATTTTTGTTTTTGTTAAGTTAATTTCCTAGTCTGGGACTTTTGAGCTCATAACCTCTGCAAGGAGACACAGCCTCTGAGCCGCGGGCTAGGAGGAAGCTGTATTTCAAGGACAAGGAAGCCAGGGAGGGGAAGGGGGAACATGTTTATTTTCACTTTTCACAGACAACAGTGGGAATGAATCTAAACTCTGGCAGGAGACCATTAGGTGCCAAACTGCCACTGTCATTTGCATAATGTGTAATCTAAGGTGTTGATTCATCTCTGATAGACAGGCATGTTCAGAGAGGGGAGGTAAAATTACCCATCACCCCTCTGCCTGCCCTTTAGGAAACCAATCACATTCCTTCTCTCCATCAGTTCCACAGAGGCAGGGACCTTTCTGCTCCATTGAACTTGCTTCTTGTCTCTACTTAGCAAACTGACTGATGGTGCTAGCTCTTCCCCTGCCGCTGCTTCTGATGTGCGGCCCCATGCTGCTGAGGGCCGCTGCTCCCTCCACCCAAAGGAAAGGAACAGGAACCGTCATCAACGTAACTGGTTGTTCGGTGTGCATTTTTTTTTATAATACTGTATTCTGTAAAATTGCATCCCATCCTTAAATGGGACTTACCTTCTGAAAATTGTGGAGAAATGTACATGTTCAGAAAGTGCAGTCCTGTTAAAATTGAACCCTTTGATGTTAACAGAATTGCAGAGTAACTGATTTTAATAGGCTGCTTGTTGAAGGTGGGCATTTGGCATAGAATTTTGGTTTCAGAGACTGGATATATATATTTGCATGCTTGTACAGTGGCAAATGCCTTTGTTTTAACAAATGAGTCCTCTCATTTTAATAAAATTTCTTTCATTAAATATTTATCGAGACTTGTACTTTTAAATATACAGTGGTCAAAAGGGAGGCTTTCACAGCTTTGACTTTCACAACCTTGTCTTGTCTTATTTCCACTGTACAGGAATGATGTTGTTTATGATGGGGACCAAGGGTAGGATATTTCTACATCCCTTCCACCATGAACAACTTCTAAACATTTATACAAACATTTATTATGAACATTTTATAAACATTTTTTCTAATTCTCAAACATTTAAGAGGCATTTCCAATTCCTTTTGGTCGAATCATACAAAATTGCCACGTATGTAGCTTACGAAAGGTTGATCCTCAGCAGTTTCATATGGCCCAACCCAACAGCTGTTTAGGAGAGCCAGGATTCAAACTCAAGTCAGGAAGGATCTAAAGCTAGCCTTTCTTCCACCATGCCATGCTGCTGCTTTATTTATTTATATTCCAGGCTGTTTCAAGAATGTAGCCTAATACATACTCCATATAACATGTGGATGATAAATATTTGTTGACTGGCTTTTAAAAAGTGGATTTAGAGGAAGCACCAAAGGTCTATGTTTTGTAACCATTTAGCAAGTGTTAGGTCTCAGTTTTTAACCACCTTAACGCTGGGTGGTTATCATGGACTACTAGATACTATCTCAAGTCATTAATCCTCTACTCTCTCTATATGGTACAGTTTATCACTAGTGAGGGGCTCTTCATGGAGCGGGTGAAATCCTACATCTCTGATCTCTCTTCCTTTTGTGTTTTCTCCTGCCGGCAAGGCTTAGCAATTTCACAGGTTTTATGAAATGACTGAGAAAGTACTTAGATAAATCCACCTTCAAAATATCCCTCCTCCTTCTTTCTCACTCTATTAACATCTCCTTTCCACAGTTTCATTTCTTCCATCTCCAACACTTTCTCTTTTCTAGAGATAATACTCTAATCTTTCACCCACAGGTATTTAGCTCAAATCCTTATATTGACCACGTGAAGAACAGATCTGCACATCTTAGAAGAACGCAGGTGGCTGTCATAGTGAGTATGTCCAAAAGATGAGCAAATCAATGACTGCACAATTTATAGTGTAATTACATAGTAATTACTCAATTTGCTTGTGAACACTGAATCCTCTCCATGGGTTTTAAACAGATGTCATAGCAGATGACAGTACCTGTTTCAGGTACTGAAAGCAGAAACAGTACCTGTTTCAGGTACTGAAAGAAGAATTTCTATTAACTGAAGCAGTAGTTAGGCTTATTATCTTCAGGGGTGCTGAATTAAATTGGTAATAGAGGGCACTGTTAGGAAGTATGATTCAGACAGGAGAGGGAGAGAAGTTGTCAAACATGGGAAAGTTCCCATGAGTAAGTGTATCAAATATAGTATCAGCATTTCAAAGGATTGATGAATACTTGGCTTTGGGGTTATGTGACAGTTATCGATAGTAGTGACGGAATTTTGGAGAGAACTTCCCAGGGTATAAAATTATTTCTACCTATTTGATGATCACCAGAATCCAGGATGCAGGTACGAGTGTCCTGAGGCTCAGAGGTCACCCAGGTTCTTACAAGGGGTGTGTAATGGAGCCCAAACCAGAGCCCAGGCTACCTGATTTCCAAGCCACGTCTCTTACCATTGCACCACTGCTCCTTCAAGCGAACAGTTCAGTCAATAAATCAGTTGGACTGTGCATGTGTTTTTAACCAAACTGACTGATCTTTTGACTTGTGAGTTTAAAATCAAAGAGATTAAATCGATTGCTTGTGAAAATACAGATTAAGAAACACTTGTTTATTTTTACATCAAACTCCTGGTTTCAGTAGTATCTATTTTCAAACAGCTACAGTTTGAAATCAATTCTTTATACAACATAGGAGACTGCCAGACATGCACCACTCTTTTCTGCCAATTTTATGCACACACAGGAAAATCATCACTGGTAGCATCATCTTCAAATATGTAGGACAACGTACCCATATCGATATTGATGGTTTCAAATTATGGGCAAGTTTGAAATAAAAGGATGTACAAACTCCTTCATTGAATTTGTGGTAGCATTTTGCTGGTGGCTTGGAAAAACTCGCACACGTCCTTGATTTTCCTCCCTGACCAACGCTTTCCTGTTTTTGAAGCATGAATTGATCCCTATTCCATCTCATTCCAGCTTAATGTCTTTCCTCATCCAAATCTGGACAATGGAATGTTTGCCCAACAGCCTGCCCACTGCTGACCCCTGCTCCCTGGTCTGTGAGAAAGGCCTGACCTTAGTGAGACTCGTAATTCAGGAGGCTGCTCAAGGAGGGAGGGCTCCAGAGAATTCACTGTTGCTGAGTCCTTGAAGGCATTTCCCTGGGGCATGACTTCCAGACACCGGTGGTGATTGGCGAGAGTGATAGGGTTGTCTGACAGTAGGGCTCCCACACAAATGTTAGCCCTGGGCTGGGAAAAGCTGCCTTTTCTCTTTCTGCACAGTTTCTCCTTCATGGAAGATCATCAGTGCTCTCTGGAGATTCCTTTCCCTTTTCCTCTCCTCCCCAAAGACTCTGGGGTGCTTGTAGCCCCTTCTCCTGCCTCCTCCATATTTTCACCTGAATGATGGCTGCCTCACCCCCACTGCGCTCTCTCCCTGCCCATCACCTCTCACCCCACTCTCCCCTCTCCTACTGGGGACTTATACCTCTCTTTGGAACACTTCCCCTCCTAGGGCTCCTCTTTCCAACATTTCCTGTCCTATCCTCCCACCTTCCTCCTGAAACCAAGCAGGACCCTGTGGGCCTCCCATTTCTTACTTGTAGGGAATAGACTCCAGCCTCCATGACCTTCCCTGAGTCCCGAAGGGTGGATTGGAAGAGTTGCTAATGAGGGAAGGGAGGGGATGCAGAGACAAGGGAGGAGCAGTCAAGAAACAATAGTGCAGCCTTGGGGCAGGGTTCTGGTTCCTCCTCAAGGGATACACATAACAATACCTTTGAGCTCTTCACAGAACTAAAACCCCCAACAAATGGAAGATGTTAGCATTCTTCATTCCAGCGAAGATCACAGTTTGTTAACCTCGAGAAGCTCATCAGGAGACCACCTAAGGCTGGATTAAAGGAACCAGAGAAGCTGTTCAAGAGACCACCTGAGGCCAGATTACAGGAACCACAGAAACGCATCAGAAGACCACCTGAGGCCAGATGAAAGGACTGCAGGCCCTGCACACACCCTGATCCTTATCAGCAACCCTGCCCTTGAATCATTGCTAGAAAGCTCCTCCTCAAATCCCCCAGGCTGGGACACACAGTTCTTCAGGGCACGAGCCCACTGTGTCCCCCTTTGCCTGGCAAAGCAATAAAGGTATTCTTCTCTATTGTACGTCACCGAAAACCCTGTCTCCGAGATTCAATTCAGCACCAGTGCACAGAGGCCAAGTTTTCAGCATCACTCCTACACGTCTGAGGACTGTTTTCCCAGACTCTCATCATGGCCCATTAACATGCCAAGGCCTGAGTCTCAGCTGAGAGCAGAGGTGGAGATGGGCCAGTGAAGAAGGAAACAAAGGGGGAGGAAAGGCACCCAATGAGACTTGCCGAGAGTGGGGAAAGGGGAGATCAGAGGCCCTGGGAGTCTGGAAATGAAACCAAGTGGGGACCTGGCTTTTCTCTCCTGCTCCAACTTTATATATAACACTTTCTACATATGTTATATTAGAAATCTAATATTAATATAGTACAATATACATAGATTAATATATTAGAAATAATGAATATAATATTAGAAATAATTTCTGCAACATCTCTGACTTTGTGAGTAAAACATAACAGACACTCGGTAAAGGATGGTTATTACCTTATTGCTTTTTAAGACCCAAAGTGACTCCCATAATTGAACTGGGTTCAAATCAGGGAGCAAAATCCAGTTTTGATAGAAGCAGCACTGTATTCTTGGTAAAAGGTTCTCTATGTTATAATACACAGATTGTGGCAGTCACTTGTGAGGGATGTCACAGGAAATTTATAATAATAGTCACCAAGTGCTGGAATTGGAGGCTGATGATTCTGGAGACAGGTGAGTGTAAATGTAAAGACTCGGATTTCAGCCCTAGTCATATATTAGCCTTGGAAACATTGTGGAAACTCCATCAGCCTCTGTTTTCTAATCTGCAAGGTGAAGATTCTATAGAACCAACTGTGCAGGGTTGTTCCTAACTCAAATAGGATCGTATATGCAAAGCTCACGGCACAATGCTTAGCATGTAGAAAGCACGCAATAAAGGCTGTCCATAATTGGGGTTCAATTTATAAAATTAGAGCAGATTCAAGTTTATTCTCGTAAAGACACTGATTTTACTCACTTGCCTTTGGATTTACTTTCCCGCAAGACAAAGAAGGGGTGTGGTTTGGCTCTCCTGTTGGGGGTGCATGACCCATGAGAGATTCATCTCCTGTGTGGACTGTAACAGAAAAGATAGCAGGAACCACTATGGTAACTTTCACATCAACTATGTGACCACTGCCTTTCATATTTCTGGCCATTTCAAATGAAATAGACCATTTTTCTAAAGGGTGGTGTTCATTAATTTATAAGGCAGTTCATCATACACTGGACTTACTTCACTAGGGTCCAAGGGATATCCTGTGCTATTAGGAAGTTATGAGAAGCCATTTATGTGATCTCAGGTAGATTTTATTGGCGAAGGAGGATTTGTTGACCATTTCATATCATAGGGCATTTTACAAATCCTGGAACTACATGGTTTATGCTCATTTATCTGACCAACATCTATAGAGCACCCACTACTTTCTGGCTCTGGGCTGGGTGCCAGGAAACCAAAGGTGCATCGGACATGTCACAAGCTGTGAGTAAGTATGGGGCCCTGCACATAGCTGAATAAGTGTTGAGGTGACCAGGAAATCAGTCCTTCATCATAAATGCAGTAGAGAGCTAAGAGCAAAGCTACTCGAGGAGGGCAGGGGAGAGAGCAACCACTCTGGGCTGTGACACCTTTGCTTCCTGGAGATGCCTTTTCTGTGCTCAAGGATCCGTTTGTGCTGTCTCTCCAGGGCTAAGTGAAATCCACTGAGAATCCCTGCCACAGACAGGGCAACCCCGTGATATGGCCAGCCCTGACCCAACTTCTGCCCTTGGGGACTTCTCTTTCTTTTTAACCTAGGAATTGTATAATGTCCCACTTTCCATTCCAGTCTGCTCAGTGCCTGAGGCTCAGCTTGAGACGGACTTTGGTTACAGTGCATCCAAGGCCATAAACAAACACAGCATCAGAAAAGCCAACTCCTGGGCAGCAGCCCTGCAGTGAAGGGGAAGGGCCAGGTCTGTAGCCAGAGAGAGGGCAGGGTGAGCGCTATTTACAGAACATATGCCTGCCTCCCGGCTCCTCAGCCACCATCTGCGCGTGGCAGGCGTTGCTTGCTTCTTGTCGCGCACTCAGTCTCCCCTGGGTGCCAGTCTAGGCCAATCCAGCCCCCTAGTCTGGGGGGACTGAGGGCACCTGTGGCCAGGAACACAGCGGCTGAGGAGCTCATCAGATTCCCAGCTGACCATGTGCTCAGCCTTTAGGAGCAGAAGCAGTACAGCCTGTTTTGTTCTCTGTGACTAAATGGACCATCTTGCATCCTGCTTCCTGAAAGCATCATCTGTGTCGTTCCGTGTACCTCACTCTCGGGAGCCTCATTTCCTCAGCTGTCCTCAATTGTCAGGTGAATGAGCAAACACCTACTTGCAGGGCTGTCTTGAGCAATAATTGAGATGACCTGTGAGGCACCGGGCACAGGAAAGAGGCACAAATTGTGTTGGTGTCCGAATCTTGACTTCTGTATATTTTGTCAGGTCAGTGTCCTCGGGGCCTGGGGTTGTGCCTCTGAATGTCTAGCATGGTCGTTTTGGTGTGGAGGACACTTAGTAGACGACAGTGTAAAACCATGTGCTTTACTGACCAATATTTCTGTGTGCTACCGGCATCCCTGACTCTCACCCCGTCCCTGAACTTCATCCCTTCTCTGAGCCTCACTTTGTAGCAGACCAGCACCTCCTTCCTTACCCTCACCTCATTCCTGACAGGGCATCTCCTAATCAGTTTCCTTGAGGTTCTTTGCGGGTTTGGGACTCAGAGACCTCCACAGGGGCAGAGAGAAGCAACAGGCCCCTGAGCTAGAATGTAGATACCCCGGTATCTCCTGGGTCTCCTCTTCCTCAGCTCTGGCTCAGCTGCCTGGGGAGCTGTTCTGGAAGAGAACCATCAATGACCGTAGGACACTGGCTCCTGCCCTTCCTGCCAGTTCCTTTTCCCAGGGCTCTGGGGGCCTAAGGGAAAACCTCACTGGTTTTCAGGCATGAGAGGAGCGTGTTGTGAGCCCTGGAGGGCAGACTGGTAGAGTGGGCAGAGCACAAGCCTGGGAGTCAAGGGACGACCCATTCCCAGCTGTGTGACTGAGGCCATGCCACTCAGGGAATGTGACTGAGAGATGTAGGAACCAAAGGCAGGTGGGCCTGCAACTCTGCCCAGCTGACGAACATTCAGAAAAGCCCATCTTGAGGGAAACTGCAGGGCCCCAACCTCTGTCTAAATAAAAAGAAGTGCCTAGGGGCTTGCCCCCCTGGTGGCGCAGTGGTTAAGAATCCGCCTGCCAATGCAGGGGACACGGGTTCGAGCCCTGGTCCGGAAGATCCCACGTGCCGCGGAACAACTAAGCCCGTGCGCCACAACTACTGAGCCTGCACCCTAGAGCCTGTGAGCCACAACTACCGAAGCCCACGTGCCATAACTCCTGAAGCCCGCGTGCCTAGAGCCCGTGCTTCGCAGCAAGAGAAGCCACTGCAGTGAGTAGCCCCCACTCACCACAACTGGAGAAAGTCCGTGCCCAGCAACCAAGACCCAACACAGCCAAAAATAAATAAATAAATAAATAAATAAATAAATGGGGGGGGGGAAAGAGAGAGAGAAGTGCCTAAATTAAGCCTTAGCTTGCAGGACTGAAACAGAAGGAATCACAGGCAAAAGGTAGGAAATGAGCTCTGAATTAGTCACGGCACAAGATCTTTATCAGTATTTCATTTAGAAAGAAAAATAAAACAACGTGCTCCCTCGCAGTGGATACTGAATTACAAGCAGGGTAATACATCGAACACCTCAGCACCGTCTAAAGAGATTAGAGAGTGGATCCAAGTGCTATTGCACAGACCCTCTGCCCAAGCCTGGGACTAAGACGGAGGGGCAAATGCACAGTCACCATTTCTCCAGTTGCTACAGGGGCTGGGGTCAAGGGGGCTCTGCTTCCTGAACAACCGCCCTGGGTAGGGCAGAGAAAAGGGGTGATTGCCGTTCAGAAGTGGAAATGAAAAGCGTGTCCTAAGGGAACAAGTATTTACATTGTACTCTGAATATGATAATGTGGAATTAGCAACACGCTTGTCTTCTACTGGTAGCCTCTCTCTGGAAAACTACTTTGGTCCATAGTAGGGAAAAAATAAAACACAAACCTTAAAATTAATACTTATTTAAAGCAAGGAGGTAAAGGATTTGGGAAAATATTTCAAGGGTCCCCAGGCATGAACGGGCACAGGCCTGGAGGAGAGTGAACACCAGGGGAAATTCCAGGTGTGGGTAACAAGAAGGGTTCTGCCGTCCTCTGACTTTCTCTTAACACCCTCCTTGTTCCTTCCCTCCCCTTTCCTTCCCATCTGTCTTCTTCTGTCTCCCCAGCTACTTCCTAGCTTCCAAGAGCCTCCTCAGTCCTGCCTCAGTTGAACAAAGACAATGTTCCATTAGAACCTGAGTAGTTTATCCAAGAAGGAATCCACCTCAAGCTATTGAGGCTGATAATGACACAGCTTTAGGTAACATCTGTATTTTAACACGGAGTCCTTTAGGGCCTTATCAGGAAAGAGTGAAGGAGGGGCTTATTCCACAAGTTCACAAGCCATTCACGTGGCAGGTATCTTCACATGGAGAAAAAAGGATGGGCAAGTTCCAGAATTCTCTGAAGCACTGAAGTGGGACAGCCATCTCCTCCTTCTATAGATCAGGCCCTCATCTGAGATGAGGTCAGGGTTTCTGCTGCATTTGCCTTCCTTACACTGTTGTCTGCTTGTGATGCTTCCTGTCACTTCATGGGAAAAAGACCACGTCTGCCTTAAAAATAAGAGCAAATGCTTATTGAGCACTTACTATGTTCAGTCAGTTTTCTAAGCCCTTTATGTTTTTTAACTGATTCAGTTTTTACAACCATCAGAGGTGGGTAATTCTGTGCCCATTTTAAAGATAAGTCATGGAGTCCTTGAATAACTTGCCTAAGGCCATAGGGTAAGTAAAAAGCAAAGTTAGGATTTAAACCCAGCTGTCTGGCCCCTGGGCTCAGACTGTAAGCCATGATGTAGACTGTGTTCCTAGCAACTACTACAGAGCCTGAGAAACAATCACTATGTCTGCTTTTCTTGTATATCTCTGTGATGATTAATTTTATGGGTCAACGTGGCTGGACCATGGTGCCCAGATATTTGGTGAAACGTTATTCTGGATGTTCCTGTGAGGGTGTTTTGGATGTGACTTACATTTAAATCAGTGGACTTTGAGTAAAGCAGACTGTTGCCCATAGTGTGCACGTGTGTGTGTGTGTGTGTGTGTGTGTATGGAGGGGTGGGGCTCATTCAATTAGATGAAGTCCTGAATAGGACAAAAGGCTGATCTTCCTCGAGCCAGAGGGAATTCTCCAGCAGACTTGCTTTTGGACTTGATCTACAATGTTGACTGATCCTTGTTTTTCAGCAGACTGTCTTCAGACTCAAACTGCAAATCTTTCCTGAGTCTCCATCCTGCTGGCTTCCCCTATCAGATTTTGGACTTACAAAGCTTCCACAATCACTTAAGCCAATTCCTTATACCACTCTTCTAATACACACACATCCTATTGTTCTGTTTGTCTTGAGAACCCTGCTTAATATAGCCTCCTTTGCTAACAGGTTCCTCCAGCCTGGGTCCTAGGCCCTCTTTTCTTCTCAGTTTAAGTTTTGCCCATTTTCTAAGCAAATTTCTCCTGCTCTTGGCCTCAGTTGTTATCTATATGCCAATAATTCTTAAATTCACACTCTAGCTCAGACGTGTCTAAGGAGCTCCAGACCCATACATCCAACTGTGTACTTGGTGTGTATTCTTGGATATCTGAGGGGCACCTGAAGGCAGCATGAACAAAGGTAAGTTCATGATCTTTCACCCCTGATCCTCTTTTAGGGTTCTCTATCTCTGTGAAATGTGCCCGTATCTATCTGAAAGACCAGGAGCCATTCTTAACAGTTCTCTCCCCCTCAGTTCTGTACTTAATCCATCATCATGTCCTGTCAATGTCGCTTCAGAAATTTTTCATACCTTATAACCTCTCTCCATCTCCACTGTCACTGCCATGTCCAACCTATGGGCATTCCTTATCTTGACTCCAATGGTAACTTACCAAGTGGTCTACCTCTGCATTCCAGCCACAATGATCTTTCTAAAAAATAAAGATGATCTTATCATTCTTGGCCACTACCCGTTTGAAACCATTCAATGACCTTCTCTTGTGCTAGGAAGAAGGCCAAGTTCTTAGCGTGGCTACATGGTGGTTCCCAAGGCTCTGCATGGTCTCATCCTGCAGCACTTTCCTCCTTGCTCTCCGTACTCCGTTACTCTTACTTTTTTCAGTTCCTCAAAAATGCTTCATCACCGGTCCTTTGCACATACTGTTTTTATTTTTTAAAATGTGGAACATTATTCCCAACCTCTCAACTCTCGTATCAGGAATCACTTCTAAAGGGAAATTGTATTCCACACACCCTCTCTGTCTGGTCAGAATTTTTGGTTACACAATCTTATAGTATTAATCTAAATTCATAGGAATAATAGCAGCTAGGATTTATTGAATGCTTATCAAGTTCAAGTGTGAAGCACAGTGCTAAAAATTTTACAGTCATTATATTTAAATAATTGTCTAATTAAAACTACAACACAATCTGAGAAGTAGATAATATTATTATTCTCTCTTATAGACGAGGAACCTGAAAACCTGGGTGGGAAGCTGAGTCCAACTTCAGTAGTGTGATGACTTGCTGGCTATGTGGACTGTGTATTTGGAGTGAGCTGGGGGCAAGCCTGTGATTGATCAGAACTGTTAGAGGACTGCCTGGCATATAGAATGTGTTGAATAACCTACTTGTTGATGGAAAGAATGATGAATGTTTGAATGAGTAATGAACTAGGACACATTTTAATATAGGAACTACCTGGGTATCCCTTTCATTCTCTACCCTAAATTGGTCACCTATGAGATTATTTTCAAAATTCTAGACAGCTTCTTGTAAATGAGAAAATGGCATTCCCGATACTAGAGATGTTTTAGAGACCCCTCCACTCTTCATTTTGATGACCATCTGCTCCATTTCCAAATAAGGCATCTATTTAGTTTAACTTTGCTCACAGCGAAGGGTGATTTTTTTCGTTGTTGTTGTTCCAGTCCTTTTGAGGCTTCTGAAATAGAGGGAGTCACACACACACAGACACACGCTTACAAACATGCACACACGGTGGTAGGTATGTCCACACTAGCTGATGTAACAAATAAACCCTAAATTTCCAAGCTTAACACTATAGGTGGTTATTTCTTGTTCAGCCTAATGAGGCTGTTCCTGTTTGGTCAGAAAGCTTTCCACCTGGTGACCCAGGAGCCCCAGCTCCCTCCATCTCTGAGGGCATCAGTCTTCTCTCATGCAGATGTCAACAGGGGACAGCAAGCATGGAGCAACCTACCTCCTAAAAATCCTGGCCCCAAAAGGAAACATGTCACTTCCACTTGTATTCCATTACTAGAAATTCATCCTCTGATCACACCCAACTCATAAGGTAGGCAAGGACATGCTGTCTAGTTATATGCCCAGGAAGAAATCTGAGTAAGTCACCAGCCATGTCTGCCCTACTTCCCATCCCTATAATACAAAGCAGCTAGATGCTATAAGATTAGTGCCCTGTGGTATGGAAGATGGAGCTTAATTTTAATGGTGGACATCTGGAAAGGCCTGCAGAGGAGGGGATTTTGAGTAGATCTTGAAGGATAGTTAAGTTTTTAATAGAAAGAGATCCTAGGCATAACTAACACTGGTACCAAAAATGATGAGGTCTGAAGCCAGGAGGGAGTAAGGCTGTGAGAAAAAATCTGAGAGCCAAGTAGAAATTATTTCAATAATCTTTTTTTTCTTGGTTTTCCTGAACTCCTCCATAACTAATTAAATAACAAACAGAATTACCCCCTCCATCATGAGTATCTTAGTCCGTAATGTGAAGACATGAAATAATTAGAGGGTGTGCTGTGTAAGAATTTTAATGTCACAGAAAACGTCTATTTTTAAGACGGTGCTAATTATACAGGATGAGGCCGAACAAAGGGAAGATGTGCAATTAGTGGAGCACAGCTTATTACAACCAGCTCTGTTTAAAAGCTCTTCTGAACCTAGATATGTAATAAATGTAATAAATCAGGAGTCATCTAGTGTTTACCTTTTAGAGGACAACTCTGGAGATTACAGAAATGCAGGACATGGCCATTTTACATTTAATTATGGCGATGGTAAAGGTAGACTTTTACACTCTAGACTTTTTCCTCTCTAGCGGTCGAGAGGAAAGAGAAGGGTCTTGAGAGGGAGAAGACCTCTGTTCCTTCTTTGGTCTGCCAGTCATTGGCTGGGTGGTCATAACCTTTCTGGGCTACTGCCTCCATGGTATGGGGGTAATAATACAAATGAAAGCACTTAGCACTGAGCCTGAACTACATTAAGGACCCTGTTTTTATTCTAGAGCCACTTCCCTTCCCTTCTTCAACTTTTTCTTAGGCAGGATTTCATTCACCTCAATAAAAATCCTTAAGACTTTAAACACTGTACAAGAATGACTGTAATATCAGATGGATGTACTTCCTCTAAGTCCACCAAACTTCAGTAAAGGCAGTTATAGATAGATATAGATAGATATATCTATCTATAGATACAGACAGATATAGATAGATATAGATAGATAGATAGATATATCTATCTGAGCAGTGTCAGGGATAAAGAAATACCTAAGTTGTCAAATCCCAGGAGGGTTGACTCAGCTCTTTTTTGCTTCCAAAGAAGATAAACTGCATCTCATGCAATTTGTTTTTCGCTAAGGGGTTCTCATTTTGGTTTCAAAAAAGATCTTCAGTGCAAAAGACAATCTCTCTTACATATACATTAAATGGGCTGTGACGAGTCCTGTGAAAATGTGGGTTTTTCCCTAGATTCTGTTGCTGGAATATTAGAAATTGATATGAAAGGCTGAGAGCTTAAAAATTGCACAATATTACATATTATTCAAATGCAAAATGCTGGGGGCTTCTCATCCCAAGTCTCAGCTCCGCTGTGAATGGCCTATATAAACAAGTGCACCTCAGTGTTGACTGAAAGGATAGAGGCCCTCACCTTCTGAGACAGCATTAGGATTGCATTATCATATCAATAACCCACATGCAAGTTCTTGATAAAAATGGTCATAATCCAGAGGCGAGAGATAAAACATGAGAGTTTGATTTGTGTAAACAATCAAAGGCATTTAGAGTCAAGCTACTTAATCTATCTGAAAGCATTGCCAGGAATATAAATATGAGAATAGCCTCAGAGCCAGAACAGGCAAGAGTTGAGCGAGTAGAAGGAACTCTAAAGATTATTCACTACTTTTTCCTGATTTACTATAATCCAGCCATATTGTAGGTTGGTTGAAGGCACTCTGTTCTTGGAACTCACACAAGTTCCAGGTTAACGGAGCAACCACGTCTTGGACCACAACACTTGTCAGATTGCCACAAGGAAGAGCAACAACACTTAGATGCTCCAGTGTGGATGTGACACATATCATTTCTAGACACAACTGATGAGCCAGGTCAGATCCTATACCCCATGGAACCCCACGGAGACCAAGGCAATGCAATCCTATCACATACCAGGAAAGGGAAGGGAATGGAACCCTTGACACTCACACCTCCCATAATCACCCTTTAGGAAGCAAGTTCTAGCTCTCCACTGCCTTAGCATCCCTTTTGTTTTCCATAGTGCTTATCCCAATTCTTAATTATATTATTTACTTATTTTCTGTTTTGGTTTTAGTTGTTTTCCTCCATTGAGCTATAAGATCTCTAAGAGGAAGGACCATGTCAGCAGGCTAATTCCATGAAACAGCTCTCAAAAATGGTTAATCAACCTAATATATTTAAATACTGAATCTCTTTGTCTTGAATTTGGAGAATCCTTATGGTGATAATGTCATGTCTCTGCCGAGGCCCTTTTTGGCTGGGTGCTGACGCCTCTCCCTCGCTCCTTATCAGGGGATCCTCTCTCCACACCATGGGGAGGGGGGGCAAGGCAAAGATGAACTGGGTATTCCTTCCAATGCTGTTAGCAATTGGGAAACTCTCAACTAAAGCCTCACAGGAATCTCCAAATGTGGCGAAAACCAACATAACCAATGCACAGTGCTGTAAACTTTGTAAATATTGAAAAGAAGAGAGGTCTCTGGTGAATGGGCATTTTGTTGAATTTACTTTTGACAAATTACCTTGCAGGGAATTAGCTCAGAGCTACCTCCTTGCCCTCCACTCACAGTTGTGCTTTATTGTCAAACTGAACCTGGTATTTATTTATTTATTGAAAATGACTCTACTATCCAATGAACCTGGTATTTAGAAGGCACTTAACTGTCCACTTCATGGGCCAGGAAACTGTAGTTTAGAGGGATTAAGTTATTGGCCCAAATCACAGAGGTGATGGTGGGAAAGATAAAAGTATGGTTCAAGTTACCTCTTGTCAGTGTGGTGCTTCACTTCCCGAGCCACACTCCAGGAAGGCTGCGATCATTTTTATAAACTTAGTGTATCATTTAGAGCAAAAAGTTGGTGTATAGAGGAATATTCTGAGTGTTTGTCTTTGCCTTTTATCATTTTAAATAAAAACGTTTTAATGAGTGTTATTTTAGACACTTTTTATAACTATACCATCATTTCCTATATGACATACTACTATTTTCAAGCAAAATGAGAAATAATTGAAGTACAATTGCCTGTGGGACAAGGTTATTTCAGCAAAGAAAATTCAAGAATCCATTAGCTATGACCTTGGAGAAATGGGTTTTTAAATAGGCATTGTCTCAGGCCACCTAAGGCATACTTTAGTTCCTTACTATTTCATTTTAAAAGAGGCTATCATTAAAATCAGTCAAAGGTTTCATGGACACTTGTGAATATGAATTTTTTAAAAAAGACACCTCTTTTAGCTATCAGTTTTTTCCTCCTGTATCATTCAGGAACAATGCATTTATGGTAAGGTTATTTTATGAATCATAGTAGCTAAATATTAATAAAAGAAAAATAAATTTTTTTCTCTACTCATGAGTTCTTAGATGTTGATGTCTGATTTTACAGAATTGCTATTATTTTTCCACAGTGATGGTGTGGTGGCCTACCTAACTGAGCAGTGCGTCCTTCTCCCACCTGTTGGACCAACCTTGCTTGTTCTTCTTCTTACTCCAGGTGCAGGGCACAGAGCATAGTCTCAGCCTGTCTGGTGAGGAGATCTGCAGTGTCTCATGCCAGGAGAAGCTGCTGCTTAGCAAACTGCAGGCTCCTAGGTGGATAAGAAGAAGAAAGAACACTTTAGAAACAATGGAAATTAATCAGACTCTGAGAAATGTAGGCAGAAATGCTGTCATTTAGAAAGAAAACTTTGCATTTAGGCTATAAGCACAATATACAGAATGGCAAGTAAGTAAGCATTGAACAGACATTGATCAAATAAAAAAGTAATAAATGAATGAACAAATAAACATCAGAGCTGGTCCTAGGATTGCAAACCTATATTCCTACAAGACTAGGCAAGTAGGGTAAGAGAGGAAGCAGACTGGGTGTGAGACAGCAGGGAGTGGTAGAGCCATGCTCAACTGGTGAGCACATGTCCCATCTGAAGCGGGCAGCCACAGCTCACGTCTGCCCCACAGACGTGAGCTTCCAATGATGCCATAAGGAAAAACAGGCTCAAAAATGCCATGACTTCAGGTTCTCAAGGGAAGACAGAAACACAGATTTTTAGGTGAAACCTTTTGAATTTATATTATAGAATTCAATTAAACAAAACAAAACTTTGTGCAGGTCAAACAGCTAAAGCCAAAGCCCACCTGAGGGTTAGGTTTAGCTCCTGAGTAGCCATGAGATCTAAGATGTAGGGCAACATCTTTAATTTCCAAGGATGAAGAAGGATCCAGAGGACTGAAGCCGTGGTGCAAAGACACTCAGCTAATTAGTGGCAGAGCTGGGCTTTCTAGACATGAGCCTCATCCCTTTCCTTTACGACTCGTGACCACTCTAAGACCGGCTGCATCTGATCAGACCTGTCTGCATAACAGACTAGAAGCCAATCAGAAGCTGTTTCCAGCTGATCTGACCCTTGGGTCCCAAGCTGTATTTATATAACCCTTCATAATGAGGGGTATAATTCTCTCTTCTCACTATTCATATTATGGAGGGATTTCTGGGTAAAGCCAAGTGACTAAAATATGGCCCTCAGCATGGCCAGATGTGAAAAGTGGGAGTGAGGGATATGGGCAGAGGCATGAGTGGGTCGCACTGGATCCACCTGCTGGTTCTAGCGTCTGCTAAAAGTCTGCTCTGTTTATATGACAGGTGGTATTGTGTGATGGTTAAGTGAATGGGATGGGTTTAAATACTGACTCAGCTGCTTGCTGTGACGTAAGCTAAGTTTCATGTGCAAAACGGTGACAACAACAGTACCTGAATCACAGAATTGCACTGAGGTTGAAATGAATCAGTGCATAGAAAGTGCTTAGAATGGTACTTAAAAGGTAGGCACTCAGTAAGTGTTCGCTACAATTTGTAACAAATGCCAACATTTATTGAATGCCTACTGTATGCTAATTTTCTTGCATTTATTATCTATAATCATAGTCAAAACCCACTTTGTTTTATGTTATTACCTTCACTTTAATAATAAGAAAACCATGACCTTGGGAGAGCCAGCTTCTTGTTTAATGTCACTCTGGTATGAGCGGAGCCAAGTGTTTGAACACAGGCCTAATTAGCTTAGCTATTTTCTTAACCCACTTCACTAGCGCTTTCTCAGTGTTCCATTGAAGATACTATTCAGATCTTTAAAGGGAGAGATAATCAACTCTGCTCAAACACCAAATACTTATTAAGTCAAATACGAAAGCAAAGGAGCCTCAAAGCAAACAATCAAAACACTGCAATGCTAGGTATACTTCTGCCTTATGTAAAAATATATTGTTCTAGAATAGGAGGGTGCCGCATGACCATGAATAAGACAAGAGAGCACGTGGTCCATTTTTAGACTGCATCCACCCTCCTTCTTACCCTTTAAAATACTATGGCTCTTAACAGATTATTTGCTTAATGTTGATAAATCAATTTCCATGGAGGTAGCTTTTAGGAAACATGTATTGAATGTCAACACAGGGAAAATAAGACCTGGAAGGTTTCATTCTAGCATATATTTTTTTAAAGTCCTTGCTTTTATAGAATTGTCTATACAAAGAAAGAGTAGAATAAGACATAAACATTTATTAAAGTGTATGAAGCATCTTATATAAAATATTATTGAGTGAAGAAAAGGAAGGAAGCAAGGAATAGAGGAAATGAGCAGTTACGGGCTGCTAACGTGAGCCGGATCCTATACCAGGTACTGTTATTTACATATTAGTATTTACCGAATGAAAAATAATCAAAGTAGGGCCAAAATACAAATGGAAAATGTCTATACAGCTAACTCAGTTTTTCAGGGGCAGATATTTCAGTTTAAACCTTAAATCTTATTTAGGTATAACTCCTTACCTTTACCACTCATTCTGTTTAACTTTTTTAACACAAAATATTTTAAAAGTAATTTTAGCCAAACCAGGGCAGGGAAGGAAGGTGTCTTTTCAATCAAAATCAGTTCTGGGAAAATATAAACTAGGAAACATAGATGCAATTCTTCTCTGCTTTCAGATAAACTTAACATTATCCTAAGAGTTAATGATAGCTATTCTCAGCAATAATATAGAAAATAGGAACGTACTGTACCAGACCAGATGGAAAACATAAGCCACTTTCTTTAGTCTGATTTCTAAAGCACAGTTTCAGTATTTAAACTAGAGTCATCACAGCTTTCCAGAATATAAAATGCATCCACATCCAAATGTTGGTTTTAGAATATGAAGCAATATTTCAAAGTCAAATAGAAATGAATTTGTTCATTATCTACTCTTTTGGGTAACTGCCATTATTGCTATTTCTCCTTGGGCAGATAACTGAAAATTGACTATATAAATTGTTGTGTTTTTCTGGGAAAAGAGCCTAGATTCAAAATTTGTCACCCACATTTTAATCTAAGTTATAATTTTACCAGGCCTAAAAATTATAGTGGCTCTAGTACATTTTCCTATTACACCTCATAAATATCTTTTCTTCTTTTTTGATTCATGTGGCAAAAAGAAATCTTGCTAGTGCCATTTATTCCGAGGAGTCCATTCATTTCGTTTTGCCTCCACACAAGAGTTAGCTATGAAGTACTTTAGTAACAGAATAGGACGAATAAGATAGTAAAATATTTGGACATGAGATGTAGTTTCTCCAGTTTTGCTACAGTCCTCTTAATGGCAACAAAGGAATTTGCAGTGTGAATCTCTGTCAGCACCTGGCTACATTTTGTCCTGGTGTGTGTATGGTCTGTCTGCAGTCAAAGACTTGAATAAAGACCTACAGAGCAAAACAGAAAGCACCATTTATTAGCTTATCAATATAAGTTCTGTGATTCATTAGGAAGCCAGGAGAGGTAATAGCTTTGTTGATGAATTTAGAAGGGAGAACAGAGGGTTTTCATTCTCTAAGTTTCAATGAAAATGAGCTTAATTTTCCATTTCTCTTGTCATAGGTGGAGTCCCTGGGAAACAGACTTTGAGACCCTGAGACACACAGGCAGAAAGCTGATCGGAGCATGTTCTCAGGAGCAACACCTGTTTTGGGATGAGAGGAGAAGAGGGAAGGGGAGGGAGAGATTGAACTGTGATGCAGTCACAGCAGAGGCCTGAGCCCAGCTCACAGGGGGCTCTGGAGTTGGGTGGGCCTGCATGGGGCCACTGTGTGCTGGAGCTGCCCTCCTGGGCTTGGGCAGAGCTGGCTTTGCACATCTCTTCCCAACTGCGTGGTCAGTGGCATTATGTTGATACTTTGAAATTGGAGGCATGTGTGTGATCTATTTACAACACAGTAACTGGCTAGCGCTAGAAATCAGAGCTTCTGTCACTACCCACTCCCAAGTCCTCAACCTCTGGACAGCTTGTTGGATAGCAAACCGCCACTTAAGAAAGACTGATTTGCACATCTCTGTGCCCAAATCCATGTGATAAGTTCTTAACTGCACACAGTGCTACTCAGAGGGAATGATATACTATACTCCTAGGTCTTGGATGGCTGTAACTTCTCAAGGCTAGGTTTCTTCTGTTTTACACAGAATATTATTCTAATCCTAGGATTTCTAGCCCTGCTGTGTTGTCAGTCATCTTTATTGTTGCCTTTTTGAAAGAGGCAACCAGCTCCCATGGAAACGGAACCATCCCCATGAGACAGAACGCAGTGATACAACTGCCAATGTCCAAATGACAAAGTTATCAAAGGAGTAAGCTCTGACAGTGATCAAAGAACATCCTGGGTATAATACTTAGAGTATTATAATCAACTGAAATGATTTTATTTAAAAGTACTGCCATTTTCTTTACTTGTAAATATGGTCTGTCCTAACAGTAGAGTGATAATCACTACAGCATGTCTTTGTTTAATGAAATCATAAAATATTTCTAGAGCCAATTTAGCATGTACACCATAAGGTGGGAGAAGATTTTAAAAACATTAACCAAGCCACACAAAGTCTTTGGGTTAAAAAGCATTCCAGTTTTCTAAAAACTAAATTCCAAAGAAGATGAACTAAGCCAATTTCTGTTCGTAAATACCAATATTTTTCGGAAACTCAGAGAGTTAGTTAATGAGAGAATTCACCATTAGCTGGGGTGGCAGAAAAATTCAGAGGAAACATTCTGAACAAAGCTACACATCTATCAAAGTTATTTCTTCTGGGCTTCCCTGGTGGCGCAGTGGTTGAGAGTCCACCTGCCGAAGCAGGGGATGCGGGTTCGTGCCCCGGTCTGGGAAGATCCCACATGCCGCGGAGCGGCTGGGCCCGTGAGCCATGGCCGCTGAGCCTGCGCGTCCGGAGCCTGTGCTCCACAACGGGAGAGGCCACAACAGTGAGATGCCCCCGTACCACAATAAAAAAAAAAAAAAAAAAAAGTTATTTCTTCTTTTGAGTCCTTTACTCCACAGAAAAAGACCATAAGGGGAGATTCAAAATTTGACAGAGACAGATTATACAGAAACTTTTCTCAGCTTTGCCCCTTACATCCTACATCCACGTTAACTTTTGGCAATCTAGCAACTGCAAAAACACCACTTAGGCATCCAATTCTGGAAAAAAAACCAGCAGCCATCAAAAGGAGTGGAACTTGTCATGATTTTAGCATATGAGGCTAGAATTAGGAAACTCAGTAAGAAAAGTGTGGATGATTCTGCAATTCAATGATTAAAAAGTAATTCAGTATTGACTATCTCTATTCTATCATCTACCGCATTTCTGTAACAGGCGTCAAAGCAGATGGGAAGTGAGGTTTCCAACAAATGGCCTTTCATGGCCTAAAATCATTGGGCGCAAACTCTGTCTTACATATCACAACATAGCACAGGGCGTGGCACAAGGTAGGAGCCTAGTCTCTCTCAAACCTCACTCTTAGGTGAACTGATGAAAGATAGCTTGGGCCACATTTTGATTCTCTAATCAGCTACTTAATTCCTCTCCTATAATATCTATTATTTCACCCAACAAAACTATGTTGAATGTCTTCTATATTGTAGTATTCTAGGAGAAGCTGAAAATATAAAGGAACTCATATAATTCTTGAGACAGACAAAATTCAGCCAATATAGTAATGTAGATATATATTTTTAACATCTTTATTGGAGTATAATTGTTTTACAATGGTGTGTTAGTTTCTGCTGTATAACAGAGTGAATCAGCTATACATATACATACATCCCGATATCTCCTCCCTCTTGCGTCTCCCTCCCACCCTCCCTATCCCACCCCTCTAGGTGGACACAAAGGACCGAGCTGATCTCCCCGTGCTATGGGGCGGCTTCCCACTAGCTATCTATTTTACATTTGGTAGTGTATATATGTCCATGCCACTCTCTCACTTCATCCCAGCTTACCCTTCCCCCTCCCCGTGTCCTCAAGTCCATACGTCTGTGTCTTTTTTCCTGTCTTGCCACGAGGTTCTTCAGACCATTTTTTTTCTTTAGATTCCATATATATGTGTTAGCATACGGTATTTGATTTCCTCTTTCTGACTTACTTCACTCTGTATGACAGTCTCTAGCTCCATCCACCTCGCTACAAATAAGTCAATTTTGTTTCTTTTTAGGGCTGAGTAATATTCCATTCTATATATGTGCCACATCTTCTTTATCCATTCATCTGTCAATGGACACTTAGGTTGCTTCCATGTCCTGGCTATTGTAAATAGAGCTGCAATGAGCATTGTGGTACCTGTCTCTTTCTGAATTATGGTTTTCTCAGGGTATACGCCCAGTAGTGGGATTGCTGGGTTGTATGGTAATTCTATTTTTAGTTTTTTGGGGAACCTCCATACTCTTCTCCATAGTGGCTGTATCAATTTACATTCCCACCAACAGTGCAAGAGGGTTCCCTTTTCTCCACACCCTCTCCAGCAAGTAATGGAGATATTGAAGCACAGAGGAGAGACCCTGAACTGGAACTGTGTGTGTGTGTCTGTGTCTTGTGTGTGACCAAATGCATTTTTCTCTTAAATGAGGTGTTCAGGGTATTAAAAATTAAGAGCAACAGCTTCACTTGTTCTGACTAAAATATATGAATGCAGCTAATGTTTCCGTAAACAAACAGGTGATATTGTGAGGCTAAAGGGATGTAGTATGGAGCCTTAAAAATAATCTGGCCTAGTTTTCCTGGTTTTAAGCTAGAATACATCTGAGCTAGTCTTTCAACAGTTCAACAATATTTTCATTTTCCTCTTATGTACAATTCACATACTAGGTCCTGGGGATTGAAAGAACAATGAAGAAAATTCAAGTGGCTTTTCAAATATCTGATATGTTATGACCCTTTTAAAAGTTTGGTATAATTTCATGACACTTTTCAAGAATACAAATGTTCTAATTTATGTCTATTTATGAAATTTTAGCCTGTGTAAGTGAGTTGTTTTGCTAATGAGTTTGGTAGAAAATGAATTTATCTTTACAACAAGCAAAAACAGAACAATGGAATAGATCCTTGTTTGTGTTTGGCTGTCAAACATTTTAGCTACAGCTAAATGGACGTTTGGATGGCAGAAGCTGATTCTGAAAATTAAGACCATTCCAGGGCATATGTGCAAAGGAATTCTGCGAAGTTTGCATATTGACTGAGTCAACTGTTGCCTTAGCTGGACATTTCAGGTCATGCACAGCATATCTTGCAAACACTGTTATGGTAAATCATTCCACATAAGCTCGTGGAATTTGAACATGTCTTCTGATTTTGACATAGATTGTCTATAGCCAGTAAGCAACAATGAGACTTGAATGTGACCCATGTGTGGGCAATTGCTTTGATTTTTTTTTCTTTTCTTTTTCTACAGGCATTTTATTCTAGATCAGTATTTTTAGAAATGGGTATGGCATCTGCCACTAGAGACAATGGGTGAGAGAACAGGCCAGCATCTGCACAAATATATCACCACCGTTAAAAAACAGCAAAACAAAACCAACAGCTTAAAATGTACGCCCTATAGACGGCTGAAGGAGCAATAGCATCCCTTAATTCAAAGGGTAGCATCTTGACCTGACATGTACCTGGAGAATGATTCTCCTCCTCACTTAAGTGGTTCTCCTTCATACCCAGGCACATTTGGTGCAGATGCTCACAGCCATATGGACCAGAGAGAGGCATGACAGAGATGCTGCTGCAGCGTCTGTAGAGGGTGGGAGGTTGGGAGGTGGGCACTCACAGAGAAGCCCCCTTTGCCCTAAATGGATCATGCTGAATGGGGATTTCTATATTCCAAGATCAATACGGCTTGTTGAAGTGGCCTGGCCAGCAACAGGCCCAGTAGGGGAACAGTGCATCTTTTCCTCTGAAGTACAAAGCTTCACCCTAGGTTTTCACACTAGGTTTTAACTGATGGATACTTAGATGTGAAAAGAAAATGCACATCTGTTACTTCCAAATTGGGCACATTTTCCTCAACAGACCTTCCAAAAGAATGGGGAGTTAAACCTGACACTGTGAAAGTGTTTTCCACATCTTGGCTAAGTTGTGAAAGAAATCAGTTTAGAAATGTCTTGAGTAAACAGGGAATCAGTTAGTACTCATGTTAAAAAAAAAAACCCACAAGGGGCTTCCCCGGTGGTGCAGTGGTTGAGAGTCCGCCTGCCGATGCAGGGGACATGGGTTCGTGCCCCGGTCCGGGAAGATCCCACATGCGTGGAGCGGCTGGGCCCGTGAGCCATGGCTGCTGAGCCTGCGCATCTGGAGCCTGTGCTCCGCAAAGGGAGAGGCCACAACAGTGACAGGCCCATGTACCGCAAAAAAAACCCAAAACCAAAAACAAAACAAAAAAACACCCCACAAGTCCTTTCATTTGGAAAACAAAGATAGGGGAAGCCTGTAGACCAATGATCTCACAGAAGGACTAAATCTGAACGTCAGACACTCGAGAAATAATTTTTTTTTGTAATTTTTAAAAAATTAAAAAAAAATTTTTTTGGCCACACTATGCAGCATGTGAGATCTTAGTTCCCCGACTGGGGATCAAACCCATGCCCCCTGCACTGGGAGTGTGGAGTCTTAACCACTGGACTGCCAGGGAAGTCCCATGGCTTTTTAATTGAGCAGGACTCTATGGGGTCTTCCTGGGAAAGACTCCTCCTGCATACCCTCTGCTTTAGCTCCTCTCTGAAGTGCCTGGATAACAGTACCTGGTGCACATTTCCTGAATTGTTTTACAGATGCTAAAACTCCCACCAAGTGGAAGAAATTACTTGATGACTATGACCTGGTGGCTACTGGTGCCTTGATAGCGTTAACCCCTGTGACACTGTCCTGTTACCTCACCATCAACCAAGTAGAATTGTGCATGAGCTAATCACATACCCTGGGACACCCCTCCCTCACCTGGCCTTTATACCACTTTGCCTTTTGTTTTTTTAGATTCCACATATAAGCGATACCGTATGATATTTGTCTTCCTCTGTCTGGCTTACTTCACTCAGTATGATAATCTCTAGGTCCATCCATACTGCTGCAAATGGCATTATTGCATTTTTTATGGCTGAGTAATATTCCATACATACCACATCTTCTTTATCCATTCATCTGTCGATGGACATTTAGGTTGGTTCCATGTCTTGGCTACTGTAAGTAGTGCTGCTATGAACATAGAGGTGTATGTATCTATTTGAATTATGGTTTTCTCCGGATATATGCCCAGGATTGGGTTTGCAGGATCATACGGTAGCTCTATTTTTAGTTTTTTAATGAACCTCCATACTGTTCTCCATAGTAGCTGTGCCAATTTACATTCCTACAAACAGTGTAGGAGGGTTCCTTTTTCTCCACACCCTCTCCAGCATTTATTATTTGTAGACTTTTCGATGATGGCCATTCTGACCAGTGTGAGGTGATACCTCATTGTAGTTTTGACTAAGTGAAGTAAGCCAGACAGAGAGAGACAAACATCATATGATATTGCTTATATGTGGAATCTAAAAAAATGATACAAATGAACTTATATATGAAACAGAAATAGACCCACAGACATAGAAAACAAATCTATGGCTACCAAAGGGGAAAAGCGGGGGAGGGATAAATTAGGAGTTTTGAATTAACATATATACACTACTACACATAAAACAGGTAACCAACAAGGACCTACTGTATAGCCCAGGGAACTATACTCAGTATTTTGTAATAACCTATAAGGGAAAAGAATCTGAAAAAGAATATATATGCATATACGTAACTGAATCATTTTGCTGTACACCTGAAACTAACACAACCTTGTAAATCAACTATACTTCAATAAGAAAAAAATGCTTTGCCGAAACTAATAGGAGAGCTCGGGGTTTTTGAGCAATAGCTGTCCCAGACTCCTTGTACGGCACCCTACGGTAAACGCTGCACTTTCCTTCACCACAATCTGGTGTCAGTAGATTGGCTTTACTGTGTGCCGGTGAACGGGCCCAAGATTGGTTCGGTAACAGCTTACAATTTTTTACTACAATTACGCTACATGAATACAACTTTATACCTTTACTCTAGTACTTTGATTAATGCTATTATTTTTCAAGTTTTGAGATCTAGACTCCCCTGCTCACTAAGGGTCATGGAAGCCACTTACGCCTCACTCCTTTGACAACAGTATCACCTGGGCTGCTTGGTGGCCCTTCTTTGTTGCCTTGAACTTCTCTGATGTTTAGGTAGACCCCTCTCTGGCACTGAGAATACGATGAGTGAGCTACATTTTCATGTTTTCTTCATGTGTTCTTATTTGTGCCTGATTTCTTCCCAGGAGGAAGCCGTACATTTTAACCAGATAGACATGAGGAAAAGAAACTATTTTTCTCCCCAGGTAAGTATCGATGACCTTGGGCAATATGTGCAGAGTTTTCTGGAATTCTATTAAAAATTATCTGATAAACTGCCTTTGGGTTTCCGTGCTGTTTTCTTTGTACAGGGCGAGAAGTGGGACCTACTAGGCTTAGCAAGCTTAGCTGGATGTTACTTAAACTTTAGGCAGTAAACAAAGATGTGCTCTGTAGTGCACAGATGGCTGGAATGATCAATTTTAGAGTGGAAAGTTACATTAAGAATTACCCGGTTCTGCCTATATTCATTAAACTTGGAACAATAGTAGCCCCAAAGATGTGGTACCTTAAGCAGTCCATCTGTTCTATTAAAATCTTATTGGTCAGACTTCCCTGGTGGCGCAGTGGTTAAGAATCCGCCTGTCAATGCAGGGGACACGGGTTTGAGCCCAGGTCCAGGGAGGATCCCACATGCCGCAGAGCAACTAAGCCAGTGCGCCACAACTACTGAGACTGTGCTCTAGAGCCCGCGAGCCACAACTACTGAGCCCGCGTGCCACAACTACTGAAGCCCGAGCTCCTAGAGCCCGTGCTCCGCAACAAGAGAAGCCACCGCAATAAAAAGCCTGTGCACCACAACCAAGAATAGCCCCCTTTCGCCACAACTAGAGAAAGCCCGCACGCAGCAACAAAGACCCAACGCAGCCAAAAATAAATAAATAAATATATAAATAAATTTTAAAAAAACAACCCTTCTTGGTCCAGCTTCTAAAAACCAATCAGTCCACTTTTCTCTCTGAGGGAAAATAAGACATTTTGAGAAAAGTCACAAATCAGGGCCACTGTGTGTATACTCTTTGTAATACATTTTCCCCTGGAAAAAAATTGTAATAAATACAAAAGGACCTGAGAAATATGCCTCAATTAGAGTAAAATACAACTCTTTCACTGGGCTAAATGCACACCTGTAACTACCTACTCCTCCATGGAACTGTGATACATGTGACGGAGAGAGAGTGGAAATGGGTCACGCAGAATGTACTTTATTTTTAAAAAGATGTATTCCTTGGGGGAGTTTTAGATAAATGACTGAATGTCATTTCATTTCTGAGGTCTTTGCTCAGGAAGCCAAGTGTGCAGAGCGGAAACCATCTGCACAAGGTCAAAGATGGGCGAGCTGCTGCAAGACGCTCCCCCTGCACGAGCCCCTGCCAAAGCCGCAGGCACCAGCTCGTTTCCTCTGCATTGTTACCTGGAAGACTGCAGATACCCGGAATCATGCAGAATCCAACAATGTATGTTCCCAGATCGATAGAGCTGAGCACACTGTGAAATCTCTAGGATGAGAGAAGACACCACATATGCCCACACTGTACCACCGCCACGGCAACAGTTTTTAATTTTTGTAAAGCAATTATCAACTTATGTATAAATGATTACAGTATCTGAGTTCCAAGATCTTTGGAAAAATCTGACGTTGCAATCGAAACATAATTGAGCTATTTCAGAATAGAAAGCCTATTTGCTCCTTAAAACATTTAAAGAGCTAAAAATTAAACAATGACCCATTTAGAACAGAATTGCTTCACTGCAATTTTTTAAGGGTACATTTTAAGTGAACGTCCCTGCTTGATGAAAAGTTTCTATAGTTTAATACTGATATTTCCCAGCCTGGGATGTGTGTGTCTCTCTGCATGTGTGTGTTTGTGGGTGTGTTGGGGGGTGGGTGGATGTGGTCAGCAGTGATGAGTTAATTTCCTCAAGTGATCTGATCTGAAAACCCATCGGCAATCATTTGCAGCCTAAATAAATAATGTCTTGTACATATAGGCACTATTATTGTTTCAAACGTATGTAAATGCTCTCATAAGAAAAATGCTAATTCATTTTAAAGAGCTGTCGACTTCACTGCAGATTTTTGTTATTGCTGGTTTTTAATTCCATGGAATAAAAAACACAGCAATTACCTACGGGCAACTGTAACATTTTAAATGTTAAGAAGGAGTTCTTCTGGAGTAGATGAGCTGAGATAATGTCTTTCAAGAGCTACTGATAAAGTGCTTGTAGGGACTTAGTAGAGATATACAAATAACGGTGATATGATAGATATAATGGATTTTCAATTATGAATGAGTCACATTATAAGAAGCACTAAGCCATTTGGTTATATTAAGTCTAGATGTTTGGGTCTAGCCCTGAAATAAAACACTTAGAAAACAATTAACAGCTGTTGCCTCTGGGGATAGGAGTGGACTCCTGTGAGCAGCCAGTGCAAAGGCCCTTCTTTTTATTCTCCATACAACTATATTGTTTGAATCGTTTATAACAACCATGAATTCAAACCTTGCTTTTATATTTTAAAGGATATAACTGAATCACTTTGCTGTATAGCAGAAGTTAACACAGCATTGTAAATGAACTATATTTCAATAAAAAAGATAATAAATTAGAAAAAACAAAAATAATTTCAAGAAAAGCAACCACACAAAATAAGATCCACAGTCTCTCTGGAGCCCAGTGAGGTGCTGGCTCCCTCTTCTGCGTATTTATTCTCTTCTACTAGGCTTGGATTAGGAGCCTGAGAATTGCTTCTCATTCTGTATAACTTTGGAGCCTGCTCCCAACGTGACAATCATTTTCACCACATGCTGGGACCTGGGCTGCACACTTCCCATGAGGTCTGAGCTCCCAGGGAGGACTGCAGAGCAAGCTCCGTATCACCACGTCCATGTGTTTGGGGTCTACAGGACTGCGGTATATTCCCACCCAACTGTGTTTTGTTGTGCAGATGCCTACGGATGCAGAGAGAAAGAATGATTCTCGCCTCCTGCCACCAAACATGTGTTGGCACACCCCAGGGAGCATGTGTGAAATCCTACTGTGTCCTACACCAGGAGGAGATTAGAGCTGGCTGGTCCATGGTGGCTTCTTTCCACGATAACTCTATGAGAGCTGATATTCAGGGTTAGGGATGTATACAATTCATGTGATATTTAATGTGTTTAGATTCAAAAAGCTGTAGCAAATTCCATGCAACACTTGCTAATATGGTAAGTTAATCTAAAATACTTTAAATTCTGTCCCCAAAAAATGCTGCCATGCTAAATTACCCCAAGTTAAGTAATGTCATGTTGTATTATGGCATGACATTCAGGTAGCTCATTGTAGCCAATAAAAACATTTATATCCTTTAGGGAGATTTCATGGAAAGCAGATGCACTGTATTTTTTTTTTTTCCTAAGGAATTTAGTCCAATTTTAGTAATGCATATGTGAGGTGGATAAAACACTACAAATAAAAGATTCTGGTTTTTATTTTATGCATAAACTAGACCTTGTTATTTTAAGTATAGTACAAGGGAAATGAATTATTTAAATCTAAGGTTCACATTTTCATTTCTGTCTGTCATATCTATATAGATTTTCCTTATTCATTCAAAGGAAGGACAAATAAGATGGGGTGACTTTCCTGATGGATGGTTTTTTTGATTTAGGACCAATATACACTAACTGGCTTTGTTTTCACTATGGTGTACATGTATATATATACACACACTATATACTATATATGAGAAATATATATATATATATATATACACACACACAGTTTTTATTACTTTACTCTTTCAATTCTCTCTGTCTTTCCACACACATACACACTCACACACACACACACACACACACTTATATATTCAGATCAGAATATGACTATATAATCTAGCCAAGCTTGTGCGGACAAAGAATGTCACCTGCCATTTCAGTGAACAAAGGATGTTGAGGCCATCAAGGCTTCAGCCACTGCAGCCACCCCTGATGGTACACCCTGAGGGGAAGTGAGGATGGAGATAAACAGGATATTGGCCCTAGATAGTTAAGGTGCATATCAAAGGAATGATTTCATTAAGCCCAGACTCTTACATCTTCCCATGCATACAATATCACTAAATTCATTAATGTGAGATGTCTGGGTTTTTTTTAGTTAGCAGTAATCTTTTGATGTTCGACTACCTGTTTTTTCCTGTAAAAAACTCCTATATATCTTGGTTCCTCCCTAACCTGTTCAGAACAGTCGAACTACCTGAGAGGTGTATCCCAGGACTATCCCTTTTAGTCCTCTGTAAGGTCCTCGAATAAAACATAATTCTCAACTTTTAGGTTGTGCATTTTTTTTTTCAGTCAACACATACATTGTCAAGTAGCCAGTGCATCAACTCATTATTCATATGGTTGATTGGCTCTTTCACCTTTTCTCACCTTTCACCTTGATGGATTTTTGTCACATAGAAACAACCCTCAATGAATACATTCAGTGAGTGGCTCTTTTGAAATAGTTTTTCATGTATGGTTTCTAAATTCAGTTCCAGAGAATGCTTCATTTCCACAAATGCTTTCTCTAGACTACACCTCTCAAAGCTAAGTGAGCTTAGGGCATAAAAGCTGTGCATCTAAACTCTTCATGATCTAGGAGAACTGATCAAGGTCAGGTCTCCTTTACAGAACTGCCTATCCCCAGGCACAAAAACAAGGATCAACAGAATCCTTCCTTTTGGGACCTCAACAGAAACTTCTCTTTTATAAGAGTGAAAAAATAAGCTTAAATAGAGTGTGAGGCCAAGTTATTTCCAGAAAAAATTTCAATATTAAGGAATAATTCCGGAGCCTCAAAGATCTACGGTTAGGTAGGAAAGCTGAGTTGCCGCTATTTTTAGCGTATTTACTACTTGCATTTTAGTTTGGAACTTGTATTTACATATTTTTATGTTTTGTTTTGATTTTGCTCTGTTGAGGAGGAGGATTTATTGATATCAGGAGGGTTGTGAATAGGGTGCGGTGATAGTGAGTCAGGTGGCAGTTGTCCCTTCCTAAACATCTGATTTAATGGTAAGAAAGACTCCAGAGGTTGTTTGATCATGGGAATAATTAATCTTGAGGTTCCGAATTTTAAAAGGCATCACACAAGGATGCCTAGCACTGACGATCCTGGGAGCTGCTTATATGTCCCATGTTTTTCCTTCTGGGCTTCCTGTCTCAATGATTTTATGTCCGTGAAATAAAATAATGGGAAAAAATTCAGCAGGATGGACATAGAGTTAATATTGAAATGCTATCATTTCCTCAGCATGAACTTTTTATATTCAACAAATGTCTGATGAGAAAAGATTTGTATCGGGCCCTATTCTAGGCACTCGGAAACACATTAGTGCACAAAACAGAAAAACACCCCTGCTCTGGTGAAGCTTATGTTCTAGGGGAAGAAACTGTATGCATGCCCACCTTGTGTATATACATAATGCATTAATAGAACTTTCATTGAAGGCAGACAGAAGTTACATTAAAACTAAGAGTCTCTGTCTGCGGGGTCATGTACACATTTCAGATTTCATAAAGTAATTAAATTGCCCTTTAACATTTGCTTAAACTTTCCCCCTCAATTCTTAATGAGATCACAATCTCTTCACAGTTCGACAAGAGCAGGAACAGGCACAAGGAATAAAGCTATGAAGAGTCATTTAGAGTGTTCTAGAAAGTGTGACTTCTCAAAACTTAAAATCAGGTTTAATGATTTGGATGGAAACAATTGTTCGAACTCTCTCTTTACATTAGCTGGACAATCACTTTTAGCAAAAGTTAGTAAATTAAAAAAAATCTTCCCAACATATTATGGTAATTTTTCTTGGTTTCTGAAAATGATGGTCTCTTTTTGAGAGTTTTGATACATTTCAACCACACTGAGACAAACGCTTAGATGTTCCATTCACAGAGAAAATTATTACAGAATCAAGAGGCTGCATCTAGTACCATGTTAAGGGAATGATATCTACGGCAACGTAAATTGGAGCGCGTTCACTGAAATCATAGAATTTCAACCCCTTGCAATATTTCTTCACGCAAGAGTGCCTCTAAATAGATGAAAACTCATTTGGCATTCAAAATATCTACTGAAGCCCTACCATGGATCAGATATTGTAATATACACTGGGAAAGGCTAAGTCATGGGTCATATTCTCAAGAAGCCAACAGCAAATAGGGGAGTCAGAAATAGAGACAATATAACTATAAATCAGTGTTATAATGATGGCATATTTAAGGTGATGTACAAAAATGGCCAAGGCTGTCCTCTATTCCATGGCCTCTCGAAAATGTTCCTGCAATCTCCCTTATCAAGCCTGCTCACTAGAAAAACAGCTTTATTTTTACTAATTTCTGTTTAATGTCTGGCATAATCCATCAGGTTCATTTCTGTTTTACCCTGTTCTCAGAGAAAAAGATAAAATATCTGTTTACAATTTCTTTATAAAACCCTTTGTTTTAAAATCAGAAAATTATTGCAACACAAAAAAAATATTTTAACTGGTGAATTTACTTAAATACCATCTCTTTCCAACAAAGATTTCAGGGGCAGAAAGCAGAAGATATAATCATAAGGCAAATAAAAAAGAAATAGAAAATAGACCCAAGTTATAAGCAGTCAGATAAGTTAACTGCAAGAGTTATTGTTACTAATAGCTGGGGGCTTTTTTAGATTTGAATTTGAGCTTCCCGGCAGCCAGTGCAAAGATGAGAAATGTGACAAGTTAGTTACATAATTAGAAATATAATGACAAGTATAAATATGCCAGTTTTTCAGGGGAGATCAAGTTATTTTGACATTAAATCTAGAACAGCTTTTACATGGAGAGAGAAGATTAAATTATATAATGGCCACTATCCACATATTGAAGCATATTTCACACAACCAGTCCAATAAAATCCAAGGACAAATATTAAAGCAAATTTAGTGAAGGCAGTTCCAGAAGGAAGAAGATCACTATGATATAAACACATGGCTCAGGATATGGATACATGGATAAATCAATTGCCCTCCACTTTCCTCCAAAGCACTCCTTCATCTGGCATTAGAAGTATCTGCATTGCTGACAAGTCAAGGTTAATTCTTTGGAAAAAACCTTGGAGAGCTGGTTTTCTATAATTCTGCTTGATGGTGGATGGATGGTCTATAAGCTTTGAAATGTAAATCAACCAGTGGTAGGACTGCTAGTTTACGGTGAAAAGATGAGAAAACAAACCAGCCTGGATCCTTGCTTGTACAGGATGTGGAAGACATTCCATCTTAACACAGAAATGAGCTAACGGAATCAGGATTCTCCAGAGACACGTGATTGGACTGATTCTAAGACTTTAATAAATATCCCAAACATTAACATAGAACAGACAAAAACTGGTTTTATGGGGGAATTACTTTTAAGACAGATATAACAAATTATTTTAGTTAATTCAGGCAAATAAATGGGCAATTGGGCCAAAAAAATCAATAATGACTCTAAGCAGGACAAAAAGAAAGCAACCCACATGCAAAATAGAGTTCTTCAGAGGCTTTTTCTCCCCCTCTAATTAAAATTTTCAAAAGGGAGCACTGGTTTCATAGGGTCCCAGAATATTCTTCCCCTTAGATTTCTGTTCTAGAGAAATAATATCGAATTGTTTCTTCCTTTCCTTATAATTTTGAATCTCTTTTAATAATCTTTTAACCCTCTTAACCATATATCTGCTACACAGGTTCTTGGGAAAATGCAAATTATAGTTTCCCAGTAGAATTTTAATCCAAATACTCAGAGAAGCAAAGGAAAGCTGAGTTTGGTGGTGGAAACCTGGCTGTGCGATCACAGTGCTCACCAAGACTGCCTCTTAACCAAGTTACCTCTCCCACTTCCCCCATTTATTTGTTCTTGTTCAGAACCCATTGTTTGCAATCAGAAAGCAAGCAAGTACTTGAGGCTCTGAGGTCTATTTTACACCAATCCATATATAATTTCAAAGGTAGAAAAGGAAAGCCATTTCTTCTTTATCTTGATATTGGTAATCGGAGCTCTGTGAGACTATTTACCTTCCATCTTCCACAGAGGCCATGAGATGAAAGCAAGGTGAGAAACAGCACAGTCTTTGATCATTTTGACTTTGTGGAACTGGGTGGCCCAGATGAAAGTTAACAGTTTATCACATATGTGCATCCCCTCTTAAACTTTTTAAAAGAGGTAAATGAAAAGGATTTGTTCAACAAATAGCATGTTAGAAAAACAGTGACAATGAAGTTGACCTTTCTGTTACATCAAAGGGGCCTTACTAAGTGCCTTATGGATAAATTTCAAGGTTGAGGAAAATAACTGCTACACAGCAAAGCTTTTGGTTTTTGTTCTTTTTTTCTTTTTTCCCTGTTGGCTTATTTAGAGAAGGCTCAAAATTTTAAACTGCCAGTTAAATTGGGTGCCTGTTAAATGAGGGAATTTGCAACATACAGTTTATTAAATGCTCTGGTTAATGTTATACAGAGTATAACAAAGGAGCTGGTACTCCTACTAGGTTTTTTAATGCAAAGGTGAATCAACAGAAAAAAAAAAAAAGTTTTCTTTTACTTTATTGACTAAGGCAATGTATTCTAGTGTGTATTTCTTTATTAAAAACATCAAATTTAACCAGACTTATCTGAGTAAGACATACATTCATTAGGCTCACTGTAAGGTTTTAGTTTATTCAGTGATAATACAGCTGAAAAAATAATTGAGTTGGACGAGTGTTAAACACAGAAGAACAAATTTCTGTTTCAAGAAACATTAGCAATATTTCTCAGCAGTTAGAGACAGACCTCCAGAATATGAGGAGGACTCAGAGCACTTGAAGTAGCAAAAATTGCATAATACGCCCACTGGGGCTCTGTCTTCCTACTGAAATATCTGTTGGTGGAAACTCCCAAATTCCTCTATTTGGGGGAAATCTCGTTTGAAAAATGAGCCAGTTTTGAAGTAAAAAGTGAATCAGCTGAGAGGTAGAGTCTCAGGCTGATCTCTTCATCCTTTCCCCCGTGGGATGAGAGTGAAGGAGCTGTGCTTAAAAGAGGAAAGGAGTTCAAGGAATTGAGAGAGAGAGACAGTCTGTATCCTATAGCATCCTAACATTTGAAAAAAAATGAATGAATATCCATCATTCAGATGTTTGTTAACTAGATGCCATGCAGGTCAAACATCAGGTTGGGAGCTGCATTTTTCAGTTCTAAAAATAAAAAATGATAGATGATGCCTGCTTTATCCTTTGAGTCTCCAAAACATCAATCATTTGGGTTATTTATACTGGGGAAAGGTTAGTTCCTACCTGGTCCCCATTCTTTTTGGACTCTTCCTTAGTAACAGGATTTTGCTCCCATCTGTACCCTTCCTATACTCCAGGAAAGGCAGACTCCAGCTCCAAATGAGTCACTGATCTAAGCCACTCCATGGTGGCCTCATTTCCTCTGTCAGTGATTGCGTTATGCGGGCACATTTGATTCAATTCAGTGAGACTTGAAAGGAGATTTGCTGAGGGCTTCTGGGAATGGTTTCCTTCACTCTGAGAAAAAGGCATACATCCTCCCTTTTATGCTGCCACACGTTAATGTGTCTACACTGTGAGCAAGGAGAGTGGAAAGATGGAGGGAATGGGAATCTGGGTTCCAAAGGACGTGGTTGAATTAACCAATCCTGGGCTTACCTGACTTCCACATGCTTGTGGTTATTAGAGATAAATTCCCTGAAGGCACCTTAACTGATCAATTTCTAGTCCCCTCAACTACACCTTCCATTTCTTTTTCCTCTTCATGCGCCAACCCTATTTACCCTATTTATCTAACCTTCTCTCTATCTATCTTTCTACCTACCTACCCAATTACCTACCTATCTACCTACTATTATCTATCTATCTATCATCTACCTACCTACCTACCTATCATCTATCTATAATTCTGTCCTCCTGTCTTGGTTTTGTTCCTGAAAGTCTTTCTTTTGGGCTCTTACAATAATTGCTAATTGATCTCCCTGTCTGTAGCACTGGTCTCTGGATACTTCCAGCAGACTGCAACCATCCTGCCTTTTCTAGAAGGGAAACTGAATCACATTATTCTTTCACTTAAATTCTTTAACAGTGTCTTACTATTGGGAATGGTGAATATGAGTCCAAATTATTTTCATGTTTACAAGGTATTCTATAATCTGGTTCTTGCCGAGCTTTCTATCCTGAAATAATCTTTATTAGGTATTGTTTAACTGGCTCCTATTCATCCTTCAAGACGCAGCTAAAAAGCAAGAAGTCCCCTCTGCGGTACTGCTGACCCATTCAGCTCATTGATCACTCCCTCTTTGTGCCACCTCAGTATCTTGCAGGTCACTTTATCAATACTTGTCTCACAATATTCTTTGTACTTGTATACAAATCTCTTGTATTTGTTTGTAAGTCTGCCTTCTTCAATAAACAACAAACTCCTTGAAGCCAGGGGCTATGCCTTATTTACTTCTGAATCTTTAGTGTTCAATCTAGTGATTTGCTTATACTAGGTGTTTAATAAATATATTGTGATTGATTCTAGAGGGAGGTCTACAGTGCAAAGGTGTGACATTTTAACTCAAGAGAGCTTAATTTTCAGGGTGAGAAATGTATATAACATCTCTTCTACCTTTACCTTGAGCTAATAATGCCTATGTCGTGATATGGGGGAGATCAATGTCATAATAACCAGGATCCCATCAAAGAGATTAAATTATTATTTTTTGATTTGCATTTGTTTTGGAAAATCATTCAGAAGCTATTCAGAAGCCTCTCAGAAGTCATAAGTTGCATTAAATAATGATCAAAGTATGAATTGTTCAACAGATCAATCCATAAAGAAGTAGTTACTGCATGTACGAGATCCAATGATCCAAAGATCAAAACAATGTAATTTTTATCCCCATTTACAAGGAGAAAATACAATTTTGGCTAAGGGTGTATCATAATGTTCACAGAAACATGGCAGCCTTGATCCACGCTTACTTTATGTGGAGAAAATTTATGGCTTTCTTCACAAAATGCATGAAATGGATTCATTATATGACCCTCTGGGCACATGTGCTCTATATTAGAGGCCTGATCAAATGATCATATTGACAGCAAAGTCAAGTGAGGAAATAAAATTCTATAGCAAAAATTCCTCATTATTATCCTTCAGAGACTGCCCAAGTAGACCCTGTTCAAGGAGAAGGCAGTATACTGAAGCCAGATTTTGGATGTACAAGACTGCTCTGAATTTGGGATCTGCCTAATTTTGACTTGGAAAAGCCTACTGGTTAAAGCATGGCCCTCAGAGTAAGGCTGCCCAGATAGGAATCCTACTACTCACTAGCTGTGTGTCCTTGGTTGAGTTCCTTACCCTCTCTGTGCTTTTGTTTCCCCAAGTGTAAGTGGGGGTGACAATAATGCCTATGTATAGGGCTGTCATGAGGATTTAAATGTGTTAATGTTTGTAAAACACTTAGAACACTGCCTGGCACATAGGAAGTGCTATGCAAGTGTTTGCTGGGTAAACAGTAATTTGTATTCATCTCCTGACACAGTTCCAGCAAATAAAAATCTAAAGTGGAGAGCTTTGCATTTATGCCACATCTACACGAAAGGGCAACTAGAAGAAAATAATGTAATAATGTATCTAGGAAAAAAGGAGGCACTTTGCTCAAGAACTTACTTAGGTCAATACAAATGGTAATCTCAAACCTTTGGCTAGGCATTTTTGTAATGGGAACAGCCATTAAAAGGTAGAAAAATTGCTATTTTAAACAACTCCTGATAGAATAGGGACTTGCACAATTTGACAGGAAAAGGAGGAACAGAGGGTTGATGGAAGGAGCCAACCAGGCTTTGCACAAGAAGGAGGAGGTGAGAGAGATGGGGTCTTTCCACTCGAAAAATGCTTTTCTTCCTCTGCATCAGTTTTAAACCCTTGCCTCTGAATTTGTGCTTGAAAAGTGTGTGATTGTATGGGTTAGGGTGGGGAGGGGATGGGGGTAGGGATGGGTGGTCCAACAGTTATCCGTTAGAGACTCAAGAATAGGAAAGCTTGGCCATAGCTTATCCAGTGGAGACATCTCAAATGGAACCAGACTCATAGCACTCATCCCGGCCTAATAGTACGAGTGGACGGAGGCATCTCAGTCCACTCCCATTGCCCTAGTTGAGCCCCAGTGGAGTGTTAGTCTAGACCGAACAACTCAGCTTAGAAGAAATATTCCTTCAGAAAATTAGGTGCTAAAATCTCAGTTGAGACCAACTCACTGGGGAGAATTCGATTTCCCGTTTGGTGGGTTGAAACGGTCTTAGTAGATGTGCAAAAGGAAAGGGGGGCAGACCTGAGTGCCAGGGGGCAAGCCTGGGAACTTGAGTGTGCCTCCAAGGGGACAGCTGTGAAAGAACTGCTTTCTTCCAGCGCTTTTTATTGTACTAGGAGACAGTCTGATGAAGTATACAGTTAAGAAGGAATCCCCACCTCTTCTGGAATTCTCTTTAAGTATTGCTGACGCCAGAGAAGTCTGAACCACTTGTCCACTCTTGCATGGTGGTGGCTGTGAAGAAAACGAAGGAGTAAAAGGCACAGGGAGGTGGGCCCGCCCCACCTTGGCCCTTCTGTTTGCATCTGTGCAGATCTGGTAACATCTGTGTCTATAATCTCCACGCTGTTAACCACTGGGCACAGAGTGATTTTTTTTTTTTAATTTTTATTGGAGTATAGTGGCTTTACAGTGTTGTGTTAGTTTCTGCTGCACAGCAAAGTGAATCAGCTGTGCACATACAAATATCCCCTCGTTTTTGGATTTCTTTCCCATTTAGGTCACCACAGAGCATTGAGGAGAGTTCCCTGTGCTATACAGTAGGTTCTCATTCTTGGTCCATGGCGGAGCTGGGAGTTACGGGAGGAGAGGGAATGCAGAGAGGCAGGGATGGAAAACTCTGGAGGGATCTACAATGACGTTCACCTTCCTCAATATATACTAGAGGAAAGGGTCTTTTTGATGTTGGGGTAATAATATGTATTATTATCCAATAATAAACTAACAGTTTTCTTTGAAAAGATCTTTTCAATAATAATTGTTATTATTATAATCATCACCATCATTATTATTTGGAATCTGCCATTAGTGAGCACTTACGTGCCAGGAACTGTGCCAAAGGCTTTATTTACACTTTCATTTAATCCTTAAAATATTATGCCCATTTTGTTGGTCAGAAAATCAAGACCAGAGAGGTTAAGAAACATACTAGTGTTGTATAGTTACTGACAGAGCCAGGATTAAAATGCAGATCAGTCTGACCCCCAAGCCTGTGCTCTTAACATTCTCTACGTCCATATATATGTTAGGGTATCAGGCCCATCAGAAGGAATGCACTATACAACCCAGCCACAAAGACATGGTGATATCTTCTTGAGGCTGAGAAAGAACTAGAAGTTATCCAATGATCTGTCTCCTGATGCATCATAAGAATTGAATAAATTATATGACACGTGAGCTTAATGGCTGGTACCAATTTTAAAAATGCCAGGAAACTCTTTGGCTTGAAAGAAATCAAGGGAGCTGTTACAGGGCTAGAATGATCTGTGTCAGAAGAGCCCTGATATCATTTCAAGTCATCTTTGCACTTAGACTCTGCACTGGCAAGGGAGCATTGGACCCTCTGGCTGGGAGGAAATGTACATGGGAATATGGTATTGGCTGGACTGGGTACGACGCAGTCATGAAATATCATTAATTTTTCTCACATCACTTCCCCAACTCTGTTTTGTTGGTTTGAAGGTTTCCCCCTTCCCTCCCTTGATCATTTTCTTGGGTTCATTTCATAGATCTTTTGGTCATGGTGGGGACATTAGAAGAGTTTCATTTTCAAGTTATAGAGAAGTCAAGTGTCATCTAAATCAAAACTCTAATCTCTCATCCAATTTAAAGAAACTATTTCCCAGCTCAGACCTGGCGGGCCACATGGCAGGACTGGGGACATGGGCTTCTGCATTACTACTCCACTTTACTTTTCTACTTTCTCCTCTCCTCTGCACCCCATCACTATGTTGCCCCTGGCTCTGGCTTCCTGCCCCTGGCTCTGCTAGGGGCAGGAAGGAGGGGAGGGATGAGAGGAAGACCGCAAGGTCTCACCTGAATGGGGCTCCTGTAATCTGGCATCGATATTCTTTGTGATGGCAGATACCCAAATGCTGGCTCTGGCTCATGGGGCAGATTCACGATTTCTTTAGGTGTCTGCCCATCACCTCAGTCCTCACCACCAGGACCCCCTGGCACAACTCAGCACTGACACAGGTGACGTACTCTCTACTGATCTCCTCTCAGCTCCCGATCTTTGGGCTCGAGGGAACCTCTTGGGAAAGGTCCTTTAAAGATGGCTCTAGGGGCTTCCCTGGCGCCGCAGTGGTTGAGAATCTGCCTGCTAATGCAGGACACGGGTTCGAGCCCTGGTCTGGGAGGATCCCACATGCCGTGGAGCAACTAGGCCCGTGAGCCACAACTACTGAGCCTGCGCGTCTGGAGCCTGTGCTCCGCAACAAGAGAGCCATGATAATGAGAGGCCCGCGCACCGCGATGAAGAGTGGCCCCTGCTTGCCACGACTAGAGAAAGCCCTCGCTCAGAAACAAAGACCCAACACAGCAAAAATAAATAAATTAATTAAAAATAAAAGTATCAATGCCACCGTGGATGTGAGGATTAAATTAGTCAATGCTTTAAAAAAAAAAAAAAAAAAAAAAAAAGATGGCGCTAGCTCAGCAACATTTAGCAACATGCCCTGTTCAGGAAAGGGTGATTAAGGGGGTCACAGAGCTAAGCTCAGTAAACTTTGGCATGCCTCGCTTGGATGGAGAAGTACCTATCATTGGGATGGTCCATGATTCTTAATGGGTCAGGTTTGAGGCCTCAGCAGAGACTTAAGACAGTGAGAAAAATTAATCTCTTCAAGAGAAATGTGATCAGATACGTAGAACCAGAAAGTTTTCATTTGATTGAGATGGTAGACCTAACTCTCCAGCTTTAGTGTCAGGTAATTTTTTTGACCTCCTTTTTTCAGTTTGTTTACTTCTGATGAGGAAATAGGGACGTCATTTGTTGTACTAATTATCAATACAGCTATCTTTTTTTTCTCTTTTTACAATTTATTTTTTTAAGAGACAAACGGTGTTTTTTAATTAATTTTTTTTTGGAGCATAGTTGATTAACAATGTTGTGTTAGTTTCAGGTGTACAGCAAAGTGATTCAGTTATACATATACATGTACCTATTCTTTTCGAAATTCTTTTCCCATTTAGGCTATTACAGAGTATTGAGCAGAGATAACCTGTGCTTGTTGGTTATCTATTTTAAATATTATAGCTATCATGTTTGAGTACTTGCTAGTATAGATACTTCATATAAACCCCACAGCAGCCCTATAAGATGGGTGCTCTTATCTCCATGTGACAGATGAGGACATGAATGCCAGATCACTCAGCAAAGGGAACAGTGAGAATGGGCAAAGCCAGACTTCTCCCCATGCTGGCTCCGAAGTCTGTGGTTTTCTTGATATTTCACATCGCATGTCGAAGGCATGCTGTGGCCGCTGATGGTCTCGCAGCTGGCCAAAATACAGACTGGCCAGATCATAATCACGGGTCAAGGGTTTCTTATTTCTAGCTAACTGAATGTGCAGCAGTGATTCTCAGCCTTGATTGTACATATAATCATGTGGGAATCTTAAAAAAAAAAAAAAAAAAAGACATGCTTGAGACCCACCCCAAACCAATGAAGTCAGAATCTCTGGGACCAGGAATGAGCTTATATATGTATGGGGCCCAAGCTCTCCAGGTGTTTCTAATTGCAGCCAGGGCTGAGAACCACTCATTTCTACAAAGAGATAATGCTTACTTTAAGTACTTGCTGGGTTGTAGGTGAGAATCATGGTCTCTAAGAAACAGAAGGAGGTTTTGACAAAGAAATACCAGCAGAGAATATGAAGTTATTTTGTATATATATGCATATATATACACATAATTTTGTACACTCCTCCAATACATCACTTCTCATACTCAATCATTAAAAAAAAAGAAATACTAGCAGATACTTATATATAACCAAAAGGGAAGTTATAAAACAGTACATCCTTGATATTTGTTATAAATATTCCATATTCCTAAAGGCCGCTCTGTGCTCATATATGTGATAAAGGAATGAAGATACACATTTAATTATTATATTTATTATCACCTGCCACTTAACTTACTTCAAGTTATCATGTAACTTACTAAAATATTATAACATAGAGAGAAGATTAAAAACAGAAGGAAGTTCTTTCTGGCAACAACCTAAGGTCACATTATTAAATAAGACCTGAACAAGGGTAGTAAGAATGCAGCCAACTACCAAATAAACACATTAACTACCAAAGCACCATTCCTTTAAAGAGAATCAAATAATGCTGTAGAACTTCATTACCATTTCCCCATATTTATTTAACTTGATCCTTATAACCTTTCTGTAAGGCAAGCGATGTTGTAACTCCTGTGTAACAGATGAGGAACCCGAGATTCTGTGTGTGGACAACTAACTCAAGGTGGAATTGACAGCTAGGTTTCCCGGCTGAAAATTGTCCTCTTCCCACTAGTGTGCACTAACAGGAATGATCTAGATTCATTCAGAGTAAGAGGCAGACCTGCTATTTGCATCTGCGTTGACTTAATAGCTATAGTGATTCAGAAAAGCTGACTAGTGGGAATGACTGGAAATGAGCAGTGGAAATTGCTTTCAATGTATCACTCATGAATCAATGGTTCTTGCTGATTTGAACAGTTGGAAAAAGTTTACTGATATGAAATTGGAAAAGCAGTTGTAGAAAAGCCCTAGGGCTGAACAGAGCTTTGTCAGCTTTCACAGAGGGCTTTTATCTTCTCATTTGACTTCATGAGCAGCGAGCAGAGTGAAAATGGATGTCGTCCCCTAAATGAGAACTCAGCAGCAAGATGAAATCTGAGGTTTGGCCCCTGAATTCATAAGGAAATCTTTACATGAATAATTCTAGATCCAAGCACTCCTGTTAAATGCTCAGTGAAGCATGACATTCAAGGATCTTATGCATTTTGTTCCAATTAGCTAGTTGATTTATTTCAGCAATAGGAAATAAAATATTTCTAATAATATTACATAAACGAGTGCTCTGTAGTGTTCATCAATGAAAATTATACTATTTATTTGAAAGTCAGCATTCACATGACTTCTTAACTGCAACACAGTTGAGAACCTGATTGGAATGGCACGTGAACTCTTTCTAGAAAACCTAAGAGAAGTCCTGTCCAAGGGGGGAGCTGTGTCACTACCAACTGAAATCTGAAAACAAGGACTAAGGAGAATAAAAGCTGCACTGGGATGATAACCTGGAACATAAAGCCCTTTTTGGAATCAGCTTCTCTGTTGATTCTCTATGCCAGGCTGTGCATCTGGTGGTTTTCACTCTGTTCTATGCTCCATTGATCCTGACCATTTTCCCACAGGACCCTCACATTTGCTTTTTACAGATCTGGTCTTCTGGCTCAGATTCTTCCTTTGTTTTATTATTCAGCTATGGAATTCTTGACCTTGCCTTATACCAAGTGGTGATCATTACTCAAAGCAAAGTTAGCACTTGCTTTTAGGTAAGGCCAATTGTATGCTATTTTAATGCATTGACTTCCCCAGGGCCACAGATTTACGTTGATCTTGTGGTATGAGTCGGAAGTGCACATCAAATGAACGGGCAGACTAACACATGTGGTTGGTTTCAATGCTTTTTACACAACAGTAATAAATACTATCTTTAAGTGTTGTACTTTAAAACAGCTTTACAGTTTTATGTTTTTTTTTTTTTAAAAAAAAAAACGAACCCTAAACTACCATAAAAACACAAAGTCCTCATTCACTCCAAGCACTAGTTAGATATGAGAGGGTGGCCTCTTCTCTTGTTATCATTGTTCACATGTGGTTTTCACATTGTCGTAGTAACATTTTGTCCTACTGTGCTTGGAATACTGTGTGCTCTCCTTTTAAATATGCATGCATTTTACGTAGGCTTTCTAAATATTTCCACAATTCAGATAGTCATAATTTTCACTGTCACAGAGTTTATCATATTAAAGTTCCAAAGTTTGTTTCATCACTCCTAATTGTTGAGCATTTGGGTTGTTTCCAGTTATGTGCTATTACAAATCACGGGGTTATAAACATTTTTGAACAAGTAAGCTTAAAAGCTACTTTCTTTAGATAATTCTCCAAGGTGGGGAATACTAGCTCAAAGGTCATGATCATTTCATTTAGCTCTTGCAGTGCCTGAATGCTTTCTAAAAATAACATGCTAATTAGCAGTACGTGGACAACTCTATCCTTTTTTACCTCCATGAATGTTTATACTGTCATGAAAAAAAACGGTGTGGCTTCAAAGCTCTGCAAAAGCAATAGGCTATGAACACTGTCTGCAACTAAGTGTGCCCACAGGACTCCTCAGAGGTGCATAAATCTCCTTGTGGTTGGCCACCAACCTGCCGGCCCAGTGACAGGGGCCACCATGTATGCTAATCACTCAGCCTGTGCACTGGGTGCAGTTGAGCTGGCCTGCTGGAATTCAGTACTCTGGGGACAGCTTGGGGAACAGAGTCAGGGAGCAATAAGTTGGAGTTTGAGAAGGAAACAGGCTAGATAAGGTGGCTTGGAATTCTCCCATTAGTCCCAGCTTGGAATTCCTCACGCCATCTCTGTCATACCCATTTACTATTGGTGGTTACTCCCCAGGCCGACCCTCCCCTGTTGCCATGGCTAATGGTCATGTTATTTCTGCTCTATGCAATCACCAGCCCTGGCTTCTGCCAGAGGTTACTGGCCTGGAAAAACTGCTTTTAAATCAAATGAGATGGGGGGTGTCCTTAAGACAGAGGAAGTTAATGACCGCAGAAACTTTGCTGAATTTCATTTCACCTGCCTGCAGGACTTGGCATTTGAAACCAAGATTAGCTAGAAGGGAACACTGTTTCTTTGACCTGCCCTCCCGGGAATCTCTGGGGAGCTACCTAGACGGGATCAGAAGGTTTCTTCCCCATCTCCTCCACCTCATGCTAAGCAGTCACCTCACCCTTCCTTATTATTTGCTCTTAAAGGCATCAGCTCTGTTGGGGATAAGGAAATAAATTCCCAGCTAGCTTCATGGTAAGAAAATGTGTGGAAAATGATTAAACTTTTTTTTTTTTCTTTCAGATTCCAGAAAAATAACTCCCACTCTGCTGGTGGAAGCACCGCATGGTGTCTCCGAGTCAGGCGTTAGGGGGAGGCGTGAAGGGAGTATGATGGCTCTCGCACCTCACTTGCCTCAAGGAAATAATAATGGCATGGACTCTCAGCTTCTACCATCTTTCCTCACCATGATCAGATGTAGTTAACACGAAGATACATAGAACAATATCCCCTGGTGGGCCACTAACATTTGGCATTGTTTTCCTCTGTGTAGTTGAGTTCAGTGATTAAACCTCATTGAAAAAGGTATTACATTTTCTGGACCCTCTTTATTCTTTCTAATCACTTTTCCTTTTCTTTCAAACTTTACTTGTTTCGTATGAGATTGGGGGGGGGGGCATAGCAGAAGGCAGAAATAGTAACTTTAAAATTGTCTACCTTATTCCCCGTGAGTGCCGACCTGCAGCACACAGCCTGTTTCGTGTTCTCTGCCAGCCACCACAAATCAAATGTCCCACCAGACTCTACGCCCATACATGAGGGAGAACTCTCCAGTAATCAAAAGAATCATATAGTCAGAAGCTCTATTATTTAATCTAAAATGTTTCTTTCTTGAATGTATTCTTGTTATTCCCTTTATTCTTACTAATAAGATAATTTCATTATCTTGTAAACATAGCTTTTGAAGGGACTTGGATAGATAATATAATTAGACTCACCTATTTAGGAAGGTTTCACAAATGATTCCAGCTTTTAGAAATTATATTTAGAAAAATACTTGCATACTTTTCTACTAAGAATCTTTTTTTTATATATATTGATTTTAGGTCTTTCTTATTTTCTGATATGGATTTAAAAAAATTTATTTAATTTAATTTATTTTTGGCTACACTGGGTCTTCGTTGCTGCACGGGCTTTCTCTAGTTGCGGCACGGGCTTTCTCTAGTTGCGGCGAACAGGGGCTACTCTTCATTGGGTTGCGTGGTCTTCTCATTGCAGTGGCTTCTCTTGTTGCAGAGCACGGGCTCTAGGCGCATGGGCTTCAGTAGTTGCAGCATGTGGGGCTCAGCAGTTGTGGCGCACGGGCTTAGTTGCTCCGCGGCATGTGGGATCTTCCCGGACCAGGGCTTGAACCCATGTCCCCTGCATTGGCAGGCTGATTCTTAACTTCTGCACCAGGGAAGCCCTCTACTGAGAATCTTAAAGCACATACTCTGTTAAAATAACTTTCCTTCCAGGAGTCAGGAATGGCGTATAATTACTTATTTTATTTATGGAATAATTGAGATAACACACTACATTCACTCAGAGGAGGAGATTCTTTTATTGTGTTGTTGTTTTATCTAATATTGCAGTTCTCTGATTCTGAATGTGTATTTTTAATTTTTCTTAACTGGGGTGAAATTCACATAAGAGAAAATTAACCATTTTAAGTGAACAATGCAGTGGCATTCAGTACATTTGCCACGTTGTGCACCACCACCTCTACTAACTTCCAAAATCTTTTCATCTTCACCCCAAAAGAAACCCTGTACCCATTAAGCAGTCACTCTCCATGCTCCCCACCCTCCAGCCCTTGGAACCACCAAGAACTTTCTGTTTCTATGGATTTACCTATTCTAGAAATTACATATAAGTGGAATTATATGTGACCATCTGTGTCTGGCTTCTTTCACTTAGCATAGTGATGTCAAGGTTGGTCCGTGTTGTAGCATGTATCAGTACTTCATTCCCATGTGTTTTTAACAGCATGCGACTCTAACACTTTCCAGTCTCTAGTGCTTTCAAGCTAACGTTGGCTTGAAAAATAAAAGCAAAGATAACAAATCCATGGGGTTATATTTCATATTCAACTTCTAGAAAGCCAAAGTATTGTGGAACACACAGATTTACCCAAGAACTGCAGGATGCCTCCCTCCACAACGAGGCATCCCCATTTATTGGGCCATTCCTAGTGTTACTGAAAGCAATGAATAGCCTATAGCCTGTTGGAGATCTTCAACTTTGAAATGCCTTTAAAAAATTTTTTTTTTATTTGAAAGAACTTTCTTCCATGGTCTTCAGCCGTGTGATTTACATACAAGAACATCACAGCTTTTGTAGTTAACTCTGAAAAGCCTTTCCCTGGTCCCTTTTGGTGCATTCTGTCAATGACCATAGAGTGACACCTCCACACTAACTCAGGCTGCCTGTCAGGTATGATAACACCTGCAGAGCTGAAATACAGTTGAAGTCCATCACTGAAACTTCAGCAGGGATCACTTCTCTGCTTTCAGAAAAGTGGCATTTTGGTAGTGGCAGGAAACAATTCCAGGGGACAGCTATGCTTCTAAAGTATAGCAATTTAGTCAATAAGTCAGGCTTTATCGACAAAGTGTGCATCTGTAAGAGTGTGTCAAGATGTACTAACAAAAAGATGTGAGAGTCCCTGGGAGCTTTATGGGCAGAGAACTACTGTGGGAATTGACTATTTATTGAAAGTGCTTAACAACAGACAGCTGTGTAGAGATGTCATCATAATAGATGTCTTCTCTTTGTGAGTTCTTACAATTTTAGTGGGCCTTTCAGAGTACAGAATGTCTGTCTTCCTTAGAGCACGATTACTAAAGTTGATCGTTGAAAGCAGAGCTCTCAACCTTTTCTATGCCAATACACATACAGGAAAAGATATTAGAGCAGCACATCGGGGTCAATGGTCAAAGCTGATCATGTCTGGAGATGACTGGACCAGGGGTTCTGGTCACTCCGGGCCCCATGAGCCATCCCTAGGGCTCAGAGTTCAGTATTGCAGCACACCAGCTTGGAGGCGCTGATCTAAATCATTGTGTGCAATGCAATATTATCCATAAACATTTGTCATTCGAGACTCTTCCGTCACAGGAAGTCTCTGTTTGCAAAAGCTGCTTTGCAAACTTGATTCTCTGTCTTGAGGTACTGTCTTGAATATGGTGGATGTAACACAGCAAAGATAAAAAATGAACTCTTGTGTGATGTTTTCTTGAGTCTCTTTGAAACTTCCTTGAGATCTGTGATCCATTCAGTGAGACAGACCTTGGCAGTTAGCCAGCAAATAATGGTCCTCACGTTCACATTGACATTTTGATATACATTTTAAAAAGCTGAATGTTTTTAGGATGTGTGATATTAAGAGGAAGGGATTACATATGTGGTAAATTCTTTTCATAGTTTTCCACAATTCTCTGAACAGATGGATCAAACTCTCTCATCCAGTGATTACTCTGAAATTAATAAGTTATGAGTTTGAGTGGCACTGTGAGAACAATACAATATGTGATGCTCTGGTTCTTACTGTTCTTTTTGACGGCTGTTTTCATAAACTGACATTCATATTTGGCCTTGCCTGCTGGGCACTGAACCACAGAGCCCGTGGACACATGAAATGACCAGTACCTACAAATTAGTGAGAGGCACTAATAGCTTCTCTGAGCGTGCATACCAAGGGATTTGTACTTCAACAGTCATTCTCGATGTAGTAGCTATGATCAATAAATACTAACCAACGGAAAAAAAGCATATTGATCAGGGCTAACTGCATCAGAAAAACAGGAAATCACTGTGGATATATTTTATGCAAGTCAGAGCCTTTCCACAATAGAAAGAAAATGGACCTATCACAGCAGGTAACTTAAAGAAATCTGTTGGTCTTAAAACATCTACCAACCTGAAATACTTCTACTACCTTCCTGATGAGTCTGCCATTCCCTTCTCATCATGCAAACCATTAAATTCTGATAATCTACACACGACAAGCAATTCCAAGTGGCTCCAAATGTCCTTCTTCTGCTACGTGGCCTGTTTAAAAAGACTGAAGAAATGTGTGGAGAGAAAGAGAAAAAAAAAAAAATAACCTGGACATTGTTGTCCAAATACTTCACCTATGTCTGGCATCTAGTTACATTCAATGAAGGGATGAAAAAAGTGAATGAATGAAAAAAGATGCATTTCTGCTTGGGTAAGTCCCTCTTAAGGCTCTTCTGGACTCTCAGGTGATAGTACACCTGCAGAGATCTAGCCTCCTCCCAATTCTGTGACCAAAATCTTTGCATTTGATGTCTTTGTTAATTGATAGGTGTCCCATCAGGAGATAAAGATGGGTGTAAGAATCAGCCCAGGTACCCTGACTTTCCAAGGAGGTACTAGGGAGTCGCTCTGACTGGCCCACCCCTCATTCTAGCAGAATGGGATAGGTCAGAGAAAATGGTTTGCTTTAACGTTTTAATCAATCCCTAAGAATTTCACTCCAAAGGATTTGCCACCCCTCCCATTTGTGCAGGTTGATACTCCTTTATAAGTTCTCTTTTCCTGTGAAAATGTGGTCCACAAGAAACCACAAGGTTCTGCTTATTGAAAGGACATAAATACATAAGTTACTTTCAATGCCAAAGTTGTCTCCAAATCCTAAGGAGGGAAAAAACAAAATATCGAAGCGGCTGTTGGGTCTCTATTTTACCTGCTAATGGAAGAAGCATAGAGACTCTTCTCTTTGTGTCCACTATACATAAAACTTAGTTCTGTGTTTCCACACAATTTATGCACTGATGAGGAAGAATGTTCAAGCACTTCAATCCTAGAGGAAAGGAAAAAAAGGACAGGAAGATGAAAAGTATAGGAGAGGAAAGGTCATAGGGAAACAGAAGAAGAAAATGGACATGGAGTTGATGGAAGGGAGAAGCAGGGAAAGGAAAAGGAGAAAAAAATGCAGAGGTGACAATAGAAGTAAAGTAGAACACAAGAGAGGTGAAGCAAGTAAATGGTGAACTGATTCAGAGTTAAGGAGGAAAAGCTGTTTCCTAGTTTATTATTCAACCACAAATGTACATCCACCAAACGTCTACACTTTTTGTCGTACCTAGCATTGGTATTCAAAACACATGGATCGGATGAACGGATATGTTACAGATCATCCCTAAATTCATGCTTGTTCTAGGCCGGTGGTTTTCAACTTCAGAACTATTGACAATTTGGGCTAGATAATTCTTTGTTGTGGGGACTGACTTGTGCATTGTAGGATGTTTAGCGGCATCTCTGGTCTCTAGCCACTACATGTTCCCAGTCAGTTGTGACAGAGGAAAATGTCTTCTGTCATTGCCAAGTATCCCCTGAGGGCAAAATCACCCCTGGTTGAGAACCATTGTTCTAGGCGTATGGACCCAATGGAGTAAATCCACTCAGTGCTTGAAATATACTTGGTAATTAATGACAATACACTGTTAGGGACATCAAGGTACAAATATGTCATATTGTTTTAATTGTTCTCAGGAGACTGTAAATGTCCTCCTTTGGAGGAATGCTATAACAATATCATAGGAGGTTTTGTTTTTCCTAAAGTGTTTAGTTGGTAGATACGATGATTCATAATGATCATTAGCAATTGGTATACTAATAAATGTCATCAAGTGTCATGTCCATATATGTAGTTTGTTTACTTGTTCATTTTACACCTCTGTTATTACAAAAACTCTATTATAAACTCTATTTTCCCCAAACTCTACTAAACAGTGGGATTATATATTTTTAGTTCCAAGTTAAATCTGGTATGTGCCTGATACTCAGAAAAATTCAATGTGATTTTAATTGTCTCTTACTCTTCTCTCCAGTAGTCACTGGGAAGTTACTACAATCTACTTTTACTCCATATGAGAAGATCATTACTTGATCTTAAAAAACAAAACAAACCAAAAACAAAACAAAAAAACCTTAGCACGTACACAGAGAAGAAACACATGTAAGTGGAGACCAGAACTGAAAGACAGAATTCTAAGCATTTTTTTTCAAAGACAAAACAAAGCCAAATAATACCAAACTCAAGGTGCACAATGGCAAGAGGAATTCAGAAAGTTTTTCTAAATGTTACTCCCAATTGTCTTATGATCTAAATCATATTTCTCACTGTAGACCCTCAGATGTTTAGAAAGCAGAAACTGAAGTTATACAATGTCCCATTTCACAGGCTAGGAAACCAAGGCAGGGAGCCGATGAAAATAAAATAGATTCTTGTGACATGTTTGTCAAAGAGTATGTCAGATACAGAGAAGCACTGCTGGTTAATCCACATCCAGGCTCTGAATCCAATTTCAACTAAGCTTATCGAGTGCCTTTGATGGGGTCATTGCTGCACCACCTCATTCACCTGTGTTCTCTAATTTACTGCTCAGAACACCGTGTGTCATCAGTTCTGTCATTCACACTTTAAAGAAGAGGAGACAGGTTTAGTAAGGTAATGTAATTTTCCCATGTTCAAGAAACTCAGTAAGTGTCAGAACTGGGATGTGGACGGGGTCTTCTAATTCCAAGGTTACGGATTTTCCTCTAAACCATGCTAATTTCCATGAAGGGATGGTTGGGGGAAAATGGGGTGGAATTTTCCCCACAAAACACCCCCTCACATGGCTTACATGGCCAGAATCCCTCATCTTTCACATCTATGTTCTAGTCATGTGAATGACATAATCCCTAAGATGGGAGAGAGAACATCCAGGTCTGGAGGTGCTGAGCATGACTACAAAAGTCAAAAACATCTCTGTGGAGGTGGGAAAGCATCCTAGATACCTGTCTGTCTGTGTGTGTGTGTGTGTGTGTGTGTGTGTGTGTGTGTGTGTGTGTGTGTGTGTGTGTGTGTGTGTGTGTGTGTGTGTGCCCATATTTACATAACCATCTCTTTGTACAGTTGCCTAACACATTTTCTGATGTTCTTTTTGTACTCTGGTTTCTTTCATTTGGTTACAGACCCCTGAAGGGTAAGGACTCTATTGATTGTTTCTCTTGGGTCTTTCGACCGTACCTAGAGCAGAGCTCTGCCTGTAATAAAAGCACATTTCCTATTATTGTCTGATTTATATAAGACATTGCTGGTTACACAAAGTAATCAGATGTGTAGAAATTGGTAATACACGTAGTGTTATTTCTTCATGTATTTGGGTATGGAAGCATCTCTCTTTAAGTTTCCTAAGATCCCTGTGAGTACTATTAAATTAAATAAAAAATCCAATGTTGCATAATCTTATTTATAGTCTAAACAGCAGGAAACTTGGGGAATGCTCGAAATACACTATTTAAAAATTCCTTTTGTTAAACAGTGCTTTAACCAGAGTTAAAATCACTCACTAGGAGAGGAGCCCTTAAAAATTATAAAATAATCGTGCTTAATACTGTATCTCACAGTCTTCCTTTGAAATTGATTATCCTCCTACTTTCATGTTTTGGTAATCTTATATTCCATGTCACTCATTTATATAATGCTGGGGTCTCATGAGCTAATTAAAAATAATTATTTTCCAAGTATATGTGTTATAAGTTGAGGGTACAAAATCCAGAAATTATAGAAAAGTGTAAGAAAGAAAAGAGTATCATCTATAGCTCAGGGATAACCACTATACCTCTGGTTTTGGATGGTCTGCCTTTGAGTCTGGTTTCCATATACACATGCATATACAACCCCTCTCTCCTCCCCCACGTGTATATGTGTGTGTGTGTGTGTGTGTGTGTCTTTGTCTCTCTCTCTGTGTGTATACTTTAAAAAGTAAACTGGAATTATACTCTTTACAGTTTATGTATGTATATATTTTGTTGTTGTTGTTGATGTTTTTTGTTTTTGTTTTTTTTTTGCGGTACGCGGGCCTCTCACTGTTGTGGCCTCTCCCATTGCGGAGCACAGGCTCCGGACGCACAGGCTCAGCGGCCACGGCTCACGGGCCCAGCTGCTCCGCGGCATGTGGGATCTTCCCGGACCGGGGCACGAACCCGTGTCCCCTGCATCGGCAGGCGGGCTCCCAACCACTGTGCCACCAGGGAAGCCCAACAGTTTATATTTTTATGTAACATTATATTATGAGCGTTTCATCATTTTTTGTAAACACACCTTTTACTGGATAGAAAATATGCCATCATTTGTATATAGTATAATTTAACTAATTTCATACTGTGAACATTTAACTGGCTTAAAATTTTTGTCTCAAATAACAGCATAAAGAATTTCCTTATTCCCAAATCTTTATCTGCATTTATATTTATCTTCCTTCTTATAGAGTTCTAGAACTCACATTATTGGTTAAAAAGGCAGAATCATTAGGTTTTCCAGGAAGGTTATATTTCCTACTACAAATTGCACATGGGAAGGATTACCTAAAGTAACCTCATCAGCATTAAACAGTATCATTTAAAAATTAGTGCTTCGCAGGGAGATCAGCTCGGTGCTTTGTGACCGCTGGGAGGGGTGGGATAGGGAGGGTGGGAGGGAGGGAGATGCAAGCGGGAAGAGATATGGGAACATATGTATATATATAACTGATTCATTTTGTTGTGAAGCTGAAACTAACATACCATTCTAAAGCAATTATACTCCAATAAAGAAAAAAAAAAAAAGAAAATACAGGTAAAATTGACATATCTCTGTCAATGTCAATAAGAAAAAATATAAGGTAAGCACAAATAAATAATATTAAGAGTTGAAAAAAAGTCGTATCTATAGATGTCGCACAGAAAAAAAAAATAAAAAAAAATTAGTGCTTCTGCTCTGAGAGGCAAATGATAATATCCTATTGCTACTTTAATTTGCATTCTTTTGATTGTTAGTGAGTTTGATTTTTAATAAGTTTATTAATGTAATTAAGCAAACCCAGTTCATTAGCTTCAGTTCAAGTTTTAAGAATAAACACAGGGGAGCTACAGAAGCAAATATCGAAAGGATAATGGTTTCTCCGTTTTCATATAGAAAAATAAAACTCTGGGAATGACAATGGCAAGGAAAATCATTCTTCAATCTTTTCAGTAATATTCTCATTTTGATAGATGCTTGCTGGGATCAAGGTATAAGAAAGGCAGGGGACTTTGGCTCTTTAATCCATGTTTATTGTAATGTTAACAGTAAATATTCAAATGATCGTTAGAAAATTTGAACATACTAGGTCACATAGTTGGTTGACTGTAACATGGGATTCTTGAACGAATGAGAAATTACTTTTTCAGTGATTTTATTATCACCTGCTTAACAGCCACATGATGGTTCAACAAATAAACAAATGAACACAAAGTTATGAAAAAATGTCTTGTAAGTCGAGGCATAAACAATAGCCTTTCAATAGTTGAAAAAATGGGACACCATTTCAATTTCAATCTGAAGCACGGATCTTTAAATTGAGTATTCAGAATAGCTAGCTATCAGTTTAACCTTTCAATAAGCTGATGAGCCATACTTCCAGGCGTGGGTTTGGACCTTTTTAGGTCAGAAGCATAAATCTCCTCCAGATTAGTAGATTGGCAAGAATAAACGACCACTTGGACTTGGTTATGGTTTCCCCCTAGTTGTTTTACTTTGGAATCAGCTAATAAGTATGCAAAAGAGTGATGAAAAATCAAAAAAATATATATGATTGGATGTGGTTCCCACTGCCTTTGAAATTCTTTCCAGAAATCCTGAAGTACAGTAGTTTAGCAGCCTATGTGGAGCGAGAAATCTGCCAAAGGAGTCTGGAATTTTGTGCTCACTGAATTTTGTAACTTTCACTTAGGGAAGTTCATGTAGAATTGGAGAGTCCGACTGCTACCATATAGGCAATGTCTTGCTTTTCTGCAGTTAATTTCTTCCTCCTATTTTTCACTTATCATTTGGCCTATATAAGGCCCCAAACCTAACATATGTCTGCTGCTTGTGACTTCTATTATTTCATGCATCTTTTATGCAGTTCTTTGCAGAGCTGATCTAGTTTATAGTAAACCATTTTAAAGTGCCAGTCATGGAGACATATCCATGAGCTATAAATTTAATATCATGAAAATGCATAGTAAATTAGGGCAAGGTAAGTTTGATACTAATGTTTTCCTTAAAAATATATATATGTACCATAAATACATATATGCAAATATTATATATTTGTGTTTATACCTTCAAACATAATATATACAGTATCAAAAGTTGCTTCTAAATGATCTTGTTCTAAAATTCATTCTAAGTGGGTAAAGTTATTGCTCTATGAGCTAAAATTTGTAAATAGATGAATTCATTAATTGATTTGTTCATCCTAAAAATATTTACTGAGTTAAAATTTGCCAACTGCCACATTCATTCACTCATTCATTCATTCATTCATACCTCAACCCAACAATCATTAATTGATTCTCTCCTTAAATCAATGCACTATACCACAGTGAATAGGATATTGTCCTTTCACTAAGAAACTCAGAGGAATTTTTGCTAAAAATGATAGTAGAGGCTCCATATTGTCTCTGCCTAAGGGGTTAAGGCAATGTTTTCTTTTGGCTGGGGAAATTCTGCATTTAGGAAATTAGGAAACATTTGGACCGCTCTATTAAATGATAATTACCTCTTGACAGATATTGATAAAATTTAATCAGTAACACTGAATACGTTTAGATGAGTTTGAGAAGAGTAACATACTTGGTATGATATGCATTTGTAAGTGCTAAAATGTTTAGGATATTAATAAGGAAACATAAAACTAGAGTGACCTTTAATCTTGTAATTGCAAATGGAAATACATATGCGCCTAATCAAAAGGCCTTGTGCTGCGTATCTAAAAGTTAGGTACATTCCTGATTCACTGGGTCTTCAAAATTGAGATTCTATGTCTTAGAGAGCATTTCTATCCATACTTCCACAAGTTGTAAGCCATGCAGGATAAGGTGATAATGGATAGCAGTTAAAAAGAGGCTTTCCAGTTACACAGACTTGAGTTCAAATGCTGAGTTAGTCATTTATTAGTGTGACCTAGGGCAGATATTTAACCTCAGCCTGCAATTTCCTTGTTCATAAAATAATAGCCGTTTCACAGGGTTGTTATAATAATTAAATGAGATAATGTACAAAAAGCTTCAGTGACACTTCCTGGCATTGAGCAAATGCTTAAGGCATAGCACTATTATTAGATAAAATGTCATCATGATTTTCTTTTCAGGTCAACTCTCAAAGTAACCAATTTCAAGAGCACCTAAAGATATTGTGTTGGTCTGTGCTTTTAAACTAACTAATCTGGGGGCTTACTTTGTAGCCTGCCAATCAAGCAAAATGATTCTGATTATCCAGTTTACCAACCTAATATCTGGGACTAGAAACTATGCTAGCCTTTTTGATCCCCTCAGTCATCCACTAATGAGCGATTTTACATAGAAAAATCCTTTTAGTTTAATAAAGAGTTGAGATATTAATAAAAGGTAGCATAACTTACATGCACTAAGTTATTGGTAATGATCTGATAAGCAAATCCTAAGCAGAACCATTTTTCTCCCATTTGTATTTAATTATTAGTTAACTTATGGATTGCCAGGTGCTGATTAAAACTGCCCAGCCAAATTCCAAACATGAGTGAGACGGGGACTCTCCCATGAATGCTACACTCCTGGGTTTTCCTTCTGACTACTCCCCATTTTAACGTGGCCCCTTTTCATTCCCTCTACTTGTGTAGAGTAAAAGAGTTATTCTAAGAAAACCTGTTGAAAATGGCCACGTGGAACCATCTTAGTCATCTTTGCTAAAAAATCATGCGTACATGAAAGAATATATTCAAACTGCAGATGTGGAATATATTGATTCATAGCATGTTGGAGATTTCAGTTATTCGGAACCAGAGCTATTTGACTGTAAACAGAGACATATTTAGGACTGGATGGAAAAAGAAAAAAGGGAGAAAATAACTTTTTATGGAGTTTCCAGTACATGCCACGTACTACGAAGACACTTTCATATGTTACCACACTTAATTCTCACAAAGACCTTGGAATGCATTATCAGTCCATATTTTTTTTTTTTTTTTTTTGCGGTATGCGGGCCTCTCACTGTTGTGGCCTCTCCCGTTGCGGAGCACAGCCTCCGGACACGCAGGCTCAGCGGCCATGGCTCACGGGCCCAGCTGCTCCGCGGCCTGTGGGATCTTCCCGGACTGGGGCACGAACCCGTGTCCCCTGCATTGGCAGGCGGGCTCTCAACCACTGCGCCACCAGGGACGCCCATCAGTCCATATTTTTAAGTCAGAAAACTCATCACAGAGAACTAAAGTAAATTCTTTCCCAAGATCATGGAGCCAGAAAGGCATGGGGCTGTAATTTGAACTTAGAACTGATTGAAAGTCTATCCTTCCTGTACTACACAATGCTGAGATAATAGGTTTGCTTCTCCAAGAGGATATATCAGTTCTTAATAAGTGTTTATTGGACACCTAGCTGCTGACAAGGATGGGGTTAGGGTGAGGCACAGTGATGTCACTGGGAGATGTAGCCTTTGACTCAAGGAGCTAAAAATCTAATTGGGCATTTAAAAATTTCTCTGACATCTTAAAATTTCTATGTCCATTTACAATACTCAGAATTCACAGAGTACTTAATGGCCTAATTAAAAGGGGCACTGATATAAAAAATGATACACTTTTTAGTTTAAAACGTAATAGAAAATCTTTGTGACCTTGGATTAGGTAAAGATTTCTTAGATTTAGTACTAATAGCATGATCAATGAAAGACAAAAGCTGATAAATTGGATTTTATCAAGATAAAATTTTTGCTCTGAGAAAGACACTAAGAGGATGAAAAGACCAGCCATACATGGGGAGAAAACATCTCCAAACCGCAAACCTAACAAACAACTGATATCCAGAATATCTAAAGAACTCTCAAAACTCAACAATAAACAACTCAATTAAAAAATGAACAAAAGATTTGAATGGACATTTGGCTAAAGAGGATATACAAATGGAAAATAAGTACATGAAAAAATACATAATCTCATTAGTCTTTAGGGAAATGCAAATTAAACCCACCATGAGATATCATTGTATCCCTATTAGAATGGCTAAAATAAAAACTAAACTAAACAAACAAGTAAAAAAAAAAAAAAAAGGCTGACAATACCATGTGCAAAGGAGGATGTAGATCAAGTGGAACTTTCATGAACTGCTGGTGTAAAAGCCAAATCGTACAGCCATTCTGCAAAACAGTTCAGCAGTTTCCCACAAAGGTAAACATATACTTGTCATATGACCCCCAAAATTCTACTCCTAGGTATTTCAGATGAAATGAAAATCCATGTTCACACAAAACCCTGAATGTACTGCTCATATTTGCCCAAATCTGGCAACAACCCAATGTCCCTCAGCTGAGGAATAGATGAACTGTGGTACATCCATATAGTGGAATACTACTCAGCAATACAAAGGAATAAGCTATGGATACATGCAAGAACATCTGTCTATCTATCATATATACTGCATTTGAATGAACCTCAAATGCATTATGGTAAGCAAAAGAAGACGGACTCAAAGGCTGTATACTGTATGATTCCACTCATGCAGTATTCTGGAAATGACAAAACTACAGAGAATAATTCTGTTCTCTATTAAGGATGGGGAACGAGTTCAACTACAAAGGGGTGGCATAATGGGGGTAGAATGATGGAACTATTCTGTATCTTAATCGTGGTGGTGGTTATATGACTCTGCGTTTGTCAAAACTCATAAAAATATATGCCAGAGAGTGAATCTTACTGCATATAACGTTTTAAAAGATGAAAATTAAATTCAAAACAGAGAAAAAAGAAGGCACTGAGATTTAGGAAATTCAGCAACCGATTCTATTCTTTCTTACTTAGTCTTGGAGGAGAGCGGAAGGTACCTGCAGGGGCTGGGGTCTCGATCTAGACTTATTTCTTGAAGTATATCACATCTGTACTCTCCAGGATTTGTGCAGCCTAAAGTGACAATTTACAAGGTCTTGGAGCTCAGAGGCTTTTTTTTTGCCTCTACTGGGGCTGGCCTGGGATCCCCAGAGCTGCTAGACTGCCTATCCAACGGGCACACCCTCAGGAGAATCCAACTAACTCAGTGCAATTCCAAATACAATTTTTTTCTCTACTGCCACCTAGCTCTTTAAAGATAGAGTCAACAGAAAAAGTTCTTATATTAGCTAATCCTTTGAAGGTGAGAAAATTAGGCAATTCTGGAAGTATATTACCTTTCTAAGCTGACTAGGGTCCTGTTAAGCAACAATTTCCTAAATGGAATAGCAAATGTAACAAGACTCTAATTTATGATCAAGGCATTAGTAAAAGCAAATAGGATCCAAAGGCACCTTGGCTATTGTTAGAATCTCCACACAATCACTATCAACTACTTCCAAACGTTGCAATTTCCAAATGTCTCTCATATACCTCACGTAACCTTAAGTGCATTTTAAAAGCAGGGAAATTTCAGGTGTCTGGGAGAGTTGCTGGTGACAACACTAAGAAAAAGATGCATTTTATGAATTTATCAGAGGCAAATATCTACCATACACACTGGGAAAAACCTTTATTTTTCCAGGTGTCAGCTTGAGTATCTAACATTTTAATTTATGTTCTGATATCTTTGAGAATAAACGTGTTCCTGTCATCAAAATAATTGCCTTTCCTATGAGTGGAATTTGTAATCGCACCATCATTCCATATCCTCTAACCTAGAGTGGACATGCCACGCAAGTTAGTAGGTTTTCATCAGAGGGTAACGTCGTAAATCCTGAGTGGGGAGGTCCTTTGCCCACCAGTTTTCAGACCATGATGACGATTTCATTTAAGGAAAACAAAACAAAACAAAACAAAACAAAACACCTCCAACCAGATGCAAAGAAACCCAATCCTACTATTCAGAATAAAGATTTTGGTTTCTGGAAGACATGGAGTGAATATATTACTACAGTGTCTACAAGTTTCTTCATATATTTAACAAAGACCTTCCTCGTTAGAGCCATAAAGATTAATAAACTTCTCTCATACAAAAAAGTATCTTTTGAAAAGATACTTTAAATGAAATTTACCTAATTAAGGCCACCTTTAAGTGAATTGTTCATTTTTCTCCTTAACCTGGCAAGTTAGCAGGTATCTAAAGAGACAGCCCAAACGACTATAATATCCCTACTTGCTTTTTCTGGTCTTTGTAAAGCTCAGACTACCAAGGCTTCCCTTGGGGACACCCAAGCAGTCAGTCCACCAGCATGGATCAAGATATGTGTAGAGGGCTTCCCTGGTGGCGCAGTGGTTGAGAGTCCGCCTGCCGATGCAGGGGACACGGGTTCGTGCCCCGGTCTGGGAAGATCCCACATGCCACAGAGCGGCTGGGCCCGTGAGCCATGGCCACTGAGCCTGCGCGTCCGGAGCCTGTGCTCCGCAACGGGAGAGGCCACAGCAGTGAGGGGCCCGCGTACCACAAAAAAAAAAAAAAAAAAAGATCTGTGTAGAAAGCCATTACTTATTTTCATATATTCATGTTCTAATAAATCTGGGGCTGAAGGAAAGCAATACGGGGAGTCTTTCCTTATTTGCATTCATTATTTGCTTTGTTATGTTTTGGTCCCTTCAGCTAATTTGGAATGAATCAAGGAATAATTATTTCTCTTTTTTTTTCTCAAGAGTATGTTTATCTAGGAATAGAATTATAAAATACATTAAACTCTCAAAATATGTTCATTTGACATATTCATAAAAGCATATTCAAGATGCATAAATAAAAATGAATGCTTTTTTTGTATTTATGCCAACCTAATTTAGGCCTTTATAAAACAATAACAGGGTAGGATTATTTCTGAGACTAACCCAATCATGTCTTTGGGTTTCACTATGCATCTGCATGCGCATGCCTGGGTATGCACTTCCTCCTCAGCTGTGCAGGCAACTGCTACCCAATATTTTAATATTATTAATAACTCTAGTGAAAAGTATCAACTATACTGTAGAATTAAAAGGGAAAATGAGAAGCCAACTTTGAAGTATTATAATCTATTTAGGATTAATTTATGAATATAATAATGGGGACTAATTCTGGTACCCCAATGAAGATTTGGAATTCAGTGACTTAAATGAACCAGAGGAGTTTTGTGAAGGAAAGGGGCACTGGACATTTAATGTAGACTACAAGGCTATTTGGAGCTCTTACACCTAAAAAAGGAAACTTTTCCCTTGCTGTTGAAAACTGAGGTAATTGTACGTATAAATGCAAAGTATCTCTTCTCATAACACTTAAAAATTGAGTCTTTTATATTCTATAACTTTTTTTTTTTTTTTTTTTTTTTTTGCGGTACGAGGGCCTCTCACTGCTGTGGCCTCTCCCGTTGCGGAGCACAGGCTCCGGACGCACAGCCTCAGCGGCCACAGCTCACGGGCCCAGCCGCTCCGCGGCATGTGGGATCTTCCCAGACCGGGGCACGAACCCATGTCCCTTGCATCGGCAGGCGGACTCTCAACCACTGCGCCACCAGGGAAGCCCCTATTCTATAACTTTTAAGCTAGAGTGATTTCATTTCAAAAGCATCTCTTCCACTTCCATGTAAATGACTCTTGGCTGCGTTCTATCCCAAACCTTTGGTCTTGTATGAAAACTCATCAGGACTTTGTCTTCAAGGACGTGCTTGCAGCTCATATTTTCCTTTGTTACTCTTAACACTGTTTAGTACCTTTCTTTAGGGGCTAGAGACGAATCCAGTGATCAAAAGCCTTTCTTTCTTTTTTTTTTTCCATTAACACAAATACACTAGCTTCTATTTTCATACCTGAATAGTTTACTAGAGTTCTCAAAATGCCTCTGTTGGACATAGACTATTGAGAAGGAAGAACAGATCATAATTTGGCTTCTCTCTTGTCTCAAAAGATGCTGTCTACTTTGTTTAAAACATGCAGCTGTTATGTACATTCCAAAATGTTTACTTACTTTTTTATTGATAAGCTTATTAAACCAAAGTTGTTCCTTTATGCCCTTCCTATCACTAGTAATAGAAAAAGGCAACCAAAAGTAGAAAGAAGATATTAGTTTCCCCAATCTTTACTTTTATGAATATTTTCAGCATTTATTTTATATTTCAAGACAAGAGTCTGTAGGGTTGTCCACGTATGATATTTTCATAATACCTAGTATCATTCTGTATACATCCTAGGTACTTGATAAGTGTTTTTAATTGTTTTAACCATAAATGCAGAATAATTATTATGAAATCTAGAGATCACTTACAGAACATATAGTAGTACTTTCTACGAAGAAAAAATGCATTTTATTAACAGATGTAATTTTACTACATGGCTGATGAGTTTCAGGTTTATTCTTGCCCTCTGGGCAAGAATGATAGCAACTGATTTAAAATCACAGCTCCAAGAGTTCCTTCTGTACTACAAAGCAAGCATTTTGGGGGCAAAAGATGAGTTTTTACAGAAGAAAGAATTTTCCCTTTGGGATCTTACTGGTTTTCTCACTATTTCAATCTTAAGTTAGCTAAATTGAGCCACTTCCGAAATCCTTCACACCAAATGCTCAACCTAAGTTCCTCTCTTGCCTCTCAAGGAAAATGTGGTGGAGTTCATTCTTCACAAAGGAGCCTGGACACATCTCACACTCTACTTGTGAAGGGGCATCAGCCCAATCAGCACATAAATCATTTAGCAAGAAATAGCTGTCTTATTAAATTTAACCTCTTCATTAGGTTTTTTTCAGTTCAGACTTCCTTTATATTCGCAAAGCCATTTCTTTCTTTAAAAATGTCTTAAGACTCCTAGGGCATTGGGTTGACCTGAGAGGCAGAAGAAGTGGCCTGCTCCAGAGGAAAAAGATCCATTTTCATTCCTTTGGAAATTTCTGAAGTTATAATCTCAGCATTGTCAAGGGGATGGTACATTTCCTCTCAAAAGATAATTGCAACTACAAAGGAATGGAGTGGAAGAGGAATTGTTCTCATCTCAAATGCCATATTCATGATCTAGTAATGTGAATTTCATGTACTGATAAGTATTGATACTGTTTTAATGGATTTACATGAAGATATTTTAAATCATAATTTTCATTTCAATTAAATATCAAGTGACATGTTATGCTAAGAACTGTAGAGAATAAAAATAAAACATTTTGGGGGCTTCCCTGGGGGCAAAGTGGTTAAGAATCCACCTGCCAGTGCAGGGGACACGGATTCAGCTCTGGTCCAGGAAGATCCCACATGCTGTGGAGCAACTAAGCCTGTGCGCCACAACTACTAAGCCTGCGCTCTAGAGCCTGTGAGCCACAACTACTGAGCCCATGTGCCACAACAACAGAAGCCTTCATGCCGCTGAGATTGGTTCAAGATGGCAGAGTAGAAGGACATGCTCTCACTCCCTCTTGCGAGAGCACTGGAATCACAACTAACTGCTGAACAATCATCGACAGGAAGACACTGGAACTCATCAAAAAAGATACCCCACAAAGGAGAAGCCACAATGAGATGGTAGGAGGGGCGCAATCACAATAAAATCAAATCCCATAACTGCTGGGTGGTGACTCACAAACTGGAGAACACTTATACCACAGAAGTCCACCCACTGGAGTGAAGGTTCTGAGCCCCACATCAGGCTTCCCAACCTGGGGGTCCAGCAACGGGAGGAGGAATTCCTAGAGAATCAGACTTTGAAGGCTAGTGGGATTTGATTGCAGGACTTTGACAGGACTGGGGGAAACAGAGATTCCACTCTTGGAGGGCACACACGAAGTAGTGTGCGCACCGGGACCCAGGGGAAGGAGCAGTGACCCCATAGGAGACAGGCCTACGTGCTAGTGTTGGAGGGTCTCCTGCAGAGGCGGGGGGTGGTTGTGGCTCACCGTGGGGACAAGGACACTGGCAGCAGAAGTTCTGGGAAGTACTCCTTGGTGTGAACCCTACCAGAGTTCACCATTAGCCCCACCAAAGATCCGGGAAGTCTCCAGTGTTGGGTCACCTCAGGCCAAACAACCAACAGGGAAGGAACCCAGCCCCACCCATCAGCAGGCAAACAAAGTTTTACTTAGCTCTGCCCACCAGAACAACACCCAGCTCTACCCACCACCAGTCCCTCCCATCAGAAAACTTGCACAAGCCTCTTAGATAGCCTCTTCCACCAGAGGGCAGACAGCAGAAGCAAGAAGAACTACAATCCTGTAGGCTATGGAACAAAAACCACATTCACAGAAAGACAGACCAGATGAAAAGGTAGAGGGCTATGTACGAGATGAAGGAAAAAGATAAAACCCCAGAAAAACAACTAAATGAATTGTAGATCGGCAACCTTCCAGAAAAAGAATTCAGAAAAATGAGAGTGAAGATGATCCAGGACCTCAGAAAAAGAATGGAGGCAAAGATCGAGAAGATGCAAGAAATGTCTAACAAATACCTAGAAGAATTAAAGAACAAATAAACAGAGATGAACAATACAATAACTGAAATGAAAAATACACTAGAAGCAATCAACAGCAGAACACCTGAGGCAGAAGAACAGATAAGTGACCTGGAAGACAGAATGGTGGAATTCACTGCTGTGGAACAGAATAAAGAAAAAAGAATGAAAAGAAATGAAGACAGCCTAAGAGACCTCTGGGACAATGTTAAATGCAACAACATTCACATTATATGGGTCCCAGAAGGAGAAGAGAGAGAGAAACGACCCGAGAAAATATTCGAAGAGATTATAGTTGAAAACTTCCCTAACATGGGAAAGGAAATAACCACCCAAGTACAGGAAGTGCAGAGAGTCCCAGGCAGGATAAACACAAGGAGAAACACACCGAGACGCACAGTAATCAAATTGGCAAAATTAAAGACAAGGAAAAATTATTGAAAGCAACAAGGGTAAAACAACATGTAACATACAAGGGAACTCCCATAAGGTTAACAGCTGATTTCTCAGCAGAAATGCTACAAGCCAGAAGGGAGTGGCATGACATATTTAAAGTGATGAAAGCGAAGAATCTACAACCAAGATTACTCTACCCAGCAAGGATCTCATTCAGATTCGACGGAGAAATCCAAAGCTTTACAGACAAGCAAAAGCTAAGAGAATTCAGCACCACCAAACCAGCTCTACAAAAAATGCTAGGGGCTTCCCTGGTGGTGCAGTGGTTGGGGGTCCGCCCGCCAATGCGGGGGACGTGGGTTCGTGCCCCAGTCCGGGAGGATCTTGTGTGCCACGGAGCGGCTGGGCGTGTGGGCCGTGGCCGCTGGGCCTGCGCGTCCGGGGCCTGTATTCCATGGTGGGAGGGGCCACAGCAGTGAGAGGACTGCGTGCCGCAAAAAAAGAAAAAGAAAAATGCTAAAGGAACTTCTCTAAGTGGGATACACAAAAGAAGAAAAGGACTTACCAAAAAAAAAAAAAAAAAAAAAACCAAGACAATTAATAAAATGGTAATAGGAACACACATACCAGTAATTACCTTAAACGTGAATGGATTAAATGCTCCAACCAAAAGACACAGGATCGCTGAATGGACACAAGAACAAGACCCATATATATGCTGTCTACAAGAGACCGATTTCAAACCTAGGGACACATACAGACTGAAAGTGAGGGGATGGAAAAAGATATTCCACGCAAATAGAAATCAAAAGAAGGCTGGAGAAGAAGAAGAAGGAAAATAAAGAATGTTACAAGAGACAAGGAAGAACACTACATAATGATCAAGGGATCAATCCAAGAAGAAGATATAACAATTATATATGCACCCAACATAGGAGCACCTCAATACATAAGGCAACTGCTAACAGCTATAAAGGAGGAAATCGACAGTAACACAATAATAGTGGCGGACTTTAACACCTCACTTTCACCAATAGACAGATCATCCAAACAGAAAACTAATAAGGAAAAACAAGCTCTAAATGACACAATAGACCAGATAGATTTAATTGATATGTATAGGACATTCCATCCAAAACCCGCAGATTACACTTTCTTCTCAAGTGCGCATGGAACATTCTCCAGTATAGACCATACCTTGGGTCCCAAATCAAGCCTCAGTAAATTTAAGAAAATTGAAATCATATCAAGCATCTTCTCTGACCACAATACTATGAGATTAGAACTGAATTACACGGAAAAAAATAAAAAACACAAACACATGGAGGCTAAATAATACGTTACTAAATAACCAAGAGAACACTGAAGAAATCAAAGAGGAAATCAAAAAATACCTAGAGACAAATGCCAATGAAAACACAATGATCCAAAACCTATGGGATGCAGCAGAAGCAGTTCTAAGAGGGAAGTTTATAGCAATACAGTCCTACCTCAAGAAACAAGAAAAATGTCAAATAAACGATCTAACCTTACACCTTAAGGAGCTACATAAAGAAAAACAAACAAAACCCAAAGTTAGTAGAATGAAAGAAATCATAAAGATCAGAGCAGAAATCAATGAAATAGAAACAAAGAAAACAATAGCAAAGATCAATAAAACTAAAAGCTGGTTCTTTGAGAAGATAAACAAAATGATAAAGCATTAGCCAGACTCATCAAGAAAAAGAGGGAAAGGACTCAAATCAATAAAATTAGAAATGAAAAAGAAGTTACAACAGACACCGCAGAAATACAAAGCATCCTAAGAGACTACTACAAGCAACTCTATGCCAATAAAATAGACAACCTGGAAGAAATGGACAAATTCTTAGATAGGTATAACCTTCCAAGACTGAACCAGGAAGAAACAGAAAATATAAACAGACCAATCACAAGTAATGAAATTGAAACTGTGATTAAAAACCTTCCAACAAAGAAAAGTCCAGGACCAGATGGCTTCACAAGTGAATTCTATCAAACATTTAGAGAAGAGCTAACACCCATCCTTCTCAAACTCTTCCAAAAAATTGCAGAGGAAGGAACACTCCCAAACTCATTCTATGAGGCCACGGTCACCCTGATACCAAAACCAGACAAAGATACTACAAAAAAAGAAAATTACAGACCAATATCACTGATGAATATAGATGCAAAAATTCTCAACAAAATATTAGCAAACAGAATGCAACAACACATTAAAAGGATAATACACCATGATCAAGTGGGATTTATCCCAGGGATGCAAGGATTCTTCAATATATGCAAATCAATCAATGTGATACACCATATTAACAAATTGAAGAAGAAAAACCATATGATCATCTCAATAGTGCAGAAAAAGCTTTTGACAAAATTCAACCCCCATTTATGATAAAAACTCTCCAGAAAATGGGCATAGAGGGAACCCACCTCAACATAATAAAGGTCATATATGACAAACCCACAGCAAACATCATTCTCAATGGTGAAAAACTGAAAGCATTTCCTCTAAGATTAGGAACAAGACAAGGATGTCCATGCTCGCCACTATTACTCAACATAGTTTTGGAAGTCCTAGCCACGGCAATCAGAGAAGAAAAAGAAATAAAAGGAATACAAATCGGAAAAGAAGTAAAAGTGTCACTGTTTGCAGATGACATGAATCTATACACAGAGCATCCTAAAGATGCCACCAGGAAACTACTAGAGCTAATCAATGAATTTGGTAAAGTTGCAGGATACAAAATTAATGCACAGAAATCTCTTGGATTCCTATAAACTAATGATGAAAAATCTGAAAGAGGAATTAAGGAAACACTCCCATTTACCACTGCAACAAAAAGACGAAAATACCTAGGAAGACAAAAAACCTGTATGCAGAAAACTATAAGACACTGATGAAAGAAATTAAAGATGATAGAAACAGAAGGAGAGATATACCATGTTCTTGGATTGGAAGAATCATCACTGTGAAAATGACTATACTACCCAAAGCAATCTACAGATTCAATGCAATCCCTATCAAACTATCAATGGCGTTTTTTACAGAACTAGAACAAAAAATCTTAAAATCTGGATGGAGACACAAAAGACCCCAAATAGCCATAGCAGTCTTGAGGGGAAAAAAACAGAGTTGGAGGAATCAGACGCCCTGATTTCAGACTATACTACAAAGCTACAGTAATCAAGACAATATGGTACTGGCACAAAAACAGAAATATAGATCAATGAAACAAGATAGAAAGCCCAGAGACAGAAAGCCCACCATCTATGGTCAACTAATCTATTACAAAGGAGGCAAGGATATACAATGGAGAAAAGAAAGTCTCTTCAATAAGTGGTGCTGGGAAAACTGGACAGCTACATGTAAAAGAATGAAATTAGAACACTCCCTAACACCATACACAAAAATAAACTGAAAATGGATTAGAGACCTAAATGTAAGGCCAGACACTATTAAACTCTTAGAGGAAAACATAGGAAGAACACTTTTTTTTTTTTGCGGTACGCGGGCCTCTCACTGTTGTGGCCTCTCCCGTTGTAGAGCACAGGCTCTGGACGTGCAGGCTCAGTGGCCATGGCTCACAGGCCCAGCCGCTCCACGGCATGTGGGATCTTTCCGGACCGGGGCACGAACCCGTGTCCCCTGCATCGGCAGGCGGACTCTCAACCACTGTGCCACCAGGGAAGCCCAAGAACACTCTTTGACATAAATTACAGCAAGATCTTTTTTGATCCACCTCCTAGAGTAATGGAAATAACAACAAAAATAAACAAATGGGACCTAATGAAACTTAAAAGCTTTTGCACAGCAAAGGAAACCATAAAGAAAATAAAACACAATCCTCAGAATGGGAGAAAATATTTACAAACGAATCAACGGACAAAGGATTAATCTCCAAAATATATAAACAGCTTATGCAGCTCAATATTTAAAAAACAAACAACCCAATTAAAAAATGGGCAGAAGACCTAAACAGACATTTCTCCAAAGAGGACATACAGATGGCCAAGAAGCACATGAAAAGCTGCTCAACATCACTAATTATTAGAGAAATGCAAATCGAAACTACAATGAGGTATCGCCTCACACCAGTTAGAATGGGCATCATCAGAAAATCTACAAACAACAAATGCTGATAATTTTCCTTTCAAATCTGGACTTCCTCACTCCCTCAAAATTCCAAGTTGATTCAACTAACATGTATTTTGTACCTACTATGTGCTAGACATTGTGGTGGGGAGGCATCAATGGACAAGAGGCAGCCTGTTTAGAACTTGGATATTTCATAGACATGAGGGACCATGAGATCTGACCCCATTCTTAAATACCTGTAGATTAAATGTCTTGGTTGAATGCATGTGTAGGAGTCAGAGACTTTTGAACCTGTGAAGGTGGGTGAATCAATTTCTTATCTTTATTTCCAGATTCGAAAAGACTTGCTTCGAAACTTCACTGCTTCGAAAAGACTTGAACCTCTGATGAAAGAACCAGAAGGATGCTTGTGAAATAGCAGGGGTTTCGCTTGCCTTGGCTCGTTACAAATCTATGAAGTCCTGGTTCACTGCCTTGGGTAACCATACAAGATCTCTTTCAAACATCTCTCCTTTCTGTTGCTTCTACTTCCCCTTAAACATCTGGTGGACGATGGAAAAAACCTTGATTTATAGTATCACAAAACACCACCATAAGAATGGGTAAAATTAAATAAATACATATACAGAGAAAAGGTAAATGTGAATCCACTGACTTGAAATGCATTCTTTTCTTCCCAAAACACTTAAGAAATTTTACTGAAAACAATAAAATACAGAAACACCAGATTCTCATTTTAACGTGAAACAGCATCTTCCGCAACTTTCCTAGTACTCCACCATTCTTATTACTATTAAAAAACAAAACCAAGTTCCAGATCCAAAATAATTAACGAACCTGCTGGTAAACAGTTTTCTCATGGTTCTAGCCTCCACTCCACTTATTTTTAAAATTTTACAATTGCACCTTTTCAAGAATGAGTAGCAATTTTTATTTGATTAATATCTGTGCGAACTGGACTTAACTTTCTTCGTATTAATTTAAAAAACAAAACAAAACCACACGCATCCTAATCAAGCCCAGAGAAAATATACATTTGTTCATTAAAGCTCACCTGCCTTAGATAATTTTTTCTTTTCACATGTTAGCACAGTAAGCCACTGTTTGATCCATGCGCAAACGCTGTACGAAATGACCAGACCTGTCAATTCCCTAGGGAAACCTTACGGCAAAAGCAAAAGCCTTCCTCTACAAAAGAAAAACAAAGCAGAGGCATGGGGACTGTGGAGACAGCTCAGATGAATAAGCATCACAAGGATGAAGAAGACAATTTTTGTACAAACATATGCAAGATAAAGTTTAAAAAGGAGCATTGAGCATGCATGTTTCCTGCAGAAATAATGATCATGTCAGATAAAAGGACTCGTGAAACAAGTTCTGCTTAGCTCTTAATTAACAGAATCTTGTTAGTTCTCTCCTACATATACCCGTGGTTTCAGAGCCTTGTTTCAGAGCTCTTCCTTCCTCCTGTTCACTGACCTGGATCCCAGGCCTGCCCAACAATCTCTGTAGAAGACAGTGTTAGTGTGTTTGGGTCCTTCTTTGGAAAGCTGTCACCTCTCCTTCACCTGAACACTGGGATTAACTCCAAATTCCAGGCAGTCACTCCATGCTTTTGAGCTGTAGCAGAATAAACATTTTAGAGTAGAGATTTCTTTAAGGCTACAAAGTTTAGAAGTTGGTCCCATTAACAAGGACCTAGGGGCAGGAGTTTTTTAAACAGCATGCATCAAACACTTGCACATTTCAACAGAATACAGTTTACATTCATCTCTAAATCTGAGATTAAGAAACTATTAGCTGGTTTCCAACTGGTTTCAATACTGGTTTGCAGTTTGAATAATTTTGCTGTGCAGACATTATTTTGTTTAAATATGAAACATCAAATCTTTTCCTGACTATCAAGACAGAAATAGAGAAAGCAGGAACAACAGGCAGGAGAAGAAGCAGTCCAGTTAACAGACCTGTGACTTCTATGCCATCTGTAACAAGGAGAGGGACTTCGGCATGGGTTTCAAAATTGCCTGGGAGCTGTCGCCTAAAGTTACCTCTGCTTGGCACAAACCATGTTTTCTACACAAGGTGTCTGATTCCTACAAAGGCAAAAGAAACCCAGAAAGCAAAACAGAAGGAACTGGGGTGGTCTCCCGTTGTCTGATACAAGGGCTAATATTACACTCATTTAACAAGTTATAGTGGATATTCTGTAGCACTAAAGGAACTGTCATTTTACTTTGTACTACCGAGTCCTTGCCACGCAGAAGAGCTCTTCCTGAGAAATAAAGAACTTCAATCCTGGTTACCCTCAGAGGACACCTTGAGCCTGGGTAAGGTCCTCAAGATGAAGATTTCCTGCTAGCAGGAAGGTGTTTTCTACTAACATTTTTTTTCTTTTTTTTTTTTTTTGTGGTACGCGGGCCTCTCACTGTTGTGGCCTCTCCCGTTGCGGAGCACAGGCTCCGGACGCGTAGGCTCAGCGGCCATGGCTCACGGGCCCAGCCGCTCCGCGGCATGTGGGATCTTCCCGGACCGGGGCACGAACCCGTGTCCCCTGCATCGGCAGGCGGACTCTCAACCACTACGCCACCAGGGAAGCCCTCTGCTAACTTTTAGGCTTACTGCACAACAGTTGAAACAACAGGCAAGTTGGCTATCTCAGTAAATCTCAATGTCACTTGCCCATATGTGCTCAGCTAATTATTCAGTCACTGTTTTCTAAATTAACATTAAACAACTCAACTTGCTTTTTTTTAACTACAGAATTTATATGCTGGGCTTAGCTGATACAGCACCGCCCCAGGATTACCTGAGGGATGCTTCTCCCAGAGCCCATTCGCACATGGCTTACCTCACAATCTTTTAAACTATCACTCAAGGTTAATTAAGCTGTAAACATTACTAAATAGCTGGGCTTATCGATTTTGGAAGGGAAACCAAGGAGCGATGGTAGCACAAGGCAAAAAAGCCTCGAAGGAAAAACCTTTTCTTTGTATTTTTCGTTGCATTATCAGAGGCAAAGAGGGGAGCCACAATGCTACTGGCTATTTAATCAATACAGCTACACTGAATTGACAACTGATATACAGGTTTCAGAGCCTCTGTTAAATTCCCCAGCATAGGCTTAAACTACTGCCTTCTTCCTCCTTCCCCCCAATGATATATAGTCACCACTGTAAACAGAGCTCACGTCTACAGATGAAGCTGTGGCTCGACTGCCAGGGTACCCGTAGTAGGAGAGCATCCTACTTTCTTAATGCATCTTTTTCAACTCAAGTATCTGAATGATTTAGACAATGTGACAGATGACTTAGAAGTCATGCTTACACATATAGCTTCTACACTTGACTTTGCAGAATGTACTCCTTATTCCTTTAATAAGCCCCCTAGAAAACTGCTTTTCCCTTGAGACAAGTTTCCTTGGCAAAAAGTTGAATTCAAGAAATGGCTACCCCAAATGAGAGTCCCATCCCAAATCACAGGTGGAGATATTACACCCATTTCAAAACTTTCAAGTCCCTATACTGTACAAGCAGGCTCATGACTGAACACATAAGCCTTCTAAATTTGACAACTTTGGTGTAGAAACTGGCTTCTAGAGTTCCATCTCTTCTTCTGTGCAAGCAGCTGTCTCCAAACTATTGTAAACAGGCAACCCTGTCTGCGAGGTTCTAAGAACAGTTCAGTTCTTTGAGGGAAGACAGTGCCAGCAGCTGCACACTTAGTTTGGCTCTCTCCTACGCAGTTCTTAGCATTAGATGACGGCTTTAGCAGAAAGGAGTTCAGGGAGAGGCTTCCAGAGCACAAGCTCCCTGAAGGACGGCTCACGGACTCAATCATTTTCTTTGTAAAGACTTCATCAAATTCCCTCTTCAAACCTGTTTTCATGGTATCAGGAAGGACAAGCCTGGGAAGACGGTTAATATTTCTGTCAGCTTCAAGTTCATCTTCATCAGTTATTCTGTCCTCAATTTCCTGAAGCCTCCTTCGGGCAACTTCACACTGTGGTCCTCCTGTCGTCTGATTCATCTCTTCACAAATAACAACTAACATGCCAGGTGCAGAAAGGCCACTAGTGCACGGATTTACTCCATGACCCTCTATATCCTGACGTGCACAAAGAATCCAGTCATTAGGACCAGCACAGAGCTCTGCTTCAGTTATAGCCTCTTCTTTCTTACTGGACAATCCTCCTCTCGCTTGTGTTTCTTTCTACGGTGAACTGCGGTGAACTGAAACACATCGGCTCACCCCGCTCCCGCCCGGGCTGCTTGGGGCCCCGACTGCGGGGCCAGCCCGGCGCCTCCGGTCCCAGCGGGAAGGCCCGGCTTAGGAAAGCCGGCGGCGGCCGCAGGAAGTCTGAGCCGCCGCCCAGGGGGGAGGCGACTGAAGAGCCCTTAGAGCGCCGCCGTGGCTGGGGAGACGAGGAGGCGGCGCCCGCGGCTCCCCTGAAATGCATTCTTCCAAGCAACACACCTTCAACCTGTCATTGTATTTCTAAGTTTGATACATGTGCTCCTTTTAAAATTTACATATGCTGCTTCCCCAAGGCAGGAGGACCTGATAATGACAGTAGCAACAATGTTCTGAGGGAAGTGGTGCTTTGTATCAATCCAGAACTATCGTTTGAAAATCTATCTTTTGCTGCAGAAGAAAAAACTGCTACTGAACTTTTAACTGGAACTTTCTTTATATTATAGAGAGGGTGCTGAAAACAGGCTAAACGATCACTAGATGACCACTGTTTTACTATTTTACGTTATTTTCTACTATTTTTTCATTTGGAAAAGTTATCTAGAGCCTTGGAACAATGTCGCTGAGGAATGCACCACCAACCCGAGGCTGTTCTCAGGGGACTCAAGGTCAAATAGGCACACATAATATTGAATTGTGAAGCACCCTGCTGCACTCCAGGTTCAAATATGTGCGCCCTAAGTCCTGTCTCCAGTGCATGGAATGAACTCTTTAGACAGCGTTTATACAGTTAAAGACACTGTATCATGAATGCCAAAGACGACGGTGACACCTTTTTTTTTCCTTTTGTAGAATGTTAAATGATCATCATATGGAATTTATTAAGCATCCCAATTTACAGATGATAAGAAATAAGAGTTATACTTATTAGGTAGCTTAAGAAACTACTGGAGAAGCCAAAGGCACAAGTCTGCTAGTAGAAGATAATTTCCAAATGTCTGAAAAGGAAGATGACAAGAACTGAAATTCAGCATTTCATTTTAATCTCAGAAAAAAAGGGTGACTGTGGTGGTGTGGGCCTGATTTTTAGCAGGAGCATCTTGTCCTGTTAATGCACAGCAATGTCCTGATTACCTCGTTGTTCATCATATTGCAGGGTAGCAGGTTGGCCTGATGACTGCAGAGGACAAGTGCCGCCGTGATAGCCAGCTTCCCGCATTCATCACAATTCTCGTTCCCATACCCAGGGTCCGTATCCTCTCAGTGACTCACAAAAGTGCCACTGTCATCATAATGCCAGGCATGTTAATATTATAAATTGTGACCTCTAGTCCAAAAATAGTTATCTTCATTTATTATGAAAGGGGATCTTCTACTTTCATCAGAGGCTTAAACAAGTATAAGTCTCCCCACTCTGGTCTAAGACTATCACACAGCAAAAACAAATCTTTGTGGCTATTACTTTTGTGTTTAATTTTTCGTGTGACATAAACTAAGTATGGCTGTATCCTTCAATGAACTCTCAAGTCCTTCTCTAATGACCTTCTTGGCTATTAATTAGACTTTCAAACTAGTACTTGAGTTCAGAGTCCAGTGATGAGAGAAAAAGTTGAGCTGAATAAATCCAAGAGCACAGTCATGTATTTTTCATACTGTGCTTTCCTAGGAGTGGTTCAACTTAAGTAAACAAACCCTCAAAACGGTGCCTCAGCTGTAATAACACCCTAATAGCCCTAGATGGACACAAAATCAATGCAAATCTCTAGACATTTTGAGCTCTCCCATTATAACAGGATATGCATTTTGCAGGATAACAGAGTAGCTTATTACAGATGGGGCTGCCGTTGTCCTGAGGATGCTGGCATGCCTCAGTTTCCCCCACGTGGTTGCTCCTTGCTTTCTGGCGGCTTGGGGAGAAAAGCCAGCAGCTCCGGATAGCACAGTGGAAAGAAACCACCACTGTGCTCCTGGGGTTGAGCCTTGACCCTGCCAACTACTGGCTTGCTCCAAACAGCCAGCTCTCAGTAGGGGCTTCTTTGACCTCTGTTTTCTCCTTTTTTTCCTTTCCGTGCTACTTTATGGATACTTTGATTTTCACATTTACATTGCATTAGAAAAACAGATGGCTATCCTTCAGTAAGATTTCCCTGTGTGCCAAGCTAAGTGATTTACGTCCAAATTTATGTATTATAACCTCATGCAAGTTAGTAATACTATCCTCATATTCCAGTTTTACACAAAGCACTAGGCTGTGTGCTGGGCGTTCTTCCCTCCCTGTATATTCCCAGTACAAGGCTGTACTTTGTAAATGAGGAAACAGAGGAAACTGAAACGCAGGGAAGTTAAGGTCACTCAGCTAGTAAATAGACGACCTATGATTTGAACTGATATCCAAAGCCCATACTCTTAGCCATGGTCATCTGCTGCTGCTCTTAGAGGCTTACATATCTGTCTTTTGCTACTAGTCTGCTGGCACCTTGAGAATAGGGACAACATTTTAGTCAACTGTTCTCTCCTTTGTGTCTTGCACAATGTTGGAATTTAGCAATTCTTGTGCTCATCTTTTCAAAAAAGCTATTATTCGCTCTGCCTAAAGCAAAGGCCCAGCCCCCAGAGCTAGTTGGCCATTCAGGAAACATTTTTGGAGGGCTTCTTTTCTGGAGGAAAGGTGCTGCAAGGCTGAGAACCCACCACACCTAACACTTCTCTCTGTACAGAGTACCCACAAGTGCACTGGGCCCAGGTGGACATGTTCGTCTCAGGTAACACAGTTCTCCTGGACCACAGCTGACTGGGTCAGAGATCTGGGCCGGGGCATCTTTAGACCGGCCTGTGGCGTCTGAGCTAAGTTGCTGTGAGAGCTGCGTAATAATGAAACGAATCAAATCCTCTCCCGAAGAGGTTAGACGTGAGACACACAAAGAAGGCACTAATGCCAAGAGACACACAGAAAAAAATCCACTATACAGAGGTTAGGAGATGACAGAAGACCTGACGGAGCTGGAGTTTGGGGAGAGGGCAGAGCAGTGTTGGGGGACAGGAACAGAGGCAGCAAAGGCACCCAGGGGACTGGAGTCACTGCTTGGCTCACCAGAGCTGCTGGTGTGTCCCCAACAATGAGCCTGCTCTCCAGGGAGCACTAGGCTGCAGGCTGCTGAGCCCACCTCCCCAGCTTCCTTCCTTCCTTTGTATCCCTATCACTGAGATCATCTCAGAATGTCTCAGAGCCAGTTGCTGAGGCAGGGAGGGGTGGGGCCCAGGCTAAAAAAAAATGATGAAAACACACGATCCCAATCTTTAAGGAGCTATGATCTAATGAGGCAGACAGAGATGTTCATAGGTGATTATAATCCAAGACTAGATATGCTTGGATGGACTGGACTATACATCAAAGGGCTCTCTAAAAGGGGCTCCTGGGACATCCCTACATGCTCTCATTACAGGCCTATTTGACAGAGCTGGGAATGGAGGGAAAGGGTGGAAACTGGGAAGACGAAGAAAGCAAAAACCCATTATAATTCTGCTCCTATTTGAATTCATATACTTCAGTAATTGTCTGCAGTGCTGAAAGAGAGCCTAACCTTTTTGTTAATGTTATCTTTAATAAAAACTCTCCCTTGGTATATTCTGAGTGAGTTTGGTGTTCATTAGGGTGAGGGACAAATAGCAGATGAGTTACAGCACTGCATCATGAAGACGGAACCTGCCATGACTTGTTCAAGCCTGAGCTGGGGCATTTACTCCTCCCCTTCATCTGAGGGGACTGAAATCACAGCCTGAATTACAAGCTGGCTTTATAACGTGCACCCTGGATATCCCGGTCCTGGACCTGCCCCACAGTTACAAAGTGAATAGGGGATCAAATCAAGTCAACCACAGGCTGACCTTTGTATGTTCAAGGCCTGGGTAAGAAAGGGGACCCCTCTCTTTATGTTCAGATTGCGATCAGTCCAGTCCTAAGATTACGATGGAGAAGGCCACATCCTTCCCGAAACTTAACTGGTCATTCTTTTCTAAGCCTGTGACCTAGCTACCTATACCGTCAGAAACTTGAGGTTGCTGAAGGGCAGCTCTGAGAAATAGTGGATCTTGCTTCTCTAGTCTCCTGAGGTCATGGGGGTCGCAGAGTTGGCCTATGTTGTCTGGATGGGTACACTAGGATGCTATTACACACAGCCCATTGTTACACTGAACTGAACGGCCACGAGAGCAAATATGTCCCTCAACCTAGTAACAGCTCACATTTTGTGAATGCTAATGGAGTGTCAGGCCCTTTGAAGCCATGTCTTCTTTACCATTTCCTCTGAGGTAGTGGACAACAATTACTATTATCAGTCTGACACTGTAGATGAGGAGAGGGATACTAAAGAAAATAAGTAACTTGACCCAAATAACATGGCCGGTTAGTGGTGAAGACATGGGATTTGAACCCACTCTTTTGGACTTGAGAAGTCCCTCTATTTATTACCCCAATACACTGCTTTCCAAACATCTCAAGGAAGGATTATACTCTCTTACAAAGAGAATGGAGTGAAAGCAATGAGTGTCCAGCTTCTGCAATAATGCCAGTAAATTGGTCAGTCCTTGTGGATGATTTCTACTCAAGCACCAAGATTTTCTTAGATATCTACATGGTTTCTTTCTCTTTCCACCTCTGGAATTCTCTTGTAGTGATTTTTTTTTTTTTTTCCATCTTTGCAGAGGTTCTCTGGTGGAAACACATCAGCAGAGAGCAGTGATGTGAAATAATTTCTTCCACTGCCCAAGATTAGCTATTCACTAGTTTAGTCCACAAGTAAAGCAGTGCATATTTTAAATGCCATCCCCTGAGTAACCAGAGTCTGCAGCTTCATCCTGCTGAGCCAAAATTAATTAGAGATGAATATCATAATAGAACAGTATTGATCGTAGCATATCACGAAGTGTTGGTCTGTGTTAATTAACATGATTCACCATCAACACTCAGTATATTTATATACAATCAACACAGGTATTTGTCTATACAGACCAATATATTTTTTAGTGGTGGCAGAACTCACCTCAGAAATGATCCACAGATTCAAATGCTTGTCCCTCTGCCTCTACCCAAACCCTGCCCACCACACACACACACAGTGGGGTGGCCTAACTGCCTCCATATTGGCTATTTCAAAACACATTGTATAGCGTTTGGAACATATGAATATTTGGAAGCCAAGAAATAGAAAATGTTGGCATAAATGAAGCAGCACCCTGGGGAACCGACTAGAGAAGGATTCCTAGGCAAGTTCAACCTGCCTATAATCTCCCTTTCTCCAAAAGAATCTGAGTATTTCTCTTTTATTTTCATGCAAGCTAATATGCTACACTGCCTGCCATTTCAACAATTAGAAATTCAATAAAAAATAAACAGGCTCTTTTAAAAGACAAATATCTCCTCGAAAGTTAGGGGGCTATTGGTCAATCAAATTTGTCCAAATTTCTTTTTAGCCCATTTATTTCAGACAAACTGCATTTAAGAATGTGAGTTTTGCCTGAGTGCTGGGGAGGGAGGCCGTATGTCTTGTAGCCCAGGCTCATCCTTGACTCCAGGAAAGAGAAAAAATTCTTCTTCTCCCACTCCTCTTCCAGAGGGCTTCATGGGGACATCCAACTTCTACAACTCAACTGGGTAATTTTATCCATTCCCTACTTTAGCTATGTTATGGATTAAAGAGGCTTCTGTGGACTGGCTTGAGTAGTTAACCACTGTGTGAAACATGGTTTCCAGAGGAAACCACGCTCTGAATACTGAACATCTAATAAACCAATATTTGGCACAGACCTGTTTGAAGCTGGGGACTGTGTGTGCGTGGCTTCAGGCTGTCTCTTCCCCCTCCACCCCACAATATATTCATCAGACACTGACTGTTCAAGCATGGAAATGCATGTCAAAACAGACAGCTGGAATGCATAGCATGGCTCTGTACACAAAGCTGAAACATCTGGATGAACTGTAGACTAACTATGCTATCCAGATGTTTTAAAATAATTAGTAGGGCAGGCAGTACTTTTCTATCATTGACATTTTTACCTTTTTTTTTTGTATTGAGTAGCCCTAGTCTTTATAACTGCAATGTTCCTTACTAAAACCCGCCTTTATTCCAGAGAGGCAGGGCTTACTGAACTCAGTGGGTGCATTAGGCACTGTGCGGGGATTAATTCTGGGTTCTCTTGTAAGATGCACACTTGGTGTGGATCAGGAAAAGGGGAGCAAGGTGAGTGGCCCGTCTATAAAAATTCCTTTTTATCTTTTTCCTCCCTTTGGCACTCTACTCTGAACCAGAGGCTTGATCTCAGCTCCATTTCAGCTATCTTAAGCCTCTTAACTTTCTGTCCTCTTACGGGTGTCCTGTGAAACCTGATTCAAAAGCAGGATGTACTCTATTGCAGTTTTTCTCAAAATACGATCAAGGGCCACAAGCAGAGAAACTCGCTGGCTGTTTAGTGTGAATGCTGATTCCTAGGTCCTACTTGATCTTCTGACTCAAAGTCTCTGGAGGATATGTCCTGGGAATCTGTCTTTTAAATAAACTCTCCATGTATGTCTAGTGCAAGCTTAAGAGAACTACTGCATTATATAATGCCTTATTCTGATTGTTTCGACTCATGAAACTCACTTCAATTTTAGTAACCTATAGAATCTAGAAATCTAAGTAAAGTAAGAACAGTTATAAATCAAATATCAGGGTGCTTCGAAAAATGTAATGCCAGCAAGTTAGGAACTTGATAATTCATCACAGATACTTGCTCTAGAATCTATTCTGAAGTGTGTTGGGCATTTTTCTCTCCGAAATCTGATTTCCATGTAAGATCAATAAGGGAATATTTATATTGCCGATATGGTGACCATTTATTATTTGATTTTTATAAAATCCTTGCCTCTAAGCAGTTGACATTCAAAACAAATCATTCCTTCATTAGCCATAATAATACCTTATTGCCTCTGTTCTGAAGTATTCATTTTATTTCCATTATCCCTATTGTATAAAACAGGCACAGATCTAGCAGAGCCCAGTTTATCACAGGCAAATTGAATGGAGAGGCTAAGTAAACGCGATCTGCTAGGTTTCCCCCTCAGATTAGCAACCAGAAGAGCTCATCTTCTCTAAGAGCCCCCGGTTGGTCTGTGGGAAGCAGTTTGAGTGAAGAAGGTCTGCAACATGGAGCTACAACTCTTCCAAAATCATGGCTAAGCTAATTTATTACAATTGAACCAATTACCAAGCGAGTTGTTTGGCATCAAGGCAAACCACTTGGTGAGTAAGGAACTTTTCCACATCTTCCTGGGAAGGGCAGAGGGAGACCGTGGGGACAGAGTGCATTTCAGAATCTCCTCAGGAGAGCTGGCTCTGTGGAGACACAGGCGCTCCTGGAAATGAAAAAAGCTTCACGAGACCGTTTTTGGTGTCTGAACTCAACTCTCTGCATGGAAAATGGGAGGTTACATGAGTGGCTTACGGACAGCAGATTGTGTGGTTGGGTTTCCCCTGCTGGCAGTGACCCTCTTAGCCTCACATGGCTTCAGACCAACAGCTGGAGCACAATGAAGGACTTGGGGCTCATCAGCTGTTTCTGCAGAGGGACATGGCTCTAGGTATTCCTCAAGGCTGGACAACTGTGAGTGGCCTTTGCTATCACTGTAGTTTCCCTATTTTTTTCCCCCTTACTTAAAATGAGTGCTACTCGGGGCTTCCCTGGTGGCGCAGTGGTTGAGAGTCCGCCTGCTGATGCAGGGGACGCAGGTTCGTGCGCCGGTCCGGGAAGATCCCACATGCTGCGAAGTGGCTGGGCCCGTGAGCCATGGCTGCTGAGCCTGCGCGTCTGGAGCCCGTGCTCCGCAACGGGAGAGGCCGCAACAGTGAGAGGCCCGTGTACCGAAAAAAAAAAAAAAAAAAGAGTTTTACTCTGTCTTTTTCACGAGAATGTAAATTTCATAAAGAAATAAATGAATCAACTTCAAGATAAAATAAAATTAAATTAATTAAAAAAAAAAGTGTTACTCACATTTCTGAGTTTCAAACTCAAGTATCTAGTTGCATTTGGGTTCTCAGGTTCCATGAAATGGCCCCTCTCTCTAATGCTCTGCATGCAGTAGGACCTCCACTGATGCCAGTGGGCTGCCTGGAATAAGGTTCTTTTCCAGAATCAGCCCTGGAGCCACCAGTAGGTAGATTTTCTAACATGGCTCCAATCCAGCCCCCACTTTGCACATGTAGACTTATCCCGGGAATCAACAGTGCAGAGTATAGTTAGTGCTGCTTGCATTTAGCTATCTCATCTCTCCTGCCTCACTTAGGAAGCATCTCACTTCTGTTTATCTCAAATTCAGCTTCTCTCCTTCTGTCAGTCACAGCAATTCCCCAAACGTGGTTGGCAAAGAGCTGTGGGACTGAGGTATCAGGCCTGTTGTTTCCAACTCTTGTGAGGTTCTGAGATGAGGTTTGTTTGACTTTCTTTTTAGAGGTTTGTTCATCTAGGAGATGTTAATTTCTCAAAACTGGAATGCACTTATCCTCTCAGGCAAATCTTATCTAGGGAGAAGCCACTAATTGCGAAATTAAACGGTGGTTATTATTTTCCACTGATGGCAAAGCCCGCACTTTATTAAAGAACAAATAGAATATTGCTTTATGGGAAATTTAGAATAAACCTACCCAAATGGTATACACGGGTCTCCTCACGGCTACAAAAGCAATGTGCTTTATGTATTTATGTTTATACAATTAACATCAGGTATTCTTCTTTACTTTCATTTGTAAGTACATTAGTACATTGAAATTTTTGTCATAAAAAGTAGAAATGTTTTATGAGTGTTTAAATATACACATAAAGGTTAAAAGCATTGTTCTCTGTATTTAAAAAAATGCCTACAGTACAATAACTCATCTTGAAATGTCTACGGAACATAATACCTATTATGCTGTTCTTTGTTTCCGCTTTTCATCTTGAAAATGCTTCCATATTCAAGTGAAATTATCACTGCATCTTTAGAAATCTTTTGACAATGTAAAACTTCTTTATGCGTCACAAAAAAGGGGTTAGACAGAGCTTCCCTGGTGGCGCAGTGGTTGAGAGTCCGCCTGCCAATGCAGGGGACACGGGTTCGTGCCCCAGTCCGGGAAGATCCCACATGCCGTGGAGCGGCTGGGCCTGTGAGCCATGGCCGCTGAGCCTGCACGTCCGGAGCCTGTGCTCCGCAACGGGAGAGGCTACAACAATGAGAGGTCCGCGTAGCGCAAAAAAAAAAAAAAAAAAAAGGGTTAGACAATATGACTTTCAGTAGCTAAGACTCTCATGAAACAATGCAGTGTTAGGCATAGTGGCTGATTTTCCCACAGAGGTATAAATCAGACTTTATAATGAAAGAGTTCAGTTCTGGCCCTCGTAGCTTTTGTCCTATGTGAGCACAATACATACATACATACATACATACTGTCAGCTGCTGCCTAGTTCCTGGGTCTTGATCATCCCCTTTCCCAGCCTTTGCTGTAGTATCTGCAGACATCTACCCAACCTGTGGGTCAGAAACTCGGTCACACATTCCAGCGGTGCCTTAATTAAACCTTGTGATATTCCGGGAATTAGGTTGCCCGAGAAAAACTTGGGTGTCTAAGTTGGCTGCTGAAAACACAAGTTTCCACTTTCTAAACATCTCATCAACCACTCCTTGCTTCCTCCCACGTCTTCACCTCTATCAGCTCCCCCAACACAGATACCTTCTACCAGTCCAACGTGGTGCCTACCAAGTGGTCTATTCTCCCTACTGGGATTGACTCTCCTCTCTGAATTGTCTGCTAGGCTAGGGTCCCATTATCTTGATAACTCCTACTTCCTTAAGGCCTTGGATGATTTGGAATGATCATACTGGCAAGAATAGTCCCTGGTCCAAGCTTCTCGCATGACCAGACTCCCTCCTCTACTCCCACGTCAATGCATTCCACCCAACATTATTAATAACCAGGAAAACATGCTGGGTGGGTACGGCTGCTTCTTTGGCCCAGGTCTCTTCTGGTCCTTTTCTGCCCTTTACTCAAGCACTTGTTGCCTTGGGTTTTGCAAGCCTAGAGCAAGAGTTTGCTGGTGTTAGGACACGTTCTAAATAACTCAGCAGTGTCTAAAGGAACCCCAACACTTTCTCTACATGAACATGTAAAGAAAACTATGTGATCGCTATTTTTAGTAATGTGCCAAAATATGGTTCTGGAGGGCTGAAATCTTATAGCAGGGATTAGCAAACTATGGTGCACAGACCAAAACCATGCTGCTCCCTGTTGTTTTAAATAAAGTTATATTTGAACACAACCATGATCATTGCTCATTCATTTATGTGTTGTTTATGTCTGTTTTCACGCTACGTTGGCAGACTTGAGTAGTTGCGACAGAGACTGCATAGCTCACAAAGCGAAAAATAATTACTATCTGACCCTTTATAGAAAAAGTTTACCAAACTCCACCTTATACTCATCCATTACTTCATCTCTCTGTTTGGATCCTAAATAGACTCCTACATGAGGGGCTAGAACCCAGGTACCCAGATACCTACTTTGTTGAATTCTAAGCTATTTTCACCAAAAGGGACAAAACCTATTTCAAATTAGTGACATCTGACTAAAGATATTAGCATATGTGGGGGGAAAACCTGCAAAGCTCAACTCAAAGACTTCTAGAGGAAATTACTGTAAAAAATGCAGCCTAGAGTGAGGCAAACTTGAGATAAATTATTAACAATTATTGTAGTCCAATAGGAATTCAGAAATAGCAATCCCACTCCTTCGTCAGCGTTCTGTTTGCAGTTCATTTACTCTGATCACTCCCTACTGCTAGACAAATTCAGCCTCACTGGACTGGAGAGGGAATTAGCGTTGATTTTCTCCCATTAAATATTACATAGGCATGCTTATAAATGGTTACATCACCAAGGTTTGCAAATAGAGAAGATAAAAAAATTTTTTTCTTAACTTCATTTGCTAAACTGAACCTGATAGAGAGAAAGCAAAATTTCTCATGTAAATCGAATGACTGGATATGCTGACATTTTGTTTCACAAAGCAGTCTTTCTACAAGGTTACACACATAACTACTAACATTTAAAATGGCAGAAGGAAGGGGTTTTACACCCTATTGTGCCAAGTTTTATTTTTTCTGCTGTACTGATTACAATAAAGGACTCATCACTGTCAACAGGCAGAGCCTGCTACATTGCTTTTATCAAACGCCAGGAGGTGTAAATACAAACTGTAAAGAGAAAGATCATGACTCACTGTCTGACAGCGAAGCTATTAAACATAATCAAAGACTCAGAGTGAACTCACAGTCCCTTTCAACACATTTCTAAAGAATCCTTTTCACTGTAAAACTAGCAAAAAATGTCACAATTCTGACACTGCTGTTGGAGAAACTTGGTTTAAGGCATTTAAAACAACTTCAAGACTTCAAATGAACAGGAGTTACTCACCATAGAATAAGTCACACTGCATTTAGCCTGGACACAAGGCTCCTCAAATTGTAATCAATAACTGATTAAAAGTTGATCTTTCAGGGCATTAAAATCCAAAATTTTAGGATACTTGTTGGTGATTAAAATATGTCGTCGTCGAATGAATGCAGCCTCATATACCTCAACAACAAAATCATTGTTTGCTGTCTCTTACAAAGTACAAGGACAATGATTTATTCTCAGGAAGTCAGTTGGACCATGAGGTAAGGTGCATGTTCTATATTGAGAAGTGAAAATCCTGCCCATGGTGTAGGATTCCGGCATCTTGAGTGAAAGGAACAGATGGGCAGGACAGTGGGACATGTAGGTCCAAGAGAACAAATATGACAGTCCCAAAGTTTCCTGAGTGTTACCTGAGTAGAGCCTACCTATTTTCTGCTCATCAGTCCTTTATTTTTTAAAAATTTATTTATTTTTGGCCACACCGCGTGGCATGTGGGATCTTAGCTCCCTGACCAGGGGTAGAACCCAGGCTCCCTGAAGTGGAAGCGCAAAGTCTTAACCATTGGACTGCCAGGGAAGTCCCTCATCAGTCCTTTAAAGGCATGTGTCTTCAAGGTCAATGTTACAGTACATCAGTCTATGAGAAGGTTGTGATCAAAGGACTTTTATGATTAATCATGTGAGTTCTGCGGGAAGCTTAATCATGACTATTTACATGTTGAAGCTAGACTTCTAAGACCAGCCCTTGGCCAGCCTCACAAAAATACATGCAACGTAGCTCTGTCTGGCTTCTTGGTGGTTTACACGTGCCCTTTGGACTCTAGGTTCTGAAGTATCACCTACTTTTCCACTCGCCTCTCCGTGCACGCTTAGCATGGAACCTAGAACACAGCTGTTGCTTACTAAATGCATGAGGCATAAATGACAGCAAGAATGATTCTCATCACTTATTATTAAGCAGTGTGAGAACACAAAGATAGAGATGCTGTCCAAGGAAGACTGGCTTTGGCTGGCAAGATCTACTCAGCCCCTGGCCCAATAAGTTTGACTTCAGGCCTTTTGACCATATATTCCACAAAAGTAAGCCACAAACACTGCCACTTATTGTGGGGTCCAGTGTGACTAACTTATAGAACTCTGGCCACACAGCCTGACTTCAATACCTGCCTCTGGCTCCTTCAAATTTGTGGTCCATTAAGTTTCTCCTTCTGAAATTCTGGATCATAGTTGTTCAACTTCCACATAGCTATCCACATTTTTTTAAATTTTTAAAAAAAATTTTTTGCGGTACGTGGGCTTCTCACTGTTGTGGGCTCTCCTGCTGCGGAGCACAGGCTCCGGACGCACAGGCCCAGCGGCCATGGCTCACGCCATGGGCCCAGCCGCTCCACGGCACGTGGGATCCTCCCGGACTGGGGCACGAACCCGTGTCCCCTGCATCGGCAGGCGGACTCTCAACCACTGTGCCACCAGGGAAGCCCAGCTGTCCACTTTTAACCTTCCTTTAGTTGTGGTGCCTTCTGCTACCTCAACTTAAGAAGTCCCTGCTCTAACTTCTAACACTTTGGCATTTCCCAACCCCTAACGCTACTCTACTATGACAAGGAGGGATTCTGACCCAGAAGGAATAATCTAAGAAAAAGCTTCAGGGAGATATTTTAATTTTTGTTTCCTTCCTTGAAGTCTTATGGATCTTTGAGAATTTCTAGCAAAGGTGGGAGCAGAAGCTCTTTTCATCAATGATGAATTCCCAGGATTTTAACCCTCATCTCAATGGATAACTGGTGGCTTGCCTTAGGTGATCTGCATGAAAGTAACTCTCACCCCGCAACTGCCAATCTTTATAGCAAAGGCTGAATAGGTTATTTATAACCAAAGCATTGAGTATTATTTAACACCCTCTGTATACCACATTGTGCTTCCTCTGTTCTTCCCAAGGAGCTCACATCATAGTCTACCTTGTACTATATTTATTGCTTAATTTTCTTTTTTGTAATGCTTTGGTAGCTACCTGGGGACAGCTCTTTTGTTTTTCATTGTATTCCCCAGAACGCTAGCAATAAAACTTGTAAAAACAAAGATACTAGAAATGCTTACTAAATGTGAGAAGAGAAAAAAGAAGCATATGCAAACATATCAAATTCCAGTTTGGTGAAACGAGTATTAAACTATTGGATTAAAATGAGACTTTTGACGAGTTTTTGTGTCTAGTTTTAATAGTCATTATCAGAATTACATACGTGTTCTAAAATCCTGCAAATGCAATAAATAACCTCTTTCTACTCCCTACCCCTCACTTCTTCATGCTTTGATCACCTACAAGTTATTTTCTATTGATGCTTCCCACTCTCCATGATTCTTGCCTAATGTAATCCCAAATGAAATTATGCAGGAGACTGTGTCCCCTGCTCTAAGTTTATGGGTATTTTTTTATCTTCATTAAAAAAAATATTCACACTTAGGAGTAAGGATGGGCAAAAATGGGAACTAGGTGAGTTTCTCTTCAGCCTCTTCAACCTCTAGTTGTTCTTTCTCTCTGCCTGAAATGGCTTCCTACTGTTCTTTGGATGTTCTGTGACCTCATCTCATTCTGACCCTCTCTCAAACTGAACCTCTCTAGCTCTCCTTACAAAATCTGCTCTCAGCCTACTTCTGCTGGAAAGATTCCAATATATGAATTAGTCACATGATGTTAATCAATGATAGCAGCTTAAGGCATTTTCTGGCTCAGAGGGATTCGCATTTTGATAAGGGTCAATGCCCTAACCCCTAGGATCAAATTGCTAATGGTAGAATTTAATAGTTTGGGAATGGCATCAAGGGTTAGAAAGCCTTCCAATCCCATCATATTGACTGCCAGCTCTACAAGTGCAGAGAACACCCACTCCCACAAAGCTGTCCCCCATTATTACCATAAATAATGAAGAAGTTATTTTCTATATAAGTCCAAATGCTAACACTGACACTGCTGAACTCAGTATAGAAGGGAAAAATGTCAACACGGTGGCTCCAAATAATTTTGGATTTGGTGAGAGCGGAAATGAGAAGAAAGGAAAGCAGGAAGGAAGGGGTAAAGACAGGAAAGGAGGACTGTTAACACAGGGAATGAAAGAAATATCTCTTTAATCTGAATGCTATTATATTATTAGATATGCAGAATGCATGCATTTTAATGCCACTTCTGAGATCGATTGTATGTGTTAATCTAATTTTTTTCATAAAATAAAAATGAAATTGATTTACAGTCTGTGGGGAAGGGGGACTTAAGAGACACAACAAATTTGGGGGCTATTAAATGTAATATGTAAAAGCTGAAAAACAAATTTCATAATTGAAGCTCTGTATCTTAAATTAATGTACAACAAGGAATACTGACTTTGGCAAACAGATACAACAAGGCTATTTACCAAATTATTATTAATTGAAGTGTATGAACAATCTGTCATTGCTAAGAATAGTGGAAAAGCAGTTCTGTAGTCACGTATTTTTGAAGAAAGCCAATAAGAAATGAATTTGCTCAACTGCAGGAGAATTTAGCTGCATTTGTTGAACTCATGATTTTTTTTTTTTGATCTTTTTGGAAAACAATAAATCACACACTCATAGAATATGGTGCTGTCCTTGGGTTAGGTCATGTATACACTCTTAGAGATATGGTAAAAAAACTTGAGAGGGCTTAGGAGATGATCCCACATCAAATAAATCACTAGGGTGAGTTTTCAAATGCATGTTACTGCACTGACTCTTAGCTGAACTTTGAAACTTAATAAAGATCTCATTCCTCCCCACAGATACATCAGAAATACATCTACACGTGGAACTGCTCCTATAGAACACCCACTGAGCGCTGGCAGAAGACCTCACCTCCCAAAAGGCAAGAAACTCCCCACGTACCTGGGTAGGGCAAAAGAAAAAAGAATAAACAGAGACAAAAGAATAGGGATGGGACCTGCACCAGTGGGAGGGAGCCGTGAAGGAGGAAAGGTTTCCACACACTAGGAAGGCCCTTCGCGGGCGGAGACTGCGGATGGCTGAGTGGGGAAGCTTCGGAGCCGCGGAGGAGAGCGCAGCCACAGGGGTGCGGAGGGAACAGCGGAGAGATTCCCGCACAGAGGATCAGGGCCGACCAGCACTCACCACCCCGAGAGGCTTGTCTGCTCACCCGCCGGGGTGGGCGGGGCTGGGAGCTGAGTCTCGGGGCTTCGGAGCTTAGATCCCAGGGAGAGGACTGGGGTTGGCTGCGTGAACACAGCCTGCAGGGGTTAGTGCGCCACGGCTAGCCGGGAGGGAGTCCGGGAAAAAGTCTGGAGCTGCCGAAGAGGCAAGAGCCTTTTTCTTCCCTCTTTGTTTCCCGGTGAGCGAGGAGAGGGGATTAAGAGCACCGCTTAAAGGAGCTCCAGAGACGGGCACGAGCCGCGGCTAAAAGCGCGGACCCCAGAGACGGGCATGAGATGCTAAGGCTGCTGCTGCTGCCACCAAGAAGCCTGTGTGCGAGCACAGGTCACTATCCACACCTCCCTTCCGGGGAGCCTGTGCAGCCTGCCACTGCCAGGGTCCCAGGATCCAGGGACAACTTCCCCAGGAGAACGCATGGCGCGCCTCAGGCTGGTGCAACATCATGCTGGCCTCTGCCGCCGCAGGCTCACCCCGCATCCGTACCCCTCCCTCCCCGCGGCCTGAGTGAGCCACAGTCCCCGAATCAGTGGCTCCTTTAACCCCGTCCTGTCTGAGCGAAGAACAGACGCCCTCAGGCGACCTACATGCAGAGGTGGGGCCAAATCCAAAGCTGAACCCCAGGAGCTGTGTGAACAAAGAAGAGAAAGGGAAATCTCTTCCAGCAGCCTCAGGAGCAGCGGATTAAATCTCCACAATCAACTTGATGTACCCTGCATCTGTGGAATACCTGAATAGACAACGAATCATCCCAAATTGAGGAGGTGGACTTTGAGAGCAAGATTTATTATTTTTTCCCCTTTTCCTCTTTTTGTGAGTGTGTATGTATATGCTTCTGTGTGAGATTTTGTCTGTATAGCTTTGCTTCCACCATTTGTCCTGGGGTTCTGTCCATTTGTCTTTTTTTTTTTACTTAAAAAATTTTTTTCTTAATAATTATTATGTTAATAATTTTATTTTACTTTATCCCCTCCCTCCCTCCCTCCCTCCCTCTCTTTCTCTCTCCCTCTCTCTCTCTCTCTCTCTCTTTCTTTCTCTCTTTCTCTCTCTTCCTTTTATTCTGAGCTGTGTGGATGAAAGGCTCTTGGTGCTCCAGCCAGGAGTCAGTGCTGTGCCTCTGAGGTGGGAGAGCCAACTTCATGGTCCACAAGAGACCTCCCAGCTCCACGTAATATCAGACGGCAAAAATCTCCCAGAGATCTCCATCTCAACACCAAGACCCAGCTTCACTCAATGACCAGCAAGCTACAGTGCTGGACACCCTATGCCAAACAACTAGCAAGACAGGAACACAACCCCACCCATTAGCACAGAGGCTGCCTAAAATCACAATAAGGCCACAGACAACCCAAAACACACCACCGGACATGGACCTGCCCACCAGAAAGACAAGATCCAGCCTCATCCACCAGAACACAGGCACTAGTCCCCTCCACCAGGAAGCCTACACAACCCACTGAATCAACTTTAGCCACTGGGGACAGACCAAAAACAACGGGAACTATGAACCTGCAGCCTGCAAAAAGGAGACCCCAAACACAGTAAGATAAGCAAAATAAGAAGACAGAAAAACACACAGCAGATGAAGGAGCAAGGTAAAAACCCACCAGACCTAACAAATGAAGAGGAAATACGCAGTCTATCTGAAAAAGAATTCAGAAAAATGATAGGAAAGATGATCCAAAATCTTGGAAATAGAATAGAGAAAATGCAAGAAACATTTAACAAGGACCTAGAAGAACTAAAGAGGAAACAAGCAATGATGAACAACACAATAAATGAAATTAAAAATACTCTAGAAGGGATCAATAGCAGAATAACTGAGGCAGAAGAACGGATAAGTGACCTGGAAGATAAAATAATGGAAATAACTACTGCAGAGCAGAATAAAGAAAAAAGAATGAAAAGAACTGAGGACAGTCTCAGAGACCTCTGGGACAACATTAAACACACCAACATTTGAATTATAGGGGTCCCAGAAGAAGAAGAGATAAAGAAAGGGACTGAGAAAATATTTGAAGAGATTATAGTTGAAAACTTCCCTAACATGGGAAAGGAAATAGTTAATCAAGTCCAGGAAGCACAGAGAGTCCCATACAGGATAAATCCAAGGAGAAACATGCCAAGACACATATTATTCAAGCTATCAAAAATTAAATACAATGAACAAATATTAAAAGCAGCAAGGGAAAAACAAAAAGTAACACAAAAGGGAATCCCCATAAGGTTAACAGCTGATCTTTCAGCAGAAACCCTGCAATCCAGAAGAGAGTGGCAGGACATATTTAAAGTGATGAAAGAGAAAAACCTACAACCAAGATTACCCAGCAAGGATCTCATTCAGATTTGATGGAGGAATTAAAACCTTTCCAGACAAGGAAAAGCTGAGAGAATTCAGCAGCACCAAACCAGCTTTACAACAAATGCTAAAGGAACTTCTCTAGGCAAGAGAAGGAAAAGACCTACAATAACAAACCCAAAACAATTATGAAAATGGGAATAGGAACATACATGTGGCATGCAGGATCCTAGTTCACCAACCAGGGATCGAACCCATGGTCCCTGTAGTGGAAGTGTGGAGTCCTAACCACTGGACTTCCAGGGAATTCCCAATAATAGAGGACTTTAACACTCTACTTTCATCAATGGACAGATCATCCAGACAGAAAATCAATGAGGCAACAGTGGATTAAATGATGCAACAGACCAGTTGAACTTAATAGACATCTACAGGACACTACATCCAAAAATAGCAGAATACACATTCTTTTCAACTAAACATGAAATGTTCTCCAGGATAGTTCACATGCAGGGACACAAAAACAAGCCTCAACAAATTTAAGAGGACAGAAATTACAGCAAGCATTTTTTCCAACCTCTATGATATAAAAGAAAAAACAAATTACAGAAATAAAAATGGGAAAATAACAAACACATGGAGACTAAACAACATACTACTAAAAAAACCCCAAAAAACTATGGGTCAATGATGAAAACAAAGAGGAAATTAGAAAACACCTTGAGACACTCCAAAATCTATGGGATGCAGCAAAAGCAGTTCTAAGAGGGAAGTTTACAGCAATACAGGCCTTCCTCAAGAAAGGAAAAAAACTCAAATGAACAATCTAACCTACCACCTAAAGTAATTAGAAAAAGAAGAAGTAAACAAAGCCCCAAATCAGCAGAAGGAAGGAAATAATAAAGATCAGAAAGGAAATAAATAAAATGGAGATAAAAGAAACAATAGAAAATATCAATGACAGCAAGAGTTGGTTTTTTAAAAAGATAAGCAAGTTGATAAATCATTAGCCAGGTCCACCAAGAAGAAAAGAGAGAGGGTACAAATAAACAAAATAAGAAATGAAAGAGGAGAAATAAAAAGTAATATCATAGAGATACAAAAAATTCTAACAGAATGCTATGAACAGTAATATGTCAGCAAATTGGACAACCTAGAAGAAATGAACAAATTTCTAGAAACACACAACCTGCCAAGACTGAATGAAGAAGAAACAGATAATTTGAACAGACTGATGACTAGAAGTGAAATTGAATCTGTAATACAAAAACTCCCAGCAAACAAAAGTTTAGGAGCAGACTGCATCACAGGAGAATTCTACCAAACATTTAAAGAAGAGCTAATACCTATCTATCTCAAACTATTCCAAAAAACTGAAAAGGACAAAACACTCCCAGATTCATTTTACAAGGCCCCCATCACCCTGACACTAAAAGCAGACAAAGATACTACCAAAAAAAAAAAAATTACAGGCCAATAGCTTTGATGAATACAGATGCAAAACTCCTCAACAAAATATTAGCAAACCAGGGCTTCCCTGGTGGCGCAGTGGTTGAGAGTCCGCCTCCTGATGCAGGGGACACAGGTTCGTGCCCCTGTCTGGGAAGATCCCACATGCCGTGGAGCAGCTAGGCCTGTGAGCCATGGCTGCTGAGCCTGCAGGTCCAGAGCCTGTGCTCCACAACGGGAGAGGCCACAACAGTGAGAGGCCCGCGTATCGGAAAAAAAAAAAAAAATTAGCAAACCAAATCCAACAATATACAAAAAGGATCATACACCCTGATCAAGTTGGGTTTATTCCAGGGATGCAAGATTGGTTCAATGTTCACAAATCAATCAATGTGATATTCCACATTAACAAAAGGAGGGATAAAAATCACCTGATCACCTCAGAAGAAACATTTGACACAATTCAATATCCATTCATGATAAAAACTCTCAAAGATGGTATACAGGGAACATATCTCAACATAATAAAGGAAATTTACAACAAACCCACAGCTAACATCATACTCAATGGTGATAAGCTGAAAGCCTTTCTTCTAAAATCAGGAACGAGGCAAGGATGCCCACTCTTGTCATTTCTATTTAACATAATATTGGAGTCATAGCCACAGCAATTAGACATGAAAAAAGAAATAAAAGGCAACCAAATTGGAAGGGAAGAAGTAAAACTGTCACCATTTGCATATGATATGATACTTTTAAAACTATTTATTTATTTATTTTTGGCTTCATTGGGTGTTCATTGCTGCGCATGGGCTTCCTCTAGTTGCAGTAAGCGGAGGCTGCTCTTTGTTGTGGTGTGCTCCTCATTGCAGTTGCTTCTCTTGTTGTGGAGCTGGGGCTTCAGTAGCTGTGGCACACAGGCTCAGCAGTTGTGGCTCATGGGCTCTAGAGTGCAGGGTCAGTAGTTGTGGTGAACAGGCTTAGCTGCTCCGTGGCAAGTGGGATCTTCCCAATTCAGGGCTCGAACCTGTGTTCCCTGCATTGGCAGGCAGATTCCTTTTTTAAAATAAATTTATTTATTTATTTTTGGCTGTGTTGGGTCCTCATTGCTGAGTGTGGGCTTTCTCTAGTTGTGGGGAGTGGGGGGCTACTCTTTGTTGTGGTGCGCGGGCTTCTCACTGAGGTGGTTTCTCTTGGTGTGGAGCACAGGCTCTAGGCGTGTGGGCTTCAGTAGTTGTGGCACATGGAAAGTAGTTGTGGCTCGTGGGCCCTAGAGTGCAGGCTCAGTAGTTGTGGTGCACGGGCTTAGTTGCTCCGTGGCATGCGGGATCTTTCTGGACCAGGGCTTGAACCCGTGTCCCCTGCATTGGCAGGCAGATTCTTAACCACTGTGCCACCAGGGAAGTCCTGACATGATACTTTATATAGAAAACCCTAAAGTCTCCACCAAAAAACTATTAGAATAAATGAATTCAGTAAAGTTGCAGGTTAAAAGATTAATATACAGAAATCTGTTGCTTTTCTATACACCAATAGTGAACTCTCCAAAAGAGAAAGTAAAAAAAACAATCCCATTTACAATCACATCAAAAAGAATAAAATACCTAGGAATAAACTTAACCAAGGAAGTGACAGACCTATACTTTGAAAACTATGAACCACTGCTGAAGGAAACTGAAGGTGAGACAAAGAAATGGAATGATATTCTGTGCTCTTGCATTGGAAGAATTAATATTGTTAAAATGGCCATAACACCCAAAGCAATCTACAGATTTAATCCAATCCTTATCAAAATACCCATGACACTTCTTCACAGAACTAGAACAAATAAAATTCATACGGAACCACATATGACTCTGAATTGCCAAAGCAACCTTGAGAAAAAAGAACAAAGCTGGAGGTATCAAACTCTCAGACTTCAGACTATACTATGAAGTTACAGTAATCAAAACACATAGATCAATGGAACAGAACAGAAAGCCAGAAATAAACCCACACACTTATGTTCAGTTAATCTTTGACAAAGGAGGCAAGAATATACAATGCAGAAAAGACAGTCTCTTCAATAAGTAGCACTGGGAAAACTGGACAGTTACATGTAAAACAATGAGATTAGAACATTCCTTCACACTATATACAAAGATAAACTCAAAATGGATTAAAGACCTAAATGTGAGACCTGAAACCACAGAACTTCTAGAAGAGAACAGGCAGAACACTGTTTGACATAAATTGTAGCAATTATTTTTTGGATTTGTCTCCTAAGGCAAAAATAAATAAATAAATAAACAAATGGGGCCTAATTAAACTTAAAAGCTTTTACACAGCAAAGGAAACCACTGAGAAAACAAAAAAGATAACCTACAGGATAGGAGGAAATATTTGCAAACGATATAACTGACAAGAGGTTAATATCTAAAATATATAAATAGCTCATACAACTAAATATATAAAAAAAAAACCAAACAACTCAATCAAAAAATGGGCAGAATACCTGAATAGATACGTACCCTAAGAAGACATACAGATGGCTAACAGGCACATGAAAGGATGCTCAACATTGCTAATCATTAGAGAAATGAAATCAAAACCACAATGAGAGATTACCTCACACTTGTCAGAATGGCTGTCATCAAAAAATCTACAAATAACAAATGTTCTCAAGGATGGGGAGGAAAAGGAAACCTCATACACTGTTGGTGGGAATGTAAATTGGTGCAGCCACTATGGAAAACAGTATTCAGGTTCCTCAAAAAACTGAAAAGAGAACTACCATGTGATCCAGCAATTCCACTTCTGGGTATATATCTGGAGAAAATGATAACACTAATTCAAAAAGATACATGTTCATAGCAGCACTATTTACAGTAGCCAAAATATGGAAGCAACCCAAGTGTTAATCAACAGAGGAACGGATAAAAAAAAGATATGGGGTGTGTATATATGTGTGTGTGTGTGTGTGTGTGTGTGTGTGTGTGTATACACACACACACACACATTTTATATATATATATATATATACACACACACACAATGGAATATAAGCCATAAAAAGAATAAAATTCTGCTATTTGCAGTGATGTGGTTGGACCTAGAGAATAAGATGCTTAGTGAAATAAGTCAAAGAAAGACAAATACTATATGATATCACTTATATGTGGAAATTAAAAAAATAAAACAAATGAATGTATACAGGAAAACAGAAACAGAGTTAAAAATATAGAAAATAAGCTATTGGACTAGGGGAAGATGGCGGAAGAGTAAGACGCGGAGATCACGTTCCTCCCCACAGATACACCAGAAATACATCTACGCATGGAACAACTCCTACAGAGCATCTACTGAACGCTGGCAGAAGACCTCAGACCTCCCAAAAGGCAAGAAACCCCCCACGTACCTGGGTAGGGCAAAAGAAAAAACTAAACAGAGACAAAAGGATAGGGACGGGTCCTGCACCAGCGGGAGAGAGCTGTGAAGGAGGAAAAGTGTCCACACACTAGGAAGCCCCTTCGCGGGTGGAGGCTTCGGGAGGCGGAGTGGGGGAGCTTGGGAGCCGCGGAGGGGAGCACAGCAACAGGGGTGCGGAGGACAAAGCGGACAGATTCCAGCGCAGAGGATCGGGCCGACCGGAACTCGCCAGCCGAGAGGCTTGTCTGCTCGCCCGCCGGGGCGGGCGGGACTGGGAGCTGAGGCTCCGGCTTTTGTCGGAGCGCCGGGAGAGGACTGAGGTTGGCGGCGTGAACACAGCCTGCGGGGCGTTAGTGCACCGCGGCTGGCCGGGAGAGAGTCCGGGGAGAAGTCTGGAACTGCCGAAGAGGCAAGAGACTTTTACGTCCCTCTTTGTTTCCTGGTGCACGAGGAGAGGGGATTGGGAACGCTGCTTGGGAGAGCTCCGGGGACGGGCGCGAGCCGCGGCTGGAGGTGCGGAGCCCAGAGACAGACATGAGACGCTAGGGCCGCTGCTGCCGCCACCGGGAGGCCTGTGTGCGAACACAGGTCACTGGCCACACGCCCTTCCGGGGAGCCTGTGCAGCCCGCCACTGCCAGGGTCCCGGGATCCAGGGACAACTCCCCCGGGAGAACGCACAGGCGCGCCTCAGGCTGCAACTTCTCGCCGGCCTCTGCCGCCGCAGGCCCGCCCCACACTCCGTGCCCCTCCCTACCCCCGGGCCTGAGTGACCCAGAGCCTCCGAATCAGCGGCTCCTTTAACCCCCGTCCTGTCTGAGCAAAGAACAGACGCCCTCCGGCGACCTACACGCACAGGCGGGGCTAAATCCAAAGCTGAGCCCCTGGGAGCTGTGAGAACAAAGAAGAGAAAGGGAAATCTCTCCCAGCAGCATCAGAAGCAGCGGATTAAAGCTCCACAATCAACTTGATGTACCCTGCATCTGTGGAATACCTGAATAGACAACCAATCATCCCAAATTAAGGAGCCCTGTGGATGAAAGGCTCTTGGTGCTGCAGCCAGGAGTCAGTGCTGTGCCTCTGAGGTGGGAGAGCCAACTTCAGGACACTGATCCACAAGAGACCTCCCAGCTGCACATAATATCAAACAGCAAAAATTTCCGAGAGATCTCCATCTCAACGCCAGCACCCAGCTTCACTCAACGACCAGCAAGCTACAGTGCTGGACATCCTATGCCAAACAACTAGCAAGACAGGAACACAACCCCACCCATTAGCAGAGAGGCGGCCCAAAATCATAATAAGTCTACAGACACCCCAAAACACACCACCAGACGTGGACCTGCCCACCAGAAAGACAAGATCTAGCCTCATCCACCAGAACACAGGCACTAGTACCCTCCACCAGGAAGCCTACACAACCCACTGAACCAACCTTAGCCACTGGGGACAGACACAAAAAACAACAGGAACTACGAACCTTCAGCCTGCAAAAAAGGAGACCCCAAACACAGTAAGATAAGCAAAATGAAAAGACAGAAAAACACACCGCAGATGAAGGAGCAAGATAAAAACCCATCAGACCTAACAAATGAAGAGGAAATAGGCAGTCTACCTGAAAAAGAATTCAAAATAATGATAGTAAGGTTGATCCGAAATCTTGGAGATAGAATGGACAATAGAATGGACAAAATGCAAGAATCAGTTAACAAGGACCTAGAAGAACTAAAGATGAAACAAGCAACGATGAACAATACAATAAATGAAATTAAAAGTACTCTAGATGGGATCAATAGCAGAATAACTGAGGCAGAAGAACGGATAAGTGACCTGGAAGATAAAATAGTGGAAATAACTACTGCAGAGCAGAATAAAGAAAAAAGAATGAAAAGAACTGAGGACAGTCTCAGAGACCTCTGGGACAACATTAAACGTACCAACATTCGAATTATAGGGGTTCCAGAAGAAGAAGAGAAAAAGAAAGGGACTGAGAAAATATTTGAAGAGATTATAGTTGAAAACTTCCCTAATATGGGAAAGGAAATAGTTAATCAAGTCCAGGAAGCACAAAGAGTCCCATACAGGATAAATCCAAGGAGAAATACGCCAAGACACATATTAATCAAACTGTCAAAAATTAAATACAAAGAAAACATATTAAAAGCAGCAAGGGAAAAACAACAAATAACACACAAGGGAATCCCCATAAGGTTAACAGCTGATCTTTCAGCAGAAACTCTGCAAGCCAGAAGGGAGTGGCAGGACATATTGAAAGTGTTGAAGGAGAAAAACCTGCAACCAAGATTACTCTACCCAGCAAGGATCTCATTCAGATTTGATGGAGAAATTAAAACCTTTAGAGACAAGCAAAAGCTGAGAGAGTTCAGCACCACCAAACCAGCTCTACAACAACTGCTAAAGGAACTTCTCTAGGCAAGAAACACAAAAGAAGGAAAAGACCTACAATAACAAACCCAAAACAATTAAGAAAATGGGAATGGGAACACACATATCGATAATTACCTTAAATGTAAATGGACTAAATGCTCCCACCAAAAGACACAGATTGGCTGAATGGATACAAAAACAAGACCCATATATTTGCTGTCTACAAGAGACCCGTATGCTAACACATATATATGGAATTTAAGGGAAAAAAAATGTCATGAAAAACCTAGGGGTGAAACAGGAATAAAGACACAGACTTACTAGAGAATGGACTTGAGGCTATGGGGAGGGGGAAGGGTAAACGGTGACAAAGCAATAAAGAGGCATGGACATGTATACACTACCAAACGTAAGGTAGATAGCTAGTGGGAAGCAGCCGCATAGCACAGGGAGATCAGCTCGGTGCTGTGTGACCGCCTGGAGGGGTGGGATAGGGAGGGTGGGAGGGAGGGTGACGCAAGCGGGAAGAGATATGGGAACATATGTATATATATAACTGATTCATTTTGTTGTGAAGCTGAAACTAACATACCATTGTAAAGCAATTATGCTCCAATAAAGATGTTTAAAAAAAAAAAAAAAAAAAAAAAGAAAATAAGCTATTGGTTCGCAGTGGGGAACGGGAATTGGGGAGAGGGAAGATAGGGGTATGGGATTAAGAGATACAAACTACTATGTGTAAAACAGATAAGGAACAAGCCGTTATCTTGTAACAACTTTTTTAATCGAGTATGAGTTGTAAAAATATTGAATCACTATACCTGAAAATAATATAATATGGTAACAAGAATGTACTGCAATTTAAAAAAAGATTCTAAACAACAATAATGGAACCCAAAAGCCAACAGAATAAAATCTTCAAAGTGTCGAAGGAAAAGAATTTTCAACATAAATATCAAAACTACCTTTTAAGAATGAGAATAAAATAGAGACATTTTCATTAAAAAAAAATAACCAACAAAATAGAGTTTTCTAATAATAGGCAATCACTAAAAGAATATTGACATTATGTATTGAAGGAAAATGGTCTCAAAAAGACAGTCTGAAATGCAAGCAGAATGGTGAGAAGAAACTGTAAATAAGCAGATACATCTAAACCAATACTGTCTATATAAATAAGCATAATCATCTCTCATGCAGGGAGGAAAAAAAAGATAAACCATAGTGTGAAAGTTAGGAGAGAGGGTAAACAATAGATATTCCAAGATCCTTGTATAGTTTTAGGATAGAGTTAATACATTGATTAATATTAGACTTTATTAAGTATGCATGGTAAAAATCCTAGCGCACTAAACCACTAAAATCATACATATATCATTACGTGTATATATCTGTATGTGTATATATACATATATATATATATACACATACATATATATATATGTATGTGTGTATATATATTCTTTTTCTGGTTCTTTTCCGTTATAGGTTATTACAAGATATTGAGTACAGTTCCCTGTGCTATACAGTAGGTCCTTGTCGTTTATCTATCTTATATATATATTACTGTGTATATTTTAATCCCAAATTCCTAATTTATCCCTCCCACCCCCCCTTTCTCCTTTGGTAACCATAAGTTTGTTTTCTATGTCTGTGAGGCTATTTCTGTTTTGTAAATAAGTTCATTCATATCACTTTTTTTAGATTCCACTATAAGTGATATCATATCCATAAGTGATATATAGCCATATAAGCAATATCATATGATATTTGTCTTAGATTATCATACTAAGTGAAGTAAGTCAGACAGAGAAAGAAAAAGAAACACGGGACTTTAAAAAAATCTTTCACATATTAGGCCATTAGGCAAGTCTCAGTGTTGAAAAGTCAGTACACATAGACCAGTTCCTCTAACCACAGTTCAAATACATTAGAAGAGAATAACCAAAGGATCGATACAAATCTCCATGTAGTTTGAAATTAAACACACACACTTCTGAATAACTCATAAGTCAAAACATTTTTAATGGAAATTAAAATATCTAAATGGAATGATAATGTTATATTGAAATAGTGCTCAACAAACCATCGCAACGTTGTGTGCTTATAGATAAGCCATCAAATTAAGAAGTTAGAAAAACAGAATAAGTACCAAGAAAGCAGAATAACAGAGATAATAAAGACGAGTTTTTTTAAAACAAGCAAAATAAGAAACAGATTAACACAGATATTCAACAAAAGCAAAGTTGTTTCTTTGAGGAGCTGTTAAAATAGATAAGCTGGTGGCCAGACTGATGAAGAGAAAAAGAGAGAAGATATAAATTAAAAATATTTGGAATATAAATGAGAACATAACTATAGATACATTGGTGATTTTAAAAATAATAAAAAGACATTCAGAGAAATGTAATAATCTGAAAACTCAGACAAAATAGGGAACATTCTTACCAAAACTGGTTTAAAATATAGAAAATTGAAATAGTCCTATAACTATGAAAATATTTCAATTGAAAAATGGCAAAAGATAAGAACAGACACGTCTTAAAAGAGACATAATCGCAAATAAATATCCTAAAAATGCTCAATTTCCTTAGTAATCAGGAAAATGCAATACAAAAATGATATACATTTTGTTGTTTCCTTGTTTGGCAGAAAGACAAGAAGTTTGACTCTACACCCTTGTTGAGGCTGCTGTGGTTTGATGCTGGCCAATGTTTAAATTGTTTTAACTGCTTTAGAAAAAATAATGGCACTATTTTGTAAAACTGAACCTTCCTAAACATAACCTTCAGCAATTCCCTTCCAAGGGAATTGCTGAGAAACTCTTGCTCATGTGCATAGAAGACACTGCTTGCAATAATAAAAAAAAATCTGAAATGTTCATTAGCAGGAGTATAGATAAATAAATGTGGCATATTCACATTGGCATGTTAGTGATGAAAATGAGTGAATTGAAGTTAAAATAACAACTATGTATTGATAAGTTTTAAAAATAGTATTCACAGAAAAAAGCAAATAATGAAAACTACATGTAGCATATAATTTTTAAAAACAAGGAAAACCAAGCAATACATTGTTTAGGGATATATACATGCCAAATCTTTTTCTTTTTAAATAGCAAAGAAGTGCTAAAACAAGATTAATGATCTGATAACTGAGCAGGAAGTAAAAAGCAGAGTAGAGAAGAAACAAAGTAGATATGCAGTGGTGTTAGAATTATTTTAATTTTCTAAGTTGGGTGATAGTTTCATAGATATTAATCATAATATTATTCATAACATATATTTCAAACGTATTTTTTTAAAGATTTTTTTGATGTGGACCATTTTTAAAGTCTTTATTGAATTTGTTACAATACTGCTTCTGGTTTAAGTTTTGGTTTTTTGGCCGCGAGGCATGCAGGATCTTAGCTCCCTGACCAAGGATTGAACCTTCACCCCTGCATTGGAAGGTGAAATCTTAACCACTGGACCGCCAGGGGAGTCCCTTCAAATGTATTTTTGAATGTTCAAATATTACATAATATAAAATTGAAAAACAGAATTCTATCATTTCTGTGGGTAAACTTTTTTAATAGCTCCTTATTATTTACCAAATGAAGTTCTAAGTAATTAGCATAATGTTCTAGATGCAACGTCATTCTGCTAAATACTTTTAGTCTCCTTTCTGTAGTGTTAGAACAGATTTCTTTCCCTCGCACATACTGCCACATACTCACAGTTTTGTCTTGCTGCTTTACAGTTCTTTAATGAATATACAACATGGTTCTATACTCTTGCATCTTAAACTATTTCCTCAGCTTTCAGTGCCTTCAGTTTCTGCCTCTGCTCATACAAACCATTCTCATCTGTCAGGGCCCAGGACTTCCTCATGTCCCCAGTGAGGAATGACTTCACCAGAGTCAGTTCTCCCACTCCATATTATCTGTACCTCTATTGCAGTTGTAAAAATTAATAAACAAAAAGCTCAAAGAAAATAGTGGGGAAGCCATAAGGGAGAGCTCTCACACCCTACAACACTAGCACAGCCCAAGGGTAAGAAGAAAACTTCCTTTTCTTGCTGCGCAAGGCCTCAGCCAGCGAGAGACTGTCACAACTCAGCCAATGAAAAGCCACTATACCTCAAAATGTCAGTTCTTCCAACGGACTCTCTGTTTACCACAGCCCTCCCAACTTCCTTTTCCCCTCTTTAAAAGAGTTTTCCTCTCCGTGCTGCGCGGGCACTTCCACATGGCTAGCCGTGGTTGCATACTCCAAACTGCGATTTTTTGCTTATCCCGAATAAACCCATTTCTGTGGGAGAAGTAACTGGCAGTGTGTTTGTTTTAGGTCAACACAGTGCAATCTGCATCCATCAGGTAGGAAATAGCCAAGCCATAATGTCGAAGCAACTGTCTTTCATACTACAATGGGTAAAGACTCCACTTAAAGCAATACTGGAGTAACCATTCATCAGAAAGCGAGAGTACAGAGCACTGATGAAGTGACCTCCTGACAAGGGCTAGAACACAGCCAGAATGGGAGATGCACAGAACAGCATCGATGGATTAAATTACCTTAGTAGGAACTTTTAGAGTCATTACGGAGTCTGTTCTCTTAGCCTCACCTGGCTGAGAGATATTATCAGTTTCTCAGTAAAGACAAACTGCAAGTATATATCAGCCCTCCCCTCTTTAGCATTAATATTTTGTGGCATATAATTTTCCTTATCCCCTTGTGAACCTTCATACACTTTCAATAAGTTCCCAAGTTGCCTTCATACAATACTAAATTAAATACTCCCTGTTGCCAACCTTGTTATAGTTTGATAACTCTACTCCGTATTGCAATCAAGATTGTGGTTGCCATATGATCAAAGAGCAGCTTTTTTTAGAAGCCTTATTTCTGAAATGGTGAGCTTCAAGCTACAAAGATGATTTACTGTGATCCAGAGGTAGTCATTTAACAATGATACATCAGATGTGGGGACCTGAGGCAGTGGGAATGGTCCATCCTGGCAGGGAGGAGTATCCTATCACTACACTGGCATTATTTAAAATTACAGTGTGTGGTGATGATAAAAAGAAGACTTTTAGTCAATTTTGTAATTTTTAAAATTCTCTTTAAACAATGCACCCTCTTACTGCCCACATCTCTGATGGACATTCTCACCACATCATCAGCCCACCTGGGTGTTTACTTTTTGTTTCTCTTACCAGATTATAACTTCTTTGAGGGCATGAAAGAGACCTAAATTACCTTCGGATCACAAAGCCTAACATTTAGTGGATTCTTAATGTATGCTTGTTGAAGAAAGGAATTTCATTTGTTAGGATGTGCTTGGTGACAAGTAACCAAGCATCCAATTTGCACTGATACTGACAACAAAGCAGATACATTGAATCAGGAGAGAAACTTGGTTCAGTGACCCAACGATGTTATCAAATACCCACTTCCTTTTGCCTCTCCATTCTACTTTCTGGGGTGTCACATCACCCATACAGACACAAACTGGCTTCCAGTGACTCCAAAGGCTACAAAAGTCTTCATTCATGACTGGAGAAATCAAAGCGTAATTCCAGAAACATCCCCACAAGGGCAAGGAAGCTTGTTTTCCGAATCTTGCTCTCCATTCTCATTGCCCTGGCCTGGGTCATGAGCTTACCCCTGAATCAATGGCTCCTAGAACCAGGGAAGAAGGGAGCCCCTCCCGGAAACTGGAAGGAAAACTGGAGTTTTTACCAGATGAAGTGGGAATGGAAGTTGAGAGGCTACCACAGTGCCCACCAAAGAAATAAAGGGTAATTGGTTGTATAGTGGAGTGTGAAAGCAGCCTTTTGCTTGGAACAGAGCTTATGATACTGGGCAAAATCTAAAAATAATCAACTATATATGAACCATTCCTAGAAAGTTTTTCATTATTTACATATTTGATTATTTGTAATGCTAATATTTTACTTTTCAGAGTATTTGCATAAAGATGATCTTATCTGTTCCTTGTTATCTCATTCAGAGGGGTAGTCAGGCAAGATATTTCTATTCTGTATCCTTTTTATTCCAAATTACTATGTGGGCTATTCCTGTAATGCATTTGCAAAGTACCTAAAAAAATAATAAAGTTATTTGTTATCATGCTATGGTAATATTGTATTTTCTGCCATGTTTGATTAAAAGAAAGTCTACAAGGGCTTCCCTGGTGGCGCAGTGGTTGAGAGTCCGCCTGCCGATGCAGGGGACGCGGGTTCATGCCCCGGTCCGGGAAGATCCCACATGCCGCGGAGCGGCTAGGCCCGTGAGCCATGGCCGCTGAGCCTGCGCGTCCGGAGCCTGTGCTCCGCAACGGGAGAGGCCACAACAGTGAGAGGCCCACGTACCGCAAAAAAAAAAAAGTCCACAAGAGTTTTATTCAGTATTATTTTGCATCCAAGTCACAAAAGAAATTTTCATATATTGAGGTATAGGGAAGTCATTCTGCTTTATACATGAGTTAACTTGAATTTTATGCTAATTTTATGCTACAATAGCCTGTTTGTGGCCTATCAAACATACATTGTACATCTGCTTTAATTATTAAAGAAAAGGGTACACTGACCAGAAGTAAAGAATGTCCATGTTAAAAATAAAGATTAAATGCCTCCTTCCCTGGAATGCCAATGCTGGTACTCCTTTGATGATAAGGCTCTCTTCCCAGGTGCCAAGGCCCTACTGACTCACTGGGTATGTGCTGGTCTGTTTTTGTTGAAACCTTGAAGAAATGTATCCCTGACTTGTTTAATGTTCTTTGTTCTGGCAAGATAGAAAATTGTACTGAAAGCCATGCTTCTCTGGAGCAGTTTCTCAGAGCAATCTGAAAAGCTGTCTTCTGGGCTATAGTCCTCAGTTTGGCTCAAATAAAACACTTTTCTCTTCTTATTATAGATTGTTTATTGATTATTTTTGTTGACACGAGTTAAGAATGCCAGAGAGGCCAAAGACATCTCACTATAAGGTGCTTTCACTGGTGTTCAAGGGTAGTAGGTATTAACATTCTTGGAAAAAAAAATAGGCCAAATAACTCTGAAAATTCTATTTTTATACATGTTTCACTTTTAAGCATGAAGATAGGGAGACTGTATGTACCATCCATCTTTACTGTTGCAAAAAGTGGACTCCTCAGAGCCACTATTAAATGTGTTCCGTTTACCCTAATCTGAGTAGCCCCAAACACATTGCTTTGTAAGTTTCCCCAACAGAATTGCTTTTAATGCAATGTGGACTATAAAAAAAAAGCTTGTTTCACCGTTCAGTCATTCCTTCATTTCACAAATATTTATTGAACTCTTGCTATGGGCTAATCTTTGGAATGACGGGGAGCTTACAGTCTAGTGATATGGAGGCTGATACGAAACACAAATATATATTTAGCGTTAGCCAAAAAGTTCGTTTGGGTTTTTCCGTACCATGGAAAACCCGAATGAACTTTTTGGCCTACCCAGTAATATGTTAAATGGAGAAAAGCACTTAACATGTTATATATATGGAGAAAATAAAGTAGGGTAAGAACCAGAAAGGAGGGAGAAAATGCTAAATACCTGGAAAGTATGTGAGTGAAGGGAACACAAATCACTTCCCCACACTTAACATGGGAAATAAAGCCAACTGGACCACAATCCTTTTGCCACTAGCTTTCAGGAAGAATCCTTAGCTTTGGAACCATGGACAAATGTTTCCTGATTCCCATCTCTACCATTTTCCCCCATGCTTTCCTTCTTTGGACCAAGGAAGCTACTACATGTTATGGATAGCTCTCTGATCTTTTATCTTAGGGAATTATTTAAATTTTTCATCACCACACCAAGCTGCCCTATAAGTTACATCAGAGCTATATGTGAGTCATAAATTTAGAAATTACAGTTGTTTAGATAAAGTTAGGAACAACAACTTAATTAAAAAATGTCCCCATCCGCTAGGTGCAATTTAGAATCATAGCTAGTTTATCCTTTATCACACGCCCCCAATTGTTACAGCTTCGGCAGCTGAAAGAAAAAAATCAATCCAAACTTGAGTAAGGAGGGCAGGGGGGAATGAAACCTGGAGTAGAATTAACCAGCAAGAAACTTAAAAAATAGGGTAGGTTGAGCTTAGGGTGACAGACAATTTCATGTCTAACCAAAAAGGAAGGACTGCTTATAATGCTGTCTTAACAGTTCTATGTTTCAATCCAAGAGCTATCAAGGGAAACCTGGAAAGATAGTGAATGTCAGAAAATGGAAGATGTCAAGGATACATGGGGTTCAAAGGCAATTGTTTCTTGGTTTCAAATATAGACAAGAGTTGGTCCCACAAGGGAAAATACACAAACAACAAGCAATCAGAAGGGAGAGTTTGACTTTTCTCTGAAACTTCTAGCTAGTCTGAAAGGCTGAGAAATCTCAAGGTTTTATTTGAAATCTCTCTTTTCAGAGGTCTAAATTGTAACCCTGTCTGTCTAGACAGGGGTTCTTAACTATTTTTTGTTTGTGTATCCATGTATGTGTGTTTCACATAGAAGATATTAGGGGTATTTGAGGTTGAAAGAAGAAAAAAAAAAAGAACATCACAGAAGTAACTTCTGTTTTAGGAAAATCACTTGAGAAAAGCTAAAGATGAAACTGACCCCATCTTCAGGGTATCTGCTGAGTAGGTCCTGTCATTCTCATTGTGTTCATCATGATGTCTGATTATACTGCATTTTAAAAACGAATTTGATCTTATCACCTAATTTGAATTTTTCACTCATTAATCCACATCCATATATAGTTGCATTTAACCAAGGAAGATTCTCTATCAGTTAGAAATGTTGCCTCTCTAACTTGTTGATATTATTTATATTTCCTAAAATGAATGGAGTTTTGTTCTTTTTAAAACACTTATGAATTATCTCATTAGTTCCTGCATGGTTTTTTTCTTATTTTTTTATTGTGGTAAAAAAAACCCCACATAACATAAAATTTACCATCTTAACCATTTTTAAGTGAACAGTTCAGTACTGTTAAGAACATTCATATTGTTGTGTAACATCTCTAGAACTTTTCATCTTGCAAAACTGAAACGCTATGCCCACTGAATAACAACTTCCCCCTTCTTTCTCCCCTCAAACTCTGCCAATCACCATTCTAGTTTCTGTTTCTAAAAGTCTGGCTACTTTAGGGGCTTCCCTGGTGGCGCAGTGGTTGACAGTCTGCCTGCCGATGCAGGACACGGGTTCGTGCCCTGGTCCGGGAAGATCCCACGTGCCGCGGAGCGGCTGGGCCCGTGAGCCATGGCCGCTGAGCCTGTGCGTCCGGAGCCTGTGCTCCGCAATGGGAGAGGCCACAGCAGTGAGAGGTCCGCGTACCGTAAAATAAATAAATAAAAATAAAAGTTTGGCTACTTTAGATGAAGCATTTGAGTGGAATCGTGCAATATTTGTCTTTTTGTGACTGGCTTATTTCATTTAGCATAATGTCTCAAGGTTCATTCATGCTGTAAAGATTCCATTCTTTATCAATGCTGAATAATATTTCATTGTACATGCACCATGTTTTGTTTATCCATTCATCTGTCTATGGACATGTAGGATGCTTTCAGCCCTTGACTATTGTGAATAATTACATAGATTTTCTTACCTCTCTGTCTATGTCATTTTAGAACTCAAGTGCAAGAGCTGAGAGCTGACGCTACTGTCATTATAAATTCTTCTCTCTAGTCTTCCCTTTCTACTGAAGGCTTCTTGAGATGAGCAGAGGAAACATGGGATCCCAGGCTCAGGAATCTTAGCACAATGCTTTGGGGGTTTGTAATCATGAAGATTTTATGTGTCAATTCGTGGACTCTCCAGTCTGAGAAAGGCATTTCGTTTAATCAATCAACCTATATTTAAATTTCCTTTCCAAAATTCCTGCTGAGCGTTTTTCTGACCATGCTGGTAATTCCAGTGATGGATTAAGTCTGAAGCACAACTGCCACCATTCGATTGCTCTAGCAGAGAATTCTTCAAGCTAAGCTGACATGCAATTTCGACAGGCTCTACTCTGCTATGTAATGAGTGTTTGTGTGTCCCCCCACCACCGCAAATTCATATGTTGAGACTCTAATGAGATGGCATTCAGAGATGGGAACTTTGGGAGGCGATTAGGTCATGAAGGTGGAATTCTCATGGTGGGACTAGAGTCCTCATAAGAAGAAGAAGAGAGCCCTCTCTGCTCTCTGCCCTGTGAGGATACAAGGAGAAGATGGCCAACAGCAAACCAAGAAGAGTGTCTTCACCAAACACCAGATCTGCTGGCACCTTGATCTTGGACTTTCCAGCCTCCAGAACCATGAGAAATAAATGCTTGTTCTTTAAGCCACCTAGTCTGTGGTGTCTTGTTAGAGCTGCCTGAACTAAGACATACTCTCTGGATTTAAGAGGAATGTATCATAGAATTACAGAATGGCTAACAACCCTGGAAATGGTCTCTTCCAGGCCCCTCTAAATAGAGGCTCATTTCACTTCCTTCCGGGCAGCTCTTCAAATCTCCAAAGACAGGGCCGTATTATGTCTTCCCTTCCCCTGGCTAAACACTGCTGGCTCCTAAGATCCCTTTTCAGCTGAAGTGGTTGTGGGCCCTTTGCCCCTCGAGTTGCTCTCTTCTAAGCACACTGCAAGTGACCTGTATTTCTTTTAAACTGTAAGACCCAGAACTGGACAATGCACAGCCCTTCATGCTGACAATGAGCTGTTCATCCACACCTTTTGAACATGAACATTTGATCAGCTATGAATTCAATGAATACTGATGAAGAGCTTGAGCTCTGTGGTCAAGGAAGACCTGGATTTAAAGCCAAGCTCCTTCTAGTTATGTGACACAGGGAAATTAACTAATCTCATTAAGCCATTGTTTCCTCATCCATTTAACAGAGATTATATAGCACCTACCTCACATAACAGAATGCAAATAAAGTACACAGCACAATGCCTGGCACACAGTAAATGCTGAAGTAAGTTCCTGTAAGTCCATACTTTCCCACTTATTCAAAGTTGCCACAGTGAGAGACAAGGAGATCCAAAGAGTTAAAGGAGAAAAAAATTAGGGAATAATATATCTTTTTATCTGCATTGCTTATAAGGATACTTTTATCAAAGGAAAGAGTGGACATCATTAATTGCTTTAACCCTGTCAAAAGGGATTTGTTAGAATGAGTTACTTGGTTTTGTTCAGTTTGGAGTCCTAACATTTGGAATTTATTCTAGTTGAGTTCATGCAATTCTTTGAATATATTACTCCAGTTCGGAAACAACCTGCTAATACTGCATGAGCAATAGAGTTAACTAGATTTTACACTGCTCTCTCCTTCTCCTATCAATAACACCTTGAAACCCTAATGCATTCTGAAGAAGGAGTCCTGCATGTACTGCAGGGATGACAAGATATATATATATGTAGTTCACATCTTTATTGGAGCATAAATGCTTTACAATGTTGTGTTAGTTTCTGCTGTACAACAGAGTGAATCAGCTATATGCATACATATATCCCCATATCCCCTCCCTCTTGCGCCTCCCTCCCACCCTCCCTATCCCACCCCTCTAGGTCATCACAAAGCATCTGAGTTGATCTCCTTGTGCTATGCAGCAGCTTCCCACTAGCCATCCATTTAACATTTGGTAGTGTATCTATGTCAATGCCACTCTCTCACTTCATCCCAGCTTCCCCTTCCCCCCATGTCCTCAAGTCCATTCTCTACATCTGCATCTTTATTCTTGCTCTGCTACTAGGTTCATCAGTACCGCTTTTTAAAATTCCATATATATGCGTTAGGATACGGTATTTGTTTTTCTCTTTCTGACTTACTTCACTCTGTGTGACAGTCTCTAGGTCCATCCACCTCACTACAAATAACTCAATTTCGTTCCTTTTTATTGCTGAGTAATATTCCATTGTATATATGTGCCACATCTTTATCCATGGGATGACAAGATATTGACGAACATTTTCCACGCTTGATGAATTATCTTTTGACATAACTCTTTCAGTACTTGGGCTACATTGGGATGCTACTCACATCTTGGATGATATAGAATTTTTATTTTTCTTAAATATGGCACTAAAAAATATTTTTGGTGTTGAATATCCATTTGAAATGTCTCAAGAGGCATGGTTATACAGTGGAAAGCATGTGAATTTGGAGTTTCCCGTGTGGGATATGAAGTCAGTCGGCTGTGGTTCGAATCCTGGATCTTCTACCCACTAGTTCCATGACTCGGACAAATTATTTTACTGATGCTACTGTTTGGTCTCTCATAAATAAAATGGAAGTAATAACATTACCTACTTCAGAGAGTTGCTGTAAATGAAATAATGTGTATGAAATGCTTAGTACAGGGTCTGGCTCAATAAATGTTTCTTCTCCTCCTCCTTCTACTTTATCATTATCATCATCATCATCATCCAGATTCATAGATGACTTTAACATTTACCAGGTGACCACTGGCAATTGCCTTAACCATCCTATTCCTCCATTTTCTTACTTTTGCAAAAGGTATAGTTGTAAATACTTCATAGGATAATTGTAAGATTAAATGAAATAATATAGCTAAAGCACTTGGGACAGAGTAGAGGCTCAGTGAATCATCATACATTACTTCTTTCCCTTCCTGTCCTCAAGCCTTTTTTCATTCTTCACTGGTATATATCTATATCTACATATACTTGTTGAACTATATGTAGGAGAGATGTATTCGTTTCTTTGTTTTTGCACAGCTAGTTTGAGCCAGTAAAAATGTGTCTCAAATATTATGCTACATATGATCAAATATAAGCAGTCAGTGCTAAGACAGCAAGGGTAGAAAAGATCGAAATTCATGCTCTCATTACTCTTGCTCTGTGGTTGGCCCACTGATATGTTTAGCTGCTATTGTGGCAAGAGGTCTCTAGTCTATCGGAATTTCACCTGCCAAATGCTGGAGTTAGCAAAGACCAAGAAAATATATTAAAAAGGCATGGCTCCCAGAATTTATTGGCAAATCCAAAGTAATAAAAAAGGAAAATGTGATATAACCACAGGCTCTTCATACTATCATTTTTCATCTTTACCACATCCTCTCTAGCTGACCTAAGCTATTTCTCAGTATGGTTTTGGAAATCAGAAGGGGGGATTTAATGCCTTGCTTGAGCATGCTTTCACTTGACTCAGGCTTATTGATAATTAAGGTTGTATTCCTTTCTTCAGAGACAGTTGGAACATTGTTAGAATGAGTGTTTAAAAATCTAAAACGATGTGTAAACTCAGTTACTTGGAGTGTGAGAAGATGATGGCAGCACAAACAGAAAGGGAAGAGAAATAAAATACTTCACATACTGAAAACAGAAGGGCAGGAAAACGGCAACTGCTAATGACGTATTTGAAAATACCTGAAAATCGAGTAAAGAAAGATGGATGGAAAACACATACAAAAAAGAAAAATCAGAAGAATTAAAGATGCAGAAACAACATAATAAAAAGAAGTCAACTGGGAACTCCTGGGTGGTCTAGTGGTTAGGACCTGGTGCCCTCACTGCAGGGGCCACCAGCTTGATCCCTGGTCAGAGAACTAAGATCCTGCAAGCCGTGTGGCCATAAATGAACAAATGAATGAATGAATGAATGAATAAGTAAATAAATAAAAAGAAGTCAACTAACTCTGAATACATCATCTGTCTCCTCTTTATATTATCTGCTTGATTTAATAGCAAAGAGGTCCAGCAGTGAAACTGGAGGAAATGGCTTGTGAAGGAAATTTTAGAAGATAGCCTTTCATAATTCGTACTCAGTTCTCTAAGATCCATATGTGAATACTTTTAAAGAGGGATCACTGTGGCTGTTAGGATGACATGCATAACTTTTAGTGCCCTCAGGAATAAATGGATTGTGCTGTTCATTTCCTGACCAAGGACTCACACAGACCCTCACTCAAATAATTCGTGTTTTGCTGATGTCTGGGTAATCTCTGAAGTTTTCCCACACATATAGGCCATGTCGACAGCAACTGAAAAGTTGCTATTGCCTTAGAGCAATAACGGCCTGGAAATTGTGTTAACTTGATGTTATAGTAGCAGCCACAAGCAAATAAACTTGTAAACGGGTAGAAAATGAGATCAAAGACCACTGTGCCTTTTTTTAAAATTTTACATCCCTGCTTGGGTGAATAATGACTGGACCAACATATGTTTACTTCTTTACTGACTGGCTCTAGAAAATATCACACGGGCGTTTATTCTGCAGAACACTCCCTGGACTCATGTTTCTGAATCTTTGCAGTCAACGATAATTTTTATAGACCCACAAACATGACTCTTAGATGTCAATAAACCAATGAGTGAAATGTCCTGCCTATGCACAAGTGGGAGCGACGTTGCTTAAGGACTTGAGCAGCCTGTGCTCTTCTCTGACTCATCCTGTGACCTTGAACTTACGCTGCCTGCTTTTTACCTTCCTGGCCTGGCAAGCTAAGTAATATGACTTAGGATAAACCAGGAAATGGCAAAATGCCTGGTGCTCTCAAGTGAATTTAGTCCAGTAACATCACCATGTCAGTGGCCTTTGCCCAGCACTCTGGGGGAGAAGAAGGAATGACAGGGTCTCCTGGATCCTATCAGTCACCACAGAAGCTCTCTTTAAGCCCATCAGACACAAGATGAAGCATCCCCATTAGCTGTGTTCGTGGGACCTGAGTCAAAGACTATCGGCTCTAAAGAATGTTGAGCTCAAGAGTAGGATGCTGTTCCTCCATTCTCACATTGACTTTACCAGCAACAAGCTTTGCACTCTTGGCAAATCATTTGAAATCTCTCTGTACCTCTGCTGTTAGTCTGTACAATGAAGCAATCGTTACAGGATTGTGGCAATCAAATTGTATTGGATTGAAAGGGTTTTAGAAAGTCAGAAACTATTTAAACAAATGAGACACCAAGAGGTAGGTTACCATGATGGTTAAGAGCACACTGGAGCCAAAATTCCTGGATGAGAAACATGCAGGGTGGCATCTCTGTACGTGAATGTGTAGATGCCCACAGGCTCCCCTCCTGTGCCTGCCTCCAGGGACCTATTAATAAGAAAATCAGGTTCTCTTCCCATCCCACCCAACGACTCCCTTAAAACTGCCCTCACTGGGGTCACAGATAAGCCTCCTTATGGCTAGATCCAGCAGACTCTTTTCAGTCATTTACCAGCTTATGTGACTTCTCTTTGCCTTACTCTTTTCTGGTATAAAATGGGAATACAAATAGTTTCTAATAATGGTGGGTGCAAGCCTTTATACATTTGTCCAGACCCATGGAATGCACCACACCAACAGTGAACCCTAATGTAAACCATGGATTTTGGGTGATAACGTTATGTCACTGTAGGTTCATCAATTGTAACACACGTACCACTTTGGCAGGGGACACTGATAGTAGGAGAGGCCATGCATATGTAGAGGCAGGGGGTATGTGGAAAATGTCTATACTTTCTGCTCAATTTTTCTGTGAACCTAAAACTGGTCTAAAAAATAAAAGAAAAACAGTATCTATCTCACAGGGTGTTATGAGGATTAAAAAATTTATATTTAAAGAGTTATAGCATACCCATCATACAGTAAAGAGCATACCATACCCAATGCATAGTAAACACTCAAAAAGTATCAGCAGAGTTTTCATGAATCTCTCAGAGAATATTCTTTTCTTCCTCTTTATCCTTTCATTTAATTATCTTCAATGTAGGGCCATGATAGATCATTGCTATGTCAACTGAGTACCAACACTACATGAATAGGAGCGATACCTTCTATTAAAGAACATTAGGTTTTGCTTATGTAAATGACCAAATTCAACTGATTCATTTGCCTCCCTTTTCTATCTCTTTCCCCCTACTTCATTCAATTATGGGTTTCCCACCAAACTGACCACATTTTAGTTCTACGCAGAAACAGTAGGGATTTACAATGGAAGCAGCTATTCTGCTGAAGTTACAGCCACACCACTATCAGGTTCAGCAGTTTCCAGCCCAGCAGCTTATCTCCAGGTGAAGTTAAATCCTTGCCAATGGTAGATCTTACTGCGTGTCAGCTTCACTGCTGTGTGAAGGCTCACCAGGACTTAATTCCGGCCATCTGCTGAAAGTTTAACACTGTAACTGTCTGGAGTGAGTGCTGTGAATCCAAATAGGTTCCACGTCTAATGACGTCAGTACTACTCACAACTCTCACTGTTTTATATTTTTATGTGGTGCTCCAAAATGAGGAGATTTGACAGAAAGTTTTTACCATAATAATTTACAATATCAATAAAGCTCGTCCACATGTCCAGTTTACAATTTTATGCCTCAATGTATTCTAGTTTTGGCTACATGGGCTGTGTGGACTAAACTTACAGAAATACTCAGATCATAAAATGTCTGTTCCAATTAAAGGTATTTTGCATTTGTCTTATCACAATGGTATCAGGTTTGACATTGAACTTAGAGTTTTTGTTCTTGGCCATATTCATATAGAAAAGTATTATATAGGTTGCAATTCTATGTATAAAACACTGCCCTTCCAAGTGAGCACTGCAAGGCTGAACAAGTGTTTTACCAAATCACTGTAGGTCAAAAGGAAAATGAAAGTTTGAGTAAGTTTTAACGGCTGAAGAATGGGGAAAACAAAAGTCTTGGGAAAAGACAATTGACAGTCAGGGCGAAGGGGCCTGGGAACAAAACCACTTAAGGGGAGAGAAGCACCACTGTTCTGACTCAGAGGCATTAGCCCATGGTTTTCTATAAGCGGAAAAGAAAGCAGAACAGAAAAAGAGAGGGGCCCTCAAGATGGAAGCCTTTGGTTTTAAAACATGTCGTGCAAATGGGAGATGTCCATAGTGAAACAGACTGGTTTCCTTCATGCGCAGGGAGGGTGACCTCCAATAGCCCTAGAGAACTGTCACATGAATCCTGACATTTTTAAGAAGGAGGTATTAGGAGGAGATACAATGGTGGAGGAGATACAATGGTGCAAAACAAAAGATGCTGGAGTTACCAACTCATCTGCAACGACAGCAAGCTAAAAGTGAGTAATCCTGACTGCATATGGTGAGAAAATCGTTCAAATGCAGGAAAGAAGGGAAAGTACCTGGTTAGCCGTGGACATTGCTGATCTTGGGAGTACTGAGGAGATGGAGCTTCTAAAAACTGAGTCTGCAGAGAAAGAGTCCGGCACACACAGCAGGCGTTCAGTATACAGTTCAGAATAAATAAATGAAGCTTGTGTGTAGCATCAGTAGAATAATACTAGCTCACATTTATTTTTTATACAGCAGTTCTTATTAGTTATCTATTTTACACATATTAGTGTATATATGTTAATCCCAATCTCCCAATTCATCACACCACCATCACCCCCTGCTTTCCCCCCTTGGTGTCCATACGTTTGTTCTCTACATCTGTGTCTCTATTTCTGCCTTGCAAACCTTGTACCATTTTTCTAGATTCCACATATATGAGCTCACATTTATTGACTACTAATTAGGTGCAAATTTTGGTTAACTTATTTTAGTCATTTGACAGATGAAAAAACAGCTTCAGAAAGATTAAATATTTGCCCGATTTAATGCAGCTCGTCACCAGCGCAGCTGAAATTCTAACCTAAGGTTGATTACAGAACATCTTAATCCTCATGGTTTAGTGGTGAAGACTGTGTTCACTGGAGCCATTTTTCCTGGGTTCAAGTCCCCACCCTACTACTTACTAGCTTGAGTGACTGACATGCTCTCTTACAACTGTTTGTTCATCTACAAAATGGGGATAATACTGGTTGGTTGCTGCAGACTGTTTGCATTCTTCCTCCAAATTCATATGTTGAGGCTCTAATCCCCAATGTATTTAGAGATGCAGCCTTTGGGAGATAATTAGATAATGAGGTCATTAAGGTGGAGCCCCACTGATAGGATTAGTGGCCTTATAAGAAGAGGAAGGGACCTCTTTCTGCCATGTGAGAATATAGAGAGAAGGCGGCTGTCTGTGAACCAGGAAGAGGGCTCCCACCAAGAACTCAATCATCCTGGCACCTGCCTCCAGAACTGTGAAAAAAAAATTGCTGTTTAAACCATCTCATTGGTCTACAGGATTCCATTAGAACAGCCTGAGCTACGACCCTAGTACTTTCTTTCATGGGTTTGTATGAAGATTATTTGAGATAGTATTTGGAAAGCACTGAGTAGAAAGTATGGTGTATTGTAAATACTCAATAAATGTGAGCTATTGATACCTTTAAAAGCACCAGCTACTGTTTTCGTGTGTATTCCTTTCATGTGAACAGGAGCAAAACGACACATTTTTGACGAAAAACTGACAGTTGGAACATCTTTCCAGATGCTGAGATTTATTCTCTTACATGTTAAATAATAACACTTATATTTTCTATCCATAATGTCTTGTGTGGAACCCATGGACAGACACAGGCAGTGCTGTGTGACATGAAGGACATGACATTTGGAGCCAGAAGACCTGCTTCAATCTCAACTCTGTGAGTGGCTGTGTAGCCTTCGACAAACCAGTTATATCTTTAAGGCTCCACCTTGGTAAAAGAGTTCCGAATAATACCCCTGTCAGGTGATGATAGGTTTGGAAGTATTTTGTAAACTGTAAAGCATTGTACAAATATTAGTAATTATGTTCACACCGTGAGAAGGTTTGAAAAAAAGTAAGAAAACAACACATTGCTCCTGAAGTTTCAGGGGCTTTCTAATTTGGGAGTCGTTGCCAACACCATTAAGAACGGAGACACACTGTACTAAATTTAGCTTAAAACAAACAAAAACTGAAATGTGATTCAACCTCGAAAAAGACGTATCTCGTTATGCATGAAGAAAGGACTCTGAAATAGAGTTACAGAAACCTAGACAGTAACATTGTGGATGGGCAACCCAGTGGTTATAGTAAAACAGAAAATAGAGTTGAGCTTTCCCAATGTCATACAGCAGTTAAAAGCGCAGTTCTATTTTAGGCTTTTCTCAAGAGACAGTGGGCTCCTTTCTTCCTTATAGAGCCTAGACAATGCTGATCTAGTACCCTTCCGGGCACTGCAGGTCAGCTATAAGGCCAGGATGCCTCATTCACCACACACACATGCACACACATACACACACCCTCGGGAGTCTGTCTATGAAGAAGAAATAGGGTCTAATTGGAGACCTGGGGCTGGTGTGGTGTGTGCTTGGCCACAGCCCACAGCTCTGCAGGTCAGTGGAATGCCCCTTAGCTCTTGTCACTCTTTTCATGCTTTTTCTCAAAGGGATTTTGCCCACTTTACCTCTGTACGTGATTCTTTTGGATTTGCTTGAATCTGATCTGAATCTCAGTATACAGTAAGCAGGTCGGAAGGAGAGACCATTGAGAATACGTTAGAGAAGATGGAGGGATACGGTGATTGATGAAAATGAATCATAGTATTCGGTAAGGCAACATGTTGAAGAATAAACCCAGACTTGTGGTTGCCAAGGCGGAGGGTACAAGGGAGGGAAGAATTGAAAGTTTGGGGTTAGTTGATGCAAATTATTATATATAGGATGCATAAACAACAAGGTCCTAGTGTATAGCACAGGGAACTATATTCAATATCCTGTGATAAACCAGAATGGAAGAGAATATGAAAAAGAATGTAAATATACATATAAATGAATCACTTTGCTGTCCAGAAGTTAACACAACTCTGAAAATCAACTATACTTCAAGAAAAAAAAAAACTTAAAAAAGGATTTAAAGAAAATTCTCAGATACGGGGAGAGGGAAAGATACATGGATCAGACGATTGTTACTCTCAGCAGAAGGTTCCACGTCTGCCCCTGGTGAGGTGTGTCCCTGTACACAATTGCAGGCTGTCACCCTCCTCTTATACTAATGAATACAATCACTGAGCCGGTGCTTCCGGGGCCCACACACTCCTTCCACTTTCCAGATCTCTTCCCTAACTCTACGGCATCATCCTTGTGTTCACGATTTGCACCTGCCATTTTACAGCAGAGAAAGGGTAGTGGCGAGGGTGTCGGATTATGTGTGCTGATCAGCGGAATCCCTAGTATATATTAAGACACCATCCTCGAAACAATTCAACAGTTACTAAGCAGATGACTAAGTTGTGACTTATGTTGCCTGTGTGTGCAAATGCAGTACGTATAGAGAGGGGTTTCTGTTTATCTGCGTGCCACCTCAGTCGAGCTATTTGTAATGGCATCACTGTATATGTTGAATTTTAACTTAAGTTTGTACTTCTAATTGTCATTTTAGTTGTTATTTTACTTGTCTTAAAATATGCTTAGATACAGCTTTGACATGAAAAATATTGTGTATGCAGAAGACTGTGTCTGCTGCATACCAGACAATGCAATTAAAGGCACTAGAAATAGCTAAGTCTCAGGAATAGATTATAGGATTTTCAAAGCCAGGAGAAGCTAGTGTGGCTGATTCACACATCATGAAGGACTCTCACTCAGGCACTAACTTATCAAAAGCTTCTGGCTAACTTTCAAGAAGAGCTGTTTAACTTTCATCCATTTACAACACAAGTGAGCAAAAAACAAAACTAAATAGAGCCAAAAAAAAAAAAGTGTATGTGGCTTTTGGGGTCCTGTGATTTGCCTCAAAATTTTAATATCAACCCTAAGACTGGGAAACGTCAAGATGAAGATTCTGTGTTATGAGAAGTGCTATGTCACTGGGAAGCCATGCAGAACTGTTGGTGGCCAGTGTGGCAAACAAACTAATGACCATGAACGATGGAGACCACATTCTTTCATTTCTTTTTCCCATTTGGAATGGGAATGTCTATAAGGGTTATCCTATGCCTGTCCCACCACTGTAATTTGGAAACAGATAACCTTTTTTCTAGTTTAGCAGGTCCATAGGTGAAGAGGAAATTTGCTCTATGATGGAACATACCCAGCCTCACATCTACTTGACTTAGGTGACTTACACAATGAGATTTAGGACTTTTCAGCCAATGTGATTTAGATGAGATTTTAGGCTTACATCGATGCTGTGCTGGGTTGAGACTTGGGAGGATGTTGGGGTAGGATGTATTTGCATGTAGGATGGATGGGAATCTTTGGGGACCAGAGGATGGACTATGGTGAGCTGAAAAAAACCACCACTCCCCCCAAATATGTATTTTCTTTCTAATCCTCAGAACCTGTGAATGTTACCTTATATGACAAAACAGTGATTATTACCTTATACAGCAAACAATATGATTAAATTAAGGATCTTGAGACTAGGTGTCTAACTTGGGTTATGTGACAGGACCTCTAAAAATTTCACAAGTATGCTTATTCGAGAAGGGCAAAGGGAATTTTGAGACACACACACACATACAGCGGAGAAGGCGTTATGAAGACTGAAATGACGTAGCTACAGTCCAAAGAACACCTGCATCCACCACAAGCTAGAAGAGGCAAGGAACGGTTTCTGCCTAGAACCTCTGGAGAAAGTTCAGTCCCGTCAAAAACCGTGATTTTAGACTTCTGGCCTCCAGAACTGTGAGGTAATACATTTCTGGTGTTTTAAATTATCAAGTTTGTGGTAATTTGTTTCAGCAGCCCCAGGAAACCAATGCAGAAGACAGGGACATATAATAGTACAGTATGGCATTATCAGGACTTATGAAGTAAAAAAAAATGAAAATTAAAAAAACACTGTACTATAAATGTTAATTTAAAAGTAGAATGAATGAATGAATGAATGAATAAATAAAGAAAAGAAATGCATGTTGGGGGCTTCCCTAGTGGTGCAGTGTTGAGAATCTGCCTGCTAATGCAGGGGACACAGGTTCGAGCCCTGGTCTGGGTAGATCCCACATGCCGCGGAGCAACTGGGCCCATGCGCCACAACTGCTGAGCCTGTGCTCCGCAACAAGAGAGGCCGTGATAGTGAGAGGCCCGCACACCGCGATGAAGAGTGGCCCCCGCTTGCCACAACTAGAGAAAGCCCTCGCACAGAAACGAAGACCCAACACAGCAAAAATAAATAAATAAATTAAGAAATGCATGTGGAAGACAATATGTCTTGGTTGCTTGGGTAGCTTAAACAACAGAATTTTTTACTCATAGCTCTGGAGACATGAAGTTTGAAATCAGGGTAGAGCATGGTTGGTTTCTGGTGAGAGCTCTCCTTCTGACCTGCAGTTTTCTTACTGTGTCCTCACATGGGAAAGAGGGAAAGAGAGAGCCCGGATTTCTTCCTCTTTTTAAAAAGACACTAATCTCATTAGGAGAGCCCCACCCTCATGACCTCATCTAAACCTAATTACCTCCCAAAGGCCCCACCCCACTGGGGGTGGGGGGTGGTTAGAGCTTCAACACATGAATTTTGGGGAGTGTAAACATTCAGTCTACAATACCATATAACATGGTGTTTCTGAAAACTGACAGTTTAGGTGATATTTGATCACATTTTCATATTTATATAATGGGATATAAACATTTAATCCTTTGTTGATATGAAAGTAGCTCGTCGTAACCTTGAATTGATCATTAGACCCATTCAGAGTGGGGAATACAGTGCTCTCCAGGAAAGAACACAGGCAACTCTCTTACTTCACAGGGATTAAAGGGTATGTTCTAAAGGAAAGAATTTATTGCCCTTGAGGAGAAAATATTTTTTTTCTTTTATTAATGGTGTCAACTCTGGATTTAGTAGATTTTCAAATATTTCCAGATAACCCAAGAATCACTAATGATAAGGGAATAGGGCTTTGATGGGAAGAGAATAAAGGGATGAAAGTATGAAGAAAAGGGAGGCTGAGGAAGAAGGGTAAAGGGAGAGGGAGTCCCAGCTGGGCAAGTGGTGTGACAATGGCCACTGCTAAGGCATGACCAATACTTACAAAGGGGCACTGTTTTAGGGTCCCAGGAACACTTTGGAGCAGGTCTAGAGATCAGGCTACCAGGTCTTTGGGTGGGTACTTGACCACAGGAGTGGAAGCTGTGCCTGGCAGATTCTGAAAGTCCCTGTCCCACCACCATCCAGTGACCTTAGGACATGCCCAGGTACTTTAAAAGTAAAAAGAACCTTTGGGTATTGGGGGGATAGTAAGGACAACCTTTGACTGCTGTACCTCGCAGTTAAAATGAAGTCATCAACTTGGGATAGAGCAGGATGGATGTTCTCTTTCACATTTTTTTTAAAAAGTGGATATATAATACTTTAAAAATAAGAAAAACAGTAGAAAAAGAAAAGAAAAGCCCTATAAAATGAGGTAAAAGAGGAATATATATATCTACCACAGGCCATTTGTTGAATATTTTAAAAGAAGGATGAGGAAAACTCCTCATCAATGGCATCACATTATTGGTAAAAGGCTAGCTGGCTAGTCAAGTCAGTGCTTAGTCCAGAGTCAGTTCTCTGAGCCCCGGGACTTTAAAATTAGAAGAGGTTGAAGATTAAGAGAAACTAGAAAATGAGCTCTAAAAGTGCCAACAAAAGCTGATGGAGATAATCACTGATAGCTCCCAAAGGACAAAGCTTAAATCCATCACTTGTAAAATTTTGCTTCACGCTGGCTTTGGGGCTTTGTGTTGTTAATGATATCTCTTAAGCTCAAAAAAAGTATAGATGCCTGTGCTGGGCAATGAGCTTCTGGCCTAGAGCAAATCACTGTGATTTAATTGCCTGTTACCTGGTATAGAGAAAGGGGTTAGATGTTTATGATGACATAGCTTTATACTTGCACTCAATCAGCTGGTTTGTGAAGAACATACACCTTCTCTACCCTCAGTCAAGGGTGAATGAACATGGGACATAGAAATGATAGAGTGCCTATATCAAAGAGATATTAAAGATCAAATTCTGAATGTTGCTTACATGTAGATAGCAATGAATTTACAGATGCCTGAAATTCTTTTAGACTGCATTCTGCAAGGCACTAGGTATAGAGTCAGATAGATCTAAAGATGAAACCGCCTCTGCCACATACTCATTATGCTAAGTTGGACATGTTATTAACTTCTTGGAGTCTTGGTTCTCTTGACTATAAATTGGAGGATAATGATATCTATCCTATGGGGATGTTGTGAATGTTAATTAGACAAAGTATCTAAAGTATTTAACCCAGTGCACTTCCTAAATCCAGTCACTATTGTTCTTTGATGCTACATCACCAACTGTGAGAGTCGTCAAATTGCAAGTCTACAAGGGAAAAATACTATGGGGCAAGGTGGTTTCTCCTGTCATCATTAAATCATGCTTACTGTTTACTCTTAAGGTGAATAAGGCTCACTTACTGTTTACTCTTAAGGTGAGTAAGGCTGCTGCTGTCTCAGGCAGGGCAATGTGCCTGGACTAGTGAAGGCCAAGCCAGGAGCAGAGGCGGGTGTGCAGATTCATGAGAAGATAAGGCTGCAAAGAAAGAGAGAAGCAGGTAGGGAGTCGAGCTGGCAATATTAACTTGCACTGTAAGGCTTCTGGGTATGAAAAACATAAGCACCATGTCAAGAAATAATCACAACAAGACTCACACAGAAGCTTGATATTCTAGAAATACTTGGAAGTAGGACAGACCTAAGCTCGCAAAGCAGTCTGAAAAATGATGCCCTGAGATGAGCACCATGGATAGCTCCAGGGGAAGCTGTTTCTTCCTCCCTGAAAAGGTGGCAACTCAGGATTGTTCAAACCAATTTTATGGAGAAGCCAACAACTCTCTTCCTTAAAGGACCAAGATCTATTAAGGCATATTTGATCCCTAACACCAGATATCTATTCAATATTTCTAAATATGTCAGTAACAGCATAATATGTGAACAGAACTGTTGAGAATTGGTTCTCTCTTGGAGAGAAGTAGATCTACTGTGACCTTAATTGGTTTGATTCAGGGTTGCTCTTCATTCTTGGAGATCCTGAACAATTCAAGGTTTTATCAGGAAGTTCCCCACCTCCCTTAACACTAACACAATGTTGACATTTAGGGTTGGTGGTAGGTCAACTGGAGAATGTTTCAACTCTGTGAGATCATGAGTGTGGGAGAGGGCTCCCATTCTGGGGCCATATTTATTCCAGTCCATTAGAAAGTCTAGCTACACTATTGCTAAGGGTTCATAAAGGGGTGGATATAAATTCTGCTCTACTGTCTGTGTACCCATGGGAAAGTCATTTGGTCCTTCTTACTGTCATCTGAAAGATAAAGGAATTGAACTATAACATCTCTTTTTTTTTTTTGCGGTACATGGGCCTCTCACTGTTGTGGCCTCTCACATTGCGGAGCACAGGCTCCGGACGCACAGGCTCAGCAGCCATGGCTCACGGGCCCAGCCGCTCCGCGGCATGTGGGATCCTCCCGGACTGGGGCACGAACCCGCGTCCCCTGCATCAGCAGGCAGATTCTCAACCACTGCGCCACAAGGGAAGCCCTGAACTATAACATCTTAAGGGAGATAAGAAGTTCCATTATGATGAAGTAATTTAGTTTAAAATTATTCATTCAGAGACTCCAGAGATGCAAAATATGTCCCTGAGGAAAAAGATAAGAGCTGCAAAAGTATATATATAGAATCAGAATTCAACCAAGCACGTCCAGGACACAAAAAATTAAAGTATCATTGGCAAGGGGATGAAAGAACCATAATGTGTTTGGCTGCAAAGTACTATGGTGTCTTAGAACTGGGACAAGGTCTTCTCAGATCTTCTACACCAGGAATTGGTAGAAATACCAAGGCTTTACGTTAGAGGTTTGAACTATTGTCCTCCAAGTTTCAAGGCTTCTAGATGACAGAATGTTGGGTTTTATAATGTCCAAAGGGCAGTACATCAGAACATAGGAGCAGGCTGTGGGCTCAGATGACCCTGCTGGGACACACAGGCTTTGAATTATAGGAACCCCTCTGACAAAGCAGTGTCTGGCTGATGGGTTTTTATGATTTCTTGGAGAAAGGATTCTCATTGTGATTTCTGAATAATGAAACTGGGGCTCCTCTGTTGTCAGGTTCTCCAACAACTGGATGAAATAAGGCCTTGTATTTTCTGGAGCAGAGGTTCTCAAAGTGTGGTCCTTGGATCTCCATGTGTCTCTGACACCATTTTAGGAGGTCAATAAGATCCGTCCTTTTGCAACTACATATTTCTATGCGGCCTGATTTTCTTCTTAAACTTCAACCAAAATAACAGATCACAATAAATTGACTGCAAGAGCAGATATGAGACTCCAGTTGTTTTCTATGGGGCCAGACAGTATTGAGATTTGCTAAAATATTAAACTGTACCATCTCCTCCCTAATTTGTTTTGAAAAACGTAGTTATTTTCTTTTAAAAAGATGCTATTTATTTTTAACATGTAATGACTTTATTGCTCCTTAAAATTAATTAAACAAGAATGTTATATACATCTTTCAATTTTAATATCTAATATGGTAAATGTTGATAAATATAACCTACATAATAAAAAGCCCTTTGGGAGGCTTCAATAGTTTTTAAGAGGGTAAAGAGATAAAAATGTCTGAAGCCCTGTTTCGGAGGCATCGGAATTCAAGTGTTTCTGAATAGGTAATCAGTCTTTTAATAACAGTAAAAGTGAGCAAAGATTCTTGGTTTCTAAGTTTCTATGAGATGTTAAGTTGTCTGCGAGATATGGGTATTCAGATATTTGGTTTGATGGGGGCTGACCCATCAGGCACATGAGGGTCTCCCTTCAGGGTTTGGACTCTCTCCACCATGGACTGGCTTTGAGCTTGGGAGTGAATCCTGAGAGACAGTATTAGTGGGCCTCACACTATTCACCTATATTTCTGCCTCTAGAATAACCCAGTGATGAAAATGTCTTGCAACCAGGCATGATTGGATTAAATGAAGAAAAACTTAGGATAAATGCAAGGAAAATCTCTCTACTGATGCTAGTGAGAAATATTACATTTTAAAATATTATCTTTAGGTAACTGGTTGAAGTTTTATCACTTAAATGTATCAAATGTAAAATTCTCTCTCAATATTTCACTCGTGTGTAGTTTACGGGAAACAGTAAACAATATTGTTAAGCTTTATCTTTGGAGCAAAAAGATTTATGACTATGGGCAAATCTCAGTATAAACTGACTAACTGAGATGAAGTCCAAACTAAATATATGAAAATAAATTCAGAATGGAAATACTTTCAAATAAAATGTTAACAGATGACATTTTAATGCTTTGGAATATACTTCATATTTCCAGCTAATACACAATGGAATTATATATATATATATTTATATATATATATATATATTACTGGACTTAACTTAATGAAAGCAAAACTCTTGCTTTGCAATTTTGAACAAGTTATTTGGTTTCCCCGTTATCACATCTACTAAATAAAGAGAATGCACCAATAATCATCAGCTCTACATTCATTCATATGTAGGACAAGTAGGTTTCTTAAGTATATTTTGTTCTCTCAGGTAGTAAAACATGTCACCTGCTGTCTTATGATTTTTTTTGTTTACCCTTTAAACTATTTTTACTACAAGGTTCAAAGGCAAGATTCATCACAATCTTAGATCAATCATCACAAAATAGTGAATGGTGACATCAGTTCAGTGACATTTTATAGAAGATCTCAAGAATATCTTTACAGAAAATAACAGTATTTTAGGCAAAAGTAGAATTTTTACCCTTTAAAGAATTTAGATTTTTTCAATAAAAAATATTTGGACTCACTTGATCATTAAGTATTTTTTTCCCACATTTTGCTGGGCTATCTTGGGGGTGGTGGGAGGGGAGTAGAGATAGAGGTGAGGGAAAGGAATAATTCTTGGGCCAATTCAATTTTTATTTATCTGGTTTACTGAAATTTGTGTCATGTGATTTAGGAATTTCAGTTTTCACTACTTCTGGGTTTCATCCAATTTTAAACAACTCTTTCTTAAATTTTTTTGTTCCCAAAGCAGTGGAATAAAAATCTTATCAAAGACCATGCTAATTCAAAGCCATCAGCTTATAGCTTGTCGACCATGCTACTGCATTTTAAGTAACCAATTATTACTTAAAATTCTGGCTTCAGCAGCATTAAGAAAATGTAGGAGTCATGAACTCTGTATGATTACAAAGAACTTGAATTCTCATTAAAGGACACAGAAAGTTAATTAAAAGCTAATTAAAAGGAATGAAAATTTTCGAATATCTGATATTCTCTACTTATTCAGTACATTTGGAAAGTTGAAAACTGATCAATGTCAAGTAAAAGACACTAAAGTCATCCTCTTGGGGTAATTTAAGTCTACTGACTTTGAGAAAAAGGGTCAATTGTTTATATAACATAATCCACTCACATCATATGAAAAGGAGGAAGGAATACTCAGTCTGTAATGTATTGTATAGATTCATTAACTTCAAAGTAGCTGAGCAGGGAATTCTCTAATACAAATGGAATTTATATTTACATTATAGTACATCAGTACTGTAGCCTACATCAAAGCCTATAATTATTATGCAAAGATTCCAAGTAAACAAGTATTAGTACTACAATTAACATTTGAGAAGAGTAATTAGTTAACTCCTTTATCCTTTTTACACAAAACAGATTTCTTTTTTTCAACAAAAGCAACATAGAAAGAATACTACATCCAATGGGAATATCTGTGAAGAAAACAATCAAAATAACAAAAAAGAATTTATCCTTAGTGAAAGAACGGGGACACATAAGCCTACCGCAAAAGAGATAAGTTGAAAATAATGCAAATAATATGACAAATGCTACCCCTGCCTGCTCTCAACCTCTATTTTACTACAGGATTGGATTTCATCTGCCTACAGGACCAGCCCTGCCCAGGTTCAAAGCCGCTGCTGCCTGATGGCCACGCTGTATGTGCAGCCCTGGCAGCTATAAGTCTTGAGATGTGTCAGCCACAGGTGGATCCCTGAGAATGTACTGTGATTTCCTCTTCTGTCCTGAGTAGGATCTTTCCTGTCTTGAAACCTTGGCTTGGGCCCCGACACTCTGCAAAGCTTTCCCCAATTTTCTCCTCCCTTCCTCATTTTGAGGTCTGATCTTGTCCTACCAAGTCCCAGCTGCTTCCTGGATTCTAGTTCCTATAGGCTGCCACTCATCCAGAAAACACACACAGTTATACTTCTCTTAAGATGTACCTGCTGTTTTCTGACAAGGGAAAGAGTCTAATTTATGCTGTTATTTTCTGCTTCTGCCCTTGTCTGTCCACAAAAGGAATTTCTACAACGGAAAATCATCAAAGGCAGTACAGACAGTGAGAGACACAAACTCTCCCTTTTCCGCAACGCTTCAGTTACCCTTTCCTCTGCTTTAACTGTATGTAAACCTGCTAAATCCTTTCCTGCTCTCCTTAGCTCCTCCAAGCAGGAGCTATGATCAGATACCAAAACTTCCTGGTTGCATGAAATAAATTTTCTGTAACTGTGTATTTGCTCTAGCCCATAAACGAGATTGTCTGTAACAGAGTGTGTTGTCAATGATGAATCACACCTGCAGAGCATTTTGTGTCTGAAATGTGAGAAAGAGAAAGAGGGAGAGAAGGGGAAGGAGTGGGAGGGAGAGGAGGGAAGAGAGACAGAGACAGAGAATGCCCAAGAATAATAATAACAGAGTACAAACAGAAAGTTAACCCCACAGCATGCCTCCTGTGATGTCCTCAATACATCCTCCAAGTGAATGGTGCATCCTTCGCTTCTCTCTAGGGTAACTTTTAGAATAACGTACTCTTAGTGCATAAAGGGCAGGAACCTGCCAGTCAGGAAGCCCCATATAATATAGTCAGTCAAAAATTAATCAAACCAAAAGTTCAAGAATGGTAATAAGGAGGGTAAATGGTCAGCAGAGGAATTTTCTCTAGGAGGAAATTTAAATAATGTCACTCCAATGCATCATTTCCAAGACCAAAGTCTGGTTTCAACAGCACTGCATATACTTATTGGGTAAGTGAGCAAGTGAGGGAGGGAGGGAGGGAGTGAATGGGGTGAGAGCCAAGAATTCCCAGGAATTCCAAGTCCCGTCCCTGGAATTCTTGCTTGGTGACTATGCCACTGTGTATAACAGGCTTCTTTTTGTTGAACTCCCCAACTGGGATTCACTTCATGGATGCCTTGCAAGTTGAATGACCCCAGTGTTTTAATGCAAGAGGTGTCTGAGAGCGATTGAGTTTAGTATCATTTATAGTCATCAGAATAGAAATTGAGAATAATTCCCAGGGTCCAGATGTTGGGCATGATGTAGGCGAAACATTCAGACAATTGAATGTTTAACTTCCATCCAGATGTTTTAGCTGTTATTTCCATAATATACCCTCTACCAGCAAAAAACAAAGAGTGAGTAAATTAATAAGTAGCCAATATAAAACCACAAAAATAAACAAACAAAAAGTGATTTTACCATAAAAAGCCAATTACTAAATAGCAAATGTTGAGATAAAACAAGCATTATTTTTATCAAAATGGTCTATCCTGCTGTATCTCCAGAGTTGCACTACCAAGAAAACCCATTAAAAAAATCACATTTTAATCATAACCTCAGATGGAGAAGGGAAATAGGTGCTAGAAGTTTAGGCACGGAGTAACATTGTTGGTTTTCATGCATGAGTTTCAGTAATGCAGTTGTATGGATGGCACAATTCATTGGGCAAAGCAAGAGCAGAAGTACAGCTCACTTTGGTCAAGAACTGTGGCTACTTCTTTCCATTCACTAAGGAAACTTAGTGAAGTCTGGAAACCAAGCCAGACTTCTTACACTTTCTTACCACCTTTATCACTCACTGTTCTGATAAGAATCAGGCCTCTCAAACAGAGCGGATTTGTACATTGTTCCTCTGTAGGTAAGCGTTAAGGACTAGGATTCTGCTATAATACATGGCAATCACAGAAATGAATCCTATTTTCTTTAGATTTGATAAGTTTATGTTAAATTATGTGATATGAACTTTGGTACAAAAACATACTTGTAATCATGTAGAGTTTATTATTACTGCTATAGCACAACAAGAACAAATTCACTGAATCTGTCTGTACATCAAACATTATATTATTTGATAAAATAATAACTAAAGTAGCAAAACATGTCATTTAAAAAATATCTCAAAACCATGCAAATAGGGATTATCATACTAAGTGAAGTAAGTCAGAAAGAGAAAGACAAATACCATATGATATCACTTATATGTGGAATCTAAAATATGACACAAATAAACCCATCAATGAAACAGAAACAGACTCATGGACGTAGAGAACAGACTTGTGGTTGCCAAGGGGGAGGGGGTTAGGGGAGGGATGGAGTGGGAGGTTGGGTTAGCAGATGCAAACTATTATATATAGAATAGATAAACAACAAGGTCCTTCTGTATAGCACAGGGAACTATATTCAATATCCTATGATAAACCATAATGGAAAAGAATATAAAAAAAGAATGTGTGTGTATATATATATATATATATATATACACATATATGTATAGCTGAATCACTTTACTGTACAGCAGAAATTAACACAACATTGTAAATCAACTACACTTCAATAAAAAAATGAAGAAAAATCTCAAAACCAACACACACACACACTGGACAAAAAACACAGAAAATGAGTAAAATCAAGTTAAATGAAAGTCTTGGAGCCTGGGATAATTTCAGACTTCCTCTGAGTAGGGATGCTTTGGTAGCATCAATATAAAATCTATAAAAAATATATACATGTGAAAACATGCTTGAAAGACATATAGCACAGATACTAGGTTTGTTAGGATGGTGAAATCACCTGTTTTCCAATGTACTTTCCAAACACTCTATACTATTTTTATGTCATTTTACAGTAACAATAATTAATTATAAAATGAATTGGAATTCATTTTTAAATTCCCAGTTCAAATAGCCCTCTTCCAAGAAAACTTTCATAATACCTTACTTATATCTTATTTTTTGAATTTATATATGTTCTAGCGTTACAGTTACCAGTTTGCTTGTAACAAGTTAAATAAGCTGTGCATTAATTTGGTTCCAGATTTTAGGAATGAGCATAAGAATTTGTAAATAGATTCTGGGTGTCATTAATAGTAAGTATTACAACTAAAATTTGGGGATGCATATACTTGTTTTTCTATTCTGTTCAGAAGGGACAACAATCGCCATGTGTACACCTGCAAAAATCATGGGGCTTCCTTCTCCAATCGCTAACTTTTATCTAATATTTCCATATGGACATCCTTTATTCTAAATGGTCACTAATTTCACCCTTTGATGTGGTATTTTTTCTATTGATAGCAGATAAATTATTCATTTGTTATTTAAACAAATTTAACTTTGAGCCTAGTATTTTCCTAAATCTTTGCTACTAGAGATGGGGTCACTCCCAACAGGACATAATACTTTTTTCTAGAGTTTGAAATGGGGACAACCCCACCCCTCAAAGAAACACATGTGCAAAAGAAACTACAACAAGGACCTGGAAGAAGAATAAAAGGGAAAGGGCCTTGATTCAAGTCCAAGTTTTCCCAAGTAAGCACAGAGTAATCTAATTTGTTAGAGATGAGTTTTACATAGCTAGTGAGTTTGTATTCAGCCACATTCGGAGTAAAAGTTGTACACAATGACCAAGTGGTTCAACATGTTAAAATCAGTTAATATAATTCATACCAACAGCCTAAAAAGAAAATCACATCAGGTCAATAGATACAGAAAAACATTTGATAAAATCCAGCTCCCCATTCATGATAAAAACTCTTGGGAAACTAGGAATAGAGGGGAACTTCTTCAACTTGATAAACAATATCCACAAAAAAATCTACAGCTCACATCACATTTAACAGTGAGAAACTTGAAGGTTTCTCACTAAGATCACGTGCAAGACAAGGATGTGCCCTTTCACCTCTCCTTTTCAACACTGTACTGGAAGTTCTAGCTAATGCAATAAGACAAGTAAAAGAAATAAAAGGTATATATACTTGAACAGAAGAAATAAAACTGTCTCTGTTGTCAGATGACATGATCATCTGTACAGAAAAATCTGAAGGAATTGACAAAAAAATCTAGAACTAATAAGTGATTATAGCAAGCTGTAGGCTATGAGGTAATTATATAAGTCAATTCCCTTACTATATACCAACAATGAACAAGTGGAATTTGAAATTAAAAACACAATACTATTTACATTAGCAGTACAAAAATGAAATACTTAGGTATAAATTTAACAAAATATATACAAGATCTATACGAGGAAAACTATAATTGATGAACAAAATCAAAGAACTAATGGAGAGATAATACATGTTCATGGACAGGAAGATTAATATCATCAAAATATCAGTTCTTCCCAACTTGATCTATAGATTCAATGCAATCCCAATCAAAATCCCAGCAAATTATTCTGTGGGTATGGACAAACTAATTCTAAAGTTTATGTGAGAGCCAGAAGACCTAGAATAGCTAACACAATATCTAAGGGAAGAACTAAGTCAGAGGGTTGACATTACCTGATTTCAAGACTTACTGTAAAGCTGCAATCATCAAGACAGTGTGGTGTTAGCAAAAGAATAGACAAATAGATACATGGAACAGAACGGAGAGCCCAGAAATAGACCCATATACACAGTCAGCTGATCTTTGATAAAGGAGCAAAGGTAAAACAATGGTGCTAAGATAGTTCCGTCAACAAAAGCTGATCGAAGAACTGGACATCCACATGCAAAAATACAAATCTAGACACAGACCTTATACCCTTCACAAATATTAGCTCAAAATAGATCACAGACCTAAATGTAATATGCAAAATTATAAAACTCTTAGAAGGTAACATAGGAGAAAATCTAAATGACCTTGGGTCTACTGATGACTTTTTAGATACAACACCAGAGGTACGATCCATGAAAGAAACAATTGATAAGCTGGGCTTCATAAAAACTAGAAACTTCTGCTCTGCAAATGACACTGTCAGGAGACTGAGAAGACAAGCCACAGACTGTGAGAAAATATTTGCAAAAGACATCAGATGAAATACACAAAGAAGTATTAAAACTCTATAATAAGAATAAACATCCTGACTTAAAAAAAAATGGGCCAAAGACCTTAACAGACACTCACCAGAGAAGAAATACAGATGGAAAATAAGCATATGAAAAGATGCTCCACATCATATGTCATCAGGGGAATGCAAATTAAAACAACAGTCAGATATCACTAACACCTATTAGAATGGCCAAAATCCAGAACACTGACAACATCTAATACTGGTGAAGATGTGGAGCAACTGTAACTCTCATTAACTGCTGATGGAAATGCAAAATGGTACAGCCACTTTGGAAGACAACCTGGCAATTTCCAAACAAACTCTTACCTTATGGTCCAGCAATCGCACTTCTTGGTATTTACGGAAAGGAGCTGTGTGCATGCAAAAACCTGCACAAAGATGTTTACAGCAGCTTTATTCATAGTTGTCCAAACTGGGGAGCAACCAGGATGTCCTTCAGTTAGGTGAATGGATCAATAAACTACGGTACATCCAGACAATAGAAAGCTATTCAGCACTAAAAAAAAATTAGCTATCAAGCAATGAAAAGACATAAAGGAACATTTAATGCACATTACTAAGACAAAGAAGCCAATCTGAAAAGGCTACCTGCTGTAAGATTCCAACTATATGACATTCTGGAAAAGGCAAAACTATGGAGACAATAAAAAGGTCGTTGGTTGGGCTTCTCTGGTGGTGCAGTGGATAAGAATCCACCTGCCAATGCAGGGGACACGGGTTCGAGCCCTGGTCCGGGAAGATCCCACATGCCGCGGAGCAACTAAGCCCATGCGCCACAACTACTGAGTCTGCACTCTAGAGCCCGTGAGCCACCACTACTGAAGCCCACATGCCACAACTACTGAGCCCATGCGCCTAGAGCCCGTGCTCCGCAACAAGAGAAGCCACCGCAATGAGAAGCCGCGCACTGCAACGAAGAGCAGCCCCCGCTCAATGCAACTAGAGAAAGCCCGCACGCGGCAACGAAGACCCAATGCAGCCAAAAATAAATAAATAAAATAAATTTATTAAAAAAAAAAAAAAGATCAGTGGTTACCAGAAGTGGGGTTAGTGATAGGGATGAACAGGCAGAGCACAGAGGATTTTTAGTGTAGTGAAACTACTCTGTATGATACTGTCATGGTGGATACATGGCATTACACACTTGTTTAAACCCAAAGAAGGTACAACAACAAGAGTGAACCATAATGTAAACTATGGATTTTGATTATGATGTATCAATCTAGGTTCATCAATTATAACAAATGTATCACTCTGATGGGGGATGTCTGATGGGGCTATGCATGTATGGGGGTGGGGAATATGTGGGAAATCTCTGTACCCTCCTCTCAATTTTGCTGTTCACCTAAAACTGCTCTTAAAAATAAAGTCAATGTTTTTACAAAAAAGCAGAAAGAAAACTCACAAAACTTAAGACTAAGGAAGTATTATTCAAGCACCAGTCAAACGGAAGTTTAGGCTTCTAAGAGAAAGTGCTTCCAAGGCTGTTGGCTGGCTGTAGTCTATGATAGGGCTGGTTATTGTGAAATTCTGAGTGTGAGGTGCTATTTGTAGGCAGGTGGGCTCACTGTATTCCGCATTATTTTTATTCTCATTTCTTCATCTCACTTCTTAATCACGTGTTAGTTTGTACTTTGGAAACCATCTGGTAGATATTATTTTATTCTGCAGCATATTTGGAGGCTTAAAATACAAATAATAGATCAAATCAAGGAGGTGAATCCAGGTTTGGGATTCTAACTTCCTTGATCTCTTTCTGTTTTCCCACTGACCGATGATTAAAAGTTTGGATTAAAAGATGGAAATTGACACAACTAAAAGCCATAAATATTTAGAAAGGAATGCTTCTGAAAGGCTTAAAAGAAGTAAGAGATGAAAGCCCAAAACATAAAATAAGCACTGGTTAAAAGTTCTGTATGGACGTGCTAATAAGCTTTCCGTTACATTTCCAAGGAAATGTTGAATGTTTTTTAAAATTATTTTTATTAACAAGGTTTAGGCTACTTATCTAGAACTGGTGGTGATGAAATTTCTTACCACTTGGAAACTGTCAGTAGGTTTAGGCTTAGGAAGAAAAACTAAGTAATTTTTTTGGCCCTTAAATCAAAATACCATTTAGTACTCCAAGTCTCTTTCTCACACATTCTTGTCAGTCTGCAAACCCCTTCAGTTACTAAGAGGACTTTCCTGTATCACCTTTTCTACTTATACTGCCATTCATTCATTCACTCATTCATTCTCTCATTACAGACATTCACTGAACATCTGCTATTGTCAGACACTGAAGTAGGTGCTGGGATTACAATGATAATCGAAACAGAAAGAAAACATCAAGATATCAAATGCTACAATGAAAATAAAACAGAGGGATGTGACAGAGTGTGACTAGGGTCTTGTTTGGACTGGATAGTTGGGGAAGGCATCTTTGAGGAGATGACATGTAAGTGGAGATGTGATTGACAAGTATTTAGTTATGGGAGACTTGGGTGGAACAGCATCCCAAAGAGAAGCAACACAGTGCTAGGGCTATAAGGTGGGAATAAACAGGGGATGTTCAAGGAAGAGAACATCTAGCAAGCCTGGCTAGAGTGTAGAACCAAGTGGAAGATGGGTAAGAGATGAGTCTGATGATGGAGACAGGGGCCACATCACATAGGGTGTCGTAGGCAGTGTGAGGCATTTGGATATTATTCTAAAGGCTGTGGGAAACCACAGAGGGTTTCATTCAGCAGGACTACTACACTCTGATCTGCACTTAGAAGACTGTTGGCACTGTGGAGATGAAATGCAAGTAAGGAGAGAAGCTGGAGGGCTATTGCCTCAGTGCAGGTGAGGAAGATGATGGTATCTTTGACTTGGGCTGTTGATGCCTGGGGAAATGGGTATGGAGTGGATGGATTTGCTGCGTGTTTTAAAGACAGATTCAGTGGGGCTTGATCGTTGATTTGATGGCATGAGGGGTAAAAGGAAGAGAGGAATCAAGGACAATCATGTTATCCAAAGAAGATATACATATGACCAACAAACAAATGAAAAGATGCTAGACATCACTAATTATTAGAGAAATGCAAATCGAAACTACAATGAGGTATCACACTGGTCAGAAAGGCCATCAACAAAAAATCTACAAACGATGAAAGCTGGAGAGGGTGTGGAGAAAAGGGGACCCTCTTGCGCTGTTGTTGGGAATGTAAATGGATACAGCCACTGTGGAGAACAGTATGGAGGTTCCTTAAAAAACTAAAAATAGAACTACCATATGGCCCAGCAATCCCACTACTGGGCATATACACAGAGAAAACCATAATTCAAAGAGACACATGTGGGGCTTCCCTGGTGGCGCAGTGGTTGGGAGTCTGCCTGCCGATGCAGGGGACATGGGTTCGTGCCCCGGTCTGGGAAGATCCCACATGTCGCGGAGCGGCTGGGCCCGTGGGCCATGGTCGCTGAGCCTGCGCGTCTGGAGCCTGTGCTCCACAGTGGGAGAGGCCACAGCGGTGAGAGGCCCGCGTACCGCAAAAAAAAAAAAAAAAAAAAAAAAAAAAAGAGACACATGCACCCCAATATTCATTGCAGCACTATTTACAATAGCCAGGACATGGAAGCAACCTAAATGTCCATCAACAGAGGAATGGATAAAGAGGATGTGGTACATATATACAATGGAATATTACCCAGCCAATAAAAAGGAACAATATTGTGTCATTTGTAGAGACGTGGATGGACCTAGAGTCTGTCATACAGAGTGAAGTAAGTCAGAAAGAGAAAAACAAATATCGTAGATTAATGCATACACATGGAATCTAGAAAAATGGTACAGATGATCTTATTGGCAAAGCAGAAATAGAGACACAGACGTAGAGAACAAACATATAGACACCAAGGGGGGAAAGGGGGTGGTGGGATGAATTGGGAGATGGGGATTGACATATATACACTACTGATACTATGTATAAAATAGATAACTAATGAGAGAACCTACTGTATAGCACAGGGAACTCTACTCAATGCTCTGCGGTGACCCAAATGGGAAGGAAATCCAAAAAAACAGGGGATATAGGTATACGTATAGCTGATTCACTTTGCTGTACGGTAGAAATTAACACAACATTGTAAAGCAACTATACCCCAAGAAAAATTTTTAAAAAGAGATAATCATGTTAAATAAACATTAAAAAGTCAGCAAAAATATTCCCAATTTTCCAAAACTAATGGGAAACAGAGAGCTGCACCTTCTGGAATTCCAATGAAGTGATATCTGGATTGCATTAGGTACATGCATTTCATTTTGCACATTAATGCCCAGGAGGTTGGTCTGTTGTCCCCTGAGAAGAACCTGCAGACAAAGCTTTGAGCAGCACAGCCAATCCTAAGAGGCAGGCAGGACCACCTACTGCAAACTTCCTCAGCAGCTTTGCCACCCTGTGGGTAGCTCTGGAGCACAGCTAGGAGTTTCAGTGTTGAAGAGCCATGGTATCTCTGTCAGTAAAGTAAGAAGTTTTAAATTAGATGCTCTCTGTGGCCACTTCCAATTTTAAAATTCTCTGTTTTAAAACCCCACTGGGTCTATTCTAGGGATCCTGAATATATAAGTCATACACATAAGTAAGTTACAGTAATAAAGATTCTTCAGGTGTTTTTTTTTTTTTTAATTAATTTATTTATTTATGGCTGTGTTGGCTCTTCATTTCTGTGCGAGGCTTTCTCCAGTTGCGGCAAGTGGGGGCCACTCCTCATCGCGGTGCGCGGGCCTCTCACTATCGCGGCCTCTCTTGTTGCGGAGCACAGGCTCCAGACGCGCAGGCTCAGTAATTATGGCTCACGGGGCTAGTCGCTCCACGGTATGTGGGATCTTCCCAGACCAGGGCTCGAACCCGTGTCCCCTGCATTGGCAGGCAGACTCTCAACCACTGCGCCACCAGGGAAGCCCTTCAGGTGTTTTCTATTGTTACATTCCTACACTTAATTCTGGATTTTTAAAAATGTGGTTTTTTTTGGTTTAGTATTTACAGTTCTTCCGAAGTGAGAGCAAGTAAAGTCCTTTTTCCTGAACATTAAGTCTACCTTTACACCTGGGACAAAACTATTTTCTTTAGAGGTACATAAACCCTAGTTGGAATGTTTCCCTTTATTCTAATAAGCAAATTTTTTTTCTTGCAGGATCACCCCCCTTAGTGGAAAATACGTATTATCTATACTTACTCACATAGACATGTAACATATATTGGCCATTACTGAGCATGTGCTGTGGGTCACACATTGTATTATGATAAATGATCTTCACATATAAATGTATTTAATTCTCAGAACTAGAAGCAGTTGGTATATTTGTCCCACTTCACAAATGAGGTAACTGAACCTTAGAGGGTGACAGAGCTAGGATTTCAGGCCAGTTCAGGCCCCTCCTTGGCCCAGGCTCACTCCCAAGCCCCAAGGCAGACTCCCCCAGCAGCGTCCTGATGCGCAGCTATCACTAAGCTTTTTACGCTATTGGAGGCTGCAGTCTTTCTAAATTTTTCAAATTATTCACAACTCTGCCCCACTAAAATTTGCTATCAAAGCTGAGTACCTCTTCCTAAATAAATATTAACACAATTTTAGCATGCCCAACCCCCAGTGACTTCCTGAGCCCTTGGGCACCAGTTACAAGAGCACTTTCCACTCTACCCGTGGCCTTTGTGAAAGGTTGGTTTTTTTCCCTAGTCACCCTTCCTTCCCTCTTTTTCTCACCATATCCAAAATTCAGCAGAAGTCCACAGGGCATAGAGTTCAGAATGTATTATCTGGTTATTAGTTTTTAATTTTCCTTGGAAGGTCTGAAGTGCCCCAGCAGACTCTGGGTTATATCTGGGCTTGTTATTCTTCCTGCCGGTAGCACTACGCTGCTCTGGGCTGAAGCCAGCTCCTGGCAAGAATGCCTCCTTTTGTTTCTCAAACACACATTACCAGATACTTTCTGTGTTGACGAGCAGCCTACTTGCTTGATCTGCTTTGTCTGATTTTTGGTCTCCAGGTCACAGAAGGGTATGAGGGTCAGGAGGAAAAAACCCAGAAAAACGTTTATCCGGAGGTCCCTAGATCCCTGAATTCATAGGATTTACTAAATATCAGTGTTACATAAATATGTCTTTAAGTTTCATATAACTGAATGGAGGAGAAAATACATATTAAAGCGAAACAAAGAGTTACCTTTGCACTGCCTTCTATGGGGGTAGACGGAAGTGGTGATATTGTTTACGTTACTCTGGATATAGATCCCTCATTCTCTTTCTTTTTCTCCCAGACACCGATGAGGGAAGGAGAAATGTTGAGTGGGGCACATCAATGAACTTTGTGTATATAATGGAAGGCCTGGAACCTAGCTTGGGGTCAGAGGCTGGAAGGAGTTGCCTTGTTGTGCATGAAGCAATAAGATGATTCCATGTTCTTCTGTTTTCCTCCAGAAGAGAGAGCTATGCCTTGTGGGGAGGCTGACCTGAGTTGGCAGAACTGGCATTTGACCAAAACATCTGAAGTATATCTTTAAAGTTCTTTTGTGATATGCACCCTTTCCATCTCCTCACACTTTTAGTAAAATATTTCTATGTGTTTTCTTTTTTATTATATTTAGTTTGATTTGATTTGCTCTTTTGTGGCAATCCAGGAAAGGAAGGATATTATATCTAAGTGAGATATAGTACAGAGTGGGGATACCATGTGTGGGATGGTGAGAAAATTCATAAACTTAACAAATTTAGGAGGTGTGGGAGTATAAAAATAAAGGTGACTACGAACAATGTAAGCCATTCTCTTCTCCACCAGAGTTCTTGGTATGATTGGAAAGAATATGAAGCCTTCACTAAACATGATGTTTGAATCAACTGCACTTAAATCTCAATGGATGGGGTGCTCAGCTGATATCTAGACGCCATTAACCAATGTAACTACTATTTTAAAGCTATGATTCAGATTTCATTGATTCATGTCCATACTTGTTGTGGTAGCAGAGTAATAGCCTCCCGAAGATGCCCACATCCTAAACCCTGGAACCTGTGGATATGTTGGGTTAGATGACAAAGGAGATTTCAAGTTGCAGGTGGAATTAAGGTTGCTAATCAGCTGACCTGACTTTAAAATAGGAAAATTATCCTGAATTATCTGGGTGGGCCCAGTGTAATCACAAGGGTCCTTAAGAGTGGGAGAGAAAGGCAGAAGCAAGGGTCAGAGCGATGCTGTGAGAGAAAGGCAGAAGCAAGGGTCAGAGCGATGCTGTGAGAGAAGGACTCCACACTTTTTCTGGTTTCCGAGGTGGCGAAAGGGACACATGAGCTAAGGGATGCAGGTGGCCTCTAGAAGCTGGAAAAAGCAAGGAAATGGAGTCTCCTCTGGAGCTTCCAGAAAGGAAATCAGCTCTGCCAACATCTTGATTTTAGCCTAATGAGACTCAATGTTGAATTTCTAACCTACCAAAAGGTAAGATAACAGATCTGTGTTATTTTAAGCCACACAGTTTGCTATGGCAGCAAAGATAGAGCTGTATCAGTTATCTATTGCCACGTAATAAACCACCTGAAAATGTAGTGATCTAAAGAACGATAATCATTTATTTTGCTTGTGAACCTGCAGTTTGGCCAGGACGCAGTAGGGCAGTTTGGCTCAGTTCTACACACCATAAACTTGGTGCTTCTTTTGGGGGGTGGGGAGTCTACTCTCAAGGTGGCTCACTCCCATGGCTGAATAAGTATTAGCCGTTAGCTGGGAGCTTGGTTGGGAGCTCAGGGGGGGCTGTGGGCTTGGGAACTCATTCCCTTCCCACATGTGTCTCACCACAGGCTGTCCGGGCTTCCTCACAGCATGATGCAAGATGACTGCAAGATCAAGCAGCCCAAGGAAACAAGGGAGAAGAACAAGGTAGAAGAGCATGATATCTTCATGACTGAGCTTGGGAAGTAACATAACTTTACTTCTGCCATATTCTACTGGCCTGCTCAGGCTCAAGGGGAGGGGACATAGATTCACCTCTTGAGAGGAAGTGGCACATTTCTAGTAGAGCATGGAGACGGTGAGGCCATCTTTGAAAGATACAATCTGCAAACCTCACACGTGAAATCTCAACGCTTTGTGCACTACCTTCCAAAATTATTTCTGGAAGCCCACAGTGTGTTTTCTCATGTGTGTTTAAAAATAAGCCATGTATATACCACCTAATATACGCAGTTTTATTTCTTTGCTCTTGCTTCCAACTGCTGTTTCTGAGTACAGCTGTGTCTTCTGGATAATGGAAGGTGTGTTGTTTTTCCCACTGCACTATCACCCTTAGGAACCAAATGCATATGTTAGGCTGTACAAAAGAGGAATGGCAGCTTTTGCTCCCTCTGCTTTTGGTGTTACACTTAAGGAATACCCACATAGGACACTATTTCTATTTTTTTGGACGCGCAGGCTCAGCGGCCACGGCTCACGGGCCTAGCCGCTCCGTGGCAATGTGGGATCCTCCCGGACAGGGGCACGAACCCGCGTCCCCCGCATCGGCAGGCGGACTCCCAACCACTGCGCCACCAGGAAACCCAGGACACTACTTCTTTAAGAAGCTGCTCAGTCCCTTATGCAAACGGAATCTAGCAAGTTAAGACCTAACTGAACTCCAAAGTAAGTATATTAGGTTCAGACTCACAATAACAGAATTGAGATTGCCTTTGAAAATTTTAATTGCTCAAGGTACATAATCCCATGTAGTCTTAGTTGACCGGCAATTACAGTAATTAAGATCTCCTCTGCCTTCTTTGCCACAATATCTTTATTTCTGTCTTTCTTATCTAGAAGAATAGGCTTGGTTGAATGATAAAACAGGTAAAATGACATATGTTAAGTTTTCTATCAATTAAAGTAGCTTCCATTTGGAGATCCCATAATTCATAACTGTCCCCTTCTTTTGGGCTTTTTCTTTTTCAAATAAGGGCCTATACAATTTTGGTCCCAATCCCAAATGGCTTGAGCCTCCTGTAGGAGATGACTAATGAAAGGGTCCTCTTGCCTGTAGTCAATACTGTCCAATAGAAACTTTTTTCAATGATGAATGTGCTCCATATCTGAGTTGTCCAATATGGTAGCCACTATCAATGTGTGGCTATTAGGCATTTGGAATGTAGCTAGTGTGACTAATTGAATTTTTTTTAAATTTATTTTTTAATTTATTTCATTTATTTATTTTTGGCTGTGCTGGATCTTTGTTGCCGTGCACGGGCTTTCTCTAGTTCGGTGAACGGGGGCTACTCTTCATTGTGGTGCGCAGACTTCTCATTGTGGTGGCTTCTCTTGTTATGGAGCACGGGCTCTAGGCACATGGGCTTCAGTAGTTGTGGCCCACGGGCTCAGCAGTTGTTGGCCACGGGCTCAGTAGCTGTGGCTCACAGGCTCCAGAGCACAGGCTCAGTAGCTGTGGCGCATGGGGTTAGCTGCTCTGTGGCATGTGGGATCTTCCTGGACCAGAGATCGAACCTGTGTCCCCTGCATTGACAGGCGGAATCTTAACCACTGCGCCACCAGGGAAGCCCTGAGTAACTGAATTTTTAAGTCAATTTCATTGAATTTAAAAGTAAATAGCCACATATGGTAAGTAGCTACCACACTGGAGAGCATGACTCTAAATGATGAAATCTTAGTGTGACTTCTGGGTCCTCAGTTTCTGAAAGCTCCTTCATAGTCAAGGAAGGAGGTCTAAAGCAATCAGAGCTCCATGAGATTGGGAGAATATAAGGCTTTTATATATGGATATAATTCTAGTGGTACCACTGGATTTCAAGGCATGAGGAGTTCAACTGGACTCTGGCTTTACCTTGAACAGTTTTATTTTGTGAGAAAACAAAGACGTAACGATGCCAATTATCTTGTATTCATGGATCTCATGGATGCTTTTACTACAAAGAGCATCTTGATTCCTGTCCTAAGGCTCCCCAAATCTTGCTTTGATACTGGCAAAGTCTGCCTCAGGCCTGAATCACCTTTCTCCCAATTTTTCAAACATGATAAATAGCAGAGTCCCAAAGAAGAGTTCTTCAGGGTTTAAAGCTGAGACAAGTTTTTATTTTGGGTCAGTTACAACTACCAATAAGTCAGTAATTGCAGTAACAATGCTGTGTAACAAATCATCCCCCCAAAACTCAGTGGCTTACAAACTAAACAAGTACAGCTTGGGTAGGTTCAATTGATCTAGGCTGAGCACAGCTGAGTGTGCCTCCGGGCTACAGGATAGGTTCAGGTCTGCTCTATGTATTTTAGACATGTTCTCACAGAGATGGTAGAAGCTCAGGAGAGAAAACCTAGTCTTGCAAGCACATTTCAAGGCTTTGCTCAAATCACATAGGCTAACATCCCATTGGCCAAAGCAAGTCACATAGCCAAGCCAAGAGTCAAAGGGTGGGATATCCACTCTTCCCATTATGAGGCCCTGGAGAAAGTCTGGATGTACAACACTACTGTGAGAGAGTGAAGAATTAGGACCCGCAATTTAATTTACCATACCTACATCAGACTCAATCTTTCTCTCTCCTCACTCTCTGTTTCTGTCTGTCTGCCTCTCTGTCTGTCTGTCTATCTCTCTCTCTCTCTCACACACACACACTTTTCTGGTTGTGATAACAACATCAATGCTTTAAAAAAAAAACCAAAAAAACCTTTCTATACCTGGAAAGACAATGCTTTGACTCCTCTCTTTTTTACTTCCATCTTTGGGGAACTTTTTAAAAATCACATTCTTTTATAGCAAATACATCAGCAAATTTAGTTATCTGGAAACTAGTTTACTAATTGTGATCTTTAATAACTTTTTGATAGTCTAAATGTGATGTGATAGAAAAATTAGTCTTAATGCATCAATTTTTGTGTGTGTGTGTTTTTTTTTTGTTTTGTTTTTCTTGGCTGTGTTGGGTCTTTGTTGCTGCATGCCGGCTTTCTCTAGTTGTGGCGAGCGGGGGTTACTCTTTGTTGCGGTGCATGGGCTTCTCATTGCAGTGGCTTCTCTTGTTGCAGAGCACGGACTCCAGGCACACGGGCTTCAGTAGTTGTGGCACATGGGCTTAGTAGTTGTGGCTCGCGGGCTCTAGAGTGCAGGCTCAATAGTTGCGGCACACTGGCTTAGCTGCTACACGGCATGTGGGATCTCCCGGACCAGGTCTTGAACCCGTGTCCCCTGCACTGGCAGGAAGATTCTTAACCACTGCGCCACCAGGGAAGCCCAATGCATCAATTTTGTTACCTTTTCTCTTTTCCTTAAAGCCTTTGATATTCATTTAGTTAAAAACCAACGACTAATTTAGTACCCAGTCTCTCTGGAGCCATCCCATTTGGAGCTCTATGGCATCTGTCTAAAATAATTCCAGCTTAGTCTAAACCATTCAAAATTTTTAGAAGACAACTCCTTAATATTAATGAAATATTGTTATTTTTAAAAGTAGGTTAGAAAATAAGATAGATGATAGATAGAATGTACTATTTATATAAGTAAATGTTTGTGTTTATACCTGCTTAGAAGGGATTAGGAAGGCTCGGTTGCTTCTGGGGAGAGGTATTGATATCTCATTTTCACTGTATCCTTCATATACTATCATACCATTAGATCATTATTCAGTAAACAAGTGTTATTTTTTATGACAAAAGGTTGTTAAAAATAAAAACCATATCATTATACCTCGAATATTTTGACAGGCTGTCATAGTTGGCAGGATAGAAATAAACTTCATATTTCCATGATTTATAAGCTTCTTAGAGGAGAGAAAGAAGTGTGCTTTTGAGGGGACAGGAGTATTTTAGAGTTCAGTCGGAGTTTTAATTTTGTTTTGCTCTAGTTCCAATTGAGTTTATCTTTAGTCCTTGATTTATAAATATCTCTTCCTCTAAAGTGATCCGTTCTGGCAACCATTTCTAAGCACTCCAGATTGAGATCAGCTTCCCATACAGGAAGTCACTTAGAGGAAAAGTGACCAAGAGTTTCTGTTTTCTTATGAAAGCACCGTGGTCTCTGGTAGCATCATTTTGTGTCATCGTAAAATGAATTGTAGCCAGGCAACAGATGTCATCTATTCTAACAGCAAAAGCTTCTATTTGCGTCACTCAAACGGTCGTGTTTTCACCTTAACACAATCTCAACCTTCAGGACCAACTCTAGAAGAGAAAATATTACAAAACATAAATATCCCAGCACCAGGCTCCTCCTGGGTCACTTTAGGATGTGTCAAGCTTTCAGAAATCAAGTTCATGACCATTCACAGAAGTCGGTCCCCTCCTTCTAGCCATTTGCATCCTTTCTGGGCATTTTACATTAAGGAGAGTGGTCCAGAGGTTAGAGCAGGCCCTTTGATTTCTGAATTTGAAACTTGGCTTCTCCATTACGATGTTGTACAATCTCTGGCAAGTAACTAAAGCCTTACTGAGCTTCATTTTCCCTTCTTGCAAAGTGCAGATAAAAATGACACTTAGCTCATTGGGTCCTGTGAGGGTGAAATAAGAGGGCATGTGAAAGCACTTAGAACAATGCCTGGCTGGTAAAGGCCCCCAATAAATATTTACTTTCTAATGCTTCTCCACTAATTAATTGTCCCTCTGATACTCTGAAAGGATTAGTACAAATCTTACCAGGTGAATCTTCACTCTCTAAAAATGGATAGAAGGAAGTATAGTATTTAACTTTGTGAGAAAACCTACGAGTGACTGGGATCTAATCCAGATCCACTTACATAATTCGAGTATTCCACATCCACAGGAGTGAAGCAGGAGCAAACCTGGGGGCACATCTGCTTTATAACGCTTCTTTTGTAGATCTTTCAGATGTCATTATAGAATATATACATGGTTGAGTAACAGGGGGTTAAGGATCACTTTGTTTTTTTAAAAAAATAAATTTATTTATTTATTTATATTTTATTTTTGGCTGCGTTGGGTCTTTGTTGTGAGCGGGCTTTCTTTAGTTGCGGCGAGCAGGGGCTACTCTTCATTGCAGTGCGTGGGCTTCTCATTGTGGTGGCTTCTTTTGTTGTGGTGCACCGGCTCTAGGCACGTGGGCTTCAGTAGTTGTGGCTCGTGGGCTCAGTAGCTGTAGCTTGCGGGCTCTAGAGTGCAGGCTCAGTAGTTGTGGCCCATGGGCTTAGTTGCTTCGTGGCATGTGGGATCTTTCCAGACCAGGGCTTGAACCCATGTCCCCTGCCTTGGCAGGCAGACTCTGAACCACTGCACCACCAGGGAAGCCCAATCCCTTTGTTTCTGACATGAAAATCGCCTTTAAAAACCAGATTTAAAAGACTATAAATCATGTAACATTGTTTCAATTTTATTATAATGTACTTCAGGGAATTAATTTGATTTTCTGAAATATTTCGATAGGAATAGCATCATTTTTCACTTTCCAGGGTTCTAGCTATACTGAATTACACATCATCACATAAGGCTACCAAATTTTATTTTCATATTATATATTATCCCTCTGAAATCAGTATCTGGAACATTTAATTCCTATAAATGGGAATTTGCTCATTAAAAATGATAGAATGTAAAACAAACCAAAGGCGATTTCATCTATATTATGCAATACCTTCCTTTGCCCTTCAACATATATGCACATTATTTTAATCACACTCTCCCGGAAATTAAAGATAGAAGAATATTGGTTCATTGAGTAGAACATTTCTCAGAAAAAGTAATATAATGCAGAGATATAATATACAATATTTGGTGGATACAGGAATGGATCTGACTTAAGCATAACAACTGAAATCTTTTCTCTTCTGCTCTTGTTGCTTTTTCACAGAGTTGCTTGTGAATGACCAAAGGAAGATTTTTGGCTTGTGGCATGCTTGGGTAGTAGGTGGCCCAAGAGTTCTCAGGGAGCCACGAAAAGGGAACTTCTGGTAAAGAGAGGACTACATCACATAGTGATTCTTACAAGTCACCGCTACGAGGTTTAGTTCAAAGAACTGCAGGTCCGAATGTTACGAATGTATAATTTTTATTCGGCAAAGGATTTCAAAAAGCCTGAACTCCTTTAAAACTCAATCATAACTCAGGCTGGAAGGTGACATGCCAGATTTCAGTGGGCATAATTTGAAATGGATGAGAAATTATCACAGGTGTTAACAGGTCCAAATGCGATACAATACTAAAGCACCAAAGCTCCCACAAAGGACTCGAAAGAGGCTTGATATGCTGTGTTCGTGCCTGCCAAATAGCATCTGTCCTCAAATGCCCGGCTGGAAAACTTTTATGTGAAATTAAAAGCATATCTGAATTGAGACCAAGAAAAAGAGCCTTGTATACTGCCTGATATTTGCAATTATCAAAACTCACAGATTTATATTGTAACTAATTAATTTTTGATCAAGGATACCTGCTGCAGTAAAAACAAAGGAACATAAAGAAGATCTTAAAACTTTTTTTCAATTTAACAACTCTTAGGGGAAAAAATCAGATTCACGAACTAACTTATGTTTATTGTTATGAAACCCAGCATTCATTACTCTGTCAATGCACTTAGAAACTTTATGACTATCATAGGTATCTTCATAGGAAACTCTTCATTTTCTTAAAATGTTGACTGTTTTGGCTACTACAAGCATGAGTGCCTGTGGTCTCTTCCCCTACAGGCTGCCGCACTGGAAACCTTCAGTTAGCCCCTCTACCACACGCGGTGCCAAGGCTATTCCTGATGAATTCCCTTCCACCCGCCATCTCTGGTGGGCCCACTCCTCACCCTCCTACAGCAAGGGTGAGGAATTAGTACTTTAGCGTCTGCTACCTCAATGCTCCACCCACCCCCAGGGACCTGTGAATCTCCGTCTAGCCTCAGTCCTGGGAGGACTCATTGCACTAGGGGGACCTTGCCAAGCTGTGTGACCTTTGCTTGCTCCTCTTACTAATGGTGCTTCCTTGTCTTTTTGGTTTGTTTTCTGTCATCTATAAGATAAAGACAATAATAGTGCTTGTCTCATAAAGTTGTGACTATTAAATTCATACAATCCGAAGGCACAATCCATGGTACACGGTAAACATTCAACAAATTATAATGATGACGAAGGCAGATAATAGGATCTTGATTCTGAGAGAGGACAATCTGTGGAAACATAGTGCTACACAGTGTTTTGCTTCTTTTAGAGTCATTTTCCTGAATTCTTTTTACTACTGTAGTCACTGTAACTTTTAATATTTATCATCATCTCAAAAAAGATTGTTATAATGAGCAGTTAGACAACCATATAGGAGGTCAATTGTTTTGCATGATGTATGTAATCAAAAAGTTTTAAGTGTCTGCTTACCAATAAAGAATTTTTACATTGAAAACACAAATGAACAAGCATGGCCTATGTGAGTACAAATGCCATGCTTTCTTAGAGATACTTCCTTCTGAAACCCTCTTCGTTTTTACCCCTACCACTTTGGGATGTCAATGCCAACCTGGACCCAGGCTTGGTTCCTGATTTAGCCCATGGGTCACTGTCCTTTTCTACTCTCTACTGAAAATCCAACATGCTTTTTGAATCCACGTGAGTGATGACAGTAAACAAATGTTCCATTAATTTATTAAGTTATTTCTTCTGTTTCTCTTTGAATAGACACATTTTTATGACCAAAATAAAGTTAAGAAACTCACCTACTGAGAATTAAGCATTAAATCTCAGAAAAAATACATTTTTCCTAGGTATATCAGTTCTCAAAATTATAATTTCAAAAAGATTTTTTTACATGAATTACAATAAAGATAATACTTTTCCTTTTGAATGAAGATGAGTTATTTTTCTAGATTATTTCTATAGTGATGACAAACCTTACAAAAAAACTAGATGATCAAGAAAAGCTAACTTCCCATATTGATTTTTATACTAGCTAATGTTATATTTGATAGAACATTATATGACAAAACTCTATACTAAACTCTAATTAAAATTTTGTCTAAAATATATTGGTTTATAGCTTGCCTTTCTAAATTAAGTATACTGAATGTTCCCTAATATTTTATTGATAATCAAGATGTTACAGTGATTAAAAGTAATTTTTTTTGTGAATTTAAACTTACTTTTAAAGATTTGGGCATAGAAGTTATAGCAGATTAAGTATGTCCTTGTAATGGTATATTTGAGAAATTTACTTCAATTTTTGCAAATGTTGCCTATTCACTTTTTTTGGTCATTTATCCTTTCAACTAAAAGCAGAGTGGATCATATTCTGGTTAATTGTGGTTCTAGTTTCAGTTAAAAGATTTTTTTAAATTAGGAACAATGGTAAAAGAAAATCAACAACAAAATACTTATGTTTTACGTCTATCGGGGCAACAACTTCAGTAAGATGATATTCTATAAATGATGCTTTACAGATCTATCCTTATATAGATCTGCCTCTACTAAACAGTCATTATTTTTTAATTGTGTGAAAAACAAGCAAAAAAATCTTATTACTGTTATAAACACAGTGAATGCTTACATCTAAAAGGAAAAAAAAAACCAAAACCCAGATCTTGGCAAATTCACAGTAACTCTACAGCATATTATTTCCCCTATAGCTAAAAATGCTAGAAATACCATTTGGCTTCTGATGAATACTTAAATACAGAATAAAATAATTTTAAAATTATTTTAAAGCTAAGAAGAATCATGTTTTTAGATCTCTTTAGTCTCTCTTCATTTTCATTCTTAACATTAAAGATGGATTTTCTTTGGTGTTTAAAATTCCACGAACAATATCCTTAGAAGACTTATTGTGTATTCAAAGATAAGGAGAGAAAAATATAGCCATACTGAATAGACCCCAATTCCTGCCTTAGATCATGTTATGAGCCTACAGGGTCAAAAACACAAATGCTAACCCTCCAAAGGCCAAAGATTTACTGAACAGAAGTTCTATTAGTTTTTTTATGTGGGTGAATAATCATCCTCTAAAATTTGTCTCAATAAGATTTTCTAGGAGTAGTTTACCCTTGAACGAACTTGTCAAAGTCCTGTCCTTCTTATTACTTTCAGAAGCTCTAAAATAAAAGCCAATGAGTTCATTTTACATTTCTGTCCTCCCTAATACAGAGAGGTGGTGATCTTGGTGGCTCAGCTCCTGCCTGTGCCTGGATTGACTTTGAATTGCTGAGATATTTGTAAAATGAAGGACTTAGAGGGACATAATCTCTAATGCCCCATTTTAAAAATTACTTTATAAAATCTAAATCCATTTACACACTAATGGATTGCAGAATAGGAAGCAGATGACCTGAAGTAAGTGCTTTAAAAATCATTTTCTCTATTTTCCTCATTAAGTTTATTTCTCAGAATTTCTTGAACCTGAAAGTATGGCTTAATGAGCCATAAATAAAATTCAAACCAAAAAACTTTGTGTTGCTTATAAACAAAACATCCACAATGACCAAGATGGTTCAAAGCATTTTCCTTATTTTCATAAAAAGTACTAATTTACAAAACCACATGATTAAGTAACATCACTAAATCCCTATAAAACTGTGACACTTTCTAAGACCAGCCCAGGAAAAACAAAGCAGGAATAAACAGAGATTGGTTCAAGATGGCGGAGTAGAAGGACGTGCATGCACTCCCTCTTGCGAGAGCACTGGAATCACAACTAACTGCTGAACAGTCATCGACAGGAAGACAGTTGGAACTCACCAAAAGAGATACCCCAAAGACAAAGTAGAAGCCACAATGAGACGGTAGGAGGGGCGCAATCACAATAAAATCAGATCCCATAACTGCTGGGTGGGTGACTCACAGACTGGAGAGCACTTATACCACAGAAGTCCACCCACTGGAGTGAAGGTTCTGAGCCCCACGTCAGGCTTCCCAACCTGGGGGTCTGGCAACGGGAGGAGGAATTCCTAGAGAATCAGACTTTGAAGGCTAGTGGGATTTGACTGCAGGACTTCAGCAGGACTGGGGGAAACAGAGATTCCACTCTTGGAGGGCACATGCAAAGTAGTGTGCACATCGGGACCCAAGGGAAGGAGCAGTGATGCCATAGGAGACAGAACCAGACCTACCTGCTAGTGTTGGAGGGTCTCCTGCAGAGGCGGGGGGCAGCCGTGGCTCACTAAGGGACAAGGACACTGGCAGCAGAAGTTCTGGGAAGTACACCTTGGCGTGAACCCTCCCAGAGTCTGCCATTACCCCACCAAAGAGCCCAGGTAGGCTCCAGTTTGGGTCGCCTCAGGCCAAACAACCAACAGGGAGAGAACTCAGCCCCACCCATCAGCAGTCAAGCTGATTAAAGTTTTACTGAGCTCTGCCCACCTGAGCAACAGCCAGCTCTACCCACCACAAGTCCCTCCCATCAGGAAACGTCCACAAGCCTCTTAGATAGCCTCATCCAGAGGGCAGAGAGCAGAACAAGAGGAAGTACAATCCTGCAGCCTGTGGAACAAAAACCACATTCACAGAAAGATAGAGAACATGAAAAGGCAGAAGGCTATGTACCAGATGAAGGAACAAGATAAAACCCCAGAAAAACAACTAAATGAAATAGAGATAGGCAATCTTCCAGGAAAAAAAATCAGAATAATGATAGTGAAGATGATCCAGGACCACGGAAAAAGAATGGAGGCAAAGATTGAGAAAATGCAAGAACTGTTTAACAAGGATATAGAAGAATTAAGAACAAAAAAACAGAGATGAACAACACAATAATTGAGATGGAAAATAAACTAGAAGGAGTCAATAGCAGAACACCTGAGGCAGAAGAACAGATAAGTGACCTGGAAGACAGAATGGTGGAATTCACTGCTGTGGAACAGAATAAAGAAAAAAGAATGAAAAGAAATGAAGACAGCATAAGACCTCTGGGACAACATTAAAAGCAACAACATTCGCATTATAGGGGTCCCAGAAGGAGAAAAGAGAGAGAAAGGACCCGAGAAAATATTTGAAGAGATTACAGTTGAAAACTTCCCTAACATGGGAAAGGAAATAGCCACCCAAGTCCAGGAAGTAGAGAGAGTACCATACAGGATAAACTCAAGGAGAAACACGCTGAGACACATAGTAATCAAATTGGCAAAAATTAAAGACAAAGAAAAAGTATTGAAAGCAGCATGGGAAAAACAACATGTAACATACAAAGGAACTCCCATAAGGTTAACAGCTGATTTCTCAGCAGAAACTCTACAAGCCAGAGGGGAATGGTATGATATATTTAAAATGATGAAAAGGAAGTACCTACAACCAAGATTATGCTAGCCAGCAAGGATCACATTCAGATTTGACAGAGAAATCAAAAGCTTTACAGACAAGCAAACGCAAAGAGAATTCAGCACCACCAAACCAGCTCTACAACAAATGCTAAAGGAACTTCTCTAAGTGGGAAGCACAAGAGAAGAAAAGGACCTACAAAAACAAACCCCAAACAGTTAAGGAAATGGTAATAGGAACATACATATCGATAATTACCCTAAACGTGAATGGATTAAATGCTCCAACCAAAAGACACAGGATCGCTGAATGGATAGAAAAACAAGACCCATATATAAGCTGTCTAAAAGAGACCCACTTCAGACCTTGGGACACATTAAGACTGAAGGTGAGCGGATGGAAAAAGATATTCCAGAAAATGGAAATCAAAAGAAGGCTGGAGTAGCAATACTCATATCAGATAAAATAGACTTTAAAATAAACAATGTTACAAGAGACAAGAAAGGACACTACATAATGATCAAGGGATCAATCCAAGAAGAAGATATAACAATTATAAATATATATGCACTCAACATGGGAGCACCTCAATACATAAGGCAACTGCTAACAGCTCTAAAAGAGGATATCAACAGTAAAACAATAATAGTGGGGTACTTTAACTCCTCACTTACACCAATGGACAGATCATCCAAGCAGAAAATTAATAAGTAAACACAAGCTTTAAATGACACAATAGACCAAATAGATTTAATTGATATTTATAGGACATTCCATCCATCCGTGCGCGCACGGAACATTCTCCAGGATAGATCACATCTTGGGTCACAAATCAAGCATTGGTGAATTTAAGAAAATTGAAATCATATCAAGCATCTTTTCTGACCACAACACTATGAGATTAGAAATCAATTACTGGGAAAAAGACGTAAAAAACACAAACACATGGAGACTAAACAATATGTTACCAAATAACCAAGAGATCACTGAAGAAATCAAAGAGGAAATCAAAAAATACCTAGAGACAAATGACAAAGAAAACATGATGATCCAAAACCTATGGGATGCAGCAAAAGCAGTTCTAAGAGGGAAGTTTATAGCTATATAAGCCTACCTCAAGAAACAAGAAAAATCTCAAATAAACAATCTAACCTTACACCTAAAGAAAGTAGAGAAAGAAGAACAACAAAAACCCAAAGTTAGCAGAAGGAAAGAAATCATAAAGATCAGAGCAGAAATAAATGAAATAGAAACAAAGAAAACAATAGCAAAGATCAATAAAACTAAAAGCTAGTTCTTTGAGAAGATAAACAAAATTGACAAACCATTAGCCAGACTCATTAAGAAAAAAGGGAGAAGACTCAAATATACAGGATTAGAAGTGGAAAAAGGGGAAGTAAAAACTGACACTGAAGAAATACAAACGATCATGAGAGATTACTACAAGCAACTATATGCCAATAAAATGGACAACCTGAAAGAAATGGACAAATTCTTAGAAAAGCACAGCCTTCCGAGACTGAACCAGGAAGAAATAGAAAATATGAACAGACCAATCACAAGCACTGAAATTGAAACTCTGATTAATAAGCTTCCAACAAACAAAAGCCCAGGACAGATGGCTTCACAGGCGAATTCTATCAAACATTTAGAGAAGAGCTAACACCTATCCCTCTCAAACTCTTCCAAAATATAGCAGAGGGAGGAACACTCCCAAATTCATTCTACGAGGCCACCATCACCCTGATACCAAAACCAGACAAAGATGCCACAAAAAAAGAAAACTACAGGCCAATATCACTGATGAACATAGATGCAAAAATCCTCAACAAAATATTAGCAAACAGAATCCAACAGCACATTAAAAGGATCATACACCATGATGAAGTGGGGTTTATCCCAGGAATGCAAGGATTCTTCAATATACACAAATCAATCAATGTGATAAAACATACTAACAAATTGAAGGAGAAAAACCATATGATAATCTCATTAGATGCAGAAAACGTTTATGACAAAATTCAACACCATTTATGATAAAAACTCTCCAGAAAGTAGGCATAGAGGGAAACTACCTCAACATAATAAAGGCCATATCTGACAAACCCACAGCCAACATCATTCTCAATGGTGAAAAACTGAAACCATTTCCTCTAAGATCAGGAACAAGACAAGGTTGCCCACTCTCACCACTATTATTCAACATAGTTTTGGAAGTTTTAGCCTCAGCAATCAGAGAAGAAAAAGAAATAAAAGGACTCCAAATTGGAAAAGAAGTAAAACTGTCACTGTTTGCAGATGACATGATACTCCTCATAGAGAATCCTAAAGATGCCACCAGAAAACTACTAGAGCTAATCAATGAATTTAGTAAAGTAGCAGAAAACAAAATTAATGCGCAGAAACCTCTTGCATTCCTATATACTAATGATGAAAAATCTCAAAGAGAAATTAAGGAAACACTCCCATTTACCACTGCAACAAAAGGAATAAAATACCTAGGCATGAACCTACCTAAGGAAACAGAAGACGTGTATACAGGAAACTACAAGATACTGATGAAAGAAATTAAAGACGATACAAACAGATGGAGAGATATACCATATTCTTGGATTGGAAGAATCAACATTGTGAAAATGACTCTACTACCCAAAACAATCTACAGATTCAACGCAATCCTTATCAAATACCAATGGCTTTTTTCACAGAACTAGAAAAAAATTTTTCACAATTTGTATGGAAACACAAAAGACCCCAAATAGCCACAGCAATCTTGAGAAAGAAAAATGGAGCTGGAGGAATCAGGCTCCCAGACTTCAGACTATACTACCGAGCTACAGTAATCAAGACAATATGGTGCTGGCACAAAAACAGAAATATAGAAAAATGGAACAGGACAGAAAGCCCAGAGATAAACCCATGCCCATATGCTCACCTTATCTTTGATAAAGGAGTCAAGAATATACAATGGAGAAAAGACAGCCTCTTCAATAAGTGGTGCTGGGAAAACTGGACAGCTACATGTAAAAGAATGAAATTAGAACACTCCCTAACAGCATACACAAAAATAAACTCAAAATGGATTAAAGACCTAAATGTAAGACTGGACACTATAAAACTCTTAGAGGAAAACACAGGCAGAACACTCCATGACATAAATCAGAGCAATGTCATTTTTGACCCACCTCCTAGAGAAGTGGAAATAAAAACAAAAATAAACAAATGGGACCTAACAAAACTTAAAAGCTTTTGCACAGCAAAGGAAACCATAAACAAGACGAAAAGATAACCCTCAGAATGAGAGAAAACATTTGAAAATGAAGTAACTGACAAAGGATTAATCTGCAAAATATACAAGCAGCTCATGCAGCTCAATATTAAAAAAAGAAACAGTGCAATCCAAACATGGGCAGAAAAGCTAAATAGACATTTCTCCAAAGAAGATATATAGAATGGTAACAGACACATGAAAGGATGTTCAACATCATTAATCATTAGAGAAATGCAAATCAAAACTATAATGAGGCATCACCTCACATCAGTCAGAATGGCCATCATCTAAAAATCTACACACAGTAAATGCTGGAGAGGGTGTGGAGAAAAGGGAACCCTCGTGCACTGTTGGTAGGAATGTAAATTGATACAGGCACTATGGAGAACAGTATGGAGGTTCCTTATAAAAGTAAAACTAGAGCTACCATGTGACCCAGCAATCCCACTACTGGGCATATACCCTGAGAAAACCATAATTCAAAAAGAGTCATGTACCACAGTATTCATTGTAGCACTATTTACACTACCCAGGACATGGAAGCAACCTAAGTGTCCATCAACAGATGAATGGATAAAGAAGATGTGGCACATATATAGAATGGAATATTACTCAGCCATAAAAAGAAACGAAATTGAGTTATTTGTAGTGAGGGGGATGGACGTAGATTCTGTTGAAAATAGTGGAGTCAGAAAGAGAATAAAAAATACCATATGCTAACACATATATATGGAATTAAAAAAATAATGGTTCTAAAGAACTAGGGGCAGGACAGGAATAAAGATGCAGATGTACAGAATGTACTTGAGGACACAGGGAGGGGTTGTGTAAGCTGGGACAAAGTGAGAGAGTGGCATGGACATATATACACTACCAAATGTAAAATAGATAGCTAGTGGGAAGCAGCCACATAGCACAGGGCAATCAGTTCAGTGTTTTGTGACCACCTAGAGGGGTGGGATAGGGAGGGTGAGAGGGAGACACAATATGGAGGGGATATGGTGATAAATGTATACGTCTAGCTGATTCACTTTGTTATACAGCAGAATCTAACAACATTGTAAAGCAATTATACTCCAATAAAGATGTTTAAAAAAAAAGAGGCAGAAGCAGTAATAAACATAATTGTGTTTGGTAAAAAAAAAAATTAAGGCCAAGGTATATTTGATAAACAGCAGGAAATATTCTTGGATATATAGAAAGATCAGGTTGTAAAGGGGTTTCCTTGCTCAGGCTGAGGATGTACCTTTTCATAAACAAGAGCAATTGAAGGTTTTGAGCAAGGGTTTGTAAACTGATTGATTCACTGCCTCCTCCATTCAGCAAATATAGGCTGATTATCTATCCTGTGTGATATAATAAGAACTGTTTTTTTTTTTTTGCGGTACACGGGCCCCTCACTGTTGTGGCCTCTCCCGTTGCGGAGCACAGGCTCTGGACGCGCAGGCTCAGCGGCCATGGCTCACGGGCCTAGCCGCTCCGCGGCATGTGGGATCTTCCCGGACCGGGGCACGAACCCGTGTCCCCTGTATCGGCAGGCGGACTCTCAACCACTGTGCCACCAGGGAAGCCCATCAGAACTGTTTTTAAAGATTAACCATTGATTAAAGATAACCAAGAATTAATCATTTGGGGATAACTTTTAAGAAATAGCCAGGAAATAGGAAAGAAGGTTATGAGAATATTTAGTAATCTGAATACAAAGGGTATCTACTAGGTAATTCTGGTCTACAAAATAGAAACTTTCACCGTCACCGCAGAGTGAATTGAATTCAGGAATAAGAGGGAAGATGAAAGTTTATTGGAGTGCATAGGATACAACTTAACTCTGACTTGGATGATTAGAGAACATATTCTAGAAGTGATGCTTAATTTGAGATCTACAGAGAGATTAGGAGTAAATCAGATGTGGAGAGAAGAGTGATAAGGTAGGGAGTGTTTTGAGCAAAGGTCATGTCAGACAGCATGGCTCATTCTGGGGACGAAAGCAATCAGTAGGGTCAAAATACAGAAAGTGTCAGAGGATATTGAAGAGCTTTCGGATGAAGTTCTCTAAATGAGGAAATTTTAAAGGAGAGAAGTAGAGAGTTAAGGTCCAAATCTTCAGCAACAGAAATACTAATTGGTTGGGAAGACATAGAGGAAAAATGGATGTGCTGTATTAATGAGGGCTGCAAATTCTTTGCCATTCTTCTCATTATATGGTATAGTCTATGGCCCCTTACCCTGCATCTTGGCTGCCCCCCTGACACTGGTGACTTGCTTTTACTGATAGAACGTGGTAGAAACGACACTGGAGCATTTTCAGACCTAGATCTTGGAAGGTCTTACAGCTTCCATTTAGAGGCTTGCACCACCATTCCTGATACCCTGATGGAAAGAAAGGCCCAGCCAACCTTAACCAGTTCTTATCACCGTAGATGAGACTGCAAAGATATGAGTGAGGCCAACTTGGAAGTTCCAGTCCCTGCTGAGCTCCTAGTAAATACAGCTGCATAAGGAACCCCAGCCAATATCACATGGAAAAAATGAATCACCCAGCTTAGACCAGCTGACCAATAGTATTGTGAATAAATTGTTGTTTTAAGCCTCTATGTTTTATGGTGGTTTGTTATACAGCAATAGCTAACTAATACAGTAGAAGAAACAGAAATCTAGGAGGGCTGGAAATAGATCGGAAACATGTAGTACTACGAAAGCAGGGGAAAGAGATATTTCAAGTAGAGGACAATCTACAGTATCAAACATTGTAAAGAAATCAGATAGCAGCTTACATTTAGAAAGAATAGGCATTATCTGTAGTGCCAATTAGCACAGTGAAATATCTGAATTTGTCATTAGTGTATTTAGTCTATAAAAGGGGTATTTCTTTTTGTCACCTACTGAATCACTGGGAGAATTCCTTTCCTCCAAATTATGCCACTGCTTTCACAGCAGAATATATGTTGACAGAGCACACTAAAGAAGACAGACAGTCTTTTTCATTATTTGCCACTTAAAAAAAAATTTATTTTACTATTGAAGTATAGTTGATTTACAACATTGTGTTAATTTCTTCTGTAGAGCAAAGTGATTCATTTATACATATATATTATTTTTCATATTCTTGGACATTATGGTTTATGACAGGATACTGAATATAGTTCCCTATGCTATACAGTAGGACTTTGTTGTTTATCCATTCTATATATAATAGTTTGCATCTGCTAATCCCAAACTCCCAATCCCTCCCTCCCTTCCTCTCCCTCCCCCTTGGCAACCACATGTCTGTTCTCTATGTCTATGAGTCTGTTTCTGTTTCATAGACAAGTTCATTTGTATCATATTTCAGATTCCACATATAAGTGATATCATATGGTATTTGTCTTTCTCTGACATTATTTGCCACTCTTCATAAAGCTGGATGAAGCCTAAAGTCCTATTGATTTCCTTGCCTTTTCAAGGTCACTCATAATTTTCCACTAAGGGGCTTTAAGAAGGGATGAACCCAAGGGTTTGTGCCTTTTAAATGTTACGTTTCTGCTTCCTATGCTTAGAGAGACTACCACACTCATTAGCATCTGGTTCAACATCTGCTAATATCTTTTTTTGTTTCTATCTTTCACTGATTTTCAAGTTGGTATTCAATTGGGAGTCTGGCTCTTTAAAAATAAAGGCTTTTGAAATGACTGAGATTAGATAACCATTCAGCCAAACTCTCTACAGGGTTTTGTACCAGGACCTTGGACATTCTTGGACTGTGAATTCTCATTTAGCTTACCAACATCTCCCACTGATAGCCTCAGATGATTCAATCACAAGTTCAGCAACCCCTTATGTTGCTCTTGCTTCCTTAAGAGCTATAACTTTACTTATCATGCTGTCAGTCTGCACTCTTGCAGACTTCCTTCCTTTTTATGGCTCATAAAACTTGTTGGAAATTGGCCTGAATGGCATATCTAGGGAACTTGAAAGAAGAGCCCATCTCATCAGTTTTCTCCTGGATTACCCTTGGGCTATAATGTCTTTACTGAGTTAAAATAGCAGTATTCAATGATTTAAAAAAATTAAGATATTATTTTCTTTTAGAATCATTTATTTATAGTTATCAACTAGATGACACTTGGCATTTGATTTTTATGATTTGGGATAATTTAAAAACTCTTGAAAAAGTGCTATTATTTTAAAATTCTTATTGATCAGAAATATATCCAAATCTATTAAAGTGAAAATGTCTGTTTAAGTGCAAAGAAAGACATAAAATTTAAACTATGGGGCATTTACAAAGCTTATACCAACTATGTTAATAACAAGCAAACTTTGGTTCTCAAACCAACTCAAAGGAAAGAAAAAGTGGGAATTGTGCTGAGCTCTAAATTTTAAAAAAATGAGTATTCATGCTCTTTTTTTTTACAAAGTAAAACATATTCACATATATACTGATATTATGAGAGTTATGTCATATGGATATGATGCAAAGTAGACTCTAAGTGCACAATTAAGCAAATTACCCCCAAGGCCAGGGAACAGAAAAGCTCACAGACCAAATTAAGATACTTGAATTACTCGGTTCATTAAATCAATTTAAACACATAGCAAGAAGAAAGAGGCAAAAGATGTGACAGGAAAAGTGCAAGCTAAGAAGCAGTCTTCCACCTGAATTCTGTATTATGCAATGTTATACATCCTATCTCCATCTTGCTGCTGATGGTGTGGTTACGAGGACCAAGGGTGATGTTTGAGCAAAGGGGCTCGGCAGATGGAAGGCACTTAGACCAACACACACATACTTTACAAAAGAGGCAAGTATTCCTGGCCACAGTTAAAGGTTTAGCCTGATGAGCAGCAATATGTTTCATTTGCCAGGATGTATGTCATTAAAAGGTGGTCAACTTAATAGTCCGCATGTGGAACATCCCATATGCCTCACATGTATTTAGCATGTGATGCATAAGAGATGCTTAGTTATACATGCTTTACTTACTTTATCCATGACCAATTTGTCTCATAGGTAACTAACATCTATACCTATATCCATACCTGTAGGTCTTATAGTTCTGCCTATGTTTCGCACACTACTTGCTTATTCATTATCTTTATACCTAACACAGTCTATGAATTTTGCCTATGCCTTATAAGACACTAAGTTACTCATAAACGTACCATTGTCTTCCATAGCAGAATTAAATATTCTCAAATACATGAAACTCATATTACACATTTATTTAGCAAATGTGTATTGAACATCCGACTATGTACTAGGCAAAATTCAAGTGCTGATGATACAGCAGAGAATGAAATAGTTCTCAAAAGAAGACATACAGATGGCCAAAAAGCACATGAAAAGATGCTCAACATCACCAATTATTAGGGAAATGCAAATCAAAACTACAGTGAGGTATCACCTCACACTGGTCAGAATGGCCATCATCAAAAAACTACAAACAATAAATGCTGGAGAGTGCGTGGAGAAAAAGGAACCCTTATGCACTGTTGGTAGGAATGTAAATTGGTACAACCATTATGGAAAATAGTACGGAGGTTTCTTAAAAAACTGAACATAGAACTACCATATGACCCAGCAATTCCATTCCTGGGCATATATCTGGAGAAAAGCATAATTTGAAAAGATACATGTACCCTAATGTTCATTGTAGCACTATTTACAATAGCCAAGACACAGAAGCAACCTAAATGTCCATTGAGAGAAGAGTGGATAAAGATGTGGTACATATATACAATGGAACATTACACAGCCATAAAAAAGAATGAAATAATGACATAGCATTATAGATACAGCAACACAGATACACCTAGAGATTGTCATTCTGAGTGAAGTAATAAGCCAAACAAAGACAAAAATCATATGATATCGCTTATATGTGGAATCTAAAAAAAAATGGTACAAATGAACTTATTATAAAACAGAAATAGAGTTACAGATGTAGAAAGCAAACTCATGGTTACCAGGGGAAAAGGAGGCGGAGGGATAAACTGGAAGATTGGGATTGATATATACACACTACTATATATAAAATAGATAACTAATAAGGACCTACTGTATAGCACAGGGAATTCTACTCAATACTCTCTAATGACCTATATGGGAAAGGAATCTAAAAAAGAGTGGATATATGTACATGTATAATTGATTCACTTTGCTGTACACCTGAAACTAACACAACATTGTAAATCAACTGTACTCCAATAAAAATTATTTTAAAAATTTACATTTCCCTAAAACAAAAAATTCTGCTTGTTCAACAAAGAAACAAAATCTTCTAATGAATTCTGAGTGGTTAAACCTTTTTATTTACGGTGATGCTACAATCTGTTTTAAAAAATATTTTCATGTAATGATCTTTATTTTGTTGGTATTAATTTTACTGAATGTGAAAAAATACAAGTTAGCTTATTTTGAGTATGTTTTCATGGCAAAAACAAAGTGGTTGCACAGTTAAAAGAAAATATAACTTTTCAATGGGACCTGTAGGCAATATAGATAAATGTCACACTTGCAGATGGGATGTTTAGCTGTGGTTAGAAGAGTCCCCATCCCGTGTGGGAAGGATTAAGTAGGTCAAAGCCAGTTTAAATTCAGTGCACTTTGGAACAAAAGTGATACTGATGCAAATATAAAGATAAGTTCTGACTAGCTCTGAAGAGGGAAAAAATGCAACAGAACAAGACCTTAAACTACTTGTGAGGATTTTAGGTTTTTTAGAATTTAGCTGTAATTACTTAAAAAGACACTAGAACAAAAAGTTATTTATTCGTGAATTTAGATAAAAATTTTTCCATATTCAGCTGTTCTGGCATTTTGTGCCATGTGGAAGAATTAAAATATTGATATTTTGGTTCGTCTTCTTATTGTTATTTCAGACCTTTGAAAAAATCTGAAATTTGAATTATTTTCATCTTACAATTTAGTCAGTTTTAAAATGATAAAATTTTATATAAACAAAGGTACCTATGCTGAGGAAGCATTCTTCCGTATGTAAACCATTTCCTAAAGGAAGAAAACAATGAAAATCAACAGAGCAAAGCTTCTAGTGCACAAATAATTCTTACTTTAGTTCAAAGCCTTTCTGAAAAGTGAGATCTCCATCTGTAAATGATGGATCTAAACAAAGATAAGGTGGTAATATATTCTTTGAAACACAAATTGCAGCTTTCTCTCAATAAAAACATTTCAGCTCTTGCAAATAACAAAAAGTTGTTAAAAAATATCTCCAAAGGTATCAAATAATGCACAAAATTGTTTGAAAATGAAAGAGTTAAAGGAAAGTATTTGGACTTGGTTTATAATTATGTTCTCACTCTTCCTCAAACCCTTTTTGACTCAAAGACTTTTATGCAAGAGCTAGAAAATGTGCACCAAAAATATACTTGAAACTCTACAATGACATCATTAATACTCTTTGCTTTTTAAAGATTTCACTTTTTGAAAAATGTTAATTCACTTTCTTTTAAAATATTACGGGTTGAATTTTATTCATTTTTACACTATAAATATTTTGTTACACTTGAACATTTTATTGTAATTAATTTTACCTAGTAATTATTTTCATTGGAATATTAAGGTATGCCTATTCATATTTTATAGTTAATTTTTATTTGGCATTTTATCATGCTTATAAATTTTCATATTTTTGTGTATTAAATATTTACTTTCACTGTTTTTTTTAAAATCATGGAATCTGAACATTCAGTTACAGTTTTTGTCATTTTTCTCTTGTATTGCATCACTGGGTATATATCACTCAAATCTTAGTTAATGGCCTTGAATATTTCCAAATTGCCAAATTTGACAGTGGCGCTAATACACAAATAGATAAATGTGGCTCTTTGGATGTTTGTATGAGAAGATAATCAGGGAATTCAAATATTCTGAAATTCTAATTCTCATAGGCTTATTTACTAAACTCATGATCTTCCCCCATTGTCTGCTCCACCAGCAGCCTCTTCCATTAGCTGCTAGCAATTCTTCCAGTTGTTGTAAACAAAAATCTTATCATTGTCCTTGATGAAGCTGCTCCTTTTCTCTTGCTACATGATCATCAACAGCAAATCCTGCTGCACCCAGAAATAGATCACTTCTTATCACCTTCTCTGCAGACACCCTGGTCTAGGTCTCCATCACTTCACTCTGCTTTCACCCTGCTCTCACTCTGGTGTCCCTACAGCAGCCAGAAAGATCCTCTTAAATGTCAGATCAGATCACATCACTCCTCTGTACCCGACCTCCAATGAGTCTTCATGTCTTTTGCAGTCCAGAAATCCTTATAAGTAGACTAGCCTTCACCCTTTCCTGAAGACTCAGGAAGAAAAGGAAAGTCTATTGTATTTACCCATATTTTTGTTTACTATGCTCTTTCTTACTTCCTGCTGCTCTACAATTTCTCCTTTTATTGTTTCCTTTCTGATTAGAGAATTTTCTGAAGCCATTCTTTTAAGGTAGGTCTGCGGTCACAAGTTTTCTTAGTTTTCCCTCATCTGAGAATGTCTTGATTTCCCCTTCATTCCTGAAGGATATGTTTTGCTGAATGTAGGATTCTGGGTTAATAGCTCTTTTCTTTCTTTTTTTTTTTCCAGCATTTAAAAATGTTGTGCCACTTCTGGCCTTCATGGTTTCTGATGAGAAATCCATTGTCATTCAAATTGTTTTCCCCTTATAAATGAGGTGTTTCTCCTTACTGCTTTCAAGATTTTTTTTTTTGTCTTTATATTTGAGAAGTTTGACTATAATGTTTCTTGGTGTTGATTTCTTTAGACTTATTCTATTTGGGGTTTGTTCAGCTTCTTGAATCTATAGGTTTACTTTTTGGGGGTCAAATTTGGGAAATTTTCAGCCATTATTTCTTTGAATATTTTTTCAGTACTGCCTTCTTTCTCCTCTCCTTTCAGGAATCTGATGATATGGATATTAGACCTTTTATATTGACTACAGGTCCCTGAGGCTCTGTTGATTTTTTTTTTTTAAGTCAATTTCTTCTCAATTGTTCAGACTGAGTAATTTCTGTTGTTCTATCTTTCAGCTCACTGATTTCCCACCCCCGCAACCCCGTCCCCTCCATTCTATTGTTGGGTTCATCTACTTAGTTTTAACATTTTCAGTTATTGTATGTTTCAGTTCTAAAATTTCCATCAGGTTCTTCTTTACATTTTCTATTTCTTTACTGAGATTCCACTTTTTTCATTTGTTTTAAGTGTGTTCATAATTGCTCGTTGAAGCATTTTTATCATGACTGCATTAAAATCTTTGGCAGAAAATTCTAATATTCTATCAGATCTGTTATAGCATCTATTGACTGTCTTTTTTTAGATATCTCCTGGTCTGAAAATGGTCCTTTGCTAGAGGTGCTTTTATTCTATTCTTTTTTCACATAAGGGAGTGGAGGCTCCCTTCAAAACACACCTTTGGGAGTGGGAAATGAGACAGGCTTCAAAACACACCTTTGGGAGTGGGAAATGAGAGGTGAAACTAGAATCCAAGTGTGTCTGACATAAAAGCCAGGCTCTCAGGCTTTCAAATTATAGACAAAGAGTATAGTGTGGTTCTATTTTTATGAGAAAAAATGTACAGCCAAATATTTCTAGCACAGAAAAAATTTAAGAATAGACCTCAAAATGTTAGCGGGTATTTTTTATGAATATGGTATCTGGATGATTCACATTTTTGTCTTTCTGTGCTTTAAATTATCTACAATAATCACTATTTAATCATCTGATTTTGAATAAAGCTCTGAATATCTCACATGTTTGTTTAAACTTAGTTAAAGTTGTGTTTTTGAGGTTTTGTTTCTCATATGAATAGTCACAAATTATGTTCTCTAAAAGCAACTTATTTAAATCTTAAAAATATGAAATTACTCTTCACTTCTAGAAGCTTACTTGCAGGAAGTAGATTTAACACATTTTTGTCAAGCAGCAAATCTGATATCTGTTTATTTTCTCATGTTCTTATTTTTAATATCAATTTTGTTTGTAGTTAAATTTATTTAGAATTTAGATCACATTATTTTCAAACCAGCATTTTTGTAATAAAAAGATTAGAATATTTCATGCCTCATCTATTCTCTCATCCTCTTCTTTTCTTTTCTCTTCTACAGTCAGTATTTAAAGTAGCAACAGAAACCTTTGGAATGATAATATATTTTTTTCTAATAGACTTGAATGACATGGTATATTTTCATATCATGTTGCCATGACTACCAAACCCTTTAGCTCATCTTCATTTAAATATATTCACTGTTAAATTAGAGATGTAGCTTAAGCAATTCAGGATACTCTATAATTTTTGTTTAAAACACTGGTTATATGATAAGTCTCAAGTTCACTCTTTCAAAAGAATAACACAAGAGAGTTGCTGGCTATAGAACATCTATTCTGTTTCCTAACTCTTCTAAAGGCAGTTTGGAAAGAAAAAAAAAAAAGGCCAACACCCATCTAATAGAGTTTTTCAAGTTCTGTATAGGAATTTGTAACTCAGATACAGAGCAAAATTTATGAATATCATTAAATAAATCGGAAAGCTTTTTCCAAATTATAAGATGTCTGAATTGATATTGAGACCTCTTAAGCACACCCACATCAGAATATTGAAAGATGCTCAAATGGTAACAAACACCTCTTTCTGGCTTATTTAAAAATGTCTGCCTAGACATGGCACCCCTTCAGCTTCTCTCTGTGTGAAGTTGTGATTGTTGCACATTACAGGGAGCCCACACTGACTTGCTCAGAGGTGAACTTTGCAGACAGGAAGCAGTGGCCCTAAATGAAGAAGTCAGCACCCAAAACTTTATACTTGGTCATCACTTTTCTAGGAGCCTCGTATATTAGGGAACGAAGATATTAATTTACTCTGTGTGTGCATGCCTGAGTGCATGCAGCCATGTTGGAACGAGCCGGTATGGGACCAACATATGATTTTGCACACTCCAGATTGCTTAAATACTATTTTTTAAAGACCTGACTAGCTTTGAGGAGTTTAATTTTATTCAAATATTGTTCTTTCCAATTAAAAACAAAAACAAAATCTTTAAATAAGTAACAATCTAGCAAGGAGAAAGAATTGGTTTGATCCTGGTAACTCAGGTTTGACCTTTAAAATCATACTCTTTAAAAATTTTATGGAATTAAAACACAAAAAATGTATATAGATTCTTCTAATGGCTAATCAGATAGAAATACACATGAATTAATAAAGCATCACTGAATTTTCTAATATTGTGTTTCACTTCTGATTATTTAAATTTAACAAAAAGGTCCTACTGTACAGCACAGGGAACTATATTCAATACCGTGGGATAAATCATAATAGAAAAGAATATAAAAAAATGTATATATGTGTGTGACTGAGTCACTTTGCTGTACAGCAGAAATTAACACAACATACTATACTTCAATAAAAAATTAATTAAAAAATTTTTTAAAAATTAAAATTTTAAATTTAAATAGATGAGATTTTTGCTCAGATGAAAACTATAAGATCAGAGTCTAAATAAAATGTAAGACTAGGGCTTCTCTGGTGGCGCAGTGGTTGAGAGTCCGCCTGCCAATGCAGAGGACATGGGTTCGTGCCCCGGTCTGGAAAGATCCCACATGCCGCGGAGCGGCTGGGCCCGTGAGCCATGGCCGCTGAGCCTGCGCATTCGGAGCCTGTGCTCCGCAACGGGAGAGGCCAAAACAGTGAGAGGCTCGCGTAACGCAAAAAAAAAAAAAAAAAAAAAAAAAAGTAAGACTAGAAGGCCCAGTAAATAATTGTAGATAAATGTATGAGAATATCAGGATGGCATGCAGCATATGTTTTTATTAGTAAACCTAATTTTGCATAGTCTTAAAAGTTTTTATTAAAATGGGCTGTTTATAAATCCTAATGCACTGTCTAATCTTCCTACCTCGAATTTCTCTCAAAACAGAATATTAAAAATAATTAACAAGTCAAAGCAGGGAAAGAATTCTAATAATCCATCACTTTGAATTCCAGGATCACAAACCGATAGTCACTACTTATTGCAAATGACTCCTGATCTTATTTTGATTTTCAGGAAAGCAAACCAATAATAAAATAATTGAAAGTGACCTTTTCATTTAAGTGAAGCAGGTAGAATAAAATATTTAATAGGTTTTAGAAAGCAAACAAAACATTGTGTGGTCTTAGTTGGTTTAAATTTGCTGGAGAGACTTCTTGTCTGTCTAGCCCTTTCCTCTGGAGGGAAAAAGTAGCTCAGAAAGCAGTAGTTTGGGGCCACTAGGTGTATGGCCACAGTGCTCTAGATTTTCCAGTGGTGTTCCACTGCATAGAATAAAATCCAAACTCCTTCCCTTGGCCCCTTCCTCTGTCTCTGTCTCATATTCTACCTCTTGTGCATCCTTCTCTATTTTCTAGCCTCAGCAGCCTATTTCCATTCTTTAAACATGCCAAGCTCATTCCTACCACAGGGCCTTTGTACCTGCTTAGGATGAACTTCCTCAGATCTAAACAGCTCTCAATTCAAAGGATACCTTTTAGGTCTTTCCTTGAGAGCCTCGCTAAAATAGCCCTCTCAAGATAATTTGTTCATCTGTTTGTCTGCTTATTTATTTTGCTGTGTTTGTTTTCTGTTTACCCTACCTAGAATAATGGACAAGCTTCTTTTAGCACCATGCCTAGAACTGTATCTGACACACATTATGTGCTCAATAAATATTTATAGACCGACTGACTCTCAGGGTGTTTCATGGATGGCTCTGTGACAGTCTGATTTTGGTGTAAGAACTAACATTTGCATAATCATTTTACAACTTACCAAGATTTCCATGTACAACATCTTGTTATATTCTTAGACGCTTATTTAAACTGAGAGGAGATGAAGGTAATGTATTGCTGCCCAGTTTCTACAGTTTAGATAAGGAAGGGGTCATGTTGTAACTCCTATCCAGTGGTGTGGTTGATGTCGATTTCATACCTTTCACTGTCATTTGTCCACTTTTCATGAGCCCCAGATGGCGATGATGAACTGACGGGACAGCAACATATGTACCGCAGATGGCTGTGTGAACTCTGTTAACAAATCTGCCCACATTTGGCATCAGTGCTACCTGATCTGACCACCGAGCTGCTGCCATCACCACTAGGCACAAAGTCACCTTTACCTTTTCATGTTAATTCTGCTTAGAATACAGAAAAAATGCTATACGCTTAAAGCCACTGGATATTTGTTAGTGTCACAAAATATCACCAAGAAAACTTCTACCACATGGCTGGAGAACAATCAAGGCTTAGACTTATCACTGGAGTAGGTATTTTGCCTGAAATATGAAGATTTTCTTTTTTGGACTTATGGAATCTTTGGGTCGGAAATCCGCTCTTCTAAGTGAGGAAAATAAACAACAGAAAGGCATAGTGATCTGTAAAAATCACTTAGCTAGTTGGTGGTAGAGCCAGGACTGAAGGCAGATTGTTGCCCTCCTAGACCTTCCGATCTATACAATTTATGCCTCTTTAGAAGTTAAATCAGACACTGGGTAATTTTTTAGGGCCGGAAGTACAAAAACAAGGAGAACAAGATAAAAATTGAAGTAATTTTTAGGCTGTGATGATACTAAGTGATTTGGATCTAATAAATACACATAAATCATTGATTCACTTGACAAATGTTTATTCTATATCTGCCTTATTGTAGGCTTTATTCTAGACACTGCGGGTACAATGGAGAATATGATAGCATTTCTTTCTCATGGTCAAATGGGGAGGCCAACAAGTAAACGTGTAATATCAATGGATCGCACTAGGTGCTGTGATAAAGACCAGAACGAGGGAATGAAGAGAGATGACATTCAGGAAGGGTTATCAACCCCAGTGGTGGTGCCCAGGAAGGGTTCCCAGAATCCTGATTCCAAGATGAGATCTAAAGGATAAGCAAGAAATAGTTGTGAGAAGAGGGAAAATGTTCCAGATAGAGAGAAGAATGCGCATGTCAGTGTGGATGCATTAACGTATCTTCCCATTCACTATGGCCAAAACACAAAAATAAAATAACAGTAATTTTTATTCTTCTAGGATCTTGTGAACTACAGTTTCTTGCATGGAATCACACACAGCACTTTAGTACCTGGATCGCCTTAGATGTATCTGTGTCGGCACTATCACTTTACAACAGATTCAATCTCCTGGCAAAGTGGGTTACAGCAAGATTCCCCTGGCTGGAACTGTACGGGGCAGGGCTTTATGAACTTTGAAGAAGGCCAGGTTCACATCCATCTGGATCACCTCCACACCTTCCTCAGGAAGTCTGTGGTGCCTATCACCACTATGTAATTAAAAATAAGCACGTTAAGAAGGCACTGTGCCTGATAACCTTAATACCCTGTCACAAATGAGCAACATAAGTTTATTCTTGCTCTAACTGCCTTAAAGCGTTTAGGGAATCTTTGTAAATTAACAATGCTGAAAATGAAAAGCAAGTGAACTGTTTTTCTCAAAACCTATATGTTTATAAATCATCTTCACAATAATCACAATCATCATAAATTAGAATTTTCTTCCCTAAGGATAATCAGAAATAGATGTTAATCACAACCAAAGCTGAATGCTCCATATATTTTCTTTCAATCTTCGACCAATTGATGCACTCATTTCAGATATTTGTCAAAATCTCACGTTTCGTTTCTAGTTTTATCAAATCAGTCAGAATAATTTTGAGTATACACATTGCTTCCTTCTTTCATTTAAAGGTAATTATGGGGCTTCCCTGGTGGCGCAGTGGTTGGGGGTCCGCCTGCCGACGCAGGGAGGCGGGTTCGTGCCCCGGTCCAGGAGGATCCTGCATGCCACGGAGCGGCTGGGCCTGTGAGCCATGGCTGCTGGGCCTGCACTTCCGGAGCCTGTGCTCTGCGGCGGGAGGGGCCACAGCAGTGAGAGGCCCGCGTACCGCAAAAAGAAAAAAAAAAAAAGAAAAGGTAATTATGGAAAGCCATCAATTTCCTGAGCCATCCATTTTTTGCTAGGTACGGGGACACAGTAGGTTCTTATCTGCAAGGAATTTACAGCAAGGGAAGAGTAGAACTGGAGGAGATGCCAGGAAAAAGGGCACCCATGCCATAGTGGGCTGGATCCTTTAGGCCCTACACCCCACAACTACTAAATCGGAATCTTGGGAGGGTTTAGCCTTGAGACTCTGCTTTAAAAAGCAACAACAACAAAAAACGCTTACATTATTCCCACACATGTTCAAGTTTGAAACCATTTTCTTTGGCAATATCAGAGGTCACTGAAGAGTCTTAAGCAAACAAGCAGGGTGAGGGGTTAAATGTTTTAGGAGAAGTGCTCTGGTAGCCATGTGAGGAGGGGCAGGAGATTTTAATTTTCCAATGCAAACTGGAATTTTCCAATGCAGTTTTTTGACATGGCATCAATTATAGGATGAAGGATGGGGTGAGACGAAATAACATTTAGGATTCAGATGAAGAATTAGTTTCACACCTTATTTGATATTTTAACTGGTTGAAAGTTTAATATTTTATTTATTTTGTCTTTTTGAGAAAGCTTATTCCATTGGATCAAAATAGTTTAGTTAAAATATCAGGTCACAAAGGTGATAATGAATTGGAACTAGGCAAGCACAGACAGGGAGGGCACAAGAGTCAAAGCAAGAGACAAAGAGGATGAAATCTAGGGCAACAGGGACAGGATGGGAAGAAGGGAGTCATATAATAACAAGGGAAACATTAAAGGACTTGGTCCCCAATTGGAGGGAAAAGAGAGGAAGCAAAATAGCTGTGACTTTTTTTACATAAAAATTCATTATTCTGGAATTATTTGAAAATGGAACTGATTCAATATGCTCTATCTTAAACGAGATCACTTTACAGAATGGTTCAATGGAAAACAGAACAAAAGAAAGTACAGTTCAGCATCACCCTTCACTGTTCTGAAAACAAACTGCACTGATGACAGAGTTTATGCATCAGCCTTGGATTCAGGACTGGCCCCTCTGCTTTGGGCCTCACCACACTGCAACAACTGTATGCTTGTGCGCCTGCTTCTTGCACTGCGCCATGAGCATCTCAGCAGTAGGACCCAAGCTCGCTGTTCTGTTGCTACTGTGATGCACACAGACAGGCCTTCCAATCTTGGTTTTAGAATACACAAACTGATTCATTAATTGCGGTGCTGATTGGAAGTAGCACTTTCTGGCTTAAAATAACTTCCAGAAAACCCCTACTGCATGCCTCTGCTTGCTCTAAGGCCATCCCTAAATACACTGTCCTCTGGCAGTATCCTTGTCCTGGAAAATCCACACGAAAGGCACTCCAGGCAGTCACACGGTTACTTAGGACACTGAATGTCCTATCGGGGAATAGTCTGAATGTGAGAGGCCCTGTGTGAACTGTAGCAGATGGCTTTCCAGATGTTTTTCGTGGTCAACAGCCACCATTGGTTTGACTTTGGAGATATGACCTGGATTTGCCCACGGTCTTTCAGACTGAATTCTGCAAAGCTTGCATAAATGAGTGAAAGGACTGCTAGTTGGAAAGATTACAGTTATACTTGCTTCATAGGAGTTTTTTAAAGCACTGGATTTGCTTTGAAGACGTAAGTTGCTAACATTCTCCAGTTCAAGACAAGTCTAGAATATTAGAACTGAATGGGGCCCGGAAGATGATTTAATTCAGTCCCTGTCTTATAAATGAGGAAACTCAGTCCCACGCAAGCTAGGTGAGGTATGTAAGGTCTGTGCGTGCAGAGGTTTAGAATTTAGTTCTTGCAGCAGTTTGTCTAATGCACAAGGATTCTGCTTTAGGCTTATTTTGATTAAGTGCTTATTGTACTTTCTCATTTACACCTATTGTACATTTCTTCTTAAATTTCTTCTATTTCTTTGGTGCTCATGTTTATTTTCTCTGTGATTTGCGGTTAATAAAGTTCAGTCAAATGGGATGACTCTGATATAAACCAGCCAATATCATTATTGGTCCATTTCTATGCAAATCAATCATGTCTGTGATGTATAGTGAAATGAGAAAGAAACTTCTATGGTTCAACAAAAATGTCTACTCAGTGGGTCTGATCTTGAGTTAGTGGAAAGCATTTGTAACTACCACTTATTTAAATGTCAGGACTGTGCTTAAGCCTTTCACATATATCTTCATATTTAATCCTTATGGTGAGCCTATGAGGTAAGATTATCCTCTCTTTACAAATTAATAAACTAAGGCTCAGAAATTTAACTTGCCAAGGTCACACCATTAAACACTCAAAGAGCTGATGATCTGGGACCCAAATCTTTGTGACTTTGTAGACCCCAGCCTTACCCATCATGGAAACTCCTAAGAAGCCCATGGGCTGCCATGTGAATTTCTTCTCAGAGGGTCAACAAGATTCATGGAGAGTGAGAAGGTTGTGAGGTATTTCACAATGGCAATGGTTTCGTAGACTATGGGGTCATTAAAACCAAAAGAGGAAAAAAAAATTGGACTCTCTAACTCTTTGCTTGATCCAGCAGAAAATGCTTATGTAAAGCAGATTTGGGGGATGTATGGAAAAATATTGTATCTGGAGGCTGCATCACTCTTTGAAAGCAAAACGCTACGATCGGGTTAATACTTCCACATTACGTGGCCCTCTGCTAAGCTGTGCGCTCACCACAGTGTAGTCCACTGGACCTCCTCTCCTTACTTTCATTCCATTCCATCCCCTACCTTTCTGGTAGTACAGGGCTCCTTGCCACAGCCTTTGTTGCCAATAACAGCAACCTTGCAATTATAAATTTTAAAAATTAATGATTTAGCTTCAAAATTTTTAAATGGTTGAACACATTCATAGAAAAATCATAAAAGTACTTTATTTCTATATATTAGATCAAACTTCTGCAACTATGTGCATCTTAGTTTGTATTATATTTCATTTTTATTTTATATATTTTATTTCACCAGAAGTATAATGAGAAAGATTTCTTAATGGTTTCAGTTTTTTGAAAAAAAAAGTAAATTCTGCATCAGAAATCAGGGAAGATGTAAGAAATGTCTCCAAGTCCACATTCTAGCTCTGCCCCTGGCATTTTCTGCGGCCTTGGCTGAGACAAATCTGAATCTCTTGAGATATATATTTCACTCACTAAAAACCACATGAATCCTAAATACCTAGCTCTTTCAGAATCTGTGAACTTAGAAGATATTGGAAAAACATTTTAACTACATAATAACATAGGACAAATACGGAGGGATAGGTTTAATTCCCCATCCCCTTAAAAAAATCCTCATCCAGGATCTGAATGCTTTGGAAACCCGGTTATTTAGTTATTTAGTCATTAGAAAGGTTGCCTGCCCACCTGTCCCTGTGCCTCATGCAAACCACTAGCAGATTTTGATGTGTGCTTACGAGGGCAGGCAAAGCACTATCTTCTGTGTGTGTGCGCGTGTGTGTGTGCGTGTGTGTGTGTGTGTGTGTGTGTGAGAGAGAGAGAGAGAGAGAGAGAGAGAGAGAGAGAGAGAGAGAGAGAGATTAAATCTTTATTCCCATTCTGGATTTTAACACAAAACATCTAAACAGACTGACTTGTGAATGACTTTTTACATATCAGCCTACTGAACTGGAGAAACAAAAACGTCCTCTTCCTGGGTTTTTGACAATATGGCAACTCTAATGTGATGTGTACTTATAAATCTTCCCTACATTCAGAACAAAGGTTTAACTTTGTATGTGATATTTTTCATTCACAAAATATTTATATAGAACTAATCCTTAATCAAAAGTATGTGTTTGGGATGAATTACCAGAGTGAGAAAAGAAAGCAATTAGCATTTAGAAAATGCCAGGCTCCAAGGTTTCACCAAAGAGCAGTTAAAAAAAAAAAAAAAGTAATTTAGGCACTAACATGGTTTATTAAGTAGAAAGGACTCATATGTTTATGAGTTAGCAAGACCAATATCAGATAACACATTCTATCAATACAGGGGAGCTAAAAATGAAGTCTATGCTATTTGCCAGAAGGGAAGTAACAACGGGTACTCAGTCTAAGAGAAAGCTGAGACACTTATTTTAAAAAAGCAGCCTCTTCCCCCAAGATAAACATGAAAGTTACAAATAACTAACATTTACTGAGCACGTAGTATGAGCCACTCATTGAGGTAAGCATTTTAAAGACATTGAGACAGGAACAAGTATAATCCAGTTTTACCGATGAGAAAGCTGATGCTCAGAGATGATGAGTAACTTTGCTCAGTGTCCTCCAGCTAGTAAAAGGCAGAGCCAAGGCTGACAGATTCTGAGACCCACAGTCTTAATTACTGGAAGCTCTGGAATCTCAAGATCTGGAGAATTCTTAGAGAGTTCTACAAAAGGCCTGAATTAAGAAGATATGCCGGGGAAAAAGAAATGTAACTGCGTAAGTGGGTGAGCAAAAGAATAGGTATAATAAAGGTTAGAAAGGTTTGAAATTGCATATAATTAATAAAAATAAAACTGAGTCTTTGGAAAAGTTGAAATAGAAATATATTCACTCCTATGAATATACTCCTATGATATTACGGACTAAGGTGATCAAAAGGTACAAACTTCCAGTTCTAAAATAACTAAGTCCCGGGGATGTGATATACAGCATGGTGACTATAGATAACAACAAGGTGTTGCACATTTGAAAGTTGCTAAGAGAGGACATCTTAGAAGTTCTCATCACAGGAAAAAAACTGTAACTGTATGTGGTGATGGACGTTCAGTAGACTTATTGTGGCGATCATTTTACAACACATAATATTGAACCATTATGTTGTACATCTGAAACTAATATGTCAATTATATCTCAATTTAAAAAATAAAAAAAAGATATAAAGCCCCCCCTGAAAAGAAATATATTTATTCCTTATTTTAGTACAGGAAACACACCTATTTAATATAGCAACACGAAAACTATGTATTACATGAAACAGATTCCCTATTGAATAAGCACATTTAATATATTAACTGGAAGTGTGTTCAGAAAACAATTATAAATCTATTAACTGAATTTTCTTTTAAATATTTTCAATTTCTATGACCATCTGAGCTGCACACTGCTTGCTGCACTGTGATCTAACATTGTTAGTTTTATCAGCTTTTAATAAAGTAATGAAAGCGGGAAAAGGAGAAATCATTATAAGAAGGCCAATAAACATTTTATGAATTTTTGAGTTAAAGTATCTCACTGGGCTGAGTCTATGAAGGAAGCACTCATTTTGATTATTTAATAGCATTTTTTGAGGCTTATTGAGTGCTGGGTACAGGAAGATGAGTAAGATGTGACTGATGTTTCAAGGAACTCCCAGTGTAGAAGAAGACAGTGGGAAAAAAGGCATGATAATCAGATCACATAGGTTACCTAAATTCAGATTGTGGTTCCTGCACTTCCAAGTTACAAACAACCTTGGGAAAGTTGTTTAGCGTTTCTGGGCCTCAGTTTCCTCATCTATAAAATGGGGACACCGTTAGTACCTGTATCATTGCATTATTATGAGGAAGACGTGTTAAAACAAGAAAGAGGTTATAAAATGCCCTGGTACTTTGCAAGCAATCAACCAATGCCAGCTGTCATTATTAGACCCATGATGGATGGCAGAACAGATGGAAACACAGAGAATAAAGAGCCTGACTACCTAGCGATGTGAAGGAAAACATCCCAGAGAGCTGATAAAACATGGGTAGGCTTGGTGATTAAGATGAGTTCAGGGGAGAAGAAGCAGTGAAAACAAAGGTAAAGGGCAGCAGACATTTGGAGGTAAATGGCCCCTAGTAGGTATGGCTGGATGCTATAGTGTGAGCGTCAACTGTGAGGGAGGGGTTCTGGGGCTAGAGCCTGGTAGCCTGTATCCTTTAAGTCAGTGCCTTCCAAACAGTGTTCCTTAGAGCCCTAGATGAAAGGTTTTGTGGGATTGCCTCAGACACTGCTAAGGAGAGGCCTGGGTGGGTAAGGTGCCAGGTCCCCTCCCTAGTTCTAAGCAGAGCAGAACTGCTTCTATCTCTTTTATATATTGTGTTTTCATGTAAGATTTTTGTTTGAATAAAAGGATCTGCTCCTTAAAAACTATTTGAATTTAAAAAATGATCAAGGATGGATAAACAACAAGGTCCTACTCTATAGCACAGGGAACTATATTCAACATGCTGTGATGAACCATAATGGAAAAGAATATGAAAAAGAATATGTGTATACATATATATATATATATATATACATGTATAACTGAGTCATTTTGCTGTACTGCAGAAATTAACACAACATTGTAAATCAACTATTAAATAAATAAATAAATATCCACTCAAGTTTTGATCAAGGAAGAAACATGATCAGGCTTGAATTTTAAAATAATTTTGTGATTCCTTATTTTTTTTAGCAAAGGTTATAAAATCCCTTGGTATGAATTTTTCTGATAGATAGGAAGTCAGTATCGCTATACTTCAGGCTTTAACAGTATTGCTATACTTCAGACTTTAACAGGACTGGGGTAGGGTAGAAGTGATGAGTGATCACGTGCCATGCTGAGAACCAGGCAAAGCTCTCAGTGGCATTGGTACCACCCCTTGCGGGTGCCTTGTGAATCTCTGCAGATGGTTTTGGTTGTCATAAAAATGGAGAGGGTGCTCCGGCATTTAGTACGTGGAGGCCAGGGATGCTAGACACTCTGCAATATACAGAGTAGTCCCCATTCTACCTGGTTTTCACATATGCATGAAGGTAAAACACCTGGGTATAATAACAGAAGCCTGTAACCTAACTTTTTTACACAGAGTAAAACACAAAGTATTTTCAGTATGGTTCTAGTGTATACTGAATTTATCAGGAATGGAAGTGCTGTGTGAATGGAGGAAATGCTGTATTTTGTTCAATTTTTTTTTTAATTTGCCAGGAGTGTTCACTATTTTGAAAAGTAACAAACATCACAAGGCATTTGAGTTCCCAATACACTCGCCCATATCAGTCAGCCTTTGTAGCTGCCACATTCACTATGAGTCTCCAGTGAGTCTACCTCTGGATAGATGCAGGTGTCTGATTACTTCATTATGTCACCAATGCAGTTGTACTCCAGGGCATTTATGTATTTTTCCTTTATATTACAGGCAGAGCATTATATTTATTTCTTTAAATAGTCTGTGCAGGTAGTTTATCTTGGAATTTCTCTGAGGCAAATAAAGATGTCTCATAAAATATTTGCTATAAAAATGGGGCTTGGAGTATGACAGGGTTGAGAGCCAGTGTGTCAAAGTAACACAAAAGTATTTTCAAACCACTCAGTTTCTCTTATACTATGGCGGATTGGGAATCAAGTTCATTTCTCAGTTTGACTTTAACTTTTCCGAACAGAGGCCATTTTTATTCACATGTTGTAGAAAATGATGGAGGGTGATAAAGCACTCCGAAGGCAAGAAGACCACTGTGTGCATTCAACACAAGGGCTGGGCCATTAAGGTGCAGAGGGGTTCATCTGGCAGGTCCAGACCACAGTCCTGGGCAGGATGCTACACGTTATTGTATGTCTACAACTTGGGAAAATGCACTTCCAGCAACAGGTCCTATTCCAGCTGCTTGTCTTGACACCCAGTCAAAAGTAATTTCAGGAAGTGATATATTACAACTTTCCCTTTTTTGTATTGGGGGCAAACAGTTTTTAATAATTTGTTAATACATATTATAGACATATAATCACAAATATGCGACTATTCATTACAGGTCAAACTGCCCAGCCTTTAAAAAGAGTCAAAATATAAATTCTTTTTAAAAATTACCATGTTTTAAAAAACAGGCAAATCTTAATTTTCTTCTTTGGTCTTTCATCACTTTGGTCTGCTATTTTCATCAAATTGTGCCAGTTCATCAATAATGCTTTTGCCAGCATGTTATTTATGTATGTCCAAAGCAGGATGTTGTCAACTCCTTTGAGACATCCTGGGTCTATAGACCTCTCAACAAATTGACCTCAGGATGGACTCTTTGGTTACTTCATATGTTTGTTATTCTTTGACAAAAGCTTCTCTGGAGGCTGCATCAAAATGCTTTTTAGTCCAGACGTGGCCCCATGCTTATTAACTGGCCATTTTATGTTACAAGTACATTTCTAAGTGTTATCTTCTGCTTACGTAAGATAAACTGGAACCCTAAAATTTTTTTTCCAAAGAAAATGAAGAAAAGGTGTGGATTTATAATGGGATAGGAAGCAGGGAGAAGGAGAGAGAGAGGCCATGCTTTCTACTCATTAACTTTCCATTAATAAACTAAGATAAATTCTTGCTTTATAACTCTAATGGGTATTTGTGAGCAGCCTGTTGGCAGGCACCATCTTAATAACAAGTAAAAATATTTGATTCACAGTCCTAGAGGCCTTCCTCTTTTAATACCAATGTTAGTTGTATCTAATATATATGCAATCCTAGTAACTGGTAGTTTACGTAGGTCTTGAGACCACTTATTGCTATTTACTGTGGTTGTATCTTTAATTAAAACAATAATTTCCATGGATAAATAAAATAGCAAAGCTTAATTCAGAACTAGTTAATACCCGACTTCCAATTTATCTAACTATTAGGATTAATGGCAAAAAGTAAATGTTATAATAATCAGTCATTATGTTTTATCTTTCTTTAGCAATATAATGAGGGGAACAATTTTTCTGATTAATCAGAGGTCCTTGTGGCATGGACATATATACACTATCAAATGTAAAATAGATAGCTACTGGGAAGCAGCCGCATAGCACAGGGAGATCAGCTCGGTGCTTTGTGACCACCTAGAGGGGTGGGATAGGGAGGGTGGGAGGGAGATGCAAGAGAGAGGAGATATGGGGATATACATATACATATAGCTGATTCACTTTGTTATACAGCAGGGACTAACACAACATTGTAAAGCAATTATACTCCAATAAAGATGTTAAAAAAAAATGATTCACCCCAAAGGCTTTTCTAGATAACTAACTAGATCATAATATCTAACTATATTCTAATTACAACCCAAATATCTAATGAAACAATTCTGAAATAGATAATTCTTGTGACTTTTAAGAATACTAATTAGGCAATTAGGTATCTTGAAAGAAAGATATTTATTAGACCCTTTTTGAGCTCTTAATATAAGGATTTTGGTCTTAATCTTAAAATAGGTATTTGAAAAATATTTATTCACCCTGAGCAAGGTATTGTGCAAGGTGCTAATCTTGTTCATGTGTATCTCTCAGTGTTGGGCTTACTGGGAGTCAGTGGGAAGAACTAAAGAACGTAATCTGGGGGTGAAGAAGGGGCCAGCCTTTGAGCGACAGCGACGCAAGATGGTAGCCACCACGGGCTAGGGAGTAAAAGTCCCTCGCAATTGCCCACTGTTGGAAGAAATCGAAGTAGGCCAGAAAGGAATAGGAGATGGCACAGTTAGCTGGGGTCTAGAAGATGACAAAGACGTGACACTTGTCCACAAGATGGACAGGGATGATAATTGGGCCTCCAAGAACTGTTTATGAAAACTGAATACACAGCCTTAAAATAGAATGTGGACTTAAATACCCAGAAGCACCCCCCTTTGTAAGAGCTGTAACAAAAATTAATATGAATGGAGTTAATAGTTCTAATGGAGTGGTGGACCCAAGAGCCATGTCAGTGCTAGCAGAATGGCAGAACTCATATAGCATCAAAGTTGTCCTGCAAGAGCTTCGGCGCCTAATGATGTCTAAAGAAAATATGAAACTCCCTCAGCCTCCTGAAGGACAGTGTTACAGCAATTAATCAAAAAGAAAAACCACAGGCCCCCCCTTAGCCCCCATTCAACTTAAGCAGTCGTCTTCATCTTCCACAGTAGTAAAATTTCTAGATACGTCTTGTAGACCTCAAAGTACTGGAAAGGAAACTCCCATTCAAAGGCAGTTTATCGTAAGATACTGTAAATGATACTGATTTTCTGATACTATTTCCATTTGAAATATATAAGTTGTGCAATAACAAATCATCCTGTCAAGTGTAACCACTGTCCACATAGCTGAACTTCTGGGATCAAGAAAGTGTATTTAAATCGATTCCCATCATAACCAGCGGGGCACATCTAACTCAACTGTCAAAAGACACACCACGCAATCACCTTGCTGCTGATTACATGGCCTGGGGTCTCTGCCTTCTCCCCCTTCCCCTCCCCCTGCCTCCTCCCTTCCTGCAACAGCCCTCCAGCTGGGGGTGGCTTCTTAGAGTAGATGTGAAGGTTTCAGGTCACAGCCTGTGGGACTACTCCTGGGTGTGTGGGGGGTGCTTTGTCTGCACCCCTGGTTTCTTTCTTTAACTCTTAAATGCTGCCTCCCTTCCAAGCCATCATCCTCTTCCCAGTCTCCACTACCACCCTTGGCCGAAGCATAGATTGTAACCCCCTCGGCTCCCCTCTGAAATTGGCCTTTGGTAAGGAATTCAGGGATTTCCCCATATCTTCTCCCCTCACCTTAATCGAGGGGTGCTGCTTTTTCCTTCTTCCTACTCAAGTCCCTTTTTGCACCATCACCACCCAACACCTTCCAGGACACTTCCTTGCTTTGGCCATAAGGGAAGGTTGGAGAGCATCTCTGACCTCCCTCATTTAGTTTTGGAACCACACTTATTTACTCTCCACCAGCCTGGGAAATGAATATTGGGTTCTCAGCCCTGCCACCCTCTGCTGTCATCATCAGCTGATACTTTTTTTAGCTCAGGTTTTTTTTTTTTTTTTTTTTTGCGGTACGCGGGCCTCTCACTGTTGTGGCCTCTCCCGTCGTGGTGCACAGGCTCCAGACGCGCTCAGCGGCCATGGCTCTCGGGCCCAGCCGCTCCACGGCATGCGGGATCTTCCCGGACCGGGGCACGAACCCACGTCCCCTGCATCGGCAGGCGGACTCTCAACCACTGCGCCACCAGGGAAGCCCTAGCTCAGGTTTTGATAAGGTGAAAAGAACAGTCACCAAGGTCACTCAGACCTGCCAGCTCTCAAAGTCCTTGGTCGTTAAACTTGGAGAAAGGCCACAGAAGACACTGGTAAGCACACACGATTCCTCTGAATGAATCGTTTTCTTTTCCTGTAATTGCTTTTGCTTTCAAAAATTGAAGACGTTTTAAACAGGGCTCTCATTTGGTCATCCTTGCAATCCATTTGGGTCTAGTTTGGAATCTGACAACTGGAACATAAAGAACCTTGAACTCAGTGCATACTTTGGTTTCAGTGCTGCTGCTTCTCTGAGTCCTCAGCAGGGATAAGAAAGAACTTGGCGTGCACGGCAGATCCCTGGAATTCCTGGCCAGTGGCTGCGTTTTCCACTTTTCTGTTCAGGACCACTAAATGCTGAGATGTTGGACGCATACCGAAATAAGAGCAATTCATTGTGTTCTAAGAGTTTTTTTTTTTTTTTAATTTAGTGTTTGTGGTGTAAAACCACCTTTTAAAGCAGCAACTATCAAGTCTGCAAAGCACCTGATGTTTCCATTAATCTTTTTCTGGGGAAAACCTTAGCTCTAAGGATTTAACATCCTGTAAGTAAAGTTTAACATAACAGTATTCCATAAGTAGACTTTTTATTGTCAGACCATTGCCTGATTTTAATATAATAAAAAGAAGTGTGTGTTAATATTTAAAAAAAGAAAAAAATGTAATCTGATAACAGCACTTACTCTTTCAGAAGATGACTGATTCCAACAAGCATCACCTCGATCTTTTATAAGCGTTATCTTCTCTTATATCAATATGTAATTATTTTCTACCTGGGAGAGCACTCTTTCTGTCTTTCAACTTTCTTTATACCCCACATTAACAAGCAAGGTGCCTTAGTTTACCATTTATGACTTACAATGAGATGATCCCAAATCGATCATTCATTTTCCCTGTTGTTCTCTCATATTCTATGCCACCACCTTCTCCATGAAGCCTTCTCTGAGGTCTCTTAGTACAAAGGGATCTTCTCCCCTCAATCCTCTATAACATTCTCCTATGCCTCTTCTTAGGAACCACCATATTTGATCTAATTTTCTAATTCTTCATGTATATATATTTCCCACTTCCTAGTTGTTCTGTTTCTGAGGGCTGTGCTTTTTCCGTGTGTACCCTTATTAGACACTCCGCCCCAAACACACACACACACACACACACACACACACACACACACACACACACACACTCACTCTCTCTCTCTCTCTCTCTCTCCTGACCCATTCTCAATAAAATCTATTGATGCTTTAATGAAGCTTTCTGAGAAATTTAATTTTCAGATGTATTATTTAGTATGGGATATTTTCATAAAGTCCCAATTTCCATGATAACAATGCCAGCATCATACTCAAACTATTACATCCTCAGAAAGCTTTAGGACCTATAAATTAGAGTTTGAAATGCAAAAATGGGACAACATACCAAAGAAAGTGTAACATCTGTACAGGCATGATTAAGTCAGTAAACATCATTGCTTTCTTATGTGACAATAGTTTCCAAAATTCCACTGAGAACTTTAGGCAGGTTCCATTTAGTGACATTTATGTCTTGTGTTCTTATTGATTGGTACTTATGTCTTACCATTTGTTAAGTATTTTGAATACCACTCCATATACGTGAACTCTTCAGTGTCGAGTCATGGGCTCTCTTCTCCCCACTATAATGTTTGTTTGAGTATGTTACTGGGCAATACAGAGAAGAAAATGAGCACCCAGTTTTCTCTGCAAAGTTAACTGAGCTTATAGTGACTCTACGATCAAGGCATTTCATGAAAAAAACCTCTATCAACTGAACAAACAGAATAAACACTGAAGATAATATGCTCATAGAGGAAGTTGAGCTTTGTGTAGTTCTGAGAAAATCAAAGTTGTGGGAAAATATTTTTTTGGGGCCATTGTAATTATTCACATATTTCACTGTCACTACTCTAAAAAAGTAGTTCTGAAGTTTGTTTCATTTTCTTTTGATTATTGTATAAAACATGAAATGAAAGTTAGGAACAAAGAAGCTCCCCTCCATAAGAAATGTTACATTTATACTGCTTTCACAATGAAATAGAAATACACTCTTAAAGTTGTATTTCAGAATTTGCAATCTTCTTTAAATGGAAGGTTTCAATAGAAAAACAGAGATTTTAAAAAATATAAGTTTCTGACATTATCTCAGATAGTTTTTGAAATATTCATCATTTCTCTCACATAATAAACAGTATATTAAACTACTACATATAAAATAAATGACAAGGTACTACTGTATAGCACAGGGAACTATATTCAATATCCTGTAATAAACCACAGTGGAAAAGGATATGAAAAAGAATATATATATGTATAACTGAATCACTTTGCTGTACAGCAGAAACTAACACAACACTGTAAATCAACTATACTTCAATAAAAAAAAAACTATGTATTACCTTTCCTTTTGAAGACAATGAAGATATATAGTTTTATTCTAGAATCATTATTAGAAAAAATCTTTAATACTTAGGAAATTTGGAACACACTGTGATGGTACATTTTATATGTCAAATTGACTGGACTACAGTGTGCTCAGATATTTAGTAAAACATTGTGGGTGTGTCTGTGATGGTGTTTTTGGATGAGAATAACAATGACTCTGCAGACTGAGTAAAGCAGATTGCCCTCCCTAATGTGGGTGGGCCTCATCCAATCAGCTGAAGGTCTGAATGAAACAAAAAGTCTGGCTGTCTCTCAAGTAGCAGGGAATTCCTCCTGCCTGACTATAGCTGATACATTGATCTTTATCTTTTCCTGCTTTTGGATTCGAACTGAAACTGATTTTCTTTTTTCTTCATTTTTAGTACTCTGTTTTTCTTTTCTTTTTTAAAAAATTTTTATTGGAGTATAGTTGATTTACAATGTTGTGTTAGTTTCAGGTGTACAGCAAAGTGAATCAGTTATACATATATACACTTTTATTTTTTTAGATTATTTCCCCATATAGGCCATTACACATTATTGAGTAGAGTTCCATGTGCTATACAGCAGGTTCTTATTAGTTATCTATTTTATATATAGTAGTGTGTATATGTCAATCCCAATCTCCCAATTTATCCTTCCTCCCCTTACCCCCTGATAACTATAAGTCTGTTTTCTATATCCATGACTCTACTTCTGTTTTGCAAATAAGTTCATTTGTACCCTATTTTTAGATTCCACATATAAGCAATATCATATGATATTTGTCTTTCTGTGTCTGATTTACTTCACTCAGTACGACAATCTCTAGGCCCATCCATGTTGCTGCAATGGCATTATTTTGTTCTTTATTATGGCTGACTAATATTCCATTGTGTGATACTGATTTTTCTTTTGTTTTCAGCCTGCTGGCTTTCTAACTGGAAGATGTACCATTGGTTCTCCTGGGTTTCCAGTTGCTGACTGCAGCTCTTGAGATTTCGCAGCCTCCATAATTGCGTGAGCCAATTCCTAAGATAAATCTCTTTATAAATGTAAATATAAATACCACTATGGGGGGACATATACATATGTACACGCCCTGTTGGTTCTGTTTCTCTGAAGAACCTTGATTAATACACACAATGTAAATTAAAACTTGGAAATACTGACAGAAAATCCCTTGAATTACTATCTAACTTGATGTTTAAAAAAATCTTTTGATTATAATATGTATATTTATTTCCTAGACGAAATATTGTTGCTCATCCTCATAATGTGTTTTTCAAAAACTAAAATAGTTAAAACAAATTATAGATCCATCCCTTTTTCCTCAACTTGACTCAAGGCAAATTATAATAATCTAATCATTGACAGTTCCCCACAAAATTTATATCCACTTCAAAATCAGGATGATTTAAAAAACAGTTAATAAATTTCATATTTCATAATAAGAAATTCTTTGACTTGTAAATTAATCCTTTCCACAACTAATTGCTTTGTATGTTCACGCAATAGGGATTTTAAAAAGACCACATCCTATAAGTACATACAATGGAATATTACTCAGCCATAAAAAAGAACGAAATTCTGCCATTTGCAATAATGTGGATAGACTTAGAGGATAGTATGCTTAGTGAAATAAGTCAGACAGAGAAAGACAAATACTCTATGTAATCACTTATATGTGGAATCTAAAAAATAAAACAAAGGAATGTATATAATAAAACAGAAACAGACTCACAGATACATGTCATGACAATACATAAAGAGAAGAAGGAGAAAAGCAGTGGAGTGGGGATGGGGGTGAGATAGCAAATTTAGATAGTCAGAGGAGGCCTCATTGAAGAGGTGACATTAAAGCAGACTTAAGGAGATGAGGGAGAGATGCATGTATATATCCTTGGAAGAGCATCACAGGCAAAGGAACAGCAGGCACAAAATTTCTGAGATAGAGCTGGTGTGTTCTCAGAGCACTGAGGAGGCCAAGGTAGCTGGGATGGGGTGCACAAGGGGGAGAACAATAGGAGATGAAACCAGAGAGGTGGTGCCTTGCAGACCATTCTCCAGTCTTTAGCTTTTACTCTAAGTAATACTGGGAGCCACTGAAGGGCTTTGAGCAAAGGATTTACACCATCTCATGATGTTCAACAGGACTGCTCTGTTTGTTACAGTGGAGAGAAGAGACACTAAGAAGTAAGGTGGAAGCAAGGAGACTAATAAGTGGGCTATTGCAGTAAGCTATGTGAGACAGGATGCCTTTCCACATCGGTGCCAATTGAGCCCTAATCTTTGCAGATGACGTACTTGGTTTTTTCTACTACAGCACTGGGGAGAGCATTGCCTACTTTTCTGAGGCAAACTCTTGGAGATTCTTTTCTGAATGTGCAAAATAAGAGTACAGTTTTTGTTTTGACATACTTTAAAAATAATTGTTTTAAAAGGAAACCACAACCAACCATGGCTATGATACTGAACTGTTGAAATACTAAAGAATACTAAAAAAATAAGCCATTTATATACTCCTGGGCAAGCATCTAGGTGACAAATATTTTCAAGTGGATGGGCCAAGCACTAACGAGGTGGAGGAGTGTTACTATCATAACATTTTCATTTGAATCATACCACAGAGTTTGTTATTTTTCTTTGTTTTCATTACTTATCTTTATGAAAAACTCAACGTTTTTGACTGTCTCTCCAATCAGTATAGGACCAAGTCTACACTGAATAGAGTTGATTTTGTATGCTTTTGGCAGTTTTCTTACACTTCTGAAAGTCTGAGATTTTCTTTTACAGAAAATGTGTGAGAGGAAGAGAGGTATATGTCATCCTTGCTGTCTTCAAACTCACCCCCGATACTAAATTATCTCATAGTGTAGCTGCATGTTACAATACTGAGTCCATACGCTGAAAGCATCTGCTCTACTGCTTTTATGGCTTTTATATAACCTCTGGCTAATTCATCCTTTGGTTTCACATTAGATCATCATAATAACATGGATGAGAACTAATTCTTGAAGCATGTGATCCCTGTCTTTTCAGGGCCTCTGTACCTTGAAAGAGAGAATTCGAGAACAATGGTTCTCTACCAGGGTGATTTGGTGCTCCAGGGGACATTTGGCAATGCCTGAAGACATTTTAAATTATCAGTTTTGGGGAGAGGAAGTTTCTGGCACCTGGTGGCTAGGAATTCTGCCAAACATCCTACAGGGCACTGCACAGCTCCCACGGACACAGAATCATCTAATCCCAAATGTCGGTAGTAGTGAGATTGAGAAACCCTGTTCTAGAACAAGAGCTGAGAAGCACTTGAATGAGGTGGATGGCATTCCAAGCAGACAGAACTTTTCATCAGTTTGAAGACATCAAACTGTACAGAATGGTCCTCCTGGGGCTACAGTGAGTTAATGCTCCTCCACAACTGTCTTTTCCATAGAGTAACTCAAGCAGCAGTTCAGGACCTGCCATAGTATACTACAGAAGTTGCTTTGGGCTTTAATGAAATACAAAGGGCTATAAAAGCATCTTCTATAAAATACTAATGAGATTTTGCACACTGTAATTGAGGGACAAGAGGGTGACAACATCGCTTCCCAGATTTAAAGGAATATTTTCCCACTTACTCACTTAATTTCTTTTGTAGCCTCAGTGATGATGGTAAGTGTGCACCCTACGTGGAGGATTTAAGCCCCAATGCACGATGAAGAAAACCCAAAGATTATAACATATCCTTCTCTCTTTTCATTCCAGTTGATCAAACATACATCTGAAAACTACAAATTGCATTAACAATGACAAACTATCAGGAACAATTTTTCAAAGGCTATTTATCAAATTTGTAAATGTGATGAGGCAGTCCAGAAAATTCCCCCTTGCTACCTATTTCATCAATTCTCAGAAACAGCATATTTTCACCTTTTAACCTTTCTGAAACAAGGTGTATCTTACAGCACAACGCCTCATGCAATCACCGTCAGCCAGGGAGCAGTCATGCTGTAGTTATGTGAAAGCCTTCTGATAAGATAAAGAAAATGTCACCATCAGTGTATCCTTCATTTTGATAAAACAAAGGTGGTTCCCTAGAAGTTGGTAAACAGAGGCATAAGCCAACATTTTCTGGCCACAGTAAGACAAAAATGGGTACTGAAAGGAGGATCCAGACCCTCAGAAATTGTGTTTTGAAAGATCCTTTATAGATATTAATTCACACACTCCCTTCATGAATTATTCTAGAAATAGTATGCAAGCAATTAGAATATGGAAAGTATTCAGGTCCCTGTGGCCTGAGAAGCCAAATCACAATAATAGAATCTTCTCTCAAGATACCTTTGCCATCACAGCAGAGCACAGCAAGCTGTTCTTTCTACTAAGTATCGCTTGAACTTATCTGAACAGCACTAATATTCTTCCCTGACCTACCGGGCTGTTTCTGGTCCCTTAACACACAGACCAGCTACACACCACAGTACCCATCATTATTCACATTTCCATAAAGTAGAGAACCACACAATAGGAGGGAAGACAAACAGCTACAGTTAGTTTCTTGTAATAACTTCCGAGGTTTGCATCGTTGACTTAGGAACAGCTATGAGGAGAGAGAGCTCCAAGTGCTCAAGTGACAAAATCCACTTCCCAAATATGCTGCACAAACTTAAAATTTCCCTGCCAAAGAGTATTGCTATGTTTATGAAATGTCAGTTAGTTTACAAAATAAAAAGACCTTCTATCTGGAGCTGGGCAAATGATATGTAGGGCAGCTGTATCCCAAGGGCTTGTTGGGGCCTAGAGCAGGCTTCCCCCAAAATATGCCTCAATGGCATATTGATTATTTTGGATTAAAGTTACTTAAGAAGCAGCTGATGCAAGAGGGACACTTGGACCCCACCCCCACCCCCGCCGTCTCCCTGAAGGCAGGGAATAAATCTCTCATGTGAAAGGTATACTCCCTGCATCTAGAGGTAGAAGGATACCCTTATCACCAGAGATAGGAAATTTGGGGCCAAGAAGCCTGTGTAAACAAACCTTATTACTTCTTTAATTTACTACTCAAAGCCCAAATCCAAGCCCAAACTCTGTTTAGATACTTCACTAATTAAGCACCCAAAGCCTATTTCTTTGTCTTGTTAATTCCTCAGTTACTTACTGTTTCTTTGTCTAAAAAATATAAAGTCTGCCTGCTTAGGTCACTTCTTAGGTCCCATTTCCATGAGATTTCCTTGCACATGAATTAAAATTTGTTTCTTTTTCTCCAGTTAACCTGTCTTGTGTCAGTTAATTATTAGTCCAACCACAAGAACTCAAGGGGTAGAGGGGGAAATTTCCCCCTCTCGGACAGGCTCTTTCCAGAAAATAACCTTCTTGGGGAAGACCAGACTCAGAGCAAGAGAAACAGGCTTCCTGAAACTGGGATAAAAATTGGAATTAGGTACCACTCACTTCTGGAATTGGGGAACCATCATTACTAGTCATCATTCACAAGCAGGAGCAGCTGAGGCTCTGGTTCCAGGGTAGAAGTGAAGATTTTTCCTCCACTGTAAGAAGAAGGGAGGAGATTTCCTATCTCTGAAATGCCCTAAGACTCAACTATTGCTGATCTGAGAGAGATATCAACTCACTAGTGTCTCCCTGCAAAAGAGCCCTCACATAAGTAATCCACATCAGACTACAGAAATATTTCACAACACAGCAGTTAATATAACCTCTTCAGAGATGTTTCTCTGGCTTTACCATAGGCTGGTAGTGGGGCAAGAAGAGAGAACCCAACACAGGCAGACTTTCCAGTAACTGGATCACTGCCTACAATCCACTAAAAATAATATTTTACTTTACATTTTTTTTCTCCTGCATCTGTACCATTTATGCAAATGTCTGAGGAACCAAAGACATCTAGAAAGTAATGAAGAAATAATATGTAAAATAAGTATTCCACAATGTAGTAGAACAAAATTTTGAATATACGTAGTGTCAATTTTTAAAGTTTCCCTTATGGTTTACTTTGAAGAAACTTCAATGCCTTTATCTAGTAAGATTTCAAAGTTGAAGTTTTCATCTGACTGGTCGATGAAGAAATGGACAAATTTCTAGAAATACAATCTCCCAAGACTGAACCAGGAAGAAATAGAAAATATGAACAGACCAATTACCAGTAATGAAATTGAATCAATAATAAAAAAAAAACTTCCCAACAAAAAAAAGTTCAGGACCAGATGGCTTCCAAGGTAAATTCTATCAAACATCTGGAGAAGAGTTAACATCTGTTCTTCTCAAACTGTTCCAAAAAATTAGAGAGAAAGGAATGCTTCTGAATTCATTGTATAAGGCCACCATCACCCTGATTCCAAAACCAGACAAAGATATTACCAATAAAGAAAATTGCAGGTATCACTGATATTGAACATAGATGCAAAAATCCTCAAAAAATATTAGCAAACTGAATCCAACAATACGTTAAAAGGATCATACATCTTGATCAAGTGGGATTTATTGCAGGGATGAAAGATTTTTAATATCTGGAAATCAATGTGACATACCACATTAACAAATTAAAGAATATAAATCATATGATCATCTCAATAGATGCAGAAAAAGCTTTTGTCAAAATTCAACATCCATTTATGATAAAAATTTTCCAGAAAGTGGGTATAGAGGGAACATATCTCAACATAATAAAGGCCATATATGATGAGCCCACAACTAACACCATACTCAACAGTGAAAAGCTGAAAGCATTTCCGCTAAGATCAGGAACAAGACAAGGATGTCCACTCTCATCATTTTTATTCAACATAGTATTGTAAGTCCTAGCCACAGCAATCAGAGAAGACAAAGAAATAAAAGGAATCCGAATAGGAAAGGAAGTAAACCTGTCACTGTTTGCAGGTGACATGATACTATACATAGAAAATCCTAAAGATGCCACGAAAAAATTACTAGAGTTCATTAATGAATTTGGTAAAGTTGCAGCATACAAAATTAATATACAGAAATCTGTACCAATTCTGTATACTAACTATGAACTATCAGAAAGAGTAATTAAGGAAACAATCCTATTTACAATCACACCAAAAAGAATAAAATACCTAGGAATAAACCTACCTAAAGAAGTAAAACCCCGGTACTCTGAAAACTATTAAGACCCTGATGAAAGAAATTGAAGAGGACACAAACAGATGGAAACATACCATGTTTATGGATTGGAAGACTTAGTACTTTTAAAATGACCATACTACCCAAGCACTCTACAGATTCAATGCAGTCCCTATCAAATTACCAATGGCAATTTTCACAGAACTGGAACAAAAAAATTTAAAAATTTGTTTGGAAACACAAAGACCCTGAATAGCCAAATCAATCTTGAGAAAGAAAAATGGAACTGGAGGAATCATGCTCCCTGACTTCAGACCGTATTACAAAGCTACAGTCATCAAAAGAGTATGGTACTGGCGCGCGCGCGCGCGCGCGCACACACACACACACACACACACACACACACACACACATCAATGGAATAGGATAGAAAGCCTAGAAATAAACCCATGCACTTATGTTCAGTTAATCTATGACAAAGGAGGCAAGAATATACACTGGAGAAAAGACAGCCTCTTCAATAAGTGGTGCTGGGAAAACTGGACAGCTACAGGTAAAGGAATGAAATTAGAATATTCTCTAATACCATATACAAAAATAAACTAAAAATGAATTAAAGACCTAAATGTAAGAACAGAAAGCATAAAATGCATAGAAGAAAACATAGATGGAACACTGACATAAATTGTAGCAATTTTTTTGGATCTGTCTCTTAAAGCAAACAAAAGCAAAAATAAACAAATGGGACCTAAACTTAAAAGCTTTTGCACAGCAAAGGAAACTATCAACAAAACAAAAAAACAAACCTACTAAATGGGAGAAAATATTTGCAAATGACATGACCAATAAATGGCTAATATCCAAAATATATAAACAGCTCATATAAGTCAATACCAAAAACAAAAAACAAAAAAACAAACAAATGGGCAGAACACCTGAATAGACATTTTTCCAAATATCTATTGGAAGATATACACATGGTCAATAGGCACAAGAAAAAAATGCTCAACATTTTTAATCATCAGAGAAATGCAAATTAAAACCACAATGAGATATCACCTCACGTCTGTCAGAATGGCTATAATCAAAAAGAATACAAATAACAAATGTTGCCACACACCTATGGTCAATTAATCTTTGACAAAGGAGGCAAGAGTATACATTGGTGAAAAGACAGTCTTTTCAGCAAGTGATGTTGGGAAAGCTGGACAGCTGCATGTAAATCAATGAAGTTAGAACACTCCCTCACACCATACACAACAATAAACTCTATATGGCTTAAAGACTTAAATATAAGACATGACACTGTAAAACTCCTAGAAGAGAACACAGGCAAAACATTCTCTTGACATAAATCGTACCAGTGTTTTCATAGGTCAGTCTCCCAAGGCAATAGAAATGAAAGCAAAAATAAACAAATGGGGCTTAATCAAACTTATAAGCTTTTGCAGAGCAAAGAAAGCCATAAACAAAATGAAAAGACCACATATGGACCTGGAGAAAATATCTGCAAATGAAGTGACTGACAAGGGATTAATTTCTAAAATATACAAATGCTCATACAACTCAATAACAAAAAAACAAAAAACCCAATCAAAAAATGGGCAGAAGACCTAAATAGACATTTCTCCAAAGAAGACATATAGATAGCCAACAGGCACACGAAAAGATGCTCAACATCACTAATTATTAGAGAAATGTAAATCAAAACTACAATGAGGTATCACATCACACCCGTCAGAACGGCCATCATCAAAAAAATCTATAAACAATAAATGCTAGAGAGGGTGTGGAGAAAAGGGAACCCTCTTGCCCTATTGGTGGGAATGTAAATTGATACAGCCACTATGCAGAACAGTATGGGGGTTCCTTAAAAAACTAAAAATAGAACTACCACATGACCCAGCAATCCCACTCCTGGGCATATACCCAGAGAAAACTATAATTCAAGAAGACACATGCACCCCAATGTTCATTGCAGCACTATTTATAAGAGCCAGGACTTGGAAGCAACCTATATGTCTATTGACAGATGAATGGATAAAGTACATGTGGTATATATACACAATGGAATACTACTTGGCTATAAAAAAGAATAATATTTTGCCATTTGCAACAACATGGATGGACTTGGAGGGCATTTTGCTAAGTGAAATAAGTCAGACAGAGACAGACAAACACTGTATGATATCACTTATATGTGGAATCTAAAAAATAAAACAGACTAGTAAATATAACAAAACAGAAATAGAGTCACAGATATAAAGGACAAACTAGTGGTTACCAGGGGGAAGATGGAAAGTGGAAGTAGCAAGATAGGGATGGGGGATCAAGAAGTACAAACTTCTATGTATAAAATAAATAAGCTACAAGGATATATCATACAGCACAGGGAATGTAGCCAATATTTTGAAATAACTATAAATGGAGTATAACTAAAAAATTGTGAATCACTGTGTTGTACACCTGAGACATATAATATTATACATCAACTATACCTCAATAAAAATTAAATTAAAAAGTTTTTTCAATGCTTTTATCTAGTAAGATTTCAAAGTTGAAGTTTTCATCTGACTGGTCACTTGCCAAAAGGCTTCCGTATAACTACACATACTGAACTACCTTGTAGTACTTGTATTGCAACCTTGAGTCAAAGAAGCATAACAGAACAACTGTTGAGAAAGGCCAAAAATTAAAATACCTTTAAAAATTAGAAACAAATAATACAGGAAATAGCCCAGGATATTTTCTAATTAAAGCTTTTATACCAGTTCCACAATTTCATCCATTCAGATATACCTTTTGTCTCCACCTCTGATTTAGTTCTTTTGTTTTTCCAAAGTGCAATCAATTTCTAAATCACAGAATTATGGACTTTTTAAAGTGAAACATTAACAACTGAATAGTAGTGATAAAAATTAACTCAAAAAGAAAAATGACAAGTGATTCTTATATTTACATCTACAACTCTGGGCAAAAATCTGGGAAAACTAGTTTAAAAAGATAAAAGTAAATTAGAATTTGTTGCTCCTTAGCAATCAGTTTTGTAATATTATCATATATTCTTAGCGCTGGGTAGGACTTTTGGGATCATCTAGTTCAAACTCCGGTCAGATACCTAAATCTATATAGCATCCTGTGGCAGCAGCCATTCAGATTTTATTTAAATGCCTCAAATCTATATAACATTCAGGTGATGACCTTACTTCATATTTCTTAGGAGTAAATAGCTATCGTCAGCCAGGAAATGGCTTATCTTCCTATCATGAAATACATCAGCCTAGTCATACACTTTGCCAGTGATGTGCTGGTAAATGTTTCCCAAACAGGAGTCCATGAAAAATAAAAGCCTTGCTTTGTATCATTTGCTGATTCCCGTGGTGAAAATACCTAGGTGAGGTTCTCTGACAGCGAAGTTCAGAAGAGATGCACATTCTCTCTTCTCATGAACAATCCTTCCCTTTTGTTACTGTGATAAGGATGGTCTGTCAAAGGCCAATCCCTCAATTTTAGTTCTCGATCCAACCCCCTCTAATTTTCTCAAAACTTCACTCACAGATAAACTTCCTCTCTCCTAAATCATCAATTTATCTACTTCTGGAGGAATCTTCCTACCATCATCTATCATGATATGTATGATCACAGCATTCTCTTTTAGTCTTTAAATAGCATTCATTAGTACTTGATAGTTCTTGTATGTTTAATTCTTAAAATGTATTCAAATTCTGTCTCCTCAGTTAGAATGTAAGTCTTACATGTTCAGAGGCATTCTTTGGCTTGCTCACAGCCTTATCTCCAGAAGCTACAATAGTTCCAGGCACACAGTACGTACCCAATAAGTAGTCACCAATTTATGGAAAGAATAGGAAACTTCATAGTACAGCTTTTTTGTTTTGATAGAACTTATTGTTAGAAATTGCTTCTTTATGTCGGTAGGAATGAACCTTCTAATTCTACTGGTTTCAGATATGCTAATTAAGATAAATGAATAGAGTTCGTGTGCTGATTCTTTAAAGAACAAGGAAAGGATAGGGCATGGATGAATCATCAAATACCTTAACCAATTAGTTGAGGGAATCATACCAGTTTGAAAGTAATCAAATACATGCTTACCTATCCTTATATTACACATTCTTATAAAGTACACCACACTAATTTAATTTGCTGTTCATTGATAAATGCCCTGACCATTAATATTCAGGAAGGATCAAAAAACCTTGTTATTTGTTCCTTGGTTATAACTCCTGGTAAATGAATTACAATGTCATATATTTTCACGTTAGAAAATAAAGTTAACTGATAAGATTTTATCTGAATTCCAAGAATATGGTCTTTCTTAAACATTTTGGTAATGGATGACTAAATAACTCATCAAAATGACCCCTGCTCCCTTTTTCTGTGGACACATACATCTTTCAGCATTGATACTGCCCCCTCTCAGGCTGCTGTGCAGGCTTCTATACCCCAGCCCACTCCTTAAATATTCGTGACCCTTAAGTTTTCTTCCCTGGGCTCTCTGCTTTTTCCTCTCTGCATACTCTCCCCTGTTGATCTCAGCCAGTCCTGATGTTTCAATGATCAAAAGCGGACAATTCCCCAGATTTTATTCTCCAGCCCAAATCTCTCTCTTGAGCTTCAAAATTCACAAACTCAGCTGTCCACCGGATTTCTCCATTCGAATATAACACAAGTATCTCAAAGGACAGGTTCCAAACTGAACATAACTTCCTCCAACACCCTCTCAGCCCTCTTCTGTCTTCCAACTTTGCCTATCTCAGAGAATGGTACCACCTTCCATCCAGTTGAAAAACTATTTTCTCCTCTATCATAAACCTTTATTACACTCATTCTGAGTTGCCTCTTTCCTTATTGTCTCCCTCACTATAGAGCGAGCCCTATCTTCACCAAAGCATCTCCGGCACCCAGCGGCATACTTATCAAACGTAAGTTCTCAGTAAGTATTTATTGAAACTTATTTTTCTCTAAGGTATTAGAGAAAAGACCCATGGGTCCCTTTAGGTTTTCATCCCTCTCTAAAATCCAGACACATCTATTAGGGAAGTGCCAAATTGAGTATTTATTAAGTGAATGTGATTAAGTTCTGTACAGATAATACACTATAATCAATTTCCCTTTGTGGCACCAACAGTAAGCCTTAAGATGGCTAATCCAGTATAAATCACAACCTTTAAATATGCCAATTCAGTGTCTCAATGCCTTGTCCTTATTCTCATTTCTGATGCCTTTTTCTTTCCAATTACATGCTTGAAGCACAATACACTGAAGTATAATTCTCCTTCCTTAATACCATAGTGGTTTAAATTTAGATTCTTTAGAATTTTAAGGGAAATGCGTACAAAAGAGGATTGAAAAAGTTGTTAATACTTCACACGAAAAATGCAATTCTAAACGAAAAGAGTCAGACCCTGGAAATTTCTCTATTCAACAATGAGCTTTATACTTAAATTTGTTGTGGTTACTTTGCTTGTTTTTGCTCTTTGTCATAAAGCCTCCGTGGACCCATTGTGGGATTAGACCCAAGCATTGAACCATGGGGAAGACCTCTGAAGGATTAACTTCTCAGATTGAAACTGGGCTCTATTCTAACCTGGAGAGGGTGAGAAGACACAATTTGAATGCAGAAATTATGGGCAGGAGGAAGAGTATGAAGTGGTTTTCAGTCTGGATACCTTTACTGTCCTGGAGAGCCTAACATTCTTCCCTCACATAAATCTATACGGTGTCCATGGAATGAGAAGTGACGACAAAAGTAGGGTTATTTGAATCCACTAGACTGTCTATAACATATAAACTAATGGTGAGACCATTGTGTTATCAGGCGAAGAGGAGCTCCAGTGTGGCTGGCCCAATAGAGAGAATATTTTGACTCTTTTAAGTTGAGTACTGTATTTATATGAAAGAAAATGTTCATGAAGTGTGGGCATGGATATTTATGCACTCACATATTTTTATTAGCTTGCTAGCATTTGCTCAGATATTTAAAAGTCTTTTGGAGCGACTAACGAACTACATTGTCAATTTTCATAAGTACTAGACAATATAAAATCAGTCCTAATAACAGCTTTGACAGGATTTAATAAAGCACACACACAAAAATGTGTAATTTGCACAGGCTAATTTACACATGTGTATAACTGAGAAAAGAATTTGGAAGATGTTAGTTTCCCATCTGTACCACACAGAGAAAAATGGGGAAAAAAATGATTTACCAACTGTCAATAAACAATTTTAAGTGTATTCTCCTGTTCTCATCCCAAAATAAAATTTCCAGTATCCAAAATATATTTTCTAAGCTCCCTTGCTAAGGTGGTATTTCATTTCCATGTGATTCCATAATTTCTATATACGTCACAATATGTTGATTTTCAAGACCTAAGTTATTGTTTTTTAAGACTGCATAATCAAATTTAGTCAGTGTTGTTTGTGGTTAAGAAACAGAAGACAGTGATTTGGTCAGGTCACATGCATGGAATATTTCTTTATTTTTATTTTTTTTCTGAATTCTTGAACGCTCACCTTCTTTCATTGAGTTTATAATTTCTACTCTCCTCAGTTATATTACGGAGCACAATATGCACCAGCTTGCCTTAGGCTTGAATGTTAAGTTGAGAGTCTAGATTACAGAGCTAAGACGTCTTATTAACCTTCTTGCTCTAACTTAAAAACATGTATGGCCAATCATTTTTGCCAGCATTCAAATGGGATTTGTGTATCTCTTTGAGTGATAAAAATTGTTTAGTATTAAGTAGGCTTGAACACAATATTAGTATAAATCTCTGGGTAAGAAGTATAGTTCCAGATTTACATGACAGAATACTGTTTCCAAGCATATTAATCAATTCCCTTTGACTCCCTTTACTCACGGAATTTGTTCACTAATTCTATTACAGAGGCCTTCTCTATCTTGCCCAATTAGACAGAGGCACTGATTGCTAATTTAGTAGGTAGTTACTTGGGGTAGGAAGAATATTAAAGGGGTCATTACAGAACCTGAGAGTCAAAATGACAAAGTCATAAGTTTAAAAAAAAAAAAAAAAGGAGTTGGTCTAGGGTCTAGATAGAAGAGAGAAAATTCTGATGCAGCCTTGCAGAGTTAAGTTTTTAGCTCCCACTTTTAACTCATTCCTGGGCTGGGAGAGGTGGGAAACAGAAAGACTGGAAAAGATTTCACAGGGTCTGATCTCAGAGTTCAGCTTGACCAGCCAGCATCAGAGCTGATCAGCAGAGCAGAAGTTGGTAAAAAGGAGCTATAAAGTTTGTTCTGTTCGGTTCCATTTGATGAGGTTAATACAGACAATACTCTTATTAAGTATCCCCTGAATGCCATTCAGTCTAAGTGCGTGATGAGTATGCATTCACTTAATCCTCACAGGAATCCTATAATAGGTACTATTATTATTCTTATTTCTATTTTATGAAAGGGGAAACAGAGGGACAAAAAGTGACAGGTCCAAGATCACACAACTAAAAAGTGCTGAAGCCAGGATGTCAACCAGCCAACTTGACTTCAGAGGCCACACTCTTGACCAACACTCTACTGCCCTCTCAGGAGGGCATTCAAGTAACCAGCCCATGTGTTACCTGTTTACCATCCAGCAGGAGTGATACCCAAGACTTTGCCCATCAGCCCCACAGATGTCCTGGGTGCAGACAGCACCCATTTCAGTGACCCAGGGTAATCACTCATCAGCCCCCAAGAATGCATGTTGGGACTTTGGAGAGCTGCGAGTGGTCATTACCCAGTTCATTACCTGGATAAGGAGGGACTAGATGGAACCAACCGATGAACTCCCACCAGGGCAATGGCAGCAGTGGCACACATAGCTTTTGGTTACTAAAATAGTGTTGATACTTTAATTCTTATGGTTTCAAGGAGACTCAAGCATAGACCCCCGACACTGGACACAGGCTCAGCTCAGCAAATGGGAATACCAATAAGGAGGTTGGGCCTGCAGCATCTCCCGTAAATAACCTGGTAGGATGTTGGAGCATGGGGAGGGAAGCTGAGCCTGCAGACTTCTAAAGCTCTTTCATTTCAGAGGCTTGACGACTCTGTGATTCCAGGGAGATGTTGCTGCTCTTTCCACAGTTTCTATCTTTTAATGTTGGCCAGCTCAAACAGGTTCTGGGATACTGGAATGAAGCTACTTATTAAAAAGTAATTAACAGTGAGATCATATGGGCGAGGCTGGGTTTTAACAAAAGAGCTCATGGAATTTTCAGGGTTTAAAAACTGCTATATGTGAACCTGAAGACTAAAATTAGCAACAATGAATAGCAAATGAGGCACTTTGGTTAATGTCCACACTGGCCACAGTTGGACAACTGGACACACAACTGCCTGCTGTTTTGAATCTTCATGTTTTTAGACCTTCTTGTATTAAATACTTTTCAAGACATAAATACGCAAATAGTTACACAGATCAAATTGACTGGATTTTATTTTTGAAGCCCAGCAGAGGAGTCTTCTTCATATAATTTTACTATTGTTAACATCTATATATATAAACATTTTTAAAAGTCCCATTTGTAAGTATTCCCTTCAATAAATAGGCAAGGCATTTTCCACAAATCCTTGGCACGTGTAGACATCTAGCTATTAATGAAGGTGAGGTGGTATCTCATTTTCTACACACAGACACAGACATAGGCACAGAAATATCCATATTCATGCACCTCTACAATACTTCACTTTCCTTATGATCTGACTTTTCAAGCCAAAAATGCATGAAAATGTGGTACGAAGTGATGAAAAAGAGGCATACACAGGGTTAAATTTTCCTGCGTACCTACCATGTATAAAAACTATGACAGTCACTAGGGACAAACAGGAACGAGGCATGGGTCTGACTCCAAACAGTGTCTAGTATGGAGAGGACAGAAGGCAAGAGATGTGAGGGAGACAGAGAAATATGTAAGTACTATGGACTAAGGGCATCATCAGGCGTACCACATTTAGGACAGATAAGCCATTGAAGAGTCATCTCTAAGGCAGGAATCCTCCTCTGACACCAAACTTTTAACAGCAAAGGACATGTTGGAACTTTAAGAAGACTATCAAGGGATTCATGTGTAATGACTGAATACACACTTCAAAATAAAAGTCGCTGCCATTGACTGAATGCCTACTTTACATTCAGTTTCTCTAATTCTTGCAATCTTGGAAACTTGTCTTCCAGGCAAAAAAGCTAAGCTTCAGAGAGGTTCAGGGACTTACACAATGTCACAGCAGGATAGCAACAGAGCTGGAATTCAATCCCAGGTCTAGCCACAATTCCACACCGCTAAAGTAGAACAGGCTTGTCCGGCCCTGGCTCTGCTGAGCCTCTTTTCTGGAGCCAGGGCCACTTTTCTCCCCCCAGGCTGTCTGTCCTGAGATTGGCGGCTTCCTCATTTCTGAACTGTGAGGTGTTGGTAGATTATCTCACTCTCGGCTGTTGCGACTGTGCTGGATACAGCTTCGATCAATGGCTTCAAGGTTTTGCTCCCCCCCAATATGCTCAGCAAAGTGTTGGCTTCCTGCTTTCCTCGTTAACCCCCGTTGTGGCTCTTGTTGGTTTGGTTGACCCTGCAGCCTTCTGTCTATTGTGAGCATTCAGCGTTCTCTGCCGGATCAGTGGTGTGGGGCACCCTGGGGCAAAAGGAAGGGAATTTATTCTACTCCCTTTGGCAAGAAGAATTGCTTCTTTGTCGAGGTTAGAGTTGCAAACAGATGCCCCTTTGTATGGTGTCATGATACTTCCTGGGTAATGCCATTAACTGTTTCCTGGGCAGCAGAAGCTTGGGGGTCATTTCTGAATTACCATTTAACTTCCACTGGTACGTGAGCCCTCAGCTGTTTTGTTCAACTGCACTATTGAACTCTGCACATGATAAAAGCAGGATTCGCATGAACTGGATCTTTAACAAAAGGAATCATGACCTGAATCTTTGACAAACATATCTGTTTCGTTCATACTTCGTTTTCGAAGTCCAACATGATACGTACATGACACATAGTAGGTGTTCAATCAATATTTCCTGAATAAATAAACTTGGAGAAGCAGCTGGTGTGTATTTATGTGTGTGTGTGTGTCTCGGCAGATATCTCCTTTTTCCTCTGAATGAATAAGCATAATTATTTATGCTGACTGCATACACTAAAAGATAATTTAAGTGAGTCAGATTAAAAGAGGTATTAAATGCATAGGGAAAGTAATGAAGATGTAGGTTAAATCAGAAGACATTTTGTGGTGTGGGTAACACTATCCTGACTGAAGTCTACCTCCTTTCAGAGCGACTAATAATCATGAAGTGGCTACTTTACCCTCTTTTTTACACACACACACACACACACACACACACACGCACGCACGCACACACCTTTCCTGCTCCTCCAGGAATATGTTTGGATATGCATATAAAGCTGACATGCAATTTGTAGGAGAAGCAACACAGCAAGAGAAAGACTTGGAGAATTGTATTGTGAGTTCCCTCGCAAAAGTTCACTGCATAAAGTACTAGACTACTGTTCTCACTTAGAATCTCAGAACAATTCCCCTTTCTAGAAAAAATTTAGGTCTAAAAAAGGCTTTGAGAGGTCAAGCCTACCACCTGTTTTCCTTAGAAATTTTGTTTCAAAACATGGAAAACATAATGAGACATTTTCTTGTCTCATTTAGTTAGTTTGGTAGGAAACTGGCTTTACTCTAGTTAACATATTTTCATTTAGAGTTACTTTCAGAGGAAGAACATCTTTCTACTGGCTTAAGCTTGAATGGAGAGAAAAATAAAATGTGCTTAAGGAAAGTAAGAGATCCAAGAAACATGGGAACTACCAAATGGGCTTAAGGAGAAATAAAACATCTGAGAAGATCCATCACAAGTAAACAGATTGAATCAGTTTTCAAAAACTTCCCAACAAAGAAAAGTCCAAGACCAGATGTCTTCATTGGTGAATAGAAGAGGGATGTATAGATTAGTGTGGAATAAAGATAGGTGAGAATATTTCCTATGATAAATAGGATTTACATTGTACCCTAAAGAATGGGTAGGAATTGGTCACAGATGGAAGGGGTAGAGACATTACTTGTAAGTAAGGATCAGAATGAGATGGACATGGCAGGGAAGATAGAGGAGACAGTGAGGACTTTGTTAAGTGTAATACTGTACAGGGAAAGAAATTAAGATTGGATATTTATTGTAAGACCAGACAAATGAAGTCCTTAAATGCTGATGTGAAGAGTTTGGCATTATCCTACGTGCAGATGGGGTCTATTAGAGGATTTTGAGCAAGGCTATGGTATTATAAAAGCAGAATTTTAGAAGGTAAATTTAATTGTATTTAGGATGAATTGAAAATATGGGAGATCACAAGAGGGAGATGACTGGTTAGGAGGTTTTGATGCTAACCCAGGCAGGATTCTCATGGAGCTACGATGATTACACTGAGATTGAAAGAAAGGATTATACGGACATGAAATTTAGCGACCAATAACTATAAGAGATGAATTACACTTAAAAATTCTTAGATGATTCCAAGGTTTGTAAGATGAAAAACTAGAAGGACAGTGGAAACACTATCAAGAATGGAGTGATTGGAAAGAAGAGCTAGATCTGGGGGCATGAACAATGAGTCCAAATGGACACTGAGAGTTTGAAATCCCAGGAACATTCCAGGGTGGAGATTCCTGTAGGGCAAACATTCCCGACAGGAAGTAAAGAGAGAATCCAGGTCAGGAGATAGAGAGTTGAAAGCCATTGTTTGGACACTTCTAGTACTCTCTCAAGGGTTCTCAAATTTTAGAGTTACTCTAAATGATAAATGATTTAAATAGCATATTGCATCATTATTTAATGAAGGGACTCTTTGCCTTGCCTCTTGCTTTTGTGTATCCCATCTAGAATGAGGAAGAAAAAGAGATGTGTTATGAGATGAAGAGAAGTGTGGCCATTGAGTATAACCACGTGAGTAAACTGCTTCTCTCCTGGAGGATTATTTTCGTGGGCTTCCTTTCTTTGCTCTTCGTGCTTGGCTTGGTTTGAAGACCTGGGAGAAGGCTTTTGTGTAAGATGGTGCCTGGTAATGTAAGAAAAGCAAACTAAGTAGCAAATATAAATGAAAATGTGTAACAATCTACTTGGATTTTCAGGAAAATTTGTGAGGGTGTTTGGGGTCCCACTTGGCCCAGCACGCCAGCTGCGTGGGATGCATTCATGGGGAACGTTGCCACTTCCTCTCTGAGACACACATTGCATGTAGCTGAGAAGGTTCACATCTAGTTGTAAACTGGCTTATCTGGAAGGAGTCTTGAGAAAAATCTGTTCTAATGAAAGCAGTTTTCTGCTTTAGAAGGTAAGTGAAGACACTGAGTGTCAAAAGCAAAAACAATAAGGCAAACACTAAACTAGGCTAAATAAACTTTACACTTATGCTTTCAAAGAAGAGATCCCTAGAATACTTTTGAAGATCCAATGACACAACAACGTCTATTGAGTGAATGAGAAGACAAAAACTCAAACTTTTAGATTAAGATCTTAGAAATGATGCAAAACAAACCCACACAAATCTGTTAATAAAATCCCTTGGCTTTCAAAAGTCATTGCCAGAAAAACGTTACATACATTTAGCTAACAAATGATTGTTGACCAGTCTAAAGCTATTCCCTTCTTTCCTTGCCATTTTTCTTTCTTTCTTCTTCTCACAAGGCTGAGGGGGTCCTCACTCACCCTCAGTGAATGGATGGCTTCAGAACCGTGCCAATTCAGATTCGTTTGCTGAATGTATTTTTATAAGTATCTGATTTCCCACTGCTGTGGCTACAGGTTTCAGTGGATCACGTAATGGTGGATGAGGTCAAGGTGGAAAACAGAGCAAAAAACAGCAACCAGGGCTTCCCTGGTGGCGCAGTTGTTGAGAGTCCGTCTGCCGATGCAGGGGACGTCGGTTCGTGCCCCGGTCCGGGAAGATCCCACATGCTGCGGAGCGGCTGGGCCCGCGAGTCGTGGCCGCTGAGCCTGCGCGTCCGGAGCCTGTGCTCCGCAACGGGAGAGACCACAACAGTGAGAGGCCCGCGTACCGCAAAAAAAAAAAAAAAAAAAAAAAAAAACAGCAACCAGAAACTCACAAAAAGGTAGCTTCAGCTGTGTCAGCAGCTACACTGGGGGCGTTAGACAAAGAGAGTGCTGGGTAGGCGGGAACTAGGAGAAGGCAGGAGACAGGGAGGAACAGAGTGATAAAAAAAAAATAGTTCCCCTTTGCTCCCTTCATCCCAGGGAAGACCTCCTTTCTGATCAGGAAGACTTAGGTCCTGCCCATGAGAGACCAAAGAGTCTAAAGCAAGGAGGCCTTCTATTTCTTTACCCAACCTGTCTGGTCTACTTAAAACTGCACCCAGGGGGCTTCCCTGGTGGCGCAGTGGTTTGGGAGTCCGCCTGCCGACGCAGGGGACACGGGTTCATGCCCCGGTCCGGGAGGATCCCACATGCCGCGGAGCGGCTGGGCCCGTGAGCCATGGCCGCTGAGCCTGCGCGTCCGGAGCCTGTGCTTCGCAGCGGGAGAGGCCACAACAGTGAGAGGCCCACGTACCACAAAAAAAAAAAAAAAAAACTGCACCCAGATCTTTATTACGCCTGGGGTGACTCTCATTTAGGTTGTGGTAACCTTTCACAATATATCTTTGAGAAATTTAATTCACTTTTTTTATCAAACCATTTCTTTTCACCAAGCCTTAGGTGCCTTTCTATAAAAATAAGGGATCAGAAGAGATAACCTCTAAGCTTTCTTCCAACCACAACCTTCCACGGTTTCAGAAAAGATACAGAAAACTGTTCACGAAGAAAACCAGGTGTAATTTACCTATAAATCACTTCTACGGTTTCATTCATAGTTTTTGAAGCCATTCTCCTGATGGTGAGCTCACATAGATATTCCACAACGGCTACAAGCCCCCAGTTATACATTTTTGGGTAGTGGCCAAGGATAGAACAAGTGCAAACTCTTCTAAAACCACAGAAGCATCGTGAAACCTGTTAACAACTTAGTTCTCAGTGAAGCAGTGCCTCTTATTTCTGATAACGTCCACGGTTTTTTCCTGAATTCATCATTGGATCTTTAAATTTTGTATCTTGTTTGCACCACGCTGCTTCTCCAAAAAGCTGTTAGTGACTTTTTAGAGAAGCATTTAAGCAAAATATTACCAAGAATTTTCAACATTATGTTTCATTATAGTAATTCCTTAAAAAAAAATATTGTTAGAAAGGATCTGGGAGAGCTTTGAAAAATAAATCAGAGTGATGAGCATATGGTGGCCAGTTCAGCAGGCAGCCTTTCTTAAATAACCGTGGATGGCTGAATCCCATTCAAGTCAGCCCCTTAAGTCTTGCCTGCTTCAATAGGAGTCTTGCTTAAAGATAACAAGAGGAGAGGATTATGGTGGAAGGTAAAGAAAGCTCTAGGCCTAGTACTCTCTGTAGTGCTGTACTCAGAATAAACGGGAAACATATTAGAAAATATTCTGAAAGTGAAGTTTCAACCTTTCTCCAGTAAATACTCAGCGGCAATTAGGCACTTCAGGTAAACTTGGCTCTGAGTCTGAATGGTGCTAAAGCTTAGATAACAAAATCGATATGGTACCTTCGGGAAAGAAGACTCCTGTTTGGAAGTGCAAAAGAAAATCTATTAAGAATATATTACTCAGAATAAAAGCTGGTAAAATGTTTTTAAGATCAGTTCAATAGGTGATCTTGAAAGATATTTCTTTTAGTTATGCTGTGTACAGGGTTTTCAGGGCTTTTTATTGGAGATTGATGTAAATGAAATCAATGAAGGCACTCCTCTTCAAGTCCTCTAGAAAACAGCCTTCCCCCCTTTTTAAACCAGATAATAAGGGGTTTTGTTTGCTTGTATTCTACCGGTAAGAACTTGTCCTCTCCCATCCGAAACATCTCAATTAAATTCATTCATAAACGTTTTTACTTTAGATCCAACTAGTATCTGACTTTTGACCAATCAAAAATTGACGTGCCAATGACTGCCCACTTCTGCCAGTATCAAAACAAATAATCAACATGATATAAAATAATTATTAACTGTTTTAAACACCACCTTCAGAACTATGAACACTGGACTCTAGTAGTTATTTTGTGTACTTTTATCTTAATTTACACGTTGCCTTTACCTTGTGTTTTGCTCCTTTCTTCTCTTCTTTCTGAACAGATAATCCCACCCACTTTACAGACATTGACAATGTCTATACATAAAAGAGACATGGAGTTAATGGCAAAACAGTTCAAAACAACTGCTTCAGTCCTCTAATTCACTTTGCACAGAGAACTATAACCATAAATAATTTCTATGAAAAAACAGAGAAGTCTGCATATGGTACCTGAGGTTCTCAGACCTATGTTAATCATATTGCCAGATACCTGCACCTTATACATTTGTAAACAAAGTTCAATTCAAATGAACCTCACGGAAGGGAAAACGTGTTACATTTGGAAGAATTAGGTATGTGTGGGTAATCTCTTCCATTTAGCGTGATGACTGTAGGGAAAGGGGTTATGGCATGTTTGTTTAAGTCTTGAGAAATCTGGCATTATTGCCTTTTTCTTCCTCTCTCTGTTTCTGTCATCAGCTGCCTGGGTCAGCAATCCAAATTTGGGTTTTGGTATGATCACCACAATTCTCCACAGACAACTTTAATATCGTGCCTTTTCTTTTCTTGGGCATGAAGTTGCAAGTCATGCCAGTGCATCTTCACGGCCAGCAATGCCAATAAATGGTCAATGATGTAAACCATGGATGTCATAAATTTTGATCCAATCCCAATCTGTATTACATACCACTAACAAGTGTGATTAGTGGCAGCAGAGATAAAATACCAATAATATTTGAGTCATTAACAAGGAAGTAAAGGTGAGGCTTTGAATTTCTCATTCTTAATGTAGCTAAATCATTTCCCCCTAAATCTCAAAGAAAGATTTAACGTACATTAGTGCATGTGTGTGTGTGTGTGTGTGTGTGTGTGTGTGTGTGTGTAACTGAGGATTTTAGAAAAGGTAAGTGCACAAAGCTTACTATATGAAGAATTATCTTCATGTAACCTAACCCATTCTATAAGATATGCCTTAAAAATGCGGTAAAGTAAACGGCCAAGACATGGAAACAACCTAAATGTCCATCAACAGATGAATGGATAAAGAAGATGTGGTATATATATACAACGGAATACTACTCAGCCATAAAAAGCCATCTGGAGCAACATGGATATACCTAGAGGCTATCATACTAAGTGAAGTAAGTCAGACAGAGAAAGACAAATATCATATGATATCACTTATATGTGGAATCTGTAAAAATGATACAAATGAACTTATTTACAAAACAGAACTAGACTCACAGACATAGAAAAAAAATTTATGGTTACCAAGGGGGGAAGTGGGTAGGGATAAATTAGGAGTTTGGGATTAGCAGATACAAACTACTATATATAAAATTGATTAATAACAAGGACTTACAGCACAGGGATCTATACTCAATATCTTGTAATCTATAGTGGAAAAGAATCTGAAAAAGGTGTACATATATATATATAAAACTATGTGTGCATAGATAAAGTTTTATATATAAAGTATATATATATATTAAAAAAACTGAATCATTTTGCTGTATACTTGAAACTAATACAACATTGTAAATTAACTATATTTCAATAAAAAAAATACTGTAAAGTAAACTGCAACTCCAGCCAACCCTATAATGGGTAGGTTCCTTACAAACTTACACATAACTATAGCATTAAATTCTTATGTGGTGAAATGATACAGGATGAGCCCTCTGAGAGCATGCATTTGGTTATACATTTTGCACATTACTAGTAATCATTCATTTGTACATTTCATACCTATTTATTGCATGCCTAATATGAGCCAATATTTTAGGTACTGGGAATACAATAGGAACATAAAATATGAAGCCCTTCCTCTTGTGGAGCTTCTGTTCTTGAGGAAAGAGACAGATAACAACAATAACCACAGCAGTGACAAACAACTCAACAAGTAAATATAGAATATACTAGAAGACAAATAGAATAGGGAGAGTGAGCACAGAGAGATGGGTGCCATTGCTGATCAGGTTGTCAGGGACAGCTTACCTAATAGGGTGATGTTTGAGTAGAGACTTGTATGAAGCTCTCAGGAAGGAAACGTCTGATAATCAGGGAAAGAAGGTTTATCTTCTGATGGGTTGTATTTACACAACACTAATCCAACAACAAGGCGATCAGAAAATACGATTAAATCAACTGTTTGGTCTAATAAACATGGACAAAACAAGTGGTTTGTGGTCTGAATTTTTCACTCTTTGCACCAGCTATTTTTGTGGTACATGAATACACAGTACGATACAGCTTTAGATTCACTGGCTCTCAGGGAAAAATAAAATTCCTGGCTGGAACCACTAACGGTAAATCATCTTTAGTGATTATCACCCTTTTTTATTCTAGAATTCTGGCAGCAAGTGATAAGCGCAGGGTGTAGTTGGAAACAGTGACTGCTGTTGAATTCTATCTCCCCAAGTCTGCAGTGAGAAGAAGTAGCTGTCACACACCAGCAGGGATGTCAGCAAACCAGATATTGCTCACAGCACTCGTCAATCCACAGAGATGCACTGAGTGATTCAAAACTTAAAAATAAATCATTCTGCTGCTTTATGCAGAATGGACCCTCTGGAGAAAGAGTAAAAACAGGATGACCAGATGTATGAAGGCAGTCAGGAGTTCAAGCTGCAGATGCCTGAAAAATATGTTGAGAAGGCACTTGGATATGCAAGACTAAAGTTTATGGAAAATGTCAGATCGGAAATAAAAATATTATAGTCATGAGAGCTTAAATGGCCCAGCTTAGATATGATTACTATGGGTAGAGAGTAGATAGAAAAGGGAGGCCCACTGCCATGCTCTGGAGTACTCCAATATTTGCAGGTTTGACAAGGAGAAGGAGGTGGCAAAGAAAACCAAGGCCAGTCACATTACAGGGAAACCAGGAGAGTGTGACGCCAGGAAAGGCAAACCGAGGGAAGAAAATGTTACAGGAAGAGAATGCCCATTTGTGGCAAAGTACTGCTGCCAAAATCAGTAGTCATCATAGTAGTGTACCAATGATGATAACATAGTAATAGTTAACATGCAGTACACCCTTATTATCTGCCAAACACTGTTTTGAAGGTTTACATGGATTATCCCATATAATCCTCACGATAGTCGTGTGTAGTAGGTACTGTTATTGTCATAATTTTACAGATGAGGAGACTATGGAATAGATGATTAATAACTTGGTCATGCAGTCTCAGTAATGGATTTAGGAAGATGGAGACAGTTGATGACCTTAAACAGAGCTGTTCCGTAAAGCAGTACAGAACCTGGAGTGGTTTGCAGAATAAATGGGAAATGAGACAGTAAAGATCGTGGGTATAGACATGCACACAGTTACTAGGCCCGGCACCTAGAATATTCAGTAATTGATGGCTATTATTAAAACAGCCCTGATAATATTTTATTGCAATTATTCTTTCAGATAGCTGTCTTTGCTGCTGAACTAAGCACTCTTTATATTTTTTATCTCTGTTATTTCAGCTTTTACCGCGATTTCTCTCATCTGTTCAGTGTTCAATTAGTGTTGATCAGGGTGAGGATAAGGAAGAGGTTAATGGAAGAAATTCATTTTGTGATGGACTTACAGATACGCAAAGTTTGAAAAGGTCACGTATAATATCATCAAAGAAGCTCAGACCACTGCGGAGCTCAATATGTAAAATTTTATGAAATGTTAAGTCAATAAGTTGCCCAAAATGTTCACTTATGGGATGATAGATCTGTCTGTCTAGATCAGAGTTCCAAAGCTAAAAGGCCTACATAGACCAGGCTGCAATGGAAATGAGCCAGTTGTAAGTTTTGGAATAAGACAATGGGGGCATACTGGAGAGAAGCCAGAAATCAGGAATTTTTAAATGAAATATCCCCTAGTTTTAAAAGCTAGCATTTAATTCAATTTTTTGATAATACTGTTCAGTGTAAATAGAACACACTTGTGGAATATACTGGCCCAAGGGGCACTAATTTATGGCTTCTGGTCTGTCAACCCTGCTAATGAAGACAGTTCATTCTAGGGGAAAATCAGTCAAACTTACAGTAAAACAAGTAAATTGAACTTTTTGACATTTACCATAATTTTAGATAGCGGGACGGCTGAATGTTTAAAAATAAAAGCCATAGGGGAGAATATATATTTCAAGGCCTTTAATGAGAATAAAAAAGAAAAGCATAGGTCATAATTACTATCTAAAACAGATCTGTCTGAAAAGCCATGTAACCCAAGGAAAACCCAATGCATGGGCATGGCTCTGAGGATCAGTGTGTGGTGTACAATGTATTATACCTCTCTCCAGTTGAGGTGACAGCCTTAGGCAGCATTGACAGAAGTGGAGGGTGTGAGGTCAACTTTTTGTAAGGGCAAAATATCTTCTACAGTCAGGTAAATATTTTTTAACTGCTTGGCACCTCTCACAGCATAATGAATGGCTAGATCAAAAGAATATATCTTCAGAGATTCATTTGGGACATCATAATACACAAAACTATTGTCTGTTGCAACGCTGACAAATAATATTCTAATCTATCATTTAGTCTTAAATGAATTATTTTAGCATCTTATTATAAATTACAATGTCTCCCAGGTAGCCTCAAAAAAAAGTTTTCTTTCATCCACTTTCACGTGTCACTCCATTTTTCCTGTGGGGTCTTTGGCGTTTGACATCAAGGAAGTATGGAACTGAAGTGTTATACGCAGGGACCAGCTAATTCTTCAATGATTTGGATGTCAGCTAAATTATTTCTTTTCATCGATAAGGTAGTAGAGTGCTTTGTTACCTGGATCCATAGAATTATATGTCATTTATACACAGACCAAAGAAAGATTATATATCCTTAAAATAAAATAGCAGTATTGAATTTTTAAAGTGTATTGGTGCTACAAGGTTACTTCATTAGCATGAGAGTAAGCTTGTAAGAAGCTGATTAACCATACTATTATCTATTTATCCCTCTGTCTGTCTATCTACGTCTACAGTAACTGCTTAATATACTGTTCTTGGATTAAATTGAGCCAATAACAGTACATGAACAAATAAACACAGAATCTCACCTTGCTTACAACTTTATTATGAACAAGCAATGTGAAGAAGATCCCAAAAGAACAGGCTTGCTTTCTTTAATGTGTTTCTGTTTTGACTGAGTAATGTTTATAGGTTTGTTACTTGATATTTAAAAGTAATTTCAATAAGCCTCAAAATTCAAAGTAAGAATGCAAACTGATTGCTAAAATGCAGATTAATTCTCAAATCATAGATAAACCAAGTATTAGACATCTAGTATAGCACTGTGAAAACAAATTTGCAACATGACATTTCTTGGGCCTAATATTATATACAATGACCCATCAAGGTTTACAATGTGTAACTTTCTATCTTTATCTCTCCCATAGACAATATATGTCCTGGAAGGAGATAATACACGCAGACTTCTTATTTGGGTTCCTGTGGATACTTCTTACCTGAAATCATTTTTAAGCATGTGTAGAACTTATGTCTTATTAAGAAGTTTAGACTTGTAAGAATATTAACTAAGCATAGCTTCTTGCTCTCACTACAGGCAGGTGGATGGAATTAAAAAATATTACCATAGAATGTTAGAACAGAATTATTAGATCAGGAAATCAAGAAACTACATACCAAGGGAAATTTCAAAAATTACATTTTAACAGTGAAAATAATCATTCAAAACAATCTGTATTTTTTAAAGGCAAATTGTAGAAAATAAAGAGCAAGTATCTGGATATTTCTTCTATCCACATAAATGACAAGTGTTGCGGTACCAACAACTCCTCTTCTTTGGGTATTTGTGTCCTGAATAAACCTCCATTTTTTTTATAGTAAAATCAGTACCTCAGATGATACTTTGCATAAAAGTGCTGGTTTCAGAATATGGTGCCCTGATATACTCTAGAGAAGATTCAAGTTCAGAGAAACACTAATAATTTTGGTTAAATAGTGAATGATAATTAACATAAACTTTTGGCTATGACTTTATTTTATTTAAATATTTTAAATACTCACTATAAGAATATACTAAAAATTCAAATAATACTGAAAGAAATAAAATAAAAAGTAAAATCTCCTTTCCCCAATTCCAGTTCTCTTCTGAAAAAATATATCATGATTTAAAGTTTCTTGTTTATTCTTCCAGCATAAGGAATTAAAAATGGAAGGAAGGAAGGAAGGAAAGAAAAAAGATTGTATAAAATCGAATTATTCTGTACAATCCTTAGCTTTTGGCTTTATCTGCTCTATAGTATATCTTGGAACCCTTACTCTATTTAGATAATATTTTCAAAGTTTTTATTATGAGAATTCTCAAATATGCAGTAAGATTGGTACAATAAGCACCCATACATGGTGTTGGCCAAAACGTTCGTTTGTTTTTTCTGTAAGGTGGCTCTAGTAGCACTTGTGTTTAACTTCATTCAAAACAATTTTGTTAGAATCTTTGTGACAGCTGTCATGTCAGTGTGCATTTAAAAAAAAACTTATCAAAATTGGTGAATTTTTGTGTAGCCATTTTAATACTGAAGATAGAAGAAAAAAGCAACATTTTCGGCATATTATGCTTTATTATTCCAAGAGAGGTAAAAACGCAACTGAAATGCAAAAAAAGATTTGTGCAGTGTATGGAGAAGGTGCTGTGACTGTTTGAACGTGTCAAAAGTGGTTTGCGAAGTTTTATGCTGGAGATTTCTCACTGGACAATGCTCCACGGTCGGGTAGACCAGTAGAAGTTGATAGCGATCAAATTGAAACAATAATTGAGAACAACCAATGTTATACCACACAGGCGATAACTGACATACTCAAAATATCCAAATCAAGCAATGAAAATCATTTGCACCAGCTTGGTTATGTGAATCGCTTTGACGTTTGGGTTCTACATAAGTTAGGTGAAAAAAACCTTCTTGACCATATTTCTGCATGCAATTCTCTATTTGGACGTAACGAAAACGTTCCATTTTTTAAAACAAAATTGTGACGGGCAATGAAAAGTACTGAACAATAATGTGGAATGGAAGAGATCGTGGGGCAAGCGAAATGAACCTCCACCCACCACACCAAAGGCTGGTCTTCATCCAAAGAAGGTGATGTTGTGTATATGGTGGGATTGGAAGAGAGTCCTCTATTATGAGCTCCTCTGGAAAACCAAACAATTAATTCCAACAAGTACTGCTCCCAATTAGACCAACTGAAAGCAGCACTTGACGAAAAGCATCCAAAATGAGTCAACAGAAAACACATAATCTTTCATCAGGGTAACGCAAGACTGCATGTTTCTTTGATGACCAGGAAAAAACTGTTACAGCTTGGCTGGGAAGTTCTGATTCATCTGCCATATTCACCAGACATTGCACCTTTGGATCTCCATTTATTTTGGTCTTTACAAATTCTCTTAATGGAAAAAATTTCAATTCCCTGGAAGACTGTAAAAGGCACCTGGAACGGTTCTTAGCTCAAAAAGATAAAAAGTTTTGGGAAGATGGAATTATGAAGTTGCCTGAAAAATAGCAGAAGATAGTGGAACAAAAGGGTGAATAAGTCGTTCAATAAAGTTCTTGGTGAAAATGAAAAATGTGTCTTTTATTGATATTTTTACTTTAAAACCGAAGGAACTTTTTGGCCAACCCAATATCTCCATCTTGATTAAGATTGCTAATTCTTTGCCTAATTCACTTACTGTACCTTTCAATTATCTACCTACCTCGTATTTTTTTTTTTTACTGAATCATTTCAAAGTAAACTCCAGGTATCACGACACTTCATTCCTGAATGCTTACAGGCTAAGAACATTATCCGGGATAGCCATTTTTGTATTTAACAAATTCAATGATAATTCTTAAATATATTCTAATATCCACAACTATTAAATGCCTCCAATTATTTTCCAAATATCATTAATAGATTTTTTGGTGAGGGGACTTGTATTCAATTAAGAATCACACCTTGAATTTGTTAATCGACTCGACTCCAATATAAAATAAAAAATAAAGAAAAAAAAGAATCACACCTTGAATTTGGATGTAAACTCTTTAAAATTGCTTATAATCTAGAACAGTGCTCCCTTCTACCCTTTAAAAAAAAAAAATTACACTGACTTCATGAAGAGATCAAATTGGTTGTTTCCTCAGGGTGATATTTAGCTTCTCTATTCACTCATTTTCTTCATGACCAAGGTGCCTGCATTACAAGAAATGCTGCAAGTGCATTTCATGCTTTTAATCTTATGTGATTCTTACAACAACCCTAAGACATTAATAATACTAATGTATCTATTTTACCGATAAGAAAATGGAAGGGAGAGAGGTAAACTCAATTCTCTATGGTCACAAGTCTGTGTTTTCTTCCCTGTTCTGCATAGGTGTCTCATGTATGTCTCACATAATTTTGTCGAATACTGTAACATTAAGGGTTGGAAAAGTATTATTTTTACATAGAAGAAAAAGAGGCCCAGATATACCAGTTGCGTGATATGCCTAGTCACGTAATTATTAAGTACATAATTTTCAAGTGTAAAAAGCACTTAATGAGCTGGTGTCACCGGGGGAGGTCAGCTGGCTTCTCACAGGGTGGCATTCACATGTGTAAATCTGCCAAGGTTTACTTACTGCCAAGATCAGTGTGATGTGCAAGGTAATTTGAGGTTCATGTACAAACAATTTTTATTTTTTGTAGTTACTTATTTTAATTTGTCTTAGAGAAATAATACAGCTAACCCCAGATAATTTTCTTTAGCCTGAGGCTCAGTTAAAAACAAAGATGAGTTACTTGAAAGTTAAAGAGAAATGTTAAGAAAATAATGGGCTAGAGGGCATATAGTTAGAGCAAAAAAAAATCATGATGATGGAAGGAAATGCCTCCATAGAGGAGCTCTGTCTTCTAGGGTGAGCTCATATTAACCTAATTCATGTAAGAAACCAGAGTGTATATTTGTTAATTCATGATGAGAAATAAAACTGTTGTGCGCGCTGTAACTCTCATCTATGCGACATGCAATTATCTGCCTGTAGGCAGACCTCAAAATAAAAACAAGAAAAGCTATTTAAATGATCCTTAGGTTTAATAACTTCAGGTCAAGTATGCCCAGTTCACCCATCTTCAGAACACTGCTGGCCTTGCCAATGGTACCTTTACATCAAAGCCTCACTGTCCAAAATTTCCTATCACTTAGACATTATAAGATGACCAAGTCTCTCTTCTGGTGGATTAGATATGCTCACATCCAATATGGTTACTGGAAAGTAGTGCCTGGGAAGACAGTTTGCCTTTTTAAGGAATCATAACATATCTCTGCTCCAATGCACCATCTGTTGTATATGTGATATAACTCAGAGAGGTTGTTTTTACTTCTTTTATGTCAATTCATGGTAGTCTCCAAACACTAGCAATCGTTACTACTGATCTTGGCTTCAGTTGTTGGCTTCTTGTCTCCTTACCCTGTGCATTTTCTTCTATATCACTTAGCACCATCCAAGTAATTTTCTCAGAATAAATAAAATTTCCCACACTAAGGGATTTAAAACCTATAAAATCCCTGATATGATAGATTACACTTCATTCCTTTGAACATGTTTATAACAAAAAAATATATAATAAGTAAAATATAGGCCTTTACTACTTATAGTTAACACAATGAAATGAAAACGTGGTATTTTGCTACCGAAGTCCCACAAAGTTCAAATAACTTTTCCCCAGTACTCTTTCCTTCTTCCACTTTTTTTGTTGCATTTACCTGGTTCAGTGATATTAGAGATACAAGAGGGTTTTGAGTGAATTCTTACAACTATTTATACTCATTCAATGGATCTAAAAGTGAGGATTGTTAAATCCACTAGCTAGCTTGTCTTTTATTTGTACCATTCTAGATATATCCTGCTGGTAGCTGTGGCTCCAGAGGAAACCTGGAGGCCAGGTGTGTCCATCTTCAAAGTTTGCATCTTCAAATTTGGCCACACATCCACCTATGTTTAGGGTAGGGCTTAAAGATACAATCTGAGATTTGACTGAATGGTATAGCAGGCCAGATTTCCAAATAAGGGGAATGACTGTAAAAGCAACTGTCTCAACTCTGTCCCCCAAAAGTTTGCTCTCACAGACTTAAATGGAGTTAAAGTGGAATCAATATGAGTACTGATGTACAAAGGGCCACCTCCACTAAAAGAGTTTTTGTTTATCATCTCCAATTCACAACAGAATAGCATGTTAGAAAAATCATTTGAGGTCAAACACAATGTATACTGTTAAGAGAATGAAAAGACAACCCACAGACTGGGAGAAAATATTTGGAAATTGCATATATGATAAAGGACTGCTCACCAGAATATGTAAAGGACTCTCAAATCTCAATAATAAGAAAACAACCATCCCAATTTTTAGAAAATGGGAAAAACAGTTAAAAAGAAACTTCACTAAAGAGAAGATGCAGGTGGGACTTCCCTGGTGGTGCAGTGGTTAAGAATCCTCCTGCCAACACAGGGGACACGGGTTCGATCCCTGGTCTGGGAAGATCCCACATGCTGCGGAGCAACTAAGCCCATGTGCCATAAATACTGAGCCTGCACTCTATAGCCGGTGAGCCACAACTACTGAAGCCCACGCACCCTAGAGCCCGTGCTCTGCAACAAGAGAAGTCACCGCAATGAGAAGCCTGTGCACTGCAACGAAGAGTAGGCCCTGCTGGCCACAGCTAGAGAAAGCCTGTGCGCAGCAACGAAGATCCAGCGTGATGGATGAATGGATAAAGAAGATGTGGTACATATATACAATGGAATACTACTCAGCCATAAAAAGGAACGCAACTGGGTCATTTGTAGAGATGTGTATGGACCTAGAGTCTGTCAAACAGAGTGAAGTAAGCCAGAAAGAGAAAAACAAACATCATATATTAATTCATATATGTGAAATCTAGAAAAATGGTACAGATGAACCTACTTGTAGGGCAGGAATAGAGACGTAGATGTAGAGAACGGACATGTGGATATGGGGGGAAGGGGAGGGTGGGACGAATTGGGAGATTAGGTTTGATATAAATACACTACAATGTGTAAAATAGCTAGTAGGAAGCTGCTATATAGCACAGGGAGCTCAGCTTGGTGCTCTGTGATGACCTAGATGTGGGGGGGGGAAGGGGGGAGGGAGGTCCAAGAGGGAGGGGATATAAGTATGCATATAGCTGATGCACTTCATTGTATGGCAGAAACTAACACAATATCATAAAGCAATTTTACTCCAAAAGAAAAAAAAAAAAAGACCCAATGCAGCCAGAAAAAAAGAAAAAAAAAGAATAGATGAAGATGGAAAATAAGCACATGAAAGGTTACTCAAAATTATCAGTCACTAGAGGAATGTAAATTCAAATCACAAAGTAATACCATACACCTATTAGAAAGTCTCAAGTTAAAAATTCTGACAATACGAAATGCTGACAAGGATGCAGAACGACTCGAACTTTGCATTTCTAGTGGTGGGAATACAAAGTGGTACAGTCATACTGGAAAATGGTTTGGTAGTTTATTTTAAAAGCTAAGCACACACTTATCATAAGACCCAACCATTCCCTCCCAGGTTTTTATGCAAGAGAAACCAAGATATACATCCTCAAAAACCTGTACAAAAATGTTTACAGTAGCTTTAATCATAATTGCCCCAAACTGGAAACAGTTCAAATGCCATCAGCTGGTGAAGGGATAAACAACTTGTGGTATATTCATATGATGGTATACTGCTCAGTGACAAAAAGGATAAAATGCTGATACGCGCAGTCACATGAACCAATCTCAAGAGCATCATGCTAGGGACTTCCCTGGTGGTCCATTGGGTAAGACTCTGTGCTCCCATTGCAGGGGGTGGGGCCGGGTTCAATCCCTGGCCGGGGAACTAGATCCCGCATGTATGCCGCAACTAAAGAGTTCACGTGCTGCAACTAATGAACCTGCATGCCGCAACTAAAGATCACACATGCTGCAACTAAGAGCTGGCACAGCCCAAATAAATAACTATTAAAAAAAAAAAGAACCTGAAAATGGTTTATAATTTAAAAAAGAAAAAAGAACATCATGCTAGAAGAAAGAAGCTAAACTCAAAAGGCTACATACTGCATGACTCCATTTAGATGGTCATTTTGGAATAGACAAAACATAGGGGCACCTCTCCTCACCCTCAGTATACAGGCGGTCAGTTTCAACTTTCAGCCAGAGGAACTCCTGAAGCTTCCAACCAACACCAGTGCATTCCACAGGCTTCTTCTATCAGGTGCATCATCAATAAGTATTTGTTAAACGAATGAATAAATAATTAAATGGGGCAGAAAATAACTTGGGAATGCTTTGATCTTGTTGCCTGCTATGTATCCATAAGTTCTAGCTCTTTTCCTCTCCTGGAACTAACCACACACAGACTTATTTTGAAAACCCATGAAAAATGACCTTGCTTATTACCACTTAAAAAATATCAGTCCAGGGGCTTCCCTGGTGGCGTAGTGGTTGAGAGTCTGCCTGCCGATGCAGGGGACGTGGGTTCGTGCCCCGGTCCGGGAGGATCCCACATGCCGTGGAGTGGCTGGGCTCGTGAGCCATGGCCGCTGAGCCTGCGCGTCCAGAGCCTGTGCTCCACAATGGGAGAGGCCACAACAGTGAGAGGTCCGCATACCGCAAAAAAAAGAAAAAGAAAAAATATCAGTCCAGACAGGGGAGGAAGTGCACCAGCCACAAGTGATAGGTGGAGCCCCAACGATGTTGGAACAGCCCTGGGGCTGAGTGGAGGTGAGAAACAGGCTCAGGGAGCTTTGGGCTGTGCCTAGGTTCCACAAACAGCAAGTGACTGAGGCATCACTTCATTCAGTTCTTCTGACTTTAAACCCTCTGCTCTCTCAAGTGTCAGATGCCTGACACAGCCGGATGGCTGACACACTGTTGGTGCTCTGACTGGAGTCAGGCCTGAGCCTCTGAGGTGGGAGAGCTCAGCTGAGGACACTGGTCCACCAGAGACCTCCTGGCTCCGTGTAGTATCAAACGGCGAGAACTCTCTCAGAGATCTCCATCTCAACGTTAAGACCCAGCTCCACTCAATGACCAGAAAGCTACAGTGCTGGACACGCGATGCTAAACAACTAGCAAGACAGGAACACAACCCCACCCATTAGAAGAGAGGCTGCCTAAAATCATAAGTTCACAGACACCCCAAAACACAACACCGGATGTGGTCCTGCCCACCAGAAAGATAAGATCCAGCCTCATCCACCAGAACACAAGCACCAGTCCCCTCCACCAGGAAGCCTACACAAGCCACTAAACCAATGTTACCCACTGGGGGCAGACACCAAAAACAACAGGAACTACAAATATGCAGTCTGCAGAAAGGAGACCCCAAACACAGTAAGGTAAGCAAAATGAGAAGACAGAGAAACACACAGCAAATGAAGGAGCAAGGTAAAAACCCACCAGACGAAATAAATGAAGAGGAAATAGGCAGTCTACCTGAAAAAGAATTCAGCGTAATGATAGTAAAGATGATCCAAAATCTTGGAAATACAATGGAGAAAATACAAGAAACGTTTAACAAGGACCTAGAAGAACTAAAGACAAACAAACAATGATGAACAACACAATAAATGAAATTAAAAATTCTCTAGAAGGAATCAATAGCAGAATAACTGAGGCAGAAGAATGGATAAGTGACCTGGAAGATAAAATAGTGGAAATAACTACTGCAGAGCAGAATAAAGAAAAAGAATGAAAAGAATTGAGGACAGTCTCAGAGACCTCAGGGACAACATTAAATGTACCAACATTCGAATTATAGGGATCCCAGAAGAAGAGAAAAAGAAAGGGACTGAGAAAATACTTGAAGAGATTATAGTTCAAAACTTCCCTAACATGGGAAAGGAAATAATCAAGTCCAGGAAGCACAGAGGGTCCCATACAGGATAAATCCAAGGAGAAACACACCAAGACACATATTAATCAAACTATCAAAAATTAAATGCAAAGAAAAAATATTAAAAGCAGCAAGGGAAAAGAAACAAATAACATACAAGAGAATCCCCATAAGATTAACAGCTGATGTTTCAGCAGAAACTCTGCAAGCCAGAAGGGAGTGGCAGGACATATTTAAAGTGATGAAAGAGAACCTACAACCAAGATTACTCTACCCAGCAAGGATCTCATTCAGATTTGATGGAGAAATTAAACCTTTACAGACAAGCAAAGGTAAGAGAATTCAGGATCACCAAACCAGCTATACAACAAATGCTAAAGGAACTTCTCTAGGCAGGAAAAACAAGAGAAGGAAAAGACCTACAATAACAAACCCAAAACTATTAAGAAAATGGTAATAGGAACACACATATAGAGAAAATGGTAATAGGAACAAACATATAGATAACTACCTTAAATGTAAATGGATTAAAGGCTCGAACCAAAAGACACAGACTGGCTGAATGGATACAAAAATAAGACCCGTATATATGTTGTCTACAAGAGACCCACTTCAGACCTAGGGACACATACAGACAGAAAGTGAGGGGATGGAAAAAGATATTCCATGCAAATGGAAATCAAAAGAAAGCTGCAGTAGCAATTCTCATATCAGACAAAATAGACTTTAAAATAAGACTATTACAAGAGACAAAGAAGGACACTACATAATGATCAACGGATCAATTCAAGAGGAAGATATAACAATTGTAAATATTTATGCACCCAACACAGGAGCACCTCAGTACATAAGGTAAATGCTAACAGCCATAAAAGGGGAAATCAACAGTAACACAATCATAGTAGGGGACTTTAACACCCCACTTTCACCAATGGACAGATCACCCAAAATGAAAATAAATAAGGAAACACAAGCTTTAAACGATACATTAAACAAAATGGACTTAATTGATATTTATAGGACATTCCACCCAAAAACAACAGAATACACTTTCTTCTTAAGTGCTCATGGAACATTCTCCAGGACAGATCATATCTTGGGTCACAAATCAAGCCTTGATAAATTGAAGAAAATTGAAATCGTATCAAGTATCTTTTCTGACCACAATGCTATGAGCCTAGATATCAATTACAGGAAAAAAACTGTGAAAAGTAGAAACACATGGAGGCTAAACAATACACTACCAAAAAACCAAGAGATCACTGCAGAAATGAAAGAGGAAATCAAAAAATACCTAGTAACAAATGACAATGAAAACACGACGGCCCCAAACCTATGGGATGCAGCAAAAGCAGTTCTAATAGAAAAGTTTATAGCAATACGATCCTACCTCAAGAAACAAGAAACATGTCAAATTAACAACCTAACCTTACAACTAAAGCAATTAGAGAAAGAGGAACAAAACAACCTCGAAGTTAGCAGAAGGAAAGAAATCATAATCAGATCAGATCAGATCAGATCACAAATAAATGAGAAAGCAATGAAGGAAACAATAGCAAAGATCAATACAACTAAAAGCTGGTTCTCTGAGCGGATAAACAAAATTGATAAATCATTAGCCAGACTCATCAAGGAAAAAAGGGAGAGGACTCAAATCAATAGAATTAGAAATGAAAAAGGAGAAGTAACAACTGACACTGCAGAAATACAAAGGATCATGAGAGATTACTACAAGCTACTCTATGCCAATAAAATGGACAACCTGGAAGAAATGGACAAATTCTTAGAAATGCACAACCTTCCAAGATTGAACAGGGAAGAAATAGAATAGGTTCTGATGAACCTAGGGGCAGGACCGGAATAAAGACGCAGACGTAGGGAATGGACTTGAGGACACGGGGAGGGGCAAGGGTAAGCTGGGACTAAGTGAGAGAGTGGCATGGACATATACACTACCAAATGGATAGCTAGTCGGAAGCAGCCACATAGCACAGGGAGATCAGCTCGGTGCTTTATGTCTACCTAGAGGGGTGGGATAGCGAGGGTGGGAGGGAGATGTAAGAGGGAGGAGATATGGGGATATATGTTTGTGTATAGCTGATTCACTTTGTTATGCAGCAGAAACTAACACAGCATTGTAAAGCAATTATACTCCAATAAAGATGTTAAAAAAAAACACACCAAAAAACAAAAAAATAACACATGGGGCAGAAATCAATTAGTGGTTGTTTGTCTGCAAGAGACATTGGAGAGGGGAGGAAGAGACTGATGATAAAGGAGGATGAGGGAACTTTTGTGGGTGAAGGCAATGGCCCATAGCTTGATTGTGGTGACAACTACATACCTGTATAGGTTTGTCAAAACTCGGAGAAGTATACATTACAAGAAGGCAACTGTAGGTGAACCTTGAACAATGAAGGGATTAGGGGCACCAAACCTCCACACTGTCAAAAATCTACATATAACTTTAGAGGCAGCCCTCCATATCTGCAGTTCCTCCATATCTGGGGATTCAACCAACTTTGGATTGTATAGATGTATTTAGTGAAAAAAATTCTGTGTATAAGGGGACCCATGAAGTTCAAACCCATGTTGTTCAAGTGTGAACTGTAGCATCATAGATAAATTATACCTCAAAACCCTGACAAACACACACACAAATACACACACATTACAGACAAATATACTTGCATTATTGAGGTCTTAGCCTTATTGACCCCAAACTAAACCAACAGCATCTACATAATTTGTTTTGCATGAGATTGGAATGTTTTCTGATCGATGGAAGAGCTATGGTTTAATGTTAGGAAAGGTACTGAAATAAAATTACTAACTTTTAAGGTTCTTTTTCTGGCCAGATGGATGAAAACTGAAGGTGTACTATTAGTTAAATAAATATTTACTGAAGACCTAGTACGTGCCAGGCTCTGATTTAATGCTAGTTGGCAGAAGGAACTCCGCAGACAAAAACCTCTGCTCTCGCGGGCACAGATTTTAGTTAGAGAACATGAAGATAAATAATGACCCAGATAAGATGTATTTTATGTCAGATGGTCTTAAGTGCAATGGAGGAAACAGAAAAAGCAGAGAATAGGGGTAAGGCGAGCCAGCGGTGTGGAGCTGGGTTGTAATTATAAAGCTCTATCATTAAGTCATCAAAAGTACATGTGAGAGAAAATGGCAAGGAACTGGAGAGAAAATGACAAGGAACAACAGACATGGTTCTGGCCCTCCTGGATCATTCGCCCAGTGGAGGGGAGATATTAATTAAATAACTGTATAAATGTGAAACCACAAACTGTAATAACTGCTTTGTTGCTTTGTGGTTTAAAGAAAATTGTATGAGGAAAGGGTCCTATGATCAGATAAGTCTGGGGGACCTTGTACACTATATGCCCATCTTTCTGCTCCCCCTTATTAATACATGAACACATTAAGAACCCCAAGAGTCTCTAAAGTGACTATAAATACATTTACTTGAATATTTACTGAATGTATTTGGCTGTGGAATAATTTGTCTATTAGCCTCTCACAGAATATTATATGTAAGGAGATGCACATATTTTTTCCAATTATTCTAATTTTCGTTACTAAATTAATATTAACAGAAAGATAACAGGCAAGCCAAAACTACTAGGGAAGAAAAAATACAGTTTTGTTCAATGTTTCTATTTTTTGGTCTTTGAATAAGAGAATGAATCAGGAACTTAAAAGAACTGTGTGCTTTCTCTGGATCTATTTTTGATGAAATCTGTCAAACGTTTGCCAACATTTTCAGCTTCAAAATATAATTTCCAGACACCAAACTTCTTGACACAGAACCGTAAAGAAATCTTGACTTGTACTTAATATAGGGTTGTTGTTATGGTATATTGAAGGATGGAAAAAATGAGTTAACATGTTGACATTGTTGAATGCAAAGGTTATTACTGTGGGATAAAGAAGATACAAATACTTAATGGAGGAAGGCAGAAAAGATCCATGAGGGGGGCTGGATTCAAATTAGAGCTATAATTATGAATTAAAAAAAATTTATATTGGAGTATAGTTGATTAACAATGTTGTGTTAGTTTCAGGTGTACAGCAAAGTGATTCAGTTGTACATATACATGTATCTATTCTTTTTCAAATTCTTTTCCCATTTAGGTTATTACAGAATATTGAGCAGAGTTCCTGGTGCTATACAGTAGGAACTTGCTGGTTATCCATTTTAAATACAGCAGTGTATACATGTCATTATGAATTTATAATTAAAAAAAATTTCGATATGGCTATAGGCCACTCACTGTCACTTTAAAAAATGAGAAAAAATACGGTATTTAGTAAAATATTTTTTATTCTACTCATGACCAACTTCATGCTTCTTTTCTTTTTCTTTTTCCCAGCCTCACTGCTGTAGTTTTGGTTGAGCTGAAAATTGTTCCCTTCAGAGGGAAATTGTTTGGAGTTTTCAGCAACCATTGCTGTGGCTTAGATTTTGAAATTCCTGATATGAAGAAAAAAAAAAAAGTATAAAGAGCCTAGAAGTTGACTTTTCTGTCATCTGGGTGGTTTCTAATTTTTTTTTTTTTTGCGGTACGCGGGCCTCTCCCACCGCGGAGCACAGGCTCCGGACGCGCAGGCCCAGCCGCTCCGCGGCATGCGGGATCCTCCCGGACAGGGGCATGAACCCCCATCCCCTGCATCGGCAGGCGGACCCTCAACCACTGCGCCACCAGGGAAGCCCTGGGTGGTTTCTAATTTATATGACCTGGCAGAAAGCAAACATTACAAATATCTCTATACTCACTGATTTCTACAGCCTCACCTTAATTCGTCACACCCAGAGATAATTTTGAAGTCAACAGGCAGTCTTTATGTAAGACAGAGAAATTAAATGGGGGAAGGAAACAAAGCCAGTTTCCAAAGATTAAAAAGAGGAAAATTAATTACAAGCAAAGTGCAGAGAAACTATAGTTTGGAATGAATCATGCCATACAGTCAATTATAACACTAATCTAAAGCTCTCCTTTGACATGGAAAATAGATGGGCGTTAGTGGATTTTTCCTTCTGAATGTGAAAATATAAATCAGTGTGTGCGTTGCGGGGTGGTTTAATGTTTAATATCCAATTTCTTTGTCTGAGATTTAGCCTTTTTATATCTTTATCTTACTGATCAAATAATCATATTATATAAGCACAGATATCTGCTTTGTACTGCCCTGTTAAATACTGATGTTTGGTTAAAACAAATGTTTTAGCGTATGATGTATACGTATAGCTGATTCACTTTGTTATACAGCAGAAACTAATACACCATTGTAAAGCAATTATACTCCAATAAAGATGTTAAAAAAAAAAAAAAAAACACTTCAAACAAAGGAGTTACAAAGCTGTTATAAAAGGATTAAACTGGTCAAAGTCAGAATGATTGTGGCCAGGTTGGCACTGCCTCAAAGGTTAGCCATCCATTTTTATTTCTATGGCATTTTGTGGCCTTTGGAGTTCCAGGCTGGTGTATACTTAAAGCACATGCCTTGGACTTTAAATTGATTAAAATAAAAAGATGGAAGGGTTCATACTTTTCTATTTTATTTGTACTTTAGTCTGCAGAACTCCAAAATATTTCTGAAGTTCAAGGCACCTCCAAGACAAGTTATTTGTAGAAAATAAAATAAAATCTATATTCCTCATGATGTATGTCTGAGATTTATTCTCCAATTAGGCTTGGCTCTCTGTTCCTTATGGAAGGAAATTTGGCCCAAGGGAACGGTAAATACTTTATGCTGATAGAAAATCATTAGCTGGTTGATCAGTTGGGATTGACCAATCTTTAGACAGCTATTCAGTAATTTTTTAATGAAATAGGTAATTATAGGTTATTTCCTAGTAAAAAATACTAGATGTTCTTCATGAACATTCTTCATACAGTTTAATGCAAATAGAAAACAAAAGCAAATAGGACTCTGCAAGAAGAACAAATAAACTAAAAGAAATAGAAAAATACCTCCAAACACCTAACTAAAAGAGAAAAATTCTTCCAAATCCCTTTTTCAACATGGCAAACCAAAGAGTGAAGCCCACTTATTTAAAGCCATGCTTAAAAAAGAGATTAGAAGACAGTATAATATATGGAAATAGTAAATTCATTTTTATTTTTAGTTTTTTTAAAATTTTTATTGGAGTATAATTGATTTACAATGTTGTGCTAGTTTCAGGTGTATAGCAAAGTGAATCAGTTACACATATACATATATCCACACTGTTTTTAGATTCTTTCTCCATATAGGCCATTACAGTATTGAGTAGAGTTCCCTGAGCTATACAGTACATTCTTATTATTCTTATTAGTTATCTACTTTACACATATTAACAGTAGTGTGTATATGTCAATCCCAATCTCCCAATTGATCCCTACCCCCAGTTAATGTAAATTTAAATTTTAGGGTTAGACTGACCCACAGTCAAATTCCAGCTCTTATTTACTAGTTGTTTGACCTTGGCAAGGTACTGAAACTCAATTTTCTCACAAATAAAATGAAGATCATATCTAAGTCATAAGGTTGTTTTGGACATTTTAAATAAAATTATATGTAAAATGTTAGCACAGTGCTGGCATAGAACACAAGAGAACTGTTGCTTTGATTTTCATTTTACTTATAATTAGTATGAATGTTTAGTTGCAGTTTCCTTTCTAGTTCTGCACTGTCCTGTCCTGTTTCTTGTGAAAACCGTAAGGAAGCATGTTAAAGAAAGTTGAAGTTCCAGTTTTTGCTTTGGGGAAGGTAGCAATGGTCAGGGGTCAAAGATTAGAACTTCATTACTACATACTACAGGACTACATCTTTTTAGCAGACCTAGGAGAAATAACGTGGTGGTGAGCATACAATTATCCTCAGCCTACCCTGCTGCCGATTATTCTATCCATTTTAACATTTTAGTGTTAGGCCTCACTTTTCCTGGAAAAACTAGCAATTACAGGTTTTATGATTTTGTTTGGACAGGTCTCTCTGGCGTAATGCTTACCCTACTGCATCTTGACATGTCTGAAGCATACTTCAGAGTGAAGCTCAAATGATTCTTCTGCATGAATACCTCCCAATATCCTTGTAGAGTATCCATTTTTACATCACAGGTGTTCTGACAGTAGTTAATATCATCACTGAAACACTGCTGTGTGTTACAGCTAACTTTTGTGCATGTCTTATCTTCCCTAAAATGTTGTGAGTTAGATTTCATCCCCTGTGCTAGGTAAAAACTTCTTGTCACACAATAGTCATAGTTGGCATTTATTAATTTATGATCAATTAATCAGAAATGACTTTGTATTTTCAAACCAAATAGCTATATATTTTTTTCAGTAAAAGTAATGTTACTTAAATATAAAACATATATTTGGGAAGAATCAAAAGATGTTATAGTCTTGACTGTTTTATCTTCAGTCCACTATTATAGTTCATGCTCTATAGTCATATTTTGTAACTAATGTAATGGGTGATGCGTTATTTCATTTTGGATCAGGTTAATATTGACTGTCCTAGGTTCTATCAATGCCTAGATAACTTAAAATGTCACCAGGGCACTTTTCCTTAACATAGTGCTGTTGTATATTTTCATGTTGAATATTAAATTTAGCAAAAAAATTCCTTTAGTTCACTGAATTTAGGATACTATCAACCGTAAGATACAATCTCTTTTCAGAGATACTGAAGTGTGCAAATATGTGCATCTTCCAATCTATGAGTATGAAACAATAAACTCCTTAATGGTGGTCCATATTAGGATGCTTTTGGTTGCAAGTTATAGAAGATTCAAATCATAATGCCTTAAACACTGATAATAATAAAGTACAGATAACAAAATTTCCAAAATTTCCTGTAGGTTTGGTTAATTAAAAGGCTCAGCCGTGACATCACATACCCAGGTTTTTAATATATTTCCCCAGGGCCTTAGCTTTTGTCCTCATGCTTGAGCTGCTATCCTTTCTCAGAAGTTACCCCAGCACACTTCTCATAGTTCTTTGGGCAGAGTTAAATCACATGATTTTCCCCAAGTCAGTCCCTGGAAGAGGGGATGATACTGTCACCATAGGCTAAAGAGGTTCAAGTTCTAAACCTCTGGGGCTGATGATAAGACCCTCTTTTTCAAGAACATGGACCTGATGAGAAGATCATGTGCATAATATCGAGGTGTTGCTAACAAGAATGGAGGGAATATTTATTTGAATAGATACCAACGTGTTCACTGCAATTTGTTTATTTATGTTTCTGCTTACGTATCTATTTCTAAAGCCAATTGTTTGCTAAAGTATTGAAAATGTGTTTGCTTGAGTTGTTTACCTTTATAACTGGAAGCTCTTGGATTTTATTTGAAATAAAAAGAGAAGTCTCATGCGAGGAAGGACAAATTAAGAGTATGGGATTAACAGATACAAACTACAATACTATATAAATAAAACAGACAAGCAACAAGAATTTACTGCATAGCACAGGGAATTATAGTTAATGTCTTGTAAGAACCTATATTGGAATTCAATCAGAAAAAAGTAACTGAATCACCATGCACAGCTGAAACTAATACAATATTGTAAATCAACTATACTTCAATTAAAAAAAAAGAAGTCTCATGATTTGTAGCAGAGAGCCTCATCCATGACTGCTTTCCTCCTAGAAACTCCTCTGGTCGTGTAAATTAAATTTAAAAGTTAAGAAAACTGATTGATACTTTACAAAAATGTAAAAGACACTTCATAAATGTCACAGTTGCAGCCAGCATTAACCAGTTTGCTTAATATGCCAATCCACTCACTATGGAAAGAAAATTCCCTTCGACTTGATGGTGAGGGCTCTCTAGATGATAAGGTAACAAATTTGTTTTCACAGGCTGATTAGTATCAGTATTACAAGTTGGTGAAGAAGACATTTCCTCACAGAGAATGAGTTGATAGCCCTTGAGAGCCTATTAAATATATGTCAAAAGGATACATTAATTAAGTCCACACTAATTAAAAAATAATATCTATCATAGTCTGTATGATATGGTCAACATCAGTATCATTCTTTGAAAGATTTTTTTAAAGAATCATATTTCAATACTAAGTTAAATATTTAATCCAATTATAAGCATCAATCTCCTTAGCTTATAATATAACATACTATTATATAATGGAGAACTTCCCTGAGAGAATGGGCCGGTAGAATCGTAAGTACTCTGCGTATCTGCAGCAGAGAAACGGACAAGGTCAGAAAGGGCGCCAAAGAGACCTTACGCTGGATCTTTACCTGCAGTCAATCCTAGTCCCTCAAATTTGTTTCCTCATAGCCATATCCTCCATATTCCCAGTATAGGCTGCTAGATCTCTCACATTTCCACTGAAATATTTCTATAGGGCTTCCTACTTCCACTCCTGTCTATTCTTTACCCTCTTTACTGCAGAGTGTAATCTTCTAAACCGATATAGTAGATTCATGATATTCATAGTAGTTAAAGTCTCTAAAGTTACTGCAAACATGGAATTAACAAATACTGAACAATTGCTCTTAGAGGACACAGAGGGTTAGGTTCCTGTGAGCCTCTGGTCAACTGATCAATACATAACCTTGTTTTCTGTGTGTTTATGTTTAAAGACCCCTTATATAATATATGCTGTTGGTTCACTAATATTGCACTCATGGCTACAGCACTATAACTTACGCCTGAATGAAGCTTATTTAACATATTTATTTTCTCCATAAGGCGCATCACAGCCTTCTTGCACTTGGAAACACTAGACAGCAGTTCAGCACTTTGCTTAGAAGCCATTTTAAACAGCAAAATCACCAAGGAAGAGAACAAAAATGAACAAAATGTGGTTCTAAATACACTGTGAAAAAGACACTTGTTATAGTATGAGAGCTGCAATGAGAAGGCAGTGTCAACTTGTTTGACCTCAGCTGAGAACCTGTGTGCAGAGTGAGCTGAATTTTTCACCACTCTGCACATTCCTGCTAAAAACCATGAAAGCTCCTCATATATTGATTTTGTGGTACAAATGTTATTAGCAAGTAAGTGAATTTGCAAATACAGAGTCTGTGAATGATGAGGATTGACTGTACTTTGAATCAGGTGATGCCCTACTTGAAACCTTTAATGACTTCTCATTTGACTCAGGAAAAAAAAAAAAAATACAATCCCAAATCCTTGCCACTGCCTACAAGGACCTGCTAGCTTGACTCCAGCCTCTCTGTCCAATTTCTCCAGCCACCTTCCTTCTTGCGTACTGGAGTTCAGCCACAGGGTTATTTATCAGTTCTTTGGACATCCCAATATTTCCCCAGCTGAGTCTCACACATACTTCTACATTTTCACCTCCTCACTGGAATGCTCTCCTTTTCTTCCTCTCCTTCTCCTACACACACACACACACACACCTTTCTTTCCTTCCACATTTGTTTTTTTCCTGTCCATCAGATCTCAGCTAACATAGCTTCTCCTCAGAAAGGATTTTCTTAACCATCCAATTTAAAGTAGGTCCCTCCTGTTACTGTTCCTTATAACATTCTTTTTGTGCTTTTTATTAGCTTAGTACAATTAGTAGTTAGGAATCTACTTGCTTAATGCCTATCATTCTTATTGGACTGCAAGCTCCTTAAAGGCAGCCTATTTGATGACTGGTATATAACTATGCCTAACATTGTGTCTGGCCGCTGAAATCCCTGAATAAATATTAGCTACCAACTGACTGACTCATTGAATGAATAGCACTTTAAAGGATCAACAACTTTTCACTACACAAAAATCTGGCAACTGACAACTAGTGGCTGGGCAAAACTCACTTTCGTAAGACTTAAACAATTCATCAATCCTACACTTACTCCAGAATTTTGAGCTGGTGACATTTGTCTGCAACTTATAACAGTATGACACAAGTACTGTTGGCAGAAGGATGCCACCATACAGGCAGCTAGTTTGCACTCCACTACAGTTACAAATGGTAAAGACCATCACTGCTACAAGGTGGGGAATAAGGTGCACAGACATAACATGATAGGTGAAAATTACCTGATACCAAATACTTATTTTAAAGGAAGACACACATATTTGCCTGCCCTTGCCATTTATCCAAAATGTTTTTCAGCTTCATGTGCAAACTGAGTCATTTAACAAATATTTACTGAGCACAGTCCATCTCTAGACCCTGAGCTAAGCACTGAGGATAGAACACAATATAAATAATTCACTAATATCATGGTGCGATATCACAAGAAACAATGTTGTTATTTCTTTATATTGGGATCTCCACACATAAACATACCTGGCAGAACTGCCACAAAGTATCTGGAAGATTCCACCTTTTCATGACGATGGATGGGTTAATTAATATTACCTCTTAATTTGTTTCTTTATCCTTCAAGTTATATTTTCTCAATGTTCATGTCAGGAAAAAAAAGGCACAGCGCAATTGTACATGTGGGTTTAACTCCTTAAAATTTAAGGTTTAATTCCTTAAAATAATTTCAAGGACAGAAATGTCCTAAAATACAACTATGATGATTAGGCACTCCACTGGATGTTCCATGGTTGAAATAGATCTGGTTCCTGCCCTCATGCAACTTAGTATCTAGTGTCAGGATGGGTGCAGCTATTAAACAAATGTTTATATATAAATTTATAATTACAAACTGTGATAAGTGCTAGGGAGTGAAGTCAAAGTTCTAGGAGTCAGTGGGAAGGGAGCAGAGGAAACCAAAAATATTTCTGAGTCAGAGTGGTACTTGTAAGAATCATCAAAATCCATGTGCATTTTAAAGCCATAGGGGAGAGTAGGTTCTCAATAAATATAGGTAGGACAAAACAGAACTCAGTCAAAAAATTTGCACAAGTACTCAGTCATCCAGAACTGAAACAGTATTCTAATATTATCTTGTTCTAAAACTCTGAAAACATACAGCACCTGAAGAGGAAGAACAAAAATCAGACTGCTCACCTTTAAGCTGAATTTTCATTAATCTTTCTAGAGAAATATCCTTAGTGAATACTAACAGTGGAGATTGTTAAACATTTGCAATCAATCAGGTTTAGCACCAACCCTTCATATGCATTATCTCATGTGGTTGCACTATTTTGGTGAGATATTTTGAGATAGTGTTAGGCGGTATCCACATTTGAATCATTTTACCATTTGGATAAGGACTCTGAAGTTTAGAAAAGTAAAGTAATTTACCCCCAGGTCACACAGCCAGTAAAGGGTAGAGCTGGGATGAGAATCTAACACCTGCAGATTCCACAACCCATAATCTTCAGTACTTGCAATAAATCATAAATCACCTGAAAGCTGAGATTTTTCTGCTATTTTCTTGTTGGTGTGTGTGTGTGTGTGTGTGTGTGTGAGAGAGAGAGAGAGAGAGAGAGAAAGAGAGAGAGCATATGTGCTGAATTACATCTGTCAACATGTCATCAAGTGTTATGAAATTGAGGTTTTAATATAAAGCATTATAAAGGAATCACACTTATAAAGCTACAGTTCAGTAGCTCTAAGGTATAGGATTTAAACAAAATTGCAATGTTGAGAATCCCAAAATTAGATCTAAAAGATACTGTAAAATTACTTCTAGAGAGAGGGCATCTATATAAGGTTTTTTCCTGACACATATACAAGTATTTTAACTATTCAAAAAATTTTATTTTCCCTGACATTAAACAATAAATACCTAATTAAAACACAGATGCATTTCTACTAGCTTCGAATTTAGAGCCTACTATATTTGAAATAATTGCTGGATCATTTATCATAATGCAAAGCACAGAGAGATTTTTCATCTGAATCACTGATGCATTTTAACATTACAGCTTTAAAAACAACTTTCCTTATTCAATTTTTAGTAGTGAAAAGAAGCAATGAATTCTAAACCAACACTGGGGGAGTAGGAAAAAAAAAAAGAGGGATATTAGGACAGAAAGTTTTATGAGTTTTGTCCTCACATGCTGTTGAAGAACTGAAAAGTATTAATAATGGTATTAATGGTTTAGTGCTTGACACTGAAGTGGTAATAAAGTTTCAAAACTATATTCTGTAAAACATGTCTATCATCCATCCTTCCGTCCATCCATCCATCCATCCATCCACCCATTTATCCTTCAATCCTCCCATCCTCTATCCCATGATTTGATTCTACAGAATTTGTGGAATTCTAATTGTCATGCCATAAAAATTTGTATGAATAAATCTCTGAACATTACTTTCATCAATTAATTCAGTAAGGATTTTTTCTTGTGCACTTTAATCCAAGCATGTACACTATTTTAAGAACCCCAGTTGGTTTTCCATTGGTATATTATACTTTAAAATTATACCATGAGCAATAACACCCAAGTAACAATGAACACACCTAGTGACCGGATATTGGTCTAAATACTATTCTCTACTGAAAAGGACGAGGAACCTTGAAAAATGGCTGATTTCAGAGCTGGGGCTTGGGAGGTAAAGTGCTCAAAGAATGATTAAGACATATAGAAAGGATATAGAAGCCAGCTTGAAGGGGTTTCAACTGGTAAAACCCGGGACAATTTGAGTATCAAATAACGACAATATAAACTATAAAAACAAAAATCCATGAATCCATAGTGATATAAATAAGTAAGTAAATAAATAAATAAATGGGAGAGAAGGGAAAACTGTTTCTTCCAGTGGAATGCCAACTAATAAGTGTACTAGGAAGAATGGAGTTAGAAAATCATTTGACAACCACTCTTGTAAGTAATAAATGCTTCAGGCAAAAGTAGTGGGTGTAGTAGATGAGACAGAGAATATTTACATAGTCTCAAAGTACTTCCCCAGAAGATATTAATTACAAAGAAAAAAGAAAGTAACTTTAGAGTAGAGAAGTCTGGCATGACACCTCCTTAATCAAAGATCAACATTATCATCTATAAAGGAAAAAGCTGACATAATTTGCTTCCTGAAGCACTCAGAATGCTCACCTTGAATCTAATCATGAGTAACATAAGCAAAGCAAATTGAGAGAGATTCTACAAAACAAAGGACCTATGTGCTTCAAAACAAAGCCATAAGGAATTGCTTTGGAGAAAAGAAGATTAAAAAGACATGACAACCAAATACAGCACGTGATTCTGCAGTGATCTAGAGTAGGAAAATTTCTTTTCTTTTGTTATGAAGAACATTTGTGGAAGAATTGGTGAAATTTTAAAAAGATCTGTAGGTTAGATAATGACATTGTACCACTGTTATTTTCCTGATATTGATTATTTTTTTGTTTGTGTTTATGTAAGACAATGTCCTTGTTTTAGGAAACACATACTGGAGTATTTTGGAATAAAGGGGTATCATGTCTATAACTTACTCTCAAAAGGCTCAGAAAAGTTTACATACACACACACATACATATATATAGCAAAGGTGTTTAAATGTTAATATTTTGGTAATACGGATGTAGTATACATGGGAATTCCTTGTGCTACTTTTGCAATCTTTCTGCAAGTTTGAATTTAATAAAAACTTTTTAAAAATGTGCTGTAATCCAATATGTTTTTGGAAATTTTGTGTTGGAGAAAATTATGGAAGTGTCAACTATTAGGAATCTGAAACTGAGGAAATATTTCAAGCAAAAAGGTGGAAAAGGGGTTCAAAGAAGAGGTTTTCATGGTGGGACAGGTAACAAGAAGAAAAAGGAAGTTCCAAAGTATTTTATACCTTTGTTTCAGTTTGTTTTTGTTTGTTTTTTGCCATGGTAAAATGTGACAGGTTTTCATTTGGATTTAGTAAGGACTAAATAAGAGAAAGCCGTGAAATAGTAAATAAAAAAAATCTTAATCCAACAGCAGAAGATCAGACAAAACACAATAAATGAAGAGAAGTCCATTATAACATTGCTTTGTATTATCCAGATTCAAGCATGCTAGGGGCAAACACACGGATGGTCCTGTGTTGAGGAGGAAATCAACGGGCTGGGCTGGCTCCTTAATTACAAAGCCAAGTGATGTGGAGTAGATTATAACCTGCTGGACCCCACTTCCCTTATTAATTAAGCAAATTAGGCTGGGTAATTTTTATGTTCCCTTCTAGTTCTAAATTTCTATGATTTTGTATCTCCCAAATTATAAATGATAAAAGAATGGTTAATTTGAAATGTGGGCTAGCCTATTTTTCCAATAAAAGTCTGACAAAGGTTTTGCTGTGTTTTGTTTTACTGTGTCAACAAGAAGATTCAGTTTTTATGGCAGACACTACTTGTGGCCTACCTAACAGCCTTCACCTCTTTTTTTTACTACTAAAAGAACCCTAATTCTGTATACCTGAGGGTATACAGAGTAAGTAAAGGGCTATCCCTTTCTTACAGTGAGAGTGGATTCTCATCCAGCCCCAGGGGTGACTCATAATTGTTCTAAGCAAACAATGGGAATCCCATGCCTGTCTCCCAATGATAGGTTTAAGGGTGGACATGCCAGTTTTCCCAAGACAATAAAGGAAGTTTGCTGAGACAGGGAGACACTGAGAAATATTTTCTTTCCAGATAAAAAGAGGGAAACACACAAGGTGGAAACGCTCATGTCCCCTCCCCATTATTTTTCCTGCCTTTGATGTGGTTGTGTGATGAATGTGATGGTTAGAGCTGAGGCAACCATCTTATGACCATGAGGCGTTAAGTTTAAAATGGAAAAGCCAACATGCTGAGAGTGAGTGATAGAAAATGCCTGGTATTATGGATTGAATCTTTGTGTCCTCACAAGATTTGTATGTTGAAATTCTAACCCCCAATATGATGGTATTAGGAGGTGATTAGATTATGAGGGTGGGACCGTAATGAATGGAATTAGTGTATTTATTAAAGGAACTGCAGAGAGCTCTCTTCCTCTTCTGCTCTGTAATGACTTAGCAAGAAGACAGCCACCTATGAAGCAAGAAGAAAGCTCTCACCAGACACCAAATCTGCCAGTGCCTTGGTCTTGGACTTCCCAGCCTCCAGCACTAGGAGAAATGAATTTCTTATGGTTACAAGCCACTCAGCCTAGATAATTCCAACTCATTTGGTTGATGTACACACACACACACACACACACACACACACACACACACACACAAGCAAACAGTTGCTTAATAGTTCCCTTAGGACAATAATTACTGGGTCAAAGTATGTGATCAAAATTTTTTTTGATACAGATTGCAAAATTGCCCTTTAGAAATGTCACACATAAGAGGTCCTGTTTCCCCACACACGTAACTCCTCAGGATATTTAATCAACATTGTAAATCATTACTAGTATGAAAAACTAAATAATCAGTCCCCTTTTATTTTTCATTCTTTGGTTATCATTATTGTCTACTACTTTCAAGTGTTTATTGACTATAGTGTTTCTTTCTTTGGTAAATAACCTTTCTGTCCATTATTCCATTTGAATGTTTACCTTACTAATTGTTAGTAAGTCAAGTGTTTAGTGGCATACATCAGAGCAGGAAGAGCACAGTCTCGATATCCAGGTGACCTGGCTTCAAATTCTGGTTCTATTTACTAATTGTCTAACTTTGGGCTACTAAAAATCTTTCTATACTTCAGTTTTATTGCTTCAGTTTCATTGCTTATAAAAGGATAATAAAGTACCTTTCTCATGGAGCTCTTAGAATTACTAGTTAATACATTTAAAGCACTTAGAATAGGCCCTGACATGATAAGCACTACATAAGTGCTAGGTATTATTATAATTATTAAAGATATTAGTATTCTGTCCTAAATCTTACTTTTATTGTTTTTTCAACTCTTTAAACGGTGTCATATGTGACTCACAAAATTTTACAGTTTTGGGTGGGTAAATCAACAATCTTTTCATTTATCATCTCTGGCTTTGATACAATGCTTAGGAAGTTCATTCTTAGTCCAATACTTATTTTAAAACTCTTATGTTTTCTTTAGTATATATATATATATGTATGTATGTATATGTTCTTACTTTTCATATTCAACTTAATCTGGAACTTATTTAGGAATAATCTGTGGGTAAAACTATATCTATAACTATCTATCTATCCATCCATCCATCCATCACCTACCTACCTATCAATTGTTGGCCAATTGTATCAGTTTGATATACTAAATATTTCATCCTTTTCTGATACATTTAAAATATGTTTATCACATTGTCAGTCTGCATTTGAACTTCATTCAGCTTTTGGACATTGCATTATGCCCCAATGAACTATATGAATTCCCTGAATACTTATCATTTCCACACCGTTTTAATTATTAGAGTTCTAGAACACATTTTAACAAGCCCATATGCATTAATCTTTTTAAAATTTTAAACTATTTTAATATTTATTTTGCTGGATAGATTTTAGATTCACATTTTTTTCTAAGAACTCTGCATATCCCCGCAATCCTACTAGATGTCCATGAAGACTTTTACATTCACAAATAGATTCAGGGAGAATTGATAACTCTTACATATTTAGATTTTCCATCTAGTTTTGTTTTTTAATGTCTGCCCTCCAGATTTTGTCATTTTCTTCACAGAGGCTTTGCCTCTTTCAAGTCTAGAGTTTTCATATGTATAGTAGTTATTTTAAATGCGAGAACTTTTTTTCACTCTCTCTCTTTTTTTTTTTAGCTGCCCTGTTCGGCATGTGGGATGCACAGCTGTGGGATCTTAGTTCCCCAATCAGGGATCGAACCCACACCCCCTGTACCGGAAGTGCACAGTCTTAACCACTGGACTGCCAGGGAAGTCCCTATTCTCTTTTATACTGATATTATGAATGACACATACAGAGAGCACTGAATTTTTGTGTTATCAAGGATAGCCACTTACTAAATTATTTTACAAAGTATCTGCTGATTTTCTTAGGTTTTCCTTAGTGGATAATTGTATCATCTATAAATAATAATAATTTTCACAATCTTGTCTCTTCTTTTCCAACACATACATTTATCTATTGCTGTTTTATTTCATTTGCTAGAACTTGTAGGAAAATATAGAATGATAATAGTGTTAGTGGCAGTTTGGTCTTATCCTTGCCTTTAGTGAACATGGTTTCAACATTTCCCTGGTTCTCAGTTTCTGAGAGATTACAATTTCAAGAAAAAGCACATTTATTTTTAGCTTACTAAGAAATGTCTTGGAAATGGATATTGATGTTCTCATAATTAATTAAAAATATCCTTGATGTTTAATTATCTTTTGAATTCTTAGATGATCTTTTGTATACATTAAATATTTCTAAAAATAAAAATTATATTGAAGCTTTGCAATATTTTAACCTATGTTGATTGTGTCTCCCAAAAGATAAAGTACTGAAAGAAATAAGTTAATTGCCAATTACCAGTTCTGTCAAAATCTGGGCTCCCCTTCTAACATATCTAGACATATATCCTCAGAGGAAAACTGCTTAAGAATATTTTTTAAACATTTTTTTTTCTCTACAGAAGTAACATGTATCTACTATTTTTAAAAGTTAGAAATATAAACAAGATAAAAAGAAAAACAAAAACTCATATGCTAATAAACAGGAGATAGTTATCGATGTCAATATGAGACAAGAAGGAAGGGGGCAGGACACAACCATTAAAAGAATGACACAACCATTACGAAGAACAGGACATGACAAAACCCAGTTAGAACCTACTAGACCCAGGATGGCAGAAGATTCTACTTCCAGTAGACCTTGATCCTCATTATATGCTCATTGTAATACATTAGCATATGCTAAATGACACTCTCACAGGCACCATGACAGTTCTGAGGCTGACCATAAAAGGTCAAGAACTGGGCAGTGGCCCAGTTCCTGGAAATCCCTGCCCCTTCCCCGAAATAGCGAGGACAATCCTCCCGCTCCTTAGCCTTCGGCATTAGCCAGCCTATAAAAACTAACCACCCCCACGCCTTGGAGCTGCTCTTGACTTCTGAGATGGTCCACATTCTATGCAAAGTGTGTCTCTCTGAATAAATCTGCTTTCTTTTTTCTTTGGCTTGCTCTTGAATTCTTTCCTGCATGAAGCCAAGAGCCATCACTTGGCGGCCTATCCCAGGCACTCGCCCAATTCCTGGGACGTGACCATCCTCTCGCACCCCGCTTTATCCCACAACAAATATTGGGTATTTGTTTTTCATACATTTTCTTTCCACTTTCTAATATATGTGTATAAAATACATTAAAAATAGAATTTTATCTTCTATATCTTGCTTTCTAAATGGGATAAAAAATAGGAATTATTGTAGAAAGTACAAAAAGAAGGTTAAGAATTGCTCAAGTTGGTAAATCTTCATAAATTTTCCCATGACCTCCTGTTAGAGTCTGACATTATTTTCAATACCAACATGATATTCTTCAAGGAAAAAAGGATTTTTAAAAATTTCACAGTATAAAATTCACACATAAATACTATAGAATATCTGAAAAATAGCAAAAAATTATTTACTATTTTTGAAAAGCAAATAAAAAGGGTGTAGGTTGTTTGAATATTAGCCTTCAAGACACCTGATTACTTAACCTATCAAAACAAGTGTAGAGTCCAGTGGATTCAATGTTTCAATGAGAATTAGAACATAGAGGATTATTAGAGAACTGGTTGGTTTGCATTATGGAATTCTGGGCTGACTCATAATGTAGAAGCACAGTGATCAAGCTGTAGCAGAAGAAAAAAAAGGCTCCAGTAACGTCTGTTAAAAACCATTTGACTCCTGGTTTCAGGCAAAGATTTTAAAAGGTTAATGTCTCATTTACTGCAAACATGTTACCACAGGGAAGAAAATATTGAATTTTTTAGGTCCACTATTCATAAATTAACTATCTACTGATAAAAGCTACAAACTAGATCATTCATAGAAATGGGTAATTTTCTTAAGATCCCTTTAACAATGAAAGATAGATTTGCATTCTGCCTTAGAATGAGGTAAGTTAGTTCTTTTGTTTATCCACAGGCTGTCACCAACCCCCTAGAAAAGTCCTACTGTTAATGATTATATAAAAGACATTTTTATCAGCCTTCTGCCAGTAATGTTTGGAACTAAGGCAACACATCAACATGCCACTTGTTCCCTTTTCTGAATTAAACAATCTGTTATTCTTTTCCATCAGAGAAGAAATATGATGGATTCTATTTCCCAGACTGTAAATGATTTTTTGAGATTCCATGTCTGAAATGTTTCTGCTTACACTTGACAAGGGGAAAAAAAAAAACTTTCATAAGGCAATGCCATCCTTAAGGTTATAACAGATGTGCTGCAGGGGCACTAGCCCAATTTACCCACTGCAGCAGTGGAATATGAGAGAACCAAGAGGTGGATATTAGATGCTCATTTTAGAAACCACAGGTTTCAAACATTAAAAGATTAGGCTTTACTAGAGAAAGAAAATTGCACTATGGTGAATTGCAGATCTGTGAGCTTGTTTGGCCAAGATGGAACTACGTGACCCCAGGGCACTCCTCTACCTCAAAATTTGCTTGATACACTGAAATTCTCACAGATATCCCTCTTACTGAGCACTGCAGGCCACCCCATTTCTTAACTGCAACTCCCTGGCAATGTCTATTTACACCATAAATAATCTTTGTGTGTGTGTGTGTATATATATATATATACACACACACAAAACCAGCTATCTTGCCAGGGCCTTAATGCAAAAATGACTTTATGTGACTTTTCAACACTTTCATAAGTGAAACTCCAAGGTGCACCCTGGATTTGGACAGAAGGTGAATTGGAGAAAATGAAAGAAAATGATGAAGGGCTCTAGGTAACCTCCAGAAAGGACAACTTACTATATTTTAACAATGTTATATCATAAAAAGCCTGTTTATTTATTTATTCATCTATCTATCTATCTATCTATCTATCTATCTATCTATCTATCTATCTATCGGTACGCGGGTCTTTCACTGTTGTGGCCTCTCCCGTTGCGGAGCACAGGCTCGGGACGCGCAGGCTCAGCGGCCATGGCTCATGGGCCCAGCCGCTCCGCGGCATGTGGCATCTTCCCGGACCGGGGCACGAACCCGTGTCCCCTGCATCGGCAGGCAGACTCTCAACCACTGTGCCACCAGGGAAGCCCAAAAAAGCCCATTTTTAAAAAACAAACATATTTTGAGAAACTGTACATATGCCCAGGATTATTCTACACAGGCAACATGACAGGTGAAGCACTTATATAGCTAACCCAATTAACATACAAATTAATCAGATGATCGAGGTCTCAAGAGTAGGTTTTCTCTTTTTTGTCCAAATAAACCAGGAAGAAAATTTCCTAAAACCAACCTTTGCCCTAAGGTTGGCTCTATGACCCCTGGCATCTCACAATTGGCTTGGCTTGTGACACAGATTTTGGTCCCTAGATTTTATCTTGGATGAAGATGTGGTTTCCACTTTGGTCCTATCACTAGCCACAGACACTTGTTCTAAACACAGAGATCTGTCCCATTCCCTAGATTTTGAGGTCTGGGTTGGTTCAGGATTAAAATTATTAAAGAGGTAGACATTTTGGAATGATTACTACTACCAGGTTACGTTCTTATTTCTCACTTGAAATGCTATTAGAGGAAATCTTGTGGTTATCAATACTTAACTATGGCCTGCCTTAGTGACAGTTCCTCCTTGGAGTAGGTGAATTTGTCAGTCCCCTAGAGCTATGTATTGACACTTTGGATAGTGATAGTGAACCTTTTAGAGCTGGTACCTGCACATAATTTTGATTATGAAATGGTAAATCTCTGTCTAGAAGCTGAAATCCAGGAAAGGTTGTAGAGATAGGTTTTCTACAAAGAACATGGATTTTCCAATATACATAGGAGCAGACTCATTACAGCTCATCACAAAGACAAGCTCATGGATTTTAAGTACAGTTGAACTTCTCATTATCTATACTCTGCCCACTTATAACAAACCACCCAATATGTCAACATTTACATGGTTAAATCTTTCTATACAAAAGAAATAGATCAAAAGGGTAGTCTTTCTCATACGCAACCCTTTTCCCAAATCATGAGTTAACATTAACTAAAAGACAGCACTATCTGTCTCCTTGCTTTTCTCTTATCCTTTTAAAGTACATCCTCATCTTCTCAGAAAAATACAATATCTCTATGAATAAACATAAATTTTTGGCAAAAGTTTGGTACTCCACTTTTTAAAAAAAATGAAATAGTTCTTATCTATTTTTGATTTGTCATTTCTTCTCCGCTTTTATCTTCAGTTTTGTTTGGCCTGTATCGTCTCTATCTCTGCAGAAGGGTAGTCCCACTGGGCCTCCAATGCCTTCATTCCACATCTGTTTCCCCATCATCTCCCTCCTCATTTTCCATGCCTCTATCCCATTATGGTAAACACTGTGGTTGGTCACTCAACATCCATTCCATTCCCTTTCCATGGAGAAGCAAAATGGCAACTGGGGGGATTGACCTTATTGTGATTGGCCTTTAGGCATTCTATCCTCTTTGCTAGTAATAAGTTCAAGAAAAGCATGCAACACAATAACAGACAATGAGATTTAAAGAAGTACATGCTGGTGACCTCTGAAAACATTCTCCCTATCTCTTGCTAGAGAACAGTTCAAGTTAATCTCTCTTTTTCCTCCTTGACTTGAACAAGGGGGTATGCAGCAGCCACTCAAAGTCATTCTAAATCAAAGGGGAACCAGCTTCAGGATGAAGACAACATTCTGGATGGAGAGCAGAGAGAGATACAAACTCTAGAACCTGAAAACATTACTGAGCCACTGGACCCACCTATTTTATGCTCTGCTTTCTTACTGCTAAAATCTGCTTGGATTGGCCTGTTATTGGTAGTCCAAAGGACCCAAACTAACACACTAACCCAGACAGTAGCCGTGAGGTTATAAAGATAGTATAGTAAGTCATGGGTCCTGTTTTCAATAAGCACATTTAGGATGGGAATGGGCAACAGATACATCAGTAAGTATAATATCTGTCCTCTAATGATAAACTACTCTAGGATCCTTAGAAGCCAATCCCATCACTAAGTCGATGAGGGCCATTTGCCTGCCACATGAGACAAAATCTATCTAGAGGATATAGTATTACTTATATTAATGTGAGGGAGGGATTCTGTGATAATGATATTAGGGGGCAGCTCTTAATCTCAAGATTATTGTCCTTTAAATCTACTTCTATCATAGATACGGGCTGTCTTCAGAATGGTTAACATCTCATCAAGGCTATTTCAATTCTAACAGTGTCATTTCTTGTCTATGGATCTGAGCGCTGTCTAAAACTCGTAAAGGCTTGAAATTCAAAGATAGTAATTTTTAGACCATTTGATTAAGATATGCTATCATTTAGCTAGTTATCTTTCCTATTTATCTACTTATATGCATGCATAATTAAACACATACAAATACTAACTATATAAGTAATATAAAACTCTGAAGGAGATCAGAACGTGCCATTCCAAAATATGCCATATTGATCATTTAGAGCTGAAGGTGACTGAGATTCAAGAAGGGCTCTCTGACCTCTCCCCTTCTACCTCTAAGTAGGGCACAGATTTCCCATGAGAAAGATGCGCTCCCTGTACAGGAAGAGGAGCATATTCTTACCACTGCAGACACAGAGTTGATGCTGAGATGAATCTGTACAGACAAACCTACTAAAACAACCCTTATTTTCCATTAGTTTCCCCCATATATTTCCTAGTCACTTTCCCACAGTTTGCTACCCTTAGACGAAACCGCCTTTTCCTTTGCTTTGTCACATCTCTGTAACTTATCATTTTTTTATTAAAATGGTATATAAGTTCTCAAGCCTACCTGCTTCTCTGAGCCTTCATTTCTTATATATGAAGGACTCTGTGTACATGTAATAATATTAACATCAAGTAAAATTTGTACACTTTTTGCCTGTTAATCTGTCTTTTGTCAGTTTAATTCTCAGGCTCAGTTATAGAACCTAAGAGGGCAGAGGAAAAAAATTTTTCTCCCCAGACCTCTCAGTGTACAAAAAAATGGCTCTTTGTGACTCTAGCATTTTCTTTTGAAAACTATGATTCTGATTTAAAACCAAAAACAACTGAAACATTTATTTATTTAAATTAAAAATTCATTCTGGTCATTTGAAGTCTAAGGTAACCCTGTAAATGTCTGATTTGATGACTTATTTTCTATCACATTAGATATTTTCCATCATGTCAACAGTGTAAAGATCAAAAATAAAAGTAAATATGTACCTTGACAAATAGTTAATCAGCACCTCTTAGACTTTCTTCTTTATTACTTAATGCCAAATGAATAGTTTAATTGTAAAACTCAGAGCAAATTCACAATCAGAGTTAGACATTCTAACCCTCTGGAAGGAAATTATACAATCACTGGCAGATTAAGCACACACACATAAAAGTAAAATTTAGACATTTAAGGTGTCAAAACACCTTAATTTAAAAGATCAAGAATTCAACCTCAGATACAAGAATTTCAACTCTCTAAGGTAATCAAGGCATCTTATAACTCTAAAGTCAAAGTAATTTAAATCTCAACAAATATTAAGGTATGTTAGAGGCCAAATATGCCAGATGGATATACATTATGAAAAAAGCTTTAAATGCCTCCCATGGGGAAAAATAACTTCCTGAATCCCTTTTACTAAGCAACTTCTCCTGTGACTTATTCATTTATATTTGTTTAATTTTTATTAATTAAAAGCCAGTGTTGTTAATTTCTCTTTCTTTTATCTCAGGTACCAGGTAATTATAATATTAACAATTTATATATTTTGCTACACCTTATTTATGTGGGCAGTTAGACATATCAGCATGTTGGAATGCCTTCTTTTCGTAATTTTGTCTATGGGAACACTGTTGCATAAATCATCTGCACTAGAGGTAGCCATGGGTGAAATGGCCTTTCTTATTAAATGTCACAAGATTTAATGTCACAGTATAATTGGGATGGAAGGATACTTGCACTAAGCTCAAAATGTCTTTTTCTGCTAACACATTATTAATCTACAGGAGTGTTAAAATATGTTTAATAAAGGCCCCATTCACATGGAAATGGTTGGCACTTACTAAAAATTACACTATTTCATTGCTCAGTCCTACGAATTTCTAGTGGAATTCACAATAAGTTTGATTTTCAAGTGAAATTCTAATAGAAGTCCACACTAAAAACTTCAACATTTGTTCTTAAACTATATCTTTAAAAGAATGAAAAATGGTCTTGTGCTTGAAGCACTAATGCATTCTAGTATTATACTGGCAGTGTCAATGTTCATGCTTAACAAGTATTAGTACTTTGAAACAAAGTCTTTCGGGGTCTGTTCTTGGCTTTGTTACTCTTTCTCCTACCTGCCCACACATACACACAGTGCTGTGCACACAGCTAAGCTCACGTGTTCTAGCCTCCCTTGCAATAAGGTAGGATCATATGACTGAGTATGGACTAATGAATGTGGGCAGATGTCAGGATGCATAAAAACCTGCTCCACAATTCCACATGCCCTCCGTTCTCTTTGCATGAAACAGAAGACTCAGGAGAGGACTCCAAAGCCTGATGCTTGCTGAATAACCGCAATGAACTATTAGTGAGCAAAACCAGGAAAACTATACTGCTAAATTTCTGAGGATGTAGGAGTGACTACATTTAATGCAGTTAGATCATTCTGACTTTCTCTTCTTTCTTCTTTTTTCCTTCCTTCTTTAATTTTTTTTTATCATCCTACACAGGGTAGAATCTACCAACCGAAGAAAGAAGGGAGAAAACCATCTTCTAATTCTGTTTTGTTATATTGATTCAGCCAATGACCTTGAGGAAGCTAGTTAATTTTGTTGGGCTTCATATTCCCAATCATTAACCCAAGGAAACATACTCAAGCATTTCATAAAATCATAACCCACAGGACCTTTTGCAAGCAAATGCCTCTAGTTCCATGCCTTCATGTAGAATCTGTCCCCTCCACGCTACAACCTATATGAGAATCTTCACTGTTTATAAAGGAGCTAGTGGTAAGAGTCTACATCCTTATTTCAAAGTCCAAGCCGGCACTTTACAATACTGTTCCTGGTGAAATTCACCTGTAACAATGTCCAACCACCCCACTGTCATTTCAACACATTCACATTTGTCTTACTTTAAATAGAGTGTACAAGTTCCTATCAGTGAGAGTACTTTAAGTTTTTCCCATTCTTTTCTTCTCAAGGCTAAACTACATCACACCAGTCTTTTAATCTTTCCTTGCAAATGAGTTCCAAAACTTCAAACAGGTCCATCTTTTCTATATCTCTCTTTCATAAGCCATAGTCACATAATTGATCTATTTGGTGGAAAAGTAAACTGAAGCAGAAGAGAAATCCATCGAACTAGCTGTTTATATAGACAAAACTACTTTTGATTGAAGGCTGCTTTTTTTCACACAGTTTTTATAGCCTTAAAAACAGATTCTGAAACGGATAAAATACTCAAGGAAAATGACAATGAATGAGTTTAAGGGGATATTTTTTTATGTTTGAAGTGCTACATGTCTATGCATATTTTACAGTACAATTAGTTCGTGATAATAGTTACTTTCACTTCAGCTAGGCACATTCCCCATAGGCTTCTATCATTAAGTATATTTGATCAGGGCAGAACTGGACATGAGTGAAAAACTTAGAGGCATGTGATTTGACCTAGTCTCTCTTTGTAATTTCCAGAGTGGCAAGAACTCAACACACCTATCTATTTGGAAGAATCAGGAGAAGCGAAGTGAACTAGTATAGAAAATTGTACCTTGAAAATTTTTAGACAAGGTTAATCAACGTAGTCTTATAGGCTTTAAAAAGCTTCATAATCTTAAGATAAAAGGAATGAGGGAGGGGACTCAACCAATAATTTGGGATCCACTGATAGACCCATACAGCTTACCTAATAAATGCATAAGCAGTTGTCATCGCTATACTCTTTCTGTATGGCTTATTGGGGCTGTGGAGAAACAGGGACTTGCATCCGAATCCCATCTGACCCATTTATTAACTCTATAATTGAATATCTCTGATCACCAAATTTCCTAACTGACGAACTGAGGATAATGATGTTTCACCTGCTCTGTGGTTCTGAGGTTTATATAAGATATAGTGGATAAAGCACTTACCAGAGTGCTTGGAACACAGTACACAGTCGTGGTGAAATAAAGATGGCCGCACATTCTTTGTCACACCTCCCATCTAACAGTGGGGTCTATTTCTCCCCACTTTGAATCTGGGCCTCTCCTGAGACTTTCCTTGACCTAAAGAATGCAGCAGTAGGACTTCCCTGGTGGCGCAGTGGTTAAGAATCCACCTGCCAATACAGGGGACGTGGGTTCCAGCCCTGGTCCGGGAAGATCCCACATGCTGCGGAGCAACTAAGCCCGTGCGCCACAACTACTGAGCCTGCACTCTAGAGCCCATGAGCCACAGCTACTGAAGCCTGCAAGCCTACAGCCCGTGCTCTGCAACAAGAGAAGCCACCTCAATGAGACGCCTGCACACCGCTCGCTGCAACTAGAGAAAGCCCGCGTGCAGCAACGAAGACCCAACACAGCCAAAAGTAAATAATAAAAAAAAAAAAGAATGCAGCAGCAATGTTGCCATATAACCTCTGAGGCTGGGCCTTGAGAGCTTTCACTCACATGCTAGAAATGCTCCTTTGAATCCAGCCATTGAGCCATGAGAAGCCCAAGCCACATACAAAGGCCAAAGGTACTTGGTTTGATAGCTCCATCTCCAGTAACAGTCAGTACCAAGCACCAACCATGTGAGGGAGCCATCTTGGATACTCCAGGCCGCTCAAATTTCCAGAGAACTGCAGCCCTCAACTCTCCATGGAAAAGGAGACTCACCTACCTATGTGTGCCTAGTCAATACGAGAGATAATAGTTTGGTTTTCTCAAGCCACAAAGTTCTAAGTGAAGCCACTAAGTTTTTAATTTTGGGGTAGTTTATTACACAATAATAGATAGCCAAAACCGTGCTCAAAAAAATAGAGCAATTATTATTTTTCTCCAGTGATGAGGAAAAATACACTGGGGCTTCTTTGCTCTACTTAGAGGCTTGAGGGTCAATACATCCTATATTGTTGCTCAATACCAAAACATCAGGGAAATAATAAGTAGGGGCTTTGCCAAAAAAAAAGAAAAAAAAAAGGAAAATTTCACTTATATGAAAGACCTCTATAAGAACTAGTGCTTTCTTTCCACTGTAATCTTCACTGCAGTGCATATCCGCTTATTATATCACACACCTGTGAGTTCTTACATGACTATAAATCACAGGACCGAGGATATGTTTGCCCTAAAATCAGGTATCATGACCTCTTTAAAGGGTGCAGTTCTTAAAGACTCACTCACTCTTCTTCGCTTGTGGCCTTTGCAGATGTACATTCTTTTTGCCTCCCTGCTCCTTGTCCCATCTATTTTTGTGGCCATCACAGACCCAGAACCAAACTTGCCTATTTGCCCTCATTTCCTACCTTCGTAAGCTTCCTGGATCTTCCTTATAGTATTTTTTAAACTTCTCCCTGTGCTTACTGTCTTTCTCCCTCTCCCAGCCTTGACCTTGACTAGCTACGTCCCTAGATCTATTACATCTAATGGATACCACTTTTAGATTTCCAGTCTTGGCCTTTCTTGCCCTACTGTGAATCACCGTTGCTAGGCCCAGTGTGGTACTTACGGTATTATCTTAATTGCAGGTGTAGAGAGGCACAATGCCTTTTTTCACTAGGACACAAATGAATGAAAATTACAGTAATTTACAAAACAAAATGATTATGTGATTCTAGGTAAATTTCCTAAGAGAGGGGATAATATCAAAATATATTATACTGTATATTCAGTAACCAATCATACTCTTTGTTTTTGATATAAAGCCAAGCTCCTGAATCCTTTGAAAGTTCCTAATTCCAGGCGAGCAAATTCTTGCCATCTTTGGTGGGGTTTGTCATCAAATATAATAACATGGGGGCAGCTGAGCAATTAATTACCATGGCAAGCTTGGCATCAGCACCTTCAAGTGGTCCAGCTTTGGGGAGTTACCATTCCTTTACCAAAAGAGGCACCACCATTTTAGGAACAGAGTACTTATTGTGTATTTGCAATGTGAAGAAAATGATTACTGTAGATTATAATGATTTAAGATTTTTTGCATGAACAATATGCTCAGTTCAGGAAATTTCCTCTTAAACATAGTAATTATTTTAATTATTTCTTCTCTGGCAAGTTTTCTACTGAAATTTTCTCATTGTGTTTTTAATTGAGATAACTCAATTAAGCCATAGAAATGGTAAATTATTCAAATTGCAGCAGTTTTTGTTCTACGTGGGTTTGAAAAGAAACACTCTTTTTCTTTTAAAGTCCTGAGTTTGAAGAAATGTTTTCAGTATTTACTCCTCAGCTATCTGTTTCTCGGCTGTCTGGCTCTCCGTGGTGACATGGCGGCAGTCTCTTGCATTTCACGAGACCACATCTCTCAGTGAGGACAATTCAAACTGCAAAGAAAGGGGATTGGAGCTGAGACCCGGAAAACCAAAGAGGTAAGGATCACATTTAGAGGCAACTGGCTGTCAAATATAGACTTGAACAAGCAGTTCTAACAATTTGTTAGTATCATGGGGAGAAGTATTTAGATAGCTAGCTTGTAAGGATCACAGGCTGCCCAATGAAGTTCCTTTCACCTTTATATAACTGTAGTTCAATTTATAAAGAGCTTTCATATCCTTTATCTCATTCAGTTCTTACAACAACCCTGTTACTGAGGCCAGGATAATAATGTTTTCCCTTTTCCACCTATGAGGAAACTGAGGTTCCAAAAAGATTGCTGACTTTCCTAATACTATTACTTTCACTAGGACGAAATCTAAGACATGGCTATTAAGACAGAGCTGGCATTTATCTGTGTCTTCCGTCTCCTGAGCTCCAGTCCTTCTGCTACATCCTTCTGTGGCTTGCATTTTGAGATACATAAAGTTGTGAGCAGAGGTGGATAAAGTTTAGCAATCACATGAAAGATTATATCCGCCCAACGCTAAGGAAGACCTAGAATTGGTTATCTTAAGAGGAGGTTTGTTCTGTAAATACTTCTTTATTAAAATCTTGATGACATATGCACTGAAAACTATATCTGTGTGTAATCCCTGTTTACTGTCAAGAGGAAAGCTAAGGAAGCTCTCCAAAGAGGAGATCTGGCAAGAGTACCATTTTATTTGATCATGCTAATTATGGGGCAACGTGGTGACCTCTCTCATGTGGATGTGGTATACAGCCAAAGCAGCATAATTCTTGCTAAAGGAATGTTATACATGAGGTGCTGCTTACTTGGTGGCAACTGTCATTTGGGACCACCCAGACCAAACAGCCGTCTCTAAAAATACACTGACTTTTTTTTTTTAACTAAGGATTTTGTAAAGGCAACAGAAAAACTGAGATGAACAAATGATAACTATGGGCTGAGAATGAGAGTGAAGAGTTAAATATAATTTGAGTCTATAACAAACTACAGGTAACATGTATATAGTTAGGGTAAAATATTATTCTCCGTAGAAATTACGGAAACCTTAAAAACAACACCCAATAGAAATATTTCTCATCAATACTAGTATCAATATGATACTTTCACCCTTGGTCATTGATCATTTCTGCTTGTTGTGAGCCTACACTGATCTACAGTTGAAGACCATTTCCTTATGTCAAGGCCTATCCCATAAATTGCAGATTATCCTGCAATTCTTTGTTCCTAAGTTTGCAGTAGTTTACCATAAATTCCAGATTATTTTACAGTTCTTTGTTTTTAAGTTTGCACTTGTTTGAAAATAGAGTCTTAGCCATATTTCTAAAGTGATTTTCTTTCCTTCAATACGCTTTAGAAGTTGTTGATGATTTGTCGTTGATTACTCTGGAACTCTCCATTTGGGTGGCACTGCGGTTCTCGGTCTCTCTGTATGCTCTCTTTGCTGGGAGCTCATTTAGCTCTGGAAATGCTAGCTGCAGCCTCTATAAACTACTGTGTCTCCAATCTGCCTCCTATCTTCTACTCAGCTGCTTCATGGCCCTATGGCAATGGGAAGTATTTTCATTGTTCCTGGCTATTTTCAAGAAAGAGGAGTAACTTTCAGATTAGTCTGTGATAAAAAAATAGTCTGCCTCATTGCAGATACTCTATGCCAATGTTTTTAAAATTGTGGTTGGAGACCTATGGGTCCTGAAACCTGCAAAGAATATGAACTCATGCTTGAAACTTTTGTTTATAAGTGGTAACTGGGTTTTGATATAAGACATATTTCTTATTCTGCTCATGATCAAAAATCTTTGAAATTACTCTTCTATCAATATATTATTTAATGTATAATATTAAGTATCCAACCATTGGCCGATATTTGAGATTTTACTCTTAAGCTTTTCATGCTCACTGTTGTGGGTGTCTATGTTGAAGTGAATAGTTGAAACAATTACATAAGAGTTACGAATAAAATTATTTTATTTGGCGTCGCTGGTCAAAGACTTCTTAATGTGGGACAGCCTGCTATGTGAGAAGAACCCAGGCTTCTGAGCTGGATGGCCTTTGGTTTCCAATCTATCCCTACCACTTGTTTAACTGGAGGCCTTGGGTAAGTCACTTAATTTCTTTGAGCCTCATTTTCCTCACCTGTAATACTGGGATAATAACATTTATCTCACATGATTCTTTTAAGAATTAGAGAAGTACACACAGAGCACTTAGCATAGTACCTGTACACAGAAAGTGGTCAGTAAATGAACACTGTAGTTCTGATACTGGAAGGGTGGTTTATGAGAAGTATAAAAGTTATGGAAATATTAGAGCAGCTTCATGTTACAGTAAATGTGATCAGCACAATAGATTTAAAAACCCTGAATTCAAATTGTTTAATATGGAATTAACATAAAGAGTTAAGTAATCTTCTGTATAACTTGAGCATCAATTACAAAGAAGGATCTAGTTGTCCTCTACAGAGGTCAAAACAACATAATCTGACAGTAAGAGAATCTAGTTAGATATAAAAATAAATGTTATTAAAATTTTTAAAGTGGCTAAATTCTTCCAATCCTAGGTATATCTATACTGAAGAGAAACGGAAATGTAAGTTCGTACAGAAATGTGTACATGAGTGTTTATAGCAGTGTTACTCATAAAAGGCAAAAGTTGGAAACAACACCTTTTGAATGGATTAACAATGGATTAGATAAACAAAATGTGGTATGTCTATATGACAGAATATTATTTGGCTATAAAAAGGAATAAAATACTGATACATGCTTGTATGAACCTTGAAAAATTATGCTAAGTAAAAGAAGTGAGTCACAAAAGACCATGTATTATATGATTCCCTTTATGTGAAATGCCCAAAATAGGCACATCTCTAGAGATAAAAAGTAGAATAGTGGTTGCTTAGGGCTGGGGAAATTAATAATGAAAAAGTACAGGCATCTTTTTCAGGTGATGAAAATGATAAAAAATTGTGGTGACTGGTGCACCATTCTGTAACTACTATAAACCACTGAACTGTAAAAGGGTGAATTATCTGATCTGTGAATTATATTTCAATAAAGTTGTCACAGAAAATAGTGGCTAAACATTGGGAAAGGCCGCAAAAGCTACAAAACCTTAATACTTTACGGGTCTGGCCTCTCACAATATCACAGTGGTCTTAGACTCGTAAAAGAGAGATGATGACTGATTCTGGGATGTTGCCATTGTGGTTGTTTCTCAGGTTTTTGCTATATTTCATCCTGCTTTGGTTTTGAAGATCATTTCACTCGATCATACTTGTAGAATTTTCCTTCTTTAAGGATTTTTATTATCCTCAATTGGCTCTCTCCACAATTGAAATAAAAGAGAAATAAATAACGCATCAAGTAACACAAAAGGAGACTGGTAATGTATAACGTCACATCCTTACTAGGACATATATCATATGGAGACACATTTCTGCTATACACAGATAAAAATAAGTGCCCCACTTTTGCTTATTGCTGCCTTTTTCCATATCTATAATTAATGCTCAACAACCAAGTGTTTAATATCCTGGATACAAATAACTTTCCCACAGAAATAACCTGTCAGAAATGGAAAAAAATAAACCAACCCTCAAAACATGTGTGCAGCTATAATGCATCAGAATTGTTCTATAATTTTAGCAGTAAAGCAGGGTACATTGTGCCAAAAAAATCTGATTTTAGTTTATGTTTTCCTAAAGTTAGGACTATATAAGATGTAAAATGAAATGTTCTACTACAAACTGACCTATAGTGGTGACACGCAACAAAAATATTTAATTTGGGGATATTCTCATGCCACGTGGGAAAAAACACCCACCGAATCATAGCTTTCTCCAACACATGCATCATGAAAAACTGCCCATCTTTTGCCATCTATGCAATGTGAAGCCTAATATATACCAAAATGTGTAACGGGCTCTTAAATGTGCTGTTTAGATGGAGAGTTTGATGATATCACTGAAAACCAAAAGCAGAAATGCGATCTGTTTTTGGATTTGTTATCTTCATAAAATGGAATCCCATTATTTTTCACTTCTTTGATTATCTTATCTTCTACTTATGGATGAGTTAGACTCTAGACTCTCAAAGTCACACAAAACATAATGAAAAAGCATGAAATATGTTCATCATAAAATATTATTAGTTATAGTGATTTCTGAATCAGAGAGAAATGAGTATTTTGCAGCTAAGAACCGGTATCCAAAGAAATGCAGGTAGAGGCAACTTGGGGTGATAGTGAGTCTTGGGAGCTGAGGAACCCTATTTTCACCTGCTGTGTGGCTCACTCTGAGCAAGTCATCACTCTGAGCCTCATTCTTCCCACTTGTAAAAAAAAAAAAAAAAAAAAAAAAGCCATTTGGACCAGATGGTCTCTATCCATATAACATTTTAAAAAAGCTTTGGCAGTCCATGATTCTGTGATATGGCACTGGGTAGTCCAAAAGATTAACAGAATCTATGTCCTTTCCTACCCCATTTTAATTACGCCACCTTTATAATAGAGTTTTTTTCTCCCAAGAGTTTTTAGCAATTATGATTTTAAGCCAATAAAAATGGAATAATTGAAGCAGGTATTGTTCAGAGAGAGAGAACACATATGCAAAACCAGAACTGTGCATTTGAACATAAAGGTAGCTTACATTGATTGATTTGATTTATTTGGCAATCTATTTCAGTTTTGCTTCAATTTTCCAGTAATGGAATAAAAGTAATTCCATCTGTCATTCTATATCCAAATGCCATCTGTTAGAATTGTCTAGTTTGTACAGGCAGCTCTCAGTAAGCAGGCCTATCTTATATCCTATCTTTTTACCGCTACTTACTCCCTCATATAAATATCAAGAAATCTGGTGAGATTTAAGTTTCTGAGCATAGTTTGCAGATGCTATTTTGGGAAAGGCAAAGTTGTTCTTAATATTGAAAGAGGGCATTGCTGGACTTTCATTTTCATGCATTTTTTCCCCCTGGTAGCAGAGTGACCTCAACATCTATCTACCAAATGCCTGCCTCGATTTGGAATCAAATTTTTCTCCTGAATGAAACTACAGAACCCTACAGCTTTAGCTTTAATAACACCTCATTCTAAAACAGTGCCAGACAACACATGGTAATGGCATTGCAAACTGGAGCTAATTCAGGGAAGACAGGTGTGGCAAGATGGGGAAATCCCACAGCTCCCTCGTTTCTCTAAGATGGAACCAGATCTTCCTCATCGTTAGCTGGCAGCACTATTTCATACTGATTTTACACATTTTACATATTGAATGGTAGCTATAGCAATGGAGTATTAAAAAACTAGAAGGATACTAACGGCACATTCAAACATGACAACGAACACACATTATCGACATTAGTGGGTCATACTCTGGAACATTGGTCACTAAAGCTAGAGTTTTGTTCTGCCACTCACTAACTGTGTGCCCTTGGATAAGTCATACGTTCTCTAATTTTCATTTTTATCATCCTTAAAATAACGGATTTGGATGAACTCTAAAGTGCTTTCTAGGACCAATTTGACATTTGCATAATCTTTTATAGCTTGCAGAATATTTCTACAAATCTTATGCCATTTAATTCACACAACTCTGTTACTTATCCCATTCCTATTTTATAAATAACTACATTGAGGCCTCCCCCAAGAAAACCTTGCAATAAACGTGTCACCCAACTTTCCTTTAAAATTATCAGCTGCTGTGGGTACTAATGTGGTCATTTTAACACATATTACTAAAGTGTATTACAGTTTTCTACAATATTCTCAATTATAGCATACCGTCTCTCATTTCCAATAAAATGAACAAGTATGTAAAAATGCAACTATATGTACAGTCCACTGTTATATACAACAGGTACAGTTAAATCAGGCACCTAACACTTTAGGTACTTCATGTTATAACTGATATGCTCAGCAAATGGCCTGTCATTCTCTGAGCTTAGGTTGTTTCTGTTCCATTCTCCTCGATAGACGCTTAAGGCAAGGCCCTCAAGTCTAAGTAAGATGAACACGTTCACAGAATTCTATGCTCTTCTGGGCTAAAAGGAAGAAATATAATTTCTCTCCTCAGGAGATCAAATTGCAAAGTGCATACATTAATTAACCATTACCACCTGATGTATGTTACATGGCTGAAGAAGTAGACCAGGAGTTCTGCACAATTATCTCTTCTAGGAAGGCTCCTCAGAGCTTTTCTTTCTCTTACAAAACAGCAGTATTAGAAGGTAAGAAGATAAACTTAGAAGAACTGAAAAGCTTAAATCCCTCTTGAATGAATGAGAACAACCATTACGTGCATATGCCAACACAGGAAAGAGACAAAGCAGCCCGCAGTCTCTCTAGCACAGGTGTTTGATATTTTAAAACAGGAAAACAACTTTCATATTTATTCTGCCAAAATGCATAAGCTTATATCTCAAGTCACATAAGTATTTAATTGTGTGCTAGTAACATTTTGGTGGGATGAATGTTGGAAATTATATTTCTAAGGTGAATAATTTAATCTTTTTTCTTTTTCCCCATGGTGAAGGCATCTGTGAAAGACAATGGCCATTGCTAGGAGTTTCCACCACGGTGCTTTGAGTTTGGGCTGCAGTGATTCTCTACTTTTTTTTTTTTTTTTAACATTTTTATTGGAGTATAATTGCTTTACAATGGTGTGTTAGTTTCTGCTTTATAACAAAGTGAATCAGTTATACATATACATATGTTCCCATATCTCTTCTCTTTTGTGTCTCCCTCCCTCCCACCCTCCCTATCCCACCCCTCTAGGTGGTCACCCACCCATTAGCAGAGAGGCTGCCTAAAATCATAATAAGGCCACAGACACCCCAAAACACACCACCAGACGTGGACCTGCCCACCAGAAAGACAAGATCCAGCCTCATCCACCGGAACACAGGCACTAGTCCCCTCCACCATGAAGCCTACACAACCCATCTAGTTTGCTTTTTAAATGTAAGAGAGAATAAAGAGTAGAACATTTTTATAATTCCCCCACACATATTTATATATATATACACATGTGGATGAAGGTACAATATTTCAAAATATTCTTGGGCAATCTGAAGGTTCCCCTTACCTACAATTTAACAGGACCATCATCACTGTAATTGGTGTTTACTTCAAGAAGAACTATGGCAAAACAGATAAATAAGACAACACATGATATGGGTGGGCTGACTAGAGCAGACAGCCATAATAACTTACTTCTGTATACTTTTGCCCTATAACTCCCAGAGAGCTTTAAAACCAGTTTTGGCCCCCAATGTTAAACTTCCATTGTCATATCTATTATGACTCATTCTCTGCCTCCCACAACATGGGCACCCTATCCTATCTCCCCTGCTTTGCCTCTAACTCCCAACCTGCTGCATCCTCTTCTGTATGCCTGACTTTCAGCTCCACCTTTTAAGTTCAGAGCAAGTGGCTGCCTACACCTATGTCCCTTATCCAAGTTCTTCATATATATTTGTAACGCAGCAAGACTGTGAGGGCATAAGAGATTAAGTGGCAACTTGATTTTAGAAAGTTTAAAAAAACACCTGAAACAAACTGTCTTAATGTGACGACAAATCGGGTTCCATCATGTACATCAAATCATAGTCTGATCACGCCACGTATCGGGAAACATATGCATTATTTTACTCTATAGTCATAGTATTTTAGTCAATCAACTAATCCAGAATATTATTTATAATAATACTGTCTTGATTGAAAAAGAAATTTATAGAAATTCATAATACACCAAGTAAAAGCAAACAGTCTACAATCTACTGAGCATTATCTACTAAGGACTTGCTTTGCATCCAACTGTCTAGCGCCACCCAAATAGGAAGCTGCAAAGTCTATGATTTTGAAACATACACTATACAGCTTCCCAAAGCAAATGTTATCTTCATCCAAGATAACCATTATTATTGTGTTCTGTCTTTCTACTCTTCTTCTTCTTGTAAATCTGTAATTAAATGGGTGTTTTTCTGCGAGCCAGGTACATAAGTGTTCATTTTTATCTTTTAAACGTGTAGATACGGTCAAAAACAAAGTGGCGAATTTGATTTTTTGTTTGCTTGCAATTCTATCCCTTGAGTGGTTCATCCATTCTCATGGCTTCAGCCTATCTCCTCCTGACAACTTCCCAATTTATATCACTGGTACTTTCCTCCCTCACTTTCACTAGACTTCAGTTTTTCTCTATTACTTTAAATCCATCATTCTTGTAAGCTCTCTTGCCAAATAGGCTCCTCCTCCTAAATTCCCTGTGGTTGAACCACACTACCCGTCATCCAGGCTGGGGACCCTGGTGCTGCCCTTGATGTATCCCCTTCTTCAACCACATGACCTCGTGCTAGTGCATTTTGATTTCAACTGTTTCTTCTACATGTTTGTTCTTTTCTACTATCATCGATTTATGTTAATAGTTTTATTTCTGATTAATTTAAAAATCACACAAGCACATCTTAATTCACTGTTCTTTTTAAAAATTTCAAACATATCAACAAAGCTGATATATGGGTCAGATCAAGTCACTCCCCTACTTAATATCCTCCAGTGTTTCTGTAAAGGATAAAGGGTTTACGATGGTCTTCTGACCCCTCGCTGTGTACTTAATCTCATCACCTATTATTCTCCCTCCTTACCTTGCTGTACTTCACCCACACCACCTCCTTGCTATTCCTCTACATGTTTGGCATGTTCCCAAATCAGGACTTTTGGACAGCAAGTCTTAACTCAAATATCACCTTCACAGTGAGACTTTCCAGGCTACCCTGTCTAACATTTCCACCCTTTCATACACACTTCCTATCAACTTCCCAATTTTCCAATGTACATAGCAACATCTAACTTACTTATTCTACTTATTTATCTTTTTAATTGTTTATCTCCTCCTATAAGAATGTAGGCTCAAAGGAGGCAGAGCTTTTTCTCTGTTTTGTTCACTGCCATAAATCCAGCGCCTACCATAGTGCCTGGCACATTAAGGGCTCAATAAGTTTTATGTAGGCACAAATGAATGAATCAATGAAGTCCTGTCAACCAGCTAATGGTATGTGGTATAGATCAGATACCAATCTCTGTTGTTTTACATTCTCTCTTTTTACAGTTGAATAGATTTTATTGCAGTTATACTGAAACATAAGTGTTACGCTGGGGACTCTGTGGATGGTACTTGATTTCAGCATCAGCCTTCTGGACATTAACATTTTAATTTCAAATATATTTCTTCAAATAATGCCAGGGTCATTTAGGTCATGTTGATTTTTTAAAATAGCATGGTGTAAAGAAATTGGTAAAGTTACATTCAATTCTGGCCACTAATGAGTCACTTTAAATGGTCTAGAACAGTGGTTTTAAATCTTTATGGTCATTAATTCCTTTGAGAATCTATTAAAAGCTTTTACTTTTACTTCCAAATCATTTCAAAATAGGAGTAAGGTAGTTAGCAGCTATAAACACAATGCAAAAGATTTTTTTAAAAAAATAATCAAATTAGGCAATGGAAAGAAAGAGGAAAAAATGGGAAAAATGAAGTTAAGTAATAGGGTATAAGGTATACAAAATGTATACCTTCAAGCTCTGCAGAGTTGATTGGAGATGGACTCCAGTTTTCTTGCTGAGCTTATTATTATTCAGAGCATTATGGCTTTCAATACTAATAAAATGAAGTAAAATTCTTTATTTTGTGCTATTATAAAACTGTCAGTGCTTTATTGTATCTATAATAAAAGTTTAAAGTAGATTATAGAAATTTTTTTCTGAAAATTAAAGAATTTTAATGCAATCTAATAAAAATCCCAGTGAGTGGTACTAGTGTCAGAATAGGAAGACAGATTAATGGAATGAAATAAAAGTTTACAAAGAGAACCAATTATATCAGAAGTGTTGTGATAAAATTGGGATATTAAATTTGTGGGCAAAATGTAGATTATTTAACAAATGGCATTAGAATAAGCAGCTAGTTTTTTAAAAAGAAAATTTTTTCAATCCCTACCTTAAACCTTATAATTTTTTTTTTTTTTTTTTTTTTTTTTTTTTTTGCGGTACGTGGGCCTCTCACCACTGCGGCCTCCCCTGCCGCGGAGCACAGGCTCCGGACACGCAGGCCCAGTGGCCACAGCCCCAGCTGCTCTGCGGCATGTGGAATCCTCCCGGACCGGGGCACGAACCCGAGTGCCCGGCAACGGCAGGCGGACTCTCAACCACTGCGCCACCAGGGAAGCCCACAAACCTTGTAAATTTTGATTAGGTTAAATTTTGAAGTAAAATCATAAAACAATTACAAGTAATGAGTATTTTTACTAAAACTTGGGGTAGGGAAGGCTTTCCTAAACATAACAATAAAGGCCAAAACCATAAAAGAAAAGACTGATAGGTCTAATTTCTTACAAATTAAAACTTCCATATATAAAAAACAAAAAAAAGAAAAATGCCAACATATTTAGAAAATGGATATATGTATCTATATATGGGTACATACATAGATACATATATAAATGGATACACACACACAAGGTGGGGATGGGGGGAGGGGAGAGAGAGAGAGAGACAGCAAGCACAAACTTAAAGTGAGCTTTCAAATTAATAAGAAAAACCTGAAGAGCAAAACAGAAAAAAAAAAAAAAAAAATGGTACAAAGAAACAATTCTAATTCTTCCCAAAAGAAATTCAAAGGTTGATAAATACATGGAAGCATTCAAGAACCACAGCAGTCAAGTAAAGGTAAAGTAAAATATTGAGATGCCATTGATTCTGATAAAGATTAAAATATAATAACCATTGATGGTGTGGCTATTGGTAACTGGTGCTCTTATATGCATTGTGGGCTCAACATCACTAATTATTAGAGAACTGCAAATCAAAACTACAATGAGGTATCACCTCACACTGGTCAGAATGGCTGTCATCTAAAAATCTATAAACAATAAATGCCAAAGAGGGTGTGGAGAAAAGGGAACCCTCCTACAGTGTTGGTGGGAATGTAAATTGGTACAACCATTATGGAGAACAGTATGGAGGTTCCTTAAAAAACTAAATATAGAACCATCATATGATCCAGCAATCCCACTGCTGGGCAAATATCTGGAGAAAACCGTAATTCAAAAAGATACATGCACCACAATGTTCATAGCAGCACTATTTACAATAGCCAATACATGGAAGCAACCTAAATGTCCACTGACACAGGAATGGATAAAGAAGATGTGGTTCACATTAAAAGGATCATACACCATGATCAAGTGGGGTTTAACCCAGGAATGCAAGGATTCTTCAATATATGCAAATCAATCAATGTGATACACCATGTTAACAAACTGAAGGATAAAAACCATATGATCATCTCAATAGAGGCAGAGAAAGCTTTGGACAAAATTCAACACCCATTTATGATAAAAACTCTCCAGAAAGTAGGCATAGAGGGAACTTACCTCAACATAATAAAGGCCATATATGACAAACCTACGGCCAACATCGTTCTCAATGGTGAAAAACTGAAAACATTTCCACTAAGATCAGGAACAAGACAAGGTTGCCCACTCTCACCACTATTATTCAACATAGTTTTGGAAGTTTTAGCCACAGCAATCAGAGAATAAAAAGAAAGGAAACCAAGTTGGAAATGAAGAAATAAAACTGTCACTGTTTGCAGATGACATGATACTATACATAGAGAATCCCAGAGACGCTACAGAAAACTACTAGAGCTAATCAATGAATTTGGTAAAGTTGCAGGATACAAAATTAATGCACAGAAATCTCTAACTTCCTATACACTAATGATGAAAAAACTGAAAGAGAAATTAAGGAAACACTGCCATTTACCACTGCAACAAAAAGAATAAAATACCTAGGAATAAACCTACCTAGGGAGACAAAAGACCTGTATGAAGAAAACTATAAGACATTGATGAAAGAAATTAAAGATGATACAAACAGATGGAAAGATATACCATGCTCTTGGATAGGAAGAATCAACATTGTGAAAATGACTATACTACCCAAAGCAATCTACAGGTTCAATGCAAACCCTGTCAAACTACCAACGGCATTTTTCACAGAACTAGAACCAAAAATTTCACAATTTTTATGGAAACACAAAAGACCCCGAATAGCCAAAGCTATCTTGAGAAAGAAAACTGCAGCTGGATGAATCAGGCTCCCTGACTTCAGACCATACTACAAAGCTACAGTAATCAAGACAGTATCGTAGTGGCACAAAAACAGAAATATAGATCAATGGAACAGGATAGAAAGCCCAGAGATAAACCCACACACATATTGTCACCTTATCTTTGACAAAGGAGGCAAGAATATACAATGGAGAAAAGACAGCCTCTTCAATAAGTGGTGCTGGGAAAACAGGACACCTACATGTAAAAGAATGAATTTAGAACACTCCCTAACACCATACACAAAATAAACTCAAAATGGATTAAAGACCTAAATGTAAGGCCAGACACTATAAAACTCTTAGAAGAAAACTTAAGCACAACACTCTATGACATACATCACAGCAAGATCCTTTTTGACCCACCTCCTAGAGAAATGGAAATAAAAACAAAAATAAACAAATGGGACCTAATGAAACTTCAAAGCTTTTGCACAGCAAAGGAAACCATAAACAAGACGAAAAGACAACCCTCAGAATGGGAGAAAATATTTGCAAGTGAAGCAACTGACAAGGATTAATCTCCAAAATATACAGGCAGCTCATGCAGCTCAGTATGAAAAAAAGAAAACAAAACCCAATCCAAAAATGGGCAGGCAGAAGGTCTAAATAGACATTTCCCCAAAGAAGATATACAGATTGCCAAGAAACACATGAAAGGATGCCCAACATCACTAATCATTAGAGAAATGCAAATCAAAACTACAATGAGGTATCATCTCACACCGATCAGAATGGCTGTCATCAAAAAATCTACAAACAATAAATGCTGGAGAGGGTGTGGAGAAAAGGAAACCCTCTTGCACTGTTGGTGGGAATGTAAATTGATACAGCCACTATGGAGAACAGTATGGAGGTTCCTTAAAAAACTAAAAATAAAACTACCATATAACCCAGCAATCCCACTACTAGGCATATATCCTAAGCAAACCATAATTCAAAAAGAGTCATGTACCACAATGTTCATTGCAGCTCTATTTACAATAGCCAGGACATGGAAGCAGCCTAAGTGTCCATCAACAGATGAATGGATAAAGAAGATGTGGATATATACAATGGAATATACAATATACAATGGAATATTACTCAGCCATAAAAAGAAATGAAATTCAGTTATTTGTAGTGAGGTGGATGGACCTAGAGACTGTCATACAGCGTGAAGTAAGTCAGAAAGAGAAAAACAAATACCGTATGCTAACACAGATATATGGAATCTAAAAAAAAAAAAAAAAAAAGGTTCTAAAGAACCTAGGGGCAGCAGAGGAATAAAGACGGAGACATAGAGAATGGACTTGAGGACACAGGGAGGGGGAAGGATAATCTTGGACGAAGTGAGAGAGTGGCATGGACATATGTACACTACCAAATGTAAAATAGATAGCTAATGGGAAGCAGCCACATAGCACAGGGAGATCAGCTCGGTGCTTTGTGTCCATCTAGAGGGGTGGGATAGGGAGGGTGGGAGGGAGACACAAGAGGGAGGAGATATTGGGTATATGTTTATGTATAGCTAATTCACTTTGTTATACAGCAGAAACTAACACACCATTGTAAGGCGACTATACTCCAATAAATATATTAAAAAAAAAAGATGTGGTACATACATACAGTGGAATAATACTCAACCATAAAAAAGAATGAAATAATGCCATTTGCAGCAACATGGATGGACTTAGAGATTATCATACTAAGTGAAGTAAGTCTGACAGAGAAAGACAAATATCATACGATATCACTTACATGTGAACTCTAATAAAAAATGATGAAAATGAACTTACTTACAAAATAGAAACAGACTCAGATCTTGAGATGAAACTTATGGTTACCAAAGGGGAAATGTAGGTGGAAGTGATAAATCAGAAGACTCGGGGGAATGGCGGGGGGTGGGATGAATTGGTAGATTGTGGTTGACATATATACACTATTGATACTATGTATAAAATAGATAACTAATGAGAACCTACTGTATAGCACCGGGAACTCTACTCAATGATCTGTGGTGACCTAAATGGGAAGGAAATCCAAAAAAGAGGAGATATATGTATACGTACAGCTGATTCACTTTGTTGTACAGTAGAAACTAACACAACATTGTAAAGCAACTATAGTCCAATAAAAATTAAAAAAAAAAGATTGGGAATAACATATACACACTAGTATATGTAAAATAGATAACTAATAAGGACCTACTGTATAACACAGGGAACTTTACTCAATATTCTGTAATAACCTATATGGAAAAAGAATCAAAAAAACGTGTGTGTGTGTGTGTGTGTGTGTGTATGTGTGTATATATGTGTGTGTATATATATATATATATATATGGATATATGTATAACTGATTCACTTTGCTGTACACCTGAAACTAACACAACATTGTAAATCAACTATAGTCCAATAAAATTTTTTTAAAAGGGGAATGTAAATTGGTTCATGATTTCAAGAAAGCAATTTAACTACATGCATAAAAAGTCTAAAATTGCATTGGTTCTAGCAAGTCTTTTAGCATTTAATACACATAATAATTTGTTAATTATGCAAATATATATGGAATCTATGGAATTATGCAAATATATATGGAATCTATATATATATGGAATATATATGGAATCTATGATACTATCTTTTTTCTTTTGGTTTAATTAATATAAAGATTAACATTTGTGTAGGAAAAAGAGACAGGAAGTATACACCACAATGTTATCAGTGCTAATTATGGGATTTGGAGATCTCAGGTAATTTAGATTAGTTTTCCACTTATGTGCTCATATGTTTTGAGTATAAGCCCTATTTGGAAACAGGAGTCACACATATCTGATGTATTCCTGAGAAGGTTATTTTCGGAAGCACAACAGGTTTCCTGAGCACATTTAATATGTGGCAGCTAAGAAGAGCAAAGCACGTTTAAAGAGGTGCAATGACTTCATCGGGATCTGTGGGCAAATTCTTATCAGTGCCAGTCAATTTCTGGTCCTCAAATATTTAACAGTGAAACTAACCTCCATCTAATGAGCCTTTGTGATATAACATAGCAGGTATTTCTGTGACTCCACAATGGGACCTGAATTCTGTTTCCAGAGGACAGTAAAAGAATTTGTTAAGATTCTTTCTTCAATTATACTCACAAGGTTGTTGAATTTGTTTTTTCTTAAGGTAGCATAAATATATTGAAGTACTAGATCAGAGAATTTGCAAATACGTTAATTATTGGTGAACAGTTCAACATTAGTTGCAGAAATTCAGGCCTAAGTTTTAATGACATGATTTAAATATCTTGTGATGATACAAATTCAGTATTCAAAGAGAACTGACTTTATGTCCCATAGCTTCTGAAGTAAAGATAATTTTGCTTTTATGAAGAAAAAGTCAACACTCTAAAGAAAATGCTTTAGATTCTTGAAGCACCTTGGCAAGTTTCTTTCCCTACTGCACTATGCTAGGCCCGATAAACAATCAAGAGGCAGCATTAGGTAGATTTAAGAATTTAGGTCCAGAGCTCCTATGCTTACTGTGACATCCTGCAAGCTACTCTGTGTGCCTCAGTTATCTGATTTATAAAATAAGGATACTAATAATAGCAAGTTCATATGGGTTTTACAAGAACTAAATAAGTTAATGAGCATATTTGATATGTAGTGTCTAAGAAAAACAAGCCATGTTTGAAAAAGCTGTGACAATAGTATTCAATAAATAATCAATAAAATAATAAGTTTGATAAATTTTAAATTAAAATATATTGAATATTTAATTTTTCCCCAACATGACAAGTTTCCCTGGCATGCAGTAAAATATTTCAAAACAAAAATAAGATGCATAAAGACATAACTACTGGGGCAGCCCAGCATATAATATAATGATGATCAATTAAGTGGCAACAAATAATAATTGAGTAACTGGAGTTTAGAGGCAAAAGTAGTAATAATGACTTTTTAGAAAAGGTGGGGCTAAAATAAGCCCTAGAAATAGGAATGGGATTCAATTTGCTAGAAAGAAAGTAGGAGTTCAAGATGTTTACCTAAAATTTGTAGCTGAAGCAAACCAAATTTTATCATCTAATTTTGTTTAGGATTTCTTTTTCTGACTCCTCCTTTTCATCCTCTATGGGACTACATTTGTGATATAATTATTTATTTTTTGTTATTGAAGAGGCAGATCCTCATGTTTTCCTTCTTCAAAAAAAACTTATGAAAAATTTCAAACATAACATACAAATAGAAAAATATCATGAACTTCCATCTTCCTTAACTCAGCTTCCAACTGGTTATCAACATTCTGCCATTCTTGTTCCATGTAATGTATTGATTAGCACATAACTTCAAACACTGGGCTCTTTGTTATGACCAACTTTCAACGTGTAGTTGAGAGGCATCCATGAAAATATGGCTTTTTTTCATTATTGTGCAGGATGCCCCAAACGGGCGTTCTGGGCTTTGCTCATTGCTTCCTGAAATAAGGAAGGATTAAATGATTTTGTTCAAAACACCTAGTCTCCAATAAATTGAATAACTCTTTTCAAGCAACCTTTTTTAAAAATTGAAGAATAATATAAATACAGAAAAATGCACAAATCAAAAAGATACAGCTTCATTACTGAAGACTCCAAGTGAATGTGCTGTGAAAGTATCACCCACTTCAAGAAACAGTCCATAAACTGGATACTTCCCTTGTGCTATGCTGGGTGTTACTCTTCCCCAAGTATAAGCTATTTTGGCCTCTCACCATAGATCAGTTTTGTCTGTTTTTGAGTTCTTCATACATACGTACATACAGTATGCATTCTTTCGTGCTTGATTAACTTGAACAACCCTATGTTCAAGACAAGCATACTATTTTTATTTTTATATATTCTTTCATAGTATGAATATGCCAAATTTATTTATCTACTCTGTAACTGATGGATATTTGTTTCCACTTTTTCGTATTATGAATAATGCTGTTATGAACTTTTTATATCTGTCCCTTGGGGCTCTTCATTGCTATGGGGTACAAATCTAGGAGTAGAAATAGGGTCATATAAAATGAATATTCAGTTTTGGTAGATTTGGCAGCACAGGTGTTCCAAAGTGGATTCACAAACTTATATTCCCACCAGTAGTGTATAAGTGTGCAAGTTGCTCCAAATCCTAGGATTTGTCATTTTCTTAAATTTTAGCCATTCTGGTGGGTGTGTAGTTGAATCTAATTTGGGCTTAATTTGCAAGTTCCCAATGACCAATGAAGTAACGAGATGAGCATCTTCTCTTACGTTTATTAACCATTCGGATAGCCTCTTTTGTGAAGTGCCTGGTCAAATTAGCTGCCCAATGTTTTAAGGAGTTTTCTATTGTTTTTGTTTAATTAATTTGTGGTACCTACCAATATATTTTGGACATGAATTTCTGTCTATCCTGAATATGGGCCCTGAACAACTTAGAACCATGACACTACCAAGAGCTCTCCTTAGTTTTTTAGCTTAGTTATTAACAGATGCCTCAATAGGAAAAGGGGTCGTGTCTCTGTGTTTCCTTTCCCCAGGAAAGCCTGTTTCCATAAATCCCAGTAATCCTTGGTTCCATAAATCCTGGTTACTCTTAATTCTAATTTTCATCTCCCTAGCCTTATGAAGCTTTTGAAAGCCCCAGGTCACCACATTCTGCTCAGTGTCTAAGCCCGTAACACTTAAGAAATGTCAAGTATCTTGAGCTGAAAAGTGGGAAAAAAATTCCAAGTTCACTTGAAAGCACTTCCCATCTTCATAGGCTCTTAATACCCCTGTCCCTGGCTGTCCTGGTTGCTCTCCAATGCCTTCAGACACCTGGCTATTTTTTTATTATATTATTTTGCTACTGTAGCTGTTTTTAGAGGGATGGTTAGTTTAATAGAAGCTATTATGTCATGGCTGGGAGCTGACTCTAGATGTAGAACTCACAATCTGGATTTATTTCTTAAATTTAAGCAGAATTGTGTGAGTGTGAAAATATTTCAAGGGAGGAACAGAAAAATCCATAATTTTTCATCAGATTTTTTAAAACATATGACATAAAAAAATTAAGAATTACTGCTGTAATTTCTAGGAGCCCAAGAGAGAATAAAAAATGCTGGAGGATTGGCAGGAGGGGAGGGAAAAAAAGAATTACTGCTCTGGATACTTAAAGTGGGTCACTAAGATCTCACCAATTGGATATATACGATCAACACTAAAGGTGTTCAGAGTATGCCACCCCAACATTTGCACTCTGACATAAGGATTATTTTGAGCTAAAGGCAACTGAAAAGAAGCAAACACACATACAAACTTTCTGTCCTTCTTTCTACCAGGAAGAGCAGGATGATTCCTCATCACTTGAGACTACTCTAGATTTTTATCGGCCCAGATACAGCACTGACAGCAATCTACACAGCAAACCTTACTAAAACAACCCTTGTCTTCCATTTGTTTCCCTATATATTTCTCTCTCCACAGTTCGTCACCCCTAAGAACCTAAACCCCCTTTCCTTAGTCTCGTCACTTCTCTAAAAATGTTGTTCTTTGTTCATATACTATATAAACCCTAAGTTCTAACCACCCTTTGAGGTTCTCATCAATGAGCTCTCCCGGGTCCACATGTAACATGTGTTAATAAACTATGCTTGTTTTCCTATTGTTAATTTGTGTTTCATCAGTTTATTTTGAAGGCCCAGCCACTGAACCTAAGGAAATAGAGGAATTTTTTCTCCCCTACACTTTTGGTGACCCAGATAGGATGCCTGGGACATCCCACCTATCCCAGAGTGCTACAAATTAATCTCAGGACAACTGATCAAACCAGCAAAAAGTAAGAATTCTTACCGAAATCAGACTCCCAGATTTCTGTCTGTAGAGTCTAGGTGAAAAGGGTAGTAAAAATTTCCAAACTGAGATTACCAGGAAAAAGCATTTCTGTGAACTACTTCTTTGGGTGTATGTGGATTTGGCCATTTGTTATTGATCCATTTTCTCTTGGGTAGCCACAATTTCCCTTTGTCACTGTCTTTTGTGTCATTCATCATAAGGGGAAGAATCGTAGGGTAAAACACAGGCATAAATCCTTAAGCTTTTTGTTTGAGCCAGCTTCACAAACTGGTGAGTTCCTACTTCTCACCAGACCAGAGGCTGTTTGGACAAATTTTGCTGTGAGTCACCAATTTAAAAAAAAACCAAACAGATGAAAACCTCCTTCTGTTTTGTTTTGTGTCTTGAGAACTTGGCCAGGATCCAGTGAAAGTGTACTCTCCCTGATTTTTCTGCTTGCTGGGAGGCACAGGTTGTTGGGCCTACATCTGCAGGTGGGCATCTATCAGGCTGGGGACCGGAGACATACGCCTACCATCTGTGCCAGCTCTCAGGGGAATCTATCTAAATAAGGGGTCTTATTAAAAACCCATAAGGGGCATTTGCTGTCTTTTCCCTGCATTGCCTTGTCAGTGCTGGGAAAATCTCATCCCCATATACCCTACTAGGTATCGTAGATTAATGGGTGTGTGATTGGAGATGTCCCATTTTCGTGGGGTTTCTAATTGCCTGTGGCAATGAAGGTTTTGCTTTCTTTTACTATCATTGGGTGGGAATGACCTTTATGGATCATGGGGGCTACATCATCTGTACTCCAGGGACAGCTCTTGCCTCCATGGTAAAAATTTACTCTAAGCCTGGAAAATGGCCTATGGGTCTTTCCCTAAAAAGGTTTTCTGGTTTGTGCCACATCTGGAATGGATATACCTTTGAAGATCATATCCACTGAGTGCCAGATGATGGATCTTCTATTTGGAAAAAGATATTTGGAAAATATCTAAAAAGTTTTTAGAGAGCTCTCGTCCTAAACAAATATCTTATTGGTACCTATGGGAAGATCTGATTAAAAGAAAAAAAAAAGAGAGAGGGAAGGAACAGGAGAGTTACTTTCCTAGTTCTTAACAAGGTTAGGAAGTAGATATAAGACTTAGAATAAAGGTTAACAATTGGGCTTCCCTGGTGGCGCAGTGGTTGAGAGTCTGCCTGCCGATGCAGGGGACGTAGGTTCGTGCCTTGGTCCGGGAAGATCCCACATGCCGTGGAGCGGCTGGGCCCGTAAGCCATGGCCGCTGGGCCTGCGTGTCCAGAGCCTGTGCTCCGCAAAGGGAGAGGCCACAACAGTGAGAGGCCCATGTACCGCAAAAAAAAAAAAAAAAAAAAGGATAACAATTGAAAAAGACACTTAGGCAGTTGTGAGACTTAAGTAAATACTGATAGCCAGGAAATAGGTTCCTTAAGGAAGACAAAGGTTCTGGGAACACACAGCAAGCCTGGTTTCTACTGTCCTTTATAATCAGACCTCAGCAGCTTCAGGCTTTCCCATACAAAGCTCTTAGTGAATGTATTTTGCATCCCCCACTGCAAAGAATTCATTGGACTGTCTACACTTAAGAAATAGAAAACTTCAATAGCAACTGCCCTAGATCTCTGATAATAAGCAAATATGCCCCTAGACTCCTTCTTAGAAAAAACATAGATCCTTTCTCTGTCCCTTTAAGAGGTAAATCTTACCATGTCTTTAAAATGTAGAAATCCAAGGGGGTAACTGGTGGCTAAAGCACCTACCAGCAATCTCAATTTTCCTGAGATTGAAAGGAAAAAAAGGAAAAAGGGGGTTTTTGAAAACATACTGCTACTCATTATTTCCAAATTTAGTCCACAGTTTTCATAAAATTACATATAAGGGCAAATGAAAATCTTAAAAGTCTTTCCACAAACATCCATAAAAAGTTTTTACACTCACTGAAAAGTTAACTTGTTAACTGCTTAACTTGTTCCATCTACCAGAAATATAATTTGTTTTTTTTCTGTACCTGTTGAATAATCTTCCTAGAAAACAAAATTCTGTGTCATAACAGAATGATTACCTATGTTTCATGTTGTCTTTATCAGGTCTTTGATTACTTAAGAAAGCCAAGTCTTAAACACTGTATAATATCACTGATACGTGGAATCTAAAAAAATACAACAAACTAGTGAATAAAACAAAAAAGGACACTCACAGATGTAGGGAACAAACTAATGGTTACCAGAAAGGAGAGAGAAGTGGGGAGGGGCAAGACACGGGTTGGGGGAAAAAAGGGCTATTATGGGATTATATGTAATCATGTGTGTGAAGCTATTAAAAATTATATAGCACTATAGAATTTAGAGAAACTTTCATTCAATAAAAAAAATTAAAAAGAAATATATTTTAAAAAGATAATTACTAGAGAAATGTAAAATAAAACTACAATGAGGTATCATCTCACACTAGTCAGAATGGTCATAACTGAAAAGTCTACAAATAATAGATGCTGGAGAGGGCGTGGAGAAAAGGGAACCCTCCTACACTGTTGGTGGGAGTGTAAATTGCTGTAGCCACTACAGAGAACAGTTTAGAGGTTCCTTAAGAAACTAAAAACAGAGATATCATATGATCCAAGAATCCCACTCCTAGGCATATATCTGGACAAAACTATAATTTGAAAAGATATATGCACCCCAATGTTCATAGCAGCACTATTTACAATAGCCAAGACATGAGCAGAAGCAAGAAGAACTACCAGAAGCAAGCAGAAGCAAGAAGAACTACCTGCAGCCTGTGGAACAAAAACCACATTCACAGAAAGACAGACAAACTGAAAAGGCAGTGGGCTATGTACCAGATGAAGGAACAAGCTAAAACCCCAGAAAAACAACTAAATGAAGTGGAGATAGGCAACTTTCCAGAAAAAGAATTCAGAATAATGATAGGGAAGATGATCCAGGACCTCAGAAAAAGAACGGAGGCAAAGATTGAGAAGATGCAAGAAATGTTTAACAAAGACCTAGAAGGATTAAAGAACAAAGACCTAGAAGAATTAAAGAATAAACAAACAGAGATGAACAATACAATAACTGAAATGAAAACTACACTAGAAGGAATCAATAGCAGAATAACTGAGGCAGAAGAACAGATAAGTGACCTGGAAGACAGAATGGTGGAGTTCACTGCTGTGGAACAGAATAAAGAAAAAAGAATGAAAAGAACTGAAGACAGCCTAAGAGACCTCTGGGACAACATTAAACGCAACAACATTCGTGTTATGGGGTCCCAGAAGGAGAAGAGAGAGAGAAAGGACCAGAGAAAATATTTGCAGAGATTACAGTCAAAACCTTCCCTAACATGGGAAAGGAAATAGCTACCCAAGTACAGGAAGTACAGAGTCCCATACAGGATAAACCCAAGGAGAAACATGCCAAGACACATAGTAATCAAATTGGCAAAAGTTAAAGACAAAGAAAAATTATTGAAAGCAGCAAGGGAAAAACGACAAATAACATACAAGGGAAGTCCCATAAGGTTAACAGCTGATTTCTCAGCACAAACTCTACAAGCCAGAAGGGAGTGGCATGATATACTTAAAGTGATGAAAGGGAAGAACCTACAACGAAGATTACTCTAACCGGCAAAGATCTCATTCAGATTCGATGGAGCAATCAAAAGCTTTACAGAGAAGCAAAAGCTAAGAGAATTCAGCATCACCAAACCAGCTCTACAACAAATGCTAAAGGAACTTCTCTAAGTGGGAAACACAAGAGAAGAAAAGGACCTACAAGAACAAACACAAAACAATTAAGAAAATGGTAATAGGAACATACATATTGATAATTACCTTAAATGTGAATGGATTAAATGCTCCAACCGAAAGACACAGACTTGCTGAATAGATACAAAAACAAGCCTGCTATATGCTGCCTGCAAGAGACCCACTTCAGACCTAGGGACACATACAGACTGAAAGTGAGGGGATGGAAAAAGATATTCCATGCAAATGGAAATCAAAAGAAAGCTGGAGTAACAGTACTCATACCATATAAAATAGACTTCAAAAGAAAGAATGTTAAAAGAGACAAGGAAGGACACTACATAATGATCAAGGGATCATTCCAAGAGGAAAATATAACAATTATATAAATATATATGAACCCAACACAGGAGCACCTCAATACATAAGGCAAATGCTAACGACTACAAAAGCGGAAATTTACAGTAACACCATAATAGTGGGAGACTTTAACACCTCACTTATACCAATGGACAGATCATCCAGACAGAAAACTAATAAGGAAACAAAAGCTTTAAATGACACAATACACCAGATAGATTTAGTTGGTATTTATAGGACATTCCATCCGAAAACAACAGAATACACTTTCTTCTCAAGTGCACATGGAACATTCTCCAGGATAGATCACACCTTGGGTCACAACTCAAGCCACGGTAAATTTAAGAAAACTGAAATCATATCAAGCATCTTTTCTCACAACAATGCTATGAGATTAGAAATAAGTTACAGGGAAAAAAAAAGTGAAAAACACAAACACATGGAGGCTAAACAATACATTACTAAATACCCTAGATATCACTGAAGAAATCAAAGAGGAAATCAAAAAATACCTACAGGGCTTCCCTGGTGGCGCGGTGGTTGAGAGTCCGCCTGCCGATGCAGGGGACGCGGGTTCGTGCCCCGGTCCGGGAAGATCCCACATGCCGCGGAGCGGCTGGGCCCGTGAGCCATGGCTGCTGAGCCTGCGCGTCCGGAGCCTGTGCTCCGCAACGGGAGAGGCCACAAAAGGGAGAGGCCCGCGTACCGCAAAAAAACAAAAAACAAAAAACAGAAAAAAAAAAACGAAAAAATACCTACAGACAAATGACAACGAAAACATGATGATCCAAAATCTATGGGATGCAGCAAAAGCAGTTCTAAGAGGGAAGTTAAAAAAAAATACAACCCTACTTCAAGAAACAAGAAAAATCTCAAATAAACAACCTAACCATAACACCTAAAGGAACTAGAGAAAAAAGAACAAATAAAACCCAAAGTTAGTAGAAGGAAAGAAGTCATAAAAATCAGAGCAGAAATAAGTGAAATGGAAACAAAGAAAGAATAGCAAAGATCAGTAAAACTAAAAGCTGGTTCTTTGAAAAGATAAACAAATTGATAAACCTTTAGCTGGACTCATCAAGAAAAAGAGGGAGAGGACTCAAATCAATAAAATTAGAAATGGAAAAGGAGAACTTACAATGGACACCGCAGAAATACAAAGCATCATAAGAGACTACAATGAGCAAATGGACAACCTGGAAGAAATGGATGAATTCTTAGAAAGGTATAACCTTCCAAGACTGAACCAGGAAGAAATAGAAAATATGAATAGACCAATCAGAAGTAATGAAATTGAAACTGTGATTAAAAATCTTCCAACAAACAAAAGTCCAGGACCAGATGGCTTCACAAGTGAATTCTATCAAACATTTACAGAGGAGATAACACCCTTCCTTCTCAAACTCTTCCAAAAAATTGCAGAGGAAGGAACACTCCCGAACTTATTCTATGAGGCCACCATCACCCTGATACCAAAACCAGACAACGATACTACAAAAAAAGAAAATTACAGACCAATATCACTGATGAATATAGATGCAAAAATCCTCAACAAAATACTAGGAAACAGAATCCAACAACACATTAAAAGGATCATACACCATGATCAAGTGGGGTTTAATCCAGGGATGCAAGGATTATTCCATATAGGCAAATCAATCAATGTGATACACTACATTAACAAATTGAAGAATAAAAACCATATGATCATCTCAATAGATGCAGAAAAAGCTTTTGACAAAATTCAACACCCGTTTATGATAAAAACTCTCCAGAAAGTGGGCATAGAGGGAACCTACCTCAACATAATAAAGGGCATATATAAGAAACCCACAGCAAATATCATTCTCAATGGTGAAAAACTGAAAGCATTTACTCTAATACCAGGAACAAGACAAGGATGTCCTCTCTCGCCACTATTAGTCAACAGAGTTTTGGAAGTCCTAGACATGGCAATCAGAGAAGAAAAAGAAATAAAAGGAATCCAAGTTGGAAAAGAAGAAGTAAAACTGTCACTGTTTGCAGGTGACATGATACTATACATAGAGAATCCTAAAGGTGCCACCAGAAAACTACTAGAGCTAATCAATGAATTTGGTAAAGTTGCAGGATACAAAATTAATGCACAGAAATCTCTTGCATTCCTATACACTAACAACGAAAGATCAGAACGAGAAATTAAGGAAACAATCCCATTCACCACTGCAACAAAAAGAATAAAATACCTAGGAATAAACTACTTAAGAAGGTAAAAGACCTGTATGAAGAAAACGATAAGACACTGATGAAAGAAATCAATGATGACACAAACAGATGGAGAGATATACCATGTTCTTGGATTAGAAGAAACAATATTGTGAAAATGACTATACTATCCAAAGCAATGTACAGATTCAATGCAATCCCTTTCAAATTATCAGAGGCATTTTTTACAGAACCAGGACATAAAAATCTTAAAATTTCGATGGAGACATAAAAGACCCCGGATAGTCTATGCAGTATTGAGGGAAAAAAACGGAGCTGGAGGAATCAGACTCCCTGACTTCAGACTATACTACAAAGCTACAGTAATCAAGACAATATGGTAGTGGCACAAAAATAGAAATATAGATCAATGGAACAGAGCAATGGAAAAGGATAGAAAGCCCAGAGATAAAACCACGTACATATGCCCACCTAATTTACAACAAAGGAGGCAAGAACATACAATGGAGAAAAGACAGCCTCTTCAATAAGTGGTGCTGGGAAAACTGGACAGCTACATGTAAAAGAATGAAATTAGAACACTCCCTAACACCAGACACAAAAATAAACTCAAAATGGATTAAAGACCTAAACGTAAGGTCAGACACTATAAAACTCTTCGAGGAAACCATAAGCAGAACACTCTATGACATACATCACAGCAAGATCCTTTTTGACCCACCTCCTAGAGAAATGGAAATAAAAACAAAAATAAACAAATGGGACCTAATGAAACTTAAAAGCTTTTGCACAGCAGAGGAAACCATAAACAAGATGAAAAGACAACCCTCAGAATGGGAGAAAATAGCTGCAAATGAAGCAGCTGACAAAGGATTAATCTCCAAAATTTACACACAGCTCATGCAGCTCAATATCAAAAAAACAAACAACCCAATCCAAAAATGGGCAGAAGACCTAAATAGACATTTCTCCAAAGAAGATATACAGATGGCCAACAAACACATGAAAGGATGCTCAACATCCCTAATCATTAGAGAAATGCAAGTCAAAACTACAATGAGGTATCACCTCACACCAGTCAGAATGGCCATCATCAAAAAGTCTACAAACAATAAATTCTGGAGAGGGTGTGTAGAAAAGGGAACCGTTTCACACTGTTGGTGGGAATGTACATTGATACAGCCACTATGGAGAACAGTATGGATGTTCCTTAAAAAACTAAAAATAGGGACTTCCCTGGTGGTGCAGTGGTTAAGAATCTGCCTGGCAATGCAGGGGACATGGGTTCGAGCCCTGGTCCAGGAAGATCCCACATGCTGTGGAGTAATTAAGCCCGTGTGCCACAACTACTGAGTCTGCGACAGCTACTGAAGCCCGTGCGCCTAAAGCCCATGCTCCACAACAAGAGACGCCACCACAATGAGAAGCCCATGCACTGCAACGAAGAATAGCCCCCACTCACCACAACTAGAGAAACCCTGCGCAGCAATGAAGACCCAACACAGCCAAAAATAAATAAGTAAATAAATAATTTATTTTGAAAAAAAACAACAACTAAAAATAGAAATACCATATGACCCAGCAATCCCACTACTGGGCATATACCCAGAGAAAACCATAATTCAAAAAGACATATGCACCCCAATGTTCACTGCAGCACTATTTACAATAGCCAGGTCATGGAAGCAACCTAAATGTCCACTGACAGATGAATGGATAAAGAAGTGGTACGTATATACAATGGAATAGTACTCAGCCATAAAAAGGAATGAAATTGCATCATCTGTAGAGATGTGGATGAACCTAGAGACTGTCATCCAGAGTGAAGTAAGTCAGAAAGAGAAAAACAAATATCATATATTAACGCATATATGTGGAATCTAGAAAAATGGTACAGATGAACTGGTTTGCAGGGCATAAATTGAGACACAGATGTAGAGAACAGACGTATGGACACCAAGCGGGGAAAGCAGCATGGACTGGGGGTGGTGGTGAGATGAACTGGGAGATTGGGATTGGAAAAAAAAAAATTAAATGGTGATGATGATGATTAAAAAAAAAAATCACTATATAATAGCCAAGACATGGAAGCAACCTACATGTCCATCTACAGATGAATGGATAAAGAAGATGTGGTATATATACACATAATGGAATATTAGCCTAAAAAGGAATGAAATAACTTTTGCAGCAACATGGATGGACCTAGAGATGATTACATTAAGTGAAGTAAGTCAGATAGAGAAAGACACATACCATATGATTTCACTTATATGTGGAATCTAGAAAAGTGATATAAATGAACTAATTTATAAAACAGAAATAAACTCACAGACATAGAAAACAAACTTATGGTTACCAGACTGAATAGTGGCAGGAGGGGAGTGGGGAGGAGATAAATTAGGATTTTGGGAGTAGTATATATATACTGATATGCCCAAAATATGTGAACAATAAGGACCTACCGTGTAGCACAAGGAACTATATTCAATGTCTTGTAATAACTTAGAGTGGAAAAGAATCTAAAAAGAATATATATATATATATATACACACACACACACACACATATATATGACTGAATCACTTTGCTGTACACCTAAAGCTAACATAACATTGTAATACTAATTATACTTCAATTTAAAAAAAATGGTTATAAGAAGAAAAAGAAAACCAAGTCTTCTCAATATTGAAAGAGCTAAGTTTTTGTTTTATTTTGTTGCTTTTTCTAAGTATGTCACTTACTATATCGAAATTTGAACTCCTTTATTGTCAGTTTTGTTAAATATTAACACATATTATCTCACAGTGATTTTGATTATATTTAATCAAGTGTTCAAAACTTTTGACATTTTTAATAAATTTCTAAGTTTTGATAAAATCAAATTCTTTGAACTTGAGCTAACTTTGAGAGTTCTCTGAGGGCCCCTGGAAAGTCTCAAAGATTTGTTCTTTCATCTTGTAAAAAGAGAGATGTTAAATTGATAAGGTTTAGTTGGTATATTAAATTATGTGGGAAGTCTGTCAAATAGGAAGTGGTGTTTAACCTTATTTAGGTTATATTTTTATGAATATATGTTATTAATACAAGTGTTTCAAAAATCTTATGAAATTCCTAGACATTTGTTAATGTTCTTACTGTTCGTATGTGTCCATACGGCCTGATTTAATGTTATCAGTCATAATTCCAATTATCTTAAAATACTGTGCGTCACAAAAATAACTAAATTACTTTGTCAATTGCATTATAATGAGCTCTCATCAGATCTTTAACCATAACCATTTAAAGTCTTTTATTACTCACAGTTATGCTTTTACTTTTATTCTTCTCTGAAAGCATTTGCCATCAGCTATAGTCCAAAAAGTGCTTTGTCTTTAAAGAGATTCATGAAAAAACTCTGACAAGTACTCTGGAGCACAGATTTCTGTCAACTTTTTAAGATGCCACTGGACTGGGTAAGAATTTCCAGAAATCTAATGGATAAACTGATGATTCTATAAAGCTGCTAACTGAGGATCAAGTAGAACAAAAATTAATTACATGAGACTGAATGAACTGATGAGGAGGATTACAATTTCTATGACTTTTTGTTTAAAACATTACTGGTTCTTTGATGTTTTGTTTTACAGATTTAAGGAATCCTTTTTCTCTTTTCTCTTAAGCTATCACTATCTATGGCCTGCAGCAAACTGGGGGATTATACTCTTATAAATAAGGATGAAACATTTTTTTCCCCTACCTGATCCCTCCAAAATTTGGAAAACTCTTATTAAATATTCTTATTTTCATGGTAATGATGTTATCTGCATAAGTTCAATAAGCATCTGTTCTCCTTGTAATAGGACACAATTGAAAACACTGGTTTTATTACCAGTGCTTTGACTGGAATGTCATATTTGAGGATGATGTCCGTAGAATCAGATATAACCAGACAGAGTTAAGAAAGTGAGCTGACTTTAAAGAGCCAGTGCTTACAAAGCTCCTTGAAAAAACTGGTCTGGTATCTGGCTTACAGGGTTCCTGAATTCACAGGTGAGTAAGAAAGGTCACTTCCTGGCAGGCCCAGCAATCCTAAAATATTTTGTGTACCTCAAGAAGAGAGAAATTCACCATATCTATGGATATTGAAGGAAAATCTAATGGCAAGTTCTGAGCTTGACTTCCTGGCCTCAAGAGGCTTTTAAAAGTCTAGTCTGAGATCCCTTATTAAAAATTCTAGTAAAGCAGACTTAAAAAAAAAAAAGTCTATAGAGTCAATCAATATTCTTGCTAAACTTATGTAAATATAATCAGGCCAAGCTTAATGAGACAAGACTTATTTTGTAAACATATTAGTCCTACTTTGATTATCTTTGATAGAAATGGTAGGGAGAAATTCTATGTTTCAATGAGAAATTATAACCTACCTTTATAGATGTTCATTATCTTTGAGGTACTTTTATCTCTTTGTAAACTGAATCTTGCTTTTTTGGTGAATTTTGTCAGTAATTAAGGTTTCCAATTTTTCTCTCATCCTCTTGACATGGAGTCACTGAGAACTAAAACCTGACTGCCCAGGTCTGTATTGTTACTATCTAAAAAAGCCCTGGAATCTGAAGCTGGATGCTTCCATGCTCTGTTCTGAAAAATAACCATGACTGTGAGACACTGATGTATATGCCAGCAGCAGAGACATTCAAACTATAAAACAGGAAATTCATCGAATTGCCACTGCATGTTCTCACGTTTCAAGTCCAAGACCTAGAAATCTTTACTGACTGCCCTCTGGAGTCAAAAATTGGGTTAACAGTTTGTTCTAACCATTAAACTTTCTTTTTCTTTTGTTTCCACAGAAATGTACCTGATTAAATGCCTGAATGCTCACATGATATAGAAGCCTAACTTAGGTGGTTTCCCTATTCCCAGCTGCATCACTGCTTCCGGAAATGAGACACAACTGTTTATCTGGACAGACCTAGTCCCTGGAATGAGAGACTGATTCGATAAGATACGGAGCAATGTGCTCCACTTGTTCTTTTCTGCTTTTTCCAATCCATGTTTTTCTCATCCTTTACAGATCCTTTTCTCACAACTTCTAACTCAAATCTCTCTCCCTAGCTACCAACATGATTTTTAATATATGAAACTTAAAATTTCAAATGGGGAGTGAAAATATGACACTCTGACATAAAGATTATTTTGAGCTAAAGGCACATGAAAAGAAACAGAGACACACACAAAAACCCTTTCTGTCCTCTCCCTCTCTATCAGGAGGGGAAGGGTGATTTTTAATCATGGGAGAAAACTCTAGATTCTTATCAGCCCAGAGACAGCACTGAGAGGAATCTTCATAGCAGACCTTACTAAAACAATCCTTATCTTCCATGGGCTTCCCTGTATATTTATCTTTCCGCAGTTTGTTACCCATTAGAATCTAAACCCCTTTTCCTTTGTCTTGTCACTTTTCTAAAACCTTATCGTTCTTTGTTCAGATGTTATATTAACCCCAAGTCCTAACCACCCCTTTGAGATCTTCATCACTGAACTCTTTAATAAGAGCACACTTTAATAAGCTCTGGTTTTCTCTTGTTAATCTGTTTTTATCAGTCTACTTTCTTGAGCCTTAGCTGAAGAACCTAGCAGGGTAGAGGGGGAGATTATTCTTCCCCTACAATGACAAGTACATTCTTTCAGGTATACTGATAATCAAGTTTTAAAATGTTCAAACATCCCAGATGATGTTCACACTATCTGGAGAAATGCACACTTTGAGGTGTTACTATATTAAGATGGACGTTGAAAGTAGAGTAAGATAAAAGTTATAATAGTTGTAAAAATATACTGGTGCACTGTAATTTACCCTTTAAAAAACATTTCCTCAGCCTTCTAACATCCCAGGGAAGGGGTATTTGATTGTTTTTAACAACAAGAGAAAAATAACCTTGACAAGCAAGAGAGAGAGAGAGTGGAGAGTGAGGACGAGGGAGGGAGAGAAAGAAGGGAAAGAATTTCTTAAATTTCTTCTCAAGAATGTCTAATCCTGAAAGTGATTGATAGATCATAGAATTTCTCCTTTAATGTAGAGAAGATTCTCCTTTTGCAACTATATCATGAAGCTTATAGTCATATGGTAGAAGGAAGAAATGACATGGGAAAATAAAAGAAATGCCTGCTTCTTGCCATTTAAGGGACAGTGGGTAAAAAAAGCAGAAAAAACAGTTATAAAAGTGGTGAGGGCTTCCCTGGTGGTCCAGTGGTTGAGAGTCCACCTGCCGATGCAGGGGACACGGGTTGGTGCCACGGTCCGGGAGGATCCCACATGTCGCGGAGCGGCTGGGCCCGTGAGCCATGGCCGCTGAGCCTGCGCGTCTGGAGCCTGTGCTCCGCAACGGGAGAGGCCACAACAGTGAGGCCCGCGTACCGAAAAAAAAAAAAAAGTGTCAGACCCCTGAGCCATAATCTTGCTCCTTTAGCTGAAGATGCAGGTGTGTTACAGAAATTTAGGGCAACACTAAGAGCAGAGGAATTCTTGTCTCTCTCCCTGACGGAAAGAATGTAGTATGGGAGCTGCCTCAATCCAATCACCAGGGTGGGATGGAATGGCCAAGCATAGAGTCCATTCTAGCCTCATGGCTCTTCCCACATGGCAGGGATGCTGACTGAGAGCCAGTGGGCCTCCCTGGAGAACATGGTGAAAGCACAACATGAATATGAGAGCTGGCCAGGGATCACCCCTGGGCTTTGATACACACAGGAGGTTAGAGAACGGATGTACCATTCTCTAAATTCAGCACACGTCCCTGTAGAATGCCCAGAATGAGCCTGAATGGGTCATTTATTTGTAGACACCTGCCAGCACAACCCCAAGGACCAGCACGGTGCCTGGAGGACCCCTCCTGGCCAGTGTTCTAGATCACCTAACCCTCCCATAGTCCAAACCATCTTAGGAAGGATCAGAAAAAGAGAAAATGTTGAAACTAAATAATTTTTCAAAAGAAACAGTTAAATCTAGAGAAACTAATTATTGGCTCAGGCTATGTTTGGACTAACGTTCGTATGTCTCTACTTTCTTTTATTTATTTATTTAATTTATTTATTTTTGGCTGCATTGGGTCTTCGTTCCTGCGCACAGGCTTTCTCTAGTTACGGTGAGTGGGGGCTATTCTTCGTTGTGGTGCACGGGCTTCTCATTGCTGTGGCTTCTCTTGTTGCAAAGCATGGGCTCTAGGTGCACAGGCTCAGTAGTTGTGGCTCGGGGGCTCTAGGGTGCAGGCTCAGTAGTTGTGGCGCACGAACTTAGTTGCTCCGCGGCATGTGGGATATTCCCGGACTAGGGCTCGAACCCATGTCCCCTGCATTGGCAGGTGGATTCTCAACCACTGCACCACCAGGGAAGCCCCTGTCTCTACTTTCTACTCCTTAGAAGCCAGTGAAAGAGCTAAGAGTCTCTGTACAGAATAATGGCACTATATTTTCTTGGCACATCTGAGCATAGTGTGTGAAAATTTATGATGCCATTACAGTATTAACCACAGAGTCAGTTTCATAATACATATTACTACTGCCAAAAAAACCCAGTATACCCACTCAGTCTAAAAACCCACGGCAGGCAACAACACTCACTTTTCAGGGCCCTTAGAAATTTTTTTGCTCCGGGGTGAGTTTGGAGAGAATGAAATCCCCATGTTGGCTAAAAGAAGAGGACTCTAGCCAGATTTCAAGATAATTAAACTGGTCAACCAGCTCCAAGACATTATCAGCTGCTGTTTTAATTGCTAATGAGATAGTCAGTTTCTATAATCTGGGAGATGGACCAAAAAACACGGGCTTGGTTTTCCTTTCGTTTTACATCAGTTCAGTGGAGAAGAGTGATCCTTCCCTCTTGGTACTCTCGCTCTACAAGCTGCTGATAACCTGTGGCAGAGAGGGAGCCCTGCTCTACCACCATGACACACACGTACAGAAGGAAGCACATTGGGTTCAACGATTATTAACAAACACAAACATAACGTAGACCTAAGAAATTATTTCTGGGCATTCTAATCTGCAGGACCCACGTAACTCCCAAAAGACAAATACATAAAGAGAAAGGGTAGCTACCTTCTTGACGGAACAGGTAATCAAGAGGATGTGACCTCTGGTTGACCCTCGAGCTGGACCTGGGCAATCAGAGGTTCCCCACCCGCTCCCCTGTCCTACCGTTCAGACAGTGGGAGCTGTTCCAAGGACAGAGCCTTGAGAGTAAGGCATTGCTGAGATCTTCTGGTCTGAATGCATGACTGAACATGGTTAATTAAGGTCTTTTTATAAACTTTTAAGATTCTGCTGGGCAGGTGTGATGATCTACTCATCTTGCGACCACCGAAGTAAAACCTCACAAGTAAGTTTCCTTGCTTATTAAACCTGCCACCTACCCATCTGGAGTGGCCTCTTTCTTCGGTTTCTCCTTGCCCTCCGTGTACAGGGGCCAGTTTGTGATCTAACACTTCTGGAAATATTTAGAGTGTGACTCCTCAAAAAATTTGCAAACCCCTTTACGGTTTTTCCAAAACCTGTGTTCCTGAAATTAATATTCTGATTTAATAGATGTCATGTTGGTCTTGCAATACAGCTCTCTGTCATTACTTTGTTATTCATGACTTTCACTTGATATAATTGCACAAATGACACAGGAAGCTTGGCAGGGCTGGAATTAGAAAACACCTGGTTCACAAGAACTATGAGATCTAATGATGTCCAAATGCATCTGCTTAAGAAACATTCTAAAGCAACAGAAAATCCAGCAGAGATATTTAGTCTGTTTCAGTATTCAAGGCAAGTATACTTCCAGTGAATTAAAAATCTCACAGGAAGAATAAGGGAATGATTATAAATTGTTGACAAAATTAATAATAGAGCAGTCAGTTGGGGAAGCATAATTCTAATGATTATTGGCAATTTATTCTAACATTTCTAAGGCATAATGCCCTTAAACATTTTGTATGTACCTGTACTACAGCATATATTATATTGAAATTACTTATATACATAGCGATTTCCATAGGTAAAAGTAGGCATGTTGTGGACAGGAGAACTGTTTTAAAATCTTTTTACAGTGCTGGAATTCAATCAATGCTATTAAATGATAACAAATGATCCTTTACTCTGTACGAATGGAAAACCTTTAAGATGAATTAAATTGAAATACTATGGAATAATTTAAAAAGTTTATTAGGATGAAATGTTTTGTAATAAATAGAACATATATTGAGGCTACGATGAGGTGAATGCGGAAGGTGAGTACAATTTATAACAAGAGATTTAAAAGGCCTTTCTGATGCCCCCCCCATTTTTTTAAACCAGATATATAATAATAAAAACTGTGAATATATATCAGTGTCCCTACAGACCTCCCTCTTTAAACCCTTGAAGGCTCCTCCCTCATACTGGCCCATCATTGAAAGGCTATAAGGCTTCTAGAAAGACCTCTTATTCTATCTTCATCTGGGACCATTAGTGTATCCTTCAAACAAGACTACAGAGGTTTGATGAACAAAATCCGATCCTTCCCTACCCCCACCCAGTAAGCTTTTAATCAGTTAAAATGAAACTAATATAATTGAAATGAAATTTGCAAAAGCTTATTAATATGGTGATATGCAGTATTTCTACAGGGTGGCTGGGTAGGGAGGATGCAGGAGCTTCTGTCTCCTTGTGAAGGTAGATATAATTTCTCACTGGGGCTAAAATGACTTTCTCCTCAGAGTCCCAAGGCTGGGGAATGGTATACAAAAAGGGAGAGGTGGAGTTGGGCCTTCGCTCCTAAGATCAAGATAAGGAAATAAGAATGGGGCAGTTAAATGCTCACTAGACAAGTCAGAGGAAGGAGACAGTGTTGGATTAATGGGCTACTTCTGTCTTAATGACTGGGTTTTATTTGAAAGAAACTAAAACAATATATGATTCTAAAAGCATTTTTGTTTCAATTTCATCATCTAAAAAGATTACAAAGTTTACTCTTCTACTTTAAGTAAAAACAGAAACATATTTTAAAAGTTATCCTTTCTTAAGAATTTGCAATACAATACTGAGGAACTATGTCAAAATATCTTTATTTTATTCAACACCCTGCTTCCCCAAATTGTAAAGATGATGCAAGAATGACCGAAAATTGTGAAGAACTGATCTAACTTGTTGCTTGTAACAATTTAAGTTCAGTTACAAAAAATTGAGCTCCACTATTTTTCAATCATGTACTATCAATAATATATGTAAAGGCTAGGAACTTGAAAGAAAAAAATATTTATTAAAAAAATCCCTAGCCCTGTCATTTAGTAGTTGGTTTTCAATAACATATTATGTAAAGGCTAAGAACTTGAAAGACAGAGATATTAAAATCTAATCTCTGACCTCTATGAGTGTGCGAGAGAGACAAAGAAAGCAATAATTATGATAAACTAGGATAAGTACTACGATAAAATAATCCTAAGGTACTGAAGCACCAGAAAAAAAGGGCTTCCAATTCAGCTAAATTCCTTCTTTTCTCAGCAGTGCATCAAATGGCCAGTTACAATAGTTTGTATGAAAAGCTTCCTATTTTTGAGGACTTTAACCCAGAGGTTATCAATTCTTACTGAGCACCAGTATCACTTGAGAATATTTTGAAAATGTACCTATGTCCAGACTGTTCAGGCTAGAGAGAAATCTAGAGATTTCTAGAGATTTAGTTATTTCGGGGTAGAGACGGAGCACCAACATTTAAAGGAAAAAAAAAAAAATTTCCCCAGCTGATTCTGCTGTGTGGTTAAGGCTGAGAACCACTTCCGTCTCCAGGTTTCTCTGGTTATTATGCAAAAATTTAAAAGAGAATAGTTCAGGGCAAGAGTTGCTTTTCACAAAATTTCATTTTAAGACAGGAAAAGATTGAAAAGAGGATCCTGAAACCAAAATTGGGGTCATAGGGTTAAACAAATTCAGCATAGGACATGTAACATTAACAGAGGAAGGCAAAATCATGCTGCAAACTAAATTAATTCTCTGAAGACTTATTAGTAGGAAGAAAGTCAACGAGCAATGTAGAAAATGATTTAAGCCCCGCCACTGCCATTTTATCTAGGGGCAAACTCTGTCAAAGACTATTTAGTGGTTTGCCCTATTACCACAAACTTATCACCATCTGTTCCTTTTGTATGTTCCTCTCTTTCTGCTGAAAAGAAAAGCTTCCCAGTATATTATTAGGTTTCCTATTATATACATTCAATCCTGTGGCTTGAATATCACAGTTTTGCAATTAGAAAGCAGCATTTTTGCCCTCCAAATGTCCCCACAACACTCAGTACTTGTTAACTTCCATAGCATCACTGATTTTTAACTTCTGAGATTTCCCCGAAACGCTGAAATGAGAAAAAAAAAAAAAAAAAAAGATTGTGTTAAAGCTTATGAGCGTACCTTCTGACCCAGGCTATTTTTGTCTCTTCACCTTTATCAGAATACCTGTTATGATCTTAAGAGTACTCTTATTAGAACATCTGATTTCAGTTGCTCTGTTGACTGGAGAAGCTGAAGATATCTGTGCTTCATTTTCAAATATTAGCTTTTTCTCCCCTGAAAAACTTCAAGGAAAATTTTGTTGGAATATGTTGATGCAAATAGGGAAAATCTTGGTTTAATGCTTATTTAGACATCATTCTGGTGGCATTTTAAAATTCAATTTCTCATTAGAGGAATAATGTTAACAGAGAGAAAGCGGGTCCAGGGGACTATGTGTAGATACAACCTATTGCTACCACTGCATTTTGATTTGTCCTTGCAGATACTCAGAATTTTTCATTAACCAAGTTTCCACAACTGGAATTGGGCAAATCTTCCTCTTATTCCATTGAGATGATTTGGCTATGTTCTTTCTTCCAGGGAGCTAGGCCAGGTAATATATGAATGGCCCTTTCCATAACTCAGTGCTGTGCTTTACAAGCATACAAGAGTGATAGCTCACATGCCAATATAATGCTAAGCACTTATAAAAAGACAAAAACAATAAAATGCATTCACTAGTATTTCTATTGCTTAAAATCTATGGTAGAGAGATTTGCTTTCTTCCACCTCATGGGCAAGAGCCCCTCCCCAAATTCCTGAGTTGATAATTTCAGTGGGGGAGGCTCCCGTGAAAGAAGCCTTAGCTGGGATAAGTGCCCTTTTCAACCCAGCATGACTGAAGACAGAGGTGGGGAGAAGACTGAGAAGACTGGGCGTGGGAGGACCGCATGGCCGACAGGGTCTTGGTGCTCTGGCTGGGTGTCAGGCCTGAGCCTCTGAGGTGGGAGAGCCGAGTCCAGGACACTGGACCACTAGAGACCTCCAGGCCCCACATAATATCAATCAGCAAGAGCTCTCCCAAAGATCTCCATCTCAACATTAAGACCCAGCTCCACCCAATGGAGAGCAAGCTCAAGTGCTGGAAGCCCCGTGCCAAACAACTAGCAAGACAGGAATACAACCCCACCCATTAGCAGAGAGGCTGCCTAAAATCATACTAAGTTCACAGACACCCCAAAACATACCACCACATGAGGCCTTGCCCACCAGAAACACAAGATCCAGTCCCACCACCAGAACACAGGCACCAGTTCCCCTTCAACAGGAAGCCTACACAACCCACTGAACCAACCTCAACCACTGGGGGCAGACACCAAAAACAACGGGAAATACGAACCTGCAGGCTGAGAAAAGGAGACCCCAAACACAGTAAGTTAAACAAAATGAGAAGACAGAGAAATATGCAGCAGATGAAGGAGCAAGGCAAAAACCCACCAGATCAAACAGATGAATAGGAAACAGGAAATCTACCTGAAAACAAATTCAGAATAATGATAGTAAAGATGATCCAAAATCGTGGAAGTAGAACAGAGAAAATACAAAAAATGTTTAACAAGGACCTAGAAGAACTAAAGAGCAAACAAACAATGATGAACAACATAATAAATGAAATTAAAAGTTCTCTAGAAGGAATCAATAGCAGAATAACTGAGGCAGAAGAACGGGTAAGTGACCTGAAAGATTAAAGAGTGGAAATAACTGCTGCAGAACAGAATAAAGAAAAAAGAATGAAAAGAATTGAGGACAGTCTCAGAGACCTCTGGGACAACATTAAACACACCAACATTCCAATTAATGGGGTCCCAGAAGAAGAAGAGAAAAATAAAGGGTCTGAGAAAATATTTGAAGAGATTATAGCTGAAAACTTCCCTAAGATGGGAAAGGAAATAGTCAAGTCCAGGAAGTGCAGAGAATCCCATACAGGATAAATCCAAGGAGAAACATGCCAAGACACATATTAACCAAACTATCAAAAATTAAATACAAAGAACAATATTAAAAGCAGTAAGGAAAAAAACAACAAATAACATACAAGGGAATCCCCATAAGGTTAACAGCTGATCTTTCAGCAGAAACTCTGCAAGCCAGAAGGGAGTGGCAGGACATATTTAAAGTGATGAAAGTGAAAAACCTAAAACCAAGATTACTCTACTCACCAAGGATCTCATTCAGATTTCACAGAGAAATTAAAACCTTTACAGATAAGCAAAAGTTAAGAGAATTCACCACCACCAAACCAGCTTTAAAACAAATGCTAAAGGAACTTCTCTAGGCAGGAAACACAAGAGAAGGAAAAGACATACAAAAACAAACCCAAAACAATTAAGAAAATGGTAATAGAAACATACATATCAGTAATTACCTTAAATGTAAATGGATTAAATGCTCCAACCAAAAGACACAGACTGGCTGAATGGACACAAAAACAAGACCCATATACATGCTGTCTGTAAGAGACCCAATTCAGACTAGGGGCACATACAGACTAAAAGTGAGGGATGGAAAAAGATACTACATTCAGTTACAAATCAAAAGAAAGGTGGAGTAGTAATTTTCATATGAGAAAAAGAGACTTTAAAATAAAGACAATTACAAGAGACAAGGAAGGACACTACATAATGATCAAGGGATCAATCTGAGAAGATATAACAATTGTAAACATTTATGTACACAACATAGGAGCACCTCAATACATAAGGCAAATGTTAACAGCCATAAAAGGGGAAATTGATGGTAATACAATAATAGTAGGGGACTTTAACACACCACTTTCACCAATGGACAGACCACACACAAAGAAAACAAATAAGGAAACACAAGCTTTAAATGACACGTTATTCAAGATGGACATAATTGATATTTATAGGGCATTTCATCCAAAAACAACAGAATACACTTTCTTCTCAAGTGCTCATGTAACACTCTCCAGGATACATCATATCTTGGGTCACAAACCAAGCTTTGTTAAATTGAAGAAAATTGAAATCGTATCAAGTATCTTTTCCGACAACAATGCTAAGGAACTAGGTACCAATTATAGGAAAAAAACTGTAAAAACTACAAACACATGGAGGTTAAACAATATGCTATAAAATAACCAAGAGATCACTGAAGAAATCAAAGAGGAAATCAAAAAATAGGTAGAAATAAATGACAATGAAAACACGACGACGCAGCAAAAGCAGTTCTAAGAGGGAAGTTTATAGCAATACAGCACTACCTAAAGAAACAAGAAAAATCTCAAATAAACAACCTAACCTTACACCTAAAGCAATTAGAGAAAGAAGAGAAAAATCCCTCAAAGTTAGCAGAAGGAAAGATATCATAAAGATCACATCAGATAAATGGAAAAACAAAAGAAATAACTGAAAAGAAATGAAGGAAACAGTAGCAAAGATCAATGAAACTAAAAGCTGGTTCATTGAGAAGATAAACAAAATTGATAAACCTTAGCCAGACTCATCAAGAAAAAAAGTGAGAAGACTCAAATCAACAGGATTAGAAATGAAAAAGAAGTAACAACTGACACTACAGAAAAACAAAGGATCATGAGAGATTACTAAAAGCAACTATATGTCAATAAAATGGACAACCTGGAAGAAATGGAAAAATTCTTAGAAAAGCAAAACCATCCAAGTCTAAACCAGGAAGAAAGAGAAAATTTGAACAGATCAATCACAAGCACTAACATTGAAACTGTGACTAAAAATCTTTGAACAAACAAAAGCCCAGGACCAAATGGATTCACAGGTGAGTTCTATTAAACATTCAGAGAAGAGCAAACACATACCCTTCTCAAACTCTTCCAAAATACAGCAGAGGGAGAAACACTCCTAAACTCATTCTATAAGGCCATCACTCTGATACGAAAACCAGACAAAGATGTCACAAAAAAGAAAACTACAGGCCAATAACACTAATGAACATAAATGCAAAAATCCTCAACAGAATGCTAGCAAACAGATTCCAACAGCACATTAAAAGGATCATACACCATGATCAAGTGGGGTTTATCACAGGAATGCTAGGATTCTTCAATTTACGAAAATCAATCAATGTGATACATCATATTAACAAACTGAAGGATAAATATCATATGACATTCTCAATAGATGCAGAAAAAGCTTTCGACAAAATTCAACACACATTTATGATAAAAACTCTCCGGAAAGTAGGCACAGAGGTAACCTACCTCAACATAATAAAGGCTGTATATGACAAACCCACAGCCAACATCATTCTCAAGGGTGAAAAACTGAAACAATTTTCCCTAAGATCAGAAACAAGACAGGTTGCCCACTCTCACCACTATTATTCCACATAGTTTTGGAAGTTTTAGCCACAGCAATCAGAGAAGAAAAAGAAATAAAAGAAATCCAAATTGGAAAAGAAGTAAAGCTGTCACTGTTTGCAGATGATATGATACTATACATAGAGAATCCTAAAGATGCTACCAGAAAACTACTAGAGCTAATCAATGGATTTGATAAAGTAGCAGGATATAAAATTAATGCACAGAAATCTCTTGCATTCCTATACACTAATGATGAAAAATCTGCAAGAGAAATTAAGGAAACACCCATTTACCACTGCAGCCAAAAGAATAAAATACCTAGGAATAGACCTACCTAAGGAGACAAAAGACCTGTATGCAGAAAAGTATGACACTGATGAAAGAAATTAAAGATGATACAAATAGATAAAGAGATATACCATGTTCTTGGATTGGAAGAATCAACATTGTGAAAATGACTCTACTACCCAAAGCAATCTACAGATTCAATGCAATCCTTATCAAACTACCAACGGCATTTTTCACAGAACTAGAACAAAACAGTTCACAGTTTGTATGGAAACACAAAAGACCCCGAACAGCCAAAGCAATCTTGAGAAAGAAAAATGGAGCTGGAGGAATGAGGCTCCCAGACTTCAGACTATACTACAAAGCTACAGTAATCAAGACAGTATGGTACTGGCACAAAAACAGAAAGATAGATCAATGGAACAGGACAGAAAGCCCAGAGATAAATCCACGCCCATATGCTCGCCTTATCCTTGATAAAGGAGTCAAGAATATACAATGGAGAAAAGACAGCCTCTTCAATAAGTGGTGCTGGGAAAACTGGACAGCTACATGTAAGAGAATGAAATTAGAACACTTCCTAACACCATACACAAAAATAAACTCAAAATGGATTAAAGACCTAAGTGTAAGGCCAGACACTATAAAACTCTTAGAGGAAAATATAGGCAGAACACTCTATTACATAAATCACAGCAAGATCCTTTTTGAAATAAAAGGATCCTTTTGATCCTTTTGGAAATAAAAACAAAAAGAAACAAATGGGACCTAATGAAACTTCAAAGCTTTTGCACAGCAAAGGAAACCATAAATAAGATGAAAAGACAACCCTCAGAATGGGAGAAAATGTTAATCTCCAAAACTTACACACAGCTCATGCAGCTCAATATCAAAAAAATAAACAACCCAATCCAAATATGGACAGAAGATCTAAATAGACATTTCTCCAAAGAAGACATATAGCTGGCCAACAAACACATGAACAGATGCTCAACATCACTAATTATTAGAGAAATGCAAATCAAAACCACAACGAGGTATCACCTCACACTGGTCAGAATGGCCATCATCAAAAAATCTACAACAAATAAATGTTGGAGAGGGTATGGAGAAAAGGGAACCCTCTTGCACTGTTGGTGGGAATGTAAATTGATACAGCTACTATGGAGAACAGTATGGAGGTTCCTTAAAGAACTAAAAATAGAACTAGCATTTGACCCAGCAATACCACTATTGGGCCTATACCCTGAAAAAACCATAACTGAAAAAGAGACATGTACCACAATGTTCACTGCAGCTCTAATTACAATAGCCAAGACATGGAAGCAATCTAAGTGTCCATCAATAGATGAATGGATAAAGAAGATGTGGCGCATATATACAATGGAATACTATTCAGCCATAAAAAGAAACAAAATTGAGTTATTTGTAGTGAGGTCGATGGACCTAGAGACTGTCATACAGAGTTAAGTAAGTCAGAAAGAGAAAAACAAATACCGTATGCTAACACATATATATGGAATCTAAAAAAGAAAAATGTTTCTGATGAACCTAGGGGCAGGAGCGGAATAAAGACACACACGTAGAGAATGGACTTGAGGACACGTGAGGGGGAAATGTAAGCTGGGACGAAGTGAGAGAGTAGCACTGACATATATACACTACCAAATGTAAAATAGATAGCTAGTGGGAAGCAGCTGCATAACACAGGGAGATCAGCTCCATGCTTTGCGACCACCTAGAGGGGTGGGATAGGGAGGGTGGGTGGGAAGAGCAAGCGGGAGGGGATATGGGGATATATGTATACATATAGCTGAGTCACTTTGTTATACAGCAGAAACTAACACACTCTTGTAAAGCAATTATACTCCAATATAGATGTTAAGAAAATCTATGGTAGATAATATGGCAAAATGAGGAGAATGAGGAGTGTGTTCCAAATCAAAGAAGAAGAGAAATCTGAGGAAAAAGATTTTAATGAAGTGGAGATAAGCAATCTGTCCAATAAAGAGTTCAAAGTTACAGTTAAACATGCTCACTGAACTCAGGAAACAAATGGATGAACACCGTGAGAATTTCAAGAGAGAGAAAATATAAGAAAGTACCACACAGAATTTATAACTGAAATTAAAAAAACACTTACAGGGTTCAACAGCAGACTGGATGAAGTAGAAGAATGAATCAGCAAAGTGGAAGAAAAAGCAGTGAAAATCACCTGCATAGAGCAGCAAAATAAGAAAAAAAACTTTTTTAAGTAATGGTAACTTAAGAGACCTTTGAGACAACATGAAGTAGAACAACAGTTTCATTATATTGGTCCCTGAAGGAAAACAGAAAGGGCCAGAAAAATTATTTGAAGAAATAATGGGAAGAAAACTTCCTTAATCTGGGGAATGAAACAGACATCCAGGTCAAGGAAGCACACAGCGTCCCAAACAAGACAAACTCAAAGAGAAGCACACGCTGAGACACATTAAAATTAAAATGACAAAATTTAAGAATAAAGAGAGACTCTTTTTTTTAGTAGTGCATCAGTATATTTATTTTTATTGAAGTATAGTTGATTTACAATGTTGTGCTAGTTTCAGGTACACATCAAATTGATTCAGTTATATAATATATACATAATGCATACGTGTATGTATTATACATACATACACATGTATGTATTACATATATATTCTTTTTAAGATTCTTTTTCATTATAGGTTATTGAAGATATTGAATATAGTTCCCTGTCCTATATAGTAGGTCCCTGTTGTTTATCTATTTTATATATAGTAGTATGTATCTGTTAATTCCAAACTCCTAATTTATCCCTCTTAAACACAGCAAGACAAAAAAACTTATATGTAATATGTAATGCTGCTTTTAAGATTATTACTTCTTGCATATAAGACAAAGAAGGACACCACATAATGATAAAGGAGTCAATCCAGCAAGAAGATATAATATACATGCACCCAACACATGAGCATCAAAATATATAAAGCAAATAACTCTGTTATCAGCAGATTTTTCAACAGAAAATTTACAGGCCAGAGGGAGTGGCATAACATATTCAAAGTGCTGAAAGAAAAAATTTCCACCCCAGAATTCTCTACCTGGCAAGGTTATCATTCAGAACTGAGGAAAAGATTAAGAGTTTTACAAATAAGCAGAAGCTAAAGGAATTCACCATCATTAAACCAGCCTTACAAAAAAATGTTAAAGGAACTTCTCTACACTGAAAAGAAAAGGCACTAATTAATAATAAGAAAACATACAAAAGTAAAACTCTCACCGGAAAAGGCAAATATACAGTAAAAGTAGTGATTCAATCACTTATAAAGCAAGTATGAAGCATAAAAGTCAAAAGTAGTAAATGAAACTAAAATTATAATTAGTTAAGAAAGCATAAAATAAAAACATGTAAAAGGTGTCATCAACAAAATAAAATGTGGGTGGGGGAGTAAAAATGTAAGCTTTAGTACGTATTCAAAGTTAAGCTGCTATCAACCTAAGACTGCCATATACATAGGATGTTATATGTGAATCTCATGCTAACCACACACACACAAAAAACTTATAGTAAACATACAGAAGAAAATGAAAAAGAAATCTAAATATAACACTAAAGAAAGCCAGCAAACCACAAGAGAAGAGAAAAAGAGAACTAAAACAGCTCCAAAACAATTAACAAAATGGCAATAAATACATCCCTATGAATAATTGCTTTAAATGTAAATGGACTAAATTCACCAATCAAAAATATACAGTGGCTGAATGGATAAAAAAGAAGAGACCCATCTATAGACCCATCTATATGCTCCCTATATATGTAAGAGATGCACTTCAGAAAAAGGACACACACAGACTAAATGTGAAGGGAATGAAAAATATACTGCATACAAATGTAACTGAAGAGAAAGCTGGTATAGCTATCCTCATACCAGACAAAATAGACATTAAAATAAAGACTGCAATAAAAAACAAAGAAGGCACTATATAATGATAAAGGGGTCAATCCAGCAAGAATCTATGCCATTTATAAATATATATGCAACTAACATTTGAGCACCAAAATATATACATCAAATATTAATGGACCTATAGGGAGAAGCTGAAAGCAAAACAATAATAGTAGGGACTTTAACATCCCACTTATAACAATATACAGATCATCCACACAGAAAATCTATAAGGAAACATTGGCCTTAAACAACACATTAGACTAGATGAACACGAGATATATATATAGAACATTCCCCCAAAAGCAGCAGAATACACATTCTTCTCAACTTCACATGAAACGTTCACCAGGACAGATTACATGTTAGGCCACAAGACATGTCTCAATAAATTCTAGCATCTTTTTCAATCACAGTGGTATAAAACTGGAAATCAATTATAAGAAGAAAACTGGAAAAACCATATAAACATGAAGATTAAACAACATGCTGCTGAACAACTAATGGGTCATCGAAGAAATCAAAGGAAAAGTCAAAAAAATATTTTACCTACAGACAAATGAAAACTGAAATATGACATACCAAAATGTATGGAATGCAGTAAAAGCAATTCTAAGGGGACAGTTCACAGTCATCAGGCCCACCTCAAGAAACAAGAAAAATCTCATATAAGCAATCTAAATTTACACCTAAAAGAACTAGAAAAAAAAGAACAAAAGGAAATAATAAAGATCAGAGAAGAAATAAATAAAATAGAGACTAAACAGACAATAGAAAAAGATCAGTGAACCTAAGAGCTGGTTCTTTGAGAAGATAAACAAATGAACAAGCTTCCGCTAAACTAACCAAGAAAGAAAGATAGAGGGTTTAATAAACTTAAAACAAAACTCAGAAATGAAAGAAGACAAGTTAAACCCATACCACAGAAATGCAAGGGATCATAAGAGAATTACTATGAACAATTATATACCAACAAATTGGACAACCAAGAAGAAATTTCTAGAAACATACAATGTACCAAGACTGAATTATGAAGAAATAGAAAACTCAAATAGACTGATCACAAGTAAGGAGATTGAATCAGTAATTAAAAGCCTCCCAACAAACAAAAGTCCAGGACCAGATGGCTTCACTGGTGAAGTCTTCCAAACATTCAAAGATGATTTGATACCTACGCTTCTTAAATTCTTCCAAAAAACTGAAGAAGAAGGAATGCTTCCAAACACATTTTAAAAGGCCAGGATTACAAGGCCACATACAAGGCCAGGATTACCCTGATATCAAAAGCAGACAAAGACAGCACATAAAAAGAAAATTACAGATCAAAATTCCTGATGAACATAGATGTAAAATCCTCAAGAAAGTATTAGCAAACTGAATTCAGCAATACATTAAAAGGATCATAAACCACAATCAAGTGGGATTTATTCTGGGAATGCATGGATGGTTCAATATCCAAAAAATCAATGTGATATACTACATTAACAAAATAGGGACTTCCCTGGTGGCACAGTAGTTAAGAATCCACTTGCCAATGCAGAGGTCATGGGTTCGAGCACTGGTCCGGGAAGATCCCACATGCTGCAGAGCAACTAAGCCTGTGTGCCACAACTACTGGGCCTGCACTCTAGAGCTCGCGAACCACTACTGAGCTCCCACGTGCCACAACTATTGAAGCCTGTGTGCCTAGAACCTGTGCTCTGCAACAAAGACAAGCCACCACTATGAGAAGCCTGCGCACCACAATGAAGAGTAGCCCCCACTCACTGCAACTAGAGAAAGCCCGCACACAGCAACAAAGACCTCATGCAGCCAAAAATAAACAAAATAAAGGATAAATATCATAAAATCATCTCAAGAGATGCAAAAAAAAAACACTTAACAAAATTCACCATTGATTTATGATAAAAAGTCTCAACAACGGTGTATAGAAGGAATGTGCCTAAACATAATAAAGACCATATATGACAAACCTACAGTTAACATCATACTCAATGGTGAAAAGCTTAAAGTTCTTCCTCTAAGATCAGGAACAAGACAAGTATGCTCACTCTTGCCACTTTTATTCAACATAGCCCTAGCTATAGCAATTAGGAAAGAAAAAGATCAAAAGGCACCCAAATTGGAAAGGGAGAAGTAACACCATCACTATTAGCAGATGACATGATACTATATATAGAAAACCCTAGACTCTACCAAAAAAAATTGTTAGAACGAATAAATGAATTCAGTAGAGTCATAGGATATAAAATCAATATACAAAAGTCTGTGGCATTTCTATGGACTAATAATGAACAATCAGAAAGAAATTATGAAAAAAATTCCATTTACGTTGCATCAAAGAGAATAAAATAGCTAGAATTAAGTTTTTTTTTCATTTTAACATCTTTATTGGAGTATGATTGCTTTACAATGGTGTGTTAGTTTCAGCTTCACAACAAAGTGAATCAGTTATACATACACATATGTTCCCATATCTCTTCCCGCTTGCGTCTCCCTCCCTCCCACCCTCCCTATCCCACCCCTCCAGGCAGTCACAAAGCACCAAGCTGATCTCCCTGTGCTATGCGGCTGCTTCCCACTAGCTATCTACCTTACGTTTGGTAGTGTATATATGTCCATGCCTCTCTCTCACTTTGTCACAGTTTACCCTTCCCCCTCCCCATAGCCTCAAGTCCATTCTCGAGTAAGTCTGTGTCTTTATTCCTGTTTCACCCCTAGGTTTTTCATGACATTTTTTTTCTTAAATTCCATATATATGTGTTAGCATACGGTATTTGTCTCTCTCTTTCTGACTTACTTCACTCTGTATGACAGACTCTAGGTCTATCCACCTCATTACAAATAGCTCAATTTCATTTCTTTTTATGGCTGAGTAATATTCCATTGTATATACGTGCCACATCTTCTTTATCCATTCATCTGATGATGGACACTTAGGTTGTTTCCATCTCTGGGCTATTGTAAATAGAGCTGCAATGAACACTTTGGTACATGACCCTTTTTGAATTATGGTTTTCTCAGGGTATATGCCCAGTAGTGGGACTAGAATTAAGTTTAATCAAGGAAGTGAAAGACCTGTGCATTGAAAACTACACGACACTAATGAAGGAAATTGAAGAAGACACACAAAAAATGGAAGATATTCTGTGCTCATGGATTAAAAGAATTAATATTGTTAAAATGCCCATAATGCCCAAAGAAGACACACAATAAATGGAAAGATATTCTGTGCTCATGGATTAAAAGAATTAATATTGTTAAAATGTCCATAATGCCCAAAGAAGACACACAATAAATGGAACGATATTCTGTGCTCATGGATTAAAAGAATTAATATTGTTAAAATGTCCATACTGCCCAAAGCAATCTACAAATTCAATATAATCCCTATCAAAATGCTAATGGCATATTTCACAAAAGTAGAACAAATAATTCTAAAATTTGCATGGAACCACAAGAGATTCCAAATAGTCCCCCACTCCGAAAAGTCTTAAGAAAGGAGAACAAAGCTGTAGGTATCATGCTGCCTCATTTCAAACTATACTATAAAGCTACATTAATCAAAACAGTATGGTATTGACACATAGCTCAACACAGAATTAAGAGCCCAGAAATAGGGCTTCCCTGGTGGCGTAGTGGTTGAGAGTCTGCCTGCCAATGCAGGGGACACGGGTTCGAGCCCTGGTCTGGGAAAATCCCACATGCTGCGAAGCTACTAAGCCCGTGCACCACAACTACCAAACCTGCGCTCTAGAGCCTGCGAGCCACAACCACAGAGCCCGTGTGCTAAAACCAGTGAAGCCTGTGTGCCTAGAGCCCATGCTCCACAACAAGAGAAGCCACCGCAATGAGAAGCCTGCACACCGCAACGAAGAGTAGCCTCTGCTTGCTGCAACTAGAGAAAGCCCGTGTGCAGCAACAAAGACCCAATGGAGCCAAAAATTAATTAATTAATTAAAAGAAAAAACAAAAGAGCCCAGAAATAAACCCAGCCATATACAACAATTAATCTATGACAAAGGAACAAACAATGAAAAAAAGAACAGTCTCTTCAGTAATTGGTGCTGGGAAAATTTGGACAGCCATGTTAAAAAACAAACAAAACAAAACAAAAAACCTAGACCACTATCTTACATCTTACATCACTTACAAAAATTAACTCAAAATGGATTAAAGACTTGAATATAAGACCTGAAACCATAAAAATTCCTAGATGAAGACATAGATGGTAACCTTCATGATATCAGTGTTAGTAACGTTTTCGTGGTTCTGACTCTAAAGGAAAGGGAAACAAAAGCAAAAATAAAGAGATGGGACTCCATCAAACTAAAAAGCTTCTGCACAGTAAAGGAAACCATAATCAAAATGAAAAGGCAACTTACTGAATGGGAGAATATATTTACCAATCATATATCTGATAAGGAATTAATATCCAAAATATGTAAAGAACTCATACAATTCAACAACAAAACCAATCCAATTAATAAATGGGCAGAGGACCTGAATAGACATTTTTCCGGAGAAGACATACACACAACCAAGAGGCACATGAAAAGATGTTCAACATCTTAACTAGGGAAATGCAAATCAAACTCATGAGACATCACCTTACACTTATTAGAATGGCTATTATCAAAAGACAACAAATAGCAAGTGTTGGAGAGGATGTGGAGAAAAGGGAATGCTCACACTGCTGGTGTGATTGCAAATTGGTGCAGTTACTACAGAAAACAGTAAAGAGATTCCTCAAAATATTAAGAACAGAACTACCATATGATCCAGCTATTCTACTTCTTGGGATTTATCTGAAGAATATGAAAACACTAGTTCAAAAAGATATATGTGTCCCTATGTTCACTACAGCATTATTTACAATAGCCAAGATATGGAAACATACTAAGTGTCCATTGATGGATGAATGGATAAAGAAGATGTAGTATATATAAACAATGGAATACTACTAAGCCATTAAAAAGAGTGAAATCTTGCCATTGCAACATGGATGGACCTTGAGGGAATTACGGATGGACCTTGAGGGAATTATGCTACATTAAATAAATCAGAAGGAAAAAGATAAATATTGTATGATTTCACCTATATGTGGAATCTAAAAACAAATACAAATGAACAAAGGAAACAAAACAAAAATAAAATCACAGGTACAAAGAAGCGATCAGTGGTTACCAGAGAGGAAGGAGAATGTGAGGTGGGCCAAAGGGGTGATAGGAGTCAATTGTATGATGAGAGATGGTAACTAGACTTTTAGGGATGATTACTTTGTGGTGCATTCCGATGTTGAATCATAATTTTGTACACTTGACATATATATACATATATATTTTATATGTTGTGTGTATACACATATATTTTTAAAGAATGCACTTAAATGAAGTAACATAGCATGCTGCTTGATATTTCTTCCAAAACATGTAGCACCTGTAGGAAATTCATTTCAATGATTGTAATCCCTGAAGCCATATTCCATATGAAGAAACACTGCTATGTTATATATAAATCAGAAATATGATTGAGCTTAAAGAAGTACAGGTGAATCAGGAAAAGGAACATATTCATTATGAAAGACATCATGAAGCACAGTTAAGTGATTAATGCACATGGATTGATTATTGAAAGCAATGCCTATTGCTCCACCATTCTTAAGCTTCAGAATATGTTTCCACCACTTTATACAGATGCTGATGATCAAAATAAAAATAAAGGTGTGTGTTTTAATTGATTAGTATATCATTATTAATCTAGGCCTAGCTTTCCATTTTATAAAAAGAGTACCCTGAGACACAAAGAAGGATCTTTTTCAATGTAACTGAAATTCTGTTAGTCTCGGTATTGAAATTACTGTTTCTTGGTTTCAGTTGAATCGTCTTCCCATCATACAAGTCTTTCTATATAACAGGCATTTGTTAACTATTGTAGTGGAGTGAGTAGGGTGCAGAGGAAGGGAAAATATTATATATCATACAGAGACAGAGGAGATTTCATAAGTGCCCTTTGAGGTTATTAAGATCTCACACTCACTGACACCAAAGAGCCATAAGCTTCACACGCTGTTTATATGACTAAGTGGTTGCCTGTTCAAGAACAGAGTGCGTAGTGCACGAGGAGAGGAGGGACAATGACAGGATGAAAGTCCCTGAGTACATTAAGCCTGGTGCTCCTGGGGACCTGGAATAATGGTTGATAGGAAAATCAGAGGTATGATTTTTTGTTGCTGTTGTTTCCTCCAGCAATTTCTCCTTACTAACTGTATGGTCTGGAGTTTAAGGATAGGTATCACCATACAGATTCAGGATGAGGATTTTCACTTATGGGGTTTATTAAAAGTAGATTATTTAGAGATAATTATACATGGTTGCAGGGGCAACTGCAAAACAAAGAGATATACAGATATATTTCATGGGTATCCTAGAAATGAAAAATGCGAACTCCTGTTTTTAAAACATCTGGGAAGCCATGAAAGTCAAGTTATAATAATGATAAGAAAATGACTTATTACGTTGGTTCACCCTCCTTTATTCTTTGTAGGTGGGGGATATAGATATACAATGAATGAGATAATTGAGTAAGCCTGCAGATTGCCTATATAAAACTTCAATTAAGAGGTGATTTGGAGAAAGGCATTGTTAGTGTTACAAAAGTGTATTTCAGAAGGCCATTCCATAGTATCTGTCATGATATTCTCATACACAAGATTGAGATGTGTGAGCGGAACCATAATCTGGTTAAGCAGATGTAAAGTTGGTTGAACCACTGTATAAAGAGTTTGAGATTAGTGGATCAGTTTCACCCTGGCAAGGAGACCCCTGTTGCTATGCCAAAGAGCTGTGTACTCTGTACTCGGCCATGTCTCACGGAACATTATTGTGAATGACTTGTATGAAGATATAAAGGTAATACTGTCATATTTGCAGATCTCACATAGCTAAAAACTGTAAAACAACATCAGGATCTAAAGTAAATTGACAGGCTGGAATGATGGGCTGACATTAACAGAAGTGTGTCGGGTTCTGAGAGAGACCATATCCAGGCTTAAACCAAGATTGCACAGTCAGCTCTTAACAATCCAATCCATGATATAAAAAGAATAAAAGCAATCCTAACAATGTCAACTGTTATTTAAGCCCTTACTATGTACGGGTACTATTCTACATGTTTTCCTGTACATTTAGTCCTTAAAAAAGGGCTATGAGATAGTTACTATCATTCTCACTTTACAGATAAGAAAACCAAGGCAAAGAGAAGTAAAGCTACTTTCTATAACTCACAGAGCTTACAGAGCTCTACTCTATCTAGAGAGGTGAGAATAGAGCACAAGGCATCTAATTCAAGAAGTACTATGTCACAAATCCTGCTCTCAGGTTTCAAAAAAACGAATACATAGCACAGGTTGCTAGGGAAGATATTTTTAACAGCCCATAAGTGAAAATTTTCTTTGACAGAGAGTTCAACACAAGGCATCAGTGTTTCCAGAATAGTTAATGGCATCTCTAGCAGCATTTATGGAAGGAATGTATCTAGAACATGACAGATAACATTCTTGTTCTTCCATATGGTGTCATCCTACTTCAGATTCACTCATGATATAACTTTATGCTCCCTGCACTTCCTGCATTTATATTGACACTGATAAAGGTACCTGACTCATTAATGAAGAAATAATATGAAACAAAATATAGCATAATTTGAGCTCAAAATACACAAATTTTTTAAAACTGTGAGCAATTTTTCAGAAATCAAGTTGATAATAAAGTGAAATCTAGATAAAGCAAAATTGAAACCTGTGACCTAGTCCGTTTATTTCTTTTTCAATCACATTAACGTACAAGTACCACACAGTCAATTGGACCAGAGTCATTTGGGTGAACTGGGACAATCTTCATGTTTCTCAAAAAACCAGACTGTCAACATTTACTTCATTTGATCACATAGTCCCTAATCTTTCTTTTCTTTTTAGTTGAATGCTACTGGTTCAATTATACTAAGAAAAAAGGAATTGGACGTACATATAGTGGGCTTCAATCCACTCTGAATATTCCGGTTAAATGATTTTAGTTTTGAATTTGAATTCAGGACTGGATTGCTTAATTCTCTGCTATCTACTTTTTGAAGTTATTATTTAAATGCTAAATGCCCTATAGACTGTTTATACAGTATTTCTATGTAAATACAAAGCTTATATTTTACGGCATCAAATTTGAAATTTATACGTTTTCTCTAATATTCTGAGGACTGATGAAACCTTGAATTCTATAAACAAAATAACGTTGGAAGCAAATTCATAAAGATTCTAGAAGCAAAATGAAATTCAAGTAATCCTTTCAACTAGGAAGCTGTACTGCATTCCATTCTGCTGCTCTTAAACACCCTTTTTTTTTTTTGTCGCTTATAAACAACGGAAATTTTTTTCTCACAGTTCTGTGGGCTGAGAAGTCCAAGATCAATAAACAGGCACATTAGTGTCTGGTGAGATATAGCCTTGCTTTTATAAACTTGTATGTCAAATAATTTATACAATAGAAAAAGAAAACTCTAACACAGAGTTCAGACTATGCAAAGAATGCACAGTAGCTTCATTTCTTGATCTGCACCTTGTCAGGCTGTGTTTACCTGACAATCTTTTTTCCTCCCTGATAAGCTGATAGTCATGCTCAATACACTTCTTCCATATTATTGGAACTGGTTATTTTTGAAGCCCATTCCCTTATACAATGAACTTCAGAAACTATACATTGAGTGAAAAATTAAGTACAATTGTCTATTTTTAAACATGAAGACAATGCTAATTACAATTCTCCAGATAAACATACATAATTATAGTAATTACAATTCAACAATAACTCTCTGGTACTTACTATTATAAACTCATAAACTATTATTCAGTACCCTATAAAATTCAAAATCTAATTGAAAGTGCTAGTTCAGCATAATTCCCACAAGCCATCATCTTTAATATTCTGGAATGAATGAGGTTTTGGTTGAGCTATTAATTGATACTGACAAGCAATAACCACTGGAATGAAACTGCAATTATGAGTGTCAATTAATCACATTCGCTGTCATCTCTGGTGTCAAACAAAATTCCATAATATTCTAAATAGTTTTTAAAAGTTTATACCTTTTATGTTTCAATTCACTAAATGGAAACCAAAAGCACTGTCCTGGGAATCTCAAATAACATTCAAAGTATATTTATGTAAAATATGAACATTGTGTTTCTTAGTTTAAAAAGCTTTTCTTTTTCATCCAAAATTATTTTTAGGATAAATCTGTGTCTTTGAAGACTAGTAAAAGCACCTCATTCCGCCTTCCACCTGCCTTAACTCAGTGCATCTTTTTGACTCATAGATCACCCCTGGATGCAGCAGAAATTGCACATGTAGAAGAAACTCTGAGAGCAGGAACTTGAGTAAGCATCATTAAGGACTTGAGATAATTTGAAAGTGAACTTTTAGAAGCTTCAATTGATCAGTGTCTCTTTGAATCGGGGCAAAGGGGCAGGAGGATTTAATTTCCTTTCCCTCATTATTTCTAATTAACAGGCCAACTAGTGATGTTCCTTCCCTCTAATCTAAGGCATGCATACACCAGCATCATTCACCAACCAACCAAGTCTGTTCAAAAGTCATTGGAGGGCTCCTTTTGGCACTGAGGCTACGACCTCAAGACTAAAATGAATGTATTTGCTGTAAACTGAGGTAGGCCACCTACCAGATGATCACACAAATGGCAGTGTTAACAACACAAGATCCAGTCCCAGACAAATAAAGCACTCTGTGCAAAGTGGAGGTTGTGACCTCACTAGCTGGATGTTTACCAGATATTCAAGCAAACATACAGCCTTTACTTAAATATTCACAAATCCCAGTCCTTGGTTGGTTGGTGAGACATGACTATAAAGAGAAAGACTTGTTTCATTTTATATGCTTAGATTTTATGTCAACTTTATTGTACTGGGATAGTTAATCCTCAACGAACTAAGAAAGGAAGTAAAGCATCTGTTCACTCTAAACTCTGAATCTGAAAAATGTTTCCTGGAAGGGTTTTCCATAAAGCTGAACGTGTTAACAGGTTAAAAATAAAGGATTTATGCCCTATGATTAAAAATCTTGACTAGACATAGCAAAGTTACTTATTTAGAAATATTTTTTAATGCACAGCATTCGTACATTTTTCATAGAATGTTACTAAAGTGAAGAGACTTACTGCAAGCAGACACTTGAAGGAGGAAAGAACATTATACTAATTGCCTATACTTATTAATAATGTAAATGGAATGAGCTTCGCTTTAATTATTCTGTTTTTCTCTTTACTTCTGTCTCTACTAATTGCATTTATGTTCACTATTGACTTACAATAACATGATGAGGTAATGGTCAAGACTTAGATTCCACACTGTTTCCAAACTGCATCAGTGTAATATGACCTTTTCTGTTTTGTTATTTATGGTTCTGACACAGTAGGTTATGGTATCTTTTAGTTTGTTTCTTTCAAAAGTTAAGTTCTCTCTGATTTTGGATTCTTCTCTTTCTCTTCTTGTCTCCTATTGTGTTAATTGTAATTTTATAAAATTTCAATATCTGAGTTACTCAATTAGCAGGTCAATTATTTTCAGTTGTCCGGAATTACATGTTTTGGCTAACTCATGCTGGCAGGCATACTGCAAAGAAAGCTTGCTTAAATTCAGAGTAGTGCCACAGGAGTAGTTCTGAAATTCTTATGGTTGATTACAACTGCTAGTTACTCTTGACCTCCAAAAAGTCCAGGTGAAAAAGTCTTGTTCCGTAGCTTGGAAAGTGGGGACTTAACTGAACCCTAATCCAGGCACCAGATCAGACTCCACGTGCTCCTGGAGGAAACTCTGCAGCACACCTCTCCGTGAGGTGCTCTGGGTAAGATTCAAGGGAGCTTTATCTTCTTTCCTAATTAGGTACCAATCCTGTCTTTGTTTTCTTTTCTTTTTTTTTTAAATTAATTTTTAAGTATAGCTACTTTACAATGTTGTGTGAGTTTCTGCTGTACAGCAAAGTGAATCAGCTATACATATACATATAGCCCCTCATTTTTGGATTTCCTTCCCATTTAAGTCATCACATAGCACTGAGTAGAGTTCCCTGTGCTGTACAGTAGGCTCTCATTAGTTATCTATTTTATACATAGTAGTGTCTGTATGTCCATCCCAATCTCCCAATTCATCCCATCCCCCCTTCCCCCCTTGGTATCCATATGTTTGTTCTCTACATCTGCGTCTCTATTTCTGCTTTGCAAATAAGTTCATCTGTATCATTTTTCTAGATTCCACATATAAGCGCTATTATACAATATTTGTTTTTCTCTTTCTGACTTACTTCACTCTGTATGACAGTCTCTAGGTCCATCTGTGTCTCTGCAAATGGCAGTTTTGTTCCTTTTTATGGCTAGAAATATTCCATTGTATACATGTACCACATCTTCTTTATCCATTCCTCTGTTGATGGACATTTAGGTTGGTTTCATGTCCTGACTATTGTAAATAGTGCTGCAATGAACATTGGGGTGCATGTGTTTTTTTAAATTATGGTTCTCTCCGGGTATATGCCCAGGAGTGGGATTGCTGGGTCATATGGTAGTAGTTTTGTTTTTAGTTATTTAAGGAAGCTCCATACTGTTCTCCACAGTGGCTGTATCAATTTACATTCCCACCAACAATGTGAGAGGGTTTCCTTTTCTCCACACCCTCTCCAGCATTTACTGTTTGTAGATTTTTTGATGATGACCATTCTGACCGGTGTGAGGTGATACCTCCCTTTAATTTTGATTTGCATTCCTCTAATAATTAGTGATGTTGAGCATCTTTTCATGTGCCTCTTGGCCAACTATATGTCTTCTTTGGAGAAATGTCTATTTAGGTCTTCCACCCATTTTTTGATTGGGTTGTTTGTTTTTTTGATATTGAGCTGCATGAGCTGTTTGTATATTTTGGAGATTAATCCTTTGTCAGTTGCTTCATTTGCAAATATCTTCTCCCATTCTAAGGGTTGTCTTTTTGTCTTGTTTATGGTTTCCTTTGCTGTGCAAAAGCCTTGAAGTTTCATTAGGTCCCATTTGTTTATTTTTGGTTTTATTTCCATTACTTTAGGAGGTGGGTCAAAAAAGATCTTCTTGTGATTTATGTCAAAGAGTGTTCTGCCTATGTTTTCCTCTAAGAGTTTTATAATGTCCAGCCTTACATTCAGGTCTTTAATCCATTTTGAGTTTATTTTTGTGTATGGTGTTAGGGAGTGTTCTAATTTCATTCTTTTACATGTACCTGTCCACTTTTCCCAGCACCAGTTACTGAAGAGACTGTCTTTTCTCCATTGTATATTCTTGCCTCCTTTGTCATAGATTAGGTGACCAAAGGTGCATGGGTTTATCTCTGGGCTTCCTATCCTGTTCCACTGATCCATATTTCTGTTTTTGTGCCAGTACCATACTGTTTTGATTACTGTAGCTGTGTAGTATAGTCTGAAGTCCAGGAGCCTGATTCCTCCACATCAGTTTTTTTCCCTCAAGATTGCTTTGGCTATTCGAGGTCTTCTGTGTTTCCATACAAATTGTAAAACTTTTTGTTTTCTTCTTGCCCTTCCATGAGAAACACAGAGGACTCATAGAGTATACTCTTTTCTTTGCTCTCTCCAAGCCTATCAAATGCCAGGCTATCAGAAGTGATATTTAATAAAGAGAGTTAAGGAATCCTGTTCCTAGGTGGTCTGAGCTCCAGTCTTGTGTCAGGTTACATGTTTGGGAAGGTGCACATCTAAACAACGTGAGATTCCTCCACTACAGAACCACTGATACCGAAATATACATTCGTGTTCATGCAGAGACATTCATTGAGAGCCGAAAGAAGACATGATTATACAAAGAATCCTTCTGTGTTTTCTGTTGAAGTTCCTATCTGCTGCATTTTTTAATGCCCCTGTAAAAATCTCCTTTCCCTCCATGGTGAATTTCTTTTTACTGTGTCTTGAAGGAATAGAATGCTTCCCTTCACCAGAATGAGAATTATGTAACTGAACAGGTTCCAAAATAGTTTTAAAAGAAAATTATTGTGGAGGATGTTATTATGTGTGAATAGTGAAAGTCTCTATCTGTGAACCTAATTTGTTTAACAATTGAATCAAGACTCAAAAATTGAACAGGTTTCTTTTCAACTGTAGGATGCTCTCAAGACTTCAACTTGCTAATGTATACTGAGCCTCCAAGAAGGGGATTTAACAGCCCCATTTCCCAGGCTCACTACAAGACAGAACTCTTGCTTTCAGAACACTATTAAAAGCTCTCTAAATAATTAAAGAACTAAAGGAAAATCTAAAGAACATGGTTTTGAATGCTAGGATGTAATTTTTTTTTGCATTCCTTTTTTGACTTAACTGCTAAGAAGCACAAAGCTAAATAAACCACTCAGAGTATCCAAATATCTCTTTAGTTAATGTAATTATATTATAACTTCATTATATTAAAAACTACTTATTATTATCCACTACAATATCATGGAAGCAAATAAGGTATAAATGCATGAAACTTTAAAAACACTGATGGCATTATTGAAAACACTATAGAAAAACATGCATAGTGACAGCAGATTTTTTTTCAAAAATCAATTTACTCATTGTTGTCACTATCATTTTACTTTATTTCAAATACAAAACTTCGAGAACAATCCCTTTGTGTTCAAATGATGCAGAATGCTTAATAGATCCTCAAGATGGCCTTGGATTATCAAAACTAGTATCAAAACTAAATAAAAATTCCATGCATAATAAAAGACAACTCCTATATTTAAATCAAAGAATTACATTGAGGGCTTTCCTGGTGGCGCAACGGTTAAAAGTCGGCCTGTCAGTGCAGGCGACATGGGTTCGAGACCTGGTCCGGGAAGACTGCATATGCTGCGGAGCAACTAAGCCCATGTGCCACAACTACTGAGCCTGTGCTCTAAAGCCCATGAGCCACAACTACTGAAGCCGGCGCGCCTAGAGCCTGTGCTCCGCAACAAGAGAAGCCACCACAATAAGAAGCCTGCACACCACAATGAAGAGTAGCCCCCACTCACTGCAACTAGAGAAAGCCCGTGCACAGCAATGAAGACCCAACACAGACAAAAATAAATTAATTAAATTAATAAATTTTTTAAAAAAAGATTATACTCACTGAACACTATGTGAAAAATATCAGGTATTATTAACTACATTCTTACAGATTAATTCTATTTCTTATTTTTTTAAGTTCTAAAATAAAGCTTCCTAATCACCAAAGCCACTGTCCAAATATCAATTTAATATAGCCACACTCTCTTCTGTATATGTATATACTCAGATCCCATTCAGGGAGGGGAACATCATTCCCCTTTAATTCAGCATCTTCACAAGTGCTTTCTCAAACCTGTGTCCATATACATCACCAGAAAGTTTATTTAAATGTAGATTCTCTGGGTCATTTCCCTGAGATTCTGACTCAGTAAGACTACATGAGGTCCTGGAATCTCCATCTTTGAGAAATATCCCAGGTGATTCAGACGGTGGTCCATAGTCTAATATTAAAAAATTGCTGTTGAAGAGCATGTAGCCAATAGAGAACAATTTTAGTTGTATTTAAACTCAATTGCCCTCCCACTCCAAGAGGGCATAGCCACTGGCACTGTTTGGGAAAGAACTTATGGGTCACTTAGAAATTCAGCACAGAAACGCCCACCCTTCCTTATTTCATAAGCTCTTCTAGCTCCTATTCTAACCACATGCAAGCACGCTTTGTTCAGCCACTACAAATGTGCGTTCTAGTCCCAGCAATGCTATTAACTAGTTTTATGGCCCAATTAGCAAACCCCATAACTTCACTAAACCTCATGTTGTTCAAATAGTAGACTGGATTACATTATTTCAAAAATCACAATCAGCTTCAAAGTTCTGTGAATCAGGTGTGAACCTCGATTTTTCTTTTCATTTTCTATGTTATTTTATCTAAGTCATATATTTCCAAAGTGAGCTTTGAAGGCAGTTTTTTTCTGATAACCTAAAACTTGTCTCTTTCACAGTAGACTACACGTTGTCTCCATTTTCTTTCAGAAATAAGACATTAGAAATGTAAAAAAAAAAAAAAAAAAAAAATCAGTGAGCATTGTGACTTTAACCAGTACTCAGCGTTACTCCTCTTGACCCCGCTTGGATTCATAAATGACTTGGTAAGTCCACTGGGCCAGAAAAAAATGTTTACATTCAGAAGCAAGAAACAATAAACATTAAAAAAGAAAAGTGACTGAATGAACTGTGGGTATTTCCTTGCCCCCTGTTCTTAAATGGCAAAGTAACTGAATGTAGGTGCCACTCACAGCTTGCAAAAGATTTAGACTGAATATAAAACTACTGTGAAAGTGATGCAAGCAAATAGGTTTGATTCTTCCTTTCCAAGGATGAAATTTCAATACACACTCTTCTTGGTTGCCAGTCAAGCCAGTGATGTCTGTTTATGTGGAACAGAAAAGTACATAACGATCATTTGCTAGGGGTGAGTTAAAGAAACTAACACATGCCTTTTGTCTCTTACACCAGCCACCAGGGAAAAATAGCAGGCATCTGTGAGCTGTGGGATGGAGTGTGGTCCATGATCACCTTCATTATCAGAGTCGGAGCAAGGGCTAGAACACAGGGTTCTCAGCTCTTGTATTCTGTCCTCTAAAAAGAAGAAAAAACTGGGGCTGCCCTGTGTCCTGCCAAATATTGGTTTGTTCTTAAAATCCAAGATAAAGTGTTTCTCTGTTCTACTGAAACTTTTAGAGCCAAACAATTTAGATATTAAATAATGTATAACAAACATAAACTTTCCATCCTGTAGAGTAACTTCCATTCTGCAGCCAAGAATTTTACTACTGTGCATTAAGATAATATGGTTTTAGTTGAGAAGGTAAAAAATATCCATAACTTTTTATTAGGAAAGGTGAAATTCTTGGCAACTGAGGTTACTATACAAATAAAGTGTTTAGATGAAAATGTAGTTGATCACATAATCCATCTTTAAATTCACTTTATGATTTACTTTGTGGTATGTGAACAGTATTTTAAAAAAAGAATCGTGTGTGTTATATAGATAACTAGCCTATATCGTCAGTAATTCTGGCAGTAGGTACATATTATTATTCTACAATGTAGAGCAATCTACGATGTGTAGCCACAAGGCTTCTTTTATACAATGGACTCTGGAATTACAGATGGGCTCTGGCCTGACCCCAGGGCACATTTCCTTATTTCTCCAAGCCTTTTCACCTCCCTAAGCAACAACTATAAAACAGGCACAAGGGACTTCCCTGGTGGCTCAGTAGTTAAGAATCTGCCTGCCAATGCAGGGGACACAGGTTCAGGCCCTGGTCCGAGAAGATCCCACATGCTGCGGAGCAACCAAGCCCATGCGCCACAACTACTGAGCCCGTGCTCTAGAGTCTGTGAGCCACAACTACTGAGCCTGCGGGCCACAACTACTGAAGCCTGCGCTCCTAGAGCCCGTGCTCCACAACAAGAGAAGAGTCATCGCAATGAGAAGCCCGCGCACCGCAATGAAGAGTAGCGCCCCGCTCGCAGCAACAAGGACCCAATGCAGCCAAAAATTAATTAATTAATTAATTTAAAAAAGCCAAACAGGTACAAGATTACCTATAGGAACCTTCTACGTACTAAGGGGTAAATCTGTTTTTCCACAAGAGAACAATTATTCCTAAATGGCACCCTGAAGAGAGAAGCATATCTAGAATATACATACTTTACTGAAGTTGCAATGAAGGAAAATTTCCCAGCCAAGGGCACCACTGCCTAGCAAAGATGAAGGACAAATAGTCTACTCACCACGTCTGTTTCTGCAATGCTTTGGTGAATATTCCCTCATTGTCCTAGCTCCAGACTTTAATAAAGCAGTCAGATTCTTGAGTCTAAATATTTTGATCAAAATAAAACCATTTTTATTAAAAGTTTTAAAAAGAGTAGAATGTGTGGAAGGCTCTAAAAAGATCTCCTTATGTTACTTTAATCTCCCCACTGTATCCTTCAATAATTACATTTTTACTACTTCAGCTTGACGCTTGACAATAGTTGTTTCCAAAAAATTATACATTCCCACTATGTGCACTATAAATAGATAGATAAATAGAGCTTTTTCACATTACAAAAATGTTCAGTGCTTTGTTCAGTTCTTACAAGAGTGTTTGGTCTCTTCTATTCCATTGCCTCCTCTGTACTAAATTTTAAGCATCATGATTAAATCAGTATTGTTTTTATCTAACCTCTGAGATGAATCCTCCATAATTATGGTTTTAAATATATTCTTGACAATGTTCCTGATTCCTTCCATATGGTGAGAGTTTTCTTTTCATGACTTGTCCTTCTGATTACCAATGAAAATGTGAAGCTTTACTGTGTTATACTTATAAAAACAGCAATTCACAAATAAGTGTCATTTGGCCTTTGTCCCTTCTACATTGTCCCTGGGGTCCACAGAATAATCCTTGGAGATTCCACCCTGTTGGAATAATTCATATCTGAGCGATGTCAATAGCTGGAGAATGGTACAATGTGCATTCAAAGAGCCTGGTATTTCATTATCCTCGTGGAGTCATTGTGCATGGTGGTATCATCAAAATCCATTCAGACTCAGATGATTATTCAATACACTTTAGAAGATTCCTTTCTCCTATCATCCTCAGTGCATTCCCCAAGGAAACAGGATATATCAACACACCATATCATAAATGGAATCAGGCATAGCATCCACCACATTGTATCTTCTATCCTATGTTATTTCACAATATGACATGCTCAAGTTCTTTGCTGATGAACACTGTAACTCCTAATATAGATCTGGCAGTATCGTGTGCTTTTTTCCCCTTTCACAGTCATCCTGTCATTGCTATTAGCCTATTTTTATGTCTGAATAAAAGCCTGTGTTTCCCCCTGGAAGGCAACTTTTTTTTAATAACAGTGTATGAAAGTAAAATGTAAGCAAAAAGATGAAATAGCTCCAGATGTGGTAATTCAGTGACAAGGAGTTGAGCTATACACTGGTACGAAGAAAATGCCCATAAAAGACTGAATTTTACTTTATCCTAGAAACATGGTAGAGTGGAAGCAACAGGGAATTTGCCGTTCTTTCTAAGCTTATTACTGCTTGTGAGACTCAGGGGAAAGTGACTTCTGTGCTTGGGGAGATAAGAACCCTCACTTCATGATACTGTGGTGAGATTTACGTAAGATAATGTGTGCAAAATTCCGAGAGCCTGGTACCATGACACAACATCCCAGAGCAATACATCTAAGAGCTGTCTGTTCCCATGCCTTCTCCACCTTCTTATGCTCCCCTGAGATTTCCCAGATATCAGATGGGAACTGTAACTTTAAAAACTGAACCATACACACATTAGAAGTCTTTTATGCCCTGTCTTGGCATAGTTCAGTTAGTTGCAATATAAGCCTATCATACAAACTTGTATTTGTATATCACTCAACACATGATGTCATTTCTGTGTCATCTATTTTATGGTAGAAAACTCAGAAGGGAGGCCTATGGTTGTTACTTTGTGTTTCATTGCTTTTTATCCTGTATGTGATTAATTTAAAAAGTTATATGATGAATTGCATAATCATTTTTATGGTGACCAAATGGTAAGACGTAAAGAAATACTATGAAAGAACACAAGAAATTAGCTCAGTTGGTTAAAGGTACTGAGTAGCTTGCAAGTAACTCAAAAGATAATTTTACTAGCAGCACAGCTTTATACTTTGGTAAGGGAAAATGAAGGATAGGTTTAAAGTAATCTTTGGGCAAATAAATAAAAAATTTCTTATAGAAGATCTGCCATGAGTTTTATGGAGTAGCAATGAAAATCAAGGGTGAAATCTAAATTTATAAAATATTATACATCCTCATTTCATACACTCATTTTTCTTCATACCAGCCCTGTAATCAAAGGTGAGGGAAAAGAAGAAAACTAAGAGTATATATATTAAGGAGGAAGACAATAGGCAGATTATCTAAATAATATTGGTTCCTAAAAGAGTACTGATTTTGAAACAATCCTTAGTGTTGCCTTGGTCTGTTATCCGGCCATTGAACCATCAGTTCAAGCAGCCACTACCTACCAAGCGCTCCCTCAGTGAGCTGGCACCAGGCCAGGTACTTCTCTGCTTGGTAATGTTATCTCTCTTCCCAATCACTCCTCATCATAGACAGGAGGCAATGTTCAAATTATTTAATGATTTGTACAGCATAGGAACTAACTATTCAGAAAGAATACTTAAGTGTTTACCATGTGTTAGGCATGCCAAATGTTATATATATTATTGCCATTTATTCCCTTAACCACTATGAAGTAAGTACTACTCTTATTCCCATTTCACACATGAGAAAACTGAGGTTTAGAGACATCACTTCCTCAAGGTCACATCACTTGCAGGGAGAAGGGGCAGTATTAGAATCTAGGCCAGTGACCAGAGGTCACGCTCCTAACAGACATAGATCTCACGGAGGAAAATCCATAGTATGGTGAGTCAGGGTACAGTTAAAATGCCTGATAGAGGCCTTTACTTTTTGACATTTTATCTGCACAGTTGTTGACTAAATGTACCATATAACTATGCCTCTCCTATCTGTCCTTTTACCTTCTTTTCAATCACTGGGAAAACTGATTGCAAAATTTGTTTTCTGAATTTCTGAAAATTGCATCAGCTTAAGTGTTTAGAAAAAAAAATGCCCTCATGTTTAAGAGCCTCGTATCCATAGTTATGGCTCTGAAATTGTAAGTTTAAATTGTGCCAGAGAAAAAGATTTGGTTTATATTACCAACAAAAATGAACCACGGCAGGAAAGCAGAGCAATTGTGGGCTAAAGAAGACCTTATCTAATGATAAGGTCCAGCCTTATCATTTTACAGATGAGGATGGAAGGCCCAGAAGGGTTCCTTGACTGTTCCCAGGTTCCACTGTCAGGTGCAGCTGGGAGTGGATCGAAGCCCTAGGATTCTGCATATTTTCTTGGAGGTACATAAAACAGAAAGAAGGCCTGAGGGGACTTTCCTGGTGGTCCAGTGGTAAAGAATCCGCCTTCCAATACAGGGGATGTGGGTTCGACCCCTGGTCGGGGAACTAAGATCCCACATGCCATGGGGCAACTGGGCCCGTGGGGCAGCTGGGCCTGCGCGTCACAACTACTGAGCCCGTGCGTCTCAACAAGAGAGCCCGTGTGCCAGAAACTACAGAGCCCACGTGCTCTGGAGCCCGAGCGCCACAATTAGAGAAAACCCACATGCCACAACTAGAGAGAAGCTTGTGCGCTGCAATGAAGACCAGACGTGGCCAAAAAAAGAAAAAAGAAAATGAAGGGAGGAAGGGACGGAGGGAGGGAGGAAGGGAGGGAGGAAGGAGGCAAGCCTGACCAGTAGTCAAGGGTCCCCTAAGTCCAGGTTCTGCCACTAAACAGCTGTGCTCTCTTCAGAAGGTCACTTAAACTCTCTGGGTCTCATTTTCCTAGTGTGAAAAGAAAGGTTTCTTACTATTTGATCTTTTCTTTTGCTTCTAACTAGAACATTTTTTACCTGAATTTCATTTCATCACAGTGCATTTGGTTATGTCAGTTAGACATCATTATTAACCACCCATGCTTCAGCCCACCACCATTCTGATTCAAAATGCAAATACTGCCCTCATTTGCTTTTCTGATACGAATAGCTTTCATGCTATGATCTTTTTGTTTTGGATTTGGTTAGCCTTGAAACCTTTAAAATATCTACTAGGGTAGCTTTAAAATTCTTTGTATAGGGATTAAATATCTTAATAATGATGGTACAATAAATATTTGATGATATGTTTTGGTCACATAATCAGGGATAAAACAGTAACCCCCTTAAAGATATTTAACACACGTTCAAGTACTAAAGGCTTGATTAGGACTGTTATTAAGAAATAAGAAATGAGAGATAAAGGTGACCAGCGGAGAAATTCAAGGACGTGAAGCACATATTTACAGACAGCAAAATGTGATACACAGTACGACTAAAAACATAAATAAACGATCCTGCCTGGAAACCTGTGCTGTTTTAATATTCTTTGTCATTCCAAATGGTTTATCCAAAGGGAAAATTTCAGTAAGGGCTCAGCACTGTCCTTGTAGAAGGCCATACTCACACCAGAATGAAGGGGCCTAGAAACACATTCCAAACTCCACTAAGAGTTTTGAAGAATTTTTTTTTTTTTATTACAGCTGGACTATTTACTCTGTAATGTTGGCCACACTGAGGAAAGAATATACATATTTACACAGTAAATTTCATGTTGTAAATTTATTTCACTATTTATCTGCTTTATAATTGTGCTAAGTAGTTTACGAAAGTTTTACAAAGGTATTTTATTTTTTGAATTCTAAATAAGTAGTTTTGTTTATTTTCGTTAAAACATATAAATGCAAGGTTGTACCTTCCTGGGTTTCCTAAATTTTTACATGAAGATATCTTTGTCTAAACTGTTGTGCTTGTTACATGCCCTAGAATCTAGAAATATCAGAACTGAAGGGGACGTTGGTAATCATGTTCTCAAGGAATCATCAGAACTAATAAAATGAGCCCACTTTACAGCTGAGGCAAGGTGGGGTCCAAGATGCACAACGACTCTCAAGGACAGCTAGTTAGTTAGGGGCAAAGTTTGATCTACTTATATTCACTCCCAGCACAAAAAATTTTCCACTACCAGCAAAATCCATGTCACTGCAAGCTCCTAGCAGTAACTAGCAATGAAGGTAAGGTTCTAAGAAGAACAGCCTCCTTACAATGTCTTCATAAAACCCTAGGACATGAGAGAAATGTTCCACAGTCTGTCTAAAATACTGGAAAAGGGAGTAACTCAAATAAAATAGCAAAGCTATAATGTAAGGACCCAGATCTGGGAACTTGAGGACCCTTTTCCAGTGTCCCTTCCAGAATGTTCCCAGACCCCCACAGAGGGGAGGCACACTTCTCATATATCTGCTTTAGTCTGTCCAAGTCACCCCTAATTTTCAGTGGGGCCACTGTTAACCCATATTGTGTGAATTTAGGAAAAGGTACCTTCTCTGGATAGTTGAATTAGAAAAAGGCACCTCATCCGGGTGATCTGCAGCCCCTCAGGCACAAGATGAGTTTGTGCCAAGGAAAGTGCACCCCTCTTCCAGGAGGATGCAGACACCCCCAGGGCACACAGTGTAGAAATCCGACCGATAGCTGGTATTCATCCCTTCCTGCTTTCTTGGCAGGACACTTTTGTGCAACACACAAACTACACAACTCTCTGTGGTGATCTTGCTTTTGGATCTGCTGTCTGTCTCATGAGTTCCCCTGGAGATTAGAATGAAATGTTGTGGTTGTGGAGTCCTCCATAAACTGCCTATTCATACTTGCATTGCCTTCTCTTTAGTCCTAGAGAATGTGCTTTTCTCCTCCTTATTCAAAGGCAACATCTCCACCAATGCCTTCTATCTCAGCTCCTCCCATCTCAATCAAACAGTCTACTTTTGCTTATCTACCTTCACCTTTTTCTGTATCCTGCCACCTTTCCCGTTCATAATTATTCTGGCTGGCTGTTCACCAAAACTCTTCTTTTTTCCCTCCTCGGCTCCCAGGTAGAGCACATTTTCCAGCCTTCCTTATAGTTAGGTGTGCTTTAAGACTAACGTCTGGCAAGTGGGCAGAGGGATGGAACCAAATAAGCTACATGTGTGTCTAGCCTACAAAAGTCCCTGAGCAGTCTTCCATGTTCTCCATCTTTTCTTGAGTGCAGAAGAGCTAGTAGAGCTCTGTGGGCCCCAGGCGATGGTAGGGTCACTAGAGCAAAGATACCTGGGTTCCTGAACAACTGTAGACCTGACCCCCATGCCAACCCTCACTGGACTAGAACAGAAGTGAGAAAGTTTCGAGGGGTAGGTCATTGAGATGTCGCAGTTGTTTGCTACAACAGGCCATCTGGGCTCACTGCAAGCACCATGTTCCAACACTGCCTAGGCTCTGGTGGAGAGTCAGACAACCCCTAGAGGTAGCTATCCTTTCTGTGGCACAGGAAATTCAGTGGTATCATGCCTTCTCACTCTACACCCAAAGACTTCAGGATAATGAAAAGTCGCTTTTCAAAATTTGGGAGCTTTTCAAAATTTGGGAGATCATCATGCAATTTCTACTCTTCCATGCTGATACTGTAGAATTGACTTGGCTCTCTGGGTTTGGATTACCTTCTCTATTACTGTAGAAGAATACATGGAGTTTGTTTTCTGTTCTTAGTCGTACTGCCACAGTCTATTCTTGAAAGAAAAGTAAGTTTCCAGAGATATACTGCATTTTAGATCACAAAAGTCAGTATGTAAGCTTTAAACTCCATGACTCTCCCCTCCCTCCCAGTACTCGAACATTTATCTAAAGGATAACAAATGCAGATAATAATTTTTCTTTGGAAAATGAATGTGCTGCACAAAATTACTGCATTATCTGAGATTAACTTGCCTATTCCATCTGCTTTCTCCCACTTCCTCCGTGGATAGTAATGCAAAGAGATGGGAAGGATGTTTACTTTTGAGGTTAGAACCACCTGTTATGATTAACTTTGAGTAGATGGTAAGATATGTAGGTTTACAACAAAGAAGAAAATATTACTATAGATAACTAAAGACTAGAGTTGAAAATTTAGACCCAAAACCTTAAAAAATATTGAGAATATATCCAGCTGCAAGGTAAGTCTGGTACAGCTATTCATCAGCTCAAAGATTAAGAGTACAGAAGATTATTTTTGAGGTATTTCTCCTTTGGAACCACTGCTGTTCTGAAATAATACAAACAAACACTAAAAGAAAAAAATAAAATTATGAGCTTTTAATGCTAATAATATTTGAGGCTAAATTAAGTTGGGAGAAGGAGCACATTTCTGTAAGGTTTTCAAATCATGCAGATTCATATTCTCTGACTATATAAAATACTCACTGATTGGCACTTATGTCTACTGTGAGTTTCAGGAAACCATTTGGACCCCAAACCACTTACATGTGAGAAATGAATGGCATCACAGACAAGGAGAGAAGCTGGTCACCACTTTCCAGTGACAACTCCACACTAGGGGTGGGGGAAGCATGCATGCTGTGTTTGGCTAAATCACCCTGCCACCATTTCTAGGGATGAAGCGGAGAGTGAAACACAGTAAGGGTAAGGGATAATTATTTGCTAATATGAAGGAGTGATCACATTAATGATTTTAATTGTTAGCAGGGACCCTATCCGAATACACATAAAAAGTTATTTGTGAATTTAAGGCAGCAGGGTGCGATGGAAAATCTATGCATATTATCAAGGCCAGGGTTTGGTTCTAGCTCTCTCTCTTCCAAGATGAGCATCCTAGGAAGGTTATTTGCAGATTATGAACTTCTCTGATTCTGTTTCCTTCTTTGTAAAACAGGTATACTAATAACCTGCCTCACAACTTCATGAGTGGCACACACACATACACACGTGGTTTTGACTACTATAAATAACTTACATTGATAATAAACATTAATGATTCATTTAATACAACTCTAAGTATTTACTGAGAAGCTTATGTTTTACTATTGAGTTAAAAACTATAAATAATTCTAAGAAGCAGTTGGATCTTGGAATCAAGGAGAGTACAACTACTGGGGGATTTTTACCATCAGGAAACAAATATTAATACAAAATCATATGTTATTAAGTGTGAACATGGGTTGTAGATGATGAATAACACAAAGTATATTTCTAAATAGGAGATATTAAATGTTAGTTAGGAAACAAAAGACACATAATAATGATAATAATAAAAAAGTCCATTCAAGTTAAGTCCTTTTAGATTTACCTTAATCCTAGAAATTTAGTTGGATAGGTTTGGCTGCATGTAACAGAAGACCCAAATAAGAGTAAATTAATTTCAGATTTAAGAGGAAAATTTCTCTTTCTCCCCCTCTCACTTTCTCTCACCCCCCCCCCCCCACGGCAATCCAGGGTTGGCGTGGCATCATCTCAGTGTCAGACCGCAATTCGTCTTGTCTTGATGCTTCCATTTCCATGGCCCTGACGCCTGCTACAGCTCCAATCATACATCTGCATTACGGGCAGCAGGAAGGAGGAAAGGGCCCACTCCACATCTTTTAAAAAGACATCCAGGGAGGAGCTTCAAGATGGCGGAAAAGTAAGACGCGGAGATCATCTTCCTCCCCACAAATACATCAGAAATACATCTACATGTGGAAAAATTCCTACAGAACGCCGACAGAAGACCTCAGACCTCCCGAAAGGCAAGAAACTCCCCACGTACCTGAGTAGGGCAAAAGAAAAAAGAAAAAACAGAGACAAAAGGATAGGGAAGGGACCTGCACCAGTGGGAGGGAGCCGTGAAGGAGGAAAGGTTTCCACACACTAGGAAGCCCCTTCGCGGGCGGAGACTGCGGGTGGCTGAGGGGAAAGCTTCAGAGCCGCGGAGGAGAGCGCAGCAACAGGGGTGCAGAGGGCAAAGCGGAGAGATTCCCACACAGAGGATCGGTGCCGACCAGCACTCACCAACCCGAGAGGCTTGTCTGCTCACCCGCCGGGGCAGGCGGGGGCTGGGAGCTGAGGCTTGGGCTTCGGTCGGAGCGCAGGGAGAGGACTGGGGTTGGCTGCGTGAACACAGCCTGAAGGGGGCTAGTGCGCCACGGCTACCTGGGAGGGAGTCCGGGAAAAAGTCTGGAGCTCCCGAAGAGGCAAGAGACTTTTTCTTGCCTCTTTGTTTCCTGCTGCGCGAGGAGAGGGGATTAAGAGCGCCGCCTAAAGGAGCTCCAGAGACGGGCATGAGCCGCGGCGATCAGCGTGGACCCCAGAGATGGGCATGAGACGCTAAGGCTGCTGCTGCCACCACCAAGAAGCCTGTGTGCGAGCACAGGTCACTATCCACACCTCCCTTCCGGGGAGCCAGTGCAGCCCGCCACTTCCAGGGTCCCGGGATCCTGGGACAACTTCCCCGGGAGAACGCATGGCGCGCCTCAGGCTGGTGCAATGTCCTGCCGGCCTCTGCTGCCGCAGGCTCGCCCAGCACTCCATACCCCTCCCTCCCCCCGGCCTGAGTGAGTGAGAGCCCCCGAATCAGCTGCTCCTTTAACCCCGTCCTGTCTGAGCGAAGAACAGACGCCCTCAGCCGACCTACACGAAGAGGCGGGTCCAAATCCAAAGCTGAACCATGGGAGCTGTGCGAACAAAGAAGAGAAAGGGAAATTTCTCCCAGCAGCCTCAGGGGCAGTGGATTAAATCTCCACAGTCAACTTGATGTACCCTACATCTGTGGAATCACTGAATAGAAAAGGAATCATCCCAAATTGAGGAGGGGGACGTTGGGAGCAACAATATATATTTTGTCTCCTTTTTCTGTTTTTATGAGGGTGTACGTGTATGCTTCTGTGTGTGATTTTGTCTGTATAGCTTTACTTTTACCATTTGTCCTAGGGCTGTGTCTGTCTGGTTTATTTTTTTATTACTAAAAAAATTTTTTTCCTGAATAATTACTTTTTTATTTTACTAACTTTATTTCATCTTCTTTCTTTCTTTTTTTTCCTCCCTTTTATTCTGAGCCATGTGGCTGACAGGCTCTTGGTGCTCCAGCTAGGCATCATGGCTGTGCCACTGAGGTGGGAGAGCCAAGTTCAGGACACTGGTCCACAAGAGACCTCCCAGCTCCATGTAATATCAAACGGTGAAAATCACCCAGAGATCTCCATCTCAACACCAACACCCAGCTTCACTCAATGACCAGAAAGCTACAGTGCTGGACACCCTATGCCAAACAACTAGCAAGACAGGAAAACAACACCATCCATTAGCACAGAGGCTGTCTAAAATCATAATAAGGCCACAGACACCCCAAAACGCACCACCAGACGTGGACCTGCCCACCAGAAAGACAAGATCCATCCTCATCCACCAGAACACAGGCACTAGTCCCCTCCACCAGGAAGCCTATACAACCCACTGAATCAACCTTAGCCACTGGGGACAGACACCAAAAACAACAGAAACTATGAACTTGCAGCCTACAAAAGGAGACCCCAAACACAGTAAGATAAGCAAAATGAGAAGCCAGAGAAACACACAGCAGATGAAGGAGTAAGGTAAAAACTCACCAGACCTAACAAATGAAGAGGAAGTAGGCAGTCTACCTGAAAAAGAATTCAGAATAATGATAGGAAAGATGACCCAAATTCTGGAAGTAGAATGGAGAAAATACAAGAAACGTTTAACAAGGACCTAGAAGAAGTAAAGAGCAAACAAACAGAGATGAACAACACAATAAATGAAATTTAAAATTCTCTAGAAGGAATCAATAGCAGAATAACTGAGGCAGAAGAATGGATAAGTGACCTGGAAGATAAAATAATGGAAATAACTACTGCAGAGCAGAATAAAGAAAAAAGAATGAAAAGAATTGAGGACAGTCTCAGAGACCTCAGGGACAACATTAAACGCACCAACATGTGAATTATAGGGGTCCCAGAAGAAGAGAAAAAGAAAGGGACTGGGAAAATATTTGCAGAGATTATAGTTGAAAACTTCCCTAATATGGGAAAAGAAATAGTTAATCAAGTCCAGGAAGCACATAGAGTCCCATACAGGATAAATCCAAGGAGAAACATGCCAAGACACATATTATTCAAGCTATCAAAAATTAAATACAATGAACAAATATTAAGCAGCAAGGGAAAAACAAAAAGTAACACAAAAGGGAATCCCCATAAGGTTAACAGCTGATCTTTCAGCAGAAACCCTGCAATCCAGAAGAGAGTGGCAGGACATATTTAAAGTGATGAAAGAGAAAAACCTACAACCAAGATTACCCAGCAAGGATCTCATTCAGATTTGATGGACAAATTAAAAGCTTTACAGACAAGCAAAAACTAAGAGAATTCAGCACCACCAAACCAGCTTTACAACAAATGCTAAAGGAACTTCTCTAGGCAGGAAACACAGGAGAAGGAAAAGACCTACAATAACAAACCCAAAACAATTAAGAAAACGGTAATAGGAACATACATATCGATAATTACCATAAATGTAAATGGATTAAATGCTCCAACCAAAAGACACAGACTGGCTGAATGGATACAAAAACAAGACCCGTATATATGCTGTCTCAAGAGACCCACTTCAGACCTAGAGACACATACAGACTGAAAGTGAGGGCATGGAAAAAGATATTCCATGCAACTGGAAATCAAAGGAAAGCTGGACTAGCAATTCTCATATCAGACATAATACACTGTGAAACAAAGACTATCACAAGAGACAAAGAAGGACACTACATAATGATCAAGGGTTCAATCCAAGAAGAAGATATAACAACTGTAAATATTTATGCACCCAACAGAGGAGCACCACAATACATAAGGCAAATACTAACAGCCATAAAAGGGGAAATCGACAGTAACACAATCATAGTAGGGGACTTTAACACCCCCACTTTCACCAATGGACAGATCATCCAAAATGAAAATAAATAAGGGAACACAAGCTTAAAATGATACATTAAACAAGATGGACTTAATTGATACTTATAGGCCATTCCATCCAAAAACCACAGAATACACATTCTTCTCAAGTGCTCATGGAACATTCTCCAGGATAGATCATACCTTGGGTCACAAGTCAAGCCTTGGTAAATTTAAGAAAATTGAAATGATATCAAGTATCTTTTCTGACCACAACGCTATGAGATTAGATATCAATTACAGGAAAAAATCTGTAAGAAATACAAACACATGGAGGCTAAACAACACACTACTTAATAACCAAGAGATCACTGCAGAAATCAAAGAGGAAATAAAAAAATACTTAGAAACAAATGACAATGAAAACACAAAGACCCAAAACCTATGGGATGCAGCAAAAGCAGTTCTAAGAGGGATTTATAGTTACACAAACCTACCTTAAGAAACAAGAGACATGTCAAATAAACAACCTAACCTTACACCTAAATTAGAGAAAGAAGAACAAAAAAAACCCCATAGTTAGCAGAAGGAAAGAAATCATAAAGATCAGATCACAAATAAATGAAAAAGCAATGAAGGAAATGATAGCAAAGATAAATAAAACTAAAAGCTGGTTCTTTGAGAAGATAAACAAAATTGATCAACCATTAGCCAGACACATCAAGAAAAAAAAGGGAGAAGACTCAAATCAACAGAATTAGAAATGAAAAAGGAGAAGTAACAACTGACACTGCAGATATACAAAGGATCAGGAGAGATTACTACAAGCAACCTATGCCAATAAAATGGACAACCAGGAAGAAATGGACAGATTCTTAGAAAGGCACAACCTGTCAATACTGAATCAGGAAGAAATAGAAAATATGAACAGACCAATCACAAGCACTGAAATTGAAACTGTGATTAAAAATCTTCCAACAAACAAAAGCCCAGGACCAGATGGCTTCACAGGCAAATTCTGTCAAACATTTAGAGAAGAGCTCACACCTATCCTTCTCAAACTCTTCCAAAATATAGCAGAGGGAGGAACACTCCCAAACTCATTCTACGAGGCCACCATCACCCTGATACCAAAACCAGACAAAGGTGTCACAAAGAAAGAAGACTATAGGCCAAAATCACTGATGAACAAAGATGCAAAAATCCTCAACAAAATACTAGCAAACAGAATCCAACAGCACATTAAAAGGATCATACACCATGATCAAGTGGGGTTTATTCCAGGAATGCAAGGATTCTTCAATATATGCAAATCAGTCAATGTGATACACCATATTAACAAACTGAAGGAGAAAAACCATATGATCATCTCAATAGATGCAGAGAAAGCTTTCGACAAAATTCAACACCCATTTATGATAAAAACTCTCCAGAAAGTAGGCATAGAGGGAACATTCCTCAACATAATAAAGGCCATATATGACAAACCCACAGCCAACATCGTCCTCAATGGTGAAAAACAGAAACCATTTCCACTAAGATCAGGAATAAGACAAGGTTGCCCACTCTTATCACTATTATTCAACATAGTTTTGGAAGTTTTAGCCACAGCAATCAGAGGAGAAAAAGAAATAAAAGGAATACAAATTGGAAAAGAAGAAGTAAAGCTGTCACTGTTTGCAGATGACATGATAATATACATAGAGAATCCTAAAGATGCTACCAGAAAACTACTACAGCTAATTAATGAATTTGGTAAAGTAGCAGGATACAAAATTAATGCACAGAAATCTCTTGCATTCTTATACACTAATGATGAAAAATCTGAAAGTGAAATTAAGAAAACACTCCCATTTACCATTGCAACAAAAAGAATAAAATATCTAGGAATAAACCTACCTAGGGAGACAAAAGACTTGTATGCAGAAAATTATAAGACACTGACGAAAGGAATTAAAGATGATACAAATAGATGGAGAGATATGCCATGTTCTTGGATTGGAAGAATCAACATTGTGAAAATGACTCTACTACCCAAAGCAATCTATAGATTCAATGCAATCCCTATCAAACTACCACTGGCATTTTTCACAGAACTAGAACAAAAAATTTCACAACTTGTATGGAAACACAAAAGACCCCGAATAGCCAAAGCAATCTTGAGAACGAAAAACGGAGCTGGAGGAATCAGGCTCCCTGACTTCAGACTATACTACAAAGCTACAGTAATCAAGACAGTACGGTACTGGCACAAAAACAGAAATATAGATCAATGGAAAAGGATAGAAAGCCCAGAGATAAACCCACACACATATTGTCACCTTATCTTTGATAAAGGAGGCAAGGATATACAGTGGAGAAAAGACAGCCTCTTCAATAAGCGGTGCTGGGAAAACTGGACAGCTACATGTAAAAGAATGAAATTAGAACACTCCCTAACACCATACACAAAAATAAACTCAAAATGGATTAAAGACCTAAATGTAAGGCCAGACACCATCCAACTCTTAGAGGAAAACATAGGCAGAACACTCTATGACATACATCACAGCAAGAGCCTTTTTGACCCACCTCCTAGAGAAATGGAAATAAAAACAAAAATAAACAAATGGGACCTAATGAAACTTCAAAGCTTTTGCACAGCAAAGGAAACCAGAAACAAGACGAAAAGATAACCCTCAGAATGGGAGAAAATATTTGCAAACGAAGCAATTGACAAAGGATTAATCTCCAAAACATACAAGGAACTCATGCAGCTCAATATCAAAAGAACAAACAACCCAATCCAAAAATGGGCAGAAGACCTAAATAGACACTTCTCCAAAGAAGATATACAGATTGCCAACAAACACATGAAAGAATCCTCAACATAATTAATCATTAGAGAAATGCAAATTAAAACTACAATGAGATATCATCTCACACCGGTCAGAATGGCGATCATCCAAAAGTCTACAAACAATAAATGCCGGAGAGGGTGTGGAGAAAAGGGAACCCTCTTGCCCTGTTGGTGGGAATGTGAATTGGTACAGCCGCTATGGAGAACAGTATGGAGTTTCCTTAAAAAACTAAAAATAGAACTACCATACGACCCAGCAATCCCACTACTGGGCATATACCCTGAGAAAACCATAATTCAAAAAGAGTACCAAAATATTCATTGCAGCTCTATTTACAATAGCCAGGACATGGAAGCAATCTAAGTGTCCATGAATGGATTAAGAAGATGTGGCACATATATACAATGCAATATTACTCAGCCATAAAGAGGAACAAAACTGAGTTATTTGTAGTGAGGTGGATGGATCTAGAGACTGTCATACAGAGTTAAGTAAGTCAGAAAGAGAAAAACAAATGCCGTATTCGAACACATATATATAGAATCTTAAAAAAAACAAAATCGTTAGAAGAACCTAGGTGCAAGATGGGAATAAAGATGCAGACCTCCTAGAGAATGCACTTGATGATACGGGAGGGGGAAGGGTAAGCTGGGACAAAGTGAGAGAGTGGCATGGATATATATACACTACCAAACGTAAAATAGATAGCTAGTGGGAAGCAGCTGCATAGCACAGGGAGATCAGCTCGGTGCTTTGTGACCACCTAGAGGGGTGGGATAGGGTGGGTGGAGGGAGGGAGATGCAACAGGGTAGAGTTATGGGGACATATGTATATGTATAACTGATTCACTTTGTTATAAAGCAGAAACTGACACACCATTGTAAAGCAATTATACTCTAATGAAGATGTTAAAAAATTTAAAAAATGGAAAAAGAAAAAGACACCCAAATTCTATTTACTTCTCATTTTCAGAACTTAGTCATGTGGCCATAGGCTTCTTTAACTGGAGTCTTTAAGCATTTGTTAGAGCAAAAAAGAATGAATATTGGGTTGCTGGTGGGCGTAGGTGGGATGGTGAGTCTCTGCTAAGCTTGATTTCTATTTTCTTTCTCCTTCTCTAAGCAGAGAATTAAAACATGCCCCTAGAATACAGTGGGCAGAGAGAAAGGAGATCTGGGCTCCCATTCCAACTCTCTCACTAATTAGGTGTGGTTGCTGCCTCTCTCCACTTCCTTTTCTCAGCTGTTAAATGAGAGCTGTCTCCTTTAACTCATCTAAAACTCTCTAATTCCGTCATGGGTAACAGACTGATGGATCTAGACCCAGTAACTTTATAAGATGAAAAACGTTCAAGAGTTTAACACTTTTAACATTTTAAAAGATTAGATTAGGTCACTGATCTAGAGACAGGTTTACAGACCCAGAGTGATGATGAGAGGGGTCTCCTTCCTCAGGGATTTTGGTCCTGATACACATAGCCAGTGAAAATTGTCGTTTAGATGTTGATCTGACACTTCATGAGCCTCTGCAAGGAGAAAATTTCACCCAGCAAAGACTGCTGGAATCAATTCTTTTTGGCAGTCAGCCTAGGGAAAGCAGGCAAAGAAGTCATAGTACTTTGATTCCTCTCCTGGCTTGGCCACTCACTACCCTGGGACTTTCTCCCACTCATTTAATTCTTTGGGTCTCAGTTTTACCAAATGCATTTTTTTTTTTTTTTCCTGTAGGAATCCCAAGAAAATAATGTAGAGAACCAGAGATCTCTCTTCCTCCTACTCGGGATTTGACAAAGATTTTAATGTGTAGATGGACCAGACAGGCTGATCATGTGGGAAACAAAGTGACCACTGGATGATCTGGTGAGCCATGTGGCAGCTCCTCATGTGGAAGTTTCCATAATAGCAAGAGCAGCCGCAGCAACGGCAGGATGGCATCTGAGGCAGAGCGATGCTGGATGGCATTGAGAAGAGCCAGCACAGCTAACGTCCAGCTTTCTGACTTAGTGAGGGATCATTTCCAGCAGGCTGTGTGCCCAGTTTTTGGAGGCCGAGTCACAGAATCCAGGACTAACTGCTGAATGCTGGGGAGTGGCCAGGGGCCACAGTGCGGTAAAGAATGAGGATTCAGCTTCACCTTGAACAGGATTGGCTCAATGCAGAAACACTCTTGGTGTAATGACAGTTGTTTTCTGGTGCTAAGAATGCTTTGTACTCCTTGGGCTGGTGGTGTTGGAAGATGCTTGATCGCACCACAGGGGAAGATGTCAGTGGTAGGAAAAGTTCAAGGTCAAAAAAAACTATAGCAGTGCCGTGGAGAGGGGTGTTCTATATTAAGCAGGAATCTAACACTATAAACTGGTGATACATTTGAATGCCAGAATTATATGAGAGCTGCATCAGACCTTCATTTCGATTCCCTTTGTGTAATGAAGGATTAACTTTAACCCAGGAGAGGTCCTTCCGTTACCCTTGGCTACTGGGAATTGATCTCTGCCTGACAGGAGTATCTGTTTGCCTTGGGGCTTTAGTTACCAGCTAGTTTAACAACTTGGGATATATGATGGGGGCTTAGGAATCACAATTTTGATCTCTGAAGGAACTAGAGACTAAAAGTATTATCCAGAATCTCCAGGAGGGGTTAGAGATGAACAGTTAGCCATATGGCAGTATGTGACTGAACCTCAATAAAAACTCCAGGCACCAAAGGCTAAAGTCAGTTTTCCTGATTGGCAATACTCTGAATTGTGGAGTCACGTTATTAAGTCTCACACAGTAGGTGGGAGGAGGGAATGCCATCCAGTACTCCAGGGGAGAAGATAAGTGGCAGCTCTGTGTTTAGACCCCTCCTGCACTTTGCCCTATGTGTCTCTTCCTTTGGTTGGTTCTATCTTATGTCGTTTTACTGTAATAAAACAGTAATTTTAACTATAGCACGTTTTTTGAGTTCTGTGAGTTATTCTAGTGAATTACTGAACCCAAGGGAATCCGTGGGGACCCTGAGTTTGTAGCCAGCTGGCATGAAGTGAGGGTGGTCCTACCAACCTCTAAACTTGTGGCCAGTTCTGAAGCGAGAGAGGTCCAGTGGAGGACTGTTCCCTCAGATTTGCTGTTTGGCAAACTCACTTCAGGTGGTATCAGATGTCTGTCGATTGGGAGTCTGGAGGCCTGTGCCCTTAACGTTGAGTGTGAATAACTCCAGGTACCTCTCATTTACAATCTCCAGACCAGGGTCTACTGGATTCTTGTGGTTGACACTGCTCATTGGCCATTTAAAATCCACTGTCCTTTTCTTGACATTTTAAGGTCAGACAATGTACCCATCTGGCCAGGTGTTGGATCAAATCTGGTCAAGGTCAATCATGACAATTCTGTTTTCTGCTCTCCCTTTAATCTCTGAGTCTCCATGTGATCCAGTTCTGGTCATTGAGCCCTAAACAGATTTCTGCTGGGGGTGATGTATTCTGGGGAAGTCTCTGTCTTCCTGATAAGAGGATACATATAGCTTTCTCCTGTTGCTGGTTTGTCTGCCTTGAATGTGACATAACACCTGGACGGCAGACCATGAGCCAACAAACTAAAGACAGCTGGATTGCGCCTGGGACACTAATGACATTTTTGAGCCACTGCGTTATCCTTGGGGTATTTGAGGACTTTCTTGCTAGGTATGATGGCCAGTGTCTATCTGGTTCTCTATTGCTTGTAGCCACATACGCTTATAATAGGTACAGTCCCCAGAGAAAGAAGAAAGAGGTGAAGCACCATGTTCAAAGACACAGGTTGGTCCAAGGTGGTGCTCTATTCTCCTGACTCCCACCTAGCACCTTTCCCAATACTCCCTTTTTTCCCTATTCTCTTATCTTATGAATGATAATGAGTTTAATGATAAACCTCCCATTTTGCAGAGTAAGTGAAACAACCTTTCAGTTACAGGAACTTGTTTAAAGTTATATACAGCTCAATGTCCCATTACCAGACCCTCAAAACAACAGCTTAAATTGAAAGATCAATTTGCTTTATTCATAATTTTTATTTTCTTGCTTTTTTAAATGCATCTTTTTCTCCTGACTTTTATTAATTTCCATCCCGTTACACCCCATGTATTCACTTGTGGTACCTAATCATTCCATAACCACTCACACTACAACTACTTTATCCCATCAACCAAAACATTAACACTTTTAAAGAACTTCAAAAAGTTTGTTAATATGATCTCTTTGCTCAAAATGAATCTATGTAGGCCTTGATACAAATGTATCCATGTAGCCTTTGCTCAAAATTAATCTGTGTCTTATTTGATTTAAATATTCAAGTCACTGCATTTCTAAGTAATTACTAACTAGATTTCCTTGATCATGTTCTATTTATTTACAAAAACAGGCACCCCTATTCTAGAGGATAAATCCCGTAAATTAAAATTTCTTTCTGTTCTTTCTTTCTTGGCTGACAGCATAATGAGCATATAGTTTTCTTCCAAAATGTCTGAACTAAACAACAACTAATAAATCAATCACTTTTCAGTCTCTGCAATTTCCTAATAATAAGGTTTAATTAACAAAACCTCCTATATGACTCTTTATAGCCATGTTTCCACACCAAGAACTTTAAGCTCACACTTTAAAATGTTCTACTCTGGAGTATTGTTTAAATGTATCGTGGAAAATTTAAGACAGTATGCATGTAAAGGATGTCACCATCAGTATTAGAATCTACCTGACTTTCTTTCATGTTAGAAAAAGCCTTAATACCAATTTATACACAGATCTCTAGAACATTACAGTACTGAAAAGATTCTGCCTACCCAAGGTAACTCGTGCCTTTCAAAAACAAGATAGAGGAAGCAGAATTCCACTTTGTGGACTTGATTTTCCATCAACATCATGGTCACATCTTTGAGAATAAAGTACATTTATACAAGTAGACCAGTGATTACTAGAGTCATTCCAAATACTCCTCTATTCTTTTGTAAAAGCATTCTCCAGAATTTATAACTCATTTTATTGGCATAAAAACAAGTAAAACTTCTAAGTCACTATATATAGTTTTGTCCATAACAAGAAATTGTGCCAGTGCTTTTTCCTTCTTCCAAATACAGATATTTTCAGGTGGAAAAGATAGACCCTGACTTGCCCACATTTTAACAGAACAAGCGTACAGCAAAACCACCATCTGGGCTCCCCATCACAGAGAGTTCTGTATGTTTTGTAGGGCACGGCTCAGCAGAATCCCTTCTTAAGCCTTGTTTTAAATCTTGAAACTTGTCTTAGAAAAGAAAATTGAACACCACTGCATGAAATTGTTGAAAACACAAATAGAATATAGATAAATTATGAAAGGGCAGATCCTTCCTTTCTCTTTTATCAGAGCAGGTAGGAAAATCACTTTACATCATTTATACAGATAACAAGAGAAACATGTTTGTCTCACATTTCAAAAGGGTATAGAGAAAAATGGGAAGCAATAAAAGCAGTAGAAAACAAGCAGTTAATAGTTTGGATTAAACATTGGTTCAGAAGACCTTCTAAAACAGCATTTAATGTCTTTTCAAAATATCCCTCTAAGTTCAGTGTCAGTATTAATATGACCATAAAAAACATGGAGCTCAAGTTGCTCCTTCTAGGACATCAGTCAGTGAACAGCAGATCCAGGACCAAAAGGCTCATGCTGTGACCTCTGAACCCAATTCTATTTCTACTAGATAATTTGTCTTTTAAGGGAATGGGTCATATTAAAGAGATTAACCACCATGGAAATTCAAAGCATAGGTTAATTAGAAATAATGAATTAAATAATTACAGCCTTATGTAGCCACAACTGGGAAATATTCATGAAGGATGATACAATCATTACTTGCAAAAATCTAATAGGCCCTTAATAAATGTTCTGCAGGACTATTGCAGTGACTATAGAATAATCTGTAGGGATAAAAAGGCAGCAGAGAATTTGAGGTGGTTTCTAAATCTTTCAAGCTTTTCTAGAAGTCAAAACTGAAATAGTCATATTACTCTAGAAAAATCTAAATTAGCTCAAATCTTCAGCTATTTCATTGTGTGTAGATAGTTTAAATCCTGTGTGAGACATCTTCAAACACCTACAAAAAAAAGAGGTGGAACAGGGAAAAGGCCACCCACGCAACTTTTGCAACTTCCAGTTACCTAGAAAGAGCTTTAAATTTTCACCTGATATTGTTTATATATAAGTTGGTTGCTATAACATAAATGAATACTTGGAGATGAGGAGGAGGACAGAAGTGAAAGAAACATGGCTTGGGCAGGCAGCAGCATCCTTCGTCAAAATGAGTCAGAAAAACTAAAACCGACAGTCTATCCTTCTGATCACAGAATCAGAATAAAATCAGAAAGGGCAATAACATTTTTTCTACCTTAAAGGGAGGATGCAGGATAAGAAAGCAAAATGAGTAGCATATTTGAAAACTAAGGCCTCAGAACACACTCTTCAGTAAAAAAGCGTATCTATGAAGAGGCTATTAAAAAAATAAGAACAAACTATTAATTATAAAAATGCTAGTGCTCAGCAAGAACAAATAATCCTGTTCTAAAGAAATTTCAGAATTTTACCCAAACAAGACATGACTAATGCTTTTATTTGAGGTTGTTTTAATGACTGATTCATATGGGCTAAGGCTAAAGAGTGGTCATTTCAATGATTTAATATTAATATCTATTGCTGCCATTTGGTTGGTAGCCTTGTTTGAATGAGGTCACTTCATATTCGCAATATCCCTGTTTCCTCTTTCTCAAGGTTTAATAGAGACAATAATTTAATTCTTCAGAATTAGATTTAATGGGAAATGATAAAACGTGAAACTAGATTTAATGTTACTTTAGAAATAATAGACACATGTGAGGTGAAACACACTTGCCCACTGAATACAGCCAATGACATAAGGACAAGAAAACAACCATAAAAACCAGATAGCAATGCCAACTGGTGTTGAACTAACCTAAGACGTAACAGAAAGTGAGGATCTGGTTTTTAGCATAATTGGGATCAAAAGAGCATGATCCATAATTTTAATACTTAAAAGACAACCAATAAGCATGAGAGTTATTATAGGAAGAGTACTAAGACACTAAAAAAAATATCCTAGAGTAGCACCCCTCAAGCATTAATGCACATATGAATCAGCTCAGGATTTTGTGAAAATGTCGATTCACCTTTCGTAGGTCTGGGGTGGGGCCTGAGATTTCTGTGTTTCCATCAAGCTCCGGAAGAGAAGGATGGAAGCCACTTGGAGTGGCAGGGCACTAATTACATGGAAGAGGAATGCGTGCAGGTGCTTTTCTGGTCCATGGTTCAATGAGTTAATGGGACTGAGGCAATCTGGGCAACTTCTGGCCTAAGTGGTTCTCTTTATTACTGACATCACCCTAGGGTGATGGGGCTTCTAGGGAAGAGACAAGTATGAGTCGGGAGCATTTTTTTGGAAATAGAAAAGATGAGTAGTGCTCCTTAAACACAAGACTGGAGAAACGACTGTTCTGTAACTGCTTTAGATTAATGTGTTCTAATGGATTCTACTTGTTCCTAATAAATAAAATCTGAATCATATTCAATATGCCTTTCTCCTTTAAGAAATATGGTTGTTTTTTAACAGTTGGAGAAAGAGAAATTCCGTATTGATTTGATTATTAGCCAAGGTTCGGAAAACAGAAAATAATGAAAGACTTTCCCCAAAGCTATTTGACTTAAATTTAATTTGACATTATATCAGATTATTTACCATTTTCATTAATATTTTGTGTAAACCAAATGATATTATCTATGCTTCATCTCACCTTCTGATCGTCTCAAAAATAAAGCTGTAAAAATAAAATGAAGGATATGTTTTGCTGAACTACGAACAGTTACGTGAGAAGAGAATGGGTATAGCTCTGCAAGTGATTTTACCGTCACTCAGTTTCTGCATGTTTATATGATTTACAGTTTATGCTGTAATGTCAAGGAATAATCAGCACTATTCTGTCCTCTCACAAAGTACATTAGCACCATAAATCATATCAGGTTGAGGTTCAAAACACATCACTTTTTTTAAAAGAGGGCAATCTGTTTTTGCAAAGTAATGCATTGTTCTGGTTTATTTGAGATAATGAATAAGTTTTGTTTAAACTTCACTTGAAGTGTATACCTGTACCACTCTGGGAAATTACACATGTTTGCATAGCTGAGGTTTTTGGGGTTTATTTTTTTTGTCCTTGGACGTCTCATTTGGCTGCTTTGTATTGAATTATAAAGACTTCTTTTCACTGATAAAGCTAACTCTGGTCTAGTCCAAATATTTTTTTAAACAGAAAAAGAAATGACTATATTCTACTTAAGCTCTTTTTGAGAATTCTAATCATGTTGATACTACTGGGGAAAGAATAGAGGCTGAATAATTCGTATGAGCTTCAGGAGATTAACCTACTTTTGCTACTCTTATTGGACAGCTTTCATTTGTCATTAATTTTTAGCACAGTGTCTTTAACAATTAACAACCAAAAAAAAAAAAAAGCAGTAAACTCATCTTTCGCCATTTTTGTATTAACAATTTTCATAAAGTAAGTATCATCAGATCTGTCACCTTGGATTCCTTTTTGCCAGTAATAAGGTAATAGTTTGGAATACAAGAGATACTTGTCACATAGATTTTGAGGTAGTTAGGCCTGATGGATAAATTACACTGACTCACATTCTTTAGTCAAGCATCAATTATATTAGCTATCAGTGTTCTAGAAGCACGTGTAGAATTTTCGTGAAAGCGAAAAAGCCTGTTAAGTATTTTGAAGAAGTTCCTGCTAAAAATCTCTTCAGTTTCATGTTTAATTCAGCCATTCCTGTGATTTTCATAATGGTCTAAAATACTATTTGAGCTATACAAGAATGAACTGGAGTTATTTTCTTTTTAAATTTTTCACATTGGTGAGCAAAGCAAACCCAGCTTGGAGAATAACCAAAGCTGCCTGCTGCGAACAGTGTGATAAGATCACGGCTCCACGGGGCGGGGGGGTGACTCAGGATGTGCTCACTAATGAGTTAAAGTCTTAAGCGGTCAACTCAATTACAGAGGAACAAAGAGTGAAAGAGTGCTTGCAAAGGCGGAAATGACATGCTTCATGTATTCTCACCAATATTGTAGGCTTTATAACCTCAACCATCCTATTTGCAATACTTAAAAAAATATATATATATATAATATACACATACTTGTATATGGATACACACTTTAAAAACATACACAGACACACAGACACATATGTGTGTGTGTATATATATATATACACACACATGTGTATGTTTTCCTCAGCTACATCAAGTTCTTTTTATTTACAGTTTTTCAAATCTTCTGTTAGTTCTCCAGTATCCAGACATAGCATTAAGTCTTAGAATATCTGCATTAACATGATGTGAATCAGAGGATGCATTCACAAAAGCAAGAAGCTGGGAGCACAGGAGACTTCGGAACCAGCATCTAGGAATTGAAAGAAAAGTGTTTGGAAAGGGTTTCTGATTCCTAGCTATCACAGACTGTAGATTACTTTGGACCATCAGTAGGAGCAGAAGCAGGGAAACAATCTAGACAGGTGGCAAGAAGAGGTCAGACAGGTTCTGAGGTAGAGCTGAGAGAATCTGGGGATGCTTGGTAATGGGGTGGGGGAGGGGCTGGGAGACCGGGAAGGAGAGGAATTAGAATGGCTCCTCTGTTTTGGCTTGAGCCACTGGCTGGATCAGTGTTCCATTTACAGAAATAGGGGAAGGGAGAATTGAAGGAAGATGTAGAATTAACCACTGTCTCTTTTGATTTTAAGTTCTTTTCTTGATTGTACCCCTTTCTATTCCAACTTTGTTTGGTTCTCTCAGAGACACACCACGTATATAGATACTGTCCTTTTTTTCACCGTCTTCTGGATCGGATCAACAATGTCAGCCTTCAGTTACTTCCATCAGGGATCTGGGATTTTTAGCAGGCTTTCAGAAACTCAAGTTCATCAAGAAGTAGGCAAATCAGGGACTTCCCTGGTGGCACAGTGGTTGAGAGTCCGCCTGCCGATGCAGGGGACACGGGTTCGTGCCCTGGTCCGGGAGGATCCCACATGCCGGGGAGTGGTTGGGCCAGTGAGCCATGGCCACTGAGCCTGCGCGTCTGGAGCCCGGGCTCCGCAACGGGAGAGGCCACAACAGTGAGAGGCCCGCGTACCGCAAAAAAAAGAAGTAGGCAAATCAAGACTACCTTCCAAAATAGGGTGTTCACAGCATTGAGGTAAAAGGGCAGCTAAAACTCATTTTTTCTGCAACTTTGCTGGGTGGACTCCCAATTCCTTAATATTTGCAGTTAGGGTAGCAGGGAGGAAGGGCCTGGGTGTGTTGGGTCTTACAGGACTCTCAACATTCCTGGAGTCCATCCTGTACAAAAGGGACCAGAAATGTTTTATTTTTCTTGCATATTCTCCTTTCTCTTCGCCCTACTTTCAAAACACAAACACATCCTTGTCTCTAACACTAGAATTGTTTTCCTTGAGGGCTGCGAAGACAGGGAGGAAGGAAGGGAAGTTACCTGAAGGGTGGTCAAATACAGGTCAGAAGACTATGGAGCAACGACGAATTAGATCTTTATTTTTCTTTTTGCACACTTACCACTTTAGGACAAATACAATGTTTTGCAGCTTACTTTACAAAAAATAAATTACGTCTTTTTTAATGACAAACATCTCAGTTGATTCAATACCATTTAAGAATTCTTTGGTTATTATCATGTTACTCTTTTTCTCTTATTCCCTCTTTCCCTTCCTCTCTAATTTCCTTCTCTCCTGTTCTCTCTTTCTCCTTCCTTTTATCTTCCCTCCCCCCAGCCTTCCTCCTTTCTCTCTTCCTTCCTTCCTTCCTTTCTTGCATTTTTGAAATTGGATTGCATTTTTCATATCTGGCGTGAATTGCAGTATCTAATTGTAGTGCTACTACACTGAACAAATTTTGTTGAGCAAGACATTTTTGAAATTGGACTTTTTGACCTTGCACCGTACTTAAATGCAAAATACACTTTCACTCATGATGGCTCCTATTATTGTATTCTATAACAATAAGGGTTGTCTAACAGAAATGATGCCAATATTATCCTTTTTTTTTAAATATAGACAAAAAAATTCCCTAATCTAATTGTTTTGAAAACACAATTTATGCCAGCCACTTATTCCTGAGACGTGGCACAGCACTGGCTAAATCTGGGGGGATGAAAAGGTATGCCTCTCCTTCATACCTCTATGTTTTGTGGGGTTTTATTTTTTTGTTTGTTTTTTTGTCTTCTTTCCAGACTGAACAATTTCAAAGGATTGAGCTGCTTCTTTGGCAAGACCTGGCCAGTACCATGATGAAGCAACAAATTAACTCTGTGAGCTGACCAAACTTGATCTTCCCTGAGATTCAGTCTCCCACCTCTAATGCATTTCTGAAATTACATTGCAGGTTGCGCCTCAGAAGATGAGATGGCCATGGTTTTCCCGTAATGGGCTGCTGCACTGTGGAGGTTATAGACTGGAGAACTCAAAGGACACCATTTACATCAAATCACTATGGATGTACACAGTTCAACACATTCTGTGGCCTTATTGCCAATTCATTCCGACCCTAAGTGGAAGTCTCCTCCAATACACAAAGAAAAAACAAAAAACCCTATAATTCTAAGATTTACTGTTTTGATTCTTTACACTCTTCAGCTGCTTACTTTAGGATAACAGGATAATCTTTTTTTTTTTTTTTTTCCCTTGATGACTTGTGGAATAGGATTTACGATAAAAACACTTTGGGTTTGTAACCAAGTCTGGTCCTTGGAGTCAGACTTGGGTTTGAATCCGGATCTGCCCATTGCTAGCTTTGTAATCATGAGTGTCTATACTCCTCTAAGCTGAGTTTCTTCTTTTGCAAAATGAAGATAACAAAATCTTCTCCTCAGGACCACTGTAAGGGTTAAGTATATACTGTGCTTAATCCAGAACATCATAACTGATTCATAAATATTGATTTCCTTCTTTCTTATATTGACCAGTCTAGATTTGATTACTAAAACTGTAGGAAAAGGAATACTAATATAAATATAAAATATAAATGTCTACATACACATGTATTTTCTCTGTGTGTTTGTGTTCATAGTTACTTGAAAGCGAGACTGAGGGTCCCTCAGGTAGGTCATGAGTTGCTCAGTTACTCTCTAGGGGTCTCTCTTTGATACATTCCCTAATGGTACTCATTGTATCCATACGTTCTCAACTTAGAACAAGATTTTTAATTTTACCATAGCTCACAAAGGATTTTCTATTAAAAATGCTCACCCACAAAAGTATTTCCGACTAATATATTTAACATACAGAAACAAGGTAAAACCTTTCTATTCTCTAATCCTCCAAAATTTCAACATCCTCACCCTTTCTCTTTCCTTTCAAAACATCACATCTCTTTATTTAAAAGAGTACTAACATATATATTTTATATATAAGCATAACATATATATAAGTATGAATATTATTTTAAGTTTTCCCCTTTTCCAAAGAGATAAGTAAATGAGAAATGAGAAATTTGTGTGTGTGTGCGCGTATGTGTGAAAACAGCGTGAATTAAGAAAATATATAAAAGTGTAGACAGAGAACCATGTTTTACTTGATTTTGAACAACAAACAAAAAAGATTTATCCTATAAAACAAATCTAGGTAAAACAGTATTGCCTATAAATAAAATGATGCTTGATATTTTATTTAGAAAATGTTTGAATAGGGCCTAAACAAAGACTATTTTCTAAGCCATTGTATGCTACATGGCCTTGAACATTTCTTTACCATTCTATAGTACTAAGGTAAACCGATAAGCAAAACAATGAAATGGATGGTGGACTGGATAGTCTTGTCCTGACTGCAGAAACTATTTACGGAGGAATGGAAATACTAAGACCCAAATAAATAAACTGACATATTATATGAAAACATCCCCAAAGAAGTTACACAAATGGCTAATAAACATGAGCAAATGTTCAACACTGGTAGTAAGCAAAGCTAAACAAATTAAAATAACAATGAAATTCAATTAGCAATTTATATATTCAAATTAGCAATCTAAAATAAAATTATAAGGACTGCATGAGACTAAAATATTCACTACTGGTAAGAAGACAAGTTTTCAGAATATTTGCCTTACATCCTTCTTTTTAAAAAGAAACTTCTCCTCCCAAATAATTTAAAGGTTTTGTGCAAAAAAGTGTAACACTGAATGCTAAAAGTAACCAAAATATTCACAATAAGTAAATGGCTAGGCAAATTAACATACCTTGATAAATTATGAGGTATTATTGTGTGATTATTAAAATTAGGCATTTTTAAGGAATGGGCATATGATTAAAAGTCCTGATCCATAATTATAGAGTATAATCAATACTACTCTCATTAACATGTTAAAATATGCATAGAAGAAAGACAGGAAAGAAGTACAAAGATAGTAATGATTCTATCTAGATGGTGTCATCATGGTGTTTTAGTTTCTTTTTACAAACCTATGTTTTTACTTTTTTACAACATGTATTATTTTTATTTTAGTGCATTTATTATTTATCAAAAGTAAGCCATGCACTAGTCAAAGAAAAAAATTGTATTAGACTTTCCTATCCTGGAAGTAAGCCTTTGTGACAGGCTTTAACAATGCAGTCCCCAAAGGGTAGCCCGACTCTCACTGTTATGGCTGATCACTTATTTGGGTTAGTCTTACCACATTATGAAAAAAAAAACTGAATTATAAAGAGGTCCCATCCTCCCCTTAATCTTTTTCAAGGTAACAAACTTACATAGAATGTGACCATCAATTTCCAGACATGATCTTTCTCCTCTGTTCCCCTTCCATTTCCCCTGCCATCTCCACCCTAACCCATCCCAAATAGATTTATGTTGAATGCCTCCATGAGCCAAACAGAAAAGCTATTATCTAAAACTATAACATGACATTGGGATGAACTATTACTTTGACGTGCGAGACCTTGGATTATTGTTTTAAAGTCAGTGTTCATTTGCTGTGTGAATATTTGGTGTCTGTATTTGGTAGGAAAATGAGTATGTAAAGCAAGAATAACTAAATGAGTAGAAACAGGTCTTATGATAAAAACTCTAAAATACTTGAAATGGCTAAAAAATTCTTTCTTGTTTACATATGATTCAATCAACAACATTCAACAAGCATGAGTGCTCCTACTATGTACCCATGTACTGAATATTCAGGCCAACCTACCTAAGCATTTCATACACAAAATTAATTTTCTACTTCCTCAGAAGATCTCCAAAAGAAATGAGCTTAAACTGCTGTGATCAAATCTGATTTGCCTTAAAAAAATAATAGGTGCTCAATTGAAAGAATAGTTAAATATTGGAAAAGATGTCCTATCAAGGTTGTGAAATGCTGGAAGAGCTGTAAAAATAAGACAAACATTCAGTGAAGATGGATGTTACCTGAGTGCAGCACAGGCTAGAAGGTGTTGACTGATGCAGATGAACTTCTGGTTTCTCTTACACCCTTGATTCCCACATTTTTTAGTAGCTGTTTCATGGCCTCACTGAAACCTAACATTAAATGTCAAAGAAAATGGATCATTCCATCCAATCCAAAAAGAGTCTTAAAATTTTATTTAAGGAATGATTATAGCAGCATGTATACAATATATTTGTACAGAGGCCATTCATTCTTTCTTTCCTTTAGATGTTTAGTGAGCATCTTTTGGATTCCAAGCACTGATCTAGGATTCAGGAATATAGAAAGCCTACGCCCTCATGACATGTATATTCTAGTTGGGAAACAGACAAAAAAAAAGAGATTTTAAAAAGTCATAATAATCAGGTACTGTAAGTATAATAAACAAAAATAAAGCCAGGTAAGAGACAGAGGGAGACAGGGGTACTACTGTAGTTAGCACTGGGCAGTCAAGAGGTAGTACCTATTTGAGAAGGTGACATTTGAGCAGAGACCTAAATAAAACGAGTGAGCAAGCTATGCAAATATCTGAAGGAAGACAGTTCCAAGCAGAGAGAACAGCAAGATCAACTTCACAGAGATCAAATGGGCTTTCAGGTTCAAGGAAGGAATGGACAAGGGGAGGCTGGTAGGAAATGAGCTCACAGAAGGGAACAGGGGCTAGATCAAGGAAAGTCTCATGGGCCATAGTAAAGATTCTGGATATTATTTTATAAGGTAATGGGACTCTGCTACAGAGGTGACAGGAGAGTGACATGACCTGATTGATAATTTAAACAAGTTGCTTTAGCTGCTATCTAAACCTGAGGGTAAGCATGTAAACAGGGAGACCACATGAGAGGCTACTGAAATGATGCAGCTGAGGAATGGTGGTGCTTTATCTCAGTGGTAGCAACAAAATGTTGAGAGTAGTAGCAACGAAGTGGATGAGAAGTGCTTCGATTCCAGGTCTATTTTAAGATATAACCAACAGAATTTATTTAAAGGTCGGATGAGAAAAAGAGGGGAGCCAAGGGTTATTCCAAATATCTTGGCTTGAGCTGCCAGAAAGATGGAGTTGCTATCAACTGAGAGGGGGGTGACTATTGGTGATGCTCATTTGGGAGGACATGGAACCAAGCTTTAGATATGCTGACTTTGACACGCCTATTAGATGTCCTACTGGTGATGTCAAGGAGGTAAATGTCAAGAATGTGGCATCGGTGTAGAAGTCTGGACTGGAAGTATTAATTTGGAGGTTGCTACTGTACAGACAGTGTTTTAAGACATGTGACAAGGAAATCACCTAGCAAATGAGTGCAGATGTAAATGGAATCAGAGGTTTACTCTTGAGATATGCCAGCATTTAGAGTTAGGGCGATCAGGAGAAACTAGCAATAAAAACTGAAAAGGAACAGCCAGTGAAATAGGAGGAAAACCAAGAAGGTACACTTTCTGGGGGCTAGGTGAAGATCTGTTCAATAAGGATCGAGTAATCTATGTGCCAAATCCTGTTGACAGGTCTAGTACATTGAAAACTGAGAAGTGACATGGGTTTCAATGAGGTGGAGACCACTGGAGACGTTGACTAGAGTAGTTTCAGTGGAGTGGTAGCAAAGAGAAACCAATTGAAATGGGATCAAGACACAAAAGCAGATGAACAGGGAGTGTAGACAACCCTTTGGAAGAGTCTCACTGTAAAAGGAGTCAGTGAAGAGAGAAGCAGATTGAAAGTCAAGAGCACAAAGCTGAAAACAGGAGACCTCCTAGGAATCCTAGGACTTTTATATGTTTAGAAAACAAAACAAAAGCTATAGCAACAGTTTTATTTGATATAAAAAGCAGTAAGGTTTCCCATCTGTACTTTCCCATTATTCCACAGACCTGCATTGACTATAGAAGAATTAAGCAAAAAAATCTGTATAAAGTATGTAGTTTTATTTCATATAAGAGTATTTAGTTTCTCACATTTTGTATGTGAGAAAACTCAGGTACAGAGACAGTAAGTGACTTGCCTCACGTCATACAAAAACAAGCAGGAAAGCAGAATTCAATCTGGGTTGCCTGGCTACAGAGTATATACTCTTGACATTAATCAATATTGCCTCCCTGAAGGAGTGAACATGGTTCCTCCCCAGGTGATCATGGGAAAGAAATAAGCAAGGCAATGTGACAGTGAATTAATGGAGGAAGGGCTCCCTTGAATAGGGTGGCCAGTGGCTTCAGAGGCACAAGATAGACCTAAAGACAAAGAGGAGCCAGATTTACAGGGACCCAAGGATAGAGTTCTCCACATAAAGGAAATGCGAAGTCCCACAGGTAGGAGAAAAGCTGAGGTTTGCTTAAATAGAGCAGAGGCCGGTTTAGGGAGCCTAGAGAACAATGAAAGTTCAGGGAGAGACTAGAACAAATGGGTTTGAGAGACAGGCAGGGGCTAGATCCTGTGGCCTTAAGGATCACAGAAAGCCGTGTGGCTTATATTCTCAGTACAGGTGAAAGATCATGTTTACTTCTTCGTGCTGCTGCTTCGAAGCTGAAAACAAAATGTATGGCCCAACTCTCTACAGTATATAGTCTCCTGCAACATCTTTTTTCTTCTCTAACCTTACACCTTAATCTTATCTTACCTTATTAAAGACTTAATCTTATCTTTCTTGCTCATTCAAATTCTTCCTTAACCTAAAATCAAAAAAGAACACCAATTTCTTGAATTGCTTTCTTTTTTAAAAACAATTCTGGGAATAACACAAATATCTTTAAAAAAAATTGTTTTTCTGGTTAGGGTGGGCAGACTCTAGGTTCTACTTTGCTACTGCCAGTACATAGCAGCTAATCCCAAAAGCCACTTGACCACTGACTGCCTCAATTTCTTCAATTCTTAGAAATGAAAAGCACAAGGTTGTAGGGGGATAGAATAGGATTACGAGTGAAAAATATTTTTTAAATTATATACAAATGTACACTATTAGAATTATTATTGTGCTATAAAGTATCATGTAATATGGGGTCAAATCAATTACTTTGGATGAACACACTGTGTTTGGAAATAAAGTTCTATTATTTGTGGTTCTGTGAAAAGGAAGTCAATTTACTAGTCAAAGTCATTTGAATAAATGAATCTTTTATAACTAAACAACAAAATATGACCTTCACTTTTAGTGGAAAAGGAATCATAAATTTATTAGCCTTTTTCCATTCCTATAAAATGAAGGTATAAATCATGAAATAAGGAAATTTATTTATATCAAATGGAGTGGATGAAGATTTAATATTCTTAATATAAAAAAAAGGATTAAAAAGTAAACAAACACTGAAGCCCAAGTAGAAAAAAAATGGGCAAAAGATATAATAGATTCTTTCAAGTTCATCATATTGGCAGAGTGGTGTGAGATGAGCAATCTTAAAAACCATTTGTATGGTTGCAAACTGAAACATTCTCTTTGGAATAAAGTCTTATATTCTATATTAAAGGACACAAATCTTTCATATAATTTACCATAATAATTTCATACTTAGGAATTTCCCCCAAAGAAATCAAAAATGGAAAAAAAAAAGTGGAAGGAATATAAACATCACATCATAGGATATGATTAAATATTTTGTATAAACTAAGTTTAAAAATCCATTGTAGTTATGGGAGTCCTAAACATAGAAGATATATCCATAATCTTAAGATACTGTCAAACAGGAACTCTCCTGATGGTTCACCACAGCTTAGTCCCATTGTAATAAAAATTCAGTGCCATAGCGGGTGTAGAACCTGTGCTGTAAAGTACAGTAACTGCAGTACGTGATTGAGGAGCAACCGTTTTACAGAAGACGCTGTGGTTGGCCCTGAGAATTGAGTAATTATGTGTAGAAGAAAACTTTGCAAATGAAGGCTGTCAGATGTTTTCTCCCTAGAAATGAAACTATCTCATTATATGCCTTAAGTCAGTTATAACATTGGTTGAACATTTCTTTAAAAGAATTTTGCAGTAATTTATACTATTACTAGGATATATTATGCTAGGAACAGAGTCAAAAAAACCCAAAATACAAGTCAGGTGAACATAGGTTCTCATTTACATAAGTGGGATTTTTGGACACACACACATGAAAATATAAGATTTGCGTATCTACAAGAGGTAAAATCATCCACTTATATTATTTAGTTTTGAAAACAAATTATTACAAATTATTACAAATTACAAATTATTGTTTCATTCAACCATTCAGAGGATTGTTTATATACATATCCTCCAATTGGAAAAAGAAATGTGTGTCAAGTTAAAAAGAAGTATCTACATCTGTCTACATAAATTATATACGTGTATATGTACATAAACTACATATATGTATATATAAACTGTATATATACATATATACAGTCATATGACAAACTGAAAAAACATCTGCAACTCACATTATGGATCAAGGGCTAATTTCCTTAATGTACAAGGTACTTACAAATGAATGAGAATAGGCTAATAACTCAATCTTCAATGCCTCAAGAATATAACAAACACTTAGGAAAAAAATTCAAATAGCTCTTAAACATATGAAAAGATATTCAATCTCATGGATAATATAAAAATGCAAATTAGAACTACAACCAAAATTTTAGTTGGCAAATTCGTTTCTCATATGAATATAGGTTAATATTTTGAAACTGCTTTGTATGTACTCTGGGGTTTGAACAAATAAGTAGATAGATGGTGGATAGTGGCAGCCTGGTTACTGGTGAGGGAAGTTACAGATAAACAAGGAAGGATAAACCCTTCCCTACTGCATTAGAGTCAGAGACATAAACACAAACACATATTTACCTTCATATATGTACAGAGGGAGAGAGAAAGAAATAAATATAGATACATATATATGCATATATTACTCAATTCTGTCCACTGAGAGGGCCTTAAAGCATTAACGCTAGAGTAGCAACAAACACACTTGTGCCCTGATCTTCACTTCTAAATCCTATTCTCCATTGAAGGAACCGAGAGTCCATGGAGAAATGGCTGACTCTAGGCCTGGGCAAGGAAAATACAAGATGATCCTGGAGCATCTTGTACCAGAAAATAAGGATATGCTCAACTAACAAAAGGTTTGGGGCTATGTCGGAGGGACACAGAAATCAACCTGAAAGAGCTCCCAATGACTAAATCTGGAAGAATTTGAGTAAGAAAATAAATAAATAACATAGTGTTAAGATTATATCCCAAAGTGTAAAATACACATGAATCCATACTGATATAAATAAATGACTGAATAAATAAATGAGGAACAAAAGACAAATGTACTATCTTTGCAATGTTTCTATGAATTTAAAATTATTTGAAAATCATAAGTTTATTAAAAACAATGTTTATAAAGATATTTAATAAATGGAAAATGTTCTCAATATTTCGCTAAGTGACTGAAAAACTGAATAAACACTATGATTCCAATTTAGAAAATGAGAAGGAAAATAGAGCAAAATAAACCCCCCAAAGCTACAGCAAAGCATAATTTCTGTTCTCTAAGACTGACAAGTATCAAAATGCTGATAATCCTGAGTTGTGCAGGGTATGGAAAAACAGGCAGTCTCGTAGAGACACAAGGAGGCAGAAGTATAATTGGCATAAAGTATCATGGAGGGCAACTTGGCAACATATAACAACAAATGCACTTATTATTTTACCTAGGAATTCTAATAATTTTTCCTACAGAGATCCTCGTACATGTGGGAAATGGCATAGGCACATGAAAATTCACTGCAGCAACTTTGGTAATACCCAATGTTTGCAAATAACCTAAACGTCCATCATTATGGACTAGAGTATGTCTACCCAACAGAATACTACATAGCTGTTAAAAAGAATGATATGACTTTATATATACTGATATGAAAATGCCTCCAAAACACATTGTAAGGTGAACAAAAGCAAGTTGCTGATAGTCTATTTGGCTTGATATCAGTATATACGCTCTCTCTCCCTCCCTCCCTCCCTCCCTCTCTCTCTCTCTCTCTCTCTCTCTCACACACACACACACTCACACACACACACACACACACACACACAAACACACATACACACACTTCTATAAGAAATTGGCTAACAGTGTCTTCTGGAAGAAAAACTGTCTGATGGGGGATTGAGAAATATAGACGAGTTATTTTCACTCTACATTATTTTGTACTTGAATTTTGAAAAATGTGCATGTATTATCTACACTAAAAACTGAAAAACTCAGCACAATCTCTCCAAAATGTGCAATAAACTTATTTCATCAAGTAAATAAAGTTTTGATTAGTACTCTGCTAACAAGTTAACCAATTGAGTAGACCTTTTTATATATCAGTCAGAGGTTTTAACAGCCTTAGCTAATTAATTAGCTATGAACTGAATTAAATTAGCAATTTATAGTCATTGGGAAAGGAATTATCTACCCTGAAGAAGACAATGTTGACACAGTATTTTCATGTTATACAGAAGCCACTAAGCAGTGGTTACCCTGATTTGCACAATAGATATGCATTCTCTCTATGGTGGTTAATGGGTGCCTGGATTCCAAAAAGGTCATGGAATTTTCTCCTTAGGGGTGAATAGATAAGATCAGTTTTAAAATAGGTGTGGTTTGAAGGTGAATTTGTCCAACCTCTCATAAAAAGAAATTCATATAAATATAAGATATAATTTTAGCCTGTCATTGACAAAAATCAGTGTTTGATGTGCTGAGTGGTGAGGGTAAAGACAAACTGTGGTGATCTACTGGTATGATCTCTATGGAGGGCAATTTGGCATTACATAGTAAAGGTTTAAAAAATGTTCACAACCTATGATCAAGAAAATCCTACATATATTGATATATAAGAGCAGTCACTGCAGTATTATTTATAAAAGTTTGAAAATACCTTAAAATTCTCAATAATAGTGACTGATTAAATAAATGATGCTGCATCCATCCAATGGACCATTACAAAGAATGAGGCCGCTCTATAAGTAATAAAATATCTTTGTGATGTTACATTTTTAAATAGAAAAGTATAGGTCACTTTGTATATTCTGGTCTCATTTATGTAAAAATTATAAGGAATTCACATAAATGCTTACAGATGAGTGGGATATTTCTGTAAGTATACACACAAAACTTCTAACAGTGGTTGTTCTTGGGCAGGGGCACTGAGTGACCAAGGGACAAGAGTGGGAGAGAGAGTTACTTCTCACTTATATATGCTTTTGTAACAGGTGTGATTGAGTTTTGGTCCAATATTTCTTCAAGTACAAGATTATAACTCCCATCATAGAAGTCATTCTTCTGGGGTTATGATGTTCTTTCTAAAAATCTAAGACAGTCTTAGTTTTAATGGCAGAAAAAAACAAATGAGATTAAATTGGGACTAGGTTTAAGCCTAAAGACAAAGAGAAGAACTTTGGGGTATGGATGCTCATGGGACAGTAGGTGCTTTTTGCGGGGAATTATGGGGATTCAATGGCATCTAAAAGGAGGAAGGGCCAAGGGATCACTACATCCCTGGTTTACTATTATGCTCTGGGCTAATCTTACACTGAATATCTCTCTAAAGGGCTTATAGAGATTTTCCTACAGGAAAGTACTTTCTTGATTTATAGTATGTTTATCATACATCCTGTAGGAATACCTGAAGGACTCGAGTGAACTCTACTCTTGATAAAGGAAACTCATTCTTTAATTTGAAAAACATTGAAAACCATTTAAAATATCACATCATTAACAACTGATAGACATATTTCATTTTGAACTCAGGTAGATCAGGTAAGGACTTAATCTGTTCTTTTCAATGTGCACAATGTTTTTCTATTTCAAATTCTAAAAAAAAACTGTTCAGGTTTCATTTGAAAGAAACTTTAAAAATTTGCTAATTAGCAATATATTTTAATTTGTGAATTTAGTACATAAGAAACACTGGAAAACATATTACTGGGTGATCTTTCTTCCTTCTGATCAAATATGTTTTTGGAAGGCAAAAAGTTAGCTCAACATTGAAACTTTCATGAAAATCTTGGGGCACGGCTATGAAAAATTATAGAGAAATCTGGAAAATTTGCCAATCTGCTACTAATTAAACATTTTTTAATCAAGTATGCTTTTAACTGCAAATGAACACAACTGGGAGAAGAGGCAAACCTGAGGGACATGTGACTGACCAACTCTGGAGAAGAATTTATATATTTAGTTTTCCCCCTCAATGAATCCTAACAGATTTCTCAGACCTGTCCTCCAAGAGGCTAGGTATTCAACTACTCTTTAGTAAAAATACCAAAAGTTTATCTCATAAAAGTTAACTGCCATTTCTTTTCTAGAAATCTTATGGCAGAAGTCACATTATAATCTTTCATTATGGTGGTACAATGGTCATGTGAATGATACTTAGTTAATCTTGCTCAACATTTAAATAACTTTACCCTTCAAAACTCATATATATGTTAAAAAACAAACCAAAAAAAAAAGAACACTGATAATTTGTCTGTATTCATCAATTTACAAAAAACTAATATTGCTTTGTGGCTAGAATAGATCTTTCTAAATAATACCTATATGATTTTGTCATAATAAAATAAATATACATGAACTGTATGTCTTTTAAAACATAAATCGGTCTAAAAATAAAGGGAATTATGGGAAGCAACTTCTAGGAATTACATAAAATTGTAGCATTTATGATTTCAATATGATAATAGCAGATGTAGGGAAACTGTGAAGAATTGAGTGCCCTTGTAACCTGAAGATGGCAGGATAAATTGGGGCAGCGTGGTGGGAGAAGAGAAGAAATGTGGCAGTTTGTCATAAAAATTATTCAAATCTTTTTACCTCAGTTCTAAGACTATTTAAAGAACCAAAACAGACTGTCCTGTCTACAAATTGGCCAGATGTGTAGACAAAGATGTTCACTGTGGCATTATTTCTAATAATGAACAAAGATAAATAACCATAAATTCTATGAGTTGGATAATAGTTAAACAAATTATTTATGTATATACCTAAGAGGGAATCTATATAGTCATTAGAGTAGTGTTTTTAAAAAACAACTGATAGGAAAGTTGGAAAACAACAGGCTACAATTTTGCATGTATATTTGATTCCATTATTTACATTAATACATTTTTCTTATGAAAAGAAAAGAAACATAAAGGGAAATACAACGACATGACTATGTTTATTGGCTGGAATTATGAACACTTCATGTATTCATTTTATTTGAACTTCTATATATTTTCCAAATTCCCTGCAATGACCACATATTTCTATTAAAATAAAAGTACTGTTTTCAACATAAAAAATCAAAGAACTGAAAAGTAATTTCATATATTCAACAAGCCTAAAATGAGGTTGGGTTTTTAAATTTTACTTTTAATATCCCAACAGCTGGCTAGTATGCAGAAAACACATGGTACATATAAAAGATACTCACAATATCTATGTTGATTAGCTAAGACTTGCCATATCAGAAACAAAAGGGTAAAACGACATTTAATATAATCGCTTATCTTAGTATATGTATCTAATGAAAATATAAATATTTGTCACGTTGGTATTATTCAGCTTGACAGAACATTTATAGCAATTAGAGAATAATTCTTAATAATTGTTCTAGTAGGGGGCCATGTCTCAATTATTCTTAGCATTCTGCAGCTGTAATTTGTGCTTGGTCCCACTGATTCTAAGTGATTTCCAAGGGTGTGGAGCTAAAATAGAAATGAGTTGAGTCCATAATCTGTTCAGGGTGGTGGAGTAGATGGACGTGCATTCACTCCCACTTGTAACAGCAACGGAATCACAACTAACTGCTGAACAATCATCGACAGGAAGACACTGCAACTCACCAAACAAGATACCCCACATCCAAAGACAAAGGAGAAGCCACAATGAGATGGTAGGAGGGGCGCAATCACAATAAAATCAATTCCCATAACTGCTAGGTGGGTGACTCACAAATTGGAGAACACTTATACCACAGAAGTCCACCCACTGGAGTGAAGGTTCTGAGCCTGACATCAGGCTTCCCAACATGGGGGTCTGGCAATGGGAGGAGGAATTCCTAGAGAAACAGACTTTGAAGGGTAGCAGGATTTGACAGGACTGGGGGAAACAGAGACTCCATTCTTAGAGGTAACACACAAAGTAGTGTGCACATCAGGACCCAGGGGAAGGAGCAGTGACCCCATAGGAGGCAGAACCAGACCTCCCTGCTAGTGTTGGAGGGTCTCCTGCAGAGGAGGGGGGTGGCTGTGGCTCACCTTGAGGACAAGGACACTGGCAACAGAAGTTCTGGGAAGTACTCCTTGGCGTGAGCCCTCCCAGAGTCAGCCATTAACCCCATCAAAGAGCCGGGTAGGCTCCAGTGTTGGGTTGTCTCAGGTCAAACAACCAACAGGGAAGGAACCCAGCCCCACCCATCAGCAGACAAGTGGATTAAAGTTTTACTGAGCGCTGCCCAGCAGAGCAACACTCAGCTCTACCCAACACCTGTCACTCTCATCAGGAAACTTCTACAAGCCTCTTAGACAGCCTCACCCACCAGAGGGCACAGAGCAGAAGCAAGAAGAACTACAATCCTGAAGCCTGTGGAACAAAAACCACGTTCACAGAAAGACAGACAAGATGAAAAGGTAGAGGGCTATGGACCAGATGAAGGAACAAGATAAAACCCCAGAAAAACAACTAAATGAAGTGGAGATAGGCAACCTTCCAGAAAAAGCACTCAGAATAATGATAGTGAAGATGATCCAGGAATTCGGAAAAAGAATGGAAGCAAAGATCAAGAAGATGCAAGAAATGCTTAACAAAAACCTAGAAGAATTAAAGAACAAACAAACAGAGATGAAAAATACAATAACTGAAATGAAAACTACACTAGAAGGAATCAATAGCAGAATAACTGAGGCAGAAGAACGGATAAGTGAACTGGAAGACAAAATGGTGGAATTCACTTCTGTGGAACAGAATAAAGAAAAAAGAATGAAAAGAAATAAAGACAACCTAAGAGATCCCTCGGACAATATTAAACGCACCAACATTCGCGTTATAGGGGACCCAGCAGGAGAAGAGAAACACAAAGGACCCGAGAATACATTTGAAGAGATTATAGTCAAAAACTTCCCTAACATGGGAAAGGAAATAGCCACCCAAATCCAGGAGGCGCAAGGAGTCCCAGGCAGGATAAACCCAAGGAGAAACATGCCGAGACACACAGTAATCAAATGGACAAAAATTAAAGACAAAGAAAAATTACTGAAAGCAACAAGGGAAAAATGACAAATAACATACAAGGGAACTCCCATAAGGTTAAGAGCTGATTTCTCAGCAGAAACTCTACAAGTCAGAAGGGAGTGGCATGATATACTTAAAGTGATGAAAGGGAACAACCTACAACCAAGATTACTCTACCTGGCAAGGATCTCATTCAGATTCGATGGAGAAATCAAAAGCTTTACAGACAAGCAAAAGCTAAGAGAATTCAGCACCACCAAACCAGCTCTAAAACAAATGTTAAAGGAACTTCTCTAACTGGGAAACACAAGAGAAGAAAAGCACCTCAAAAACAAACTCATAACAATTAAGAAAATGGTAATAGGAACATACATATTGATAATTACCTTAAACGTGAATGGATTAAATGCTCCAAACAAAAGACACAGGCTTGCTGAATGGATACAAAAACAAGAACCATATATGTGCTGTCTACAAGAGACCCACTTCAGACCTAGGGACACATACAAACTGAAAGTGAGGGGATGGAAAAAGATATTCCATGCAAATGGAAATCAAAAGAAAGCTTCAGTAGCAATATTCATGCCAGATAAAATAGACTTTAAAATAAAGAATGTTACAAGAGACAAGCAAGGACACTACATAATGATCAAGGGAACAATCCAAGAAGAAGATATAACAATTATAAATTTATATGCACCCAACATAGGAACACCTCAATACATAAGGCAAACGTTAACAGCTCTAAAAGAGGAAACTGACATTAACACAATAATAGGGGGACTTTAACACCCCACTTATACCAGTGGACAGATCATCCAAACAGAAAATTAATAAGGAAACACAAGTTTTCAATGACACAATAGACCAGACAGATTTAATTGATATTTATAGGACATTCCATCCAAAAACAGCAGATTACACTTTCTTCTCAAATGCACACAGAACATTCTCCAGGATAGATCACCTCTTGGGTCACAAATCAAGCCTCAGTAAATTTAAGAAAATTGAAACCATATCAAGCATCTTTTCTGAGCACAACGCTATGAGATTAGAAATCAATTACAGGGAAAAAAAGATAAAAAACACAAACACATGGAGGCTAAACAATATATTACTCAATAACCAAGAGATCACTGAAGAAATCAAAGAGGAAATCAAAAAATACCTAGAGACAAATTACAACGAAAACATGACGATCCAAACCTATGGGATGCAGCAAAAGCAGTTCTAAGAGGGAAGTTTATAGCAATACAAGCCTACCTCAAGAAACAAGAAAAATCTCAAATAAACAATCTAACCTTACACCTAAAGGAACTAGAGAAAGAAGAACAAACAAAACTGAAAATTAGAAGAAGGAAAGAAATCATAAAGATCAGAGCAGAAATAAATGAAATAGAAACAAAGAAAACAACAGCAGAAATAAATAAAACTAAAAGCTGGTTCTTTGAGAAGGTAAACAAAATTGATAAACCATTAGCCAGACCCATCAAGAAAAAGAGGGAGAGGACTCAAATCAATAAAATTAGAAATGAAAACGGAGAAGTTACAACAGACACCACAGAAAATACAATGCATCTTAAGAGACTACTACAAGCGACTCTATGCCAATAAAATGGACAACCTGGAAGAAATGGACAAATTCTTAGAAAGGTGTAATCTTCCAAGACTGAACCAGGAAGAAATAGAAAATATAACAGACCAATCACAAGTAATGAAATTGAAACTGTGATTAAAAATCTTCCAACAAACAGAGGTCCAGGACCAGATGGCTTCACAGGTGAATTCTATCAAACGTTTAGAGAAGAGTTAACACCCATCCTTGTCAAACTCTTCCAAAAGACTGCAAAGGAAGGAACACTCCCATACTCATTCTATGAGGCCACCATCACCCTGATACCAAAACCAGAGAAGGATACTACAAAAAAAGAAAATTACAGACCAATATCACTGATGAACATAGATGCAAAAAGCCTCAACAAAATACTAGCAAACAGAATCCAACAACACATTAAAAGGATAATACACCATGATCAAGTGGGATTTATCCCAGGGATGCAAGGATTCTTCAATATATGCAAATCAATCAATGTGATACACCATATTAACAAATTGAAGATGAAAAACCATATGATCATCTCAATAGATGGAGAAAAAGCTTTTGACAAAATTCAACATCCGTTTATGATAAAAACTCTCCAGAAAGTGGGCATAGAGGGAACCTACCTCAACATAATAAGGGGCATATATGACAATCCCACAGCAAACATCATTCTCAATGGTGAAAAACTGAAAGCATTTCCTCTAAGATCAGGAACAAGACAACGATGTTCATTCTCACCACTATTAGTCAACATAGCTTTGGAAGTTGCAGCCACAGCAATCAGAGAAGGAAAAGAAATAAAAGGAATAGAAACTGGAAAAGAAGAAGTAAAACTGTCACTGTTTGCAGATGACATGATACTATAACTGATACCATCTTTAGGTGGAATCCTAAAGATGCCACCAGAAAACTTCTAGAGCTAATCAATGAATTTGGTAATGTTGCAGGATACAACGTTAATGCACAGAAATCTCTTGCATTCCTATACACTAATGATGAAAAATCTGAAAGAGAAATTAAGGAAACACTCCCATTTACCATGGCAAGAAAAAGAATAAAATACCTAGGAATAAACCTACCTAGGGAGACAAAAGACCTGTATGCAGAAAACTACAAGACACTGATGAAAGAAATTAAAGATGATACAAACAGATGGAGAGATATACCATGTTCTTAGACTGGAAGAATCAATATTGTGAAAATGACTCTACTACCCAAAGCAATCTACAGATTCAATTCAATCCCTATCAAATTACCAATGGCATTTTTCACAGAAGTAGAACAAAAAAATCTTAAAATTTGTATGGAGACACAAAAGACCCTGAATAGCCAAAGCAGTCTTGAGGGAAATAAACGGAGCTGGAGGAATCAGACTCCCTGACTTCAGACTATACTACAAAGCTACAGTCATCAAGACAATATGGTACTGGCACACAAACAGGAATATAGATCAATGGAACAGGATAGAAAGCCCAGAGATAAACCCATGCACCTATGGTCACCTTATTTTTGACAAAGAAGGCAAGAATATACAATGGAAAAAAGACAGCCTCTTCAATAAGCGGTGCTGGTAAAACTGGACAGCTACATGTAAAAGAATGAAATTAGAACACTCCCTAACACCGTACACAAAAAGAAACTCAAAATAGATTAGAGAGCTAAATGTACGACTGGACCCTATAAAACTCTTAGAGGAAAACATAGGAAGAAGACTGTTTGACATACATCACAGAAAAATCGTTTTTGATCCATCTCCTAGAGTAATGGAAATAAAACCAAAAATAAACAAATGGGACCTAATGAAACTTAAAAGCTTTTGCAAAGCAAAGGAAACTACAAACAAGACAAAAAGGCAACCCTCAGAATGGGAGAAAATATTTGCAAATGAATCAGTGGACAAAGTATTAATCTCCAAAATATATAAACAGCTTATGCAGCTTAATATTAAACCCAATCAAAAAATGGGCTGAAGACCTAAACGGACATTTCTCCAAAGAAGACATACAGATGGCCAGGAAGCACATGAAAAACTGCTCAACATCACTAATTATTAGAGAAATGCAAATCAAAACTACAATGAGGCATCACCTCACACCTATTAGAATGGGCATCATCAGAAAATGTAGAAACAACAAATGGAGAGGGCGTGGAGAAAAGAGAACCTTCTTGCACTGTTGGTAGGGATGTAAATTATTGATACAGCCACTATGCAGAACAGTACAAAGGTTCCATAAAAAAATAAAAATAGAATTACCATATGACCCAGCAATCCCACTACTGGGCATATACCCTGAGAAAAACCATAATTCCAAAAGACACATGTACCCCAATGTTCATTGCATCACTATTTACAATAGCCAGGACATGGAAGCAACCTAAATGCCCATCGAGAGACGAATGGATAGAGAAGATGTGGTTCATATATACAATGGAATATTACTCAGCCATGAAAAGGAACGAAATTGGTTCATGTGTAGAGATGTGTATGGTTCTAGAGACTGTCATACAGAGTGAAGTAAGTCAGAAAGAGAAAAACAATGAACCGGTTTGCAGGGCAGAAATGAAGACACAGATGTAGAGAACAAATGTATGGACACCAAAGGGGGGGAAAGTGGCGGGGGGCCGGGGGGTGGTGTGATGAATTGGGAGATTGGGATTGACATGTATACATTAATATGTATAAAATGGATGACTAGTAAGAACCTGCTGTATAAAAAAATAAATAAAATTCTAAAATTAAAAAAGAAAGTGCCCATTTACATGATAATATATAGCTTCATGTAAAATGATGATGCTCTTGGCCAGCTGACATTCTACATGCTCTAAATTATATTAAATTTTTGTATCTGTCATTTTTCACCCAAAGAGGAAATCTTGCTTTGCAACAAGCCCTTTACAACTCTTTCCCTGGTCCTCCTTTCATAAAATGCCATTGGGGAGCAAAATTATGGCCTTTGAATAGTTTTCTTCCACATAAGACTAATTACCTTACACAGGAATCAAACCTGCAACTTTAATCTCATTAGCACCATATTCTAGCCAATTTAGCTGACTCCTATTACTTATTAAAAAGCCAGCATATGGAAAATTATTTTCTTAAGCTTAATGTAAATTCACACCATTCATTTTATTCTTTCCAGGAAAAGGCTTACAATAATGAAAGTTATTGAAGTTACTAGACCCTTTCCCATGCAGTTTGGTGTCTTACAAGACATAAATGTAAAAATCGATTTAGAGAATAACTGAATAAGAAAGAAAAATCTTTGGCATGTTAGGGTAAAATGTGACAGAGGTAAACCAAATAAGTACTGAATATTGAATTCGCTCTAGGTAACAGAAAGCAAATGACTGGTAAGAATTCAGCATTCAGTAGCTGATATCAACATCAGGTTGGGAATTGTTTTCACAATGTTTTATCTCTGTCTGAAAAGTGGGTGTCTGTTATACTCAGATGAAAATCTAGAACAAAATCTCATGATTTGTAGTCAGTCAGTCAACTTCTCATTTTTCATTTGTTAGGATTTCCCCGGTATACTAACTTGTTAAAATATACTTGAAGGGAAAGAGTTAATGCCTGATCTTTTCTTTTCTTACAGCCTTAAGCTTTCTCCTTGCCCCAGGAACTTATCTTTTCCCAGAAAGCCAAATACGATCAAAAGTCCTATTGATGGAAAAACGCTGCATCCTCTGACCAGGAAACCCCACAGCAAGGAGAGTTCACAGATTACTCGGATCAAATGGGATTATACTGGTAAAATAAAATAGTTTTTATAGACTTGAGTGCCACACAATCAGAGGTATGGTTCATAAAATTAGAGACAATGATTTTCTCCTAGGATTGTTTGGGAGTAAGCAATAGACTAACATTTGGAAACACCTGCTTTGCTTATGTAAATCGAGCATTGTGGGGTCTGTGGAATTATTCATAAAGTCCTGTCAAGGAATGTAAGAGTGCATAATGATGGTAAATGACAGAAGCTTTTGTCCACTACAAAGCTAGTTTAAAGTTTCATTTTTAGTTGTCTGGTGAATCTTTAGAGGAATTTCCAGTTCATCTTAATTAAATTAGATAATGTAATTCATGGGTTGTTTCTAGACCACTGCTCTTCTCACTACAATGGAAATCAATGAAAAAGCAAAAGGCTTACTTATAAAATAGGAAATAAAAAGTGCACAAAAAAATTTCAGAAAAGCAGTTCTTGATTATATGGGCAGTATACTAAATGGCTAGAAGTGATTAACAGTAGAATTTACTTCAATAATATTTGCAATATTTTTAAACTCTTTCCAGACTGAAAACCACTTTGCTTTGAGAAGATTTTCTTGTAACTCCTATAATCAAAGAGTGTCTCTATTAGAAAAGACAAAAGCTTGCTTTTTAGATGACCTAGGGTTGCTGCTAATCTGTTAGCCCTAAAGGAAAAGGCAGCTTCTGCATATGGGGTTGTTTCATTTCTCTTTAAATGCACAGAACAAAAAACATCAATAATAACATCTCAGTGTAGAAAGGGGTAACTTCCTTCATGTTTTAACAAAGAGAAGAAAATCTATCTGAGGAGAACTTTCCTCTTTGCGTGCATTTCACAAAAACAATTATTCAGTTATATATCAAGCACCTATTATATGCTGGCCTCTGTTTTGTTAGAGGTATACAGATTAAAAAAATATCAAAACAACCAATTCCTGCCTTTAAAGTATTTACAGTCTTGTGGAATAGTTAGTCAAGAAAGCTAAAGTTCACATGTATAAAGAAATATTTAGATGACATCTAGGACAAGAAGGTAACCTACATGGAGTGAGTGGTCACAGGATTGAAAAATGAAGTAAATTGTGAAGAGCAAGTAGGAGCTATAGAGACAGACAAAGGAATTCTCAGTGTGTATCATCGTGGACAAAGAATGTCACCTGCCATATCAGTGAACAAAGGATATTGCAGTCATCAAGCTATCAGCCACTGTGTGTGTATGTGAGGGGCGGGGAGGTGTCCCTGACTGTGTACCCTGAGGGAATTTAGGGTGGAGAAAAACAGGATACTGACCCTAGATAGTTAAGTTGCGTATTAAAGGAATGATTTCAGTGAGCCAAGACCCTTGCATCTTCCCATACATAGAAAAGTACTAAATACATTAACTTGAGATGTCTTGTTTTCTTTGACTAACATTAATCTTTTGATGTTCTGACTCCCTGGGTTTTTTGGGGTTTTTTGTTTTGTTTTGTTTTGCAAAAACTCCTATATACCCTGGCTCATCCCTTACATCTCTGGAACAGTCCCTCGGAGCTATCTGAGAATCTGATTCCTAGGCTTAAGTCCTCAGTAAGTCCACCAAATAAAACATAATTTGCAACTTTTAGGTTGTGCATTTTTTTCCAGTCTACAGTATGATTAGATCCTTATGGCTGCAGCATAACAGGTGTTTGCACATGGGTTTGACAGGGCTGTGGTATGGGGAAAAAAACAAACCAGCAACAGTAGGATAATAATAATAATAGCTGAAGTGATATAGTTTCTAATTTGTGCCAGGCACTGTCCTTAGCATTTTACATAGATTCACTCGTTTAATCTTTGCAACAATAATACCTTCTCAATAGTAGTACTATTATTTCCTACATTTTGCAAATGAGAAAATAGAGGCCCATAGAGATTAAATGACTTGCCAAAAGGGACCCAGCTAACTAATTAGTGAACTGGAATTTAAGCTCACTCTGATGCTTTATTCAGAGTTCAAGATCTGAGTGGTAAACATGGCCTTGTCTATCACAGTAAAGTTTGGAATTAATTCTGAGGGTGATATGGAATCACTGAAAACATTTAAGCAAAAAAAAAAACAAAAAAACCTCATATTCAAATTTGCATTTTAGAGCACTTTCTCAAGCAGAAGTATTGAGGACAGTTTGGAAGGAAGCAAGGCACTGGCAGGGCAGTCATTAAAGAAGTTCGTACATCAGTCCAAACAAGAAGTAATAAGGGGGCTTCCCTGGTGGTGCAGTGGTTGAGAATCTGCCTGCTAATGCTGGGGACACAGGTTCGAGCCCTGGTCTGGGAGGATCCCACATGCTGCGGAGCAACTAGGCCCATGAGCCACAACTACTGAGCCTGCACGTCTGGAGCCTGTGCTCTGCAACAAGAGAGGCCGCGATAGTGAGCGGCCCGTGCACCGAGATGAAGAGTGGCCCCCACTTGCCACAACTAGAGAAAGCCCTCGCACAGAAACAAAGACCCAACACAGCAAAAATAAATAAAATAAATTAATAAACTCCTACCCCCAACATCCTCTTAAAAAAAGAAGTAATAAGGGCCTGATAGAAGGCAGAAGGCAGATGACAAATGTCCCTTGGCAGAAAAAAATCCTGTTGAATTTTTCAGCATATCGAACAGAATCTTCTCGCTACGTGTAGTATCTCAAGCTGTTAAATAGGGGGGCCTAGAAAGGACATAAACTTGGCAAAAGGGAAAAACCACAAATGGGCAAATGTGATTAAAATTAATTGTAAATAGAAGGTAAAGTCCATTCGGCCTAATCTTTGCTTCAGAATAGGTATTGCTACAACACGTTGAATATATAGGCATGCCTGGAAAATTTATGCAGTTTGTTTTGTGACTTAAAAAAGCTGGTTTTTAAAAGTCAGTTGTTTGATTAGAATATTCTTTAACCATATAATATAAAGGTCACTTAATATTAAAAGTATCTTGGTTGTTGAGTAACGTTGAAGAGATTCACTTGATAAATACAGCCTGAAGAAGGTTTTAGAACAAAATTTTTAGATGAACTTGCTTTATGATAGATTTAATTTTTCTAGGGGAATAAAATAACTGAAAGTAGTAAGACCAAAGCCAAAACCAACATAAATATTCCATCCTAATAAACAATAATGGGGGTGGCTTTATACTCAGTGTAAATACAAAACAATGAATATACATCATCCTTGAAAAAATAATCTATTCATAGAGGCACTTCTCAGCACTTTGACTTATGCCATTCTAATTGTACGGTGGCTCAGCTGATGCTTAATCTCTATGACTACGTTAACTATCACTATTCAGTGGCACATCATAAGAATTCTTTAGTAAACTCCAACATAAGGTGAAGTGAGCACCTTCTCCATCTCAAGTGTCTTTCTTCAAGGATGACTGATTAGCCTTAAACATACCGAATGAAATAACATTTGCAGTAGATAGGTACATCAAATCTAGAGCCATCTAGTTGAGTCAATGGATCTCCTTACCTCCAAAGGAAAATCTCTTATGCATTTCTGGATTTTCCAAGCTATATTAGGTTAGCTCAGGCTGAAGACATTAATTATTTTTGCTCCTCAGTATTATTTTGAATATTAAATGTAATACCCTTAAAGGTAATAACTTGTAAAATGAATGTATGAATGACAATATTAAAAATATTCAAAGTGGTTACTAAACTATCAAAAAATTCATGTTATTTTTTTTTCACTAAATTTTTGATGTATTTTTAAGTTAAAAGTAGAAATCCCTATGATGATAATGATTATGAAAGAATTACAGCAGTTTATATTAACCACATGCGATGTGCCAGGCTGCTCATTTTACCTTTTCTTCACAACAATTTTATGAAGTAGATATGATTATGAGCCCCACGTTATGGATGAAAAGACTATGGCTTGGAGAATTTCAGAACTTTACCCATATTTCCACAAGTAGGAGCCAGGATTTAGTTACTTAAAAAAAAAAAAAAGTCTACTTTATTAGCCATTATTCTATACAGTTTACATTATCTGACTATAAACAAAAAACCAAAATACTAGACTTTAGTACTTAAAGTAACAGATACTCTGCTTGTCAGTTATTGTTATTATGTCTCAGCCCCAAATTTACTTATTTGTACTCAGCTCTGTGAAGCTGGGGCCAGGACTCTGTGAACTTTATTTCTCCTTCGCCACATGACTCCCAATTAGATTCTTTCAATAGGGGACATTAAAGAGAGATTGGAAGGCAAGAAGACGAGAGAAGAGACAATCCTTGTTCCTGTTTCCTGCAGGGAATTGTCGCTGACTATCATCGAATGTTCAAAAATAAATATGTTTAAAACTGCCATGATTTTCCTCGTTAAATTCCAAACATTTATTTTTTTCTTTTACAAAACTGGAATAATTGATATCCTGTTTAAAATATGATTAAGATGTCTGTAAAAGGTAGCCAGTAAAATATGTATCAATTTCTCAACATTTAAAATAAACTCTGTACAACAGGGAAGAAAAAGGTATATTAGTTTACAGCAGCGGTAGAAATTAGATTGAAGCAAGGACTGTACGTTTATAAGCTAACAATACCTTTTTGTTCTTCTTTTAAAAACAATTAACTCTTTATGATAGAGTTTTGTGCACATTTTCAATATGCACAAAAGGAAAACAGAATAGTATAATTACCCTACACATTACACATAATCTAGTTTCAACAACTTTACTAATTTTGATTCATCTATTCCACTTCTACTTTTTATTTTACTTTATTTACTTTTTTCTGAAGTTTTTTTTATCACAGAAATCATACAAGTTCACTTGCAATTGTTCAGTATGTGTCTCTAAAAGACAATCTTTTTTTAAAACTATAGTACCAGGCTTCCCTGGTGGTGCAGTGATTAAGAATCTGCCTGCCAATGCAGGGGACACGGGTACAAGCCCTGGTCCAGGAAGATCCCACATGCCGCAGAGCAACTAAGCCCATGCGCCACAACTACTGAGCCTGCACTCTAGAGCCTGTAAGCCACAACTACTGAAGCCCGCTTGCCTAGAGCGTGTGCTCCGCAACAAGAGAAGCCACTGCAATGAGAAGCCTACACACCCCAATGAAGAGTAGCCCTGCTCACCGCAACTAGAGAAAGCCTGGGTGCAGCAACGAAGACCCAACGCAGCCAAAAATAAATAAATAAAATAAATTAAAAAAAAAACAACAAAAAACTATAGTACCTTTAAAAATACCTAATAAAGTTAATCATAATTTCTTAATGTCTTTTAATATCCAGTTGATGTTCAAGCTTCTACATTGTCTCGAAATGGCTTCTGCTGTTGATTTGTTCAAATTAAAACCCACATAAGGTCTACACTTGCATTTGTAACTAACTATTCCTCCTTTCATTTTCCCTTTTTGTACCATGGGGTAGAAAGTAACAATTTGAAAAAGAAGCTGTGATACCAAGATTTCAATTTTGCACCATTAAATATGATGAAAAAAACAGGGCATTTATCCTGTAAAATTTCTGTTATTTTATACATGGCTAATTGCTTCTTCATGTGCCATTTAACCTGTCCTGGACTCCCTTAAATTTTCTGTGAACTGTGTGAACTGGTTGTTAGATTTAGAGATTTGAATAGATTCCATTTTAATTTTTTCTTTTCTTTTTCTTTTCTTCGTTTTTTTTTTTTTTGCAAGACACTCCATACGTGGCACTGTGAATTCTTCCAAACATTTAAGGAAGAAATAATAGCAATTGTACTCAATTTTTTCACACTGAATATAAATATATTAAAAGTTAAAATATGAGTATGTATATTTGTATAATTATATATATTTGATATAAATATACATAAAATATTATATAAATTTATATAATAAATATAAACTAAAGCAGATTTATTCCATGAATGCCTTGTTGCTTTAACATTTAAAAATCATTTAATGAGGGCTTCCCTGGTGGCGCAGTGGTTGAGAGTCCGCCTGCCGATGCAGGGGACGTGGGTTTGTGCCCGGTCCGGGAAGATCCCATATGCTGCAGAGCGGCTGGGCCTGTGAGCCATGGCTGCTGAGCCTGTGCGTCTGGAGCCTGTGCTCCACAACGGGAGAGGCCACAACAGTGAGAGGCCCGCATACCAAAAAAAAAAAATTATTTAATGCATTTTACCACATTGACAGACTAAAGATGAAAAATATGATTATCTCGAGAAATACATAAAAAGAATTTGATAAAATTCCAAATTTATTCATGGTAACAATTCATAGAACACTAAGAATATCAAGGATACTCTATAACCAGTACAAAGTTTCTACAAAAATATCTGTATCAAGCATCATACTTAATGACAGAATACTGAAATCTTTTCACCTAATATGGGGAAAGAAAAAAATGCTTGCTGTCACAGCTTCTATTTCAAATTGTACTTTTAGTTCAAAGTGAAACAGGAGGGAAGGAGGCAGGGCACATTCCTCTGAAGGAATGACATAGCCTGAGGACATGACGTAAACTGATTAGAACCAAATGGGTCCAAGATGGCGGATAAGTGGACTTCCACTAGACCTTGAGCCTCAGTAGATGTTCACATCGGCAAGCTAAATGACACACCCACAGGCCCCATGACAGTTCCAAGACCCGACCCCAAGGATCAAAAAAGTGGGCGGTGGCCCAATTCCTGGAAATCCCTGCCCCTTCCTAAAATAGCTGGAATACTCCCCCCACTCATTAGCCTATGAAATTACCCACTCCTATAAAAACTAACAACCCCATACCCTGGTGCCTTTCTCACCTTCTGAGATGGCCCACACTCTGTCTGTGGACTGCGTTTCTCTCTAAATAAATCTACTTCTTAACCATCACTTTGTCTCTCACTGAATTCTTTCTGTGATGAGACATCAAGAACCTGAGCTTCATTAAGTCCTGAAACCAGGTGTGTGATCTCAGTAGGAAGACTGTGGGTTTTGGCCAGGTTCGAGTCCCAGCCACATGGATTCGAGTCCCAGTCAGGCTTTTGGCTGGGTCTGAGTCCCGGCCACGTGGGTTCAAGTCCCCATCTGAGGTGCAGGGTTTCAAAAGCGTGTCATCAGTTTGACAACTTGCCCTGTATTCTGCTTCATTTGTCTCCATAGTGCCAACAGATCCTATAGTTATTTTTATGTCTTTTTATTGTCAATTCCAACAGATCCTATAGTTATTTTTATGTCTTTTTATTGTCAGAATGTGAGCTCCACGAGGAAAGGGACTCTGTCTTCTGTATTCATTACCCTGTCCCTGCACTGGCCCATGGTGGGTATGAAACCAAGTGGGACCCTAGGGTCCGTGGGCTCCCAGGCACAGAGGCCTTTCTGTCGCCCGTTTCTTGTAGGCAAGACTCCAGCCTCCGTGACCTTCCCTGAGTTCCAAAAGGCAGATTCGAATAGTTGCTAATCAAGGGAGGAACAACCAAGAAACCACCTGAGGCAGGATTAAAGGGACCAGAGAAGCCCATCACGATTAGGAGACCGCCCACCTGACACCCTGCACACACCCTAATCTTGTCAGCAACCCCACCCTTGAACCGTTGCCATAAAACTCCTCACCAAACTCCCCTGGGATGGGACACATAGTTTTCAAGGGCAGGAGCCTGCTGTGTCCCCTGGTGCCTGGCAAAGCAATAAAGCTATACTTTTCTACTTCACCCAAAACGCTGTCTCTGAGATTCGATTTGGCACCAGTGCATAGAGGAGCTGAGCTTTTGGTATCAGGTACCCAATAATAAATGCATTTTGAGAAAGTGAAAGTAATAAGTTCAAATATGTTCTTTATGTTAAAATTCAAGTCCGTCTTACTAGGTGTCTTTATGTTTTTCATGTAATTTATTATTCCCTTCCTCACAGATGAATTATGTTTTCTGAATACATAAATTTATGTAGAAAATTTGGAAAATACAGAGAGGTAGAAAAAGGAAACCTACCATTCAGCAATAATTACTTCCTAACATTTGGAAGACTTTCCTGATTAAAAAAGTATATATGTGAAAATACATATTTCTGATCTATCTAAAATCAAGTATATTATTAATCTATTTTACTTGTTTTTATTTTCCATATTTTTGTCCGTTATTTTTAATAAATGAATGAAGGCAATTAATGTAACTATTTTCTATCATTTGTTTTCAATGTTTCCTCATTAAAATAATACAACAAACATTCTTCACTATCTTTATGATTATCCCACAGGGTGAATAACTTAAACTGAAATGTCTGAATAAAATGGTATATATATATTTTAAGGCTCTTGATTAATATTTTGTCCCTCTCTTTTTTACTGACGCTAATGTTGCTACTTTGTTTTACTTTTCTAACCATTCTCATTCTTCAGATGATCACATCTTATTACCTCATGGCTTTAAACACTGTCTATATGCCAATGATTCCCAAATTTGTATGTACATTACAGACTTCACCCTGAATTCCACATGCATATAGCTAATTGACTAACTGACATTTCTACGTAAATGCCTAATTCACATCTTGAACTTAGAATGTGCAAAACCGAGCTACTATAGTTTTACTCCACAGTGACTGCTTTTCTCACTGTCTTCCTCATTACAGTTAACAACAACGCTGTCTATTGTTCAGGAGAAACTCCTGAACACCATCTCTGTCTCTCTAGGAAAGCAAGGGTTAGTAGCAGGCTTGCAATCTGTATGTCACCTTAATCAACCTAGGAAAGAAAGATATGACCCAGATGACCTTTGTAAACACATCTATGACAATGCGGCAATTTACTGGTGGGAGAGTCCTTATCAATAGAATGGTTTTAGTCAATGAACTAAATGTATCTGGCATATCTAGGATTGTTTATGTTGAAAATGTCACTACCACAACAGAACAAAAACAAACTTGGAATTTATAAATTTCTAAGGCATGGCTCCATGAAAAAATCACATTACGCAATTAAAGAGATATAAAAAGAAGATGCTTCATAACTGAAATAACTCCTTGTGCAAGCACTGTATCACATACATTATTTAAACCTCTCATATTAAATCTGAACCAGAGCAGGTCCTCAGGCATGAAAAGATCATTTTATGGAGAGCTGCACTGATGGCTTCACACCTTTCCAAGGGAAGGATGCTTGGCTTCTGCTTAGCTACTAGCTGTATCCGTAGTAAACTTGATACTGGGTAAGATCTGTAATTCATCTTGAGTCTGCTTTGACAATCTGCCCTTAATTTTATCTCATTCTCCATATCTGACAGTCAACACATTCTACTGGATCTGCCTTCAAAATGTATCTGCTGGGCTTCCCTGGTGGCGCAGTGGTTGAGAATCTGCCTGCCAATGCAGGGGACACGGGTTCAAGCCCTGGTCTGGGAAGATCCCACATGCTGCGGAGCAAATAGGCCCGTGAGCCACAACTGCTGAGCCTGCGTGCCTGGAGCCTTGTGCTCCGCAACAAGAGAGGCCGCGACAGTGAGAGGCCCGCCTACCGCGATGAAGAGTGGCCCCCGCTTGCCACAACTAGAGAAAGCCCTCGCACAGATATGAAGACCCAACACAGCAAAAAATAAAAAGTAAAAAATTAAAAAAAAATCCAAGCATTTGAAGCCCTGAAAAAAAAAAATGTATCTGCTATTCTCCTGCTTCTCTCCACTTCCCAGTATATGCCCATCATCTGTCTCCTGGACTATTTCATTAATTTTCCCAGTGGCATTCTTACCTCTGCTCTCAACCTCTTTCATTCTGTTCTATACATAGTGGTCAGAGTCATAATCCTTAAAAAATGTAAACGGATCACGTCAATACTTTGCTCTAAACCTCCCAGATGCTGCTCATCTGTCTCAGAGTAAAAGCCAAGTTCCTTCCAAACAACTATAAAGCCCTCTGTGATTTGCACCTTTCTTCCCCATCACTTTTCAGACCTCATTTTCTGTTGCTCTTTCCCAGACTCACTCTGTTCCAGCCATGTTGGTTCATTGACCAAACCAGGTATGCTCTCATATCAAGGTCTTTCCAACTGCTAATGCTTTTAGCTGGATTTCTGCATGGCTTGCTTACTGTCTCATTTCCTTAAGGATTTTAAATAAATGTCTCCTTCTCAAAAAGGCCTTCTCTGGCCATCATAATAAAATTGCAACTGCACCTTCAGTATTTCCTATCCAACATTCCTTCTTCTTTTTTTTTTTATCCTTAGCAATCATCACTCTTTAATATATCATATACTTTCCTTATATATCATATTTATTATCTGTCTCTCCCACAACACTGTAAGCTTCCTGAAAGCAGGGATTTTTGTTATTTGCTGTATTATTTGTTGTTATTTTCAGATTCCAGAAAAGTACCTGATACACAGAAGTGCTTCAACATACTTGGATCTAAAGTGCATTCTTGAGAGAGGGGGAAGACGGCGGAAGAGTAAGAGGCGGAGATCACCTTCCTCCCCAAAGATACATCAGAAATACATCTACACGTAGAACAACTCCTAGAGAACACCTACTGAACGCTGGCAGAAGACCTCAGACCTCCCAAAAGGCAAGAAACTCCCCACGTACTTGGGTAGGGCAAAAGAAAAAAGAATAAACAGAGAAAAAAGACGGGACCTGCACCAGTGGGAGGGAGCCGTGAAGGAGGAAAGGTTTCCACACACTAGAAGCCCTTTAGTGGGTAGAGATTGCGGGTGGCAGCGGGGGGGGGAGCTTCAGAGCCGCGGAGGAGAGTGCAGCCACAGGGGTGCTGAAGGCAAAGTGGAGAGATTCCCGCACAGAGAATCAGGGTGGACCAGCACTCACCAGCCCAAGAGGCTTGTCTGCTCACCTGCCGGGGCGGGCGGGTTCTGGGAGCTGAGGCTCCGGCTTCGGAGGTTGGAACGCAGGGAGAGGACTGAGGTTGGCGGCGTGAACACAGCCTGAACTGGGCTAGTGCGCCACAGCTAGCCGGGAGGGAGTCCGGGAAAAGTCTGGACCTGCCGAACAGGCAAGAGACTTTTTCTTCCCTTTTTGCTTCCTGGTGCACGAGGAGAGGGGATTAAGAGCGCTGCCTAAAGGAGCTCCAGAGACGGGCGCGAGCCACGGCTAACAGCGCAGACCCCAGAGATGGGCATGAGACGCTAAGGCTGCTGCTGCCACCACCAAGAAGCCTGTGTGCGAGCACAGGTCACTCTCCACACCTGCCTTCCGGGGAGCCTGTGCAGCCCACCACTGCCAGGGTCCCGGGATCCAGGGACAACTTCCCCAGGAGAACGCACGGCGCGCCTCAGGCTGGTGCAACATCACGCTGGCCTCTGCCGCCGCAGGCTCGCCCCACACTCCGTACCCCTCCCTCTCCCCGGCCTGAGTGAGTGAGAGCCCCCGAATCAGCTGCTCCTTTAACCCCGTCCTCTCTGAGCGAAGAACAGACGCCCTCAGCCGACCTACACGAAGAGGCGGGGCCCAATCCAAAGCTGAGCCCCTGGGAGTTGTGAGAACAAAGAAGAGAAAGGGAAATCTCTCCCAGCAGCCTCAGAAGCAGCGGATTAAATCTCTACAATCAACTTGATGTACCCTGCATCTGTGGAATACCTGAATAGACAACGAATCATCCCAAAATGAACAGGTGGACTTTGAGAGCAAAATTTATTCCCCTTTTCCTCTTTTTGTGAGCATGTATGTGTATGCTTCTGTGTGAGATTTTGTCTTTATAGCTTTGCTTTCACCATTTGTCCTAAGGTTCTATGCGTCTGTTTTTTTTTACTTAAAAAAATCTTTTCTCTTAATAATTATTTTTTATTTTAATAAGTTTATTTTATTTTACCTTACTTTATTTTATTTTATTCTCTTTCTTTCTTTCTTTCTTTCTACATTTTCTCCATTTTATTCTGAGCTGTGTGGATGAAAAGCTCTTGGTGCTGCAGCCAGGAGTCAGTGCTGTGCCTCTGAGGTGGGAGAGCCAACTTCAGGACACTGGTCCACAACAGATCTCCCAGCTCCATGTAATATCAAACGGCAAAAATCTCCCAGAGGTCTCCATCTTAACACCAACACCCAGCTTCACTCAACGACCAGCAAGCTACAGTGCTGGACACCCTATGCCAAACAACTAGCAAGACAGGAACACAACACCACCCATTAGCACAGAGGCTGCCTAAAATCATAATAAGTCCACAGACACCCCAAAACACAGCACCGGATGTGGATCTGGCCACCAGAAAGACAAGATCCAGCCTCATCCACCAGAACACAGGCACTACTCCCCTCCATCAGGAAGCCTACACAACCCACTGAACCAACCTTAGCTACTAGGGACAGACACCAAAAACAACGGGAACTACAAACCTGCAACCTGCAAAAAGGAGACCCCAAACACAGTAAGATAAGCAAAATGAGAAGACAGAAAAACACACAACAGATGAAGGAGCAAGATAAAAACCCACCAGACCTAACAAATGAAGAGGAAATATGCAGTCTACCTGAAAAAGAATTCATAATAATGATAGTAAAGATATCCAAAATCTTGGAAATAGAATAGACAAAATGCAAGAAACATTAAACAAGGACCTAGAAGAACTAAAGAGGAAACAAGCAACGATGAACAACACAATAAATGAAATTAAAAATACTCTAGAAGGGATCAATAGCAGAATAACTGAGGCAGAGGAACGGATAAGTGACCTGGAAGATAGAATAGTGGAAATAACTACTGCAGAGCAAATAAAGAAAAAAGAATGAAAAGAACTGAGGACAGTGTCAAGAGACCTCTGGGACAACATTAAACGCACCAACAATCGAATAATAGGGGTTCCAGAAAAAGAACAGAAAAAGAAAGGGACTGAGAAAATATTTGAAGAGATTAGAATTGAAAACTTCCCTAATATGGGAAAGGATATAGTTAATCAAGTCCAGGAAGCACAGAGAGTCCCATACAGGATAAATCCAAGGAGAAACATGCCAAGACACATATTAATCAAACTGTCAAAAATTAAATACAAAGAAAACATATTAAAAGCAGCAAGGAAAAAACAACAAATAACACACAAGGGAATCCCCGTAAGGTTAACAGCTGATCTTTCAGCAGAAACTCTGCAAGGCAGAAAGGACTGGCAGGACATATTTAAAGTGATGAAGGAGAAAAACCTACAACCAAGATTACTCTATCCAGCAAGGAACTCATTCAGATTTGATGGAGAAATTAAAACCTTTACAGACAAGCAAAAGCTGAGAAAGTTCAGCACCACCAAACCAGCTTTACAACAAATGCTACAGGATCTTCTCTAGGCAAGAAACACAAGAGAAGGAAAAGACCTACAATAACGAACCCAAAACAATCAAGAAAATGGGAATAGGAACGTACATATCGATAATTACCTTAAATGTAAATGGACTAAATGCTCCCACGAAAACACACAGACTGGCTGAATGGATACAAAAACAAGACCCGTATATATGCTGTCTACAAGAGACCCACTTTACACCTTGAGACACATATAGACTGAAAGTGAGGGGATGGAAAAAGATATTCCATGCAACTGGAAACCAAAAGAAAGCTGGAGTAGCAAGTCTCATATCAGACAAAATAGACTTTAAAGACTATTAGAAGAGACAAAGAAGGACACTACATAATGATCAAGGGATCGATCCAAGAGGAAGATATAACAATGGTAAATATTTATGCACCTAACACGGGAGCACCTCAATACATAAGGCAAATACTAACAGCCATAAAAGGGGAAATCAAAGTAACATATTCATAGTACGGGACTTTAACACCCCACTTTCACCAATGGACAGATCACCCAAAATGAAAATAAATAAGGAAACACAAGCTTTAAATGATACATTAAACAAGATGAACTTAATTGATATTTATAGGACATTCCATCCAAAAACAACAGAATACACATTTTACTCAAGTGCTTATGGAACATTCTCCAGGACAGATCATATCTTGGGTCACAAATAAAGCCCTGGTAAATTTAAGAAAACTGAAATTGTATCAAGTATCTTTTCCAACCACAACGCTATTAGACTAGATATCAATTACAGGAAAAGATCTGTAAAACATACAAACACATGGAGGCTAAACAATGCACTACTTAATAACGAAGTGATCACTGAAGAAATCAAAGGGGAAATCAAAAAATACCTAGAAACAAATCACAATGGAGACACGACGACCCAAAACCTATGGGATGCAGCAAAAGCAGTTCTAAGAGGGAAGTTTCTACCAATACAATCCTACCTTAAGAAACAGGAAACATTTCGAATAAACAACCTAACCTTGCACCTAAAGCAATTAGAGAAAGAAGAACAAAAAAACCCCAAAGTTAGCAGAAGGAAAGAGATCATGAAAATCAGATCAGAAATAAATGAAAAAGAAATGAAGGAAATGAGAGCAAAGATCAATAAAACTAAAAGCTGGTTCTTTGAGAAGATAAACAAAATTGATAAACCATTAGCCAGACTCATCAAGAAAAAAAGGGAGAAGACTGAAATCAATAGAATTAGAAATTAAAAAGGAGAAGTAACAACTGACATTGCAGAAATACGAAAGATCATAAGCGATTACGACAAGCAACTCTATGCCAATAAAATGGACAACCGGGAAGAAATGGACAAATTCTTAGAAAGGCACAACCTGCCAATACTGAATCAGGAAGAAATAGAAAATATGAACAGACCAATCACAAGCACTGAAACTGAAACTGTGATTAAAAATCTTCCAACAAACAAAAGCCCAGGACCAGATGGCTTCACAGGCAAATTCTGTCAAACATTTAGAGAAGAGCTAACACCTATCCTTCTCAAACTCTTCCAAAATATAGCAGAGGGAGGAACACTCCCAAACTCATTCTACAAGGCCACCATCACCCTGATTCCAAAACTGACAGGATGTCACAACAAAAGAAAACTACAGGCCAATAACACTGATGAACATAGATTCAAAAATCCTCAACAAAATACGAGCAAACAGAATCCAACAGCATATTAAAAGCATCATACACCATGATCAAGTGGGGTTTATTCCAGGAATGCAAGCATTCTTCAATATACACAAATCAATCAATGTGACACACCATATTAACAAATTGAAGGAGAAACACCATATGGTCATCGCAATAGATGCAGAGAAACCTTTCGACAAAATTCAACAGCCTTTTATGATAAAAACCCTGCAGAAAGTAGGCATAGAGGGAACTTTCCTCAACATAATAAAGGCCATATTTGACAAACCCACGGCCAACACTGGCCTCAACGGTGAGAAACTGAAAGCATTTCCACTAAGATCAGGAACAAGACAAGGTTGCCCACTCTCACCACTCTTATTCAACATAGTTTTGGAAGTTTTACCCACAGCAATCAGAGAAGAAAAAGAAATAAAAGGAATCCAAATGGGAAAAGAAGAAGTAAAGCTGTCACTGTTTGCAGATGACATGATACTATACATAGAGAATCCTAAGGATGCTGCCAGAAAACTACTATATCTAATCAATGAATTTGGTAAAGTAGCAGGATACAAAATTAATGCACAGAAATCTCTGGCATTCCTATACACTAATGATGAAAAATCTGAAAGTGAAATCAAGAAATCACTCCCATTTACCACTGCAACAAAAAGAATAAAATATCTAGGAATAAACCTACCTAAGGAGACAAAACACCTGTATGCAGAAAATTATAAGACACTGATGAAAGGAATTAAAGATGATACAAATAGATGGAGAGATATACCATGTTCTTGGATTGGAAGAATCAACATTGTGAAAATGACTCTACTACACAAAGCAATCTACAGATTCAATGCAATCCCTATCAAACTACCCCTGGCATTTTTCACAGAACTAGAACAAAAACTTTCACAGTTTGTATGGAAACACCAAGACCCCGAATAGCCAAAGCAATCTTGAGAACGAAAAACGGAGCTGGAGGAATCAGGCTCCCTGACTTCAGACTATACTACAAAGCTACAGTCATCAAGACAGTATGGTACTGGCACAAAAACAGAAATATAGATCAATGGAACAGGATAGAGAGCCCAGAGATAAACCCCCAGTGACCCATCTTAGATAAAGGAGGCAGGAATGTACAGTGGAGACAGGACAGCCTTCTCCATAAGTGGTGCTGGGAAAACTGGGCAGGTACATGTAAAAGTATGAGATTAGATCACTCCCTAACACCATACACAAAAATAAGCTCAAAGTGGATTAAACACCTAAATGTAAGGCCAGACACTATCAAACTCTTCGAGGAAAACATAGGCAGAATACTCTATTACATAAATCACAGCAAGATCCTTTTTGACCCACCTTCTAGAGAAATGGAAATAAAAACAAAAATAAACAAATGGGACCTAATGAAACTGCAAAGCTTTTGCACAGCAAAGGAAACCAGAAACAAGACCAAAAGACAACCCTCAGAATGGGAGAAAATATTTGCAAATGAAGCAACTGACAAAGGATTAATCTCCAAAATTTACAAGCAGCTCATGCAGCTCAATAACAAAAAAGCAAACAACCCAATCCAAAAATGGGCAGAAGACCTAAATACACATTTCTCCAAAGAAGATATACAGACTGCCAACAAACACATGAAAGAATGTTCAACATCATTAATCATTAGGGAAATGCAAATCAAAACTGCAATGAGATATTATCTCACACCAGTCAGAATGGCCATCATCAAAAAATCTAGAAACAATAAATGCTGGAGAAGGTGTGGAGAAAAGCAAACACTCTTGCACTGATGGTTTGAATGTAAATTGGTACAGCCACTATGGAGAACAGTATGGAGGTTCCTTAAAAAACTACAAATAGAACTACCATATGACCCAGCAATCCCACTACTGGGCATATACCCTGAGAAAACCATAATTCAAAAGAGTCACGTACCAAAATGTTCATTGCAGCTCTATTTACAATAGCCCGGAGATGGAAACAACCTAAGTGTCCATGATCGGATGAATGGATAAAGAACATGTCGCACATATATACAATGGAATATTATTCAGCCATAAAAAGAAACGAAATTGAGCTATTTGTAATGAGGTGGATGGACCTAGAATCTGTCATACAGAGTGAAGTAAGTCAGAAAGAGAAAGACAAATACCGTATGCTAACACATATATATGGAATTTAAGGGGAAAAAATGTAATGAAGAACCTAGGGGTAAGACAGGAATAAAGACACAGACCTACTACAGAATGGACTTGAGGATATGGGGAGGGGGAAGGGTAAGCTGTGACAAAGTGAGCGAGTGACGTGGACATATATACACTATCAAACATAAAATAGATATCTAGTGGGAAGCAGCCGCATAGCACAGGGAGATCAGCTCGGTGCTCTGTGACCACATAGAGGGGTGGGATAGGGAGTGTGGAAGGGAGGGAGACACAAGAAGGAAGAGATATGGGAACATATGTATATGTATAACTGATTCACTTTGTTATAAAGCAGAAACTAACACACCACTGTAAAGCAATTATACTCTAATAAAGATGTTAAAATAAAATAAAATAAAAATAAAGTGTATTCTTGGGAAGGGGGGTGTTGATGAGTTCTGGGTAGCTCTGGATCAAGCACTGATTATATGCTCAAACTCCAAGATGACTGAACACCTCATGATCAAATACATCTGCTTTGTAGATGGCTATTTCCGTGCTCTTCCATAGGGAGCCCTGGGATTTTACTCCATTTTCCCTCTTGAAATCCCTAATCACAATTCTTGAGCCTGACATCGAACCATTTGTGAGTGTTAACAAAATCAAAAAGAGGAGCTTCAAAGGCGTTTCTCAGATGCTTACAGGCTTAATACGAATCTATAATTTTCAGATAACTTTCATCAGCTCCATCTCACTTAAGAAAATTATTCCTTTTTTTTCTCCTCCTCTTGTGTTTCCATTTAAAAATTTAGAATATTTATTTTTTGATAGTTAATACAGTCACATGGTTCAAAATTTAGAAAATATAAAATGTGTTGAGTGAAAAGTTTCCCTCTCATTGCTTCATTTTAATCGTCTCCCCTCTCCTCCAAAGTCATTAACATAATCAGCCCATCGTGTAATCTTCCTGATATATCCTTTACACATACATGTAGATCCACCCATGTTCCTTTTTATTTACATTTATACGAATGACTGCATATCATGCACACTGATCTGCACCTTGCTTTGTTCACTTCATATATTTTGGAGATGTCTCTATATTAGCAGAGAGAAACATACATTCCTTTTTTTAATGGCTGTATGTATTATGTTGTATAGATGTACCTTCATTTAATTAATTAGCCAGCTATCAATGGAAATTGAAGGAAGCTATTCCTTTCTGATAAGCCATCTTCTATTTCTTCTTTATGACTGGTTTAAGAGAAAAGAGGCATCTGCCTGTGGCAAATGGTCCTAAAAGTTTGTCTTCCCATGAAAACCAATCACAATGAAAACAGAAAAAAGCAGTACCTTAAATCTGAGATGATTTATTTTGAGATCCTGAAGACTGACTAGTGCTTATTTCCATGGTTGATGTATAACTGGATATGATATCTAGTCCTGAGCAACGTATAACAAACAGTAGGATAGGGACTCTAGGCTAGAATTGTATCCATTCCAATTCAATGTTCTGCAGTCTCAGGAAATGATTACCACTAAATAAATAAAGCCAGCTAAATAACAGTAGACAATCTACAGGCTTGGCACAAAATTAAGAAACCTCATTATGATTCAAGTATAGCTTCTAAATTCTGAGAGTATTTTAACTTCTTCATGATTGGTAGCAATTAATCTGTTATGGAATTGTATCCACTGCATATTAATCCAGGGAGCCAGAAAGCTCCTGGTGATGATGCAGCAGTTCTTCTGCTTGGTGGTTATTGCTAAATCTCTGTTCTTTTTCATCAACCCAGCAGCATGCATTTATTGAACATTGAAAATAGGCAAAGCACCCTGACTTTAAGGCTTTGAAGATAAGCTAGAAAGATGAATTTGAAACATAAAAAGGATGCCTAGAATCTGAGACAATATATAGATCTATTTTGTAAATAGAACCTACACATGAAATAAAGGAAACAAAGTGCACCCGACATTTTAACACAAGGACGGTAATCACAATTTCATAAGTGTTACCAAGCAGATGGGCATCCAGGAATATGGTCTTAGAGAGCCTATATGATTTTTAAAATTGGATATCAGATAAAAATGCACTCTGGAGCGATGTAGTCAGTTATGATATTATGAAGACTGAATAGGCTTTTGAAGAAGAGAAATTGGGGGCGGAGGTGTTTTGGATGGGGGAATTTCTTGGAAGTGAGATAACTTAAGGTACATTAGGAGAAAAGTAAATGAACTGCTTTGGCCAAAGCTTAGAATTTGTGTCGGGAAGTAGTGGGTGACGATGCTGGAAATGTAGGTTGGAGATCACATTGACTGTAAAGAGTTTTTAGTGCCAAGCTACTATATTTTGACAATTATCACATAAAATGCATCAGCTATTGGAAGCTTTAAAGAGTCCAGCATGATAAAAACTTAATACTAAGCCTTTTCACTTTTTGCAAGTGTTCAGGAACCAGCAGTAGTCTAGGTGGTAATCAAGTAAAGAGAAACCTCAAGGCAGCCAGACACTCCGCAGATCTTGATTTGAAGTACATGTGGCCCTGAATTTTCCACAAATAATCACTCATGAATAGTGATTATTCACGAATAGACATCAGGTCTATTCACTGTATGTAAACACTTCGGTAATAGTGGAGTCAATCCATAAGACCGGATAAAAAGAAAGACTATGCAGAGAAAGTTAAGAAGTTTAATGGGCAGTATGTCAATAACAACTTTAAAAGTATCTTGAAATAATCTATATGTTATAAAGTATTAATTAAAATCCTCTACAGTTACATTTGTGTTGCTACAGTTTTGTCCAGGAAATATGCTGATGAATATATCACTGGAACATTCTGGTTGCTTTTTCTGAGATGTTCCCCTTCCCTTCACCTATCTTTCTCCTGGAGATTCCTGACTCCTCTGACTACGGTAAGGCATTCTGTTCATCCTGTTTTCTTTATGGCATTTCTCATAATTGTACCTATGGAAAGATAGGCCAAATATTTTGTTTAGTGTGTATCTCCACTACTAAAATGCAAGCCTTCACCACCTTGTTTGCTACCTAACACAAAGGAGACTTTTAGTAAATGTTCCTTGAATAAATGAATGAATGAATGAGTGAACCATCCATGGTCCTTTGTCTTTTCCTTCTATTGTAAGAAAAATGGAATACAGAAGTGATACAGGACAAGTTCATTTCACTAGGGTGCTTACAACTTCAAAGGAATTAACACTAAGAATTCAGAGCAGAAATGAGCCTCTAGAGTCTTGCTATAAATGTCATGTGTAATTCATTCATGTATTCATCTCAAACTTAACACTACTTTGAAGGCTAAATGCCAAGAAATAAGCAGGCACTTGAACGTAAAGTCCAAGGTATTTAATTACTGCAAGAGCAGCCCAGTGGTGGCTCAACCTCACTGACATTCTTTTGCTGTCGCAGATGAGTGAATTAACATTTCTGAGAGCTGTCTTCAGGGGCAAAAAGTTTTCCAAATCTGGAAAAGTTCTAATTGGTTTTATATTTACATTACAACTAAGAGGCAACTATAACCTGTTTCATAATGTTTGAAACATTGGTTTTGTTTTGTAAACAAAACATATTGGTGTTTTTTATTTTGATTTATTGCTGTCCTTTAAGTTTGAAATTCAAGCTAAAATCAGGAAAAAAATTTTGACATACTTAAAAACTTAAGTGGAAAAAACTGAAAATTTGAGATTTGAAAACTAGCAATACTTATTGGCTGTCTGATGTACTAGCTTTACTAAAATATTACAATATAATTATAATGTAATATTAATATAAAGATTTTTGAATTTTTAGTTAATGAACATTTTTCTGCTTGCTTTCATTTATTATTTAATAGATATGTTATCAGAAAGAAAAAACAAATTAGATCAAAATATCCACTTTAAGGTGTGTTCTAGTTTTGTAAATTCAAAGCCCTTTTCCATTTACTTCCATCATACAATATCTTACAAAGTTAGTTAAAAGAACAATAATTTTATAATCACTGTACTTTATTAAAATATATCACAACGTTTACACCACTGGCTCCTTACATGTCAATTTTTAAAGGGTATCCTATAACTCTAAGAATTTAGCAGCAAACCAATGAAATAACCTAACTGTTCAATTTATAGTTAATAGTTTCACAATCCTAGAGAGTATGACAGACCTATCAGCAAAGAATTGAAGTTCAATCAATCAACTATTATCAAAGAGCCTATAATTACCTCATTGGGATAATCTCTTCCTGTGAAGCATTCTTCAAAAGATTTTTCTATTCTCGCCCCAGGAATAAGTTAGAATCAGCAAGTGAATTGAAAGCTCCAATAACATTAGCCAAGATGATCAGCCATATTCGTTTTTAGATCTATGTACTAGCAATGTATTCAAGAATTATTGATGCTCACAAAAAAAAAAGGTAGCCATGGGCAGACACTCCTGCTTTTGTGTAGGAAGCACAATATGGCATATTTTTTTCCTCCTAAGTCGAGGTCTGTCTGAGGTCTGAGTAGATGCTTTCAGTTACTCTAGCGGTGGATATAGCCAGATCATCCAGATACAGTCAAATCGAGAGAAGATCCCATCACTCATAAAACAAAGACAGGGGAAGAGAATTTTCTCCAAAGGTCATAGCAAGGGCACCCCAGGGGAATTTTTCCTGATTAGCTATCATTTAAAGTGGTAAAATAAAACTAAGGCATAGTAAAGCCATGTTTTAGAAGTCCCACTGAAGAAGGTTAACTTGTCATTTTCTGCTCATCATTTAACTAGCATTTTAACAAGTTCTAAGACATTATTCTTGTCTTTTATTCTCTACAGTTGATGGTCTGGTAAATAAACCCATCAAGTTCTCAATTGGTTAAATTGAGACTGACAGAGGCTGAGAACACCTTTGCAAACCTGCATCTTCTATGCTGAGACTTAAAGGCTTTTAGCAGAAACTATTAGACTGTTCCTGTGAGGCTATTGTGACATTAAGTGGATGTTTTTCTCGAAAAATTCAGACGCAAGAAGGTGAAATGATGTTTCCAAAGCAACAAAAGCCATTTTGAGTGTCAAACCAAAAACTTGAAAGATAATCAAATATTTCCTTCTGCTTGGATCTCACACTCTTCCCCCTGAGCTTCTGCTCTGTCCACGTCTTGTGCTGTCTCTCTTACATACACACGCTCACTCCTTCCCCCTCCCCACCATCCCCAAGACATTACTTAAACTACACTAATAGTCAAGCAGATAATCAAGTTAACTTAACTATGGTATGTCCAGGTTCTAGACGGCCACATATTCTCACTTGATCCTCTCATGTCCTTCACCCAAATTGTTCTCTTGCTCTCTTTCTTTGGGAAAAGTAAACATAATTTCTTTTATCCTTTAATACAGAGCTTTGAGATGCTTTGAAACATGTTATTTTCTCTCTTCCTCTGTTTCTATAAAGCATATGTCTTACGTGTTTTTGAATATCGAAGGATTAAAAAAAATGATGCATACTTCTGTGCTTATAAAAGTTAAGAATTGTTATTGATGCAATTACAATGACTAATTCAAATAAAAAGCTTTAGAGAAGCTTTTATTTCTAAGTAATCACTTCTAGTGTTGCCAGATTCACAGTCAGATGTAACAATTCAACTCTCTTCCTCTTAACAAAATATGCCAACTTTTTCTTCTGTAAAGATTTCCTTTTACTGCTAAATCCTTGAGTCTCATAATACCAAATATACTAGATTACTATCTTACTATTCTGACTGACATTTTCCCCCTTCCAAGAAATGAAACCAATAGGGCTACCTTTTAAAAACTCATTTCTGAGGCAATGCCTTCAAGGGAAAAGTGGTGATGTTTATCACAGAATATAAGATATAGATTTCATTTTACGATTGTTCTCAGTTGAAGCATAATAATGGGAGTATCAAATAGTAAACAGTAAAAGCAACATGCAACTCACGCAGCTATAATTTTTTGTTTGCTAACAAATTTAGCCAAATTGTGGAGTTGGGAAAGAAAAAGGCAGGTAAATTAAAAGCAATGAGAATCTCATTATGTTGCAATTATGGGAACTACACAGTTCCTTTAATATAAAATGGAAGCAAAAATAAATATAAAAGTGCAACCATCAAGTCAAAACTCCCTTAAAATTCCCCAGGTCTTACATGCAGACTGAGCAGACCGATTTGTAATTAATTTTAAATGGAGACACAACCTTTCTTTCCTGTTTAAAATGTACACACACTTAGGAGAAGTGACACATTGATTCAAATTCACAAGAAGGTATAGAAGACTGACAGTGGATCCTTTCCTGAGAGCAGGTTTTAAAAGGGGCAAGATGATGGGACTCAAAGAAAGACGGAAAAAGAGAATAAGCGGCAAGAGACTGGACTTAAACAGGAATCTGATCTCCTTCAGAAAGGAGTCAATCCTGAAATTCCATGTAACTGCCACCATCTATCACATCAATGTTAACACACTTTCCTTATTTGTTTTCCGGAATAACAAGCCCATCCCTTTTCTTAGATTAAAATGTTTTTCCATTCTTTGAATGTCTAATTTCCCATTGCTTTCAAAGCACTTTTTTCTGATAGGCTCACTACATAACATAAAAAGATATTTTAAAAAATGAATCCTAGGTCACAGCAGAGGGAGCAGGCACCAGAGCTGAAAGCACCAATTTTATAAATCCCTGACTTCCGTGTACCTTTTTATTAACATTTTTAACAGACGTGTATTGAATCACTACTTATGCTACGTTTTAATTCTTACAAACTTAAAAAAAAAATTTCCATTAACGGAGCTATCGAAGAGGCTATCAAATATTGACAGGCGGGCTTCCCTGGTGGCTCAGTGGTTGAGAGTCCGCCTGCCGATACAGGGGACACAGGTTCGTGCCCCGGTCCGGGAAGATCCCACATGCCGCGGAGCGGCTGGGCCCGTGAGCCATGGCCGCTGAGCCTGCGCGTCCGGAGCCTGTGCTCCGCAACGGGAGAGGCCACAACAGTGAGAGGCCCGCGTACCACAAACAAACAAAAATATTGTCAGGCTCCACTCTTCGTCCTAGCATAACCATGTGTTTCTGCTGGCCTTTTGAAACGTGAATATCATTGTGCCCTAGAGAAAGGCTCGATGCATTACTAAAATACAAGCTTTGGTGATGACCTGAAGAAAACTCCGTTCTTCAACATGTCAACACTGGGTCTCGTTCTGAAATCAGAGCAGATGGAGGAGCAAAGAGGAAGAAGTTGCACAGCCTCGGTGTGAAGCCTCACACACTGAATCTGAGTCTTTCAAGCCTGTCAACACTTCTTATCAAAGACATTTCAAAACATTATTCAAGTACCTGTAATGGACAGCTGAAAATCTCAACTTGTCTAGGACACCACTAATTCTTAACAGCACAGATTGTCACTGTACCCAGTGGAGGAAACAGGATCAGTTGGGCATTTTGTAATCCTGTGCTCTCTCTCAGTCAATCAAAACTGTTCTCTCTAGAGTCATCAGTGACCTTGGTAACCCAATGTCCCTTCTCCCAACCCCAACAGGGTTTTGTTTCTGCAGTCTCTAGTCCCCTTAATTTTTTTTTTCCCCTGCATTTCGCACCAGGGAGCTTCCTTTCTTAGCCAAGCCCTCTTTATATAGCTTTAAGGACAGACACCACCCTGGTTTTTCTGACTTCACTTCCTCTAACTGACTTTAACATAGGCATGGCCCAAGGCTGACTCCTTAATTCATGCTGCTTCTTTCCATCTCCTTTGTCCCTTAGAAATTTAATCCAATCTGGCCTGAAGCAGAACTGCAAAGGAGGAAGATTCTTTCCAGCAGCCAAATCCTCCATTTCAGCAGTTGGTGATGGGTACCATTCAGCGCCTTGCCTTGAAATAGGTTTTAAATTCAAAATGTGGCTGTTCTTGGAATACCCTAGGCACACTCCCACTTAGGGTCTTTGCTCTTTCTCTTCCTTCTGCCTGGGATGCTCTTTCCTCAGGGGACTGGCTCACTCTTTGACCTTCCTCAAATCTTTGCTCCTTCTCAGGGACGCCTTCCCTGACCATCCCCTGGAACATTGCGAACTGCTGCCCTTCTCCCTCTTGGTTCCCCTTACTCTGCTCAAATTTTTATTTTTCTATAACAGTTCCAACTTCCAACATGTTATACATTTTACTTACTATACTTATGGGTTATTTTCTATTATGTTTTTTTTTAATCCTTATAGAATATATGGTCTATTTTGTTCACTGTTGTCTCAGTGGCCTAGAATGGTGACCGGCACTTAGTAGGTGATTAATCAATATTACTCTGAGTTGAAAACGTCCCTATTTTATCCACTACCTTTTTTTTTCTTTTCACTGCCAACAGCCTCATCCAGGTTTCCTCTCATGGTAATTAGCTAATTAGCATGTTAATTGCATTTCCTATTCCCCACTCTTTAATCCATCTCCTTTACTGTTGGCTGATTTTCTTCTTCAAAACTCACATTTATCTTCTCATTATCCTTCTCAGAAACCTTCACTGTAAGGCCAAGTCCAAATTCTTCTGGGACTTGAGGTCCTGTCCAATCTGAGTACCAACCCCACGCAACCTCACCTACACCCACACCTCAAGTGACTCTAGTTAAGCCAGTACTGGCTTTTTTCACTTAAGAAACATTTGTTGACCTCCTAGTCCTAGATCCTATGTGGTATACAATGAAGTTACTGTTAGTTTAGGCAACTGAGGTAGAAGAATGTAAGTTTCAACAACAGCATTTGTATTAAAAAAGAAATTGAGTCCACAGAAGAAAGACACTTGGCCGACTTAGGTATATGTGGTCCCCATCACTGAAATGCCTCTCACCTCTGCCTTTCATGTTCCAGGAAAACAAATCACACCTATTTGCAAAGGTTTAAGTTCAACTTACTCCACGATGGATTCTCTGCCTTTTAAATGCCATAATTTTCCTTTGGGGAAATGCCTTTGAATAAGCATACACAATAAATGTTTTGTCCTTCCACAAACATTTTGACGTGCCTTTCCTCAGCTTCCTTCCCCTCATCTCAAGAAACACTGATTTATAGACTACACAGGCCTTCCCATCCCAAAGTGCTAAGGAGCCTCTTCTCCCCCAAGAGCATCCCTTGGCCCAAAGCCCGGATCCAACATGGCAAGAAAGGCCTGGGAAGGGACCTGGACCTCTAGGGAAGGGGTGTAGGGCTTGCACTTTGGATTGGTGAGAAAGCTGCCATCCCCAAATGCTGCCATCTTTTTACTGCCATCTCTAAGTGCTTCAAGGTCTCACCACTTCTCCTCTTAACATGAAGGTTGTTAAGATGATGATGAAGCTTGTGGTTTCTGTAGCATTACTCTACCTTGCCACTAAAGCCCATGAGGTTCTTGCTCCAGAAGGCCCTCCCAAATTATCCTCCTCTGAACTTCTACTCTATTTACTCTGCTATATACATTAAATATTGTAGGATTTGACATTATTTTGCCTTGGGTTTTGGGAGGTTTTTTTGTTTGGTTGGTTGGGTTTTTTGGGGGTCATATATTGATCATTGCAGAAATTCTTGAAGGCATAAATTGTCTTCCCCATGACAGTGGTTGCCAACGTTTGCTAATCAATAAGGCCATCAGTAGAACCTTTTAAAAAATCAGATTCCAGGGCCCAGACTCAGATCTGCAAAAAATGAATCCCTTGTCTAGATTCTAAGGAATCCATATGTTCACAAAGCTCCCCAAATAAGTCTGATGATCAGCCAGATATGAGTATCACTGCTTTAGATAGTTTCCCTGTGCCTCGATAGTAGCATAACCTCAAAGCACCTTATGACTTGAAAACTATTTACTCTTAACTATTAAAAATTCAGGACCAAAGCTTCTGATTCTGGATAGTATTGTTTCACTTTATCTAGGTTTTAGAGTCTAGCACTGATTTTGTGAGCACCACATAATATCTATGAAAATTTTAGAATTCAAAACACCTGAAATTTCACCACATATACATACATATTTTATGTGGAAACAGCCGTATCAAGCATATAGTTGTGGATTCTAATTATTTTTTAACATAACACTATGTTAAATACTTCCTAAATGTCATCATTCTTCAAAGCAGTGAAAACAATATTCCATTGGGATGAGGGTAATTAACTTAATAATTTCCCCAGTTTTGGACTTCTTGGGTATTTATCGTTCCCCTATAATTTTAAATATCATAACTGATACCATTGAAATAAACAATTCATTGAATATTGATGTAACTATTATATTTTATCTATTTAGAAATACTTATTCTAGTTAAAAAATATGCATATCATTCTTTTTTAAAATGTGCTAATATTGGACACAATTTTTGTGCTGGTATCTCCATTTAGTTTGTTGTCTTGTTTTCAGGCTCTTAGGACAACCCTTCACTGATGATACCACTGAAAGGGGCCATGAAGTCACTCAAACTCATTTGTACTTTCTTGTGGTTCCTAGATTTCGGCCTGATTTCCCTATTTCTCAGGGGGTACTTTCCAACATCAACCACACTACAAGGAAGAAAACTGTAAATAGTACATATCAGTGTTTTTAAAGACAGGGCTTATAGGTCCCTTTTTTATTATTATTATTATTATAGGTCCCTTATAATAGAGTAACCTGGGGTAACAGTTAAAAGTGAGGAATCCTGGACCCTTCAAATTACTCAGACATTTAGGTATGCAGTCTAAGAGAATGAAATTTAAACAAGAACTCCAGGTAATTTTTATGAATACTAATGTTCGAAAAACCAGTCTTCCACATACCACGATATCGATATCAGTAACTTTGCAATCTAGATTTGAGGTATACCCAAAGCCAACATACCACTTATTCTATTTCTCTAAAAAATTTGTATATATATTTAATCTGTGATCACTAATACAACATAATTCTGTTTCTCTTCCCCACCCCCGGCCCCTCCTGCACTAGACTGCATCTTTTTTAGAAAGTAGAGAACATGTCAATTTTACCTTCGCATTTCTGTCACTGTTGAGATTCTGTTTTGCACGTAAAAATTGCTCATGTATATTAGTTGTTTAATTTTTTAACCAGATCTATGCTCCATTAAATAGGTTAGTTTTGAACATTACACAAAATTATTTACATGATTTAAAGTGATTTCCCTAATTTTTCCTTAAATTATAATCGTTGTTTGGTTATCTGTAGGACTTTCTTAATAGATTTCTACAGTATTTGATGTAGGTCTATCTATATAATAACACAATACGGGGTCACTGAAATGCTACCATGTGTCAGGTGACAAAGGCTCTCTCCTTGACCAGATCTGAGTGAGCATCCTCTGAGTCCTCTTCTCAACTAGGCTCTGACCTTGAATTCTCTCCTTAGCCTGCTTAGTTCAGTTTTAGCAAGAATTCTGCTGAGTCAGTTTAGTGACTCTTCCCTTGGTATCTGATTATCTCTGCTATTAGGTTAAATTCCTCACCCCCACCGTCCACTTGTCCTGTCTTCAGCAAGAATCCTGTTGAGTCAGTCTAGCAAGAATTCCCCTCACCTTGGTAATTTTCCATCCATCTACTGATCCCCACTTTGCTCCTTGGCTATAAATTTCCACTTGTCCTTGTCCTCTGCCGCAAAATGTCATTGCTGTAGTTCCTCTTGAATAACGTTTTCCTTGCTGTCTTTAACAAGTGTCATGCAAATTTTGTCTTTAACAAAGGCATTGTGCCACGTTTCAAAGAAAGAAATATGAAAGGAGTCATACTTACACTGGAGAAGATAACATTCTAGTATGTAAGTCTATCTCATCAGAAATATTTACAAAGTAGTACAATCAAATCTAAAGCAGAAACATGCGCCAAGCATACAGAAAAAATTACTATAACTTGCAAGGACTATGAAGAATCTCTTCCTGTGGCTACAGCTGCATTGCTGAATTGAACAGGATACAAAAATTGAGTGCCTAATTTGATGTGGCCTATATAAACACTGTTATTCATGTCAGAAAACTACCTATATATAACTTCAACCATGGCTTGTTTTAATATCAAGATTCATAGAAAACTCACATTTCATTTTTAGAAACAAACAAAAAAATATCTTTGATATAAACTGTATATTTTCATTTTGATGGTGTATTTTTAGAAAAGCCTTTGCCTACTATCACCTCTTTCTATAATGGAGACTAGAAGGTATGCACAGACACACGTACACAGACACTTAGGTGTACATACATGCTCATCTCATAAAAATGCACGACCACAGTGAATATCGCCAGGGGAAAGTTCAGATTCTTAATCAATGTCATTACCAAGTAAGTGCTAAAGAAAGTTCTAAGTGTCCAGAGTCGTCTCAGTCATCGTCACAATCTCTTTATAAATTAATTGTATTAAAAACCTAAGACAATGAGAAAACACTACACATCTAATAGGATGGCTAAAATTCAAAACACTGACAACACAAATACTGGTAAGGATGTGGGGCAACAGGAACCGTCATTCATAGTGAATGCAAACTGGTACAGCCACTTTGGAAGACAGTTAGGAAAAAGCTAAACATACTTGAACCATATGATCCAGTAATCACACTCCTTGGTATATATCCAAATGAACTGTGAACTTATGTCCACACAAAAGTTTGCAGAGAAATATTTATAGCAGCTTTTTTTCATAACTGTCAAACTTGGAAGTAACCAAGATATCCTTTAATAAGCTTACGGAAAAACAAACTGTGGTACATCCATACAATGAATATTACTCAACAATATAAAGAAATGAGCTGTCCAGCTGCAAAAAGACATGGAGGAACCATAGAAGCATACTGCTAAATGAAAGAAGCCAATCGGAAAAGGCTGTCTGCTATATGACATTCCTGAAAAGGCAAAGCTATGGAGGCAGTAAAAAGATCAAAGGTCGCTAGGGTTTCAGTGAGGGGAGGGAAGGGCAAATAGGGGGAGCACACGGAATTTTCAGGGCGGTGAAGATATCCTGTTTGATACAGTAACAATGAAAATATGTCATTACACATTTTTCAAACCCACAGAATGCAAAATACAAAGAGCGAAACTTTATGTAGTACACGTTAGTAAATAAAAGTGTATCAATATTGGTTCATCAATTGTAGAAAATGTACCATACTAATAAAAAAGATGTTAATAGGGCTTCCCTGGTGGCGCAGTGGTTGGGAGTCCGCCTGCCGATGTGGGGGACGCGGGTTCGTGCCCCGGTCCGGGAGGAACCTGCGTGCCGCGGGCGGCTGGGCCCGTGAGCCATGGCCGCTGAGCCTGCGCGTCCGGAGCCTGTGCTCCACAACGGGAGAGGCCACAACAGTGAGAGGCCCACGTACCGCAAAAAAATAAATAAATAAATAAATAAATAAAGATGTTAATAATAGGGGAAATCATGTGTCCTTTTCAGGAAGAGTATGTAGGAACTCAATTCAGGTTTTTTTTTCGTTTTAATGTTTATTTATTTATTTATTTATGGCTGCGTTGGGTCTTTGTTGCTACGCGTGGGCTTTCTCTAGTTGGCATCAAGCAGGGGCTACTCTTCATTGTGGTGGCTTCTCCTGTTGTGGAGCACAGGCTCTAGGTGCGCGGGCTTCAGTAGCTGTGGCTCGCGGGCTCTAGAGCGCGGGCTCTAGAGCGCAGGCTCAGTAGTTGTGGCGCACGGGCTTAGTTACCCTGCGGCACGTGGGATCTTCCCGGACCAGGGCTCGAACCCATGTCCCCTGCACTGGCAGGCGATTCTTAACTACTGCGCCACCAGGGAAGTCCCTCCCTGCAGTTTTCAATTAATTTTTCTGTAAACCGAAAACTGCTCTGAAAAAAGTCTTTTTCTGAACATTTTTTTAGAAAGTAAAATCTAAGACACAGAGGTTATAAAACCAAAGCAAACCAAAACAAGACAAAAATCCTGGTTCGATAAGACAGCTTCTAGAATTGGGACCAAAGGGTATTTATGCCAGTCTTTCATGGTGACACCACTGGGCATGCCCGCTGTTTCCTCTTAACCTTGAGGTGGTAATTGTTGGGGGTACGTGTCATGATATTAGAATAAGGCACAGAAGAAACACCAGCGTATCCAAGTCCCATCAGCTTGCAGCCTACGATTCTGCAGGATTCAGTCTGGGTTTCAGTCAGGCCACAAATCTGCTGAACGCTTAATCATTATTTTGAATGACTACCGAGATAACTAAATCTTACCCAGACTAGACCAAATAGTGAAGTGAGGCCTAAACTATACAATTACCTCACCCTACAGGGAGCCCTCCTAACCCTGTAGGTAGATTCTGTCTTATGTAAACTCGCCCAAAGCCCTAGGACCACAAGGATTCCTGCCAGAATGGACACGCCTTCTGGGTCCTCTAGGAGAGGGCTTCTTTATCACTGTACAAATCGAGAGGGGGAGGAAAATACTTTTAAGTTCAAGTTTCTTGATGTAAAATTACTGGTCAGTCTTCAGGGAAAATTACCTTCATGTGAAAATTTAGAACTAAAAGCATCATTTTTTTTCCTCTAAGAAAAGCTTCTCTAGACCCAGACTCCAATCCTAGGGATGCATAAAAAGCAGGGGATACTTCAGGGTTTTCAAAAAGGAGAGCATCTGTTGCTCCCCAGCAGAGCCCTTCCAAACAATGGTTTACTGATGTACTAAGATTTGATCCCTTCAGCTGCTCTGGAGTGAGTACCAGTTGTCTCTGGGAATGAGCGGCCTCTGCAGTTGATCACAGGGATATTACCATTTTCTACATGCACACGACAAGAAAAAGACTGAGAAGCACCTCGAGAGAGAATCTTTGCTAACAATATTTTAATCCCAAATGGGTAGATTGGTGTTTTGTAATTCCCACTGTTCGAACATATTGTCCTACTTCAAATGTAAAGATAGTATCTGCTAAGGAATTATTTCTGCACCTACTCCACATGAAAGGTGTAAACATGAGTGACTACAAAGCTATAAACAAAATTCCGAGCATCCTTAATACTTCTGATAACATGGCCTAATTTTACACCACAGTTTCATTAATTTCCAAAGACGGAGAAGACCGAAAGTAGGAATCAACTATTACCTTACAATGAAAACTTCTGCACTCGCCTCAGGGTGCAGTGTCAGTGTCGTCACACAATCCCTCCTCCCCGGAACAGAGCAGTTCTTGAAGCGTCTCTACCGGGTCTAAGGGGAAAGAAAAATATATAAATAATCTGCTTGGTGGGCTTCAGCTAACACTCATACTGTGTTTCAAGTTGTTCAGATTCTCTTTTTGCCATTTCATGAAATTTCCACATATCTTGCATCAAACTATCTTGTACAAAATAACACCCTTATTACAGAAGACTTAATCTGAAGGGGGAATTTTCTTCCTTTAAATCATTTATAATCTCCTCATCCATCTTTGAAAGAATGGCTTCTTTATCTGTTATTAACTCTTTGCCAACAATTCCTTCCTTACTTTCCCTAGATCACAATTCTATGTTTCTGCAAGAGAAGTTGAAAATTGTTAGACTTACACAAGTCCTGTCTGTGGCTTTGCTAAGGCTGTTTTATTGCTTTACTCTGCTGTGAAATAAACTAACACATTTTGCTCCCTAATCGCCTATGTCTAATTTTTTTTTTTCTGACCTAAAAATCCTTACCAGAGCCTTAAGTACCCCATCAAATTTATAACAATACTGGTCTGAACCAGTGAAAAAGTATGCTCCACCAGCATGTTCTATAAGATAGCCTTCCATCACCACAAAGTTTCAGGCATTCTTTTTTGGACCCAGCAAGAAAATAAGCTGGCGTTGGCAGTCAATCATGGACTGCTCTAATTCGATGAATCCATTTTCTACAGGCTTTACTTGGCAAGCCTCTTCTCACTGTCTGCAAACTGACTAGTTCTTTGTAAACCTCCTTTACAATTCTACCCAAACACCACCCTCTATACCCCAAGAGTTATATGTTATTGAAAATATATTTTAAAGAAGACTTTCAGAGGAAATATCTAATTTTGGAGCTCTTTCTTTTTTCTTTCTTTTTTTTACTTTTTAAAAAAGTTTTTAATTGAAAATATAGTTGCTTTACAGGGTTGTGTTAATTTCTGCTGTACAGCAAAATGATTCATTTATACATATATATACATTCTTTTTCATATTCCTTTTCCTCTACAACCTGTCACGCACGTGGTGGTTACCCACAGAACTGTCTTGAGGATAAGTGAGACCAATGATGTGCTGCTGTGTAAAGCTCAGAGTTGTCAGGAAAAGGGGCTGTGATCCCAGCTCTGAAATGTTAGGATTAATTAGGGTATTTATTATAATGTAATAAATTCCATATTAGTTATTAATGTATATTATAATATTATATATTATTATACATTATCTTATTTAGATAATAGATTGTTAACATTAGAGTTATTTAGATTATTACTGATGGGTTTCATTTGTCAATTGGAGGCTCACAGTACAATGATATAAGTTGAGTGGTACTTCTGAACTCTACTTGTAAGAATCTTATTCTCTATATCTTTGGAATTCTTAAGAGCAATGGTTGCAGACTGGGGAAGGTGGGGCAATAAATCCCAAGGAGAGGCACACAGTAGTTTTTTAAATACCATGGTCTTTTCTTATTAATCTTATTATAGACACAAAAAGAGTACATACTTTATGGTTACATTTAAATGTAGTTATAGAAAGGACAAAAAAGAGGCTGTAGTAATAATCAGAACAGTGGTTGTGGGAGATTAACTGGAAAGTAGCAGGAGAGCACTTTCTAGAATAATGGAAAAATTCTATATTTGGTTGAGACAGTGGTTGTATGAGTAGACAGACTTGAAACAAACTCTATGGAGCCATGCTCATAAAATCTACATTTTACTGTAAGTAAATTATACCTCCATTAAAAAAAAAAAAATGGGACTCAAAGAGATCTCTTAATTTTGGAGTGATTTTGAACCAGGGAGACTTTTAGAAGGAGCCATTACCTCCTTCCTGGTCAGCAAAAACAATTCTTCATGCTTTCATTCAAGCATCCACTTGACAAAGATTTATTAAGCACAAATACATCCAGAGCTAACAGAGTGGCATTGAGCTAGAGAAAATAGTGGTTAGCAAAATAGACACAGCTCCTATTATGGAGTTTAGAGTCTGTCAAGGGAAAATAGACAATTAAAATGCACAAAAACGAAGAGTTATGGCTGTAGCATTGAGGACAAGGCCCATGTTTTAACTAAGGACTTGCATCAAAACAGAATGAGCTATTCTACGCTAAACCCCAAGCTAATCAGAGCTGAAAATATTGGTGTTCTCTGAGTCATTAAAAGCTGTTCGAGTGATCAGACCAAAGCAAACCAAATAATGTTTTTCTGTTAAACCAAGCCTATATGTTCTCTAAAGCTGCTGAATCAAAACATCAAAATACTTTTCATATCAAATTTCGTTTTGACATTGAAGTCTCTCTTCTTTTTTTTACAAACAAAATTTAGGTCTTCTACACCCTAGGGCAGCTTATATATACAGCTGTCCATGAAGAGGAAAACATGGTGTTAAATGACCCTCTTTCCCATGAGCAAATCCCAGCTGGGGAGACAGGTGCATCTACTTCTGGTGACTCTATTGCCAATGAGGGATTTGCAAGCTCTCCCAACAACAAGCATTATGCATACCGACGATAAATCCAAGCTTGTGACAGGTGCGGTATTTAATATACAAACAAAGTATAACCATGAATAGATCAGCATTCCAATATAAAATGCTTTCAGGTAAATACATTTCCCTAACCACACCCCCCCCCCGCCCCCAATGCTTTTAAACAAAAGTCTCTCTGTGGGCAATCCAATTTTTAAAGCATATGAAAATTTTCCTTGGCTTTCTAACCTGTTTCTTATTTGTCCAAAATTCTTTCGAAAATGGGAGGAAAGATGAAAAAGATGAAAGGATATAACTAAAAAGTGAAAAGAGAAAAAAACATGAACCACATAATTAAATTATTGAATTTCCAAGCTTCTAAGGAGGCTATACTACTTATTTTGTGAAACCATCTAGAAGAAAACCAACATGATTTTTTAAAAGATTGCTTTATGAGAAAACATGCTAGAAAGTGAGTAGTTCAAAAGTTTTCTTTGGAATAAGAAGCTTACTTTAAACCAAGGCCATAATGGATAATGAATGCTTTGTATTTAATCAACTAAACACCCAAACATTACCTCTTACTGGTCTCTACTGTCCTCCCCAGTCTCTGACCACACAACTTGGGGTTTGGGTTAACCATTTAGTGGTTAAATGACCACTAAAATCCTAAAGTAATTGGGACATGGATAACTATCTCAGTCATGACAGCCATTCCGTAAATCTTTAGAAAATACTGCCAGATTGCAATTGAAACTGTGGAATGACACTTTACTTTCTTACTCTGGTCAGTGATAAATTCAAAAGAAATGCTCTGTTGCTTAATAGAAATTATGGTTCCTGTTTCTGTAGGTTTAACCTATTTAATATTTAAGAACTATATATATTTTGACCAAGTAATAAGTTTTTTTTAAATCCCATATTTTATCTTTATTCTTCAACCAAACAGTTGATAACACAATGAATCTTTTTCCTAGCATTTTAGTGTAATTTTTCCTTCCACTTTTCCAATTTTCACTCCCCAATCTCACTTTAGTTTTGGTTTCTATTCTTTCTTTTTGCCAATGTGAATATCAGTTCTCTGTGTTCCCAGTTTCTTAGTCATTCTTTGATATTCACTGTTATTCTAAGAAATACTTTAAGGTAAAATGTGGTATTGAGCATGTGAGGTTTGAAGGAAACTTAGAAATACTGGCATTTAAGACTTTCTCAATCTCCATCCATTGCATACATAATTGTGGTGCAAAATTCTACATGATTTCTAATGGTTTTTGCATTGTCACAACTTCCTTCCCCGCTAACTCGCAAAGATGTCTCGTAATGACATTCAGTCTGCAAGCTTGTATCCGGTAAGACAAGCCTTTCCTGTGTCCCTAGAGCAAATTTTAAGCAGCTCCAAATTTTTTTTTTTCACATCTTTATTGGAGTATAATTGCTTTACAATGGTGTGTCAGTTTCTGCTTTACAACAAAATGAATCAGTTATATATATATACATATGTTCCCATATCTCTTCCCTCTTGCATCTCCCTCCCTCCCACCCTCCCTATCCCACCCCTCCAGGCGATCACAAAGCACCGAGCTGATCTCCCTGTGCCATGCGGCTGCTTCCCACTAAGCAGCTCCCAATTTAACAAATCTATTAAACCCTAAAATCTATCAACAGTCGTGAAACATTTTAAGAGAGGAAATAAAATCTTTGGAACTAGTGAATTAGGACTGAATTTTTCCAGAGGTTCAATTTTAGGAATTAGCTTTACTGTGTATGTGTATTTCAGATAAGTTGAAAAGTATATAATTAGCTCCTGGATGTGCCTGTCACTGTGCAAGGCACCAAGCACACATGAATAAAACATGGCCCTTTTGCTAAAGTAGCCCATAGCTTAGCCAAGGAAGGTAAGGGGACATAAGCACATAAAAAGACAATTTAGTGTTACTTGGCAAGCACTGTGAAAAATGTATACATGGGCCTATGAAAACAAAAATGTAGGTTGGACACTGAGTTTCCCAGATGAGGTGGGAAGGATTATGATGTGTTCCGTAAATACTGACTGAACGTCTAACTTTGGGACAACACCATGTGTCATCTAAACCAGTCCTTAAAGTACGGTTTTGATGACTAGTTGGAGATTTAATTACATACTTTACACACTTGGGTTTGTCTTGTTTTTCATTTGATTTTCTTTTATTTAATATTTGTGGCTGGTTCAGGCTGAATTTCCTCACAAAATGCACATACCGATAGGCTTATTATATTTAATGAAATAATATATATTAAACAGTGCAGTATCTGATATGCAGCAATTGTGAAGGAAGGAAGGAAGGCAAGAAGGAAGAATAGAAGGGAGGGAAAAAAATGCTTAAACATTCCTATTGAGGATTTGGCTCGTAACTCTCTACCCTTGGGCAAATTTTCCATGTGTGAAAGGTCTGAGATTAGTTATCACAGTTCTTCATCCCTTAGAAGACATCCAACTCATCCCAACAGGTTGCTTGGGTATTTATATCTAAAGGGAGAGCTGTGTATTCCTCTAAGACTAATGCTCACATGGGGCATCTATCTGCAGCTGGAGGTGGGTTTCAAGGGAGACAGCTGAGCTGAGGAGATCTTCAAGGTTTCCACAGAGGTCCATGGATAGGTTCTATGAGGTCTATATATTCCTCTTACATATACTGGATGGACAAATCTTGTGAAAGACTGAAATGGATCAAAAGAAGACTGGGTATCTTTAATGCAAAGGCTACATTATCTGGCACATTCTTCTTGGTTATCTGATTCTTTGGAGGGCAATTTGAGCTATTTCACAAAGCTGTAAATTATAGATAACTGATAGAAGGTACAATGGTTTATCCAAAGATATGCAAGTTCCTTCTGTTGGAGGGAAAACTGATTTCTCTCCTCACTCCAACCCTATGTAAAAATGCCAGTTTTGCATCTATTTGTAGATTTGTTTCGACACTCGTGACTCAACTAGGTACCTGTGGTATTTTGAATTCTCCACTGAGACAGTTGACAACATCTTATTAGTTTCCTCATTAATAATGGAGTTAAATAAAATTTTCGATAGATTTTTCATATTTGTGTAACAATCTTGAGCTTGCCCTTTAAAACATTACCTTTTAATAATATATTTATGATGTATGCATTTTGATTTCCTATAGTAATTAAAAAATAATCTAAGTGATTTCTGGGTCTTCTGGACCACTATCTTATAACCACGTATTCTCACATGAACCCAGTGTTCATGTTTGTAAATACGATCATTTTGGCACCAAGAAGTATTAATAGGAACAGAGATAGAAAGAGACCAATGATGACACTGTACAAAGAGAGTTCCACAAACAAAACAGGAGAATTGTCACTATACTGCACACTGTATTGTATACAAGAATCTGTGTACAGCAAGTCAGTGCCTTTTTTACATGGTGAACAGATATTTCATTTCCACAAAACACCTCCTATTACATTAAAATCAATATTGTGAAATGGAAATTCTCAGATTTGGAGATTTGTTTGTATTCACTTGTAACTATGTTTTGTATAAGCATAAGGCATTTATGCCTGGTTTTATGTTTGCTTATTTTTAAGTAACATTGTAAGAAAAATGATTTAATACTGGGGTTCTAAAAGAAGATTTTTGTCCTTGTTTTTGTTTTTGCCTTAGAAAAGACTCTACATGTTATATAAGTTTAAGAAACACTGGCCTAAAGGATTGTGGAAAATGTATATTTCAAATTTTGCATTTGTAGAAATTTAGTATCTAATAGATAAAGCTCTGGTTTCCTGAGTTAATTTATTTCAATCTCATGATCATCTTTAATTCATCCTGACTTCCCATATGTACCATAAGAATAATGAAGGCTCAAAATAAATGTCATTTTTTTTTTAAACCTAGTCCTAATGGAGCTTTGAAAGCTCCCCTATGTAGGTATAAAATATCATTGATCTCTTCAGATTTTGATATATTATTAATTTGAGTTTAGTAATATTAGAATCAGACTATGAGGTTATTTTATTATCAGAGGACTGTAAGGAGTGATGGATTTATGCTGTATCCATTTTAAACCCAAGAAGGAAGGAAACATACCAAATCTGTGTTGTTTAAACTGATGGAGTCATTTTCTACTCTTCTAAAAACCAGTTGCATCTTGGGAAATGGTAGATAGTAGGTGGGAAGTATGTTTTAATTATTTAAAAAACACATTTCTTTCTGTATATTATGCATATAAATGAGCCTTTTATAGAACTCAGCCTTAAAATTGTGTATCTTGAGTTAACTCTTTTGAGGATCTAACAGAGTGCTCTCTCTAGGGGTGGAGAAGGAAATGCCAAATACACAGTTAACTCCTCCACCAGACAGAAAAGTGAAGATTCTAGGCGTGGCTTTGGACTTCTTGGAGAGGTGGGGTTTGGGAGTTCTACTACTTGGGGTATAAGCTGGAGGACTTTTGATATTTACTTGGTGACCAAGAAATTCTCAGCATTTAGTAGATTAGGGACATGTCCATTGTTCACTTATTTATCCCTAGTTCCCAGCATATAGTAGACACTCAATAAATGAACCAGTGGTGTTTATAGCTAAGAGGGTTCAACCAAGACAGCATGTTCATGTTAAAAGATTTTTAAAAATAGACTCAATGAGAGCATGTGCAGCTCTATTATAGTAAAAACTTTTTTTTTTAATTCTTCCTTCCTACTCACAGTCTCCAATTAGTGGTCGCTGTGTTTACAGCTAAGGTGGTGCACTTTATTTGTGCAAATGGCTTTAAAAATAGTCCAATCACTTTATTAACTCTGCCGTCCACACACTATAGCAAAACCTTTTTAACGTTAATTGTGTTTTAATTGGAGAACATTACTTAAGTTAGAATAAATACAAAGACATATAACCAGCACATTTATTATTTTGTTTTTGTTTTAGCTTATGGAGATAGGTAAACATAGATAAATATACACTACACCTATCATTCTATTCGAAACTAAGTGCTGATTTTTTTCTATTTCTTTTAGTTAAACTTTTCTACTATATTTAAGTAGCAAAGAGAACTTTCTCGAGAAAAACAAATATCATATATTAATGGATATATGTGGAACCTAGAAAAATGGTACAGATGAACCGATTTGCAGGGCAGAAATAGAGACACAGATGTAGAGAACAAACATATGGACACCAACGGGGGAAAGTGGCAGGGGGGTGGGGTGGGGGGTGGGGTGTGATGAATTGGGCAATTGGGATGGACATGTATACACTAATATGTATAAAACAGATAACTAATAAGAACCTGCTGTATAAAAAAATAAATAAAATAAAATTTAAATGATAAAAAAATAAGTACTGTCTCGATGCCTCAGGGTATGGTTGATTCAGAGAGAACAAAGAATCACAATTTTGGCCTTTGAGCAACTAATTTGACCTTTGTAAGTCAACAGTGCAGACAATAGTCTTTAAAACCATGGCTCTGAATTGCAAGTACCAGCAGCCTGAAGAGGAAGAAAATTCCAAACGCTTGGATTTAAGTGTCAAGAGCCAAATCTTGGAGAACTTGGAGCAAGGGTTTAGGTCATAGAGAGGGCAGAAAAAAACTACGAGATGCCATAGGACCAGTTTTCCTACAAAACAGAGAGGTGATAAAAATAAAGATCCTTTCTGGACTAGAAAAGGAGAGCAAAAAGAGTACAAAGAGTATGGGTGGCTCTATTCCCTGAACCTACTTTGGGGTTGAAACTGGAGAGTGGGGTGACAGAAACTCCCCCAAATATTTAGTAACTCTTGTACTGGTGACTTAACACCACATCTACTCTGGACCTTGAGAAGAAAATAACCTTGCTGGTTACCCTTCATCAAACTAGTCAGCTACAATAGGTAGAAAAGTCAGCCAGGTAGATCTAGGTAGACAGAGAGCCAGAGATGGACCCCCATCCTACCCAAGTTGTCTTCAGCTGTCATTACATATGGAGGAAATAGCAGAAATTCTCAAGACCATGACTGTAGAACTAAAAAGTTAACAGTGGAGAATCAGAGAGCCTAAAGGGTTTGACGCTAGGGGACTCCACAGCTGAACAAAATTTGCAGAAGGGGCGGCTCCAGTTAGAGGTCAGATGGAGGTTGCTGCTAAATCCCAGAAGACCACAACATCAGTAAAAGCCAAACAGGGGCCTAGGTCTGCAGCGGTAGAACTTTATGGTCCTACAGGGCAACTTCTATGTTGTCAATGCCTACAGGACAGGCATCAAATACAACCAAGACTGCAGATGACAGAGACACAACCATAGATGAGACAATCTTGATCCTAGGAAAATATCTCCAAGGTGTGCCTACAGTACTATAAACAATATGTAAGGCTGTGCTTTTAAAGAGCTTGTTACATCTGTCCGTTGTAAGGGAATTTTATAATGGCATGAATACTACTACCTCAGATCTCTGAGCTATTTTATTGCAAGGTGGATTTTCCTATTTTGAAGTTCTATTTTGTATACATTCTATTGAATGTTCTGGGCCAACTTGCACAATACCCAAAATGTGACAGAATATCAATTCTGTTTGAAACAGTAAAGAGACCTTCCAAATGCCGTTCACAGTTGTTAGTGTTTACTATCCTGTCTTTCAAAGTTTGTTTTTGTTGTTTACTTTTCAATCAGCTTACTGAAAAGTCATGGGTGGACAAACAGATGTACTCGAAACTGATGGTTCAATGGAATATGTATAAGGAGAAATGATATCTTTAAATGTTGAATAGTTTTCATAACCATCCATTCTTGAAAACTACTATTAGACACCAAGGTACATTGACAAATGGGTCTAATAGTTTCTCAGCAGTGGTCATCAGAGAAGAATTGGTAATGCACGCTATTATTTTGTTAGACATGCACTTCTAGTGCCATTATAGTGCCCATAAAATGGTCTGATAACTTACAATCAGGATGCAACTAAAGTAATACATTACAGACCTCATAAAAATGGTTCTTTGAAACTCACTTTCATATTATTATAGCATCTCACTGCATCATCCTGCCTCTTTTGTCTAATCATCTTTCATTCTTCTTATGATCTTTAAACTGCTCTTGCAGCTACTTTATGTTTGAAAACTCTGGTTCTATCACTGTATATGGTCAATCGCTACTTGGGCTGGGGCAACAAATGTGCACCTGGGCCAACGATTTGGGCGCAGTGGGGATAGACTGAGAGTGGGTCACATAATGTCAAGGATGTCATTTCATCCTGCACCTCTAGCTCTACCTGCTCACATGACTTTTTAAGCACCTTTAATTTATGTCCTTCTTCCTCTTTTTCCAAAAGGCTAAACTATCAACCTCCTTCCCATGTACAGAGTTTAAATCAGCCCAACACTCAAAAGCACATACGCTCATAAGTGGGCAAAACCTTAAACATAAAAAGCATTTGCCAATGTCTTAGTTTTTGCTCCTCCTATTGAGTTATGCATTAGGATTCTTTGATGACTCCTAAAGCTTGAATAATGAATGAAAACATGGGTGTGGCCAAACAGTTTGAAAGTAATTGTCCAATCTGCTCCTTTTATCTTCTGCAGACAGAATTATTTATGAAACTACAAAACTTACTTAAGAAAGGCTTTCTGAAAAGTCAGAAGAAAGTCTTTTCTCTTGTTTTCTTTGCTTAACATTTGGTCATCCCCTTACTCTCTTTCCCTCTCTCTCTTTTTTTGTTTTCTTCTTTGCCTCCTCTTCCTTAATTTCTTTCTTTTTAATGATTCCATTTTATCAATTAAAATTAAATATGAACTGTAGGTGATGAAATCAAATGCTCAACTTTGCTCAAAAATTCAAGGAAGCCACTATTTCAGTGAGAGGTGTAGAGGATAAAATTTCAAAATTTTATTTTGAATGGGGTACCTATATTTTTAAATGAGGGAGTGCCCTTTTGCATAGAATGTTTTATTAAGACCGTAAACAGTCAAAAGAATTTCAAAACTGTCAACAGTATTCCCCCTTAAAGGAAAAATCTGAAAGTTGTCAAGGTTTAATAGGACAAGAAGGATCATGTTTTGTATCTTTCAACATCAGTTGCTTTAAAGCTTCAGGCCCCAGAACTGAAATGCAACTTGAGGCCACAACCTAGTGGGCAAGATATGATACTTTCTGAACTCCTGACCATAAAAATAATAAATACTTAGAACTATGTCCACTGACATTAGAAAAATGCTCAACACTTTTAGTTATCCTGACTCTGGCTTTGCCTACTGAAGATAAATACTCAGATCTGCTAACCTGAATTCTAAGCACTGTCCACAAGAGAAGCCAGCCAACGCATGAACGTCATACTGTTCTTTCTGATCCATTTACTATCACGTGTTGTTATGGCCTCCCCCCCGACCCCCGAACTCATATGTTGAAGTCCTAACTCCCAGGACCTCAGAATGGGACCTTATTGGAAATAGGGCTGTTGTCCACGTGACTAATGAAGATGAGGTCATACTGGAGTAGGGTGGTCCCCTAATCCAATATGACTGCTGTCCTTGTAAAATGGGGAAATTTGCACACAGACACACACAAGAAGAATGCCAGGTGAAGATGAAGGCAGAGATCAGGGTGGTGAAGCAGAAGCCAAGGAACAACAGCGATGGCCAGCAAAACCCCAGAAGCTAGGAGACAGGCATAGAACAGATTCGTCCTCACAGCCTTCTGAAGAAACCAACCCTGCCAACACCTTGATCTCATACTTCTAGCCCCTCATTTACTGTGAGACAATAAACTTCTGTTGTTTGAGCCAGTCAATGTGCAGTGCTTTCTTATGGCAGCCCTAGCAAAGCAATCCAGTTGTTCAGTAAGAATATATATAAAATCTGATGTGATATTTACAATGCATAGCATGTATATTTATTTGTTATTATGAGAAGATAAAATTTTCAATCATCCAGTAATTGTACCTGAATTGGCAATTCAAAATTTTTAGAATCACATTTATGTACTCCCTTTGCAGAGCAAACCACATGATGAATAATTTACATTTTAACATCTGGGTCAAAATCACATTGAATTTTAGAAGTCTACCAAATACTGATCATAAGAATCTGCAATGTAGCTTCAAGAGCTGATTAAAGTACTGTTGACAGCTCTTTCAACTTGTGCCATATCAACTGTATCTGAGATAACTGCAGGAGTAGACCCAGGTTTTATGAGGCCTGAATCTTATACAACTTTGGGATCCCTATTTAAGAAAAGAAGATAGGATTACAAGTCAAAAATTAGATTTGTATGTAATGGGCTTATGTAAGTGACAGGCCTTGAAGCTTAGCCTTGGTTAACTTCACTTTATATCCATCTCTGGAGATAAGACAGTGACAACACAGCCAAGAGACAGTACAACCAGTCTCACAGGGATGAAGTGATGCTTGTATCGACACAATTTTGCTAGACTATAACTGTGAAATAAATAGAAGTGAAACACAAGGGAAAAGAAAGACGATGATGCCAGAAGATACTGCAAGTGTTTTAGACAGATAAAGCCAGTTGAATCTCGTGTCAGCATTTCTCAACAAGCAACTGTACCAAACAGACAGTAAGTAAGACTGTCAATGAGAAGGCAAATTAGGTGGCCAGTTTGGCAATCTAATGCAAACACTAGGTCAAAGCAGCTACTGAAGTATGAACCAGTTGACTGATTAGAAATTTTTCATATTCCAGTGGTGTATCCCATAGACGAAGCCTTGTAAACTAACATCCCCATTCTGTCACATTCCCTTTCCCTTTGCACAATATTAAGTACCAAGCGTTTTAAGAGCCACTCAAGAACCTTTGCTATTTCATGCGTTTTTGTCTCTGTCTGTTCCGGTTTCTCTGATCTGATGTCATCCCTCTTTGTCTTCCCAGTAAGTATCTACTTACCTTTCTGTGTCCCATACAGTTTAGTCCCAGACTTTACAATAATGGGGTGAGCATCTATTACTTTGCATTACTCTACATTATGCCAAGATAGTTACACTGTTGAACCCATAAATGTGATACATGGTCTAAGAAGAGCGACACTTGTTAAAGCCTCCATTTTTCTCCCCTGTTCATTTTCCTCATATACAACAGCAACCCCTACTCATCGTCCTTCTAAATTATCCCTAAACTCCTCGCCAGGTCCTGGTTCTCTCCTGTATTCCCCTTCTTCCTTCATTTGATTTGCATAATCAAAGTACTGATCAGTCAAAGAGAAAACCTTTCTATGAAGGCAGTGGAGGGAAAGAAACTAAGAAAACTACCTTTAGCTCCAGGTGGAAGGGAAAGGCTAAGAATACTCTATGTTGATAATACGTGCTTCTTCTCTTTCTGAAACTCAAACACTCTCGGATACTCCAGGAAAACCTCCCTATTGGCCCACTGCTGCCACCTCTCTCATCATTTATTGATGACTCCACCTTCTTTTCTTTTCTTTTCTTTTTCTTTTTTTACTACCACTATACCTTTAACATGTTTATTGAAATTGTTTTGTTTTTTTTTTTTCCTTAAGTCTGTTTCTGCCAGAGTCCAAACTTCCTGAAATCAGGGATTTTACATTCTCGGTGCCAAACACAGTGATGGGCACATAATACATTCTCAGGTAATGTTCATAGGAAAATGAGCTGTCTTTACTGGTTATTTCCAATGTGTTTATTCCTTTGGTTCACGTTTCTTTAGAATCTACATGATAACTGAAAACACAGTATGCTAACTTTCAGAGTGACTGGCATATACTAGGTGCTCAATAAATATTTACTAAAAGAATGAATTTGTAAGATTTGAGCTTATGAATAATTAACTTCTGCAAATACACTTTAAAGCCCTAAGTAAAACCCCTTACAGACTTCTGAATACGGGAAGTGCCTGATATAGATTCCTTAATTAATTATATAATTAAGGAGTCAAATTCAGGCTAAATTTACTTTTGGCAATTTTAATGTTCCACATAGAAAATGACTTAACATTCCTTCACTTTTTTCACAAATACATAGGAAGGACATTTCGATCACATGTATATGGCCATCTGTCATAAAGAATTCCGAAAATACTGAAATTTCAACAACACTACAGGTCGCTGCCATTTTCCACCATTTCACTTAACATTTGACAGCTCTGCTCTTTTGATGCTGCCAAATAAAAACTATATTTCATTTGTAAAAATGAAGAGTGAGGAAGAGCACAGCAAGCAGAGGTAAGAACAAGGCAAAGTCTTTGAAACAGGAGGAACTTGGAAAGTTCAAAGAAGAGAAAGGCTACCTGAGTGCTTCATAGACAACAGTGAGGGTTTGGTGGACAGGGGTAAATTTGTGTAGTATCCTTTAGATTATGATCAGAGGTTTAAATTTTACTCTAACGTTTCATGGGAAGTCACTGAATGTTCAGCATGGTGTGAATCACCAAGCTGGATCCACTGGACCCGAGGGGTAGAGCCTACAGTGGGATTGGATTTTATGGGGAACACTGAATCAGACTCATAGTTGGTAGGGTGATGAGATGATTTGGAAAGGTCCAGTACCCTTGGGGGCTACAATCTTTTGCAAAGAGATTCCTGTTTATTCTTGTTAACATCTCTCACCTCTACTTTTATTCCACACCCTTCCAAACACACACATTGAGACAGTAGGACTGAAACTGAAAAATGTATATGGATGAATTCTGACTTGAAGTCCCATGACGGCATCTTATCAGCAGCAACACATAAAGATTGCCTAACTTGTATATTCTGTAAACCTACAGCCAGGTGTGCAGGAATTGCATAGTCAAATATGCACTAATTACATTTGAGGCACTGCAAACATACTGAAACATACTGAAACACACACTAAAACACTGAACACACTGAAATTAGTTAGTTTGTATACAGCCAATCACAGCAAGGAAGTGAACAGCAAAACCACTAGGAGAACCAATTACAGAAAAGGAGCTCCTTATTACAGAGTATAAGAACTCTGTGCTTTCATGGTCTGCAGGCACTTTCTCCTAATACAGTGGTTCATACTATCCCTCTGTTCTTCTAACATTTAGCTGAAGGCTCTGGGCCTCTCGCTGAGAGCCCTTGAACTAGATAGAATCCACAGGCTTGGCCTAAATAGCCACTATGAAAGAAAGGCCATCCACAGCTTTATGGTGACTAATGGACCATGTTAGGCACCCACCAAGAACTTAAAGTATGCACTATGAACTTGTACTTCTGCTTCAAAATGAGTATATGTGGTGTATATATTAAGGGGAATGTAAATTCTAGATATATTGAATGATACTACACTAGGTAATTTTTTGTAATGGTGAATAATCCTATAAGGAATTTGGAAAGGCTACCTCTGGTCAGTTTCCAAGTGCCACCTTGAAGCTGGTTCACTGTAGGTGTTAGACATCCTATAGTTTTTATAGTAATCTACCCAAACTCTGTATCAGCTGGATTTCCCCAAAGCTCATTAGTTTCTGACAGAGGCTGCCAAAATCTCAGTTTCTACATCTGCTCTTTTAAATCTTCAACTCCAAAACCCAGCTTTCATTTTCAATGGGAGTAATTTAGAAGATGGGGTTTGGTATATCGATTTCTTTTGTTCCTTCTTAGCTAACTTTGAAGGCATAAAACCATTCCATTTATGGAACGATAATCTGTACGTAGGAACATGTCTTCCCACTAAGTCTTTGTTCTATTTATGTGGTATAAATGTACCAAATGTCGATTTTTATTTTCAAAATGCACATATATTTAATATGTGCTAATTAATTAGCTAGTCATGTTCGGAAATATCAATTCCCACAGGCTTCTTCAGGAAAGGAACCTATACAAGAAAGGGTCTCTTCATTTTGTTTATCCAGCATTCTGCTTATCTATTTTTAGCAGAATCTTCTTCACTTTTCCCCACTGGACAGGATCAAGGAGCTGAAACTACACTATAATGAAGCTCTTCAGTCGGCCTGCTCTTTCCTACCTGTATAAAGGATAACAAAACATCAAGCTGCTAAAATCCACAAAGCCTATTTTCTAAGGTAGAATAAATGAATCCTTGGGACAGAGGCTCTGCATGCTCCCTTACAATAGCTATATGAAATTGATCAAGCTACATGGAAACGTACATATTTTATTTTTAATTTTAGATTTCCTCAATGCTTTTCATAGTTCTTTAAATAGAAATTAGCTCCAAGAAACTGGCCTACTATCTCTCACAAAGTAAAACGAAAAGACTGGTGAATATAATCTTAAGTAACACTAAAATCTTCGACATGGGTTGAATGGATCATGATAATGTACAGTCAGTAGAGTAGGAGTGGAACTTATTATCATAAAGATAAGTTCCAATCCCTCTCCAGCTCCTCCTGTTACCAACTGCAATTTAGATAACATTTTTTAAAAAGAAAGCAGAATATTTAATAGCTATTAGTTTTAAAAATAACCTCATATCACTCTAGGAAGTATTACTTAAAATCCAAATCTTTACAACATTCCAATGAATTGCACTGGATTACAAATTTAGCGATGTATCTATATATATTGGATTACAAATCTATCTATATATCTGTATCTATATATAATTAAAGTTAAGATGCTGAGACTAAAATCTATCTCTTGATAAAAAAAAAAGAAGACAGAACATGTTCAGACTGCTATTTCTATTTATTTCTGATTGCTATAACTGTGAAAAATGAGTTAACCAATTTTTAGTATTTTCTGGATTGATCTGACAGCAGAAAATGATTAATGGGTCCATTCTCAGGGATGATTATACCAGTGAACTTAGTGGACCTTCTTGGTATTGTGAAATTAATGACATCAAATAAACTCCCTTTGGGATAGAGCAGGAATCAAGCAGAGAGACATTGGGTTTGAAGCTGGTGAGATGTACTGCTGAGCCCTTGGTCCTAGAACTCATAAATATACATCAGAATTAGAGTTCAGAGGAAAGCTACTGTGATGGAAGTTTATTTTTGAAACTGGACAAAATGAGTGTTCAAAAAAAATAACAATTCTATTCTTGAGAATCAACACTGGGGACAGTCTTTTCTAGCAAGTCCTACAGAAATAATTTTGCACAATTTGCTATTAATAAGGAAACAGAGAATACTTGACAATTTGCAAAGGTATTGGAGATATAAAAGGCTAGTAGTGGGCTTCCCTGGTGGCGTGGTGGTTGAGAGTCCGCCTGCCGATGCAGGGGACACGGGTTTGTGCCCCGGTCTGGGAGGATCCCACATGCCGCAGAGCAGCGGGGCCCGTGAGCCATGGCTGCTGAGCCTGCGCGTCTGGAGCCTGTGCTCCGCAGTAGGAGAGGCCACAACAGTGAGAGGCCCGCGTAAAGCAAAAAAAAAGGCTAGTAGCTTTTAAATGCTAGAAATAGTTTTTTCTTATCTGTTTTGATTTTCTTTTTCTTTAATGAAGAGGTATATAAGGTGAGATCGAGAAGAGTCTCAACCACAGGAGCTTCTGTCCTCATAGATTTGGGTGTGCCACCCCCCCAGCACGTGGATGTGTTTGCCAATTCTAAAGTTCACCAGGTCTCCGTTTTGTTTTTTTTGAATTTTATTTTTTTATACAGCACACTCTTATCAGTCATCCATTTTATACACATCAGTGTATACATGTCAATCCTAATCGCCCAATTCATCACACCACCACTCCTAACCCCCACCACTTTCCCCCCTTGCTGTCCATACTTTTGTTCTCTACATCTCTGTCTCAATTTCTACCCTGTACATCAGTTCATCTGTACCATTTTTCTAGGTTCCACACATATGCGTTAATATACAATATTTGTTTTTCTCTTTCTGACTTACTTCACTCTGTATGACAGTCTCTAGATTCATCCATGTCTCTACAAATGACCCAATTTCGATCTTTTTTATGGCTGAGTAATATTCCATTGTATATATGTACCACATCTTCTTTATCCATTCGTCTGTTGATGGGCATTTAGGTTGCTTTCATGACTTAGCTATTGTAAATAGCCCCACAATGAACACTGGGGTGCATGTGTCTTTTTGAATTATGGTTTTCTCTGGGTATATGGCCAGTAGTGGGATTGCTGGGTCATATGGTAATTCTATTTTTAGTTTTTTATGGAACCTCCAGACTGTTCTCCATAGTGGCTGTTTCAATTAACATTGCCACCAACAGTGCAAGAGGGTTCCCTTTTCTCCACACCCTTGCCAGCATTTGTTGTTTGTAGATTGTCTGATGATGCCCATTCTAACTGGTGTGAGATACCTCACTGCAGTTTTGATTTGCATTTCTCTAATAATTAGTGATGTTGAGCAGCTTTTCATGTGCTTCTTGGCCATCTGTATGTCTTCTTTGGAGAAAGGTCTATTTAGGTCTTCTGCCCATTTTTGGATTGGGTTGTATGTTTTTTTAATATTGAGCTGCATGAGCTGTTTATATCTTTGGGAGATTAATCCTTTGTTGATTCGTTTGCAAATATTTTTTCCCTTTCTGAAGGTTGCCTTTTTGCCTTGTTTGTAGTTTCCTTTGCTTTGCAAAAGCTTTAAAGTTTCAATAGGTCCCATTTGTTTATTTTTGTTTTTATTGCCATTACTCTAGGAGGTGGATCAAAAAAGATCTTCCTGTGATTTATGTCAAAGAGTGTTCTTCCTATGTTTTCCTCTAAGAGTTTTACAGTGTCTGGTCTTACATTTAGGTCTCTAATCCATTTTGAGTTTATTTTTGTGTATGGTGTTAGGGAGTGTTCTAATTTCATTCTTTTACATGTAGGTGTCCAGTTTTCCCAGCACAACTTATTGAAGAGACTGTCTTTTCTCCATTGTATATCCTTGCCTACTTTGTCATAGATTAGTTGACCATAGGTGCGTGGGCTTATCTCTGGGCTTTTTATCCTGTTCCATTGATCTATATTTCTATTTTTGTGCCAGTACCATATTGTCTTAATGACTGTAGCTTTGCAGTACAGTGTGAAGTCAGGGAGTCTGATTCCTCCAGCTTCGTTTTTTTCCCTCAAGACTGCTTGGCTACTCGGGGTCTCTTGTGTCTCCATAGAACTTTTAAGATTTTTTTGTTCTAGTTCTGTAAAAAATGCCCTTGGCAATTTGATAGCGATTGTATTGAATCTGTAGATTGGGTAGTACAGTCATTTTCACAATATTGATTCTTCCAATCCAAGAACATGGTATACCTCTCCATCTGTTGGTATCACCTTTAATTTCTTTCAACAGTGTCTTAACAGTTTTCTGCATACAGGTCTTTTGTCTCCCTAGGTAGGTTTATTCCTAGGTATTATATTCTTTTCGTTGCAATGGTAAATGGGACTGTTTCCTTAATTTTGCTTTCAGATCTTTCATCATTGCTGTATAGGAATGCAAGAGATTTCTATGCATTAATTTTGTATCCTGCAACTTTACCAAATTCATTGATTAGCTCTAGTAGTTTTCTGGTGGAATCTTTAGGATTCTCTATGTATAGCATCATGTCATCTGCAAACAGTGATAGTTTTACTTCTTCTTTTCCAATTTGTATTCCTTTTATTTCTTTTTCTTCTCTGATTGCCGTGGCTAGGACTTCCAAAACTATGTTGAATAACAGTGGTGAGAGAGGACATCTTTGTCTTGTTCCTGATCTTAGAGGAAATGCTTTCAGTTTTTCACCATTGAGAATGATGTTTGCTGTGGGTTTGTTGTATATGGCCTTTATTATTTTGAGGTAGGTTCCCTCTATGCCCACTTTCTGGAGAGTTTTTATCAGAAATGGGTGTTGAATTTTGTCAAAAGCTTTTTCTGCATCTATTGAGATGATCATATGGTTTTTTCTTCTTCAATTTGTTAATATGGTGTATCACATTGATTGATTTGCATATATTGCAGAACCCTTGCATCTCTGGGATCACTCCCACTTGATCATGGTGCATGATCCTTTTAAAGTGTTGCTGGATTCCGTTTGCTAGGATTTTGTTGAGGATTTTTGCATCTATATTCATCAGTGATATTGGTCTGTAATTTTTTGTGGTATCTTTGTCTGGTTTTGGTATCAGGGTGATGGTGGCTTCATAGAATGAGTTTGGGAGTGTTCCTTCCTCTGCACTTTTTTGGAAGAGTTTGACAAGGATGGGTGTTAGCTCTTCTCTAAATGTTTGATAGAATTCACCTGTGAAGCCATCTGGTCCTGGACTTTTGTTTGTTGGAAGACTTTTCAATTTCATTTTCAATTTCATTCCTTGTGACTGGTCTGTTCATATTTTCTATTTCTTCCTGGTTTAGTCTTGGAAGGTTATACCTTTCTAAGAAATTGTCCATTTCTTCCAGGTTGTCCATTTTATTGGCATAGAGTTGTTTCTAGTAATCTCTTATAACGCTTTGTATTTCTGCAGTGTCAGTTGTGATTTCTTTTTCATTTCTATTTTTATAGATTTGGGTCTTCTCCCTCTTTTTCTTGATGAGTCTGGCTAATGGTTTATCAATTTTGTTTATCTTCTCAAAGAACCAGCTTTTAGTTTTATTGATCTCTGCTATTGTTTTCTTTGTTTCTGTTTCATTTATTTCTGCTCTGATCTTTATGATTTCTTTCCTTCTTCTAACATTGGGTTTTGTTTGTTCTTCTTTCTGTAGTTCCTTTAGGTGTAATGTTAGATTGTTTATTTGATATTTTTCTTGTTTCTTGAGGTAGGCTTTTATAGCTAGAAATCTCCCTCTTAGAACTGCTTTTGCTGCATCCCATAGGTTTTGGATTGTCGTGTTTTCATTGTCATTTGTCTCTAGGTAATTTTTGATTTCCTGTTTGATTTCTTAGTGATCTCTTGGTTATTTAGTAACGTACTGTTCAGCCTCCATGTGTTTGTTTTTTTTTTACTTTTTTCCCCCTGTAATTGATTTCTAATCTCATAGTATTGTGGTCAGAAAAGATGCTTGATATGATTCCAATTTTCTTAAACTTACTGAGGCTTGATTTGTGACCCAAGAGGTGATCTATCCTGGAGAATGTTCCGTGTGCACTTGAGAAGAGAGTGTAATCTGTGGTTTTTGGATGGAATGTCCTATAAATATCAATTAAATCTATCTGGTCTACTGTGTCATTTAGAGCTTGTGTTTCCTTGTTAATTTTCTGTTTGGATGATCTGTCAATTGGTGGAAGTGAGGGGTTAAAGTCTCCCATTATTATTGTGTTACTGTCGATTTCCTCTTTTATAGCTGTTAGCAGTTGCCTTATGTATTGAGGTGTTCCTATGTTGGGTGCATATACATTTATAATTGTTATATATTCCCCTTGGATTAATCCCTTGATCATTATTTAGTGTCCTTCCTTTTCTCTTGTAACATTCTTTATTTTAAAGTCTATTTTATCTGATATGAGTATTGCTACTCCAGCTTTCTTTTGATTTCTATTTGCATGGAATATCTTTTTCCATCCCCTCACTTTCAGGCTGTATGTATCCCTAGGCCTCTAGTGGGTCTCTTGTAGACAGCATATATATGGGTCTTGTTTTTGTATCCATTTAGCAAGCCTGTGTCTTTTGTTTGGAGCATTTAATCCATTCACGTTTAAGGTAATTATCAATGTGTATGTTCCTATGACCATTTTCTTAATTGTTCTGGGTTTGTTTTTGTAGGTCCTTTCCTTCTCTTGTGTTTCCCTCTTAGAGAAGTTCCTTTAGCATTTGTTGTAGAGCTGGTTTGGTGGTGCTGAATTCTCTTAGATTTTGCTTGTCTGGAAAGTTTTTGATTTCTCCATCAAATCTGAATGAGATCCTTGCCGGGTAGAGTAACCTTGGTTGTAAGTTCTTCCCTTTCATCACTTTAAGTATATCACGCCACTCCCTTCTGGCTTGTAGCGTTTCTGCCGAGAAAGCAGCTGTTAACCTTATGGGACTTCCCTCGTATGTTATTGGTTGTTCTTCCCGTGCTGCTTTCAATAATTTTTCTTTGTCTTTAATTTTTGCCAATTTGATTACTATGTGTCTTGGCGTGTTTCTCCTTGGGTTTATCCTGTATGGGGCTTGCTGCACTTCCTGGACTTGGGTAGCTATTTCCTTTCCCATGTTAGGGAAGTTTTTGACTATAATCTCTGCAAATATTTTCTTGGGTCCTTTCTCTCTCCCTTCCCCTTCTGGGACCCTATAATGTGAATGTTGCTGCATTTAATGTTGTCCCAGCGGTCTCTTAGGCTGTCTTCATTTCTTTTCATTCTTTTTTCTTTATTCTGTTCCTCAGCAGTGAATCCCACCATTCTGTCTTGCAGGTCACTTATCCATTCTTCTGCCTCAGTTATTCTGCTATTGATTCCTTCTAGTGTATTTTTCATTTCAGTTATTGTGTTGTTCATCTCTGTTTGTTTGTTCTATAATTCTTCTAGATCTTTGTTAAACATTTCTTTCATCTTCTTGAGGTTTGCCTCCATTCTTTTTCTGAGGTTCTGGATCATTTTCACTATCATTATTCTGAATTATTTTTCTGGAACGTTGCCTATCTGCAGTTCATTTAGTTGTTTTTCTGGGGTTTTATCTTGTTCCTTTATCTGTTACATAGCCCTCTGCCTTTTCATCTTTTCTTTCTTTCTGTGAATGTGGTTTTTGTTCCACAGCCTGCAGGATTGTAGTTCTTCTTGTTTCTGCTCTGCTTTGAATTTTTAATGATTATACATATCAATTAAAATCATGTGTTGATATCTAAACCATGAATGATAATTAGAAACTGCTTTTCAATACAGTTTTCTCTTTTTAGAGAGATAACTATAGTTTGGCAGTATGTTGTCAATGTCTCTTAACTCCAATATAGATAATATTGTTAACTACTTTTTTTTTTTTTGCGGTACGCGGGCCTCTCACTTTTGTGGCCTCTCCCGCTGCAGAGCACAGGCTCCGGACGCACAGGCTCAGTGGCCATGGCTCATGGGCCCAGCCGCTCTGCGGCATGTGGGATCTTCCCGGACCGGGGCACGAACCCGTGTCTCTTGCACTGGCATGCGGACTCTCAACCACTGCGTCACCAGGGAAGCCCTGTTAACTACTTTATTTTATAATTATTGCAAGTATCTATTAGATCTCATTTTCAGTACTCTTGATAGTGATTTAAGTTGCATTTTATTTAGAATGTGCTCTTATCATGAATGTATCTGCTCACATGTACTGCTTAACGCTTAAGTGTATGCACGCACTACTTAGGAGTTTGTACAGACTTAGTATAAATGGAGAAAAACAATTTAATTCTAAACGTGAGATTTCAAAATTCCACAGTTCAAATTTTGTTTTTCCGTGATATTATTTAATAAACGTATATGAAACATGCAATAAACACATAATACATACCAAGTATAAATACATAGAAAATATTTAATAAATATATACTAAATGAATACATATTAAATAAATATTTAGGCACTATTCTAAATGTCTCAGAAGCCTTAATTTATTTAAGCCTCAAAACAACCCCCTAAGGTAGATAATGTTAACCCCATTTCACAAATGAGAAACTGAAGCACAGAGAAGGAAATTACCCAGAGTCACTTAGTTAGCAAGTGGTAGATTTCGCTTTTACACTTCGGTAGGCTTCAGAGTCCACCATTTTAACAATAACACTATGCTGCTTCTCAGGATACCACTATGTTGCTTATCTTACCGATTTGGCTTCTACAGTTCTCTGGGTTGTAGAATGCGTGTTTCAGGACACTTCAGGTATAGCAGCACCGCAGAAGACCTCTTTATATCTCCTCAAATCATGCTTTTATCTTTTTCTTCTAGACAGGTAATCATTATTGTGATTTAACACCAGGGAGTAATTTAACTGTTTTTTACTTTATACATGGATCAATCATATCTATCTACCTATCATCTCTCTGTATCTGCAGTTGTAGCTGTATTCTCTTCATTTTTATTCCCTCTCAAACACATGAATACATCTATTCCAATATGTCAACATACCACCTTCAAAAAAAGTCCATGCTACTGTTGATGGATATTTGGGTTGTTTCCAAATACTTTAGATATAACAAATAATGTGGACATGAACTGTTTCCTAGGGCTACTGTAACAAAGTACCCCAAACTGGGTGGCTTGAAACAGAAATTTATTATCTCTCAGTTCTGAAGGCCATCATGCCCCTTTGGAAACCTGTAAGGAAATCCTTCCTTGCCTCTTCTTCCTTCTGGTGGTTTGCTGGCAATCTTTGACGTTCCTTGGCTTGTAGCTGTGTCCCTCCAGCCATCTTCTCCCTGTTTGTATTCATACCATTTTTCTTCTGTGTGTGTGTCTCTCTATGTCCAAATTTCCCCCTTTTACAAGGACATTAGCCATATTGGATTGGGCCCACCATACTGACCTCACTTCAACTTGATTACTGTGCAAAGACCTTATTTTCAAATAAAGTCACATTCTGAGGGCCTGGGGTTAGGAGTTCAACATTCCTTTTTTTATGAGATATAGTCCAACCCATAACAACATTTTTGTATATGTCACATATATGTATACTTGGTGAGCATCTTTTCAAATCCACCACAATATTATATAAAAATATATTTTAAAATGTTGACTTCAGGTCTAGAGGGCTTGCTAAACTCACTTATTACTCTAATAATTTCTTTGTAGATTCTTTTGTCCTGTCTTCATATACAACCATGTCATCTTTTCTTCTAATTCCTTGACGTTTGTTTCTTTTTACTTTATTCACTAGATAGGTCCTCCAGTGCAGTGTTGGATAGAAGTGGCTATAGTGGTATCCTTGTCTTGTTTCTGGTCTTATAGGGTAAGTAGTAAGCACTCCATCATTAAGTATAAAATCAGGAAAAGTCTGTCAGATTGAGAGAATCTTTCCCATTACTAACTTAAGAGTTTTATTTTTTAATTATGAAGAAATGTTGAATATTATTAAACTATTTTACTGTATTTATTGAGATGAACACCGCCTTTCTTCTTTTATTTTGTAAATGTGTTAAGTTATATTGATTTACTTTTTGAATTTTGCATCACTGGAATAGACCCAGCTTGATTGTTATACATGATCATTTTTATGTATCATGGAATTTGGCTTGCTAATATTTGGGGTAAAATTTTTGCATTTATGTTATAAGAAAAAGTAGTTTGTAATTACCTTTTCTTATAAGCCCCTGTCAGATTTTGGGTAGATTTGATTAAAAAAACATTTTGTAGTCTACTCTCAGAAGAAATTTATTCTGAAAATTGTTTATCATAGACCTAAAGTCATGAAATATCTGTCTATAACATTATTGCACTTCAGATTATGAAAATCAGTAGTCTATAGAATTTTCCCAAGATTGTCATCATTCTAGAAAGCTATGCCCTTGAGTGTCCCACTGAACAATAAATGGCATCACTATTTGTCCCTTTCTACTCCCCCCTTACTCAAACCAAGCAGAACCCTGCAGGCCTCCCCTCCCAACCCGAAGTACAAAGGCCCCTCCATGTCCCCTGCCTCTTGTTTGTAGAAAAGCTAAAGTTTCCCAAGCTTTCCTGAGTGACAAAAGAGCAGGCTCAAGCAGTTAATTATTAGGACAATAGAATCACTGGATCTTTCAGTGTCTGATGCACATTCCTGAGTTGTTTAATAGATACTATAACTGCCACTAGAGGGAAAAAGCTAACTGCATGATTACCAGACTGTAGCCATGACATCAGCTGTTCCATCTTGAGCAGTACTGAATGTATTCTTGGCTAGCACAATTCCGAGAACTGGCCTCAAGAGAATGGGATTAACACTACTGCTCATAATAATCTATATCTTCGTGGGCATCAAAATAGTTGTAGCTTTCTCTGCCCATATATGTAAGCAGGCAACTAAAATTGTTAGCAAAGAGATGTTACAGAGCCATGTCAACATCTTCCACTCTAAGAAAATGGCTACAGAAGACAGACCCAATCCCATAGAAATGGAATGATGTCTGGCAAGTGGGGATTTGTAAGCATCTCTTTTGCCCTTTTCCTGTTTGCCTATTTCTGTTCCCCTTAAATCTTAATTATAAAAATAAGATCACTAGGTAAACATTTAACATAACTCCTGACGTATGCTCTACTGAATGCATGCAATGCCTTGCCTAACCTGTTGATTGTTTTCCTAGATTAAAAGAAGTAGGAATGAAGAATTAAGTAGTTAAAGAATGACCAGCTCTCTACCTCCAGCAGCGTCCTTAGCAATGCTGCAGGCAGACCACAAAGAGATGAGATAATATCAGAAGAAAGATATGAGGAGTCAGTCAGCTTGCACTCAATGGAAAATGACACAGAGCTTGACCTCCTGCCTTGATGATTCACTGAGATTCTTTCCCCTTTTCCTCTTTAAAAACTATCCTGGCTGAACAGAATCTTGTGAGTTGGTTTTGGACATGAGTCCACCTTCTCCTCAGATTGCCATCTTTTTGATTAAAGCAACTTTCCTTTCTACCAACACTTGCCTGTTGACTACTGGCTTCTGAGTGGCAAACAGCTGAACCTGAGTTCAGTAACATTACTGTGCTTTATGTATCTTCCAAGTACATGTCACGAACTAACAATGTGTATTTCTTTGGGTGTTTATTGTCTATTTTGGTCCACCAGAATATAACCTGCATGAAGCAGGGTCTTTGCTTTACCCCAGTGCCTTAAACAGGGTCAGGCAAATACTAAACAATGTATATTTGTTGAATGAATGAATACATTAATCTCATACTATATACTCTACGTTATACATATATGTATTGTATCAAGTTTATAAAGTGTATGCTTAATTAATATACTTAATTGATTGCTTTTTTTCCAGTTGTGGAAAACAAATATTTTTGACAAAATACAAATGACACACACAATGGCACTGGAGTTAAAAGCGAATTTATTTATCTCCTCTTTATCTGTACCACAGAATGGCCTTCTGATCCCATCCTCTATAAGGAACACAGCCCTACCAGTCATGTGTCATCATGCCAAAACTCTGGCTGACAGGACAAAACAAAGAATAACTAGCCAACTATTTATAATATAGGGTTTATAAACATGTGGGAATAATCAAAGAAATAAGACAGTCTTCTCTCAAGAATCTTAACATGACATTTTTGTTCTTTACTGTTTGCACTACTAAGTAATACTATATAGCTCAACATGGTTGCTGAGGACTATGTGCATGTTATCAAAAGCAATGCCTGGGGGAGACCTTGCATTTAGTAATAAGCCAAGGGAATACTTGCATTTCTGTACTTTCCTTTTTACTTTTTATTCCCAGGAGAACAAAGAATAGTTATAGATTAGCTCAGATAAAGATGCATGATATTAATGTGGCCCTGAGTGGGCCAGTCAGCTTTGTTCTTTTTCTTGCTAAGCATGGCTCCCTTCCCTTCAGCTCTGCTTTCCCATCTGCAGAATGTGAAGCTCTCCTATCCCTGTTGGTCATTAGACTAACTAAAGGGAACAGTGGATGAATTTGCATCCACCCAAAAGTCTACTGCTACAGCACAGTGGTATCTTGTTTTAATATAAAGAAACATTATAGTAGTTAATGATTATACAAATAAGGTACACAGCTTACTGAGGCCAAGTTAATAGCCTTTTTTCCCAAGACCATACTGCTTAAAATATTCATAAATAACATGCTAATTTTTTCTTAATATATGCTGAATATATCCATATTCCTTTTTTGATAATTTAGCATCTTATTTCTCTTCTTAAACAAACAAACAGCTCCCTGGACATATCAGTGAAACTGGGCCATAGGTAACCTTTCCTTTGAGGAATTCACTGAAATATTTCCATCTGACTGTAAGAGATGGGTTTGCATTTATAGGAGGATGAAGCTTTCTGAAGACGACACACTGAGGTATGATTGGGAGCAATGTGTTTTCTTGCCTTAAAGCAAAACCTGTGACTGACTTAGAAGCAGCAGATGATTTCTGCAGGCAATGTCACTGAGCTTTTCTTTCACAAAGGTCATTGTGAGAAAGGCCCTTGGATATAGAAAGAAATAACCTCACTGAGGGGAAGAGAAAAAAAGTCCAGTCACATCTTCATTAAAATGCCACTTTCCCTTTAGGCAATATGAAGTTTTTTTTTTTTTTTTTTTATCATTTGGCACTACTCCTTTGCACAGTTCAATCTCAGTTACTGAACAATTTTTGTGTGTGTGTGTGTGGTACTCGGGCCTCTCACTGTCGTGGCCTCTCCCGTTGCGGAGCACAGGCTCCGGACGCGCAGGTTCAGCAGCCATGGCTCACAGGCCTAGCCGCTCCGCGGCATGTGGGATCTTCCCAGACCGGGGCACGAACCCGTGTCCCCTGCATCGGCAGGCGGACTCTCAACCACTGCGCCACCAGGGAAGCCCAACAATGTTTTAAATAATTAAAAATAATGTATATTTGCTTTTTGGAATTCTTTTGAAAATACATTTGAATACACACATCTTTGATCTTGTCATGAACAAAGACTTGAAGCCATATTAAAAACACATACACCCAAACAATTTCAATGGAATGATTTTTTTCTCTTAAATACTTTACTTTTTCTTAATACTGAAATATTTCTTAAATACTTTCCTCTTCATATTCCAGAATGGAATGAAAATCTTAGATTCATACAAAAGACTGAAGTAGAGCAGTTATCAGGTACCTCCAAAATAACTGTAGGAATGCCTTGTCTTGAAAAATGAGGTATGTATGTATATCTCTATCTATCTATCTACTTATTTATTTATGCTTAAAAGATCCTCCCTCTCAAGAACCATTTGGATTTTCCTTTTTTTTTTTTTTTTTTTTTTTTTTTGCGGTACGCGGGCCTCTCACTGTTGTGGCCTCTCCCTTTGCGGAGCACAGGCTCCGGATGCGCAGGCTCAACGGCCATGGCTCACGGGCCCAGCCGCTCGGCGGCATGTGGGATCTTCCCGGACCGGGGCACGAACCCGTGTCCCCTGCATCAGCAGGCAGACTCTCAACCACTGCACCACCAGGGAAGCCCCCATTTGGATTTTTAAAGTAGTAACTTATTTATGTCAGCACGTAAAGAATTGAGCAGAATAGACCACAATGCCTATACAAATTTGAAAAACGTTCCTGTGATCAATTATGCTGTGAATAATACAAGAGTGAAAAGCAGAGTGTTGAGTTTATATTATAACATTGTAACTTCCATTTATCGCACTTGGCACCTCATATCTATTAGATCATCTATTTCCCGAATGATCCTTTGAGTCAATATTTCCATTCATACCCATGTCAGAGATTTGGAAGTGGAAGTTAGGGAAAATTAGGTAACTTAAAGTCAATCAGCTAATATTTAGAAAAGCTGAGTTTCTAATTTAAGATTATCCAACTTCAACCCACCCCCCCTACTCATAGCCACTATCCTGTGTTGCCTTACTTGTGTTTATATGGGATGAATTCTGATTCTGCTAAACAGATAAGGACTGGCCACCACTAGCACTCATGACATTTTTTTTTTTTCTAGAGAGAGGGTAGATTATATTTTTCCTCTTAATTGGAATGTCATGGAACTTTCAGATGGCCAAATAAAATCTGCTGCAGGAAACAACAATTTTATCTTCTTACAAGGAAAAAATAGCCCATTTTAAATAGTACAGATTTTATTCTTGTCTGAAAAGAAAAATGATTATTTCATTGAGGTCAAGAATTTGCATTTCAATTGTCTTTATTTTCAGGCTATCTCCTTTAAGAAACAGCTGTAGAAGTGCAATAAAGGCATTATATGATTATCCACCTGATACTTTGCGTTTTTCAAATCATTATTTTAAATGAAAAGAGATCCTTTAAGAAAAAAATTACACACAGGACCCTTGGCTTCTAGTAATGAATTCCTCAAATAAATCATTTAAGGTAACTATGTTTCAGAAAGCCCATCTCTTTCAGTTTGACTTTTCTTAGAAATTATATTAAAGATTAAAGATGGAATAATTACATTTCTCAGACCCAAGTAAGGCAGAGCTTTGAAAAGATGGCCCAGTCCAAAGCTCAGCTTGTCTTAGCTCTTGCTCAGGTCCTCTGGGTTAGACAGAGCTTGCCAAAGACATGAACTATAGTTCTAAAGTGTCAGGTCTGATCTTATAAATGCTGTCTTTATAGTACATTTTCAACGAATTACCATATCTATCCTGTTTCTCACTCAAATCAAATGTCTATATTACTCAGAGTTTATTCTTATGTCATCTCTTATATTTGCTATTATATTTGCCATTTTCATGTCATCCACTGCATTAGCCTTAGAGAACTTCCCAAACTCTTAACTCCATTTTTTACATAATCTTAAAAGCACTGAGATCCATCAATGTTGGACTTTTTGGTGGCAGACATTTGAAACATGCAGCTACTGCTTAATCATATCTGGATGTAAACTATGTGATGGTGGAATAATTTTTTTCTTTTACTTAGATTGTGGTAAGAATTATATGAATAATTCATGTAAAATAACTGGAATAGTGCTAAGAATTGTTAAGCACTAAATATTATTACTAATAATAATATTAAGGAGATATAACTGTATGGACTCATGAGCAGAACCTCACACTTCTTTCTAATAAACTTTAAAAGGTATTTGCTTACTACTATGTTGCTGATGCTAGTAGGGGACAAAAAATAAGTAAAAGGTTCTGCTCTTATAAACATAAAATTTAGTGAAGGTAAGACTGTAATGAGAAAACAATGGAGTTCTAATTTTGCCACAAAGAAAGTAACTGTATATTAGAAAAAATAAATAAACAAACAAATAAACTAGGGCAAATCATTAGGAAAGATTTTGCAAAGAAGATAGGACTTAAGTTGTGTCTTGAGGGAAAGGCTTATAATGTTTTCCAGAAGCTCATGTGGAAATAAAATTTCATTTACAAATAAATTCACATTTGTTTTATTATTAATATACTTTAAAAATTCTGAGGAAAAGTGACACAGAACAAACTTACATGGCACTCATCCTATTGTCACAGTTGAAATTTTGTTCCCTGAATAAGGTCCTTCCTTTGATATCCTTTACATGAAAATTAGAGACAATATGTAGGCAGAAGGTGTTTAGTATTTGTTCATTTTCATAATATATTATCATGAGCTAAAGATTATCATGAGAAAAGTTTAGATGAAGGAATCCTTAGAATGGTGAACATGATCCAGCCTACAGAAGCTAGCTGCCTTTAAATTCTTATTATTCCTGTCTCCTCACTGAAGTTAATGACACAGAATGATACCAACCTTTGGATATCAAATGGTTTTCAACTCCTCTCTTCCCTTCAGTGCCCAAATCCAATTCATCAGTGTATGGACAAAGATGGATATAGTTGCCAATTTTTAGGGAGAAAATAATTTGATTGTGGAAAAGAGGAGTGGACAGAAATCAGATTTCTTCTTTTAAAAGAGAAGCTTAGGTAGTCCAGAGAAAGTATGAAGGTCTTGATATGCCTTATTACATTTGTCATTTTGTCTCATAAATTTTGAGTCAGCAGTAAGCATGGGGAATTGGCCTAAACCGGTGGGTTTCAACCTTTCCAGCACAGTCCAATTGTGTGCTTGAGCTGGTGCATGAGAAGTGATTGTTAAGTTTTCAGGAATGCTGTGAAACAGTTGTTAAAGATGGCCATTATTAAACATTAAATTATATAATTTAAAATCAAATACATTACATTAAATTAAGTTAATAAGTACTCAAAACATATCAATTTCTAATTATTTTACTATATTTCACTGTAGGCTCATAAGGTTATTTACATATATTATATCTTTAGGATTAGAATACTATATAACCGTGTGCACTGTGCATCTTGCCCAGCTCCACCTTCAACAGAGTCACGATGGTAGCTTGACATCTGCTATGGGCAGGAGGGGTTGTAATATTTACACCACGGAAACCGACAAACTATAAACCAGAGCAGTTTGCCCCCAGACAGCTAGTTGTTAAGCATGTTATGTTACAACCTAGTAGCACATACCTATTTATACATGTAGACATACACTTGAATCAAAATTTCACATTACTGCACTCTATTTTCTATTCTAATCTCTTCTATATATTAAATCTAATAACATTAAAAAAGTCTGGTCACAATTCAATAAAGTAACTTCTATAATCACCCAAAAGCATCCCAATCCAAAGTATGAAAAATAAACCACTCCAAATAAATAAGAGTTTATCTCATTTAAAATAGATTCCAGAAAAGGACATTTTATGACTTTAATTAACTAAACATAATGCTTTTGAACATTTTTCAATATAAAATAAGACATGCTTCATATGCTTTGTGTGTGGCCAGCTTTATGGCTATATCTATAATATATTTCACGCCTTTCCAATTAATTAGTACCTCTTTGAGGGTTTGACTCCAGCTCTAGATGTAGCATCTGATTAGTCAAAAAGTGGTTCTCAAATTTAAGCTGGCAGAGGACCTCCCAGAGGGCTTGATAAAATATAGATTGCTGGGGCTCTCCCTCAGAGTTTCTAATTCAGTTGGTCTAGAAGGAGGCCCAGGTGCCACTGATGCTGCCATTTCAAAGATCACACTTTGAGAAATGTTGGGCTAAGTTATGCAGGGTAACTCCAGGCCACTTGCCCCAGTGATTCATTCAAGATGGGCAGCTTAAGTCAGGGCCATTCCCCTGGTAACAAAGATTTGCTCAAGAAATGGGTGTATGATAGATTCCAGACCGAAGACAGGTAAGGGTAGGTTTGATTATGGGTCCGGGGAAAGCAGTTCCAATTACAGGCCAAATGTTGAAAGTTACACTCTCTGCCTTTGATCTACTTACAAATGTGAAACTAGGAGTACAGTCACCACACCTTGTAAAGAGCCTGATGATGACACGGATACACAGAGGAGGCAGAGCCACAGAACAGAAAAATGAACTTGATTCCTGAACCACCCCTGAATTTATTCAGTTAAGAATAGAGACCCCGGGACTTCCCTGGTGGCACAGTGGTTAAGAATCTGCCTGCCAATGCAGGGGACACGGGTTCGAGCCCTGGTCCAGGAAGATCCCACACACCACGGAGCAACTAAGCCCGTGCGCCACAACCACTGAGCCCGCACTCTAGAGCCCACGAGCCACAACTACTGAGCCTGCGTGCTACAACTATTGAAGCCTGCACGCCTATAGTCCGTGCTCCGCAATAAGGGAAGCCACCATGATGAGAAGCCCGCGCACCGCAACGAAGAGTAGCCCCCTTTTGCCGCAACTAGAGAAAGCCTGTGTGCAGCAACGAAGACCCAACGTAGCCAAAAATAAATAAATAAATTTATTTATTTTTTTTAAAAAAAGAATAGAGACTCCTAGAATTCTCAACATTGTTTAAGCTGGTTTGAGTTGAATTTTCATTTCCTTAGAGCAAAAATGCATTTTAACATATCCTTGATGAAGCAAAGTATTTAAAAATCCCTAGAAATATATTTTAAATCTTCATGCTTTTTACAACAATGTCTCTGAACTGAGATATTGCTGTGGGAAACCTTCATAAGTGGATGCAAAACTGACATTTTATCCTGTTGCCATTAAGGAGAAGGGTACACATCACATTCCAATCATGAGTCTGCACTTTGCATTCCAAGAAAAAGAAAAAGCAAGGTCCCCCTGAATAACTGAAGTCCCCCAAATAAATAAAAACTTAAGTATTATATACCCTAACAAAACAACTTAACCCCTGACTTTTGCAATGCTGATTTAAGATATATCTTGATCTTTGCAGATATAATATTAATTTAAGGGGAAAAGAATGCTACTTTCCAACCATGAACAGACCGATTATAAATTTGGTAACCTTGGCTGTTGGTGAGAATGTAAATTGATACAGCCACTATGGAGAACAATATGGAGGTTCCTTAAAAAACTAAAAATAGAATTACCGTATGACCCAGCAACCCCACTACTGGGCATATACCCAGAGAAAACCATAATTCAAAAAGACATGCACCCCAATGTTCATTGCTACGCTATTTACAATAGCCAGGTCATGGAAGCAACCTAAATGCCCATCAACAGACGAATGGATAAAGAAGATGTGGTACATATATACAATGGAATATTACTCAGCCATAAAAAGGAATGAAATTGGGTCATTTGCAGAGACGTGGATGCATCTAGAGACTGTCATACAGAGTGAAGTAAGTCAGAAAGAGAAAAACAAATATCGTATGTTAACGCATATATGTGGAACCTAGAAAATGGTACAGATGAGCCGGTTTGCAGGGCAGAAACTGACACACAGAAGTAGAGAACAAATGTATGGACACCAAGGGGGTAAAGTGGCAGGGGGCGGGTGGTGGTGGTGTGATGAATTGGGAGATTGGGATTGACATGTATACACTGATGTGTATAAAATGGATGACTAATAAGAACCTGCTGTGTAAAAAATAAATAAAATTTAAAAATATAAATAATCTGGTAACCTTGGAAATTTTGTGAGATCTTTTTTTTCTATTCTGATATCTGATGGGCTTATATTTGATGAGCCAGTCCTTCTGAAGTGTGACTCTACTCCAATGGCTTATTAAGGAAGTGTCTTCTTTCTTTGACAAGATGCCTTTGTCTCTCAGTCTTCCATTCACTTACCTCTTTTTTTTAAGACCTAGGAAACTATAGCCCACAGACCAAATTTTATATTTACGTATTTTTCTCCCAGTTTGTGCCTTGCCTTTTCATTCTCTTTAGTGGTATACTTTGATGAACTGATGTTTTTAGTCTTAATATGTGATCCTATTTATCTTTTTTTTAAATTCCTTTATTACTGGCATTTTTTTTTTGTTTTCCTATTTAAGAAATCCTTGCCTATTCCATGGTCAGGGAGATTTTTTTGTATGTTTTCTTCTTAGAGTATTATTGTTTTGATTATCACATACAGATCTGAAATTAACTGCAATTGAGTTATATGTATGGTTTTTTTTAGTGGTCGAATTAATTTCTCATATATCCAATTGACAATTTATTGAAAAGATCACCTTCCTTCATCGCATTGTATGGTCTCTTTGCCTTAAATCAGGTGGTTATATATGTGTTGGTTGGACCTCATTTTTTTTTTTTTCCAGTACGTGGGCCTCTCACTGTTGTGGCCTCTCCTGTTGTGGAGCAACAGGCTCCGGACGCACAGGCTCAGCGTCCGTGGCTCACGGGCCTAGCCGCTCCGCGGCATGTGGGATCTTCCCGGACGGAGGCACGAACTCATATGCCCTGCATTGGCAGGTGGACTCTCAACCACTGTGCCACCAGGGAAGTCCTGGATCTCATTTTTAAGAGAATGAGACATGCTGTATGTACTCTATGATTTTATAGATATTTATTAAGAGTATAGCATTTAGAATGATCTATTACAAGAACTGAATTCTTCTTCAATATGATGGAGCAATGGCATTTTTATTTTGCTCCTCTATCTTGAGGTCCACCAAAATCAACAAAACTAAAAATTACATAAATATTATATATATGAAATATATATTACATATTCATATATATATATGAAATAAGGAACTTGCCTGTTCCTCCAAATGATATTAGGTATATTTTTCCAAATCTGGTGAAACTTGGATTTAAATCTGGGTAAACACTCATAAATAACCTTGATCTAGTTAGAATTTTCCCTAAAAGTAAATGTCAGCATTCTGATAAGTCCATTGTATGAGCATAGCTTTTAGAAGTTCTCAATCAATCTAGGGCAACCATGGGACATAGGAAAGTATGGAATGTCCCATACTTCCAAGCATGGAAACACCTGAGTGGATAAGTTTTGATTTGGAAATGCTGAACTCAGAGGGATGTTCTTAGTAGCAAATGAGATAACAGACAGGACTTTTATTACTATAAAATCCTATTCAAAGGGGTTATCATTTCTAACATTGCTTTCCTCTCTTAGCATATTCAGTTTTCCAAGAAAACTAGGTTGACAAATAAGCAGATGATATTTACATGAGGCATAAGTCTGAACTACATCTCTCCTTCTGTATCAATTGTATTTGAGAAATTGGCCTCTGAAATTTTAAAGCAGTTTTCCTTCCATATACCTCCCCAGATTCCTTTTTTTTTTTTTTCTCTCTGAAATGATGAGGTTGATTTTTGCTGTTCCAGTGCCACCAGGTAATGGACACTGGGGAGGGCCGGGGTGGAAGTGGCTATGATGGTTAATGTCACGTGTCAACTTGACTGGGTCAGAGGGTGCCTAGATGTTTGGGTAAACATGATTTTTGGGTGTTTCTGTGAGGGTATTTCCAGATGAGATTAGCATTTGAGTCAGACTGAGTAAAGCAGATTGCCCTCCCTGACATGCGTTGGCATCATTCAATCCTGAGAGCCTGAACAGAACAAAAATGTGGAGGAAGGGAAAGTTTGTTCCCTCAACTTACTTGAGCTGTACCATGAGTCTTCTCCTGCCCTTTGATTGGGACTTAATGCCATCTGTTCCCCTGGTTCTCAGGTCTTCAGATTTGGACTGGACTATATACCACTGGCTCTCCTGGATCTCCAGCTTGCAGACAGCAGATCATGGAACTTTTCAGCCTCTGCAACCATTGCGCGAGCCAATTCCTTAATATACATATCTTTACTGTGCTAAAAACAATTTAACATACATATATTGAATGCCTACTGCATTCCAGGCAGTGTTCAGGCCTCCCCCACCCCCAAGGAGCCATTTATTTTAGTTTTGTTGATTGTGGTGGGCTTCAAGATAGCAGAGCAAAATAACAATACCACTGCTCCATCATATGTATATGCTATTGGTTGTGTTCTCTGGAGAAGTCTGATTTCCAGCCCAGGCTCTATGGCTATATGGTATGGCTTATCCAGAATGTCAGTCCTGATATTCCAAGCCAAGCTAACACTCCACTTGCAGATGACTGACTTTGTTGGTGGTTTACACACACACACACACACACACACACACACACACACATTCCTGTTATTACTGTATGTGATTACTGTGGTTCCTCTGCAGTTGCAGGTTCAGAATATACAAATATAACATAGACATGGTTATGACTTAATAAAAATGCAGTGTACATACACAAAAACCTTAGATAATTTTGGATAAGCCTCTGGTGTAGATAAATACAACTCTAAACATGCAAGATTCTAGTCTAGATTACTTAAAAAAATTTTGTAATTTGTATGCCAAATAAGTAGCAGCTGAAGCTCATTTAAAGTCAAGGTAAATTACAGCTGTTACTTCAACTGATGTATCAGTCCTATCATTCTGACAGAGAGGAAAATTCAATTAGTCTGACAGAACTTCACAAAGAATTCTTGATTACTACCTCCTTCCTTTCACATGTTTTCAAAATGATCTGCTGTTAAAATTTCCATTAAGTTTCATGATAGTAAAAGTTTACCCCCCCCCCCGAAAAAAAAGAATAATTCTAGGTGAACCATTTTCCTTCTTAAAATACAAAGTCAGTTAAACACTCCATTGGCACTTGTCCAGTTTGCAGGTTAAAGTGCCTTATGTGGAACAGTATTTCCTAAGTGACAGAAAAACGTAGTCTTGTTCTATCAACCTAAACTACCTTCTACTCAGTTTCATTTCATCTTTGTCTTCAACTACTGTAATCCTTGCATTAACTTTGTGAAAAGTAGAATATATACATTGCATTTCATATATTCATATAATTGATACTGAACAAATAATTTAGGAATTATAAAGTTGGTGGGGCTGTTTAACATGTGGCAATAAAGCTTACACTCTAAGGACGAAACTAAAAAGCAGAAAATATTAGACCTTATATAAAGGAAATTCACCCTATGGCACGAATAATGAAGTGAACCATGGAGGAGATGTTGGGACATCCACTGGCAATGAAGGGGACTAAGAATTTTAGGGAGCTGGAAAGAGATGATTAAAGTTAACAGGAATAAATGAATAAAGTGAAAGTCTATGTATTATATAAACATAAAATGTATTTGAAAATATGTTTTAAAGAATGAAGGAAAATAACAGAGGTAGGATAGTCTGTCTTAGTATAGAAAATGGGAGCTTAGAATGCAAGATTATATCAATTGAAGAAGGGCACTGAAGGGTCTACTGCACACCCACATCCTTGGCAAGCATATCCTGTGGTGAAGGTGTACCTATCAGGCGTGATGAAGCTCAAGTTATTAAACTTCTTCCCTTGTGACTCTACATTCCCCAGGCAAGCTACCAACTTCACCCTGGCTCCCTATGTTGACATTCTTCAGGGAAGAGGACGTGCTGATCAACTAACATTGGTAGCTGATCTACTGGTATTACACATCTCAATGTAAATCAGTGATCCTCACTGTGGCTGCATATCAGAATCAGCTGGAAAGTTTTAACTATATTTCAGGACCATTCCAGACCAGTTAAATCAGAACTGTGCCTAAGCACTGGCGTTCTATATGTTACTCTCATGGCGCTCAGGGTTAAGAAGCAGTGCCATAATTAAACTGGCAGTTTGGCTTAAACATCAGCCTCCTTTCTCTTTGGTTATTGTATGTTGTCTTTCCATGATCAAATTCGATATGAACTGGCAAAATTGAGATTGCGGATTTGCAAAGTTGAAGACCGGTCTCAACTGGTCTCAACTTGCTACATGAAGTGTGGTTTTTCTGAATCAGCAGCACTGGCACTACCTGGGACCTTTTTAGAAATTCAGAATCTTAGGGCAGCCCCAAGACCTACTGAATCAGAATCTGTATTTTAACAAGATATTTAGATGATTCTTTCTCCTATTAAAGTTCGAGAAGCACTGTGCGTTAATGTTTCTCAAAGTGCAATTCTTACACCTGTGTATATGAATGATGCTACAAATGCACATTCCTAAACCTCACCCAGACTGTACATACAGTGAGCCCCGACTCTGCAGCCAGGCAGCTTTCCGCCGTGACTACTCTGTCACCTCTTTCTCTTTCATCATCAATAAATATTTCAAATATTCCTGAAAGACACAGATAACTACAATCATTTACAAAATATGAACTTTTTTTTTTTTTCCTGCGGTACTAGGGCCTCTCACTGTTGTGGCCTCTCCCGTTGCGGAGCTCGGGATCCAGACGCGCAGGCTCAGTGGCCATGGCTCACGGGCCCAGCCGCTCCGCGGCATGTGGGATCTTCCCGGACCGGGGCACGAACCCGCGTCCCCTGCATCGGCAGGCGGACTCTCAACCACTGCGCCACCAGGGAAGCCCATGAACTTTTTTATAATTAATCAAAAATAAAAAAATACTAGAAGAGTGGTAGTTCTCTCTTTGATGAATCCATGACACTTAGAAGCCAGAATGACAATAAAAGTAGCTACTAAAAAGGAATTTTAAAAATATGTAAAAAAACATATTTTCCATTAAAATTTTTGTCATTGAGTTATGGTTATTCATGCAGCTGTCAGAGGCTCTATTTAGAGGAAAATAAACTACCTAGCATTCTTATGAAATTGGTCAATCTACCACAGAATTCTGAATAATGTATGAGGGATCCAGGGAAGATTAATTTGAACAAAAGAATATTCTGAATAACTTTCACTTTTTAACTCACATCAAAATTGAAAACAATATTACTGCTAAATCATTCATTCATTTTTGTTTATATTCTGAAGGTTGCATGGCTGGGAGTCTCTCCCAGGAAAAGGATGACATACATTAGAAATTACCCAGTGCACATTCAATTTTCTTTCTTCTTTGGTAGATAACAATTCCCTAAATACTCATTTTTTGTAGAGGAAGGCAATAAAAGATTCTTCCATCATTTAAGGGAGAGTTAAAGGTGAAAAATACCTGGTCATTAATAAGAGTCCATGATTCTGACCCATGAAATGCCTCAGAAAAAAAAGAGCTACCGTTGGAGAATGATTTAAAAACAAGCTTTGCAGATATGATTCTCCCAGACACAACTGCTTGATAACAGAATAATTGTTTAGGATGCCATACCATGACCGTTTTCCAGTAGAGTTCCCGCCTTAGATCATATCTTTAATGTCTGTTTGTTTTAATGAATTGTAAGATGCAGCTATGAGGAGGAGTCACTGCCATTATTTGCTAGAAGTATCAAAAGAAGGATGATTCTCTCCACCTTATACACCCTGACAACTTCCCTTGTTTGAGCAGGATGAAAGCATCTGACTGATATTTTGATCTGAATTCAGGAAGCAAAGGCAATGCAGCTGATATTCTTCCTGAGATTCTCTGCTTCTGAATGTGTTTTCTTGGCAGATTTTCAATGTCTCTCTCCAATGAAAGTTAACAAACGTAAGAAAGAGAAGCCATAAATAGCAAAGCATCCTACTTCAACTATTTATAAGTAAAATAATTTAGAGAACTGGATATCAGAATCACAACTGTCCCAAATGGTCATTTTGTAAATATTACAAGCCACCTTACATTAAAAAAAGATGTATTTGTTTTTTTTAATAATCAGACATCTAAATCCAATAACCTGGGTCATCAAAACCAGAAGGGCATCTGACTATATTTGTTCATCCCAAACCACAATGAGATGTCGAAATATAAGTAAGAATAAATCCAGTATACTAATAATTAACAAGAAAGGGTGACATCAAATCAAATCTTGAAGATCTTCTGGAAGATAACATATGCATGATATAAGATTGGTAGAAAAAACATGCAAAATCTAAGAACTCACAATACTATATGAGCAGAACTGCCAAAAAGTGACTTTCTCAGGAGACCCTATTAACAAACCAGGACTTGCGGCAGCAAGAACTGGGAGCAAGACTGAAGGGTGGGCAATAAGTGGGCCCATTAACAAAAAGGATGTACAAACACGTTTAATTCCCTTGCTTTCAGAACTGCTGGCTCCAGAGTGTGATTGAGCTAAAAATGAAAGAACAGCTCTTTAAAGCAAACCTGCCCCCAGAGATTCAGACTGTGGGTGTTAGGACCGAAGCCAAAAGTAGAGTCATGGTCCAGGGAAGTTCTCAATCTCTTCATGAACCTTGAAATTCAATTACTACTCAAAGCATATACTACTAGAGCCCATTTGACCAATCATATGCACAATCTAACTCATGACAGCCAGGGATCCTGTAATCAGAATCTAGATTCACTGTCTTTGAGGGCCATTAGAGATAAATAAACCCAGTGTGGCAACTAGTACAGAGCCATCTAGACTGCATCCTTTGTATCAGTGACCCATTATGTTTAATCAGAATTCTCAAAAATTAATCATGATCATTATTTTTAAAGGCTCAATTAGAAGGTTGAATAAAATAATGCCTATGACTGGAAGAAAAAAAGAGAGAAAAAAGAAAAAAAGCAAAACAAAAAGATCAAGTAAAGGATCTGAAAAGTTGAAACAGGAAGGTATCTCAGAACACAATGCAAAGGGAAAGGAAAAAAAGAAAATTCTGAAAGAAAAGCTATGAGATATGGAGGATCAATTAAAAGTATCTAATAACTAGCAAAACAGTGATTCCAGAACAGAGCTATGAAGCAGAAGAAATAATCAAAGACAAAATAAAGGCCAATATTTAAAAAAATAAAATACCTGGACATAACTAAGTTAAATTAAGAACCAAATAAATAAATAAAAATATTGTAAAACCATATAGGAACAAAAAAAGTTATTTCCATAGACAAAAGACTCACACATCAAACTTTTAACCTAAAACATGAAATTTCAGGGAAATCGTAGTGTAAATTTATAAGGCACAGGAGTGACAAATGCAAACTTCAATGCTTATGCCCAGTTAAACCAGTATTTTGAATTCATAGTCATAGTGTATTCAAAACCTCAAAATGTTATGATTTAGAGGCCTTTAAAATTTTTTCTTGCTGATGTCTGAGAAAATAAGAAAACAAAAATCCAAGATACAAGAATATAAAAGATAAAAGAAAGGTAAGCCAAGAGCTCAGGAAAATGTGTATTTAACTCCAAATAATTATTTACATTGTAGCTGTGAAATATACTGCTTTTATTACATTAGGATTCAGGAAAGAGGCATAATGGAAAAACATAATATAACAATTTCAATTTTGGAACTAAAATTGTAAACAATTACCCCAAAATCTGAAAGGTAAATAGGAGGGGAGAAGAAATAGGTAAAAATTTTGCTAAGCGTCTTCTCTCACTCACAGGTGAGGTTATAGATATAGATTGGATGTTTCCATTGATAGCAAAATAAATGTTTAAAAATCATCTATTAAAGATTGGGGTAATTTTTACTAGTAGAGAAATAAACTAGAATCTGATGATATCAATAAGATTGAAATATAGTGGTAATTTTAAATATTAATTCTAAGATTGGAGGAAGTATATACATATACACCCAAATCCAGCAACCTAAAACAAAACAACATATAAACTTGAAAACAAGAAAATTTAAAATAACATATTAGGAAAATATTAGTAGAAAGAAAGCACAGTTCATAATATTGATATGGAAATTAGGATTCAAAGGAATTAAAATTGAGAAGATATAATCACAAACCTTCATGCATCAAACAATATAGTTTTAAAGTATAGAAGCAAAATCTGAGTATCAGAAAGCTGACAAAACAACAATCATATAGACTACTATTAGTGTTAATCATTAACACTACTATCTCAGGTATCCAAATGTGAAGGCAAAACCCCATTTAAGATGTAAAGTGTTTGAATAACAAAATGAACAAATGTTGTTATACGCATCATTATATACACATATATTATACATACTATATGCACATTATATATACTATATAATACTCAATATATAATGTATATGTAATATATAGTATATATGTATATGAGATATCATGTGATATCATGATATCAAAGGACAGAAGAAAGGGGCAAAATAAGGCAGTTTAGTTTTTTTTTCATGACTGCCTTTGAAAATTCACTCTGTGGTTCTTGGTCTTCCCTTGTCCTTAGATAAAATCTCAGGTAGATCTCATCTCTCCTTTGGTCACTTTATGATAATACAAAGTCCTTCTGAGTGCTATAGATGGAAACACTTCAACGGGAAAGGGTGACATAGTTACTTCTCTACTGACTCCACCTGAAGGTACTGTCTCTCTTCCCTATTCCAATACATTAGACTGCCAATGCTCTTTGAAGTTTGAAAGGCTGTGGGGAGAAGAAAGGAGCAGAGAATAGCTTCCTAAAGTGAAAGACTTACAAGCTGGAATCAGTACTGTCTTAGCTTGGTTTATGTTAAATCCTAAATTTCACTCCTCAGTGTGCCTTGTGGATTCCATAAAGAGTACTCATTGCTTAGAATCTCTCACTGAAATTCTTTGGTGCACTTTCCAGCTGGCTGCTTACGACCTTCCCCTGCCCCGCAATTCAGATTTTGATTCTCAACAGTCTAAGTCCATCCAAGAAACTCTCAGAATTCCACCAAATCTCCAGGTGGCACTCTTAGAAATAATCCCAATGAGACAACCCCAGGGAACTCTCCCGTGCATATATCCATAGGAAACATGCATTTTAAATCAATCTTTGAGAAAGCAGCTATTCTCCAAATTACAGCCTTCTACTGGGCTGCCACAAGCAACTTCCATTTCTTGCACTTTGGTTCTCTCAGGCACATCAGGCACTAATTGACATGTATTGTTCAAACCTTCACAGAAAACATCACACTTTCTCAATGGTTTCTTTGAAAGCTTCCTCAGTCTGCTTGAGGTTAGAGGAGGAGAACCTCCCTTCCTCCGTAATGTTGTATGTGGGGATCTGCCACAGCATTCCAACAACTTTTTACAAAGAAATTTTTTCTCCAATCTCCAATTCCCTTTTGCCCTTTCTATCCTCTTTCATTGATGGTTAATCAGCTAGAAGTTGAAAATCTCCTTTGTAAGGCATGTGTAGGTTGTCTAACACCTTACTTTAGAACACAGGAGAAGTTGTCACCTACTGTTTTCTACTCTGTTGTTTTGATTCACCAGAAACTAAGACTCACATCCCATTTAAACATCTTGTTACACAAAGGGTTGGTATTGGGGTACAGGTCTACCCTTGCAGACTATAATTTTTCAGTATCTATCACAGATCAGACATCAGCAACAAAGATGTGAATTTCTCCAGCTCAGGACATGGAAACTGTTTTCCATGAGAGTCAAAGAAATCTGGGGCAATGGTGGCGTATGATACTCTTCAATAAGGAATGGCTGAGCATTTGGGGATTTAACTGTGGTTGAGAAATATGTGACACTGGGAAAATCTCCATTGCTTCCATTACTTCAGGTGATAAAGAAAAAAGCAAAAATTCTTTGAACAGAAGCCTTAAAATGTAAGCAGGGCAGTGAATTCATAAATAAGATATGGTTTTCTCAGTTCAAGGTCAGAGGATACAATTGGCCTTACTCCATGAGTATCTCCTTGATGAACACGGAATGCTGATCCTGGATATCTGAACGGGCACACAAATTTTAAAACTAATCTAGGTAGTGATTTTTTCCCCCCCAAACTGTAGAGCTTATCAAATCCAAATGGAAATCTTGTGCCTGCTGCTTCTAGCAGAATGCTCTGTGCACACAGGCAGCTTAACTTGAAGACTATTCAAACAGGAAGCACTGGAATTAGTGTGCAGAGATCTTTGTGTTTAACCAGGGACACATCTGCAGTGGCTAAACCCTTCACCTTTTAGGCTCAACTTATCCCATCCAAGATCAGAAGGCACAAACAGATGTGCATTTATCCTAGTAGACTATAAGAGAACTTCTGACTCAATTAAGGGAGGATTTCCAGAACCCCTTGCTGTGGAAAGTGCTCCACCTAGTGGGAGTTCAGAAATCTAGAACCTTCCCTCCCTCAACAAGAGAGACCCTCAAGAAGAGGGAATTAATGAAAATCTACTAAATATATTAAGGATACAATATAGAGTGCTCTTCCATAATGCTACCAGGACAACACCATTGTTTTTCTTTTTTTCATATTGGGGAACATACCTCAGCTGCCATTTATCTCTGTATACAGTGTGAGTGATGGAGATTATATATCCAGAAACCAGTAAGCAGCTAAGCTCAGGGACAAATTTCAGGTATAATACCTCTAAGTATCAAGGTAAAAGTTAGTCTACTTAACAATGGTACCCAACTAGAGTGAATGCTCCTGAATCATGGACTGCAGGGTAAAAGCAAAATGGATGACTCTTAGAAGCCCACACCATGCCTGAAACTAGGGTGGTGCAGATTTTACCTGTATGCAAGGTGAGAGATGAAAGCGGGTCATGTTCATTAACCAAATATTTATTGAGTAAATGTACTGTTCTGGGACCTTGAGACACAGCAATGTAGTTTATATTCCAGTGGAGGGAGATAGATAATGAGAAAAATATATTAAATAAATAATAAATACGTAGATTAGAAATAAATATACAGTGTTCTGAGTGGTGATTAAGAGCAATGAAGGAAATTAAATCCAGGTAAGGGAATGGATAGGGGTTATTTTTATTTGGTTGGTCAAAGAAGGACGCCTGAATAAGGACGCAGATTAGTAGAGACCAGGGAAGTAAAGACAGAACAAGTCATACACACGTCTGAGGAAGAGGGTAGCAGAGAGGGGAGGGCACATGCAAAACACCTGAGGTGAGACTATACTTGGCACGTTGAAGGAAGGGCAAGGAGGCCAACCTGAATTGGACAGTTAGCAAAAAGAGAAAAGTAGTAGGAGAGGTCAGAGAAGTCACCAGAGGCCAGATGGTGTAAGGAATTTTATTTTGAGAGAGATGAAGGTTTTGAGGAGAGAAGTGACATAAAATGAGTTATTTTCTAAAGGATTATTCTAACTATGTAGAATACAGAGGGTCAAGTGTTGGGTACAGAGATTGGTTTAAGTGTTATTGTCGTAGTCAAGATGGGACATAGTGGTGACTTGGACTGAGTGTGTGTGTGTGTGTGTGTGTGTGTGTGTGTCTGTGTGTGTGTGTGTGTGTGTGTGTGTGTGTGTCTGTGTGTGTGCAGAGATGGAGAAAAACACAGACCAAGACAGAAAGACAGAGCAATTCATACCCATCAAACAGAGACTACATATTCTCTTTCAAAGAATTTTGAGACATTTATAAAAATGAACCCAAGTACCCAAGTGAGCAAAAAATTTAGACTTTTGCTATATAGGATAAAGATGTAGTACTCTTAAAAAAGTTGAGTCCAAGGCTTCCCTGGTGGCGCAGTGGTTAAGAATCTGCCTGCCAATGCAAGGGACACGGGTTTGAGCCCTGGTCCGGGAAGATCCCACATGCCGCGGAACAACTAAGCCCCTGTACCACAACTACTGAGCCTGTGCTCTAGAGCCCGTGAGCCTCAACTACTGAAGCCCGCACGCCTAGAGTCCGTGTTCCACAACAAGAGAAGCCACCAAGATGAGAAGCCCGTGCACCGAAATGAAGACCCAAAGTAGCCAAAAATAAATAAATAAATTTATTAAACAACAAAAAAAAGTTGAGTCCAGAATCTGGCAACAAGTAATAACAATTAGATAAATCCTCTTCAATACATTTATACTTGCAATTAAAATTAAGCAAAAGTTGTTGAAAAACCTTAAAAGAAAGTATCTATCCCTACAAATTTGCTTTCAGATTCTTAAATTTTGCTTTTCTAATAATCCACTTAAAGCATAAAGAAGAAATGTAAGAAGAAATGTGTTGACCATCCACTATGAAAAAAAATTAATTTAAAATGGTTTTATTGAAGTCATCTGTGATTACAGACTCATACATTATGTATCTTTGCTTTTAAGAACCAGTCACAATATTTTCATTCTACTTTATGTGGTAGACTTGTAATTTTGAGACTTAATCCTATTTTCATTGCCAGTTCTATATCACAACATTTTATTTTCATAGATTTTGTTGTTTGCTTACATTTCAGGAAAGGTACATGGATGATACACTTTCTAATCTCATGGACAAATAAGTGACTAGACGAATAAATTCAGAATTTAATTGGAATTTAGAATCACAGTGTTTTCCCTCAAACTCTGTAGAATGGAAAAATAAATATTTCTTCAATGAATAAACTGTAAGGAAAAAAGAATGGGAGGAGACATTTACAGATTAAATTACACTTTAAAGATTTATCAACCAAACAATTTGTAAATGTATTTGGGATCCTGATTTGAATAAATCAAAAGTGAATGTATAAAGCTGGGGATGATTTATACACTGATTGGCTACTGCGTGATATTACATAAGTGTATTTTTTTAGGTAGAGTAATGGTTTGTAGTTATGTTTTCAAAAAAAGAGTCCTTATATTTTAGAGACATGTACTGAAGTATTTATGAAAGCAAGTGATACAATGCTTCCAAGATTAGGGGGAGGGTGGGTGGAGACACAGATGAAGCCAGGTTGGCAATGAGTTGATAACTATTGGGCTGGGGAACACGTACATATGGGTTTATTATACAAGTTTTCCCCACTTTTGTATGTATTTGAAATTTTCCATAATAGAACAAGAAGGGGAAAAAAAGGGCTAATTATTATTTATTCTTTTCTATAACTTTGTAAGAAAGATCTAAAAATACAGTTTTCTTGGCAAGAAAGGTATTATTTATTCCATTCTACTTCCAGCCAGAATGCTTACTGAATTTCTTTTGCTTACATTTTAATATCTTTACTATATCCATGTCTTTGCCTTTTAAAATTAATTCTATAAATTTTGTTAAATGTCAAATTATATCTTTAGCTATGAAATGGTTTCTTCTATTATGTGTTTTAATACCATTTTTAACATGTGCTGATTTCTCTAGCAATTCTGTTGTTTCCCACATCATTTATCTTTTTTCTGCTCAGTTAAATGTTTGTTGTTACAATTATTATCTGCATTCTAAGATCTATAACAGTTGTTCAGTTTTTTGTTGCATAGTTTCTGCCCTTAATTGGTTTCAAAATATTTAAAAATTCTTCCACAACTTTATACTTTACTATCATTTATTACTGACCTCTCTTCAAACTTCCGTTTGCCACTCAGCTCCATTTTAATAATCTCTTTTCTTTTACCTTTTATCTCTCTTCTTATACAGTTTATGATTTCAAAGTAGAAGCCTCTTTCAACTTCTTGGCTTTTTTTTTTTTAATTAATTAGTTAATTTACTTTTGGCTGCGTTTGCGTCTTGGTTGCTGCATGCGGGCTTTCTCTAGTTGTGGTGAGCGGGGACTACTCTTCATTGTGGTGCTCAGGCTTCTCATTGCAGTGGCTTCTCTTGTTGCGGAGCATGGGCTCTAGGCATGCGGGCTTCAGTAGCTGTGGCTCTCGGGCTCAGTAGCTATGGCTCGCGGGCTCTAGAGCAAAGGCTCAGCAGTTGTGGCACACGGGCTTAGTTGCTCCGTGTCACATGGGATCTTCCCTGACCAGGGCTCGAACCCATGTCCCCTGCATTGGCAGGCAGATTCTTAACCACTGCGCCACCAGGGAAGTCCCCAGTCTATGCTTTCTTCCTTTGTCAAAGGGACAAAGCAAATAGAATCTGAAATTTCTTGCTGCATATATAAAATATTTTTCAAGAAAATGTTTTTGTACAGATGGCCAACAGGCACATGAAAAGATGCTCATCATCACTAATTATTAGAAAAATGCAAACCAAAACTACAATGAGGTACCACTTCACACCAGTCAGAATAGCCGTCATTAAAATATCTACAAACAATAAATGGTGGAGAGAGTGTGAAGAAAAGGGATCCCTCTTATACTGTTGGTGGGAATGTAAACTGGTGCAACCACTATGGAAAATAGTATGGAGTTTCTTAAAAATACTAAAAATAGAGTTACCATATGATCCAGCAATCCTACTCCTAGGCATATATCCAGACAAAACTATAATTCAAAAAGATACATGCACCCCTATATTCATAGCAGCACTATTTACAATAGCCAAGACACGGAAACAACCTAAATGTCCATCAACAGATGAATGAATAAAGAAGATGTGGTGCATATATAAACACACACACACACACACACACACACACACACAATGGAATATTACTCAGCCATAAAAAAATGAAATAATGCCATTTACAGCAACATGGATGGACCCAGAGATTACCCTACTAACTGAAGTCAGAAAGAGAAAGACAAACACCATATAATATCATTTATATGTGGAATCTAAAATATGACACAAATGAACACATCTATGAAACAGAAACCGACTCACAGTCATAGAGAATGGACTTGTGGTTGCCAAAGGGTGAGGGGGTGGTGGGAGAAGGATGGATTGGGAGTTTGGCATTAGCAGATGCCAACTATTATATATAGGATGGATAAACAACAAGGCCCTACTGTATAGCACAGGGAACTATATTCAATATCCTGTGATATACCATACTGGAAAAGAATATGAAAAAGAAAATATATGTATAATTGAATCACATTACTGTATAGCAGAAATTAACACTGTAAATCAACTACACTTCAATAAAACTGAAAACATAAAGTCAGTTGATCAACAAAAAGAATATGTTTTTGAAAAAGAAAACTACAGGCCAATATCACTGATGAACGTAGATGCAAAAATCCTCAACAAAATACTAGCAAACAGAATCCAAGAGCACATTAAAAGGATCATACACCATGATCAAGTGGGGTTTATTCCAGGAATGCAAGGATTCTTCAATATACGCAAATCTATCAATGTGATAAACCATATTAACAAATTGAAGGAGAAAAACCATATGATCAACTCAATAGATGCAGAGAAAACTTTTGATAAAATTCAACACCCATTTATGATAAAAACCCTGCAGAAAGTAGGCATAGAGGGAACTTTCCTCAACATAATAAAGGCCATATATGACAAGCCCACAGCCAACATCATCCTCAATGGTGAAAAACTGAAAGCATTTCCACTAAGATCAGGAACAAGACAAGGTTGCCCACTCTCACCACTCTTATTCAACATAGTTTTGGAAGTTTTAGCCACAGCAATCAGAGAATAAAAAGAAATAAAAGGAATCCAAATGGGAAAAGAAGAAGTAAAGCTGTCACTGTTTGCAGATGACATGATACTATACATAGAGACAGAAAACTACTAGAGCTAATCAATGAATTTGGTAAAGTAGCAGAATACAAAATTAATGCACAGAAATCTCTGGCATTCCTATACACTAATGATGAAAAATCTGAAAATGAAATCAAGAAAACACTCCCATTTACCATTGCAACAAAAAGAATAAAATATCTAGGAATAAACCTACCTAAAGAGACAAAAGAACTGTATACAGAAAACTATAATACACTGATGAAAGAAATTAAAGATGATACAAACAGATGGAGAGATATATCATGTTAGTGGATTGGAAGAATCAACATTGTGAAAATGACTCTACTACCCAAAGCAATCTATAGATTCAATGCAATCCCTATCAAACTATCACTGGCATTTTTCGCAGAACTAGAACAAAAAATTTCACAATTTGTATGGAAACACAAAAGACCCTGAATAGCCAAAGCAATCTTGAGAACGAAAAACGGAGCTGGAGGAATCAGGCTCCCTGACTTCAGACTATACTACAAAGCTACAGTCATCAAGACAGTATGGTACTGGCACAAAAACAGAAATATAGATCAATGGAACAGGATAGAGAGCCCAGAGATAAACCCACAGTGACCCATGGTCACCTTATCTTTGATAAAGGAGGCAGGAATGTACAGTGGAGACAGGACAGCCTTCTCCATAAGTGGTGCTGGGAAAACTGGGCAGGTACATGTAAAAGTATGAGATTAGGTCACTCCCTAACACCATACACAAAAATAAGCTCAAAGTGGATTAAAGACCTAAATGTAAGGCCAGACACTATCAAACTCTTTGAGGAAAACATAGGCAGAATACTCTATTACATAAATCACAGCAAGATCCTTTTTGACCCACCTTCTAGAGAAATGGAAATAAAAACAAAAATAAACAAATGGGACCTAATGAAACGTCAAAGCTTTTGCACAGCAAAGGAAACCAGAAACAAGACAAAAAGACAGCCCTCAGAATGGGAGAAAATATTTGCAAATGAAGCAACTGACAAAGGATTAATCTCCAAAATTTACAAGCAGCTCATGCAGCTCAATAACAAAAAAACAAACAACCCAATCCAAAAATGGGCAGAAGACCTAAATACACATTTCTCCAAAGAAGATATACAGACTGCCAACAAACACATGAAAGAATGCTCAACATCATTAATCATTAGAGAAATGCAAATCAAAACTACAATGAGATATCATCTCACACCAGTCAGAATGGCCATCATCAAAAAATCTAGAAACAATAAATGCTGGAGAGGGTGTGGAGAAAAGGGAACACTCTTGCACTGCTGGTGGGAATGTGAATTGGTTCAGCCACTATGGAGAACAGTATGGAGGTTCCTTAAAAAATTACAAATAGAACTACCATATGACCCAGCAATCCCACTACTGCGCATATACCCTGAGAAAAACAAAATTCAAGAAGAATCATGTACCAAAATGTTCATTGCAGCTCTATTTACAATAGCCCAGAGATGGAGACAACCTAAGTGCCCATCATCGGATGAATGGATAAAGAAGATGTGGCACATATATACAACGGAATATTACTCAGCCATAAAAAGAAACGAAATTGAGCTATTTGTAATGAGGTGGATAGACCTAGAGTCTGTCATACAGAGTGAAGTAAGTCAGAAAGAGAAAGACAAATACCGTATGCTAACACATATATATGGAATTTAAGAAAAAAAATGTCATGAAGAACCTAGAGGTAAGACAGGAATAAAGACACAGACCTACTGGAGAACGGACTTGAGGATATGGGGAGGGGGGAAGGGTGAGCTGTGACAGGGCGAGAGAGAGGCAAGGACATATATACACTAACAAACGTAAGGTAGATAGCTGGTGGGAAGCAGCCGCATGGCACAGGGATATCAGCTCGGTGCTTTGTGACCGCCTGGAGGGGTGGGATAGGGAGGGTGGGAGGGAGGGAGATGCAAAAGGGAAGAGATATGGGAACATATGTATATGTATAACTGATTCACTTTGTTATCAAGCAGAAACTAACACACCATTGTAAAGAAATTATACCCCAATAAAGATGTTAAAAAATTTTTTTAAAAAATTAAAAAAAAAAGTAAAACTCTAAAAAAAAAAAGAATATGTTTTCGGATGCTTATGGGAGCTTTATTTATAACTGCCAAAACTTGGAAGCAACCAAGATGTCCTTCAGTAGGTGAATGGATAAACTGTGGTACATCCATATCATGGAATATTATTCAGCACTAAAAGAAAATAGGTTATCAAGCCACTAAAAGGGAGGAAACTTAAATGCATATTACTAAGTGGAAGAAACCAATCTAAAAAGGCTACATACTTTGTGATTCAAACTTTATGACATTTTGGAAAAGGCAAAACTATCGAAATAGTAAAAACAAGATCAGTGATTGACAGAGGTTGAAGAAGAGAGGGAAGGATGAATAGGCAGGGAGTGGAGGAAGTTTAGGGCAATGAAAATACTCTGATACATGCCATACGTTTCTCCAAACCCACTGAATGTACAACACCAAGAGTGAACTGGAATGTAAACTATAGACTTTGGGTGACAATAATGTATAAATGTAGGTTCATCGATTGTGACCAACGTATCACTCTGGTGGGGGGGTGTTCATAATAGAAGAGATTATACATGTGTAGGGACAGGGGATATATGGGAAATCTCTGGACCTTCTGGTCAATTTTGCTGCTCTAAAAATAAAGTCTATTTCTTACAAAATGATTTCCCTGTGCCTCTTGAATGCTTTATGCTTCATTTTACAATCATTTCATAAGCCCCCTTTGAATTTATTTTTTAATTTTTCAAAAGTAACAAGGCTCTCTATGCCTGGCATTTCCCCACAAAAAACATGGCAAGGGGATTCTTCTTGGGCTTTCTCATTCTCCACTTGCCTACTGTTAGAGAAATTCTTTTGAAGCTCAATCCGCAGGGCTTACTGCTCATGTGTTGACATCGTGTGTAAGAGAAGTGGGGCCACTAAGGCTGTGAATGATCCCAGCAGGCCAACTTCATCTCTGCATGCTTTCTCCTCTGCTTTTGCAGAAGCCTCTGGGTCAGGAGCTAGATTTGGTGAGACCCAGCTTTCTTCCAAGTGTACCAACAGTCGCATTTCTTTGGACCAATCTTACTAACTTCCCAATCAGCAGAACCTCCCACTCCATATCAGGATATCATTATTCCAGTTCCACAGTTCCTGGCATCCCAGTTCAATTTCATCACGGAAGCCACTGAAATGTGGAGCCAACTCACTGCTGTCATCATTACTGCAGATTTTCTTTTCCCTTTACTCTTCTGAGTTCCCAGCTCTACTGCCACTAAAACTTATGGGATTTCTGCTGACCCATATGACTCATTAAGGCCCTACAGGGGGTTTGCCTGGTCAGTCTCTCAGTTCATTCCTCCAAGTCCGGGAAGGTTTACGTCCTCCAGGATATTGATTGCATACTTCCTATATGACAATCCATCTCTTCTGGCCCAGTAACTTATGAGTAATTTCTTCTTTATTCATGCCCCATCTGCAGTGATTCTAACAGAAAGCATTTCCAGTTAGTGGCAGATTTACAGTGTATTCCCTAGTTTCCAGTGTTGTTGCAGATTTCCCCTAGAAAATCTGCATTGTATTTCCTAGAGATTTTTGAATTTCCTAGAGATTTTTCTTAGCATAGGAGTTACCCCTCCCCTAAAAATTCTCAAGCAATCATCTCTTCTGGAGAGACCGACCAAATTTCAGGTAATGATTTTAAAGGGTTTGAAAGAGCAGTGTGCTCTGCCCATCTTTTCTTAACAGGTATCCTATGGTTGACTGGGGTGCACTTACCCTTACCACAGTAAACAGAAAGTTGCCAATGGTGTATTTTTATTATCTCAGAGTAAGAGACGTCTCAATCAACAATGGAACATGAGGTCCAACTAGTGTCAAGACAAATGATTTAAAGACTAATATTCTAAAAGCAAAAAACCCTATATGAGGGAGATATCCTCTAACAACTGTCCTGCAAGCATAACAGGTTAACCCACTTAGCTACTCAGAGATGCATTTTTGCAACCTAATTAGTCCTGTGGAATTCATCAAAAAGTTATATTACTTTAAAATAAAAACTATCAAGGGTCCATTAATGAAGTTTTTCTATGGAGGTGATAGGTAAAATCGCTTTGAAATTTTACCAGGTTACAGTTATTACAGAAATGCTCCATGGAAAAGAATCTGGGGGGCCTTTATTTTCCCACTTGTCTAAGCGTTATTTTTTGAGGAAAGTATTTATCTCTGGCCCTTTTCTCCCTCACCTTCTTCTATGTGAAGGTGGAATGATTATCTCTTCAACCATAACTCTTCCTATTTTCATTGTAGATAATTAATTATACTATCCACTCAATTGACTTTCAAAGCACATGGATTTTCCCTAGGCAGTAGCATAACGAACATGACAGTTTCGTGCCAAAGAATTCTCTGTTGTCTAAATATTATAAACATTTCAGTTGTAAGAAATAACGTGGCAGGATGCCTGAAGGATAAGCAGTCCATTAATTCCTCTAACATCCTAAATTTTATCCTTGCTTTAGTTAGACCATCAAAAAGCTGCACACTTACACTACTTTCCCTCAGATCCGCATTGAAGTGCTTTCTCTCTGAATTGTATTTTGGTGGCATGTCATCCCTTTGCTCTGAGGAAAAGAGTAATACTATTATTAAAAGTAACAATGATAATGTTGATATTATTCTTCCTGAAACTGGCTATTCCCATAATTTTCCCCCAATACCTTACTGACTTTATCTAGTTGGTATCAATTCCACCCTTTCATTTGCTCAGACCAAAAGCTTTGAAGACATCACTGCCTCCATTTTTCCTCCGATATCCCACATGTAATCCTTCACATCTTATTACCTCTAACTTCAAAAAAAGTTAAGATGCTTACTAGTTTTCACCACCTCCACTGCTTCCATCCTGATGCAAGCTTCTATTGCTATTCCCTCACCTGGATAAGTCCAAAAGCCTCCTGACGGAGGAAACAGATGACTCTATTCAAATATAAGTCAGATCGTATCATTCTTCTACTTTAATTCTCCAGTAGTCCCATCACATTCAGAAGGCAGTTACAGGTCCCAATGGCACTGGTCCTCATAAGCTCCCTAACTATATCCCTGTCACTCTCCTCCTCATTACCTTGCTTCCCCCAAACTGTTTTCCTTGTTCCTCAAACACTCATGAATAGCCACTCTGCTTTCTCTGCCTGACATGGTTTCTTCCAGATACACTCATGCTTTCTCTCCAACTCTTCAGGAGAGGCCGCCCCAGCTACGTTATTTAGAACTGAGACCACCTGCACTCACTCTTGGCATTATTTGACCTCATTTCTATTTTTTCCACAGAATTTATGGTTTCCTATCATACTATTCATTCTACTTAAATATTTTGATCATTGTCTGCCTCCTCCTAGTGTAATTCAAGCTCTCAGCAGGCAGGGATTTTGACCTGTTTTATTGTTGCATCTCCAGTGTGCAGAATGGTGCCTTTCATATAGCAAGCATTCAATAAATATGTATGGAATAAATGGTTATGAAGAAAAATATAATATTAGAGGCTAATATAAATTGCCTTTTTGTATTGGCCAGGCATAATCTTTATAGGAATTATTTATGTTCACAATCCTATGCAGTTGGTGATTTTTCCCTCTATGGGAGGAAACTGAGGCCCTCCACAGGGAAAATTTAAACTGAGATCACATAGGTGGCAGTGGCAGAGCTGAAATCCAAACCCAGTCTCTTCGACCTTTAAGTCTCCATTTTCTAATCAAAATATTGTACTTGCTTTCATCAGAAACTCATATGATACTTGTCTCTGTGTGTGTGTGTGTGTGTGTGTGTGTGTGTGTGTGTGTGTGTGTGTGTTTTAAGTAGAGGACACTGTTCACTAACTGAGAAAGTTTCTCCTTTATGTAGATCAATAGAAGAAATTTCTCTCAGGTCTCAAGGACAGAAAAGCTATGTTTCTCTAGATACCTGGCTCATTTTTATCTTTTGGACACTGTTAATTACCTAAACATTTCTGTTTCCATCTGGGATGTTCATTAGGAAACTTGGGGAGAAAATGTGAGCTAAGTTTATCATGCAATGTTGGGTGCTAATCTTAACCTTGGTTCTATACTACTTCCTAAAAGTCCCCATTCCCATACACATTCCAATTTACCTTGTTATGTATTTTATCTTTTGTAGTGTATGGTATTTATGTAAACATCCCAAATCCCCTTTAGGATGAAATGGCATGGAGATAAATATATTTATTTAGAAATTAAATCAAAGAGTCGTGTTCTTGTACCACATTGCTTTGACCTCATAGAAATGCCTATTCCTCAATTGTCTTTTAGTGTTGCGTTCTGACATTATATCATGGGTTGGATACTATAAGGATCAGCCATGAAAAAAAAAAATAGCTTGCAAGTATCTCTTGCTTTTGTTTTCTAGATGTCTATATCCTTAAAAGAACATAAAGGGGTTTGTGCAGGAGAGCAAAGAAAGGGAGAAGTCTTTTGTGGATGGAGAGGAGAAGATGGGGGAAACCAGAAAATAGCCAGTGAGACCCAGAACAGCAGAGATGGGCCCTACCTCTGTCAGCAACACAGAAAAGTAGCCCTTGAGAGGCTATGGGGAGCATCCATAGGCTAGACCTTAGGCGGCCTCAGAGAAAGCACCGGGGTCCCCAGGTTTGTCCAGAATTGGTAAAGAGCTGAGGGATTACGCAGCAGGGGCAAGGGAACGTTCCTGAAGTCATCTATTTAGACAATGACCTAAAAAAGAACGGCCATGGCACTCTGAAGGACACCAGAGCTGTGGAACCATCCCAGGGAAGAGTAAGAATGCAGGAAGCACAGAGGTTAAATTTTCTACCAGATCCTGGGGGTGCAGGGTCAGAAACTGAGTTAAGTAAGAGAAAATACATTTTTTTTTTAAAGTGACAGTTTTGCAAACCTGAGTTTGTGGACCTAAACATATGTAAGCTACTTCAACTTCCTCTGGGAACCAGGTACAGTCCAACTAAACAATCAACCCAACAACAAATACATAAACCAAGAAGAAAACATGGAAATAAAGTGATATGAATTGTAGATAAAGAATTTGTAATTAGAATGATATTATGTTCAAGGTTTGAATTACAATCTCTAAATGATATTTAAATGATCTTGCTTCTGAGTATCCTGAAGGCTGAATTAAAATCTGTTCTAGCAAATTTCTCTTTCCTACAAGATATATTACAGTTTTATTATATATCTTAATGTAGTTATGAGGACCAATGATTTTTCCCAGTTTTATTGAGAAATAATTGGCACACACCACTGTACAGTTTTAAGGCATACAGCGTGATGGCTGATTTACATATATTGTGAAACGAGTACTGCAATAAGTTCAACTAACATCTTCCTACACAGATACAATAAAAAGAAAAGAAAGAAAAAAAGGGGAAAAAACTTTTCCTCGTGATGAGAATTCCTAGGATTTATTCTCTTAAAGCTTTTCCTATATATCAAACGGCAGTACTGTCATACATTCTATCCCAACTACTTACAACTGGCAGTTTGTACCTTTTTTTTTGTGCGGTACGCGGGCCTCTCACCGTTGTGGCCTCTCCCATTGAGGAGCACAGGCTCCGGACGCGCAGGCTCAGCGGCCATGGCTCACGGGCCCAGCCGCTCCGCGGCATGTGGGATCTTCCCGGACCGGGGCACGATCCCGTGTCCCCTGCATCAGCAGGCGGATTCTCAACCACTGCGCCACCAGGGAAGCCCGCAGTTTGTACCTTTTGACCACATTTCTCCAACTCCTCCTCGCCCCACCCTCTAGTCACTGCAAGTCTAATTTTTTTCTATGAATTTGTTTTTGATTTTTTTTAAGATTCCCTATATAAGTGAGATCATATAGTATATGTCTTTCTCTGACTTATTTTACTTACATAATGCCTTCAAGGTCCATTTACGTTGTCACAAGTGGAAGGATTTCCACATTTTTTATGACTGAATTATATTCCCACGTATGTGTGTGTGGGTGTGTATGTATGCTGCATGTTCTTCATCCATTCACCCACTGACAGACACTTAAGTTGTTTCCATGCTTTGGCTGCTTCTGGCTATTCTAAATAATGCTGCTTTGAACATGGGGGTACAGATATATTTTCAAGTTAGTGTTTTCACTTCCTTTGGATATATTCCCAGAAGTGGAATAGCTGGATCATATGGTGGTTCTATTTTTAATTTTTTGAGGATCCTCCATTGCTTCTCCATAGTGGCTGTATCAATTACAATTCTACCAACAGTGCATAAGGGTTCCTTTTTCTCCATAGCCATGCCAGCATTTGTTATCTCAATTTTTTGATGATGGACAATCTGATAGGCGTGAGGCAATACCACATTATGGGTTTGACTTGCATTTCCCTAATGACTAGTAATATTCACCATCTTTTCATGTACCTGTTGGCCTTCTGTATATCTCCTTTGGAGAAATGTCTATTCAGATCCTTTGCCAATGTTTTATTTGGGTTATTATTATTTTGCTATGGAGTTGTATGAGTTCTTTATACATTTATCCCTTACCAGATATATGGTTTGCAAATATTTTTCTAATCCTATAGGATTTCTTTTCACTTTGTTGATTGTTTGCTGTGCTGTGCAGAAGCTTTTTAGTATGGTATAGTCCTATCTGTTTATTTTTAATTTTGTTGCTTGTGCCTTGGGTGTCATATCCAAAAAATCGTTACTAAGACCCATGTCAAGGAGATTTATTCCTTATACCATTACCGTTACTGTTTACACTACGTTTTTATGATGTTAATTAGTGTTCTTTTACTCCCACACAAAGAACTCCCTTTAGCATTTCTTGTAAAACAGGTCTAGTGGTAATAAACTCCCTCAGTTTTTGTTTGTTCAAGAACGTCTTTATCCTTCCTCCATTTCTGAAGGACAGCTTCACCATGTACAGAATTCTTGGTTTAAAGTATCCTCTTTCAATATTTTGAGTATGTCATTCCATTCTCTCCTGGCCCAAAAAGTTTCTGTTGAGAAGTCTGCCAATAGTCTTACGGGGGCTCCTCTGTAAGTAACTTCTCTCTTTCTTCTTACTGCTTTTAAAATTGTCTTTGATTTTGACAATTTATTTGAATGGGTCTCACAGTAGCCCTATTCAGGTTCAACCTATTTGGGGTTTTTTGAGCCTCATGGATCTGGATGTCCATTTCTCTCCCAAGGTTTGGGATGTTTTCAGCCATTACTGCTTTCAATATACTTTCTGTCCCTTTCACTTTCTCTTCTCCTTCTGGAATTCCTAAAATGTAAATATTGTTTCCTTACATTGTGTCTCATAATTCCCTTAGGCTTTTCACTCCTTTTCATTCTTTTTTCTTTTTGCTCCTCTAACGAGGTAATTTCCAATAACCTATACTCCAGGTGGCTGATTCTTTCTTCTGCATGGTTGAGTCGATTTTTCAAAATCTCTATTGAATTCTTCAGTTCAGTTACTGCATTTTTCAACTATAGAATTTTTTTTTGATGGTTACTATTTCCTTGTTGAACTTCTATTTTCTTCATGCACTGTTTTCCTAATTTCACTTAGTTGTCTCTCTGTGTTTTCTTGCAGTTTGCTAAACTTCCTTAAGAGGATTATTGTGGGGGGCGGGAATCAAAATGGTATACTCGGAGGACACAGAATTCATGTCTCCACACAACTAGGGCACCTACCAGGCACCGGTGGGGGACCACAGACACCTAAGGGGATGGGAGGAACCCCCAGCGATCTGTTGTTTCAACTGTAGTTTTGTTTTTCTTAATACATTTTTTAATCTTTCTAATTTTATTTTGTTTTTTATTCTTTGATATTGTACTGCTCCTTTTCTTCTTTCTTTCTTTCTTTTTTTTTGTTTTTTAACCAAGCCACAAAGCTTGCAGAATATTGGTTCCCAGGCCAGAGGTCAGACCAGGGCTCCTGTGGTGGGAGCTCCAAGCCCAAACCGCTGGACTAACAGAGAATCTCAAACCCCCAGGGAATATTAATCAGTGTGAGGCCTCATGGAGGTCCTCATCTCAGCATCAAGACCCAGCTCTATACAACTGGCTGCAAACTCCAGTGCTGGACATCTCAGGTCAAACTACCAGTAACATAGGAACACAGCACCACACATCAAAAGAAAAAAAAAATTGAAAGACAAAAAAATGTGTTACAGACAAATGAGCAAGGTAAAAACCTACAAGACTAATAAATGAAGACAAAATAGGCAACCTACCTAAAAAAAATTCAGAGTAATGATAGTAAAGATGATCCAAAATCTTGGAAACAGAATGGAGAAAATACAAGAAACATTTAACAAGGATCTAGAAGAACTAAAGCAAACGAACAGTCATGAACAACACAATTACTGAAATTAAAAATACTCTAGAAGGAATCAATAGCAGAATAACTGAGGCAGAAGAACAGGTTAAGTGAGCTGGAAGATAAAATGGTGGAAATCACTGCCCGGGAGCATTATAAAGGAAAAAGAATGAAAAGAATTGAGGACAGTCTCAAACACTTCTGGGACAACATTAAATGCACCAACATTCAAATTATAGGGGTCCCAGAAAAAGAAGAGAAAAAGAGGGCTTCCCTGGCGGCGCAGTGGTTGAGAGTCCGCCTGCCAATGCAGGGGACATGGGTTCGTGGCCCAGTCCGGGAAGATCCCACATGCCGCGGAGTGGCTGGGCCCGTGAGCCATGGCCGCTAAGCCTGTGCGTCCGGAGCCTGTGCTCTGCAATGCAAGAGGCCACAGCAGTGAGAGGCCCGCGTACCGCAAAAACAAAACAAAACAAAACAAAAAAGAAGAGAAAAAGAAAGGGTCTGAAAAATATCTGTAGAGATTATAGTCAAAAACTTCCCTAACATGGTAAAGGAAACAGCCACCCAAGTCCAGGAGGCACAGAGAGTACCATAGGGAATAAACACAAAGAGAAACATGATGAGACACATATTAATCAAACTATAAAAAATTAAATACAAAGAAAAAATGTTAAAATCAGCAAGGGAAGAGCAACAAATAACATACAAGGGAATCCCCACAAAGTTAACAGCTGATCTTTCAGCAGAAACTCTGCAAGCCAGAAGGGAGTGGCAGGACATATTTAAAGTGATGAAAGGGAAAATCTACAACCAAGATTACTCTATCCAGCAAGGATCTCATTCAGATTTGACAGAGAAATTAAAACCTTTACAAATAAGCAGAGGTTAAGAGAATTCAGCACCACCAAACCAGCCTTACAACAAATGCTAAAGGAACTCCTCTAGGCAGAAAACACAAGAGAAGGAAAAGACCTACAAAAACAAACCCAAAACAATTAAGAAGATGGTAATAGGAACATACATATTGATAATTACCTTAATGTAAATGGATTAAATTCTCCAACCAAAAGACATAGACTGGCTGAATGGATACAAAAACAAGACCCGTATATATGCTGTCTACAAGAGACCCACTTCAGAGCTAGAGGCACATACAGACTGAAAGTGAGGGGATGGAAAAAGATATTCCATGCAAATGGAAATCAAAAGAAAGCTGGAGTAGCAATTCTCACATCAGATTAAAAAACTTTAAAATAAAGACTATTTCAAGAGATAAAGAAGGACACTACAAAATGATCAAGGGATCAATCCAAGAAGAAGATATAACAATTGTAAATATTTACGCACCCAAAATAGGAGCACCTCAATACATAAGGCAACTGCTAACAGCAATAAAAGGAGAAATTGACAGTAACACAATCACAGTAGGGGACTTTAACACCCCACTTTCACCAATGGACAGAACATCCAAAATGAAAATAAATAAGGAAACACAAGCTTTAAATGACATATTAAACAAGATGGACTTAATTGATATTTATAGGACATTCCATCCAGAAACAACAGAATACACTTTCTCCTCAAGTGATCATGGAACAATCTCCAGGATAGATCATATCTTGGGTCACAAATCAAGCCTTGATAAATTGAAGAAAACTGAAATCATATCAAGTATCTTTTCTGACCACAACACCATGAGACTAGATATTACAGGAAAAAAACTAAAAAATACAAACATATGGAGGCTAAACAATGTGCTACGCTACTAAATAACCAAGAGATCACTGCAGAAATCAAAGAGGAAGTCAAAAAATACCTAGAAACAAATGAAAATGAAAATAAGATGACCCAAAACCTATGGGATGCAGCAAAAGCAGTTCTAAGAGGGAAGTTTATAGAAATACAGTCCTACCTCAAGAAACAAGAAAAATCTCAAATAAACAACCTAATATTACACCTAAAGCAGTTAGAGAAAGAAGAACACAAAACTCCCAAAAGTTAGCAGAAGGAGAGAAATCCTAATGATCAGATCAGAAATAAATGAAGGAAATGACAGCAAAGATCAATAAAACTAAAAGCTGGTTCTTTGAGAAGATAAACAAAATTGATAAATCACTAGTCAGACTCATCAAGAAAAAAAAAAGAAGACTCAAATCAACAGAATTAGAAACGAAAAAGAAGTAACAACTGACACTGCAGAAATACAAGGATCATGAGAGATTACTACAAGCAACTATATACCAATAAAATGGACAACCTGGAAGAAATGGATGAATTCTTAGAAAAGCACAAACTTCCGAGACTCAACCAGGAAGAAATAGAAAATATAAAGAGACCACTCACAAGCACTGAAATTGAAATTGTGATTAAAAATCTTCCATTAAACAAAAGCCCAGGACCAGATGGCTTCACAGGCAAATTCTATCAAACATTTAGAGAAGAGCTCACGACTATCCTTCTCAAACTCTTCCAAAAGATAGCAGAGGGAGGAACACTCTCAAACTCATTCTATGAGGCCACCATCACCCTGATACCAACACCAGACAAAGATGTCACAAAAAAAGGAAACTACAGGCCAATATCTCTGATGAGCATAGATGCAAAAATCCTCAGCAAAATACTAGCAAACAGAATCCAACAGCACATTAAAAGAATCATACACCGGGCTTCCCTGGTGGCACGTATTTGAGGGTCCGCCTGCCAATGCAGGGGACACGGGTTTGTGCCCCGGTCCGGGAGGATCCCACATGCCGTGGAGCGGCTGGGCCCGTGAGCCATGGCCGCTGAGCCTGTGCGTCCGGAGCCTGTGCTCCGCAACGGGAGAGGCCACAACATTGACAGGCCCGCCTACAACCAAAAAAAGAAAAAAGAGGAAAAAAAAGAATCATACACCATAATCAAGTGGTCAAGTTGGGTTTAACCCAGGAATGCAAGGATTCTTCAATATCTGCAAATAAATCAATGTGATACACCATATTAACAAACTGAAGGAGAGAAACCATATGGTCATCTCAATAGATGCAGAAAAAGCTTTTGACAAAATTCAACACCCATTTATGATAAAAACTCTCTGGAAAATACCTCAACCTAATAAAGGCCATATATGACAAACCGACAGCCAACATCATTCTCAAGGGTGAAAAACTAAAACCATTTCCTCTAAGATCAGGAACAAGACAAGGTTGCCCACTCTCACCACTATTATTCAACATAGTTTTGGAAGTTTTAGCCACAGCAATCAGAGAATAAAAAGAAATAAAAGGAATCCAAATGGGAAAAGAAGAAGTAGAACTGTCACTGTTTGTAGATGACATGATATTGTACTATACAGAATCCTAAAGATGCTACCAGAAAACTGCTAGAGCTAATCAATAAATTTGCTAAAGTAGTGGGATACAAAATTAATGCACAGAAATCTCTTGAACTCCTATACACTAATAATGAAAAATCTGAAAGAAAAATTAAGGAAACACTCTCATTTACCACTGCAACAAAAAGAATAAAATACCTAGGAATAAACCTACCTAAGGAGATGAAAGACCTGTATGCAGAAAACTATAAGACACTGATGAAAGAAATTAAAGATGGTATAATCAGATGGAGAGATATACCATGTTCGTGGATTGGAAGAATCAACATTGTGAAAATGACTCTACTACCCAAAGGAATCTATAGATTCAATGCAATCCCTATCAAACTACCACTGGCATTTTTCACAGAACTAGAACAAAATATTTCACAATTTGTATGGAAACACAAAAGACCCCGAATAGCCAAAGTAATCTTGAGAACGAAAAACGGAGCTGGAGGAATCAGGCTCCCTGACTTCAGACTATACTACAAAGCTAGAGTAATCAAGACAGTATAGTACTGGCACAGAAACAGAAAGATAGATCAATGGAACAGGAGAGAAAGCCCAGAGATAAAACCACGCCCATATGGTCACCTTATCTTTGACAAAGGAGGCAAGAATATACAGTGGAGAAAAGACACCCTCTTCAATAAGTGGTGCTGGGAAAACTGGACAGCTACATGTAAAACAATGAAATTAGAATACTTCCTAACAACATACACAAAAATAAACTCAAAATGGATTAAAGGCCTAAATGTAAGGCCAGACACTATAAAACTCTTAGAGGAAAACATAGGCAGAACACTCTGCCATAAATCACAGCAAGATCCTTTTTGACCCACCTCCTAGAGAAATGGAAATAAAAACAAAAATAAACAAAGGGGACCTAATGAAACTTAAAAGGTACAGCAAAGGAAACCATAAACAAGACAAAAAGACAACCATCAGAATGGGAGAAAATATTTGCAAACGATGCAACTGACAAAGGATTAATCTCCAAAATATAGAAGCAGCTCATGCAGCTCAATATCAAAAACACAAACAACCCAATCCAAAAATGGGCAGAAGACCTAAACAGACATTTCTCCAAAGAAGATATACAGATTGCCAACAAACACATGAAAGGATGCTCAACGTCACTAATCATTAGAGAAATGCAAATCAAAACTACAATGAGGTATCACCTCACACAGGTCAGAATGGCCATCATCGAAAAATCTACAAACAATAAATGCTGGAGAGGGTGTGGAGAAAAGGGAACCCTCTTGCACTGTTGGTGGGAATGTAAATTGATTCAGCCACTATGGAGAACAGTATGGAGGTTCCTTAAAAAACTACAAATAGAACTACCATATGTCCCAGCAATCCCACTTCTGGGCATATACCTTGAGAAAACCATAATTCAAAAAGAGTCATGTACCACTATGTTCATTGCAGCACTATTTACTATAGCCAGGATATGGAAGCAACCTAAGTGTCCACGAACAAATGAATGGATAAAGAAGATGTGGTACATATATACAATGGAATATTACTCTGCCATAAAAAGAAATAAAACTGAGTTATTTGTAGTGAGGTGGATGGACCTACCATCTGTGATACAGAATGAAGTAAGTCAGAAAGAGATAAAACCATATGCTAACACATATATATGTAATCTAAAAAAAAAAGGTTCTGATGAACCTAGGGCCAGGGCAGGAATAAAGACACAGACGAAGAGAATGGACTTGAGGACACGGGGAGGGGGAAGGGTAAGCTGCGACAAAGTGAGAGAGTGGCATGGACATATATACACTAACAAATGTAAAATAGATAGCTAGCGGGAAGCAGCTGCATAGTACAGGGAGATCAGCTTGGTGCTTTGTGACCACCTAGCGGGGTGGGATAAAGAAGGTGGGATGGATGTGCAAGAGGAAGGGTATATGAGGATATGCGTATGCATATAGCTGATTCACTTTGTTACACAGCAGAAACTAATACAACATTGTAAAGCAATTATACTCCAATAAAGATGTTAAAAAAATTAAAATTAAAAAAAAGGATTATTCTAAATTATTTGTCTAACTGTTCACAGATCTCCATTTCTCTAGGGTCCATTATTGGAGCTTTATTCGTTTTCTTTAGTGGTGTCATATTTACCTGATTTTTCATGATCCTTGATATCTCACATCAGTATCTGCACATTTGAGTAATCAGGCTCCTCTTCCAGAGGTTACAGGTTTTCTTTGGCAGAAACAATTCTTCACCAGTTGGCTCAGTTTGGGTTTCTGGGTGTGTCTGCTGGTAATGTCCTTGAGAAGGTGAGGTCTGTCATTATGGTCTAATTTTGGGCGAGACAACTGTTCAAACTCTAAGCATGGGGAATGGTGGCAGGCTGCCACTGGCTGAGAACAGTTTGATAGGACTGCTGGCTTGGCTTCCTATCCAAGTAAGGCTGAGTATACGTTCTGCATTTGCCGGATTCTCTGGTCAGGCTTACTACATGGTTGGGACTGAGTACTATATTCAGCAGTGGACGGAGCTATGAATTAGCTTCCCTGCCCTGGCAAGGCAGCAGGGTAGGACCCAGCGCCTGTACAGCTAATTGTCTGGGGATTTGAATCAGGCGGGAGTGTGCGCTGAACTCCCTGGTCAGATGTGGCCACTCGTTTTGCTCTGCAGATGAGGAAAGCCACAGTCTATGCTCTCTGTTCAAGTGCCACTCTACAAGAGGACTATTGAACGGGCTGTGCAGCTTCCTGTGTGCTCTGGTTAGTTTCCCTGATCAGACAGGCTGAGGCTGTATTCTGTGATGAGCATGGCTGTGAATTAGATTCCTTGCCCAGGCACAGAGGCAGAAGCAGCTCCAAAGCTGGTCAAGCTTTCCTGTCTTAACTGAAGCTGACCCACACCTCAAGTTCCCTGCTTAAACGGGGCCACCCACTTTGCTCTGCAAACTCTCAGCTCTGCCTGCCTGCCTGTTGGCTCACCCGCTGCTGGGCTGCACAGCTATCAGGAATTTTAGCCAGCCTTTCTGGTCAGATGGAGCCAAAATTCACTCTTCACAGTGGGCGGGGCTAAGTGATGGCTCCCTTACGGTGGTGGGCGGGGTGGGGATGGGTGTGCCTCCCAATTTCAAACCTGCTCTGCAATTGGGAAGCGCGACCTATCCTCAGCCTTGGCCATGAATTCATCCTCTACCTGTGTACAGTATAGGAGGAACACACCACGCCCAGGACATGCAGTACTGGCTTTGCTCTGGGGGTGATCAGCTCTGCTCATTCACCATACTGTTCAAGCACCGCTGGGCTGCAGAGCTTCTAGAAGTTGTTGTCAACCCTTCTGGTCAGATGGGGCTGAGAGACTCTCTCCACAGTGGGTGGTCTTGTGAGGGGCTGGGATGGGAGAGGGAGGAGTCTTTCTGGGCTACTCTCAATTCCCCAGACAGGCTATTCACAACCAATAATTTAAGGTGAAGTGTTTTATTAGTCTAAGTCCTTGGTAAATAGTTATTACTACTATTAATCATGTATTTTCATGTCTGTATTCTGAATTTTCAAGCGCGATTGCACGCACTATTTCCCTTCATTTGTTATTTATTTATTTATTTAAAGTGAAAGACTGGTTACAGCACATGGGGAACTGAAGAATGATGATCACATCTTATTCTAAGTTAAAGTACATTTTACTATTAAAATAATCACGTAAACAGTGTCCTGTATGTGTAGGACAAACATCTTGCAAAATCATGATAGCCTTTGCAGGGCCTTTCCAACTCCACTTGCAGTGTAATTCTGGGATGTTACGCCTGAAATCTGGAGCAGTTCCATTAAGCAGGAAGGGCACATTCCCAGCATGGAGGGTCACAAATAAAATCTGCTTTTCCCACCGGTTTGATCAGGACAATCTGCCTTTGTTCCTGGAGCTCTCTTAGGGATGTGGGGCTGGAAAATAATAGTTATCATGGTACTGTCCTCTTACCAGTGCCCATTTTCGTTTTAAAGAAAATTGAGATCTGCTGTCTTGTACAGTACTTCTGAAATGCCCTATATTGATTTCCAGTTTACAAAAAGTATTGGAAAACAGTCTTTCAGGCAAGAGTTTACTGTGTCATTTCAAAGTTTAGTTTTCTTTAATTAAACAGCTGAACTAAAAAAATTATTCATGTTATATAAAAGCTTTATAAAAACATCCAAAGTGGTTAAAGTTTTAGGTCTAAACTCTTTTACTTATCTATTTATAGAAATTCTAAAGGAACTACTGTAGTGGAAAATGGCATTTTTGTTTATAGTTTCCATGGTATGTGCCTTTTATAAATGTTAACATTTATAATGTCATATTATATATTTTTCGATATTCAAAAATAACTCAAAATTCACGCCAAAAAAGAAAAAGCTAAATTCTTCAGGTTAAGGTCAATCTGTAACCTCATAAAAGTTTCTGGTGAAATTTTCAATAACTCTGAGACTGACGAACTTTTTGTTCATGATGGGTTCTTCAGCCCACTGTGTTTCATGCCAACTAAACCTAATCTGTGTTTCCCTTGGGCCACAGCATCAGTATCCTATGGATATTTGTTAAGAAGGAAGGTTGTAGGGTTTAATCGCAACCTATTAATTTCAACCTTAGGTTTTTAGTCTAATGGACTTCCCAATGTTGAAGAACTCCTGCACCAAACTCAATCTTCCATTAAAATCTCCACCTGAACCCCTTCTGCACAAAAACACTAATGATTACTTTGCACACAATTTAGCTCATAGTAGAATCAGTAAATACTATTAAGCAATAGTAGAATCAGTAAATACTATTAAGCCATGGCCCATCCGATTCACCCAGTAGGTGACTAGACTACAGAGAGAAGACAGCTGGGAAAATAAGAAGTTTCATGAAATGAATAGCCACATGGCTTCAAAGAGAAGAAACCTGGATTTAGACTGGGAAGGACAGACGCACATTTTCCCCTTAACTTTATTTGCAGGAGAAAAATTTAGGAATAACATGCCTCCGTGTTGGAGAGAAACAAGATTGGCACTTTTGGCCTTTAACACTCAGATTTATCTAAACTTAGCCAATTCCTTTTGGTCTCAATGACTTCATCTGAATAGTGACATAAAGGGATGGACTATTTGACTGTGGACATTAATATTTTATGATTCTAACATTAAAAGTGATCATAAATAACTCGATAAGTATAATATTAGTTATCAAAAGAAAGTTATTAGTGATCTGTTGTTAGTGATCTACTATAGTTACTATACTGTATTGTATATTTGAGAGTTGCTAATAGATAAGACCTTAAAAGTACTCATCATAAAAAAAATATTGTAAGTATGTGATGTGGTCACTATACTTATTGTGGTTAACATAATATATACGTATATAAAATCATGTTATACACCTGAAACTTATCCATGGTTCTATGTCAAATATATCTCAATAAAGCTGGGGAGAAATGCTACTTTTTGCCAACAACTCCTTGTGGCGGGGAGCTCATGATCAATATACTGTCCAAGTACTTTAAATAGACTCTGGTAAATATAAGTTGAACTTTCTACTTGTTTTATCTTTTTACTGTGAAATATATTTACAGAAGAATACATAAAGCCTTCATAGAGTTTAATCAATAATTATAAAGTGATCACTAGTGTAATAATCAGGTCAGAAAGAGAACACCACTGACCCCCAGATCCCTTCCCCAACCCATGTAGCCTTTTCCAATCACAATTCTTTCTTTCCCATACAGGTAACCATTATCCTGAATTTATAGTGTTAACTTCCATGTTATCTTAATCACGTTACCTCTGTATACTTTATCTAAACAATACAGTTTAGTTTTGCTTATTTTTGAGATTTGGATAAATGAAATTGTATTTTGTGTTCCTTTGTGTTTTTCAACTCTATTTCAGTATAATATTTGGAAAATTGAGCCATAGCAGATGTTTCATTTTAATTGCTGTAAAATATTCTACTATATGACTATACCACACTTATTTATCCATTCTACTATTGAGGAACATTCAGGTTGAATCCAGTTTGGGGATATATCAAACAATGACACTGTGAACATATTTTTCCTTATAGCCTGCAGCACACAGCCACACATTTCTCTGGAATATACATGTAGGAGTAGAATGCAGGGTCATACGGTATGCATACCTTCAACTTAACTAATAATGCTCACCATTTTGCAAAGTGTTTTTGCCCATTTCTATACTTATCGGCAGTACATATGCATTCCTGAGAGCTTTGTCACTACCTAACAGTATATTACTTAGGCTATTATACTTAAGATTTTCTATGTCCCAGTCAGTTTGCTAGGAACTGGGAACACAAAGGTGAATACAAGAGACACTCTTTCACTGTATCCATTATAAACTGAAATAATGCTAAACAAATCCTGCATGCCCCTCAGGATTCAAATTTCTATCCGTACTCCAGTGGGCCCATAAACTATGACCATGATTTTTTAGGAAAGAGTCCTACTGCAGAGGTAAAAAAATCTAAGGCATCATCCTGGTCATGATTAACACCATATTCAAAAGCAGTTCAAGCTGCTTCACTTCTGTTCTATTGGTTTGGGACGTGCATCTTACATGGGGAATAATATGCTTCTCTCATGTCACAGGAAACAATTCCTGGATTGTTGCTTTGGAGGTTATAGGTTGCATGTCTTAGCCTGACAAATTACGGATGGAATGAAGAACACAGGGAAGGGGAAGCTGGGACGAAGTGAGAGAGTGGCATTGACATATATACACTACCAAACGTAAAATAGATAGCTAGTGGGAAGCAGCCACGTAGCACAGGGAGATCAGCTCAGTGCTCTGTGACCACCTAGAGGGGTGGGATAGGGAGGGTGGGAGGGAGACGCAAGAGGGAGGGGATATGGGGATATATGTATACGTATAGCTGATTCACTCTGTTATACAGCAGAAACTAACACAACATTGTAAAGCAATTTTACTCCAAAAAAGATGTTAAAAAAAAACGCAGCAACAAATGGTATCTTATGCTTCATGTCAGAATAATATTTAATCAGTTTTTAAATAGGAATTCTGATTTCATTTAAATTCAATGAACACATTTTTCTGAGTGCCTCTGTTTTTGCACATGCATCTACTGTGCTTGTAATTACAAAATTAGTGCATATAAATCATGTACAAAGGCACTGAATCATTATAGATTTGGTACTCAGATACAAATATACATTTGTGTGCATAAATGCAAAATGAAACATAAAAAAGAACCTGAGAAAATCTGGTACTGAATATCAAGTAAAATACTGTGCAGCAGAGCAATTCTCTTATTCCCACACTAATTTGCCGGAGGAGTTAATTCTGATAACCCAAGTCTGGCAGTGGTCTGCACAGCATGCAACTGGAAAATTATACATCATCCTAAGATGTATGAAAAAGTGATTTTTCTCAACCATATTACTATGCTGTTCTTAATCCTTTAAAACTCATATTATCTGAGATAAATGCTTCTTTTAAACAGGTGGGTTTTTTCCCCTTGGTAGGATTCATCCTTTAATAGTCCATGGTGGGCATTTAAACCTGTGCAGAATCTCTTGGTTATTCTCTGGAACTTGTCACTGCATTACTTCAAGAAAAAAGTCTGAACCACATACAAAATAACAACCAAAGCAGTTGTAGCCTTCAAATTATTTTTAAAGTGGTAAATGGCAACTGCCGACAGAATGTATAAAGCTCCCAGTTTTGGATCTGCACTCAGTACAGGACACAAACAGCCGGGTTCTGTCTGCCAGTGACAAAGGACTCTGCAGGCTTTGTCAAGTGCCTATCATTCACAGAGGTTGCCAGCACTGTTTACAGTCACAAATACAAATTATTTACTGCAGCATATTAAGTAATAGGGTAGATTTATAGTAGCAGGAGAGGCTGATAAAACCACTGGCAAGACGTAGCTTGCAGAAGTAATAAACAAATTAACCAGAGGAGCAGCTGGGGAAAGTTCAGGCATATGTGTGTGCATTTGGTGAAAATGCAACGTTGACTTCAAAATGATGGGGAAAAGAATTCTCTTCCTTCTCCTCTGCTCACCTCAAGGCACAGAATCTAAAAAGGATACTTTCAAATTTCATTGTCTGTCTGCTGTTGGAAATCAGCTGTAGTATATGTAAGTCTCCTATTATTGCTATAAGTCCACAATCCTGCACGACAACCCCCTCGGCTATGAAAGAGAATGGCTGTTAAAAAAGTGTATATTTTCATTGTCAGCTGTAGAAAAATGAGCAGGGGACGAAAGAGCCCTAGGACTTACAGATTTGCTTGCCTCAATCTAAATATGGCTTGCGAACTATTTTTGCTTCATCATTTTGGAAATCACTACATACGTACACACACACATTACTGTAGAGAACACTTCTGAAAGTTTCAAGTTGGAAAAAAAAGACTCTTCCTAGGATTACATAACTTTAATTATGACTTCCTTCTGGCATTTTAGCAGGTGGCATTTCAATGATCAATGAAGCTCTGGCATCTGCGCTTCCTTGTATATTTTGCTAGTCTGCCAGTCCACTGATCTAGAATTACCTTATCGTCAGCATCATTTTTAAATGCCTATAAAAACCAGGTCTTCTGACACCTTTATTCACTTTGTAGCATAAGAGTTATCCAAAATTCTCTCATAATTTTTCCTTCGGGAACAAAATTTCTTTTTCTTTCCCTCTTTGATTCCATGCCTTTGATTTGATTCCATATAAGACCCTTTCACTTACGGCATGTGTAGTACTCAAGACAGACTGGAATAGATACATCAAAGCAAAAAGCTGAACGTGTTAGGCACTTAATAAATTGCCATTGAATGATTAGAGATGCCAAATGTGCCTGGGAAAGACGGCATCTTGACATTTCAAATCATTTCCATTCTGCATAATGATACTCTGTGTATACCTTTGGCTTCTGTCGTGCTTATTAAAACATGCTGTCATGTCTACCACCTCATCTGATCTTCGCAGTATTCTTGTGACCTTGGCAGGAAAGCCATTCATTCAATGTTTATTATCTCTTATGTGATAGGCACTGCTCTTGGCACTAGGAACAGAGGGGGAAATAAATGAAACGCTCCTATTTTAAGGGAGGGTATTACATTCTAGAGGTTATGACTGCTAATCTACAAATGTGAAAACAGAAGTACCAAGAATTAAAGGTTAGCCCCAAGTAAGCAGTTGCAGGGACACAACTAGTAATCAGGTCTTCTAGGTCCTGCTTGTGGTTCCCAGGTTACTCATAACCCTCTTTGGATTTGGTATTAATTGCTGCAAAGAATGATGGTCACAAACCTTGAGCAGAAATGTTCAGTTTGTTAATTTGAATGGAAACCCTCAGATTGTGCTTGACGATATATCATGTGCAATTTTAAAGTCTCTTTACACGCAAAGATTTTAAATGACTCCTTGTACCAGGGAGAAACACTTTGGGTATTTGTATCTAGTTTATTGCACAAACTGGTCCTGGTCAGTTGTGAGCAGAAAGAAAATAGATTCTTTCTCACCAAGTCCCCTTCAAAGATCTCTACATCTTTCTTCCTCTCTTCTGCTTTTATACATGGCTTTCCAGTATTTCAAAGATCAGTCTGGTTTAAGGTGATCACTCATCCAATTGAGAATTGCTCCCTTCTCCCAGCTGAAGCCTGGACTCAACACCACTTTATGGGCAGGGGATACCAACGACTTCTTCACTCCCTGCCCGTGGCTCTTCTAGCCTTTTTACCCATTAACAAAGCTGCCTCTTGATCCCTTAGGTTGGAGGGGGGAGACAAAAGAGAAGCAAAAAACCATTAGATGTCACTTGACTGGTAGGCGTATAACCTAATATTGGTGCCCTACGGATTTTGATGTCTGGATCCCGCTTTTCCTCTTCTGGAATGCTTCTGAGGGGTGTTGAGACTGCTGTTGCTGGGGTTTTTCCAGCTGTATTTCTCTGACATAAGTGATGTCTCCTCTGGCCAATGCTTCTGTGTTTTTCCTCAGCCCTGTTTTGCAGTGATTCACCCCACATCGCTTTCTCAGTAAATCACCTCGCCGCCAAACTCGTGGCCGGGGTCCACTTCAAGATGACCTAAACCTGGCTCCCTTCTGTAGAACCCACATGAGGCTCATTGGAAAAATGCACCTTTGCCCGGCCAATCGCTGGAAGGGGGGGCCATTCCCAGAAGCAGTGCTCTTGGCTATGCCACGCGTGCCTAGTACCTACCATCTCAGCGCAGTGCCACACAATTAGGATCTTGATATCTAATTCTTTCCCTTTGCACAACAGTACCCAAAAGGCTGTCCTACTTAGAGTCCATTATTCTACTCAAGCAATAATGAATGACTGTTATTTCATCATTTTCACATTAGCAAAGATTAGCACTTAAATGTGTCTAGTAGGTGATATTAGTATAAGCCACTTTTGATAATATTCTAACACCAAATAACATCCCTTTCTATTTTCTACCATAACTGTGCCTATGCCCTTCTTCTACTTCATGCAATAAAGTAGTTTTGGAAGGTAGGACTTAACAGAGTGTGCATCATTTGTCCTTCAAAGAAGCTTTAGAGCAATGACTATATGTGTTCTGAGACTGAGCCTATGTACAACTGCTAGAATGGACTCAGATAAGATGTTTCATACAGTTTGCAAACTAATCATTGTGGAAGATATGGACTGCAATGGCCATGCTGGGCATGAGTTAATTTATATTTATTTCAAAATACTTCAGAGATGCAAAGGACATGCTTGAACCATGCAGTGCTCATTAGTCTTCTCTGGGGTTAACCCCAGTATGCAGTGAGTTCTTCTAGTTTATGGAGCTGTCCTTGCTTTTTGAAATGTACAATATCTTCATACAAACAAACCTGTACCATGTCTGATAACTCTATGTTGAACTAGATACTCCAGAGGTTTACTAGGAGCCCCCCCCCCCATTACTTTTAGTTCATCTAGTAAATTTACAGTATTTCTGCTTTTGGTTAATTTTCGTGGTTACCATTCATTTGTTGGCCAAACCATCCAGGTCCTATCCATTATTCACCAGGTTAAGTGGAATATCATTGACACTGACCTTCAGTGGGTATGCCATGGGCACACTCCAGAATTTCGTTGGTTACTAATTCTGTCATTCGAAACAATGGATGGCACAGAAATAATACTGATGTTGATACATAGAAATCTTACGTGAATTCTGAATCAATTCTAAATCTCTAGTGTGTGTGTGTGTGTGTGTGTGTGTGTATAACCTTCAGACTGCTGCAAAAACCTTCAGTTTGCTCTAGAGTTTCACCTGGAGTTATGCTCTAAGGGATAGACAAAAACCAGATATCAGTTTGCTGGGACTAATTTTACAGGAGGTAACCCATTAAGCTGATATTTCATAGTCTTTCAAATCCTCAGAATAAATACCAAATGAAAAAAATACGTTTTGTTTAACTATCCTGATTATAGCAGTGTTTTCAGTCCACTCTGATAACCTCACACGATGTAGCATTGAGGGAATCTGCTGGGAAATAACAATACTGTCAGACTCATTGGTTCTGACACAATCAGGCTCACCAGACTGTTTCTGACTAAAGGTGGTGAATGAAGTCAACAGCCACTGAAAATAGCAAGTAAGATCATCCTTGTGCGTTTTCAGAGCTGAAGAGGCTCTCAGATGCATCTTGGTACATTACAAGATTAACTCAGGTACGATTTAAAATTCTTCATTCTTTGAGTGTGAATGATGACATGAGTAAAGGTATTCTGTCCCAACTTCTCCCTACAGATCATCCCAGATGTTTTACCTCATATCAGTCTTTTACATTTTCTAAATTCCTATGGTACTTGCTATCACACATTTTGACAATTTAATGATATATTTTATTATCACCTCTCACACACAGCCTCTGCTTATAGGCAAGAGAACATGTCTCACACGTTATCCGTATTTTTCATAGTGTCTAGTATAGTGTTAGGCAACTAGAAGGCATCTGATAAATTCTTGCTTATTGGTAGTAAGTATAATGTCAAACATTCTTGGGAAGAAGAAACTAGATTTAAATATTGTTGTCTTTTGTGGGCGGAGATTAAGCACTAACACCTCATTTACTCAGGTAGGCACTCTACGCTTTAAATAACTTTGCAATTGTCTTCTTATGTGATCATATTTGAAAGCACAGTAGCTCCCAATACATTAAATTCTGGGTCTTATTTATTAGTTCTTTATTTGATATGACTATAGATCTCCTTTTCATTTAGATATATTTCCCTGAGCTGTGGTCAAGCTTTCTTTCATTTCATTGTAGTATTCCTAAACCAGAGGCCACAGTGTCATTTTCCTAATGGTATTTTTTTTTTCTGGAAAAGTAAGAAAACCATTTAACACAGAACCCTCTCATTCCTACAGTGGGACATTGACAGAGGCAACCACAGCACCCAGAGGCTGGGTGGTGTCTGCCACTCACCAAAAGCAAACACACAATACTCTCCAATGGAGTAAGGGCCACCATGGCAACTGCTCTCCTCAAAGATCCGGCATCTCCAAGCTCAGATGAGCGGGAAATAGAGAAGGAGGAGTAAGAAAGTGGGAAAGTAGCTTCCTCTGTAGACTCTGGTAAAGTCAAAGTTCATGACAGACGGTTGCAGAACCACTACCAAGTACAAACTCCATTCTACAACTGCCTTTAGTGTCATTGGGGTCCATGGAAAAGCTCTGCAGTATCATTTAAAGCAATAGAAAATTGGTTTTCTCTGGCACTGAGGCAATTAGCTTCTCTTCTGGTAAGTTCTTTTTAACCACCATAGAAAAGACATTAGTTTTCCTTTGTCATCATCCTTTCCCCTCACTTATGTCTTACACCTCTACCTTTTGCTCCTCTCAGGGTTTTGCAGACAACCTTAGACTTTGCATCAAGCTGTCTTCTTTAGTTAAGTCACTGCTTTTACACCCACACTGAAGGAGAGAAAGTAAAAGAGAGTAGGAGTAGTCAGAGAGTTAATTCACAGATTTCTGGAGATCTGAACTTTCCAGAAGCACTTGAAAAGCACAGGGCCTGAGAGCTGTGTACCACTTTGGGAGTCAGTGGCATCATGGTAACAAACGTAAGTAATTCCTGAGAGTGCCTTCAATCAAAACAGCACAGTGGCCACAAGGTGGAGGTCCAGAATGGAAATAAGTCACATATAAACTCTAAGTGAATATTAAACTCTGACCAAAATCTGTCATTTTCAAGAGCTAAAAATAAAAACTCTTAAACTGCAGAACACATGGGACTTGTGTAACACAATAAATAGTGCTTAACATTAAAAAAGCATCAGAAACTGCTACTGCAATACATTGATCATACCATGAAATCCATATCGTATACTTACTAGACCAAGGTCGGCACAATGCTCATTATAGCATCTGAGTTACCACTGCAGTAGGAAAACTGTCACTTTGCCAGAGAACTTAGTATTTGTTTAAGCAGTTAACACTTTCAATAATCATGACTATGATAGTCTGTGATTCATTGGGCCTAGTAGGTTAAGTAAAATCATGAAACTATTCACTTTTAGACTAACGATTATTTCTGAGGCCACCTTTCAATGGTGGGCCAATGAGTCCTAGAAATTTCCAGGAAATAGTAACCGTAAATAATACTAGTTTCCTTTAATTACTCTCAAGAGCACAGATACTGACTTGACAGTTGATTGACTATGTAAGTCTGGCCACGTGATGTAACCACTCTCACATGCAGTTTCTAATCTGCAAAAGGTGTTGGGGGCGGTGAGTAAAATCTATTTACCTCATTGAGTTGCTATAAAATTAAATAAGATAATGCATTTATGACATGTAAAAAACACTCAGTAAGCATGGATTTCCTTCTCACTTGAAAAGCATTAAATGTATTATAGTACTTTGAAAAATGTCTGTTAAAAAATTAAAACAGCAATCTGAGCCATGCAGTAAGGGAATATACCTCATACTCCTCACACCCATGGCCGCCAAGATTGTTAATACAATATTTGTGAAAGCCTGGTGAGAGATGAAAGCATATTTGAATGAATCCAAAGCACCATCAACGTACTAGCGGCATTAAGATGAGTTGCTGATTGACAGTTTCCAAAAGTGTTTATAGTGGGCATTACCCTAGGTTCACTAGAGCGAGCATGCATTCATTCAAATGTAATAAATCTTTAATATAACTTATCTTTTTAAGATTCCACAGTTCATATAAGTGGCTTTTATGGAGAAAGCCCACTTTGCTTTTCTGCATTGAGATCTACGATTTGGCATCTTTAATCTACTGTGGCTCTTATAAAAAGCACTGAACCAAGAAGAGGACACATGGTTAATGATGTGCCACTTTAGGAGAAATGTCACACACAGGGAACAAAAACGACTTCCATAAAGTGAACATTATAACCTAATTGGTTACTTGGACCTTATCAATTAGAGCTAATTAGCAAAAAGAAATTTTTGCATCTCAGAGTGGTTACATGGCTTGGCCAGAATTACATGGTCAGTCAATTGCCAAGTCAAGATTTAAGCTCAAGTCTTCTTGATTTTCTGTTAATATTCATTCTATTTGCCGTTCTCTCAACAAGTAGTAAGAAGAAAACTAGTGGTGTTCTGGGTTTTCATGGAAATTGCTAGAACTTAATGACCCAAGACTAGGCAAAAAGAAATTGTCTTCACTGTTTGCATTATCTACAAGAAAAACAAGGCTGTTTTTTGAAAACTCGAATCTCTCCCTTTTTCTTCAGTTCCTTTATTTATAAATGAGTTTTATAGTTTAACCTATATTATGGGGTATTGTGAAATTAATTGTAGAGCCAACTTTGAAAAATTCATGTTAATAAAGATATTTTAAAACATGTACAACAGGAATATTGACCTATCAAAATAGATACTGGCAGTATATAATAAGTACTAGAGTGAACAGCAATGTGATTATCTATCAACAAAAACTTTAGTTGCTCCAATTTTTAATTAGTGTTACCAATTCCTAAAGTCAATAAATCACAGGTAGTGCAATAATCTGTTTCACAGATAAAGATAAGATTTTAAAATCATGTTGCAAAATGGGAAATCAATGTAAGCATAATGCTTAGGTATCAGCAGTAAGTTGTTCTCATTCCTCTTTCATAGAAATTACCCTCTAACCTGAATGGCCTCTTATTTCCATTAACAATTACTGATTAGACACAAAGAGGTTGGCTATATCTTTCCCACTCTATCAGATCATTGATACAGAGATTCTTTTTTCTCAAAAGACACGTAAGAAGTAAAACCATTTTAATTTTTAATGATTCTTCCTTTCTTTGTCTCTTTTGAAAACATTTCCCAAGATTAAAATAACTTGTCATTATGCTTGGAATGTCTAGAGCACAGTTAAAGAAATATAGCAGATTGATGGTTGAGACATTCCTATTATAAGTTTTATACCTGAATGCTCTTCAATCATTCTGAGAACCACTCCCTGCTGGACGTGTGCGCAGTAAACACCTGAATAAAATGATTTTGGTAACATGCTGGGGCAGAGAAATAAACTGAAGACCTAAAAGAAATATCCCAACCTTTTTCAAAAGGTCTACAGAGTAGACTTACGGCTTTCAATGTTTTTGATCATCAGTCACAAAAGAAATACATCTTACATCTTGATCCGATGCACACATGCATCAATATTAAATCACGAAACAATACTCTCCTCAACTACTAAAGTGCTTGTCTTATTAGGGGGAAGATATTGCTACGTTAAACGCAACAATAAGGGTAAATAAACTGAATACGGTTCTTAAGTTTTGGCAACTACAATAATAAACAAACTTAGAATGAGTGACTTTTAAATCATCAATAAGAAAGCAAAAATAAATTAAAATGAAACAAATTAATAGTAGAGAAAGTTGAAAATATGGACAAGAAGACAAAGCTAAGTCCTAATAAAATAGCAACTACAATATATGTAAATGACATAAAACAAAAAGATATAGGAACTATAATATTAATAGAATTGAAAAAGATATCAGGCAAATATGAACCCACAAAAGTCTCCAGTAATATTACCATTTGAAAATTTAGAATTTAAGGCAAAAAATACAGTACAAAGAAAGATGTTTATGTACTTTAAAAATGAGTGATAGAAGTGAGAGAGTGGCATGGACTTATATATACTACCAAATGTAAAACAGATAGCTAGTGGGAAATAGCTGCATAGCACAGAGAGATCAGCTCGGTGCTTTGTGACCACCTAGAGGGGTGGGATAGGGAGGGTGGGAGAGAGATGCAAGAGGGAGGAGATATGGGGATATATGTAAATGTACAGCTGATTCACTATGTTATAAAGAAGAAACTAACACACCACTGTAAAGCAATTATACTCCAATAAAGATGTTTAAAAAAATATAAAATAATGAGCAATAAATAAGACGCATTCATCATAAACACATACGCATCCAACAATACAACTTCAAAATATAAAAGGGTTAACTAACAAAACAAATGAAATGTAGTGATAAATAAAAAAGTTGGATCGAAAATTTTATCATGCCGCTCTCAGAAAATGTAGGTCATGCAAAAAAATGCAGTGATATAGAAAACCTCAACCAAACAACTTCGCAACCATTGCTAGGTTTAAGCCAGAAGACACATATTAAATTCTGTCTCTCAAATCAGAATACACAATCTGTTAAAGCACACATAAAAAACTAACAATATTGGCCATTTAATAGGTCAAAAAGAAACCTCAGTAAGTTCCAAAGGTTGAATATAATGCTAACTATATTCTCCAATTTTTTTTCTATTCCCATCTATTCTGTTTTTCTCCTCTCCCTCTGTCCCTCCATCCCTCCTACCCTCATTCTATCTGTAAGTTTTATTCTGGAACAATCTACATATAGAAAAGAGCACAAATCACAATTGTACACTCAGTTAAGGTTCACAAAATGAACAAATCAGTGCAACGAGTCTTCCAAACAAGAAATAGAATGTTGCCAGAATCCAAAAAGCCCCTTTCTTGCCCTTTTCTAGATCTCACCCTTCTGCAAGGAATATCCTGATTTCTCATACAATAGATGGAATCATATAACATGTACCTTTTTGAATGATGTCTTTTGTTCAACATTAAGCTATGAGATCCAGCCAGTCTGTAGCTTTCTCATTTTTTTCTTTCATTTTCTTCTCATATTTGTAAAGTATTTCAATATACCACAATATATTCACAGACATTTGAGTTCTTTATAGCTATTTCCAGATCCAATGTTTCCACAGAATATATTTTTGTACATGCCTTTTGGTGAGGAGATGTATACATTTCTTTTGGCTATATACTAGGTATGCAATTGCTGGGTTATAAGGTATGCCTATGGTAAACTTAAGTAAATAAATCTTAACAGTTTTCCAAAGTGGTTGTACCAGTCTACACACTTATTACCGATGTATGAGAGTTTCGGTTGCTTCATAGCCTTGCCAACACTTGGTGTGGTTTTTCTCTTTATAGTAGCCATGTGGTAAGTATGCATGGTATTATGTTGCAAATTCAATTTTTGTTTCTATAATACAGTTGAACATATTTTCAAATTTTCTATTGTTTACTTGGGATATGCTTTTTGCAAAGGGCATGTTTAAGACTTTTGCCCACTTCTATATTTGACTGTCCGTGTTTTGATTATCAATTTGCAGAAATTCTTCACATATTCTGGATATAAGTCCCTAACTAGGTAAAGGTATTGCAAATATATTCTGCAATTCTATGGTTGGGTTTTTTCACTACTTAAAAGATATCATTTGATGATCAAAAATTTGTAGTTAAAATGTAACTTACTTTACTTCTTTATTTTTCATTTTTTTCTAAATGGTTAGTGCTTTTTATATGCAATTTATCTTTGCCAACAACATGTCATAAAAAGTTTCCCCTATGATTTCTTTTTAAAAGTCTTATTGTTTTGCCTTTCATATTTATTTCTAAAATCCATCTGGAGTTGCTATTTGTATATGCTATAAGGTAGAGTCAATCCACCTCTTTTTTTTTTTAAACATAAATTTTCTGAAGTTGGGGTATAGCTTTAAGTATCACCTGTAGTTTCAAAGTTTAATAAATACTGCATGATGCCACCAATATAAAATAACTTTAAAAAATAGCTGAAACCTAGAAATGATCTTATAAAATTTAGTATTTTTTGAACAATGACATGCTGTACTGTGTGGGACTGGAAATCAGGTGATCTTTCGTCTACCACAGCTGTCAAACTTGAAGCAAATCAATTTCTGGATATCATTCACCTCAGCCAAAAGGTGTGGGTTTTTTCTATTCACAGTCCCTGCTAAGATCTTTCCTCCTAGTTCTAACCTTTTCCCCCCTTGAATACTTTTATGCCATCCTCCTTAAAGGCAAGAAATTGCACTGGATGCTCACTTTAAGTAATTATTTTTAAATATTTCAGTTATGTTTACACTTAACAAAATAAAACGATTTCCCCCAATACCATCCTTTCTTACATAACAGCTGCCTTATTTCCCAATATTTATCTCTACTCATTTTCTTTCTTTCTTTTACAGTCATCCCTTGGTATCTACAGGGGATTGGTGCCAGGACTCCATTAGATCAGAAAATCAAAGTATGCTCAAGTCTCATATAAAAGGGTGTAGTATTTGCATAATCTATGTACATCCTCCTATATATTTAAATCATCTCGAGATTACTGATAATACCTAATACAGTGGAAATGCTATGTAAATACAATGTAAATGCTATGTAAATAGTTGCCTCTGCACCAAATTCAAGTTTTACTTTTTGGAACTTTTCACAATTTTTTTCCCCAAATATTTTCGATCTGAGCTTGGTTGAATCTGTGGATGTGAAATCTGCAGATACGAAGGGCCAACTGTACTTATCCATACATGTTTACATACTTCATTTATTCAACGATAAGTTTTGGATATGGGCATACCTTGTTTTATTGCACTTTGCTATTCTGAGCTCTTTACAAATTGAAGGTGATTCTATGTTATATTTATATTTACAAATTTGTGTGACTTGTTTTACTGTGATAGGCCCTTTATTGTGTGAATCAAACTACACAGTATGTTTAATATTGTACATTTCACATAAAAAGGGAAAGCACGAGGAATCTAATAATTATTTCTGTAGCTCTAAATATATATATGTGAAGTAAATCCTTTGATAATGTAACAAAGATGGTCAGATTGTCTTTATCTTGATCTCATCCTGCCTTTAACATGAACTTTTCATTGATTTCCTAATAAGGAATAATACTACCTCTGCCTCTGACCCATTCTGACCCAATAATAACACCCCAGGAAACTGGGCTTATTATAATTTAAAAAATGATTGCCATAATAAGAATAGCATTTGGAAAATAATTATTGCACTGTAACAGTTAACATTAACAACCTTCAGATACTCAATATCCTTTAAGCATTCCTAACGTAATAAATTGGCTATATTTCAGATCACTAAAGGCATTATTAAAATATAATACTTTTATGTGATAATAATTATTTAACAATACTGAACAGGATAAAATATTTGCTCCTAATGTAACTGAAAGCTACTTTATACTTACAGATATTTTGATATCTGCATTGAAAACTGGTTGCACCTCTAAGTCATCTGAAGAGTTCTTATTCTATAAAAATTATGATAGTGATAGAATGCTTACTTATCATGGCCAAAAGGACATAGTCATGAAATGCAGTCACTCAAAGGAATCCTTTCTAAGGAGTGGATCAAATGTACCTTTAGTAATAGCGGGCACAAAATGATTAAAACATTGACTTATTGATATTCAGGATGTTTTTCCTGTGCTCATAACAGCAAAAATGAGTTTATAAATTACCTGTGTATGCAACACACATGGTTTGAAATCTGTTCTTTAACTGCCACAAGCCAGTGGAAATAAAAGGACAGCAATTAAACAAGCATCCTAATTATCATAACCTCTGAGGAATACATGAACAGTGTGCCAGGAGGCATTCATTCGTTTTCATGCCAGGATGTGCTTTATTTAAGCATAGTCCAAATCACCAAAGCATCTGAAATCTATGCTACAGTAGGACATTCTTGGTTACCGGAGAGAGAGGTCTTTGAGTACACTACACTGAGTGAAGAATGGCTGTGCCATCCAACGTCAATTCTCACTACAAAAAGAGGACTTACATTACAGTGAACATATTTATACTGACTGTGATGCATCTTCACAATTTCAAAATAATTAGTCAAGTTGGGCAAATCAGCCAAAACTACCAGGCAAACAAGTTGTATTGAACAGCAAAGAAACAAAACAATGAAACAGAACAACCTATTAACTGAAAATTCTCCAGTTTAATACTTGAACAATCACTGATAGTCTGTTTTATTTTTTTCAACTCCGTGACAAAGTACTTCCTTATATTATCCTGTAACCTTCTATTTACATCCATCTGTCCTTGCCTCTTGGGATCAAGGAGAAAAAAAATTCTAATCCCTTTTCATGAACAGGCCTTAACCTTTACATACAAAAAACCTCCCATGTCCTCCCTTTTCCTTCCTTTCTTTCGCATGTGGTAGTCAACTATTCTTTGTCAACCTGGTTTCTGCTTCTTTTCACACTGAGTTGTCTCCCTCATGAACATGTCCAGTTTGTCCATAGTTGTGTGCAGTGTTCTAAATTGTGTGCAGTGTTCTAGTCTGGTCATTCCAGTGCAGACTGGGCGGTGCGGGGCGGGGGGGGGGGCTCTATTCCCTGGTCCCAGTCACTCTTCCTACAGCCATCATCAGAAGTTCATTGGCCACATCATAATACTGAACACATAACTCTCTGGCCTGACTCAACCGAAGCCGTATTTGTGGAAACAAATCTGAGGCTTTTTTAAAAAATTATTTTCTATTTAGCCAAATCTCATTCATTACTTAGAGGCAAATGCAATGGGTGGGAGGTCTTGCCATTAAGCCATATCGGGCTTGTCAGAAAATTTTTGAATTTTAAATACACTGTCAGAATTGTATCGCTAAGTGATTCCCAATATCTTCCAATCATCTTCCAAAATCTCATGCCATGGAAATGTGACTAACTCTGGGATTTCAGAAATCTGACTTGATGAACCCTATGTGTTGGCCAAGTCAAACACGATGATAACTTCAACCGTTCACAAGGGTCTGGTCACTTCCAGGAGCATAATGATTAAGAGCAGAGCTCTGCCACCAGATGTCCTGATCCATAATTCAAGTTGTGTGATCTTGAAGCTACTTAGAGCACCCATGCCTTATTTCTTTATCAGTACAGTGGAAATGATATAATAACAATAATAATAATACCATCTCATAGGTTTTACTTGTGAGGTTTCATTTAATTAAAATACATTAGTTACTAAGAAAGCATCCAGTACATAGCAAGCCTTAGTAGTTGTTAAGCTATATACTCGCAACCAATCTGTCAGAATTGAGACCAGAATAGTGGTCCAGTTATGTATTCTATCAGACAGTAGATTTTCAGAATTTATTATGCTTATGAATCACTTTGCATAGATGCATATTTCCAAGTTCCACCTGATTTGTTAGGCCTTTTGACTTTTTTTTTTGAAAGTAGAGTATACAAGTACGTAAGACAATAGAAATTTGTTTGTTACACTTCTGAGTGATTTAAGTCAATAATTTTCCATTATTCATAAATATCACAATTGAGCATAATTCTTTATAGTTTTTCTAGAAATTAAAATTATTTTATCATATTAGTGACAAAATTAATTTGTAGGTATTTTAACAATTCCTTCCATTTAGCTCTCCTAATGAAATTGTTTATATTTTCAATATGCAATTGAACTTCGAGCCAATTCTTACTCAAATATGTTGTGCTGTCTGAATTTCTTAAAAGCCAGTCCCTTTTCAGCTTTCACCCAGAGCCTTTTACTTCCAAATTAGTGACAATCTCAAACCATTTATTGGTAAGAACTCATTTGTTTCCACTGACTTTCTTGCTTTTTATGAGATTCTACTCCAGTTACAGAAGTCAAGCTTAAGGAGTCTTCCGTAGTTCACAGAGTTTTAGAAAATCATTCAAACTTTTCATCAATAATGTGTTCCAAAAAATATTAACTTGTGCCAAATAGGCTTTTAAAATGTGACTTTTCCTTTCTCAGCTTTGCTTGAGGTGTGAAGGCCACAGGTGATGCTGACCCAGGAGAATTCTGAGAGAAAGACTGCTGAAATTTGAGAGGAGAATTTATTTGAAGAGAACTGGTCTGGGAGTCCATCCCCTGAGGCAGAAGAGCCAAGGTGGTGCTGTATTCTAACCCCAAGCAAAGTAACAGAGAATTCTAAGGGAGCACTCAGAGAAATTGATGTGTATCCCCTGCGATGTAGATGCAGTGGATTAGTGAGAAGGCCCTTGTCAAAAGGATCCTGCCAAAGAAGGCAGCCTGCCGAGACAAGAGGACCCCAATTATAAAAGTCTGTGGGTGACACTGTGGGGACTGAAGCTGGGAGCTCAGGAGGAGCCAGGCAAAGGAGGGACAATGTCCACCTCAAGGCAGTTGCAGAGAAAAGAACCCACTAGCAGATTCTTCACAGAATTCAGAGAAGTTCCCATGAGAGAGTCAGTGTTAAACAACAGCCAAACTCAGAAAACACATGACCATCCTTCCTGTGCTTTCTTCTAACTCCAGTTGGGCTCAAAACTGAAGTTATCCTGCTGAGAATAGAGGGGCAAGAAAGGATGGAAGACTAATTTTACATAACGTTTGGAATGTTTTACATTATCTGGAACCAAGTAATTTTAATTATTTAACCAAGATTCGTTTGGTAATTTAAAGTGACTTTTGGTTTGGCCTGAGCTTTTCCGTGGCAGGAACACAGAGCTCCTCACCAAGCAGATTTAAAAAGAGTGGAAGACAAAAACAATAAGCTTTTCTAACTATATCCTATGAGACCTGCTTACTTAAACCGACTACACAGATGTGCATGAAAAAAAAAGGCAACTAAAAAAGTAGACTGAAGCAGAGTAAAATTCTCACCCTATGTTAGTCACCGGCAACTCTGCTAGAAGTTCCAGGTCTTGGATTGAGTATGAGAATTTTCTGTTTAATTCAGTTCTGTGGAAGTTTAGGTTGTAGTTTCTGTATCCTGTCTGTGATGGTGATCTTTTGGGATAGATTTCCTACACAAAGCCAGATTTTCTAGCAGGCTCTTCATCCAATTAAGCTGTTGAAAATGTGTGTCCTGTTGAGTTCAAGATGGCCAAACTGCTACACAAGTTCTCCCTCCAGCCCTTTCCAAATCCCACTAAACTGATGGTAAAGATGTGTAAGGAAGAGTGTAAATCTGCAACAGTGATGGAAATAGAATTGAGAGAGAGAGATCTTCAGTGAATGAGTTTATAACAAATTTCTGAAAATGGTATATCCCTAGGGTCTAGCCACGGTTCAGGAACCCATAGCTGCCCCCCTCTCCTTACCTCAAATGAAAAATCCTAGAAATCTGTTGCATTTCTTTACACTGACAATGAAATATCAGAAAGGGACAGTAAAACAAAAAATCCCTTTTAAAATCACATCAAAATAAATAAATAAATAAAATATTTAGGAATAAACCTGACCAAGGTGAAAGACTTATTTGCTAAGAACTATAAAACATTGATAAAGGATATTAAAGATGATTCAAAGAAATGGAAAGATATCCCATGCTCCTGGATTGGAAAAATTAATATTGTTTAGATGGCCATACTACCCAAAGCAATCTACAGATTTAACATGATCCCTATCAAATTACCCATGACATTTTTCACAGAACTGGAACAAATAATCCTAAAATTTATATGGAACCATAAAAGACCCAGAATTGCCATAGCAATCCTGAGGAAAAAGAACAAAGCAGGAGGCAAAACCCTCCCAGACTTCAGATAATACTACAAAACTACAGTCATCAAAACAGCATGGTATTGGCACAAAAAAGACATCTGGATCAATGGAACAGAACAGGGAGCCCAGAAATAAACACACACACGGTCAATTAATCTTCAACAATGGAGGCAAGAATAAACTGGCTGGGCCGAAAAGTACCTTCAGTTTTATAAGTAAAAATAAAAGACACATTTTTCATTTTCACCAAGAACTTTACTTAACAACATATTCACCCTTTGTTCCATTACCTTCTGCCATTTTTCAGGCAACTTCATAATTCCATCTTCCCAAAACCTTTTATCTTTTTAAGCAAAGAAGTGTTCCAGGTGCCTTTTACAGTCTTCCAGGGAATTGAAATATATTCCATTAAGAGAACTTTGTAAAAACTGAAATAAATGGAAATCCAAAGGTGCAATGTCTGGTGAATACGGTGGATGAATCAGAACTTCCCAGCCAAGCCGTAACAGTTTTTGCCTGGTCATCAAAGAAACACGCAGTCTTGCGTTACCCTGATGGAAGATTATGCATTTTCGTTTGACTAACTCTGGATGTTTTTCATCAAGTGCCACTTTCAGTTGGTCTAACTGGGAGCAGTACTTGCTGGAATTAATCATTTGGTTTTCCGGAAGGAGCTCATAATAGAGGACTCCCAATCCCACCAAATACACAACATCACCTTCTTTGGATGAACATCGGCCTTTGGTGTGATGGGTGGCAGTTCATTTAGCTTGCCCCATGATCTCTTCATTCCACATTGTTGTACAGTATCCACTTTTCATTGCCCATCACAATTTGTTTTAAAAACGGAACATTTTCATTACATTTCAGTAGAGAATTGCATGTGGAAATATGGTCAAGAAGGATTTTTCGCCTAACTTATGTGGAGCCCAAACGTCAAAGTGATTCACATAACCAAGCTGGTGTAAATGATTTTCAACGCTTGATTTGGATATTTTGAGTATGTCAGCTATCTTCTTCATGGTATAACTTTGATTGTTCTCAATTATTGTTTCGATTTGATCGCTATCAACTTCAACTGGCTCCCAGACCGTGGAGCATTGTCCAGTGAGAAATCTTCAGCACGAAACTTCGCAAACCACTTTTGACATGTTCGACCAGTCACAGCACCTTCTCCATACACTGCACAAATCTTCTTTTTGCGTTTCAGTTGTCTTTTTATCTTTCTTGAAATAATAAAGCATAATATGCCGAAAATGTTGCTTTTTTTCTTCCATCTTTGATATTAAAATGGCTACACAAAAATTCACCAATTTTGATAAGTCTTTTTTTAAATGCACGCTGATATGACAGCTGTCACATACAATCTAACAAAATTGTTTGGAATGAAGTTGAAGACAACTAAGTGCTACTAGAGCCATCTTACGGAAAAAAACGAATGAACTTTTTGGCCCACCCAATACAATGAAGAAAAGACAGTCTGTGCAGCAAGTGGTGCTGGGAAAGCTGGAAAGCTACATGTAAATCAATGAAGTTAGAATACTTCCTCACACCGTACACAAAAATAAACTCAAAATGCCTTAAAGACTTAAGTATGAGACATGACACCATAAAACTCCTAGAAGAAAAAATAAGCAAAACATTTTCTGACATAAACCGTACAAATGTTTCCTAAGGCTAGTCTCCTAAGGCAACAGCAATGAAAGCAAAAATAAACAAATGGGACCTAATCAAACTTATAAGCTTTTGCACAGCAAAGGGAACCATAAACAAAAGGAAAAAACCTATGGACTGGGAGAAAATATTTGCAAACCATGCGACCAACAAGGGCTTAATTTCCAAAAACTACAAACAGCTCATACATCTCAATAACAAAAAACAAACAGCCCAATTAAAAAATGGGCAGAAGACCTAAACAGACATTTCTCCAAAGAAGACATACAGATGGCCAATAGGTACATGAAAAGATGCTCATCATCGTTAATTATTAGAGAAATACAAATCAAAACTACAATGAGGTATCATCCTATACTGGTCAGAATGACCATGATTCAACAGTCTACAAATAACAAATGCTGGAGAAGATGTGGAGAAGAGGGAACCCTCCTACACTGTTGGTGGGAATGCAAATTGGTGCAGCCACTGTGGAGAACAGTATGGAGGTTCCTTTAAAAACTAAAAACAGAGTTGTTATATGATCCAGCAATCCCACTCCTGGGCATATATCCAGAAAAACACATACTTCAAAAAGATACATGCACCCCAATATTCATCGCAGCACTATTTACAATAGCCAAGGCGTGAAAGCAACCTAAATGGCCATTGACAGATGAAGGGATAAAGATGATGTGGTATACATACACAATGGACTACTATTCAGCCATAAGAAACAATGAAATAATGCCATTTGCAGCAACATGGGTGGACCTAGAGATTATCATACTAAGTGAAGTCAGAAAGAAAAAGAGAAATACCATATGATATCACTTACATGTGGAATCTAAAATATGATACAAATGAATTTATTTATGAAACAGAAACAGACTCACAGACATAGAAAACAAACTTATGGTTATGAAAGGGGAAAGGGGGTGGGGGAGGGTTAAATAGGAGTTTGGGACTAGCAGATACAAACTACTATATATAAAATAGATAAACAACAAGGTCCTACTGTATAGCACAGGAAACTATATTCAATATCCTGTAATAAACCATATGGAAAAGAATATGAAAAAGAATGTGTATGTATATGTATAACTGAATCACTTCACTATACACCAGAAACTAATACAACATTGTAAATCACTATACTTCAATTAAAAAAAAAAATCCTAACAGAGATTCAACTAGAAAAGTAGAGAGGAAGTGGGTAAAAATTTGCTGATGGATAAAACATAATAATAAAATTTATATCAAAGTGTAAAAGCAGATTAAAAATGTGAGCAAAATATAAAAATAATTTAAGAAAAGACAGAAGAAATAGAGGGGGAAGAAATTATCAAATATGTGACCAAAAAATTGCACAGCACTTATAAGTCCTTAGACTAAAATGACTCACCTACTTCCAAGCAGAATGGATGAGGCAAGTTCTGTTCTAACACATATTTATGAAATTTCACAACTTCAAGGAGAAAGGGAAAAATCCCCAAAACTTACAGACTTAAAATCAGATCTCCTATAATAGAATGAGAATCATTCTGCTATCAGATTTCTGATGAGCAAAAATAACTGTTAGATAATATTAGAGTGACATGTTCAAATTTTAAAGGAAAGTGATTTTGGATTTGTAATTTTATGTCCAACTAAGTTATTAATAAAGGTAACATAAAGACACTTTCTGACATGAAACTATCAGACTTTTACTTCTTTACTCTTCCCTTCATGCTTCTAAGAAATCAACCTGAGTATATGTTCTAGCAAAATGAGAGCCAAACAAGATAGAAAAAGGCATAAAATCCCAGAAAACAGCACCTCTCACACAGAAGTACATCTAAAAGAAATCCCATAATGACAACTATGAAGCATGTCTAGAAAACAAATAATTCATAGTAAAATGGTAGATCAAAAACTATGGGAGGGATCTCACTGGGAGGAAAGAGAATTCCTTACATAATTGAAAAAATAAATAATTTTGAAGAATAAAGGAATATATTGTTTCTCTGAACCAGCAAAAATAAAGGCAATAAAAAATCTCAGGAAAAACTGAAAGCGAAACAGTGAATGCTAAAATATGAAACAACTATATCACAATTTTAAACAGTTGAAAGTAAAAGAGAAATAGAATGAAAGAGAGAAAGAAAGAGAATGTGTATGAGCCATCTGGCCTTGACGGTAGAAATACAGCACAGGTGCTACTACATTATTTAAACTTTAGAGGAATAAAAGGTGTTTACACTTTGTTTGATCCAATTTGTTTCTATCCTTTCTATAAATTAACAACTATTCTGACCTCTAAATGACAGAAGACTTTTGATACATTCTAAGAGTCACCTGTTGCTTGTTTTGAAGATGATTCCCGTTGGGGGGCTTTCAGCTCAATTATTAGTGTGTGCTGTTCCTGCTGGCCCATGTGTTTCTAGAATTTCAGAGGGCTGTGGCTGCCTGCATCCTGTAACTCCCCTAATGAGGCCACCTGCACCATACCCACCCAAGCCATCTCAATTAAATGAGAAGTCTGCCCTTTAGTGGCTATAAAGATATTTCTGCCTGACATGGCCGTGGCAGTTTGCCACATCTAGAGTAGCTCAAAATTATGGGGAGCTGTGAATCCTGTTGATTGATTGCACTCACTAAAGTCTTAGCATATGAAGGTCTGTGCTGGCAGATGTCACTTTGGCATTAGAACACAGATCTCTGAGGCAGAGTTCCAGCATGGAAGTGCAAAACCCACTAGCGGACACAGGTCATGGTGGATGAAAACTAAGTTCCCTTTGTTTTGTAGCTACAACCATTAGTATAAATCTTGATATGGTAGGCACCTAAGATATGCTTGACGAATGAAGAGAGGGAGGGATAAATTAAACGAGTGAACTGAGTAAATGATATTCTGACCAGTTAATTTAATCAGACCCATAACCTTAGTGGACATTTCTCTCATGAGTATCCTTAGTGGGTATTCCTCTCATGAATGGTTAATACTTTAAAATGTATATGAAGTTTACTTTTCATAACACTTCAATGTACAACAATCGCTTTGTTCTCCATTTTATCATTCCTTCAAATCTAAATAAAATTCATGTAGATTTATACCTGGAACATATTAAATACTCAGTAAAGATTAGCTATTAACTATTATTATTTTTTAAGAGTTGGGGAATAATAGAGAGATAGAGATTGAAACGAAGACAGAGGTAGAGATAGAGAGGTACAGCCCTGGCAATAGATGGAGGAAGGAAGAAGGGAGAGAGAAGAGAGAGACTAGAAAGGCAAAATAAAATCAAATGTTTCTCTCATTACCTAATGGAATTTGTAAGTGCCAAGTCTGGACTAACAGATTGAAGATCTAAGGCTTTTTGGTCATTACTTGGAACCTGATCCATTCAACTGCATAACTACTAACTTGAACTCACTTTGATTATGTCCTCAAAGACTGAACCACAAACTTTTTTCAAATTAGTAAATAAAACACACTATTTATAGTTATAAACTAGTGGATTAGATTGCAAACACAGGAGTATATCAAAAGATTCCCTGTTATTATTTTGCATGGGCAATAAAGATTAATTGCTCCATAACACTCGAGGTGCAAGAAATGTCACATTACTTTGCAAATCAAAGCTAGGTCTGAATCCATTCAACCAGTTTAATAAGAAGTCCAATCTCAGAGTCTCTTGTCTTTTTTCTTAGATTGTGGCAGAACAAGGATTACCCTCCCTGAAGAATGGGGGAGAGAATATTTTGCTTATTGATCTGCTGTCTTTAACTGATGAAGATGTTCCTGGATGGAATGAGGGTAAATTCCATCCACCCATGGGACAACAAAACCCAGAAACTGAGAACACAAAGGCATGCAGGGGAAAACAACTTTTCATTTTTTAGGTGGCAAATCTATAATATCAAGAAAATACAGCACATCATTTCTTAATAATTCACTTGTTACATATGCAATATGGAATATTTGAGTAGAAAATGATCACTCCCCCTTCATTCTCTTCCATTCCCTTTCTTAACCGTCCAAGAATCTGTTTGCATCGAGGGTTGGTCAGTATAATCAGGGAGCCAGTGAGAATAAGATGTTCTAAGAGGTTTTCAGAGTATAGTAATGACATTTCAATACAGTGCCTTCTGAGTTAAGAAGAAAAATATTTTCCTCTCACCTCTTCAATAACTTGAGAATTATTTTTAAAGTTTTCTCCATATTTGTCCCAGAAAATAGGCTTCGCGTTTTAGATTCAACTTTGACGGGTTAAGTAGAGCAAAAGGAAGGAGGGATGGAAGAAAGGAAAAAAAGGATGAAGGGAGGGAAGGAGAGAAGGGAAGGACGAAGTAGGAAGAAAAGGAAAAGGGAGGATGGGAAGGAAGGAGGATAAAAGAAGGAAAAAAGGAAGAGAAGGAAGAGAAAGACATGAAAAGAAATAAGGAAGTAAAAATCTTCAATCTAAATAAAAGGTGATTAATAAATCAAAAATCAGATTTCACCTAGGACTGCAACAAATAGAGATCTTATTCTAAACATCATATCGCCTTTAAAGGGGTACAATTCCTTTTAGGAAGTACTGAATTTGAAGACCTGGCAGATTCGGATTAAGAACATTATTTTATTCAAACTTTACTTTGGCTTTACACCATTAGCCAATATAGCCAATATGAAGGCTGTTTATTTGAAAAGAACCTAAAAAAGTCATTGTAGTAATAACCCTAAGGACGCTGTTGAGGTCTTTGCTGACTGCATCAGAACGTGCCATTTTTATGAAAACCTTCTGCAGGAACTTCGTGACTTTGAAGTAACAAGATAAGTTATATTTTTCCTTTTTGTTCATACATACTAAATCATGTAAGTAATGATATCACCCTTTTTTGCACTGCTTTTTAGACAGGTCACAGCCATTCCTGTGACCCTCCTTGGGCATGTCCTGGACCTCAGGTACACTCATGTTTTACACATCTCAACAAGCTTATTCTTGTGTTCTTGAGCTTTGGTCCAGGACAATAGTGCCTTATTGCTAATACAGTATCATTGAGGAAAAGTTCATTTATATTTCATATGTTACTTAAAAATCACAAATAAGTATGATTTATATATTGTAAGAGTTTCCTTACAAAGTGCTAAAATCAAAAAACAAGAATGCAAATATATATAACATTAGGTACATATATATGGCTTTTTGATTAAAAGGAAAAATTCTATCCAAAAAAAATGTTTCAGTCTGAAACAACTTATTTTTCTGAGACGTCCAGGTAGTAAAAGCTTTGGTCTTCTTAATGAAGTAAGTACTTTGTTCCTCCAAAGACTCATATTCCATTTAATAAGCATTCCAACACACAGAGTACAGCAAAACAGGAAATGTTCTGCAGAATAAAATTTATAAATGGTATATTGGCTTTTAGCATGACTAATCTTCAGATGAAGAAGCTTTTGGATTCATAATAATCAACTCTGTTTCCATTTGATTTGAGAAATTCAAATCAAATTATGCTAGATAGCACTTAATTATAAACTCTTCAGAGGAATTATTTGGTTTTATTTCCAGTAAAAGCCAAGTCTTCATAAAAGCCATTAATTAGGGTATCTTTTGTCTCCCCAGTGAAACTAAGAGTTGAAGCCCTTGAACTCCATTTAACCTTCAAAAGGGTCTCTGCAGGTCCAACTTGAAATGCTCTGGAGTGGGGGTGAGTGACACAGGAGAGAAAACGTCCAGGAAAACCAATACGAAAATGGGTTTTAATGCAGTTTTTTGGATACTAGTTGAAACAGCCTTGTCAAACCATAAAACTTCTCTTCTTTATTACCCAGTAATGTGTGCAGTGGATGTTCCTGACCTTACTTCATCTCCAGCTCCCATCCCTGTTACGTAGAGTTTTATTGTCTGTATTTTATTTTTTCCAAAAAGTATAAAATGAATATCCAAGGAATCATCAGTTTCCTCTCAGAATAAATTGTTATAAAGCAGTTTCATATGGATCCTCTGTGTTAGTTTCTCATTGCTGTTGTATCAAATTACCATAAACTGAGAGGCTTAAAACAACAGAATTTATTATCTTTGAATTCTGGAGGTCACAAGTCTGAAATCAGTTTCACTGGGCTGAAGTTAAGCTGTCAGCAGGGCTGCATTCCTTTGGGAGGCTCTAGCGGGTAACTGGTTGCCTTGTTTTTTCCCAGCTTCTTGTTGCCACTTGTATTCCTTGGTTTGTAGCCTCTTCCTCCATCTTCAAAAATGCATATGGCTGATTCACTTTGTTGTACAACAGAAACTAACACAGCATTGTGAAACAATTATACTCCAATAAAGATCTATTAAAATAAATAAATTGACTTGTAATCCCCCCCAAAAAAATGATTGCAATTTCTGCCACAACTACCACATCACTTTCTCCTCTGACTCTGACTCATCTTGTGTCCTGTGATTACATCAGATCCACCCAGATAATCTAGGATAATCTCTCAATCTCAAAATCCTTAATCTGATTACTTCCAGAAGTTTTTTTGCCTTATAAACTGACCGTCACAAGTTTCAGGGACTAGGACAGGGGCATATCTGTCAGTATTCAGCCTACTGGGCCCCAAAGATTCACATCCATCCCACATACAAGATACATTCATCCCACCCCAATATCCCCCAGAGTCTCAACTCATTACAGCACCAACTCAAAGTGAAAGCTCATCTAAATATCATCAGCTCAAAAGTCCCAAACCTCATCATCTAAATCAGGTGCGGATGAGACTCTGGGTATGAGCCATTCTGGGGCAAAATTCTACTCTATCTAAGGACCTGTGAAATTAGAGAATAAATGATCTGCTCCCAAAATATAATCGTGGTACAGCATAGGATAACATTTATAGACATTCCCATTCCAAAAGGAAGAAAATGGAAGAAAGAAAGGAATCACTGGTCCTAAGCACTGTCACATCCAACTGGGTAAAATTAGGTTTCAATGCCTGGGAATAATCCTCTGTGGTTTGCAGTTCTGCCCTCTGGGAGCTTTCTCCACCCCTAAACCACTTCCATTCTCAATTTCCATGGTTGGGGAGTAGGAAGTATTTGGTGATGTGTGTCTCGGAGTTGGAGGGAAAATATCTATACTGCACTTGGTAATGAAATGCTGAAAATAATGGGTTTTTTAAAAAAAATGTATAACATATAAAAATGTCCTCACATCAAATTGCTTCTAGCAAAAAGACCACTTCAAAGCATCCCCAAAATTAAAAACAAACAAAAAAAGTTCTTTCTTCAATAGGCTGCATCAAAGCTGCAGTATCAAAATATCATGTACACATCTGGAGTAACATATAAAAAAACTCTGTTGCTACAATTATCTATACTGTTTCAGAAATACAGCAGAGCACATCTTGTGAAATGAAAAGTCTGGTTATGGCAGTTTTTTTCCGGAACTAAATGCAATGATTACTTTGGGATAATCTGGCTTTTGTAATGACAAATGAAATTTAGTAGGACTGCCAAATCTATTCTGCACAGATAGAGAAAACAAAGCGTGTTTGACCTGAAACTATGAGTGTTTAAATCAGTAGAAGGAATGGTTAGTTTTAAACTTTTTCCTGATCCCAAATTTTTGTCGGATACAATCTCATCAGAAATCTTTACAATTCAGGGGCAGATGAAGGATTTATTGTTAAAAGGTACACACTACGGCAGCAATTTATTTTGATGTTCACTTTGGATTAGTTTCACAGCTAAACTGAATATGCAAAATAGCTTATTTTAGATAAGAATTCTAACTAAAACAAATTTGTGATGTCTCTGGAATGTTATCCATATCTGCCTCTAATTTAACAAGCTAGCTCCGGTAAAGGAGGGGGAAATTTAGCTGTATCATAAGCTATAAAAAGTAAATTATTATATTTAAATATAATGATAAAGGACAATATTGTTCACTCCATGTCCAATTTAGAATAATTTAGAGCAAAGTCAGACAAGTGGATAAAGGCTCTAAAACATGAGGCATGTCTGGTCCACTTATGGTCTTAAGTTCCTGCCCTATGTAATGAGTATTAAGAGTGACATATGTAGGCCTGCAGTTGAAAAAAATACATTATGTTGAAAGATTTTTTGAGATGACCTCCAAAATATTACACAGTGGATGTGTGTCTCATTGAAAGCAGGACATCTTTACTGAGAGAGAGAGAATAATTCCTAACTTTGAAAAGAGGAATGTAGAAAGTTAAATCATTTTCAAAATCATTTACTTTTTAAAAAAAGTCTTGCTCAATTGCATTTATTTTTAAGAAAAGAAGTTAAAGGCTATGTAGACTGATGTTTGGTTGTTTTGTTTTCTACCATGTCTTTGTTTCATGTTGTGTTTCTGTTAGGAGAGAAGCACAGTGTGAAACCAGAGCCATGCTGCCTCCAATCCCCAAATCCCCATTCTTAGCATAAAACTCTCCCTGCCCTTGAACATCTTGGTCTTGCCCAAATCTGTTTTAATGAACCTTGGTTCTTCTACCAGATCACAGATACGATTATAAAACAAACAAAACATCAAAAACCAACAACAGAAATATTTATTAATGGCTCATTTTCAGCCCAGAAATGTGTGGATTTTTCAGAAGTGTTCATTCTAAAGGGGAGTGTATTATGGTTTATCCTTCGCTATCATATGGGTTATAAATTGTTTTTGGCATGGCTGATTTTTGTTGAATTAATATAAACAATAATACATTGAGTCAAATAAATGTATTAAAATACTCTCTCTGTTATTATCTTAAGTTTTAATGTTCTTTCGTGCTATTTCATGCTGTCTTCCAAAAAACTAAAGTTGTCTAAGACAGAGTAGCTACTTAAAAATGTTTACTGACCAAGTAACTTTAATTATATCTTACTTGATTTTAAAAATAATTCAACTTTAAAATAGCAATGATGCATCTCAAGATAAGTTTCAAAAATTAAAATCTATGACTCTGTTAACTCTGACCTTTCCTACCATGAATACTACTAAATGCATGACAAGTGAGACTGTACTGTTTTTACCATGAGTTGACCATCAGATCACCTGAAGCAGTGTGAGGTATAATGGATTACCTAGTGGGCTTACATTCTAAACAAATGAGATGAAAGCAGCAAATCAGCAAGCTGGAAAAAAAAAAAAAAAAAAAAGTATATATCCCTAAAGTGAAAGAGCACCGTATTTGGGGAATTTATTTATTTTTTATTATGATGATTTTTTTTCGTGTGACCTTTTTTCAGATTCTTCCATGCACCCAACCCTTCTGTCCCTGAGAGAAAACTTCCCAGATTAGATAAAGTCTTGCTAAAGGCTTACAGAAGTAATGTGAAGGAAGAATTTGCAGAACAGGAAAGAAGAAATATTTCTGGTCTAGTTTACTTGTGGGGCCTGGGAGGAAGGAATAAGAAGGTCACAGAAAAGTAACAACAGTGGTCTGCCTGGACAGTGCAAGTGCCACAGAAGAACGTTCCTTCCATAGAACTGAGGAAGGCTCTGGAGCTCCCCAGGGACTAAAAAGTCAAGCCTAAAGAGGCTGTAGGAGAGGGTCAATATTTAGTCACTTTAAAAATGTGTACTTCCTAATCAGATTCATCCTTACCTCATTCAAAGAGGGGTGGTAAAGTTGCATCATTCAGTGGTATTTAATTCAATTCAACAGGTATTTATCGCAGGCTTTCCTTGCCTTAGGCTTTGCTCTAGGTGCCAGAGAGCAAAAGTTCAGACGCCGTAGACATCCTGCTTTCCTTATAGAAGTTACAGTCCATTTACCACAGGATGGAAAACAGAGCACAAACACTGGGATTGAAGGGGGGAATGAGAATTGAGTTTCCACAGACAAAGAACCAAAAAATGTAACAGTAGTCAGGAGGACAATGGTCATACATTATTGATCCTCTAAAAACAAGAAACACTGAAAGCTCACATTTGCCATAAAAATCTATTGGCTCAGGTTAATCCAGATTGAGCTTTAGCAAAATTACACCTGCTTAATGAAAGCTACCATGAAAGCAGCCAGCAGTGGGTGTAAGAGCATTCATTATTCTTTCATCAGTTATTCCCATGATTCATGCAAGTGTTCTTCATCAACTGATTTATTAGGCCTAACATTCAGTATTATAAGGTAATTCTAAGTCTTATCAAAGCACAAAGCTGTTATATAAGAGTTTCTGAATAATAAATAAGCTATAATAAAGGAACAAAAAACAAGTTCCAGGGAGCTCACAAAGTCAAAAAATAATCACGATATAGTAACCATGGAACTATAATTAAAATTGCCACATAAATGTACTGTTATCCAGTGCATTCACTCATCCATATAGTACTGCTGTGTTCCGAGGAGACAGAATTTCTCTCATACAATAAAACTAGATGGTGGAGGATGATACAACCAAGGGTATAACCTCCATCTTTGGGAAGCCAACAAACCAGATTCCTTCCCGTAGTATCCACATTCCTCTCCCTTCAATAATTCGCGGTGACAGAGGTGAGAAATTTTGTCTCAAAGCAAGTTTCATAGTATATTTCAGAGTAAATATAGACCCGTTCCATCCTTCTACATCTAGAGCCATATAAAATGAGAATGATGGGCAACAGGGAACATAATTTAAAAAAAGAAAATGACTTGAAATGTTTATGTTGTGGTTGTTAAAGCAGGAAGGAAGATCAATGAATGTGTTGAATTAAAAATGGATAGATAAGTGGATTCACTCACTCCTTCATGTGCATATTGACCAAATGCTTCCTCTACTTCAGACATGGATTCATCCCTCATAGAAATCAGTAGCATGGCTCACAGCCTAGCAGAGAGTACATTAAATACAGAATTACAAGTGTCATGAATGATATGGAAGATTTCTGCATTTTGTCCAGAACCTAGGTAGGGGGGCTGAGGGACGGAGGGAGAGGACATAATCAGAATTTCCAGCAAAATATGGAGAGAAAGAGAAGGTCGTGGTATGCTTGGTTTGGAAAAGGTCCAAAGATAATGCTGCTATGTGTACTCCAATTGACAGCCTCCACCTGGAGCCTAGGTCAAAGTCTGAAAACTTTAAAGAGAACCTTCTTCCAATATACCCAGTGTTTAATCTCCATGAGCAATGAAGAGAATAGGAGAGGAAAGAAGCAAATCATTTTGACAGGTGAGAATGAGCTCATTTTCTTTAAAGAAGTGTGGTGACCACTGTTGGCGATTTCTGTAAGTGGCAAGATCAGGATCGTGTACACTGGGGGCAACCACATCAGCTCTTACCTCATTTCTTCTACATCTCTATAGCCCCTCCACCCCCAAACTTGAATCAACTATGTAGCCCCACCTGCACACTGGTCTAGCTCCAGTCCCCAGGATAAATCCTAGCTGGGATGGCAAGTATTTGAACAGCCTTAGTCTCACCTTCTATTGGGGCTTGGAGGCTAGCAATGAAGCGTAGCAATGATTCATTCGGTCCTGGGGCCTTACGTAGCTGTTACTTTACCCTTTCTCCTCCACAGGGGCCTGGGCTTCTGCCTTGGTCTCTCCTTAATATGGCTGACGTCCCTCTCAGAATGGGGTCATTCTCTCTTCATGGGGTTGTTCTCTTGATAACTCATCTGGCAATTGCCTTTTCCTGTAGGTGGCTGGTCTTTGCTTCTCCTACCCCTGGTTTCTGACTAGGGTCCTTTTGTAAGTAAGCAAGTTTCCGACAACCACCATGCAACTCTAGTTCACTGTACAACCACCTAGACTTCCCCATTTAAGGGCCCTATTCATGCATGAGACATTCATGCTGCGCTCTGTTAGGCCTTGAAGCATTTGGTTGGCCCCACTCAAGGTAGCACGAGCAAGCTGATGAATTCACACAGCCTAGAGCAAACGCTCTTGATTGTGGCTCCTCTCGTCTTGAGGTAGTCGTTTCCTACAGACATGTCAGTTACTCAAACTGACACTGAAGTCATAAAATGGCACCAAGTCTCTGAAAATCACCTGGGTCCCATCAGTGGTTGGTTCATTGACATTTTTATTTTTCTCTGCTTTCTACTGAATGAAACGATTAAGGTGTATACATCCGAATTTTTTTCTCTGACTTGTAAACAGAACTGGAATGCTTAACATAGACAAAATCTCAAATTCCTCACATCCCATGCTTATATGCAGGGAAAAAAATAACCTAAGACTTGTCTTCCCCATCAAAAATATTCATGGGCACACCAGAATCACAGAATTAAGTCTATGACAAGATGTTCTTCTTATATAACATACTGGCTCTCTCTATAACCAGACTGTGACTTCTTCTTGCCAGCCAAAAGCTGATATATTCTTGGAAATGCCTCTGCCAGAATTTTTAAAAAAGATAATTTACACTCTAGGAAATTATTTTGTCCATAAAAGAAACAGATGCATTCGCCTTTAAGGGACAAGACCTCCCTGTCCTTCTGTTGTATTCACAGAAGTCAAATTTGCCAAATATCAGTGTATGGTTTTTATCAAGGAGATGACTCTCCTCAGTTTCTATTGCTATTGTCTTCTTACTACAGAACAGAAGTTCTCAAGGCTGGCTGCATGTTAAATCACCTGCAGGGGTTTTCAACAAATCCTTCTAATGCCTATGTTTCATGCCCCAGGGACCCTGATTTAAATGACCCAAGACGGGGCCCAGGCACTGGGATTTCTTTCAAAGGTCCCCAGGCAATTCTGCTGTGCAGCCGGCATGGAGAGCCACAGCTGCAGGGTCAGTGTGCATTTTTCCTTGTTACTGTGCACTGAAATCCTGGGTACCTGGATAGAATGTTGACCTCAGATGTTTTCACTTTTTAATCCCCAGGTATCGTCTTCAAGTCTGGCGAGGTTGGGATCAATAATGAGCCTGAGTGAGACCCCAAGGAGCATGAACTCCTTGTGAGTCTTCTGCTCCTAAATGCAGGAGGCTTACTGGAGATTTCCCCAGTCTCCTTCTGATGCTTTGGAACAGATGGTTTGTCTTAACAAAACATTTTGCTATTTTTAATTTGTTTGATGATTTAAGGCCAGATCCCTCCCTCAGACTGCACAGAAGCCTTCAGTGGTTGCAAGGCTATCTTAAATCCTACCAGGTAAAGGTTATTCTATCCTGTGTGAATTACATAGCACCAAGTCCACTCTCCCTTTATTTTGTGCTATCTATTTATCTCATCATCTTGCATCTCCCAATAAATGCAGGATTTAGTATTCTAAAGCCTCAGTCTCCTCCATCTAGAATGTTTCCTTAAAAAATTATACTTAATGCTGCTGACAGGAAAGCTATCTTTCCACCCAATGTCACCTGCTACTCAAAAATATTCAATATTTGTTTTACATTTTTATTCAAGTTTTGCTCTTTAGGAAATGCCACTGGTGATGCAATGGGTGATATCCTATTAAGTTACATATGTTCCTTTCAAATATGCTTCAATACTATCATGAAATAAAGAAAACTGAATTTTGAAATGTAATATTCTGTATTCTGCCAGCTGCAAAAAAAATAAGGCATTATTAGCTTTTGGGGGTAGGGCTGGCAGTGGACATTTATGCTATCTTTTTTTTTCCTTTTCCAAATAAAATATGCCTACAGTATTATATGGTTTATAAATTAAATGCATGCAAATCAACACATTCTATGATTTAACTAGTAAAAAGGTGTACTGAAAAAGGAAATGTGCAAGTTTAGTAACAAACTGAATCAGCATCTTTGGAAGTTTTTAAGGTAAACCTAGTAGTTGTTAAAGTAAGGAGAAAACATTGAGTTACATGGTTTGCTTTTCTTTACCTTCATAATTTTCTTTGGTAATGCCTATTAGTCTTTCTTTGACTGAAGGGAAGGGGACTCAACTAATTTTAACATTTTTTAGTGGAATGTATACGAGAGAAACGCCCACAAGATTTCACATAATGAGATAACATATCACCTCTACTACAGGGCCCTATCCAGATCCAATTTTATGATTTTGCAGCTTCATTTTATATATATATATATATATGTATATGTGTGTATATATATATATATATATTTTTTTTTTTTTTTTTTTTTGGCACGTGGGCCTCTCACTGCTGTGGCCTCTCCCATTGCGGAGCACAGGCTCTGGACGTGCAGGCTCAGCGGCCATGGCTCACGGGCCCAGCCGCTCCACGGCATGTGGGGTCTTCCCGGACCGGGGCACGAACCCGTGTCCTCTGCATCGGCAGGCGGACTCTCAACCACTGCGCCACCAGGGAAGCCCCGCAGCTTCATTATATTACTCGACTTAATTAATATCACATCCGATTTTATAGTATTTTTCCCAACTGACAAAATCAAATGATTCCTTTAATAGGCTAAGAAATCTAATTTAACTTTACATACATTTTTCCATTTATTTTAGCAAGCATAAATTTGAGTTTATCAATGGCATGCTGTCGATAAAAATGTTAGTAAGGACAACGGCAGCCTACTATATCTTTCAATGCCCTCTCTTGGCAGGAGTCAAGAAAAGTAATAATGTAAAGTGTATTAGAATGACAGTGAGGGCTCTCATGTTCTAACACTGGTTCCCAAGGTAAGTTGCTTCACTAAGCCTCAGTTTCCTTACCTGTGAAATGGGACAGGTAGACTACCGGTGGTTCAAACTGTGGCACCCTAAGGGAATCAAGAAGGTCTTTCAAGGCCTGGAGGAAACAGGAGGCAATTATGCAGCCCTCACTTCATTCAGCTGGTCTCTTCATTCATCTATTATATAGTTAGGGCTATATAGTTATTGGGGCGGGGGGAAGGTTTCATTTTCTAAAACTAGTCTGAAACACCATTAAAATAAACATTGGCCAAGGTCTTATCCAATTCCAGAAGTCGAAGAACACTTTACAGTAGGATTTAAGCTCCTGGGTCATGTGTCCTAAGCCTCACACTAGAAATTTGAATTTGCATCTCAGTGATATTATACTAGATTCTGATATTAGAGGATGAAATCTTATGGCTGTGTAAGGCTAGTAGCATGGTTTGAGACTATCACTCCTGTTTATAGTTCAGAACAATACATCAGAATTACTCAAAAAGCTTTTGTAAAAAAAAAAAAAAATTCAGTATGTGGCAATATCCCACGTGTACTGAGTCAGAGTCTGGAGATAATGGGAGATGGCTGTGTTGGTATGTATTTTGAAAGCACGTTCCCAAGTTCTTCTGCTGCTCACCCTCAATTAAAAACCATTATTTGGGCTTCCCTGGTGGCGCAGTGGTTGGGAGTTCGCCTGCCGATCCAGGGGACACGGGTTCGTGCCCGGGTCCGGGAAGATCCCACATGCCGCAGAGCGGCTGGGGCCGTGAGCCATGGCCGCTGAGCCTGCACGTCCGGAGTGCTCCGCAACGGGAGAGGCCACAACAGTGAGAGGGCCGCGTACCACACAAACAAACAAACAAACAAAAACATTATTTATACTGCTGTTTTGTGTGATTTTATTCCATAGTTTTCTATTTGACTTCCCACCATAAAATTAATGCCATCATGTGTACCAATCTAATCAACTAGGTTTGGGAAGCCGAATTTTCATCTTACACTAAAGAACTCTCTTAAGAGGGAGCAATGCAATCTTCAAATGGCCTGCCCAGGCACCCAGAGAGCTCTCAAAACCTAGCTGAATTTTATTAGCATCTTCTAAGGAACAACAGTGCTAGGGTTCTCCTGAAGAAGAGATAACTGGATTTCCCACTGTGCATCTATTTCAATCTAGACTATGTCAATTAGCAAAAGCCTCTAAAGGCTTAGAGTCTCATAGTGGGGAACCAACCTGCTTTGGGTTAACAGCTGCAGCCTGCAAGACAAATAAGAGAGGCAAGAACAGACCTAAGAAACAGGTTATTTGCTTTACCCAGAATATGTTCCCAAGAATATAAATGAAAGTTTATCAACAGTCCTCCTTCCAAACATTACTGTGTTTGCATGATGGAAAATGTGGGAAATGGCCTGATAGAACCCTTTAATGGTCATCCTCCAAGAAGCCTGAGATGAGGCTGCCAAGTGGAATACTATGGTAGTCAACAAATTGTCGAGTAGATTTTCGAATCTGTGCTAGTGGTGTCCATCAAAGTAACTATTTAGACGAATGGAAAGCTGTAATTATGTTGTCTCATAATCTCAGTTATGTTTTTTCCTAGCAGTGTGGCCTTTGGAATCTTTCACAACAACTCTGCCATGAGGAAGGTGGAATTTGGGCAGTATATTATAGGGATGAGTTGGAAGTTGACAGGTAGAGGAGAGGAAGCATTTGGGGCAGAAGGAACACCATGGGTGGACAGTGTGGGGAAAGAGTGCCTGCTTTTTTGGGGAAAATGGCAATGAAGCAGGGCTTTAAAGCTCTGGCTCTGGGGTCTTAGTGGCCCTATATTGGGGTTCTGTTTCCCAGCTTTTACTGAGCTTCCCCAAGCCTCAATTTCCTCCGCCACACCACCACTGCCCTTGTCTGTGGCAAAAAAAAGACACGAGATGACTCTGGTCCTCAGCAGTGCTCGGCATACGGTAAATTGTTACTGTGGTAGGGGCGCGGGTGGGGAATGATGATGACGATACTGAGGACAGTGCTGACGGTCTGCATGAAGACTGGGCTGAAAAAGGAAAAGGGGACCGATTACCTTCTTTGGGAACTTCTGGTCCAGAGAGAGAAGAATGGACTTTTAGCCCACAGAAACTAGTAAGATGGAGGTTTTATACCTGGGGGAGAGGTGAAGCACAGATGATGGTTTAGAGGAGAGAAAGGAAAAGCCAGGTGCTCAGAGAAATGCTGAGCAGGGGCTATGGCAATAGTACAGGAAAGAGATGCAGGGGGCTGGCCAGAGGGCAGAGGTAGTGAGCATGGCGAGGGTGAGATAATAAAGACAGATATTTTGGAGAAACCAGGTGACTGGCAGCCTATGCAGAGGGAGGAAACACAAATCAGAGGTTTCTAGATTGGGCAGCTAACTGGATAATGAGTTCTGACAAGTAAATCAGGGAATATAGGAGTGTGTATGAGGGGATGAATGGGTGGGGGTCCAGAGACGGTTTCAAAAGTAAAAGTCTAGAATTTAAAGTGCCCAAGGCTGCCATAGGACCCCCAGAGTATCCCCTGAGCACACGTGTTCACCACATATGTTAGCTTCTTCGAGGAAAACTGCAGTGTGTCAGTCAACAAGCTTATGGAGCGTGTGTTTGCACCATCCAGGGAGGGAGATGCTTTCTAGTTCTGTTCCAGATCTCTAAGGATCTGGAAAAGATAATCAGCTCCATTTTACCAACACGGTATGGTCTTCACGGTTTTCAAATTCGTCCAGATTCATTCTCTCATTCAAGGTGCACCACTTCCCATTTTCAAAGGGATCAGATTTTGTGGCTACTATTTCAAAACTAAAACGGAAAGGTTTGCTAGAGTCCCAATAGCTGGTTACCCAAGAGCTGGTCCTCCTTACACGAATCCTTACTAACCATAGCTCTATATGTAACATATATGTAAGGATGTATGCATAAATATTGTGCATTTTGAAAGTATGATATCTATGTTAAAAAGTGTTATAGTTAATGTTATACATTTCAAAATGCACAATAAAAACTTTAGCCATAAAATGTAAAGCTTTAATCATGAAACTTGAAACCTGAGAGGTTTACATTAGAAAAATGTTAAGAAAAACTTTGCCAACGTCAGTGACTGAAGGCTTATATTGCAAAAGGCTATGAAGTGCTTGGTTCACTAGTACTGAAGTGGCCACCAGCAGAAGGGAACTGTGGACAGTTCTACCGCCAGACAGAATACCTGGATATTCATGCATGTGCTTTAAAAATAAAATTATTTTGCATTTACAATGTGTTTCATAGTATATCACATGCTGGTGTTTCAGCACTGAAAAATGATCCCTAATCCCATTCAGTGGAGCAGTCACAAAAGTACACAGAAATTATTATTGTAATACCATGTGTTACAGAGGAGTGGTTCCTAACCTAGGCTCTGGAGCTAAGGCAGGCCCTGAATCAAAAGATATGTAGGAGCTAACCAGGATAAAAGCTGGGCAAGCGTATTGTCAAACTGTGGGAACTGTTTAGGCCTCCTTCCCATTCTTTGGAATCTTCCTGCTTTCCAGAAAGATCTCTGGTTTGGACCCCACATACTGACTTCCTTTGGAGCTCCTTTTTTGAACAGTTGTTTCTCTTATGATTAGAAATTACTCAGAATTGAATCATAGTTGTAGTAAACGTGCGTTTGTAGTAAACGTGCGTTAAGAGAGTACCCTATAAATTCTGGTCAAAATAAGGCACTGCTGGAACTATGGAGACAGTAAAAAAAAGATCAGTGGTTGCCAGGGGTTGAGATGGGGGAGGGAGACCAGGTGGAGCACAGAGGATTTTTAGGGCAGTGAAACTACACTCTATGATACTATAAGGATGGATACATGTCGTTATACATTTGTCCAAACACACATAATGTACAACACCAAGAGTGAACCCTAATGTAAACCGTGGATTCTGGGTGGTGATGTTGCATCCATGCAGGTTCATCGATTGTAACAAATGTACCATCTGGCATGGGGGAGGGGCGTGATCATAATGTGGGAGGCTGGGGCAGGGGTATATTTATCTTCCTCTCAATTTTGTTATGAACCTAAAACTGCTCCAAAAAATAAATTCTTAAAAAAAAAAAAAAAAAAGGCACTGCTCATTGTAGAATTACAAAATGCTAGAGCTGGAAGGGAATCGACTCCAACTCTTTTAGTGTATATATAAGGAATCTAGGAATGTAAAGGCGTTTATAAATAAGGTATAGAGTACAGCATCTAATTGAAGGGAGATGCAGTCCTCCCTGGTGATTTATAAAGTAACATTTGGTGAATATGCAAATTCAGATGCGACTTACTCTCCACCTCCACCTGCCATCCCCATTCTTCCTTCATTTCACCTGCAAAGAAGGTTGGGTAGGCTTCCACATACCGTATTCACCAAGTTTAATTTCTAGGTATGTAGTTTACTGCAGTGTCTTCTGCCTATTGTATTTCTGACCCTGATTGTCTTTAAAACTACTGGTTTCCATTCTAAGGTGAAACACTTACCACTCCTTGAATGATTCTCATAAAGGAGTTCTTGATAATATACCCAGGGATGGAGAGAAGAAAGAAAGGAGGGAGGACAAGACGGACGAAGGGAGAGGCAGGAACTCAGCTCAAATACAATTTTTAACCATAAGTGGCATCCTTAACTAAAGAAAAAAGTAATGCAAAGGTAGTGAAGAGGATAAGAGAGAATTCATCAAAAATTTTTAGGGAAATAAAAACACAGAAGGGAGAAAAAACTCATGCAACAGGGTAGAAAGAAAACGTGAAGAGCTTTCATGGCAAAATTATCGTTGGAACACCAAACCTAAATAACACCAATGAAGTTTTACCATGTGAGAGAAGAGTATTAAATGGTGGAATCAGTGACATTATATAACTGGGACTTAAAGGCGACTTGATAATGGAGATATGGAAAAATGACATCCTGCAACTGTAAAATGAATAGCCTCAATTTAAGCCTGATAACTTATTCCTGCTACTGTTGTTACAACCAGCCACCTTTGTTTGGCTCACACCATCAATCTCCAATAAAACACAGTTGGCAGCACTGGTTACTCAGGTAATAGGCTATGCCCGACATATCTGATCCAAATTTAAAAGGATTCCGCTGTCTACATCATCAGAGTAAGAAAGATAAACTGATCAGAACTGTAGGTAAATAAACCATTAAATGAGATGTTGGTTGTCAATTCTGCAGCCTCAACACCACAAAGGCTTTCATATGATCCTTAAAACAACAGTCCTTCTCTGGTTAACAGTTGGTATTACTTGCTCCCCGTAGATTCCTGTTGTATAATGTTCAATATATCTTCATAAAGTTGGCAATGGTAAATCAGATTTTCATGGTACAAATGCAGCATAGCTTATGTAAGCTTCCCTCAATCCTACAGTCAGCAGCATACATCATAGAAGTATTAGTTAGAGCCCTAGTTCTCTACTCTGACTACATATTACAATCACCAAAAGCTTCCAAACAATATCAATATCCCCAGCATCTTCACCCCAATGATTCTGGTCTGGGATGGAGCCTCAGCATTGGTACTTTCAAGGCTACCAAGTGATTCTAATATGTAGCCAGAATTGAAAATCATTGGCTTAAATATTTATGATAAGTCAGAGTATAATATGGAAAAAAATTACATTAAAACAAAAGCATTTACAAGTCAACACTTGAATGCTAATTTTATCATCATTTTCCTTTCTCAAATCATGATATTAAGCTCCTCCTTTTATGAGGTATCTGTTCAAGTCTTCCCTTTTTTTGCCTGTTTGTTTTTCTTAGTGATTTATAGGAATTTTTTGTTAATTATAAATACCAGACCTTTCTTTGATGTATATCCTGAGTTCATGTCTGAGAGTATTTTTCTCCCAGTCTGTGGCTTATTTTTTCATTTTTTCTTAATGGTATCTTTCAAAGAGCAGACATTTTAAATGGATGAAGTTCATTTTATTAATTATGTTCCTGTATAGTTTGGGCTTTGTGTCCGGTCTATCCCAAAGGTTTTAAATATGTTCTTCTATGTTTTCTTCTAGAAGCTTCAAATTAGCTTTTACATTTAGGTTTATCATCCGTCTTGAATTAGTTTTTGCATATGATGTGTAGCAGAGTTGAAGCTCATATTTTTCCCCATAAACATATCGAATTGTTCCAAAACTACTTCTTGAAAAGATGTTCTTTTCCCAATGGAATTACCTTAGAACCTTATCAACTGGCCATGTATGAGTAGGTATGTATTTCTGGGCTCATATTATATTCAGATGATGTATTTGTCTATCTTTATGCTAATGCCACGCTGTCTTTATTATCGTACCTTTAAATAAATCTTGAAATCAGGTAGTATGAGTCCTATAACTTCTGTTGCAAAATTGTTTTGGCTATTTTAGATCAGGTCATTTATATTTCATTTGTATTTGTAACAAATTTTAGATATCTTATAAATTTCTACAAACAAACCTGCTGGGATTATGGTTGGGATTGTGTTGAATCTGTAAATCAATTTAGAGAGAATTTAGAGAGAACTGACATCTTAACAATATTGAGTATTCTAATTCCTGAACATGACATAGCTCTCCATTTACTCAGGGCTTCCATAATTTCTTTCAGCAATGTTTTATAGTTTTTAGTTTACAGGCCTATGTCTTTTGTTAAATGTTTTCTAAGTATGTTTTTCCTTTGGTATTATTGTAAAAGACTTTTTAAAATTTCATTTTCTCATTGTTTGCTTTTGATGTATAAAAATATAACTGATATTCATATATTTACCTGTTAAACTGTGATCTTGCTAAATTTACTAATTTTAGAAGTTACTTTTTAGATTCTTTAGGATATTCTAAATAAACAATCATGTTTTTGTTACTTTTTTATTTCCGATCTGCAGAACTTTTATTATTATTATTTCTCCCCTTACTGTATTGGCTTGAGCCTCCACAAAAGTTAGAACAGAGAAAAGAGTGAGCTTCTTTGCTTTGTCCCCAATCTTAGGAAAATCATTTAATATTTCACCATTTGGAATAATGTTAGTTATAGGTTTTTAATAGACCCCATTTATAAGACTGAGGACACATCTACACTCAGTTTTCTGACCGTTTCTTTTTTAAACCATAAATAGGTGTTAAATTTGGTCAAATGCTTTTTCTGCATTTATTGAAATAATCATACATTTTTCTCTTTTATTCTGTAAATATAGTAAACTATAGAAGTTATTTTTGAATGTTAAATTACCTTGTCATTTCTAGGATAAATCCCACTTGGTCATGATGTTTTACCATTTTATGCATTGCTGGATTCAATTTGCTAACATTTTGTTATGGATTTTTCCATCTATGTTCATGAGAAATAATGGTTTATAATTTTATTTGTTTTTAATGACTTGGTCATGGTTTGTTATGAGACTTATGCTGTCCTCATTAAAGAGTGAAAGACTTTGTGTAAAATTAGTATTATTTCTTCTCTAAGTATGTGGAGAATTACCAATGAAACTATCCAGACTATGTGGGAATATTTTTTATTACAAAATTAGTTTCTTTAATAGATGTAGTTCTATTCAATGCTTTTCTGAAATTTTACTTTATAATTTTAATCATATCTTTTAACCATTTTAATACTAGACTACCAATTTTTTTTTTACATCTTTATTGGAGTATAATTGCTTTACAATGGTGTGTTAGTTTCTGCTTTATAACAAAGTGAATCAGTTATACATATACATATGTTCCCATATCTCTTCCCTCTTGCATCTCCCTCCCTCCCCATTTTGAAGAAATATTGTAAATATATATCTAAAAGTTAGACAATCAAATCTACTTTATGTTAGCAAATGCTTTAAAGTCTCTAATTTCCCCAAAATTTTCATCTCATTAAAAATTTTAGAACTGATATAGTAATAATATTGTTTAAATATTTCTTCTCTCATTAGAGATTCAGAACTAAGCCATAAGAACTTATGAACAGCAATTAATTTATTTCTCCTCTTAAGAGTATATGTAATTTGAACAACTTATAATTTCTATCCTCATTTTCAGTTTCCTAGTTTGTGAAATGAAGGAATTGGATTAGATATTTTCTAAGAATTCACGCAGCTACAATAGCCTATTAATTCCAATTTATGCTATTACCTTCTTCAGATAAAGTATTAAGTGTTTTACCTAAAGTTTTAATAAATTTAGCCTGCCAATAATCTTAATTAAATCTATTTTTGAGTGTTTTGAAAGTATTCCACAAGAACATTTTTGGACTTTATCATTGAATATGGGGTAGAGTATCAGTATTATCTATTTAAACACACTGCTATTAAAAGCCAAACAAGATCTTTACCATCTAAATGTTGCTCTTTTAGAAATATGCATTCTTTGTTAGGAAAATATGTATTAATTTTTGAAAATAAAAAAGATGTCTAACTTATAAAGACTAAAAAATTTTATGACATATTGTGTAAACCTTCAAGAAATATTTTTGAGTACATACTGTGTGCAAAGCACCAAAGATACAACAGTAATCAAAAATACACCAAAAAACTCTGCCCTCATAGAGTGAATATTCCTGTAATACAAATGAGAAGAACACCACCACTGAATTAGCTTGGACATTCTAGACTCACAGGTGAAATTTTACACAGTTCCTGGTATTGACTGCTGCTATACCTTCTTTTTCCTTCTATGTTTACTGCATCCCTGATGCCCTGCTTCCTGATGAGGAAATTTGGTGCACAGAATTGAAATTTTGTAAATCACGGTTGATGATACCAGTTCATCATTGTTTCATGCAATTGATCAATTAGGTATTTTAACAAATGATGAACACTTTGGAGATAACCCAAATAATTAGAATATTGCCGGTTATATCTACCTAAGTTTCCCACCCCCTTACCCCACCTCAATGCAGCTCCACCAGAAGTAGCCATCCTTTAACTCTCTAATTCCTCCAACAGACTAATCTTCCCATCTTAGAAGCACCAAAACCTGAATGTGTGTGTATGCTCTACTGGAGAAAAGGCTGTATCTTCTTCATTTTCTTCCCACAGGGCCTAGCACTAAGCCGGTCAAGAGTTATGTGTTTAGTTAATGTTTGTTGAGTGAAAGCACTATAGGAACTCCTGGTTCTGTCATTCAGTGCCTGCAGACACTGCCATTAGGTATAATATATGCCTCTGCAAGAAATATGCTTAACAAAATGAAGCATCATGTGCACAGACTTAGCAGTTAAAGGGATACAATCGTGGCCTTTGAAGAGACTGGATTCTAAACTAAACACCTATGTATATACAGTAATGAGGTATTCGCATAATCACTGTAAAGTATATTAAAATCTCATAATACAAGCAATGGAAATTTGCTAACATCTCTATAGCGATAGAAACTTTGGCTTAAGAAAAAAAAAACTAATACTAACCTGCTCTGCATTTAATTACAGTTAATTTCAACCATCACTGCTTCCATTATTAAAAAACAACAGACAAACAAACAAACAGAAACCCACAGAGGATTACCAAGTGTCAGTAGTGGAACTGAGGTTTCTGGTTTGTTTCGGTAATTGAACCAGTGCAATAAAAAAAAAAAATTCACCACCTCCCAAAAATCAATTAAATATAAAAACGGCTAAGAAGGATAATATTTTTTATCTGCACTATGCTGAATTTCACTTTGTTCCTTGGTCCAATGTGATCCTGCTACAATACTTTCTGAAACGTGGTTTTTATTTAATCATAACCACTATTATCCTTAATATCACATGTTCCATTTCTTGTTGGCTGCTGCACATACTGTATTGAAGCTAAAAGCAATCCTGTTCCAGACCTATGAAATCATCCTAGCCTCATTTCCTCCACTTAATGTACTTCAATCTATGCTTGGATGGTTAAAATAAAATCGAGTATTACTATCACTACCTGTGTAAGGTATATATTTTTACTCAACTGTTTCACAGCTCAGTCGATTTGGTAGTGAGTTGATGTCAAATATTTTCCAATCCCTAGTTTACTCAATGCAATACTTCAAACTTGAATCTTGTCTGATACCATTCAAAAGAAAACATCTACACTATAACCCTTTCCTGAAAAATCTCTTCCATCTTTTAGCAATTAGTATATACAAAATACTGCAAACACTACCATTCTTAGCAACTTTGGATGTGATTTCGCCATGCTATGGTTCGAATTCATAGAATCCTACCCCTCACTCTTTCCCACTATTCTGAATACGGAGATAGTAAAAGGCAAGGCCTCCAAAACAACTTCACTATATTGTGTCACACACATAACAGCACAGAGGCCCCACTGAGTGCAAAGCTAGGCACATCCAAAAATAGACTAGTCTCTCCCCTGTTCAAAGATACTCAATACACGTACACACACACACACACACACACACACACACACACACACACACACACACACAAGATATGAATAGTATCTATTCAATACAAAAACATCTTACTACTTTGGATTGAAAAAGTAAATTTTATAAGACAAAACAGTCAAGCTAATTCCTTATAAATAATTGCTTTGCTGATTAAATTCCTCATTTTAAACTGGCTGCTTTACATCCCCATCTACTATCTTAGGAATACCAACATAATACTGTAAAATGTACATACAACTTATAAAAAATAAAAACATTTACTGATAGTTTGCATAATCAAATAGGTACAGCACAGTTGTAACATAGTTTGGAAAGCCACATGAGTAATTTACTAATAATGCAGCACAAAACTGAATAGATGGAAAATATGAATGAAAAGCTACAGAATTTAGAGAATCAATGAATAAATCTAGACCTTTATAATAAGAGTTTAAGCAGAAAGAATAGAAAAAGTGAAAGGGTATTAACAATTCTAAGAAATGCTAATGGAAAATACTACATAACTGAGGAAAAATATCTATCGAAAATTAAGAGTTCACTAAGTGAACAAACAACTAACAGACTAAGCAAACTAAACAGTCCCCATTGACAGAGGAAAGAAATGTGCAAATAAGAATTGCACATCTAGTTATTAAATTCAGATGCTAAAAATCAGTAGAATATCTCTGCTGAGGGAAAATAACTCTAAAGTAAGATATGTCCACACGGTGTAAGACTTACAGAAATCTGAAGTGAGTTAAAGATATTCTCAATCATTCTCAAACTCAGAAATTTCACAGAAACTTTACAAAAAGAATTGTTTGCATATATATCGCATCAAGAAGAAGAAAAAAGGATAGCGATTAGGGTGGGGCCGGGGAGAGAAGCAATAACTAAGGAGCACACTAAAATACCCTAGCATCTTGCACTGCCGCAGAAGGAGACGCAGGGTTCCTAAGATTCAAAAGAGCGTGGATTCACAGCAGACCTATCAATAGTAAGGCAAGACAGTAAGGATAACATTTATTTAGACATACAAGAGGTTAAATTTAGAGACTTAATTGTGAATCACATAAAGCCTCAGTTAACACTTCCTATGTTTCAGGTGAATGTGATTCCTCTCTGCAAAAATGAGGGTTGTCTGAGTCGTATGCAGCAAACAGTGGCTGAGAATTTTATTTCATTTACATAATTTCTGTATAACTATGAAGTGGTCATAGTACCTACTCCTGTCACTGGGGAACCAGGTAAAGGGCACAGGGACAAGGCACAATGGAAATCATGAGGCGGGGACAGCAGGATTTAAGTCTTCTCAAGTGTAAATACAACCCTCAGGATTTCTGCATCAGCACAAGTAACAACTCAGAAGAATTTCTCTTCTTTTCTAATAGCTTCCGGACTTAAACTACACAGCTCTTATATCTCTAAGTAAAGCAATAAAAGAAAAAAGTTGAGACAAAACTTCAAGACACTCAAGGATGAAATTTATGTGAACCTGAGCACTCTGGTCACACACTCCAGAAGACAATTTTTCCCTCAAATTAGTTTTTTCTTCGCTCCCATTTAACTGCTTCCAGAATCTTCACATTTCCTGGTCTATAGATTACTTGAGATGAAGGTGTCATACTTTTCTCATTCTTAAAGTGCTCCTTAGAGCTATTTGGTCCTCTTGCTTTTTTAGCCTGGCTGCTAAAGGAAGGAGCATTTACAGCAGAGGGCTACCGTTTAGTGTCAACTGACAGAAAATCCTATTTCCTGCTCACAAGATTGGTAGAAAAATAAATGGGAAAATTCTTGCTTTTGAAGTCCTGCTATATTTGATTTGCTATATGCCTTGAAACACTCCAGAGATTCTTATTTACGATTTAAAGAATGACTAGAGGGGCTTCTCTGGTGGCACAGTGGTTAAGAATCCACCTGCCAATGCAGGGGACACGGGTTCGAGCCCTGGTCTGGGAAGATCCCACATGCTGTGGAGCAACCACGCCCGTGCGCCACAACTACTGAGCCTGCGCTCTAGAGCCCGCGAGCCACAACTACTGAGCCTGCGCTCTAGAGCCCGCGAGCCACAACTACTGAAGCCCACATGCCTAGAACCTGTGCTCCACAACAAGAGAAGCCACCGCAATGAGAAGCCCGTGCACCACAGCAAAGAGCGGCCCCCGCTCGGCACAACTAGAGAAAAGCCCGCGTGCAGCAACTAAGACCCAACGCAGCCAGAAATTTAAAAAAATTTAAAAAAAAAAAGAATGACTAGACCACTGTAAGGAGATGTTGGCAAGGGAACCATAGCACTTGATACACACCCCACGAGGGAGGCCCGTCTTACTCAGTGGCGAGTAGGGTGGTTTATCATTTAGCTGGCAAATAAATGTTCAAACTCTTGATCAAACTCCTGCGGGACCAGTCTATATGTTTAACTGGAGAGAACTTCATTGCCTTTCCTAGATGTAAAGGTGATGACAATAGTCGAGCTTTCCATTCTTAACAGAACCGGAGGCTTCTCTTGGTTAATAGAGTTAAATACATAACCCGCAAACCTACACCTCATCCTTAAGATAGCTTATTAGCTTATTCTTCAAAAATGTGTCCTCTGAAAAATAAGTGATTTCAAGGTGACACAGAAAAAGGAATGAGAGGCTATTCCTGTGGCTCTATGTCCAGCAGAGAATGCTGGGAAACATTGGACATGCTCGCAAAGAAGATCCAACAGTAAGCAATGGATAATCCTTCACATCCTCACTGAAGAGACCTAACTGAAGTCAGATTACTAAGTTGCTAAAAGGAAAAAAAAAAAAGTTAAGATAGATTATTTTCTATTTATTTATTTATTTACTTACTTACTTATTATCCTTTTCAAATCACAGTGGATTCTTTTACCTGGCTTATTGGAGGAAGTAACAAACATTTCCCATTTACTAAAGTTTATTTTTGTAAATACCCAACTTGTTAGAAACCTTTCAAAAATATATACTATGTCTCTGCCTTCTTAATCAGAATATTCTAAACTGTATGTGATGTAACAGTCAGTTACATCAGCGGCCCCCACTAGGCCGTACCCACCGTGATTTATTTGTGCACTTGCGTAGTCTCTTCCCCCTGAGTCTGGATTAGCACTATGACGACTGGCTTTAACCAGCAGAATGTGGCAAACATTATACGGTGCTAGTTCTAGGCCTAATACTTAAGAAGGCCTGGCAGCTTCTGCTTTTGTGCTCTAGAGGAAGTCAGGCACCCCCATAAGACGCCCAATCACCCTGAGCCTCATGGGGAGCCCGCAAAGAAGAGGTCTGATGTCCCTGACAGTCCAGATGAGCTTCCAGCCAAAAGCCAAAACCAATTTGTCAGACCTAAGAATAGAGCACCTTCTGAATGGATCCTCCAGCCTCAGTTGAGTGGAGCCACCTGACATCTGTGGAGCAAAGATGATGTCCCCCCTAGGGTCATGCCCAAATTGCACACATAAGAAAACCAACTGACTGCTGTTGTTCTAAGCCACTACGTTTGGGGATAACACACAACTGAAACACTGTTCTTCATCTTTTCCTGATGGCTCATGGTCATCATAGTTTTTGAAGAGCACAAAAGCAGACATCAGAGGATCTGGATTCCTGTCCAGGTCCACCATTTATGGTCTGGTCATTTGACTATTCACACTCGCAATTTCCACATGAATAAATCCTGATTATTCCATAGGATTGTTGTATAAAGTGACATAAAACACATTACAGTGCTTTCAAAATTTTTCTATATATCTGAATCTATTCAGTGTTAGCATATTACCTTTAACTCTCAATTCTAATTTTTTATCTATTACTCCCAACATAAAGTTTTGGAGCCAAAAAGGTAGCTTAAATTTTTTTCAGCAAAATATGTGATTTTGTACGTGACTTCAAGTTGGTGAGCCCCAGTTGCCAGCAGTTGGAATACTTCATAAACAAGATGTTGCCTTGCTTGTACACACAGTGGTCCAATTTTTATTGTAGAGAAGTTAGCGTGTTTCAATATTATTACTGGTCTCTCAAATTTTTTTTCACGAACTTTATGATGTGTCTTTGATAAGACATTTCCCAATATTGTTCTCTGCAAGCAATTCTGCTCTTTCTTCTGATGTTTTCCAAACTGCTAGACAAAAGGAACACAGGAATCTTACACGTGTGCAGCCTTCAGCCAGTCACTTAATCATTGGAGATGCAGTTTCATTCTACATAAATTCAGGATAACTATTTCTGCCTTGCTGTTCTGTGTGAGTACTTATTGTTAGAGGCATTACAAAAGCATTCAATAAATTCTGGTCGATAATTATTGTCACTATTATCACCCTGATTTCTTTTGTGTGCCACAGTAGTGTATATGCCTTCGTTTTTATGGTTTAGAGATTTTAGGACAATCTACTTTTATATCCTCACTCAGAAGAAAGAAAAAAAAACAAGCGTTCAAAAATAACAAAAACAAAGTTTTTTTTTTTCTCTTTAAGAATTTGGCAAAAGGCAGTTTACATGTGAGTATGTATGTGTGTGTGTGTGTGTGTGTGTGTGTGTGTGTGTGTGTTTATCTCATATTATGAATATAAGCTCTCTAAGGAAAGAGATACGATTTTCTTATATCTTATGTTCAGCATCTTGCAATCTAGGGGTGATTAAGAAAGATGTCATTATGACAGCAGCAGCAGCAAAAGCAAGAACAGATATGCAAGAGCCAGTATCTCTGATCCTTTCACAGGAGAATAAGTTCGTGAGAATTTAGTGAGAACGAGTGAAACATAACCTGAAGACTTCTGCCTAGTTTTGGAAGCCAGGTTTCCAGGCACCTTTACCAAATGCTCCAAACTGAAAGGGCGGGAAGAACATAATTCTTTCTGATCCCACTCGGAGACTGTTCTTAGACTCCAGTTCCTGCTCTGTGAAGGGAGGTGGGCAAAGAAATAGGTATCCTGGATGCAAGTCTCTCATTTTAATTCCTCAACTGTAATGCATTCTTTGAAGCCCTGGAAACTACCTGTAGTCAAGCAATTCCAAAACTGTTTTGGAATCTGTTCTTGAGCTAATACCAAGAACCAGAGTATAACGCCCATCAGGAAAGCATTCCTATAATTCACATTTTACTGCTGTCGTTGTTACATTTCAGGCATTTAAAGGCCAAAGAAAAATTTCCACCTACATAAGGCATTCGTAAAAAGTAATTTAAGGCCATCTAAATTGTTCATCGAATAATACCCAATGCTCCCAGAAATAATAGTGGGTTTTAAGAGGATCTCATGCCTTTTTTTTTTTTTGCGGTACGCGGACCTCTCACTGCTGTGGCCTCTCCCGTTGCGGAGCACAGGCTCCAGACGCGCAGGCCCAGCGGCCATGGCTCACGGGCCCAGCCGCTCCGCGACACGTGGGATCCTCCCGGACCGGGGCACGAACCCGTGTCCCCTGCATCGGCAGGCGGACTCTCAACCACTGCACCACCAGGGAAGCCCTCATGCATATTTTGATCCTGCCTAGTCTAACAATATATGGGAGACAAACTGGAAAGGACAAAGTAAAGAAAATGAAGATATGAGCTAACGTCAACATTTATGCTAAATATAAAGCACAGTGCTGTCGAAGTGTACGTGTCTACGTGAGGACAGGAAGAGAACACCTAGCTATAAATGGATTCCAGTCTTCTGGCTGATGCAAACTACACCTCAGCATCCCTTCCAGGCCCCTTGGTGAAAACGTGTAGAATGGCGGAAGTGCCAGAGGTGGAGGTAGGTAGATATTCAGTTTTCATAGCAGGCAAAATAATGGATTCACTCAATGTTTATTTCCTCATTTAGCAAAACTGTTTTGAGAATGTCTGCTACCTACTAGGTACTAAGATGCTGGGAGTCAGAGATGGAAAGCCTGTCCTCAACAACTAAGGGAAACAACAGTCGAGTAAACAAAAACTCGGCAATAACACGTGAGGAGAACATACAGGATCTGGGGAAATGGTACAGAGAGTATGGACGAGAAAAATGTACTTTAATCTGGTTCCACAAACATGTATTAAGTTCCCCTTGTGAGCCAGGCACTGGGCATAAAAAAAAAAAAAAGTCTGACCCAGGAAAGCAGGTAGCTCACTCCTGGCATAACAATAGAAAATGGAGTAGGAGTGCATCCAGCTTTCAATGGACTTGAAGGTTTACCAGGTGAAAGGTAGGGCTCGAGGAGAGAGAGGGGAGGGAGTTGAAAAATTGAGAAAATGTATGACCAGTAGTGTCTCTTTTTTTGTGAATCTGGAGGCAAGGCCATCTCCCAATACTAGAAAACAATGAAACAGGGCTTGAGGGAAGATGAGAAAATGAGGCAAGTTTGAAAGTGCCACAAGTAAGAATGAGAAAAATCATTAACACCAAGTATCGATGAACCAGCAGACAATGCATAGGACACCTTTAGAGGCCTGAGTCAAAAGCCACTGTGAATGCTGCCTTCTTTGTGAGCAACAGCCATGACTATTCATCTTGCTACAATGCATATACATTTCAAGCTTTGCAGACAGTATGCATTTTTATCAGATCATTAACTATTTTATTGAAAAAGAGTGAAGGAGAAGAAAGTGAAAAAAAATTAAAATACAGAAGGTGATGAGAAGGGCAAGATCAAAAGACAGTTAAGTAAGGCCCAGCTGAAAGAGGACCAGCAGGGAGAATCAAAGGCATGAGGATGAAGGAACAGGGACGTGAAGAAATAATGAATACGTGAATGAGTGAATGTGACAATGCAGCAAAAAAGAACGGGGGGTAAAATGGTCATTTTAAAACAGAAAAGTTGGAAAAGGGGGGAACAAAGGACATGGGATGATGACGTGAAAGCGAAAGGTGACACCCTAGAATTACAAGTAGTAAATGTGTATGAACAGGCAGAAATGAAGAAATGTGAGGAAAGAGAATAAAGGCAAGCATAGAAAAAGAGAGGGAAATATCGACCTGTTTCATGGCACTAACTACAGTTTATTCATAGTCTCATGTATCACTACATCTTTGTCAGTTATGCAATCTCTAAAGACTTTCTAAAGTCAAAAGTGGAAAAAACAATAGTTGATTCAGAGGATTTGCAATATATTATATAGCGTTGAACTGTGGAATATGTATTTATTTTTAAAAACATCTCTGCTACAGTGACAGGTAATTTTCTTAGACTCTGAAACTCTGATTTGGGATAAGGAAGGTTTTAGGATGAAAAACAAAGGAGGGAGAAAAACAAGGAAACAGGAGTAAATGTTGATTGGTGCTGGTTGTCAGCATGTTGACAAGAAGGAAACAGATGAATAGTTACCAAGAATGCTAAGCAGTAAGACGCTCTGACAAAAGAAAAGCAGAGAGATTTTTTTTCTTTCGATTTGCCCTTTTGGATTTTTGTTCGTGGATCACAATCTGCTGTGTGTACAGAAGCACTAAATCTGTCAGTTCCCCGCTCACCACCTGACTTGAATCTCTGCTCCTTTTGCCTCTTGTGGTTTCCACACTGCCACATGGAACCCTTCATGTTCCCAATTCCTTTCTTCAGTTTTTGTTGCATCACTCGATTTTTTTCCTTAATGAAGAATTTTCTCTGTATCATTTAGGAGGGATGAGTCATTGAGAATTTTCTTAGGGCACAACTGGTTCTACGCCCCCCTTCGTAAATGACGTCTCCATTTATGCAGATCAATGGTTCGTAGACTTAAATGTGCATCAGAGTCACCAGGCCTCACCTGCAGTTACTGACTCAGTAGGTCCGAAGTGAGGTCCAGGAATCTGCCCTTCTAAGAAGTTCCAAGGTGATGTTGATGCTGCTAGTCTAGGGGACCACATTGTGGGAACCATTGATAAAGATCATTCCTACTAAATTTTCTCAAAAGACTTAGTCTTATATCTCGAATGACAGCAAGTGAACTTAAGGTCCTTGATTAGCCACGATGTTCTCTGCTCATAACATTAATTGAACAGAATCCTTAGAATACTCCTCACCACTAATGATAGCAAAATAGTTGCTTACACACCTGTTTGTATCTGGCAGAAATAACTGTTCCTAACCTACAAATTCGATACATCAAAGTGTGCAAAAATCAACCCATAGAGGTAAAATTTATTAAAATCCTATCACATAATAGTGTATAGTGTTAATGATTCAGATATCACATCAAAATAAAGGACTGTGGGGCTTCCCTGGTGGCGCAGTGGTTGAGAGTCCACCTGCCGATGCAGGGGACACGGGTTCGTGCCCTGGTCCAGGAAGATCCCACATGCCGCAGAGCGGCTAGGCCCATAAGCCATGGCCGCTGAGCCAGCATGTCCGGAGCCTGTGCTCCGCAACGAGAGAGGCCACGACAGTGAGAGGCCCACATAACGCAAAAAAAATAAAAAATAAAATAAAATAAAATAAAGGACTGTGAATGTATTAATGAGTATAAAGTTTGACAACTTCAAATTGAGCCTTTTGTAAAATTCTCAAGTTATTACTGAAAAGACATTTACCAACATGCTCTACAAAATTGGACAGTTTTTCTTAGCTTTATTCATAATTAGAAAACTGTAATTTTAAAAAATCTTTGTGTCTCCAACAAAACAAAACCTACCAAACAGAATGCGCCTGAGGTTTTACCATTATGGCAACTTCATCCATCCATGTACCTCTAACAAATAGCCCACAAAGGTAAGTCCTAAACTTTGATGCCATTCTTTAAAAATAACCCAGAACCTCCTTCCTTCCTTCACTCCTTTTTCAAACTGTACCTACTCCTCACACATATTTTTATCTCTAGGACTTTGCGTTTATGAACTTATCTTTGCTCCCCTGCATTGACCTCTTTCTAAAGTAATGGTTCAGACTCAATTTATGACCATCTTAGCTCGGGTTCCCAGCAATCATCCAAGTCATCAGCACATCTATAGGTTTTGCTCCATCCCTTGTAAAAAAAAAAAGTATGTAGTAATTTTGGTATCAAATAAGTGCCCTTTTTAAAACAGGCATCTACACTTTAAATCCTATTCAAGATACCCAAAGTTTGAAGATATAACCAAACCAAACAAAAATTCACTTTATCATACATTCAAAATGCTTTTATCTTGATATCCTATGATTTCTGCAAATGTTAAAAGTGAATCTGGAATTCAAATTAGTTAATGATTTTACCTATCATTTATATTACAGTTTAAAAAGAGGAATGGGCAATGTTTTATTAAAAAGCTATGAACTGTGTCCAAACAGATATAAAGAAATATTGAAATAGGTTCCATGTAGAAGAAAGTATAACTTTTATTTTCCAAACAGCAACTTCAATAAATTAAAGTGCTCAATACTGTACCAGGCAGGTGTCAGAAATGAATAGTGAACCTGCCAGCAGAAATGTTTTCAATTTCTTAAGCACCAACCTGGTCCCAGACCGAATTGATTGGCTTTTTGACACAAAGTTGCTGTGGCAGGGATTAAAAAAGAAGAAAATTTGCCTTAACAAACTACCTGAGTAACGAACTGTATCCAAATGTAACTCAATACACCAAACGCTCTATTTTAGGGTGAAGCTAAGATAAATACCAGCACTATTATATTTTGGCATTTAAAATAATACTAATATAACATTGAACTGAATTTCCAAGAGAAAAATATGTTTAAAAGTTAATTAAATGTTTGCTTTTTTTAAAATTTGTACATTGTCATTTCCTCCACTCTTTTTCTGTATATCTTTTCTTTTTTTTTTAATAGATCTTTATTGGAGTATAATTGCTTCACAACACCATGTTAGTTTCTGTTGCACAACAAAGTGAATCAGCCATATGCATACACATGTCACCGTATCTCCTCCCTCTTGCGTCTCCCTCCCATCCTCCCTATCCCACCCCTCTAGGTCATCGCAAAGCACTGAGCTGATCTCCCTGTGCTATGCGGCTGCTTCCCACTAGCTATCTATTTCACATTTGGTAGTGTATATACATATCGATGCTACTCTCACTTTGCCCCAGCTTCACCATCCCACCCCATGTCCTCAAGTCCATTCTCTGTGTCTACCTCTTTATTCCTGCCCTGCAACTAAGTTCATCTGTACCATTTTTTTTTTTAGATCCATATATGTGCGTTAGCATATAGTATTGGTTTTTCTCTTTCTGACTTACTTCACTCTGTATGACAGACTCTAGGTCCATCCACCTCACTATACATAACTCAATTTCGTTTCCTTTTATGGCTGAGTAATATTCCATTGTATATATGTGCCACATCTTCTTTATCCATTCATCTGTTGATGGGCACCTAGGTTGCTTCCATGTCCTGGCTATTGTAAATAGTGCTGCAGTGAACACTGTGGTGCATGTCTCTTTTTGAATTATGGTTTTGTCCGGGTATATGCCCAGTAGTGGGATTGCTGGGTCATATGGTAGTTCTATTTTTAGTTTTTTAAGGAACCTCCATACTGTCTTCCATAGTAGTTGTATTAATTTACATTCCCACCAACAGTGCAGGAGAGTTCCCTTTTCACCACACCCTTTCCAGCATTTATTGTTTCTAGCTTTTTTGATAATGGCCATTCTGAGTGGCGTGAGGTGATACCTCATTGCAGTTTTGAGTTGCACTTCCCTAATAATTAGTGATGTTGAGCATCTTTTCATGTGCCTCTTGGCCATCTGTATGTCCTACTTGGTGAAATGTCTGTTTAGGTCTTCTATTTTTTAACTGCATTGTTTATTTTTTTGATATTGAGCTCCATGAGCTGTTTATATATTTTGGAGATTAATCCTTTGTCCGTTGATTTGTTTGCAAATATTTTCTCCCATTCTGAGGGTTGTCTTTTTGTCTTGTTTATGGTTTCCTTTGTTGTGCAAAAGCTTTTAAGTTTAATTAAGTCCCATTTGTTTATTTTTGTTTTTATTTCTGTTACTCTAGGAGGTGGGTCAAAAAAATTCTTGCTGTGGTTTATGTCCAAGAGTGTTCTTTCTATGTTTTCCTCTAAAAGTTTTATAGTGTCTGGTCTTACATTTAAGTCTTTAATCCATTTGGAGTTTATTTTTGTGTATGGTGTTAAGGAGTGTTCTAATTTCATTCTTTCACATGCAGCTGTCCAGTTTTCCCAGCACCACTTATTGAAGAGGCTGTCTTTTCTCCATTGTATGTTCTTTCCTCCTTTGTCGTAAATTAGGTGTCCATATGTGCGTGAGTTTATCTCTGGTCATTCTATCCTGTACCACTGATCTATATTTCTGTTTTTGGGCCAGTACCATACTGTCCTAATTACTGTAGCTTTGTGGTATAGTTTGAAGTCAGGGAGTCTGATTCCTCCAACTCCATTTTTCTTTCTCAAGATTGCTTTGGCTATTCAGGGTCTTTTGTGTTTCCATACAAATTGTAAGATTTTTTGCCATTGGTAGTTTGATAGGGATTGCACTGAATCTGTAGATTGCTCTGGGTGGTAGAGTCATTTTCACAATATTGATTCTTCTCATCCAAGAACATGACATATTTCTCCATCTGTTTATGTCATCTTTGATTTCTTTCATCAGTGTTTTATAGTTTTCTGAGTACAAGTCTTTCGCCCCCTTAGGCAGGTTTATTCCTGGGTATTTTATTCTTATTGTTGCATTGGTAAATGGGAGTGTTTCCTTAATTTCTCCTTCTGCTTTTTCGCTGTTGATGTATAGGAATGCCAGAGATTTCTGTGCATTAATTTTGTATCCTGCAACCTTACTAAATTCATTGATTAGTTGTAGTAGTTGGGTTTCTTTTTAAACAATTTTTCTCCTGGATTTGCAACATGAATTCATTAAACATTCTGTACCTATTCTACTTCAAAAAGAATTTTTATCACAAAAGAAATGCAAGTTAATTGCAGAAACTTGGGAAATACATTGAACTCAAGAGAAATACTAAAATCCATATTTTAAATGGTATTAAATATAAATACAGTTGTGTATTTATTATACACTTTTTATATAACTTGTCTGTCAGGCAAAGTTCTAGAAAACACTAGAAAAGTAATTCTGTATACATGTATATTAACAGGTATATGTTTATGGCCACACATATGTGTATATATGCACACAACTTAAACTGGGGAAATTATTTACAACAGTCACGTTAAGGTTAATGGTGTATCTATTCTTTGTTTAGTATTTTTATGATTTCTTTACTTAAATTTAAATTATGAATCCATTTGAGAGTATTATCAGTGCATTGAAATGCCACCCTAATGGTGCTGGACTCATATAAGTTATTTTTGGAAACTAGGCTGTCTCATTATATATATATGACTATGTAAATTTTATTAAAACCAACCTTTAGCAATTACTGTAGAGCTAAGGTTTATGCAAATCTATTAGAGAAGTATGAAATTCTAGGACATAGTAAATACAATTTTATTTTTTAGATTACCAAAAATTTCACTTTATAAAAGGATTCACAGCTAGCTTTCTTTAAATGTAAGACTCCCAACAGTATGTAGTATTTGTTTATACACCACTACCTATTCACAGTGTTGCAGACACTGAAATTTACAATTAGAATGACAGAAGTAAGGAATGTAATTTAGCACAATTATATTAATACATTATCTACTATAAAAAATAGTACATCTTAGGCTACAGTATAACAACAACAGTACTTAGAAATAAACGAAATGCATATAATCTACATCCAACCTTCATTCTCCAAATTTTGGCCAAGGACATATGTGTGTGTTGAGGGTCTATTTCACTTTCATTAATTGCTATAGTCTGTATTAAAGCAAAGTAACAACAGGTACAGAAATACGTGCACATTATCCCCATTTCAGACACCACTGTTCATAATGTATTATAAATGGAGGTATTGACCTTACCACCTAATGGAGAGCAATTTCTGCAGTGAGCAGGGGAGAGGAGTTAGGGTATTAACTCTCTTACCGGAGGAGATTTAACCAATCTTGGGCTTCACACTCCACCAGTTGTGCTCAGTTTCTCATTTTCCTTGGAAAACTTGATATACTCAGTTGCTATAAACATTACTGGGTCACGCTTGGCAACTCTGTACTATATGAATCATTCTCAGTACTAATCATTCTTAGATCTCTTCCTTTCACATTGAAAACAAAAATACTTTCCTACCCTTATCACCCCAGCTGCATGTTTCAATCTATTTACCATGAATTATACTTCGTTTAAAATTTATGTTTATTTATTCATTTTGGCTGCATTGGGTCTTTGTTGCTGCGCATGGGCTTTCTCTAGTTGTGGCGAGTGGGGACTACTCTTCACTGGGTGCATGGGCTCCTCATTGTGGTGGCTTCTCTTGCAGAGCACGGACTCTAGGCACGCAGGCTTCAGCAGTTGTGGCTCGCAGGCTCTAGAGTGCAGGCTCAGTAGTTGCAGCACACGGGCTTAGCTGCCCCGTGGCATATGCGATCTTCCCAGACCAGGGATCGAACCCGTGTCCTCTGCATTGGCAGGCGGATTCTTAACCACTGCGCCACCAGGGAAGTCCCTGAATTATCCTTTTTGAAGAAAAGGAAAACTATGAATGTTCATCTTTCTACATTTTATTACATTAAAAATGTCCATCATTGATATCTGGGATTTCAGTACAATGTTCAAACTAACTGCACACATTTTAAACTTAGTGGTTGACAAAAATCACTTGTTCTAAAAAACACAATTAAAAAACTCATTATAAAGAAAAAGTGTTCTGAATTTCAGAAATATTAAAATCCAGGACAGGGACTAGTTTTAATAGACATTTTTCATGAAAGACAAACTAATACTAGACTAACACTGAACAAAACTAGGAGTGTACATATAATGGCATCCTGTTTAAATATCATCTATAGCTCAGATTGTTTGAAAGCAAAAGACTGATATTTCTAGGCAATATTCTGTATTTATTGACCCTGTAAAGTTGTTAAGTATAACACACAGGTATGTATTTGGCAGTCACTCATCAAATTCAACTTTATGAGTTAGGGTCACCCAGCACACCCCGTGAGTCCACTCAGCCCTCACTTCCTCACTTGTATAATGCAATTTTAATCAATTAAGTTTCCACTTTTAGACTAACTGTAATTTGCAAATTACTTCTAGGTCTCTGAGCCTTCAAAAGTCCTTGAGATAGTTACCTACAAGGTAAAGCTGGAAAAGCCTTATCATCCTGAGACATATGTTGGAAAGAGGGGAGTAAAGAAATGCATGTTTATTGGTCACTCTCCATGTAACAAACACACAGTAAAGCCTGCTATGAATGAAGCTTTTGTTGGGCTAGCACTGATGGATTTAGCAAGACTTTATGAAGGAGATAAGACCTGAGGTTAGCGATGGAAGACAGAGAAAATTAAGATATAATTTAGGAAGAACAGAAGGAGGTATTGAATGAGCAAAAGCATGGTGACAGTCTAGACTCCACACGGCACGTTCTAGAAACCAATGTGCTGGTAATCGATGGTTGATGTAATGACGTTATGAGAGATAAAGATGGAAAAATAAGATAGACTGGACAACCAGATCATAAATGTGGTACAGGCAATGTAAGACAATTGAAGGATTGTGAAGCAGGGAATAACCTGCATGGAGTACTGTCATAGACTGAAGCATAAAGTCCTGTTAATGGGCTCTTAATGAAATGAGTACGAGGTTATAAGGATCTCAGCCTAAGCAGCGGCAAAGAAGAAAGAAAAGGGCAGACACAAAAGATTTAACAAAGGAAGAAACAGCTATCCTTGTGGATGTACTACTATGAGAGGGAAGGAAATAAGAAAAGTTGGCGATAACTTGAAGAGGCTTTAGCCGTTTTAGAAAGAGGATGGCACTATGGCTTGATGATAAGTCAGGAAAAAAATATATACAAAACTGAGAACTATTATACAATCTGGCAACTTGGGAAGGCCATTGTTCTAGAACATGCCTATCAGACAAAGGAGCTGACATACCATAGGTGGTGGAAGATTCCTCATGACTTACGGCATCCTCAGACAAAATGGTACCATCTTTCCAGAGGAAGAAAAATACTAAAATCTGAATTAGTATCCATATCGCATGCTTTAATGAATTCAGTTAGCTCTCTAAGATTTCAGTTGTTTTTGATGAACCATATTTATGAGTATATCAACTTTTATTATCACAAGAAATAAAAGGAAGCTTGAAATTTCATCCTTCAGAACTGCAACACTAAATTCCTTTCCCCAGCTTCTAGGAGGTATCAGATAACCAACAAACACAGCACCTATTAGGCAGGTATTAGGTACTCCAAGCGACTCAGTCAGCTACAATATAGTGAAAACACAAGGAACTGAAAAATCATGCAAGTCTCCTAAACTGATATATTTCAGTAAAATTTCAGAATTTAATGAAGATTTTTATACTGGTAATTATTTATCTGATGTACTTGGATTTTACAATGATACAAGCTACACTAATAAAAAACAGTATCCTTCATGACAGTCATATTTGCTCTGTTAGCTGCACTGGATATATACATTGACTGGGTAAGACCTATGTGTTACTAATTACACATGCAGAATTCAAAAATACAAAAATATTCCTGAACATTAAACAAACCTTGCATCTGACCATTCCTCCACATATACTCATATCCTTTGGTTTGCCACACCAAACCTTTTTTCACAAAGCCAAGTCTGCTTTCAACAGCAAAATTGCTTTTTATCTTTCATGTCATCAGTAGGAATTAATGCAAAACTACAAAGGCTGATTTTTCTTGCCATGAGATATATTTTATTTTTGCTCCAGAAAAAACTACTCAAATACCTACTTTATCTGCAACAACATGGAGAAGTCATAACACAGACTGTACAAAAACACCTCCAGAATGACAATAAATAAAATGCTACAGTTTCACAAAGTGGTCAAGTTGTGCACCAGGATAGAATATAACAAGTGCAGCCAAGGTTACAAGGCAAGTAAGTGCCACCTGGGGAAGAGACAAGTGCATGAGGTCCCTGAGATAAGACAGCACGCACACCAGGCCCCAGTACATCAGTGTTTATTTGCAGAAAGAGAAGAGAGAAAATACACAAGATCCAGCCCCTTGCAATGCATTGGTCCCCCAAGGCCACCAGCTCCACTCTGTAGCCAACGTGGGCAGTGAGGCTGCATGAACCTTACTTCATGCTACAGTAAAAGAACTCCAACCTTGGGACTTCCCTGGTGGTCCAGTAGTAAAGAATCCGCCTTCTAATGCAGGGGATGCGGGTTAGATCCCTGTTTGAGGAACTAAGAGCCCACATGCCGTGGGGCAACTAAGCCCGCACGCCACAACTACAGAGCCCATGCACCCTAGAGCCTGCACCACAACTAGAGAGAGAAAACCCACATGCCACAACTAGAGAGAAGCCCGCGCACCACAACAAAAGATTCCACCCACCTCAACAAAGACCCCACATGTCACGACTAAGACCCAACGCAGCCAAAAAAATAAAGGAAAAAAAAGTCCAACCTTGGAGGTGTGACCAAGGGCCACAGAAGCATGCATAGCTAAACAGTTCCAAGAAAAGTTTGCTTCTGCCGGATACAGACGGACTAGGAATGTATGTACTGGCTGAGCTCTTTGCATGAAATGCAGTTTGCGAGCTTGCCAAGCATGTCGTTTATTGAGTACAAGGTTCACAAAACCTTAGGAACACAGAAGAAGTGTCCAGCTGCACTGGGACCCTTCCCACACTGATATAAACCTTTCTTTCAAAAGACTGAAAACATGTATTCTAATCAATGATACTATTTATATATCATAAGCAATTCAGAGATTAAAAATTCCTTTGCTTATATAATCATAGTTGAGCTTCTCAACAACCCACAGAGTAGGCAGGCCATGTGCTATTATCCTCATTTTCAAATGAAAAATAAACTGTAATTCAAAGAGATTTAGGAATCTAACCAAAAGCCTACTGTAACAATGAGTGGTGGAATTACTTAGAGTTATGATTCTGATCAGTTTACATACATTTAAAATCTTTTTTCAATTACCATGTTTTCCTTAAGGTTTAAAAGATTGGAAACAATAATGCTTTGCTATCCCTGTGAAAATACTGATTAGTCCTTATTGGCAATTACAAGTGTGAAGATACATTTAAAGTTCTTTGCATTGATATCAGATCTTTTAGAAAAAGCATTTTATAAATGGAGTTCTATTTTTGTATTCCAAATATGGAATACATGGATTGAAATCATGGTTTAATTGTAAACTTCAAGTTCTTCAATATTATTTGTAGAGGAACATAAAGAGTTAGTTTTAAAGATAAACTGTCATAGATATAGGTATGCTCCACTAAAAATTCACACAAGTTACAGTCTGTGTCTTTACAGAATCCTGAGTATAGTTAGCTATCTATCACATCACTTAACAATCAATATGACATTTCAATACCTATATCCTGACCTGGAAAATCTGAATTAAGACCAGTTCAACCAATATGTATGGTTGGCCCACTAGGTACAGAACCCTCTCCTCACTACTGCAGAGACACAAAGATTAATTGATCATGGATCCTACTTTCAAGGAACTTTTAAAATAACAGGAAAGATATGATGTAGGGAATATGATTATATTACAAAGCAGAAAGACAGATACTATAAACCCTCTATAGAAAAATAATAATGGGGGTTAGAGAAACAGCGCATACTTTTAGTAAGTGAATCTGGGAAGGCTTCCTGGAACAGGTGACTTTGAGAGAAGTCTTTTAGAATAAATGAAATGTGAACATATTGAATATGGTGGAAAGGCTTTGTATTTTGAGTGAATAAGAAATAATTTATAGTTCCAGAAAGTGAAATTCAGCTTACATAATAAGTGGATTAGGAGAAGATAAGTTTGGAGAAGTAGGGACCAATTCATAGTAGGCTTTGAACAAGTGACAAAGAAGTTTGGATTTAGGTCATTTTATGTGGTTAAGCATACCAGGTTTTATCAATTGCTTCAATTCTCTGGCAAATATTAAGCCCTAAGACCTCCATCAAATAAAATTTGTTTTATTGAGTTCTATCTATTCATGAAGATATTCTATGCAATTAAAGGTAGTAGTGTCCATCAAGAATATAAAGAGGGCTTCCCTGGTGGCGCAGTGGTTGAGTCCGCCTGCCGATGCAGGGCTGGGCCCGTGGGCCGTGGCTGCTGGGCCTGCGCGTCCGGAGCCTGTGCTCCGCAACGGGAGAGGCCACAGCAAGTGAGAGGCCCGCGTACCGCCAAAAAAAGAAAAAAAAAAAAAAAAAAGAATATAAAGAAATGAATTTATTGCCAAAACACTGCCTCAATGCAATCTCATTTCATATAACATAGAAGAAATACTTTAAAATTTATTGAAAAGGCACCAGGAAGAAAACTCGTTAAATGTATGAACTCATGCCAATATGACTTAAAACTTTTATTAAATTTACTGAAATTTTGGCCTTAAAAAATCCATCACTGTTTCTAATAATAATATTATAAGAGTCAACCTCTTCTAAATATATATTACATGACAGTTGCTAGGCAATATTTGGGTTTTCACACACTATCTTTGATCATCACACAGCAGTTCTGTAATTTGGAGATTACTAATGCTAATTTATAGAAGATGAAATTAAGGTTCAGAAATGCCCAAGATCACACAGTAAAATAAGTTTTGGACATGGGATGATTACCCAGGTCAGCCAAGCTACAAAACTAGTATCACCTCTTTTTGCTATCCGAAACACCAAACTAGTACCTCTAAAGGTAAACCTGATTTCTGAAGATATTAATATATATGGGCTTTCAAGATACGAATACAACTCTTCCATGATAAAAAAAAAAAAATAAGTGAATTATTTTCTATTTTCTTTTTCTACCTAATCACAGAAAAAATATGTGATATTTAAAAAATAGCAGGAAGTCCGTGGATACTAAAGCAAAGGCAAGACAGAATTACAGATTCTGTAAGAAACCATTCTATCCACACTTTTATATAAACTCTTTTGGTACTGATACTGATGTTAAACAATGTCAAGCCAGTTTCAAGTATAATCAGTTCTTGTGAATCCCAAGTCACATGGAGCTTGAAGAGTGATACAGTACACATAAAATTTAATTTTCCTATATTAAAAAATCCTGCTGATGCAGAACTTCAAATATAATTCCTAGAACACAGTTGGGAAGATGACCTGATAATCAGAGAGAGAACACTGGTGAGAAGGCCGCCTCGGCTAAGGACATTTCTTGCAGAACTGAACTTGCTTTAGGGATTCCTAATAGTCATAAGGTAAAACAGATTTCATATAATTTCACCCAGTCAGGCTCACTTCTTCATTTCTAAGCTCCTAATCTATTAGTGATGGTATTTGGAGGTGGGGCCTTTGGAAGTTACTTAGGTTATGAGGGTGGATCCCTCGTGAATGGGATTAGTGCCCTTATAAGAAGAGACCCTAGAGAGCTCCCTCACCCTTTCCACCTCATGAGGATACAGCAAGAGGATGGCTGTCTAGGAACCAGGAAATAGGCTCTCACCAGACACTGAATCTGTCAGCACCTTGATTTTGGACTTCTCCATCTCTAGAACTGTGAGAAATAAATTTCTGCTGTTCATAAGCCACTCAGCCTATGGTATTTTTGTTAATAGCAGCCAAAAGGAACTAAAGACATAGGACAAATCACAGTCAGGGTGGCTACATTATTTAAATTACAACTGGAGGATCTCAAAGGACTTTGATTTAATGACTTACTCTTGGCTGGGATTTAAATATGAAAACATCTCCCAACTAGCATTTTTACTGCAAAAATTGCATAATTAACAATACTTGTATCTATAATATATTTTTTTACAACAGAAGACAGTAACTTGGAATTTTATTTTAGATAACTTAGAAGGTTCATTTTAAACTGTCTCAATGTTTCAGGAAACATCTTTTGGTTAAATCCTAAGACATGATGGGAAATTTGTATTTTTTAAGTATGTTATATAATTACTTTCTTATAAAAATTGACAACTACCTTATTATTTAAGTTGATGTAGATATTTCATGGAAGTTAAGCGTCAAATTATAGCTCAATCTTTTCAGGATATTCCAAGTAAAATACTGAGGTTTGTATTCCTTTTCCACTCACATTTATCACATAATTTTCTAGATAATTCTATAAAGTTATTTAATAAATCTTTAACTTATCATGTGTTCTTTTTAGTCAATTTTATACAATATTTCTATGTCCCCTACTGAGGTGTCACTACAAAGCTTATATCTAATCTAGTTAAGATTTGATTCCACTTAAAAGGAAATAATAATAACTCCACCTAACACAGTTAAAGAGTCAAGCATTTAATGTGACCCAGAAGTCTTCTTTCACTTAATACCAGGGCCCATTTTTGTTGTTTTTTTAGATTTGGTATAATACCCATGAGGACTAAAAATATTTCTCTTTTTTCTATTTAGCATTTTGCTCTATACCTAGATAGATTAATATCCCCAAGGAGAGTTTGTCAATTGTCATTCATTTACCCAAAGCCCCAAGTTTACTTTCAGAGTGTTTGATCAGTATGAAGAGGGAGAAAAGAGATGTTGCTTATAAGCACATGATTGAAATGAAATGTCAGCACAATAGGATGTTAAATGTATTTAACACATAATAGACACAAAATAGTTTCTCAATTATGCTGCTTTTCTTGTCCATCCTCTTCACTTTTGGAAGTGAAGGTGAGTTTGTTTTGGGGGTGAGTGGACAAGGCTCTTTTTTCCCAGCTTTATTCAGATATAATTGACACATAACATTGTGTAAATTTAAGGTGTACAACATGCTGATTTGATATTTATATATTACAAAATGATTACCATCAAGGTTCTTTCTGATGATACAGGAGCAAACTGTGGCTCAACAGATTATCTTATTTTTATAGGTTAAACTCTTGCTTTATTTCAATTATATTCACAGATCACATTCTCTATGGGTTACCTTGTTATTTTATTTATTTATTCATCATATTCATCAATTTTATGTATAATGTTTGTAATGATTTTTAAAAATCAAGAAAGAGATGTAAATAACTATAAACTGAGTACCCAAAAGCCATCCAGGAAGCGGTTCTCTGGTGGCATAGTGGTTAAGAATCCGCCTGCCAATGCAGGGGACACGGGTTCGATCCCTGGTCTGGGAAGACCGCATATGCCGAGGAGCAACTAAGCCCGTGCACCACAGCTACTGAGCCTGCGCTCTGGAGCCCGCGTGCCACAACTACGGAAGCCTGCGCGCCTAGAGCCCATGCTCCGCAACAAGAGAAGCCACCACAATAAGCCCATGCACCACAAAGAAGAGTAGCCCCCGCTCACCGCAACCAGAGAAAGCCCGTGCACAGCAACAAAGACCCAACACAGCCAAAAATAAAATAAATAAATAAATAAATAAGCCATCCAATACCCTCTTCTCCATCATCTTCCTCTAGTACAGAGGTGAGATTTAGAAATGTGATCCAGTTTTGGCCAATGCTACACACGTAGAAATTATGGGGTGTATGAGAAGGGAGGACTTGGGCAAGCACTTTTTAAAGCATATCCTCTTTCATCCTCTGCCTTTTAGCTTCTTTCACGTGCCCCTTCTATTCCAGCCTGAAAAAGAGAACTGAAACCTGAAAACACAGAAACCATCTTGCAATCATAATGATGAAGGCCAGAAGGGGGACCATAACCTCATGCATCCATGCCTTTTTTTCTACCTCCTTTCATTACTGATAAAGTGCACTGAAATTAAAAGTTGGGGTTCTGGGGAGATAACTGTGGTAACAACTGACAAACTTTCTTTTGTGTGATGCCATACGGCAAGTTTGCTCTTTTCCTCCTTCCCTGGATACTGATTTTATTTTTCACTCAACCTGCCTCACATTTAGGGTGCTATGATTCAAACATTATCAGAGAAAAGATGGAACAAAAATATGAAGCTACTTCTTACCACTACAGAATTTTCCAGTTTTATATTATTCACAGACACTCAATCCAGTGGGCAGGGTAAGGAATTTCTTTCAAGAAGGAAAAATGAATAAATCCTGAATGCCCCCTTGAGGTGACACGTGTGTGGACCACCTTAAGAGTTCATTTGCTTTGGTTATTCTTTCTCCTTTGAGCAAACTCTTAGGAGCCCAGAAGCATAATTTTCAAGATGATGAAAAAGAAAGCAGTGAAAACAGGTGTTAAACACTGTGACAACTGCCACAGGAAAAGGTGTCCCCATGACCAGTCAAACCCTTTATGTTCAATATACATACCGGGCTATGTACTAGAATTAGAATTGCAATTAAGGGACCACGAAATTCAAAACAGGGATTACAAGAAAGTTTTTAGAAAGTACTAAATAATCAGAGAAGTGATATAGACTCATTTCCAGTATTTTACAAGTTATTTTCCTGTTGATAAACTCCATCTCATACTAAGAAATATTGATCCCGAGACCTTTTGTCCCAGACATTTTCAAAATGTGTCTCTTTTTGTTGTTGTCAGTATTTATTTTATGTTGTTCACTTTATTTCCCCTTGAGTCTTATATTTAAAAACCTTACAATTCTCTATCACAGCAATATCTTTCAGATACTTTCAATGAATTTCTGACTTTGATGATTTTAGTTATTTCTGGTAAGGTTCAATATAATTTTTATGTGACTTGACTATATATCACTGAGTTCAAGAAAAACTGGACTAAGAAGTGATGATCCAACCAGGCAAGTGGCATCCATCAATTTATTAAAAAAAACAAAAACAAAAAAACTCCAAATTTATTAGAAATTTTAAAAGGTGAAGAAAATTCTAATATTTCACAACTGCTCTCTGAAAAAATACTCCATGTGATTAGAATATTTTATTTTTTATTGGAATATAGTTGCTTTACAATGTTGTGTTAGTTTCTACTGTACAGCAACGTGAATCAGCTATACGTATACATATATCCCCTCTTTTTTGGATTTCCTTCCCATTTAGGTCACCACAGAGCACTGAGTAGAGTTCCTGTTCTATATTAGAATGAATATTTTTATAAGCTCCTTGGATAAGTCATGATATTATAAAAGTCATGCTCAAGGAAAAACAGGGTTGGCTGATATCCTTCTAAGAAAAGTGAGTCTGATGAAGGACATTTTATTTTTGAAGGCTTAATGTTACCTTTTATTTGACAATGCTTCCTGTGTAATATAATATACCAAATATGCATCATTAAGTATCTCTCTTTGAGATGCTTCAGGACAATATGACGAAGGTCATTTACAGGGTTGAGTGAAGAATGCATATTTAAAACCAGAGCTGAATTGTTCACTACAAGAGAGAAAAGTCTGGGCTCTAATCCTCATGTTTGCCTTTTTTCAGATATCAGCCTCTCTTCTAAATAAATGGTGAACTAATACATGAAGTGAACCAGACTTCAAACCATTATTTAGTCACAACATCCTCACATCTCAGTGAAGCCCTGGAGTAAAGCACTCAACCAACCAACCAACCAACCAACCAACCAACCAACCAATCAACCAACCAACCAACCAACCAACCAAACCACTATTCCTTTACCCTAGCTGGATTGTTTTGGGGTCTTTTATTTGTCTCCATATTCCAGAATTGCCTTTCCTGTTTATCCATATTATTTTATCTGTTATTTGGTTTGTATATTTTCTAATGTCCTAAGTACTGTGATCCTATCGTCTGTTACTTGCTGTTAAATCCATCGAGTTCTTAATGTCAGTTTTCAGTTGTTGAGTTTCTGTCTGCTGTTACTGATAGATTCCTATTTTGTTATAGTTCTCCATATTTTTATTTTACTCTGATTTTCCTTTGCTATCTTGAACATATTAAACATAGTGATTTTCAAGTGAATACCTGCCAACACAAATAATTGACTTTATTGTCTGTTTCCTTTCATGATCAATTTCATGGCTTTTCTCTCCACGCCCAAAGTAATTTTTGTTTGAATGCAAGATATTGTATATTTTCAAAAAATGAGAGAGAGTCCAGATGATGATATCTTCAATTAGAGAAGATTTACTCTTTCTTCTGCTAGGCAGGTAGAGTGGGGTGGGTGTGGCGGTGATGCTATTAACCTTAATGCAGCCATGCAAAGTTATGTCAAGGTGAAGAGGCTACTTTGCTAAGACCCAGGCTCCACTCTGGTTTCCTTTGTTCTTACTGGATGGTCCTTCACCACTCTCCTTGGAAATCCTTGTGAATCTCTGTCTCCTCAGCACTAATACACAGCAAAAATTTCACTTTTTAAAAATATTTTTACGACCTAGCTTTTTGGCTCCTGCCTGTGCAGCTTCAGATTTTGACACATGTCCTGAGGTGAAGACTGCATGTTGTTTTGAGGCCTCTTAAGTCCGGGATTTTGTAACATCAGCCCTGCTCCACTGTCATTGTGTTTTTGTTCCCACTTCAGCAGTCCTCCCTTAAGGGTGAAACCTAGATTATCAACCTCTATGTCAGGATTTTTAAGAGACCCTAGGCATTAAGAGGTTGAGGAGATCATCAAAGTCAATTTGGCACTCCCTCAAGTCCTTTCAGCTCTCACCTGTTGTTCTCACACACCTCTCCTTGCTTCCACCCACAGCAGGTCTTTATTTCCCAAACATGAATGCAAGGAACTCATGCTGCTTTTACAAAGATTTTGCTCAAAGCTTGTGCAGCTTCAGAACTCACCAAATGTCAGAGTTGGAAACTACACATGTTTGAGACTTCTCAAGTTCCATTTTTGTTAGTTTAGCCCAGTGAGGATGGAAGAAGTTCTGCTAGTTCTTTGTTTCTAGCAGAAACCTTCTGTCAGGTCTAGCTAATATCTGCAATTTGTAGCCTGTTTGTTGATTCAGTAACTGCCCCAGGGACCACTGCAGAGCCTCAGCTCACTTCTGAAAGGTTCTCCCTGTCTGCAATTTTACTCTTTTTAGTTCTAATTGCTCTCACTGCTCTTTAATGCCCTTACATATATCATTTTCATAATTCATTGGCTTCTTTGTTTTTAGTGAGAGTCTTGGCCTACTGTGAACTATTTCATCCTTCTTGGAAATGGAAAACTCCTATTGTTTGAATTTCCATTCCTCAATTGAAACCCTCATTCAATTATAACGTATTTTAAGACTAGCAAAAGACACAGAGAATAATGTATATCAAATACCAGTGTATCCTCCACCCAGCTTAAGAAGTAAATGTTTGCAAATCAGCCACTTCCCAACATAATAAACAAACCACTGCAAGTACACTAGAAAGTCCCTGTATATAATTCCCTCCCACAAATTATTCATTATCCTGAATTTAATATTTATCATTCTTATACACATCTTCATGCTCTTTATTTACACGCACCTATAACCACACCCACACACTCCCAACCCTCCACACACATGCATTCAATTTCATAATGTACTACTTAGTAATTTTTGTACGTTTCTAAACTTTATATCATGGTATCATACATTATATTCTGTTGTCCAACTTGCTTTATAAAAATTCAACTTTCTTACTTTTAAATTTGTGTTGATACATGTAGTTCTTGTTACATACTTTCATCAAGCATTTGAATTTTTTCTGTTCTTTTGCCACTGCAATCGATATAGCTATGAATATCCTTATAGTTTCTCCTTTCACAGGTGTAAGAATTATCTGTAGAGCATACACCTAGAAGGAGAATTGCTGAGTCATAGGTTATGCACATGTTCAAAGTGAGCAAATTGCTCTCCAATGTGATAATACCAATTTAAATGCCATCCACATTTTACGGGAGTTTCTGTTCCTCTACGTTGTCACCAATATTTAGAAAACTTAGCATTTATAGTTCTGAAAATCTGATGGTATGAACTGGTATCTCATTTTGTTATTTTTTTAATTTGTTTTCTTATTTATTGAAGGAATTTTATATATGCTAAATATTAATACTTCTTTATTATATGTTTTGCAAAACCTTTTCTCAGTCTGTGGTTTTTCTTTTTCACTTTGTTTATTGGGTCTTTTAATGTACAGACACTTAAAACTTCAAGGTATTCATTTATATCATTTCTTTTTCTTTATAGCTTATATATTTTTTGGTCTTGACTAAGAAAGAAATTCCTTCTCTAAGCTTTCTCCTAAATGTCTTAAGTGCTTACTGTGCACATTTTGGTTTTAAATACATCTACAATTAATATCTGAATAAGGTATGAGATAAGTATCGAATTTTTTTTCATATCTGTAGCCAATGTACTCTTGCAATGCTACCTATATCATCTACTAAGTTTTCAGGTATGCTTATGTTGTTTTTTTGAATACCTATTCAATTCCATTCATCTATTTGTTCTCTCACCTTATATTTATTTTTAAATAATTTACAAATATTATATATTTGTAAATATATATTTCAAAATTAGCTACCTATTCCTGGCATTTTTCTGCTTCATATAAATTTTTATTATCAGTTTTATTAATCTAGATAGGTGAGAATATGCTTTATAAGCAAATAAATCCCCACAAAATTTTAGTGGCTTAAAAAATTGTGGCTCTCCTCCAAGTGGTGAATGAGAGATTTAGGGTATTTAATCTGTGGCCTCATGTCCAATCTCAGTGGCCTGAAGCTCACCCATGATGCATATCATTCCCTATCATGTTCTGTTGGCTAGTGCTAATCGCCTGGCCAAACCAATTACATGAGAAGCTGGAAAATGTAGAGGTGTACAGCTTCTGCTATACATATAAACATTCATGCAAAACCCACTGTAACTTTAATTCTATTTCACTGAATTCAGAGATAAAGTTTGAGAGTACTGATTTTTTTAAATTACAACTTTAATTATTTAGAGTGGTTTTAGGTGCACAGCAAAACTGAGGGGAAGGTATAAAGATTTTCCCTAAACCTCCTGCCCCCCCCCCTCATTTATTGCCTCCGCCATGATCATTAAGATTATCAACATCCCCTATCAGAGTAGTACATTTGTTACAATTGATGAACTTGCATTGACACATCATAATCATCCTAAGTCCACAGTTTACATTATAGTTCACTCTTGGTGTTACACATTCTATGGGTTTGGACAAATGTATAATGACATATATCAATCAATATGGTATCATACAGAATCTGTTCACTGTTCTAAAAATCCTCTGTGCTCTGCCTGTTTATCCCTCCCAACCACCTAGTCCCTAGAAACCACTGATAATTTTATTGTCTCCATAGTTTTGCCTTTTTTAGAATGGCACATAATTGAATTCAAACAGAATGCAGCTTCTTTCAGATTGGTTTCTTTCACCTAGTAATATGCATTTAAGATTCTTCTATGTCTTTTCATGGCTTAAAAGCTTATTTCTTTTCAGTGCTTAATAATATTCCATTATCTGGATGTATCACAGTTGATTTATCCATTCACCCACTGAAGGACATCTTGGTAGCGTCCATGTCTTGGCAATTATGAATTAGCTGCTATAAACACCGGTATGCAGATTTTTGTGTGCATATACGTTTTCAACTCTTTGGAGTAAATACCAAGAAGCGTGATTGCTGGACTGTATGCTAAGAATATGTTTAGTTTTGTTAGAAACCACCAAATTTTATTTCAAAACAGTTTCACCATTTTTCATTCCCACCAGCAATGAATGAGAGTTCCTGTTGCTCCACATTCTCATCAGCATTTAGTGTTGTCAGTGTTTTTGATTTTTATTATTCTATTAGATGTGTAGTACTATCTCATTGTTGCTTTCATTTGCATTTCCCTAATGACATATGATGTGGAACATCTTCTCACATGTTCATTTGCAATCTGTAAATTTTCTTTGGTGAGGTAACTGTTAAGGTCTTTGGTACGTTTTTAATCAGGTTGTTTGGTTCCTTATAGTTGACTTTTAAGAGTTCTTTATATGTTTTGGATAACTGACCTTTATCAGATGTATCTTTTATAAACATTTTCTCCCAGTCTGTCGCTGGTCTTCTCATTCTCTTGACATTGTTTTTCTTATAGCAGATGTTTTTAATTTTAACAAAGTATATATTATTATTTCTTTCATGATGTCTTTGAGGCTAAGAAGTCATCACCATACCCAATGTCAATCTATGTTTTCTCCTGCATTAACTTCTGGGAGTTTTATGGTTTTGTGTTTAACATTTAGTTCTGTAATCCATTTTGAGTTAATTTTTGTGAAGGGTATAAGGTCTGTGTCTAGACTCATTCTAGCACCATTTTCTCTGTCAAAGGTCCGTTGGCCATATTTATGTGGGGCTACTTCTAGGCTTTCTATTTTGTCCAATTATCTATTTGTCTATTCTTTTGCTAACACCACACTGTCTGAACTATTGCAGCTTTACAGTAAGTCTTGAAGTCAGGTAGTGCCGGTCTTCCAACTTTGTTCTTCTCCTTCAATATTATGTTGACTGTTCTGGGTCTTTTGGCTCTCCGTGTAAACTTCAGAATGTTTGTTGATGTTCATAAGATAATTTGCTGGGATTTTGATTGGAATTGTATTGAATCTATAGATCATGTTTGGTATAACTGAATATAATATTGAGTCTTCCTACCTGAGAACATGAATTATCTCTCCATTTATTTAGCTCTTTGATTTTATGTGTCAGTGTTTTATAGTTTTCCTCATAGAGAGCTTGTACACATTTTGTTAGATTTATATCTAAGTATTTCATTTGGGGTATTTACTATATATGATATTGTGTTTTTAATTTCAAAATTCATTTGTTCATTGCTGGTATATAGGAAAGCAACTGACTTTTGTATATTAACCTTGTATCCTGCAACCTTGCCATAATCCTTATTAGTTCCAGGAGCTTTTAGTCAATTCTTTTGGCTTTTCTACATAGATTATCATGTCATCTGTGAACACAGACAGTCTTATCTCTTCCTTCCCAAGATGTGTACCTTTTATTTCCTTTTCTTGTCTTACTGCCTTAGCCAGAACTTCCAGTATAATGTTGAAAAAGAGTGGTGAAAGGGGACTTAACTGATTTCTTTCTAATATTGAATATTTATGCTTACAAATGTAGTATACCTTTCTAAAATCCCTCACTTAAGAGAAACAGAACTGATTACAGAGCTGTAGAGCCATGTGAGGGTGGGATGATTTAATTTTGCACATTGATACATTCACTCCACAAAATTCCAAGCATATGCCAAGCTGTGTGTGCCAAGACCAAAAACTACGACGACTAAAATTCTGTTTACTTTAGCGTAACACTTTGATAACTCCTGTACCCTTTAACATGATCTAAGAAATAATACATTCTGTCCACCATGTATAACCATTTTGACTTATTCATTTTTCCTAAAATGGGAAATTAGGTCACTTCCTTCAAAAATATCTTGAAAATATGCAATCTTATCACCTTTTCAGTCCAAAACATTCATTGTTTACCTTATTCACACAGGAGAATGCAACAAAAGTTGCTACACCCATTGGGTCTTGGGTTTCAAAATTTTTCCCATTTAGCAGTGAAAAGAAGGCAGAATACACTTAAACCTTCTCTAATTAGTTTTTGGGAATACAGAGAATTTGTCCAATGAGAGTAATAACATTGATAATCGTTCATTATTAGTAACCTGAGAAAACAAATGCATATCAATGATTACTTCTTTAACAGACTACTTTTCATGCTATTTACATAGTGAGTGCTAAAAAGCCATCAAATACAAAGGCATATTAGTTTTACATGGCTATTAGTACCTAAAGGTCAAATTTAAATACAGATATCGGATGAAACAACTATGCAACTAATAACATTGTTTCTAGTAATAAATTACTTAAAGAGAGGACATTTGAAACTAAAGGAAGTACATTCTTTGTTATTTTTTAAATTGTTAGGATGACAGCTACCAAATGAATACTCAAGTGTATTGCAGCAGCCTGAAAGAATTAATTATATACCCCAAATGCTAAAGTTATCACTAGAAAATAAATTATACAGGAAAGCCAGCTGGTCAGATATTTCTTCACAAAGGAAATGTATTTTGGGAAAGATTTTATTGTGGTATGTGTGTATGTATGTGTGCATATGTGTGGGCGTGTATGTGTTTGAAGAGTGTAGCAAAGGAATGGATGAGAGATGGATACTCTCCAGAAATGACTTTACATACGGCAATCCTTACAGCATATTACCTGTATCCCCTGGTAAGCACCTGAATTATAGGAAGCCACAAAAATGATATCCTATGACTTTCCTGTGGTGGAGGGTATTTTTCAGTTAAAATTAAATGAGAAGTTCACCTCCAACAATAGTTTTAAACCAGCCCTCATGCAATGCTAGTATTCTTCAACATTCTGATTCTGTTCTAACCAGCCCTGGCTTCTCTACATCCTAATCCTACCTGTGGGAGAGAGAGAGGAAGGTAAGGAGTGAAGTAAACCTGGAAAGCTGGAGGGGAATTGTGAATTCTGCTGTTCCCACCTAGCCCTACTGGACAAGAAAGGGATTTCCAGGTGGAAATCTATGCTCATTTGTGGCTACAAGCTGAGGTTACAATTGGCTGGGATTTCTGGGCCAAATTAAGGACAAATTTTAAGATATGGACCCTAAACAGAAAACGTAAAACTTTTAAAATTATTGTACATCATTTACTGATTAAAGAAAAACGAAAATTAGTACATAACCTGTATCTCCCAGGTTAGAGACTTTATGGTAGACTTGTAAAGAGCTAAAAAAAAAATTTTTTTGAGAGGAATTAATTACTAAAAAGTATCTGTTTTAAAGGAGACAAGAGTGGACCTAGGAAATGGAGACATCTAGCTTAACTTCTACACCTGTAAAAAGGACCAGACAAAATAATCCCCAATCAATTGTCAAGTACCTAAAAAAGAATGGAATGGAGAATAATCATCAGCCTGCCTTGCTACACTAAATTAACCTGCTTTTATGTAAGAATGCCCTAGCTGACCGAACACTGTGCTCATACTACCACAGCAGCAACATCTTTCGGAGATCAGTTTGAATGCCAAATAATTATTTAGTCTGATCAGCACCACTGTCGATGATCATTAGAGCAAGTGCCTTGTGCGTGGTAAACCTGCCTTTCTGGATAAATCCTAACAGGCTTACCAAGCATGAACCCCAATTTCCACCCTTTGAAAGGATGGGGGAAATGTATGTTATTTTTAAGGACTCCACTTCAAGATGCTTACTTGAATAGATCTCAGATGGCCTAAAACAGTGGATCCGAGCTGACATGTAGAAAACTACTTCAATCTTCAAGTCACTATAGCTGTAAATTTGTGGAAGCAGAATAAACGCCATCAGGTTTTCCTCTGGAGTTCCTATCAACAAGATATAGTAGGCCCTCCGTATCTCTGGGTTCCACATCTGTGGATTAAACCAATGGCTCATAGAAAATATCTGAAAAAAAGTCCAGAAAGTTTCAAAAAGCAAAACTTGAATTTGCCACATGCCAGCAACTATATACATAGCATTTTCACTGTATTAGCTATTATATAAGTCATCTAGAGGTGGTCTTAAAGTATATGGGAAAATGTGCATAGGTTATATGCGAATACGACTGCATCTTATATAAGGGGCTAAGGATCTGTGGATCTTGGTATCCCTCGGGGAGGGGTGGGGGTGGCCCTGGAACCAATCCTTTTGCAGCTACCAAAGGATGATCGTATTAGCAAACGGTCCATTGTCTGGCAACTATAATTGAGATAAGGCAAGAACTAACAATAACGCATGCAGAATATCTAGGCTCTTGGTTTTACCCAAAGCTTTTTATTTTCTCCCAACAATGTAATCACCAATAAACTAGCAAATAAATTAGAATTTGCAATAATTTAGCTGGGGAACTCTGGCTAAAATTCCAAACTACCCTAAGTCTCCATTTGCTCATCTCTAAAATGAAAGGGTTAAATTATTAGATGATTTCTAAAAATCAATGCAGCACTAAACTATGGTTCTTGAAGATAAACTGGAATTATATGCTTCCTATTATGCCTATCTTTTCAAAATGTAAGTAACTGCAGGCTAAGCAGAGAATGTTTATCAGTGGATACTTCCAAGATTTCAAGCTAGGGAAGGTGGATAGTATATTAAGAAGTGGTTATCCTTATACAAATAAGACTTCTTAATTAAATGAATAGATGGTCAAAAACTGTGGTCATTGGAAGGACAGATAAGCCAGTACATTCTTTAGAATAAAATAAGCTGTGCTGCTATTTTTTCCTTCTGAGAAGTTTTGAAGAAAACAGGCCAAGAACTAAGAGGTGAAAAGAAGTATTTTAGGCTTCTTAAGAAAATGGAGCTTAACCTAGAGACCCAGCCATGTAAGCAAAGCCAAAAATTACACCTCAAGTTGAAATATAAAAGAGGAAATAAAAAGCTTAAGTATTCTAGCAAGAGAGCAACAGTAGCAGAGCTTCAGCAGAAAATCTGAGAAATGAAGCAAGAATATGAATGAAGGACAAAGAAGAAAGAAAGGAAGAAAGGAAGGAAGGAAGAGAAAGTAACAGAATACAATCACTCAGAAATTAAGAGAAAACAGACCTCAGAAAATTATTTTGCCACAATCAAAGAAAAGCAATCTTATATCTATGACATATAATTCTTAAGAGATGATTACAGAATGAGCCTGTACATATAAACTTTTGGTTATGTTAAAGTATTCTCAATTGTTAAAATATCTCTGTATTCACCTTATTCACCATATTTTATCTGTATTGTAAATAAAATTTAAAATTCCTCATAAAGAATAGCACCCTAAAATACTATCCTTTTCCTTAAGTAAGAGAAGCTATACTACCATCTTTAACTAAAAGACTGCAAACCTCTTTTTATTGCCCGTTTTACCATCCTCTTGCTTAAATAAGTACCCAAGTAACAGAAGAAAATGATTCTATGTTAGTGTGTGTGTGTATTCCAGATATCTTTGTTTCAAAGATGGTTTCAGAGGGAATTACAAACCCGAATGAATCAGCTCATGACCTCCTTTAAAACTAACTTCAGAAATGACTGCTTCATGCTTCATCAACTGTCTTTAACATAATGAATTATAAAGCATGGTTAAATCACCTGGCAGGGACTATTTAAAAGTGAATAGAGTCCCTTTACTTTCCAATGTATTATTCCTCTTTGAGGAAGATTAGGAGGAGATACCGGATGGTTAGTTGTCCATCCATACTAATCTTAAAGGCAGTCGATAGCAAATGATCCATGCTGTGTTCTTTAGTGCATAGTGTCACTAGTAGACTAATCATAGTAAGTAGCTAAAATACTTGTTGAATTGTACTGTACCATGTTTATTTTCCAATATAAATAGAGTCATGTCCTGAACTGTACTCAATTATAATATAATAACTAATGCTAATGGACATAGTAATAAAGTTAAAATAAGCACCTGAATAAAAGTTTTAGTAAGCTGTTATCTGGAAAGTAAGAAAATGATGAGAAAAATTACCATCCTCTCACACTATAAAGATAAAATAAAAAGCTCCTTAAACCTAAATAGGAAGATTTCCCAGAGCCGTGAAATACAACTCTGAGAAGAGAGGTTGTTTTAGTCTTTTTGTGTGTGTGTGTGTGTGTGTGGTACGCGGGCCTCTCACTGTTGTGGCCTCTCCCATTGCGAAGCACAGGCTCCAGACGCGCAGGCTCAGCGGCCATGGCTCACGGGCCCAGCCGCTCCGCGGCATGTGGGATCTTCCCGAACCGGGGCACGAACCCGTGTCCCCTGCATTGGCAGGCGGACTCTCAACCACTGCGCCACCAGGGTAGCCCTGTTTTAGTATTTTAAATACGTCCTCATCCTTCCATTCCCAGTAACTTCACCATAGTTTAGGTTAACCTAGTCCATTTCCTCTGTGAAACATTGCAATAACTTAAATTATCTCTGTCCTTGCCATCTAAATCTCATCTAGTGCATTTTACAAACCACCAACTGATTATTTCTCACCAAATTATCTAGTTCCAAATCTTGAGTGGTATATCCTCTTACTGATTGGTCCAAAGCATTCCCTTTCAGGATCATTCTGGGTTAGCAGGTAGTTTCAATGTAGATAGAGAGAAATTCAGAACCTAGTTCTAATAAAGCCACAATCACTAACTAGCTGTCTGAGCTTGAGGAAGGCCCCTTAGGCTCATGATTCAAACACCAATCTAACACTGACTTTCAGATTATAAAATTCTACATCTGTACAACACTGTGGCAGGCAGAAAGCAGTAGTGGATCTGAGGACTAACTTATTCTTAAACAGAATTGTGACCAATCCTCCTGTGTTTAGCTCTGCTTTACACTTATTTCCAGTGGCTCCAAGGAATTTCGTGCACATGTCTGTGTTTCCTTATCAGAGAGAGAAAGTGAATCTAGCATGGCCATTATTAAGGAGGGCAATCTGAGCTGGCACCTGCCCTTCTTGAGACCTTGCTGTGAAACAGCCTTTGGATGTGATGTGTATCCTTAATTAAATCCTGTTGCAATATTTCATCATTTTTCCTACCAGAAATTGTAGATTTGCATGCATTGCCATTTTGGATCTCATGACTCTTCTTAAGCAATTTAACACGTTTTAACTGCCCTTGTTCGTGCAGTAGGTAAGCATATAATTTTACATTTTAATAATATTGCTTGAGTAATTTCTGTGCAACAAATTAGTGTGTTATATGTACTAGGTAAAAATCATTCTCCTTCGCTTTAGGTCCTCATAAAATAAAACCCTCAGGTATGAGTAAATTAAAATATGCCATTGGGGATCTCAAAACAAACAAACTTTATAAACAATAACAAACACATGCCAGCACCAGGCAGCAAAGTTAGGCATGTGTTTTGGTGCCACGTGGACAAAAGATAAACAATTGATAACTCATGATTATCATCCTGATACTCCATCATCCATTAGAAAGTAATGTGCCTCAAACTGTAAGCTGAATGTCATAAACTGAAGCAGTCAAAACAAACAGAGAATCCCAGAGACACAGATTTTCCATCTATACACCTAGAAATTTTTTATAGAACTACTGCTGTTAATTTCATCTACTAAGCGCACAAAAAGGAAAAAGAATCGTAAGTATGGTCATTCTGGCCCATATCCGGTAGGAATTTCAAAACCCATAGTGATCACTTGAATTCAAAATGTACTTGAATTGCATTTTGAATCAACATTAGTGCTCACTCTGAAGCAGGGTACTAGTGTGTTTCCGGCCAAAACAGTGTAGCCAAACCCTGCATCTGCTGAAACCGCAGTCATCAATCACAGCTACATGTGAGCCAAGGAGCAATAAGACACCATGGAGATTGTTGGTGGCCTGGATTGTTTCTATCAAGCTCCCACTAGCAAGACAATATCATTGGCCATATTTCAAAAAGGAATCAGGAAACTGAGCCAATGTGTAATTCTGGACTCGCAGGGTAACTTGGGAATACTAGGTCCCAGATGTCAGAAGGAAAAAACAAGTACTACTTCTCAAATGAAATTTTTATTAAAAAACAGAATTTTTTAATAGCTACCAAATGTGAACCACTGAGCTAAGGGTTTTATACACAAAATCTGGTGAGAAAAACATAACTATTCCCACTTTATGAATGAGAAAATTAAGGCTCAGTTTGATGAATGAGAAAACATAAGAGTGTAAGTAATTGTCTGACACTCTCATGCTTGAAATGTCATAAAGCAGACTCTGAACACGGATGTGCATCACTGCAACGCACTCTTTCTGCTACACCACATTTTCTCCTAAAAAACCTCTATTACTCTCCTATCCTCTGTCTGTACATGCTCACAGTTAATATCCCCTTTCTACGTTTAACATGGCTACCTATGTTGCTCAGTTATTGAGTTTCCTAATAATCTGGCATTTCAGCTAAGTAGCCACCCATTCATTCATTCATTCGCTCATTCATTTAATCATACGTGCATTAAATAAACATTTTCTGAGCACCAAGCTACTCAAAGTCTTATGTACAGATAAGAATACAGAAGCTTTGACCAAGGATCTTCTAAAATAGAAACCAACTTGCATTTAGGATATACTTTACCAGCTAAAATGAACCTTTCACTTGTCCGACATGCATACCACATACAACTTTACACCTTATATACTCACTCTTACATTTTCTGTCCTTGGCTAAATTATGACCAATATAACACCAGCTGGTGAACAAATACTTCAAGCTACTGAACAGTGGGGGCTACCTGCCTGCCTGCTTTGCATGGCTGTGTTCTCACACACAATACACTTTTGTCTATGCAGCAATGATTGTTTGAGCAATCATAATAATGTTTGATTGTGCTTTTCCTTTATTTCATTAAAAAAATGACCAGAAAGTAGAAAATGAAGGCATTGTTTTGGAGATAACACAACTGAGACAAAATGGAAATGGTGAGTCATGCCAAAAGTGATGAATCCTAAGCTGACTGGCCGTGTTTTCAATTGTGAGGAAAAAATAACACAATCCAAAATCATGAAAAAGAATTGCCTGATTTCTATCAGTGAAGATTCTGTCTGAAAGCCTCCATTTAGTGATAAATAAATAAGCGTTTTAGATTATAAGTTCAAAAATCAAGGTTCAAGAGCTCGCCAGTAATTTGGATTCAGAGAGGGTTTCACCACCCTTGCACAGCTGTTACAGGCCACTTAACCAAAAGAGGAAAACTTGGAATTCATATTTCTTTGGAGAAATTCTTCAAGGAAGTTGATAAGAAGCCACCAAAGTGGGACTTCCCTGGCAATCCAGTGGTTAAGACTTGGCCTTCCAATGCAGGGGGTGTGGGCTCGATCCCTGGTCGGGAAGCTAGGATCCCACATGCCTTGCAGCCAAAAAACCAAAACATAAAACAGAAGCAATACTGTAACAAATTCAATAAAGACTTTAAAAATGGTCCACATCAAAAAAATCTTAAAACAAAAAAGAAGCCACCAAAGTGAATGGCAGAATCTCTTACTCCTTTCCTTGCAAAAGCATCATCAAATACTTCTCAATAACCAAATCACTTAATTTTCCTAAATGTCATGGGAGTAATGTGACATTATCTAGTATGTTATAGGAAAAATATGGCACGTTCATGCATTTAGAGAAGTAGATCAGGTAAATTTTTATATTTAGTGCTTAATTTTTTTAAATATTACAAACCATAAATCATAAAATTTCACTATTTATAGACTAACTATGGGTTTTATCTCTTTTTAACTTCCAGGGAGTTGAATCTCATTAGTGAGATTCTACTGTTTTTCTTTAAGACATTCAACTATTAAATATATTTTCAGGAATGTTTTAATTGGAAAGTAGGGGACAGCCTGTATCTGGACAATCCCTTTAAAAATATGTTGGGGAAGAACTTTTCATAGAAATTAGGTAATAATTTGATAATAAGTACTTCTCTTCATAGAAATTAAACAATACATTCAACCACTATATTGATTTGTTTAGATGTTCAAAATAACCAGATTCTAACTTTCCAGAGAATATGTGTCTTTACTTCACATAGGTAATACACAAGAGGAGAAACTCTCACCTTTAGTACCTCACCAGGAGCAATGAGATCATTGGATGGATTCTTGGAGCCATTCAAAATTTTAATATTTTAAAAATTAGACTCCCCCTGTCTCAGAAATAGTTCATTTCCCAAATGAAATATCCCTGTAACTTTTCTCTCAATATTAGTGTTCTCCTTTTTATTAAAAAGCTTATAAATATTAGATAGCACATATTTTTGAACTTGTTAAAAATATTACGTTATTTCCGGGTAGCTCACTCTAATGGAATCTATTATAGATCTTTGTTACATTGGAGTCTTTGAAAGACATGCCTAGGCCTTTATGAACTGTTTTACGTAACCATCTGTTTTTAAGAGCAAACATCTCGAGATGCTGAGTGTTTTTCTGCTTATGGTGGGGGGGGTGTGGAGAGAGAGAGTTAATAATTAGACAATTTTTTAGTACATGAAAAAAATTAATTTGAAACAATTCAATTGTATTTTTGAAAACTAAGATAGAAGTAACAAATTCCTCGATATTTTATTCTAACAGTGTGCTGCTTTTATTGTTTTTAAGACTATTACAATAAAATAGCTTAATGGCTTTGCATGCCAGTGCTCTCGTAGAAAATGCTATCTTATAAAATGGCATTTTATAATCTTTTAACAATGTAAATGCCTGCCATAAAACTATGGAAGGAGAAAAAAGTCACCATGTCCTTAGAAGCACAAGGATATCACTTTAGGTTCTCCACATTTGACCTCTTCTTTCTTCGATTATCTACCACCTAGTCAATGTTAATGTGTATATAACAGCTGTGAAATTATCCATCATGTTACAGGAAAAATATAGCACTATGATGTATTTACATAATTCCTGAATGTCAGATTTTGAGTCAGATACTTTAGGTAAGATATGGGTGGAGAGGGGAAGGGAAGGGAGAGAGGAAGAAAGAAAGAAAGAAAGAAAAGGGACGGAAAGGAAAGAGGGAGGGAAGGAGGGAGGCAGGGAAGAAGAAAGGAAGGAAGAAAAGGAATAGGGAGGAAGGGAGATGGGGGGGGGAGGGAGGGATAAATAAATTGTCCTGACACTTCAAGGAATTTATACACCACATAGCCATGGAAAATTGGCTATGAGGTAGATACTTAAATATTAGTAGAAAGGAAGAATGAATAAATAATGAAAATATCACTTCAGCCATTTAAAGAATTGACAGTAGAAGAGAAAAGAGACAGATTGAGCAACCAAGTCCCAGGAGGAATGCCAAGATATTGTGGTGTCTTAAACACTAAGAAGGAGTTCCTAGGGTAAGGAAGGAGTGGCCAAAGGTACTGGATGATGCTGAGATTTTAAGCAAGAAATGAACCAACAAGTGCCCTGTATGTTTTGCTTTTGGACATTAATTGTTAAAGGTTTTCAAGTGACTGGTAACTACAAAAGTTGGATTAAAATCGGCTGAGGGGTAAAAGGGAATTGGGAAAACAGAGCCAAGTTTAGATTACCACTTCCACACATTTATAAGTGGAAGTAAGCAGTTAAAATAGGATGTGGGATAGACGGCACTTTGTTTCTGTTGTTGTTTTCAAGACAGAAAATTTTTAAATGTACATTGAGAGGTACCAATAGAAAGGGAGGTAAGATTCCTGAGAAAATTCCTGAGAAAATACGAAGAAAAAATCTTGAGAGTCAAGTGGATGGATGCTTCTTCCACCTTGACCTGGTTAAAGGATCAATGAATTGGTGTGAATGCAGGTGTCTCACTAGATATGGTGTTTGAATATTGAGGGTTTGGATATTGAGGGTTTACATATCAGTCTGTTCCTGACTGATTTTCTCTGTGCATTGACATATATTAGAAGCTGAGAATAGTGGGAAGGTGGAATTCAAAGCTGTGTAAGTAGGTAGTACAAGATAAAAAATAAACATTACATATAGTAAATATTAGCTTAGTGGTTTAAGACAATGAATCTAATAGTTGATATGCTAAAACTAATAACTTTATATATCCTGGGTCAATTTTTTTCTAAGACTATTTTCTGTAAAATGAAAATGCTTAGAGATGGATTTTCTTTAATAGGTTTATAAGTATTAAATTTTCAGCATTTATTCACTTCACTTCAATAAATATCCTCTTAGTTTTTTTCTTTAACTTTATGAGTATAGTATACATTAATAGATTTTAGGGTTATATTACATTATGTTAACACAGGGAATCCAATATTTAAAAAGGAAGCATAGGGCTTCCCTGGTGGCACAGTGGTTGAGAGTCCGCCTGCCGATGCAGGGGACACGGGTTCGTGACCTGGTCCGGGAAGATCCCACATGCAGCGGAGCGGCTAGGCCTGTGAGCCATGGCCGCTGAGCCTGCGCAACCAGAGCCTGTGCTCCGCAACGGGAGAGGCCACAACAGTGAGAGGCCTGCGTACCACAAAAAAACAAAAACAAAAACAATAAAAAGGAAGCATCAAAAGACAATACTTAGAATAAGTTTAACCAAGGAGGGGAAGATCTGTACACTGAAAATTACAAGACTCTGATAAAAGAAATTGAAGAGAAACGAACAAATGGAAAGATATCCCATACTCATGGGTCAGTAGAATTAATATTGTTAAAATATCCATATTACCCAAAGTCATCTATAGATTTAATGTAATCCTTATTAAAATTCCAACAGCATTTTCCACAGAAACAGAAAAAAATCCTAAAACTTACACGGAACCATACCCTTGAATACCTAAAGCAATCCTGAGAAAGAAGAACAAAGCTGGAGACATCACATTTCCTGATTTGAAACCATACGATGAAGCTATAGTAACCAGAGCAGTATGGTACTGGCATTAAAATAGACATAGAGACTAATGGAACTAAGAGACATAGAGACTAATGGAATTAAGAGCACAGAAATAAATACCCACATATATGGTCAAGTAATATTTGACAAGGGAACTCATTATATTCAAGATATTGAATATAACATATAATGTCTCTTCAATAAATGGTGCTGGGAAACTGGATAATACATGTAGAAAAATGAAATTGGACCCTATGATACAACACTCAGAATGAATTAAAGACTTAAATGAGAAGCCATAAAACTCCTAGAAGAAAACATAAGGAAAAATCTCCTTGACATAGGTTTTGGCAATGACTTTTTAGATATGACACCAAAAGCACAAGCAACAAAGGCCAACAAGTGGGACTACATTGAACTAGAAAGCTTGTGCACAGCAAGAGAAACAATCAACAAAATGAAAAGGCAACCAACGGGATAGGAGAAAAATTTGACAACCACATGTGTGATAAGGGGCTAATGTACAAAATACATAAAGAACTCATATAAACCCATAACAGAAAACCAAACAATCTTATTTTTAAATGGGCAGAGGAACTGAATAGATATTTTAACAAAGAAGACATACAAATGGTCAACAGGTACATGAAAAGATGCTCAACATCACTAATCATCAAGGAAATGCAAACAAAAACTACAAGGAGATATCACCTCATATCTGGGTGAAGGTTCCTGAAAAAATTAAAAATAGAACTATCGTATTATCCAGCAATCCCACTTCTGGGTATATATCCAAAGGAAGTGAATATACTATAAAATAGCAAAGAGTTACCTGAACTCTCATGTTTATTGCAGCATTATCCACAATAGCTACGATATGGATATGACCTAAGTGTTTGTCAATGAATGAATGGATTAAAAAAAGATGTGATATGATATATATCATATAACATAATAATGGAATATTATTCAGCCATGAGAAAGATGGAATTTGTGACAATATGGATAGTCCTTGAGCATATTACACTAAGTAAAATAAGTCAGACAAAGACAAATACTGTTTGTTATCACTTATATGTGGAATCTACAAAAAGCCAAATTCATGGAAACAGAAAGAATGGTGGTTACCAGGGGCAGGAGTGGGAAAAATTGGGAGATGTTGGTCAAAGGGTACAAACTTCCAATGAGAAGATGAATAACTTTTGATGTACAGCATTGTGATTACAGATAACAATACTGTGCTATATACTTGAGAGTTGCTAAGAAACTGGATCTTAAATGTTCTTACCACAAAAAAGAAGTGATAATTATGTGGTATGATGGGAGATTTTAGCTAACACTCTGGTGGTGGTCATATTGCAATATATGTGTATCAAATTAACATGTTGTACACCTTAAAGTTACACAATGTTATATGTCAATTGTATCTCAAGAAAGTTGGAAAGAAAAAATAATGATCAAGTGAATTAAAAGACAAGCCACAGACCAGGAGAAAATAAATATTTGCAAAAGACACATCCAACAGAGTACAGTTACCCAAAATATACAAAGAGCTCATAACTCAACAATCAGAAAACAAACAACTCAATTTAAAAAATGACCCAAAGACCTTAAGAGATATCTCACCAGAGAAGATATACACATGGCAAATAAGCCAAAAGATGCCCCACATCATATGCCACCAGGGAAAATTCAAGTTAACATATCATCAGGGAAATGTAAATTAAAACAACAATGTGGTTCCACCACATACCTATTTGAATAGCCAAAAGCCAGAACACTGACGCCAAATGCTGGCAAGGATGTAGAGTAACAGGAACTCTCATTCATTGCTGGTGGGAATGTAAAAATGTACAGCCAACTGGGAAGACAATTTAGCAGCTTCTTACAAAACGAAACATCTATCAATCATGCTCCTTGGTATTTACCCAAAGAAGTTGAAAACTTATGTCCAAAAAGAAAAAGCCTTCACATGGATGTTTATGGCAGCTTTTCTTCCTAGTTGCCCAAACTTGGAAGCAAACCAAGATATCCTTCAGTAGGTGAATAGATAAACTGTGGTACATGCAGATGATGGGATATTATTCAGTATGGAAAAGAAATGGACTATTAAGCCATGAAAAGACACAGAAGAACCTTAAATGCATATTACTAAGTGAAAGAAGCTAATCTGAAAAGGCTACATACTGTATGATTTCGACTATATGCCATTTTGGAAAAGACAAAACTATGGAGACATTAAAAAGGTCAGTGGGGTTAACAGATGAATAGGCAGAGCACAGGATTTTTAGGGCAGAGAAAATATTCTGCATGATATTATAATGATGGATATATGCCTTTATGAGTGAACCATAATATATACTATGAACTTTGGATGATTATGATGTGGCAATGTAGTTTCATCCTTGGTTAAAAAAAAAAGAAAGTAACGTTTTGGTTAATGATGTTGATAATGGAGGAGGTGTGCATGTGTGAGGGCAGGGGTATATGGGAAATCTCTGTACCATCCTCTCAATTTTTTTGTAGACCTAAAACTGCTCTAAAAAATTAAGTCTTTAAAAAAAAGTGACGTGAAGGCCTTGGCTTAATTTTATTCTTATATTTTAGGTTTTTCTCTATTTTTAATGCACACTAGATTTTCAGCCTAGGTTCACTTTTCTTTTCAATCTTTTAATGATTTTCTTTCTGCTCCAATTACCAAAACTCTTTAAAAAAATGTGACTCCATATTTTTTTATTGTTTAGAATATTTGAGAGTAGGGGATTTGTTTTATGGTGATTGATTCAAACTTGGAAATCTTCCTTTTAAACTAAAAAGCAGACCTTAGGTGAACATTTTTCTTCAAGAGCCATTATACAATTACAATGTCCACTCCTGAACTGCCTGATTCCCATTTATCCAACTAAATGTTTTCAATCGATTTTTTAAAAACATGTTGTTTTCTAAAAATATATCTAAATAATATCAGTTTATAATCTATACAGGAAACATTACTTAAAGTGCCTTGAAAATGTTTTTATGCCTATATATATATGTACTTGGGGTGAGAGTACTTTGTACTTTGAAGAGAGGAAAAACAGAGATAAGAGTGGAAATGGATTTCACTGTTTAACACAAACATGGCAATATCCAACTCTATGATGGACAGTGAAACCTAGATGTAGAGGCAGAGTCTTAAAAAATAGTCCAGGATGTTGAATTCCTAAAATAGAGAAACACTTAAAGATTCTTAAAATCAAAACATTCTTCAACCTAACTGGAAAAGGCAGGTTTTATTGCATTTCCAAAAGAAGATAAGCCAAAGGTTACAAACTTATAGTTATAAGAAGAGTAAGTTCTGGGGATCTAATAATGTACAGCATGGTGACTATAGTTAATAATACAGTATTATATACTGGAAATGTGCTAGGAGAGTAGATCTTAAGTGTTCTCACCACACACACAAAAATGGCATCAATGTGAGGTGATGGATGTATTAATTATCTTGATTGTGGTAACCATTTCACAATGTGTGTGTGTATGTGAGTAAAATCATCAAGTTGTATACCTTTAAAAAAAGAAGGCAAGAAATATGATAGTGATGAATCACACCAACAAAGGATTCTAATAGATCTGGGTCCAAATCATAACTTGATCACTTGTGGAACTTAAGGTGTGTGAATAACCAAGTCACTTAACTACTGGGCCACAGTGTTTTCACCTGAAAATGGAGCTAATGCACCCTCATCCTAGCCTGTTGGGATCCAATGCATACCCGTAACAAAGGGCTTAGCATAGGGCCTTGGCACACAGTAAATACTCGGTGACACCAGCCATTATTATTAATCATTAATAGATTTTTTGTGTGTCTAGGTACCTATATCTGAGGAATTACAAAAATCACATGTATTACAACTTTGTATATCCCTCTTTTAAAGAAGGAGATAAGTTTCTTCATCTGAGTTCCAACAAAGGAGAGTGAGCTCTTTTTTTTTTTGTCCTTCATGTCAAAAAGTAATTGGGGCAATGCTGTTATTCTTGTAAGAGAATTCTTAGAAAGTCCAACATGTGACTTGTAGAGATTCTCCATGCTCTTCTGCTTTCTGTCTAATTACAGTGGCCGCAGTTATCACTTGCATCTTTGCACAGGTATTTGATAACTGAAATCCATTTCCAGCTTTTGCTGCATGTGTGCATGAGTACCATCTTCAGACCAATAGGTCGGAAGCTACCATCTTAGGCTTCCTGGAAAGGAACTTTGGCTTCAGGGAAGAAACTTACAAAAGGTAAAATAGAGTGAGGGAAAGATGAAAGGTTTAGAAAAGCCCTCTCAAAAGTTGAGATGTCTGAATGCAGACTTGCCCATTGTAGAAATGTGATCAAAGGCATGGAGATTAACGGCAGCTTCGCTCCTAATGTGCTCCAAACAGACATCATGAGCAAAAAGAGGTCACCTTCCAGTTTGCCCTAACCATTATCATTCCTTACAAATAATGAGTTCTAAAACCCATCACAAGCAAGGCAATGCCGTCTTATGCTGAAGTCTCTAAGGCCAGTTTGACCCATCTAAGTCATCCTTCTTCACAGCTATAAACAGAAGTGGCTCAAACTCCTCTGAGAGCAAAGGTGACGAGAAAGGTGTTCTTGACAGCGAATGGCACCCTGCAGGTTCCAAAAGGCCAAACCCTCCCAGGGATCCCACTGTCCCGTTTGCAGCTGGCATTCTGTGGCTGATTTTCAGCCTGTCAGAGAGATTTTTTGCAGCCCCTGTGTAGACAGGAGTCTCTAGGCCACAGCAGCTGAGTACGAGGCTGGCCAGAAGCCCAGGCGCCTCAGGGAATCCAGGAGGTTGGAGAAGGAATTTTTTCTTCTCCTTAGCCAAGGAGTGCAGTTGGCTTGCATTTCTGAACCCAATTTGGCTAATTAAGATCAACAAATGTTGAACTTAAATAACTATGAAATCTTAATGAACTTTTTTAAAAAATAAACTTTTACAGAAAGTAACTACAGAAAACACAAGTTGGATTTCTTTTTTTTTTTTTTTTTTTTTTTTTTTTGCCTGTTCTAAACATCAAATTTCTTAATAGGATAAGGGCACAGTTGCAAAGAGGAACCAAGGGTAGAAACCTGAGTCACTCGTTTGTCTCATAAAAATAATCATAAGGAAATCCTATTTTATATCTAGACTTGCTTAGGGAATGAAACTTGGGTAAATGTCTGCTACTATTTGGATTTCACAGCATTTTTTAAAATGTAACCATCAGAATATTGAAGTTACAAAAAGGTCAAACACATAAGATAATAATTTTGGTGTTGGGTATAGCTAATCAACTGCTTTTGAGTATATATACTCACAAAACTTGTATCAAAGTTTGATTCAGATTCTAATAATGAATTTTAGGTCTTTATGTTGGAATTGGGTCTATGTGCAATGTGAAAACTCACCTTCCAGAAATTCTGAAAAGAAATTTGCCATTTTTAAATGAAATAATCTCAGGATTTAAAGTCTGCCATTTGTTTAGAAAACAAATCCTATCATTCTCTTTATGCACAAGCAGCAGCCAACCTTTTGCATTAAAATCATATCATGCACTGATTTCTTTTAATGTAATTGCTGTGAGGAAAGTTATTAATTATCTGACCTTTGATTTTTTTTAAGAAATTTGCAAATATGCTGGATTGCAAATATAAAATGCATATCCATCCAAATTTGTGATGTCATCACTCAAGGAGAACATAAAAGTTTCTTTGTTTTTCAAACATAAACGTTTGGAAATTCAAAGAAGAGGGTAGGCTTCTTTATCACAGCTGTAAGAAATCTGCCAGACGATCTTGGTCTGGGTATTCATGAGGTTCACATGCTTTTAAATGTGTCCTCAAGTCACTCCCAGGAACAATGTGACCGTACTGTGTTGGCAGAGCTGAAGCACCCTGGCTTTTCCTTCTCCACACCTGGAGGGCTCTGGAGGCGGGCTGAGTCCTATTAGCACATGCTTCCCTTTAAAGTGTGATCTGTCCACTCACTGTGTGTTCCACTGCCATCCCAGGTAGCTGAGCTGATTATCTGGATTCTCTAACATCGTCTGCAGTGTTCATTTATGTTTGGATCAATGCTGGAACAGCCTGCATGTTTCAGTCTATCCTCTGACACACATTATTTATGTAGCCCTCTAATGCCTATAGCACTTCACAGTGAAATAATTACAGCTGTTTCCTTATTTCTTTATTCCTCTCATCCTAAAATATCCACCCCACTTAATCCTAGGAGCCTGGGAAAATGGAATTGTTACATTACCAAGTCTCAGAGGACTGACACAACCTGAAAGTTGGTAAAAGAAACAAAAAGCTTAACTAGCGTATGCCTTCAGTATCTGTGCTGTGATATTTACCTTGTTAGTGTCCTCAGAATTTTGTGGAAGGTGCTTTTGTTAGTATGGATGCCCCTAGGAAGATGTGAGTGCAAGTAGTTTATTTGGGAGCTGACCTCAGGAAGTATCAATAAGGGAAGACAGATGCCAGATAAAGAAGGGACAGAAGCCAATAAAGGGTGTGCGGTTCAGATGTAGAAAACAAACTTATGGTTACCAAGGGGGGACGGTGGGGGGAGGGATAAACTGGGAGATTGGGATTGACATATACACACTACTATATATAAAACAGATAACTAATAAGAACCTACTGTAGAGCACAGGGAACTCTACTCAATAGTCTGTATTGACCTGTATGGGAATAGAATCTAACAAAGGGTGGATATATGTATATGTATAACTGATTCTCTTTGCTGTATAGCAGAAACTGTAAATCAACTATACTGTGTAAATCAACTATAAATGACTGTAAATCAACTATACTCCAATAAAAATTTATTTTTTAAAAAAGGGTTGGTGGTTGAGTAGGTTACAGCTTTAGGCAACTGTGCTGCTAGGGAATTCTAAGAGACAAGATAGAATATACCTCAGACTTAGCCCACCTGGGGAGCAAACAGATGTGTATCTACCTCCAACTTCAAGATGTTATTCGCTAAGGATGTTCTTGGGGGCAATAACCTCTGGGCTTGTCCATCCAGCCCTGCCTGGGATCTGAAAGCCCTCAGCTGGAGAGCAGCAAGATTTGCAGCAATGGCACACGCCAGTATATTAATGCTGAGCATGAAACGAAGCAAGACCCTATGGTCCTCTCCCCCCATGTCCTCTGCCTACCTTTTGTCTGTAGAAAAAACTTTATCCAAAGAATAAGTTTTACCAGAGAAGTGAGAAAATGCAGAAGCAAAGGAAAGCAGTCAACAGGACAAAATAATAATAGTTTAGCCATTAAACAAAGTCAAGGACTTTTAGCTCCTCCTCAAGGGCTATAGATAATATTCTGAGCCACATCCTTTGAGCTGTTTTGTAGATCTGAAATCCCCACCAGGTGGAAGAAGTTAACTACAGGATAACCAGACTGTAGCCATGACATAAGCGGCCACAATCCCAAGAACTGGCCTCAAAGAAATGAGCACAAATCAACCCTGGAACTGAAGATTAACTGTACTCAAAACAATCAAGATGACGCTGATCAGACCATCGCATGACCAATTCCAAGATGACTGTCAGAGCTGACTCTGTTGTTTATACATGTAGCCCCCTCCCTCTACCCAGACACCCCTAAAACTCCCCTTTAAAAGCTCTTGCCCACTGACTGTCAGTGGGGAGTTGGCCTTTGGACATGAGTCCACCCTCTCCCCGGGTTGCCGGCCTCTGACATAAAGCAAACTTTCCTTTCCACCAATCTTGCCTCTTCAGTACTGACTTCCTAGCAGTCAACAGCTGGACCCAACTTTCGGTAATGAGCAGGTTATAAGCAGAAACAAAATAAAGGGTGGATACCAATTTTCTTTATGTAGCAGGTGTGATGCTGAAATATTTTGTCATACTTTAAATGATATTAGCAAGACTTCTAGTTATGCAATAATTATCTTTCAACTGTGTACTATGGGGCAGGAAGCACTGTGCTATGCAAGAATCCTAAGGTAAAGGTTTTTATGAATCAGATGCCCATCCCCATTTATTTTTTGTTGCTCTTGTTATACATGCACTTTTATATTTTCACTGTGCATAAAGCATTCCTTATCATTTCCTCCCAATAAATAAAAAAACTTCTAAGAGGTTGGTATGGCATCTTCTGCACCAAATACCCTAGCTTCCCCACTCTCCCATTCATATCTAGCAGTTCTCACAATCTCGGTAGAAGCACAACTACGCTAGAAATTCAGCAGGAGCTTTTATTTCTATTTCCAAGGCCTGAACAAATGTGAAAGAAAATCTGGGCCACTTGTCTAATATTTCTTCTCATGCTATGAGGAATTATGTAACTATGTAAAGGACTGGGTATTGAAAAACACATTTTATTAATAGGTGAAATACAAAAAATATACTTGTCAATTTGATAAAATGGACAGAAATGCTTCAAAACATATCCTATCATATTAAGCGAAGTGGAACACTTTCTCTACTTCTGTGGAAACAAAACTCGTGTCACGTGCAAAAGATCGTCTCTCAGCATAAACCTGTTGCCTTAGAAGTAAACGGAAAGACTGTGAAGTCAGTTCTGCAGAGAGGAGTTAATTCTGCTCAAAACTTACTGAGCTAAAATGGGATTATGTTTCACAGTGGAGGGGAAGGCGGGGGAGAAAAGACATTTTGAATTTCATAGTAATTACGAAGTATTATGTCAGCCTAAGCTTTCAAGATACAAATATCTCATTTTATTCTCATAAAACTTTTCTGACATAGGCGACGTGCTACTTCCCCCTGTTTTCCAGATAGAAAATCTGATGAGCCGTGAAGAGCTCCCTGACAGCCCTGAAAATAGGAACCAGAAGGTAGGGAATGACGAAGGAGGTAGTAGCTGCCATTGCTCCCGGTATCTCTGTCACAAAAGAAACAAATATCATGTCATAGCCCGCTGGGTAATGCACTATGAAAAAATCCCATCCGAGACTGAGAAAAGTTCAGACTTTCCTTCTGCCGTATAAACAGAACATAAAAAGTCTTTATGAAAAAAAATTATCTCTTCATTTTGTATCTAGATTGGCAAATATTCTACGAGCCTCCTCAGAGTATGTGGACTTATACTTAGTCAGTATGATATTAAACAGGGATTTTATTTGTTTTTTTAATTTAATTTTATTTCCTTTTTTATACAGCAGGTTCTTATTAGTCATCCATTTTATACACATCAGTGTATACATGTCAATCCCAATCGCCCAATTCATCACACCACCACCCCCACTCTCCGCCACTTTCCCCGCTTGCTGTCCATACGTTTGTTCTCTACATCTGTGTCTCTATTTCTGCCCTGCAAACCAGTTCATCTTTACCATTTTTCTAGGTTCCACATATATGCGTTAATATATGACATTTGTTTTTCTCTTTCTGACATACTTAACTCTGTATGACAGTCTCTAGATCCATCCACGTCTCAACAAATGACCCAATTTCGTTCCTTTTTATGGCTGAGTAATATTCCATTGTATATATGTACCCCATCTTTAACCATTTGTCTGTCGATGGGCATTTAGGTTGCTTCCATGACCTGGCTATTGTAAATAGTGCTGCAACGAACACTGGGGTGCATGTGTCTTTTGGACTTATGGTATTCTCTGGGTATATATGCCCAGCAGTGGGATTGCTAGATCATATGGTAATTCTACTTTTAGCTTTTTAAGGAACCTCCAAACTGTTCTCCATAGTGGCTGTATCAATTTACATTCCCACCAACAGTGCAAGAGGGTTCCCTTTTCTCCACACCCTCTCCAGCATTTGTTGTCTGCAGATTTTCTGATGATGCTCTTTGAAACTGGTGTGAGGTGATACCTCATTGTAGTTTTGATTTGCATTTCTCTAATAATTAGTGATGTTGAGAAGCTTTTCATGTGCTTCTTGGCCATCTGTATGTCTTCTTTGGAGAAATGTCTATTTAGATCTTCTGCCCATTTTTCGATTGGGTTGTTTGTTTCTTTAATATTGAGCTGCATGAACTGTTTATATATTTTGGAGATTAATCCTTTGTCCATTGATTGGTTTGCAAATATTTTCTCCCATTCTAAGGGTTGTCTTTTCATTTTGTTTATGGTTTCCTTTGCTGTGCAAAAGCTTTGAAGTTTCATTAGGCCCATTTGTTTATTTTTGTTTTTATTTCCATTACTCTAGGAGGTGGATCAAAAAAGATCTTGCTGTGATTTATGTCATGGAGTGTTCTGCGTATGTTTTCCTCTAAGAGATTTATAGTGTCCAGTCTTACATTTAGGTCTCGAATCCATTTTGAGTTTATTTTTGTGTATGGTGTTAGGGAGTGTTCTAATTTCATTCTTTTAGATGTAGCTGTCCAGTTTTCCTAGCACAACTTACTGAAGAGACTGTCTTTAATCCATTGTATATCCTTGCCTCCTTTGTCATAGATTAGTTGACAATAGGTGCATGGGTTTACCTCTGGGCTTTCTATCTTGTTCCATTGATCTATGCTTCTTTTTTTGTGCCAGTACCATATTGTCTTGATTACTGTAGCTTTGTACTATAGTCTGAAGTCAGGGAGTCTGATACCTCCCGCTCTGCTTTTTTCCCTCAAGATTGTTTTGGCTATTCTGGGTCTTTTATGTCTCCATGCAAATTTGAAGACTTTTTGTTCTAGTTCCATAAAAAATGCCATTTTTAATTTGATAAGGATTGCACTGAATCTATAGATTGCTTTGGGTAGTATAGTCATTTTCACAGTATTGATTCTTCCAATCCAAGAACATGGTATATCTCTCCATCTGTTGGTATCATCTTTAATTTCTTTCATCAGTGTCTTAATAGTTTTCTGCATACAGGTCTTTTGTCTCCCTAGGTAGGTTTATTCCTAGATATTTTATTCTTTTTGTTGCAATGGTAAATGGGAGTCTTGATTTCACTTTCAGATTTTTCATCATTAGTGTCACATACAGTATTGTTAACTGTAGTCACCATGCTGTACATTACATCTCCAGAACTTATTCATCTTATAAATGGAAGTTTGCACCCTTTGACCAACATCTCCTCATTTCCCCGAACCGCCAGGCCCTAGCAACCAGCATTCTACTTTGTTTTTATGAGTTCAGTTTTTTTTTGGATTCCACATACAAATAAGGTCATACAGTATTTGTCTGTCTCTGCCTGACATATTTCACTTAGCATAGTGCCTTCAAGATCCATCCATGTTGTTGAAAATTGTAGAATTTCCTTCCTTTTATGGATGAATAAGATTCCATTGTGTATATACACCACATGTCCTTTATCCATTCATCATTTGATGGACACTTAGGTTGTTTCCTAATATCTTGGCTATTGTCAGTAATGCTGCAATGCACATGGGGGTGCAGATATCTCTTGAATAGCCTGTTTGCATTTTCTTTGGGTATATATCCAGAATTGGCATTGCTGGATCATATGGCAGTTCTATTTTTAATTTTTTTGAATACTCTCCATACTGTTTTCCATAGTGACTGTACCAACACATTCCCACCAATAGTGCACTAGGGTTCCCTTTTGTCCACATCCTCACCAACACTTGTTATGTCTCATACAGCTATTCTAACAGGTCTGAGGTGATATCTTATTGTGGTTTTGATGTGCATTTCTCTGATAATTATATCACAAATATTTTTCTAAATTAATACTGGTGTTATATGTCTCTCTGACATATATTTGCAATCCTTACAACTAACCATGCCTAAATTGTTGTGCTGTCTTGATAACAGTCATCACTACCCACACAGAAACAGTGAGTAGTGATAACTTTTTCCAAGTCTTTGAACTTCAAACTTTCCACATCCTAATGTTATAGATACTCCTTTGGAAACAGTACATAGTTAAAATTTTTTAATACAGTCCAACAGTCTTTGAGATTGAGATCATTTAATCAATTTACATTTTATGTCATTACAAAATATTGGTTATGGCTTCACCATCTTATATTTTCTATTGGTCCCAGTTGTGTTATTACAATTTCTCTCATTTTTTTGATTGCCTTTTAGACTGAATGTTCTTTTAATTAGAATTTCACTTTTCCCTCTATTACAGTACACTTTTCTATCCTCCCAGATTTACCCTAGAATTTATAGCACACATTCTCAATTTATTAAAGTCTTATGTCCCTCTTCAGATAATTCAAGGACCAAAAGAACCAATTTAACTTCCTTTAACTTTCCCTTGATTCATGATTTTGATGTTGTGTATTTTAATTCTCTCAATTCAATTTATTCAATTTCATAATTATTTTATAAGGTCAAATTTCATTTAGATTTATCTATACATTTAACATCCTCCTTGTTTCCTGCACCTATGGGATCATTTTCCTTATACACAGAAAAACTGGTTTAATGCAGGTTTGCCAGCGGAAATGCAGTTTTTGTCTTTTTTTTCTGAAAATCTAGTTTTACTCCATTTTTTTTAGGGCTTTAAGAATATTTCCACTGAGTATAAATTTATAGGTAAGCCGTTATTTTTATTCAATATATTGACTATAATATTTTACTGTCTTCTGCCTTCCACTGGTGTTCTGAACGTTGTTCTTATCTATTGAAAGATATGTCTTTCTCTTCTATGTTACTATTTTTGCAATTTCACTATGAAGTGTCTTAGTATGGTTTATTTTTTTTTTTAAACTTACTTGGGACTCCATGGACTCCTTAAATCTTTGAATTAAATTTTTTAATCAGTTCTGGAAAACTTTCAGGCATTGTGTTGTCAAATATTGCTTCTGTCTCTTTCTTTCCTTTCTTTCTGGAACTCCAACTATATGCATCTAAGGTCTGCCCACTGTCCTTCTATTACCTCCTTTTATATCTTCATCTTACGATTATCACTCTTCTGCCCCATCTTCCAGCTCGCTAAGTCCCTCTTTTTTTATGTCTCATTTACTGTTAAACTTATTCCAGTAAATTCTTAGTTTCAATTATTGTTATTTTCAATAATAATTTCAGTATGATTCTTTTTCAAAGCTGCTATGTCACCTTTGCCTAAATTTTCAAGTTTGGCTTTTTATATCAATGAAAATAATAAATGTATATTGATTTTTTTTTAGTAAGGTATTATAGGTTGTGTCTGATAACTTAAATATCTTAGGTCCTGGTGGGCCTAATTTTTCTTTTAACTTTTCATTTTGAAATAATTTCAAAATTACAGGAAATTTTAAAGAATAAAAGCAGTACAGGGCTTCCCTGGTGGCACAGTGGTTGAGAGTCCGCCTGCCGATGCAGGGGACACGGGTTTGTGCCCCGGTCTGGGACGATCCCGCATGCCGCAGAGCGGCTGGGCCCGTGAGCCATGGCCGCTGAGCCTGCGGGTCCGGAGCCTGTACTCCGCAACGGGAGAGGCCACAACAGTGAGAGGCCCGCGTACCGCCAAAAAAAAAAAAAAAGCAGTACATAACACATCCATATAACCTTTTCTTGATTCAAATATTTTTAACATTTTGCCCCTTTGCTTTACCATTTTATCTGTCTGGTTATCTACCTAATTCTCTCCCTACATATAATTCTATATATATAATATATGTATATAAGTCTTCTCTGAACCATTTGAGGATTAGTTGCACACATGACTGTTTACTCATAAAATCTTTTGTGTTTAGTTTCTGAGATAAGGCTATTACCTTATATGACTACAAGACAGTTACCAACTTCAGTTAGTTTAACACTGTTATAACACTGAATGTTTGTGTCCCCCCTAAAATTCATTATGTTGAAATCCCAATGTGTCCTAAGCCCAATGTGATGGCATTTGTGGGGCCTTAGTGAATGGAGTTAGTGCCCTTACAAGGCTTGAGAACTAGCTAGCTCTTTCTACCATGTGAGGACACAAGGAGAAGTTAGCCATCTGCAATCCAGAAGAGGTCTCTCACCAGAACCTAACCATGCTGGCACCCTGATCTCAGACTTCTGGCCACTACAGCTGTGAGAAATAAATTTCTGTTCTTTATAAACCACCCAGACTATGGTACTTTGTTGTAGCAGCACAAACTAAAGACAAATATTTCCATCTAGTCTTCCATCCAATATACTATTTTATGAATTGAGCCAGTAATGTCATTTTTTAGCATATTTTCCCCTCCAGCACAGAATTCAATATAGGATAATGTATAGCATTTAGTTGTCATGTCTCTCTGATCTCCTTTAATTTGGAACATTTCTACCCGCTTTCTTTGTCTTTTATGACATTGACCTATTTAAACAACACAGTCTTGCTTTCCCTGTGTGGCATGCAGGATCTCAATGACCCCATTAAGGCTAATCTGTTACTTCCCAATGATTAGATTCAAGTTATATATTCTCAGTCATAATACTACATAAATGATACTGTCTCCACCTCAGGATATCATACCTAGAGGCATATGATGACCATCCACCCTGCATTGATAGTGTTAATTTTGATTCCTTGGTCAATGTATGTCTGGTTTAAATGTATACTGGCTATTATATAGGAAAACTTATTTGCTAACGCATTTCAAACCTAGAATGATAATATTTCTTCTAGACAGGCTTTTCATTTTCTTCTGCCAAGTACTTGAGATACTAGCTAGCTTGACCCAGTTTAATCTGATTTCAAGGCTTGTGGTTTTCCAGGCCAACCATATGACATGAAGGTAGCTTGCAAGTTGTGCAAAGACAGGTTTGCTTCCAATAAATTTACTCCTAAACTGCAGCTCTTTACAAATCCATCCCCAGATGGAGGATGGTTAGCTAGTGAATCCCCCTAGGGAAGTTCTAGGGATTCCACCCAGACCCACAAGAGCACCAAAAGTGCAACTCACCCCTCAGACATTTCTTCCTAAAGATAAAAATATTCTGGAATGCTGAACTCACTTCTATGGGTTCTTCGTTCTCCCAGATTTCAGCACTGTAATTCTTTACAAACTTTGTTGCATTGAAGAAAGTTTTATTTTTCTTTTAAGTTCCATCCAACAACTTTTCTTGCTGCTCTTGGTGGAAAGTTTGTTCAAATGAATGTGTGTATCACAACTGGAAGTAATGTGTTAACAGACGATGATCCAACCATTATCTCATGGCCATTGGGTCATTTTTAAATTCACCCAAATGACAATGAGGTTTATTCTGTTATGTCAGACTCTAAAAACCTCTCCTCACATAAATTAACCCCAAAATAGAGTGGCAGCTTCCAAGGAATCCAGAAAACCTGAAATGTATCTGAAGTCAGTCAACTGAAATAGATGTGATTACTTTTTGTCTCCCCATCCATTTTCCTTAGGATCATGATTAGCCCTTATAAGGAGTTCCAGAAAAGCCAGGTGTAGACGTATGTGTCAACACCCGTTTCTCCTGGTCACACGTATTAGGTCACATGACCTAATCATGACTTTCCCCAGAAAAGAACCCCACTCCTTCTTTTCTGGCATCTTTAATTTGGAGATGACTAGTTTAGGGGCGAAGGGTGGGATGGGAGGGAGGGCGAGGTTGGAGAAAGAGAGAAAAACAAAGAAATCACCTGAGAATGAAGCCAAGCAGAAGCTAGCAGAATACAAAGATGCTGGGTTAGAGAATGTCCCCATATCACTGGCTGAAGCCTTTGATCCCGATATACCTGAATTTACCCCTTGGATCGTTCAGTTACGTGAGCCAATAAATTATCCTGAGTTATTTTGAATTGGGTTTCTGTCTTGCACTAGAGTCTAGACTGGTTAAAAAGTTTTAAAAGCTATGTACACAATAAAATTATGTGTATAACTATAGAGTGTCTCTCCTCTCATCCAGGTCAGTGAGCAATAACTAAACAAGAAGGAGAAGGCATGTAAAATGATAAACAGTGTAGTAGGAATTACATCTAAAGAGGAGAGGAGATGGAAATGCTAATTAGCACATTTAATTTTCATGTAGTCAAATCTTTTAGTGTTTTTATTATTGATAAGTTGCCTTAGGAAAAATAAAATGCACACACATGATAGGTGTAGAATGCTGCTCCCAGATGAGTCTGCAGCACCTTGGTTTCTGCCATTATCCTTACCTAATGTGTAGAATCAAAAGTGAGACATTAGCAAACAAGATAAATCATTTTCGGACATACTTGAATAAAGCTGAGGAGTTTCTACTCCATGACTCCAAGGCCACCATTATTTCTCAACTGTATCTCTGAAATAGCCTCTAGCTCATTTCCTAGCGGGCTCTTTTTCTCCCTGTTGTCAATTCTACACATGGTAGCCAGAAAACCCATCACACTACCTTCCCAATCAAAACCCTGCAATCCTTGACATTTGAAACATACTCTATGATCTTTGCTGCAAGCCTACAAAGGGACTGTTGGCAGGCCCTGGCTAGCTCTCCATCCTCACCTCCTGTCCTATTCCTCACTCATTCCTTGCAGTAGTGCTGGGTTGCTTGAGGTGTCTCTAACACACCTGGTTCAATCCCCCTGCAGCGCCTCTGCCCGAAGAATTCTTCCCCAGGTAGCGTCAAATGGCATGGTCCTTCCTTAATTCTCTGCTCAAATATCACATCTTCTGAGAAATTGTTAACTACCCTACCGAAAGCACACCACCCACTCTTCCATCAGACTTTATGTCCTCTGCCTTGTTTTTATTCGCAGCACTCACACTACCTGACACGCTATCTTGTTATATTATCTGTTTTTTGCCTCTTTCCCCCTCCTCTACTCTCACCCCTCCCCCTTTCCTACTGCCTATTAACTCGTTCTCTTTCTTTTACAAATTATTTTTATTATTTCACCCTTTATTATCAATGAATTGGGCTCTTGGAATTATAATGTGATTTGATAGGCATAAGAGAATATGGATACTAAGTATTTTCTAAATCACTGGATGACAGATTACAAAACAGCCTAAAACTTTTATGAGGTAGGTCAACGTAGCTATGGAGTCCTACTAGAACAAATAATCATGGGTACCACGTACACTAATTCTGCCACACAAAAAAAGTGGTTCATGAATATGAAGTAATACCAAAGAAGTGGGTATACAATTTTAAGGTACATAAACTCTACATTTCCATCCTTCCAACGTTCATGTATTATCTATTTCTTCATTTGCAGAAATTCTGGAATTCTGCTGTTAATTTGAGATTTTACAGTACATTAGCTTTGAGCTAGCATAGCATGTATAAAAGGTAACCAAAAAGAAAGCAACGCAAATGTGAGAAAAAGAAAAACCAAGTAATAGGGATTAATGCCAGATCTAACCCTTCTGCTCCGGAGCATCTAGCATCAAATACAGACCAAGGTACATTTAATAGTTTTCTTCAACCATAATCTATGAGAAGTCAGTTTCTTGAAATACAATATTAATATATTTAATGAAAAAAATCTCAGGGTTGTGATTTATGGCCCCTTGGATGTTAAGTCAGATCCTGCTGGGTAAATTACTTTTGCAACTGGTAAAGTTATAGATAGAAATAGGACAATGAATATGACTTTAAAACAGCTAGGAGACAAGGCTTCAGGTGTTTAAGTCCCCAGTTCAAACAGGAGTTAATCATTGAGTTTCTGTATACTGAAATCATTGCTTTAGATATTTTTAGTTATTTTTTAGGATTTTATATAGATGAAAAAGATCAGCCATCATAAATATTTGTCAAGCCACTGATGGCATAATATAGTTCTCACATCCTTTCTGAGCTACAAGGGGAAATTAAGTATAGGATGCCGTTTTCCCATCACCAACTAAAAAAGAGAAATAAACTCTATCAACTTAAAATGAGCCTTTAAAACAATCTGACAGAAATGTACTCAACTCTCAAGTCCCATCCCCACCTCACAAAAAAAGCTTTGATTAGAAGCCAAATATCTTGATTTAATTTTTAAACTGACTACATGGAGGGAATCTTATTGCAGGGTCTTTCAAATTTGATTTTAAAATCTCACTTACTGCATTTCCCAACTTTAAACTGAAATTTGAAGTAATAAAACAGCATAGTAAATATATGACAGAGGATATGAATAATATAGACAGAAATTATAGCCAATGTCTGAGGAAGATGGGATTATTTTTCCAATTAGTAGACTACCCTCGGCCTGTTCCTTTCTAGTAATAAATATAGATATAAACATATACGTACGCACAGATGCATTGTATGTACATGTATAGATGTATGTATATTTGAAATTTCACCTCCTTTATTGAGTTTGTTCGGCAGAGGGGGAAAAGCTGAAAATTCACTATACACCAAAAGCCAATAAACAAAAGCAGTTCCTTTTTTGTTTGAGGTTTCAGAGTTAGATTCTTGACTCCATCAAAAACCCATTTTTGAGTCTTGGAAATGTTACTTAATCAATATCTTGTTCTTAGTTTCAGCATCCATAAAATAAAATGATTAATGACAACTGCCTCCTAAGGTTTTGCTAAGTATTAAATTATATAATTCCTATAAAAGGGTAAGCAATTCTATATCTAACACATAGTAACACTCTAAAAATTATATACTGTTATTATTACTATTACTATTATTCTCAATAAAAAGCTTAATGAGATAGTAACTAGTGTCCCATTTACTAAAATGATATTTTAACTCCATTTTCAAATTTTGTTATACCATCACTACTCCTAATCATGGGATGAACATTTAACTGTGAATGCAATTTTAAATGGATATGTTTGTAGAGCTTGAGAATTTGTTGAAGTTGTTGAAGGTCTTTTTAATGGAGATACCCACAATTTTTTAACTATCAACTGGTGGGGCAGTGGGGGGACTTTGGAATAGCTAAGAGTAAAATCTCTGAGTTTAACTAGGAAAAGATAAAGGAAGGGATGATCTTGGCAGTGATATCCCTAAAGGGTATAGTGAAAGGAGAAAGAGGAATTTTAGTGCTCCATAAGCAAACACAGAGGATTCTTTAAAATCTGCCCCAGTCTCAGATGACAGTCCTGGCAGACCAGTGATAGGGCATGTCCGAAGCAAGCTCTTTAGACAGCTACGCTACTGCCTTCCACTGCAACTTCAAAATGATCCCGTCTACTCACTGGTTCACTGTCTCAGAAATTAACATCTTTACAATGGAGTATTCAAAATCAGTTCACTTGACAGGAAAGATAAGTAGATAGAACTGTAAAATATAGTGCTTCAAACTTGAAATGACACTCTTCTCATTGCCATCTCTTTGAAATTAGCTGTGAGCTTAATACGTTGAAGATAATGTGATAATCAACTGAGCAAAGGTAACAAGATAGGTTATGATATAAAACGCATTTCAATAAAGAGAGATAATGCCACTGCATTCATTTCCCAAAGAGTTAGTGTGGGAAAAACGCATACTTCACATTGTTCTTTCCTACTTCAAGTTAACAAATTAACTCATATGTAAAAAGGGTGTTTTTCTCATTATATTTTAGTTATTTGCTTTTTCATAAAGATATATAACTATCATGGGCAATCTTATCTAGTGTCCACCTATTTCACGGGGTAAGTATATTGATAGTATGATATATGTGCTATGCTATTAACTGTCTCTTAGTATATTTTAATGAAATTTGTAGAATTTAATAAAAAATTAGGAGACAGTCTGATTTGGCTTAGAGTAAAACAGAGAAAGATCGGCATGATAAGAGCTTAGTGAGCACAGGAGAGGATGGTAGGAGGTTACGTCTAAAAAGAAAGTAAGAGGCAAGTTCAGGACTGTTCAAAATATTTGAATTTGTCCTTCCAAAGAGAAAACATTTCTGTCATGAGGACTGAGAGTGAAAGGAAGTTGAGTGATTAAGATGTCTTTTGATACATAGAAGGGGGTGAGAGAGCACTTTTGAAGGCAACAGGCATTGCATTGCAAACCCTAGGACTACAAACACTCATCTCTACAAAAAAGAGAAGATGAAAAATCTCCCATCACTGAATAGTAGAAAAGAATCATCCAAAGCCGTAACTTATATTCAGTACAAAATAGTAAAAACAAAAGGGAAAATCTAGTGCTTTTTCAGTTTTCAATTTAAAATGTCGTAAAACATTCTAGATAAACGTTGTCTAGAAAAATGAGACAAAAAGATAAGAAAGCGATTACCTCTTTTCCCACCATTTTACAACACATTTGTAATTTCAGTGTTCCTCGGTGTATGTTTTATCTAGCTATAGTTGAACTTGTATATAATTCTGCACACTGTTTCCTCCAAGAAACATTATAGCGTATGTGTTTTTATTTTATTATAATCCTATTTACTTTTAATGGTTGCATATTATCCTCAAATATATGTGCCTAAGTGTATTATTGGCCATTTGAGTTGCTTCTGAGTTTATTTCACAAAATATATCCATCAACATCTTCAAACATAGGACCTTTTCCATATTTTGTACTATTTTCTTAAGATAGATTCCCAGAAGTTAATAGTAATAGATAAGACAGCATGAATATTTTCATAGTCCCCCCTCACAGGCTGCCAACTTGTTTTTCAAAAGGGCTGTGTCAATCTTACTTGCAACGAATGGTTTCTGAAAGCACTGGATTCACTGCATCCTTGGCAACAGAGGGCATGATTATTTTTAATATTATCATTTAGTAGATGAATAACAAGTCCTCCTATTGCTCATATAACTGATTTAGTCTAGTAGACCAAAGGACAGGAAAGGAGAATATCTGAAATTAAGGAACAATTTGACAAAATCTGCCCATTCTAGTGACTATTATTGTGGTCAAGATGGTTAAGCAGATGCTGGAAGCTCACTGAGCAAGCTAAGTTCACAATAAATTGCATAAACACAAAGCATGCTGATCGATAAGTGTAAACCTGGGCAGGGGTCTCTAGAGTAATGTCAGGAATCCTAGTTTTTGGTCCAGCTCAATTCAGCACTATTAATCATGCAACTAAAGACAAGGAAAGCAAGGTAATCAAATGTGAAAATAAAAAAGACCCATACATTCTCAAAGTAAACAAGCACACATACATTTTAATCCAGAGAGTCCACTTCTAGGTCTTAAAGACTTGCACGCATGAAATAATGTGTACAAGATTATTCATGACAGTATTGGTTGTGTTGGCCAAAAGATTAGAAAAACACAATCGCTTATGAGGAGGGGACTATCTAATAATAAATAAATTATGGTACTTTCAGCAAATGTAATACCACGAAGCTTAAAAATGAATGAGGAAACTATTAACTTTGACAGTCCTTCCAACACTGCTGAGTTTAAAAAGCAGGAAGCAAAACATATATACATACAGACACACACACACACACACACACACACACACACACACACACACAGAATGTTAGCATCTGTATAAAAATCGCGGGAAAAAAGAAAAACTTGAAAAGTTTACTGTTTGTTTGCATGTGCTAGGCTATCTCTGAAAAGATACCAAGAAACTAGTAAGAATGGTTACCTAGGGCTTTCCTGGTGGCACAGTGGTTGAGAGTCTGCCTGCCGATGCGGGGGACACGGGTTCGTGCCCCGGTCCGGGAAGATCCCACATGCCGCGGAGCATTTGGGCCCGTGAGCCATGGCCGCTGGGCCTGCGCATCTGGAGCCTGTGCTCCGCAACGGGAGAGGCCACAACAGTGAGACGCCCGCGTACCGCAAAAAAAAAAAAAAAAAGTATATTCATTAATTTAACAAAATAACAACAAAATGATCCTTTCCTGTGCCTTGGAATGGTACTAGCTGTCAGACTGCACATCCCCACAAGCTACAAGGAGGCAGTGGTTATCGGAGGGAACAACGATCAACCAATTTTCTTTTTCTTCTGTTTTTCTCCAATAATTGCATTATTTGTTCAAGTATAATTCACAAGATCATCAAAATCATCCCATACAGATCTCAGCCAATACACCAGAGTAAACTGCTACGGAAAAATGCATTACAATAGTAACGCATTATTCTTTTAGGAAAATTCCACCCATTCTTATATCCAGACCCCTTTGTTCTTCTTTGGAAATTATAGTTTCTGAGCTGTAGGTATGAGCAAGAGGAAAATAATATTCAAAATATTCAGCTATATTTTCTTTCTGATTTATATGAGGCGGCATGGTTTCCTGCTTTATTATAATCAAATTTTATAGTATCTTTAATTTTATTTAATAAATAGCTGGACCAGACTATAGTTTATCTTAAGATATAATAGCTTATACTGTCTCAATTTAAGCACGAGCCTATGGGAATGACCAGGGTAAATGATGAGATACACACATATCAATACATGTAATTATTTTTATTCTTTTTGAACTTCCTTCGCGAGAAAGAATTCTTCATTTGAACCATAAAATGCGAATACGTTTTAAATCCTATTACATTGAGATTAAAGAGTTAAAAAGCAAAGTCCAAGATGGCTCCTGAAAAGTTATCCAAGTAGGAAACCAGCCAAATTTCACTTGATATATAGTAACTGTCTTAATGTGGAAAAGGGAATATTGTACAATTAGCTCCTTTCCTTACAAAATTAAGTATATCAGTCCAATGTTCTGCTTCCAATATAGTTGTCTAGAAGCTCAAAGCCACTATCATTTCTCCAATGATTCTTTTGCTTTTATGTTTTAGTATTGATTTTTGTATGATTATTGAAGTAGTGCCTGTTCCTGCCAAAAAATACTTTTATAGGCTTAAACATAAAATCCCCATAATCTTACTGCCCCCCCAAACAAACGTTAATATTTTATTTAAGCCATTTTGTGAATGTGAATGCAAGCTTCTCCTTCATATTAAATTTTGTATTCTTTTTCCACTATGATTTAATCAGCATTTTCCAATGTTATTACCAAGCTTCCAAAGTCATGCTTTAATGATACAAACCATAATTTCATTATTCCCATATTGCTGGCCAAATAGATTATCTTTACTACCAAACTACTACAAATGCCATTTTAATGAAACTGTGTGTTATTTCTGACTAATTACATGGAATTAATTTCTAGAAGTGGAATTACTGAAACAAAGGCAATACTTTTAAGACTTTTGATACACACAGTGGATGTCTGTTGTTTTTACCTGTCCAGCATCCATTTTCCCTCCTCAGTAACAGTCCCTTGATTTTCCTTGGAATGTGGCCTTGATAGGACCAGAAATCAAGGTGCCCAGTGATCCACTGACCAAAGCCTAGGCATGAAACTTGAGCTAGGTCAGTAATACTTCTCATTCTAGGAATCTGGGCCTGCAGGAAATTGACACATAGAAAAGGGCTGATACTGATTCATCCCAGTGATGGTACCTGGCAAAGATTTTATCAGTTTCTCCCATGATCTCTGTAGCTATTCTATTTCCTCTCCTTGCCTTTTTTTTTTTTTTTTTTTTTTTTTTTTTTTTTTTTTTTTGGTACGCGGGCCTCTCACTGTTGTGGCCTCTCCCGTTGCGAGCACAGGCTCCGGACGCGCAGGCTCAGCGGCCATGGCTCACGGGCCCAGCCGCTCTGCGGCATGTGGGATCTTCCCGGACCGGGGCACGAACCCGTGTCCCCTGCATCAGCAGGCGGACTCTCAACCACTGAGCCACCAGGGAAGCCCCTCTCCTTGTCTTTTGATTCTGTAAGCTACAAACTACCTTTCTTCTGTTGTGGATCTTATTCTTTGAGTTAGTCAAAATTAATACCTGTAGCATGCAACAAAGGAATTCTGTAAACACCAATGAAAAGCCTTGCCAGAAGTTTAGGGGAATCTGCAGTTTGCCCCATCTTCACCATCTCCATCACCTTTTGTAAATGAATCAACCTTTACTGACAGTCTTAACTACTTTGATAAGCGAAAAAGGGCTATCGTTTAATTTTTTCCTTTACATTTTATCATTAAGCTAAAATTTTAGCTGCTTATTGGCCTTATATATTTCCAGCTTTCATAGATTATCAGTTTATTTCTTAGCCCATTTTTCTATTGGTATACTTGGAAATTTTTTGGTAGCCAATGACAATGCCTATTGTCTCCAATTATGTTCAAGGCACTAGGGATAAAATGATGATCAGTTTCTCTCTTTAAGAGGTTTTCAATCTAGTGAAGAGGACTGATATAAGCTGTGAATCACAATATTTTGGGATAAGTTCTCTAATAGGAGAAAACGCTGAAAGGTTTTTGTAAGAGTAATATTAAACTGTTATTCACAATTTGTATTGAAAATATTTTATTGATTTACTTATGGGATTTCTGACTTAAGACTGTTAAAGTTTATGAGGTCAAACCTTTATATTTTCCTTTTATATTTGTGTTTATGAAGTCTCTATTTTCTTCTAACTTGATTTAGAGTTTCTTCATAGTAACTCTTCATATCATCTGACATTTATTTTTGAAATGTAATGTGAGATAGGGAGTGTCCCTTTTTTGCAAATAATTACTCAATTTTCCCAGCACAATATATTGATCATTTTTTGTTTTCACACAGGTTTGTGATTACTGCATATCATGCTTTATTTTCCATATTTCAGAGTTCGTGTCTGAGGTTTTTTAAATTTCTTCTTCATGTTTGTCTGCATGTTAATATACTGTATTAATTACCACCATTTTTAATATCTTTAGTTGATAGTACAACTCTGTCTCAATGCTTTTTTTATTTAAACATTCTCTTGCTATCATAGCTTATTTGCTATTCCATATGAACTTCAGAATCTCTAACTTTTGCAACAATCTCTTTGGATTTTTATTTGGATTATCTATATATATGATGTATGTATATACATACATAAACATTCAGTATTTCTATTTTGAAAAAGTCTCTACTTTTTCACATTTATTGTCAATATCCATTAGTAAAAGTTTGCGTTTTATATCCTCTGAGTTTGAGTTACTTTAAAAAAAAGTCAGGAGAAACTTCAGGCAGCTCTGAAATAACTCCTTATAACACTTAAAGTATAAAATATCTATCTATCTATTTATCTATCTGCCTATCTATCGAGAGACAGACAGACAAAGGGACAGAGAGACAGAAAGAGAGGGAGAAGGAACCAATAAAGATGGAGAAAAAAATGACTACTTTAGCTGCCTTCAAGAAATTTCAGGATTGGCCTACTTTTGTTTGTTTGTTTGTTTTTGCGGTACGCGGGCCTCTCACTATTGTGGCCCCTCCCATCGCGGAGCACAGGTTCGGGACGCGCAGGCTCAGCGGCCATGGCTCATCGGCACAGCCGCTCCGCGGCATGTGGGATCTTCCCAGAGCGGGGCACGAACCCGTGTCCCCTGCATTGGCAGGCGGACTCCCAACCACTGCGCCACCAGGGAAGCCCCTGGCCTACTTTTTATTTTAGTCAGCATGGTTAGAAACTAAAGATTATCTCTTATTTATTTGAATAAAGGGAATTAGGCCAACATAATCACTAAAATAACTTTATCAGTATAATTCATTATTTTTTAGTTTTTGCTTATCAAATATAGCCACTCTCCTGTCTCTAACTGGATGGCTGTGTTCACTCAGAGAAATCAATATGTATTACTCACATCCAATTCATCCAACCCCTCAAAAATGGGAATTCAAGTAATCAGTAATGCTGCTTTCATTTAATAGACATAGAAACTAAAGTAATGATGGACTGTGGTGGGAACTCACCAGCAACGGAAGGAGTCTAACTATTAGTTCATGTGCCCTATTCATGCAGCCACAGTGCGTGTGTGCACATTTACTGCAGTTTTTCTTGTCTAATAGCATTTAAATTTATAACCAATTGTATACAACCAAAGTATACCTCTGGCAATTGTCTTTGATTGAGTGCTAGGGCCCTGGGGAAGTCACCCACAAATTTTGTTGTTCAGTGAGGAATTGATTCAGCCCTGATGTCACCTATATATGTCATGAAAACATTTCATAGTCAAAGACCAAAAAAATGCTAACTGCAGAAACTCAGAACGAAGTGCAGTATATCAGCTATAAACCATCTCTTCAGTTGCAAATTTGCGTCTTAGGACAACGAAGTGTCTCTTCAAACCATTGTCTGATAGAATCTAGCAATAGGTTTGTTTGTTTTCTTTTTCTTTTTCCTTTCCTTGAGTAATAAGAGAGCTCCTAGTTCTTTACAATCCTCTCCTTAACCCCACATGTCCCCTCACTCTGCTGTATTTTGTTTTTGTTTTATGCTAACTTAAAGCAGTAGCTTTTAAGGTTTTCTTAACCATTTTCCCTTGCTATGAAACGTTGAAGAACGAAAAAATTTGGAAACAATTGGTATATCCTGGAGTCCCTGAATTCACCTATTGATCACTTTGAAGCCCGTAGACCTCTGGAAGTAAGAAATCCCTTTTTTAGAGATACTAGTAAATATTTTAAAGGGATATTATAGACAAAATGACTGAATTAAACACAAATATTTTACATGCAAACACACCTCTAGCCCTATAAATCTTAGACGACATCTCTGAATGCCTCTCAATTTATCATTTTCTTGATCCCAACATAATATTAATGTGATGTATTATTATTTCAGGTATTAAAATATTTAGATGCACAAATTGGTGGATGTTGTCATTTCTTCTTATACCTCCATTTTACAAAATGTAGGGCTGTATAATGGGCAATTGGTATGGAGTTAACTTATACAAATAGTAGTTGACAAACAATGTTTCTAGACCCGGTTCTACTTTCAATTGACTTTGGGTATTATTAACTTCCTGGAGTGAAGTTCTTCCTCATACACAGGAGAGGTTAGACTAATGACCTGGGTTTTTCCCAGGTCCAAATATCTGATTTCTGCTTAGCTTTCATCTAACTATTTAATAATCAGCCGAAGCTGACTTTGTGTGCCAGGTATGGTAACTGTTGGTTGGTTTACTTGCTTTTTTAAAAACACTGTTTTCCTAAAGTTTTATATTTTGGGCAGAAAGGAGAAAACCCAGGGCAAAAAAAGGTAAAGGCTTAAGTGGGTGGTATACGCATGTCTGAATCTAGATAAATATTGAAACAGCATTATCAGAAGACTTTTCCTCATCTCCTAAAACTGGATTGTAGAGCAGCAATCTTGAAGATTTTTCTTGAATGATGGAAATCCATTCAGAAATTACTATTAGCATTGTGTGCCCTGCACTAATACCTTGTCATAACAGAACTGGTAAGTTGGCATTAATTCATTATGTGATCTGGCTTCTTGGGAGTACAACTTCAGTTTTCCTCTAATATGAAAATACTGTTCACAAACCAACTTTTTGAAAGCCAAGCTAGGTTCCATTCTTTACACGAAGGTAAAACACACACACACACACACACACACACACCCCTATTTTGGGACTTAAGCTAAAGACCCTAAAGAAAATAACAAAATGGAAAGCACAGAAAGTGAAACTGGAATCATAATTGCACACTGTTTTACGCCCAAGAGAACAGAATCTGGGAAAATACTGCAAGGTTTTATCTGTAATTGGACAGGATAGCCAAATCAATTCTGAATTAAGGACAAACTTATTTTGAAATTTTTGAAGTGTTTTGGCATTTCTTATTAGACGATCAGATGCTGAGTCTTTTTTTTTTTTTTGATGAATAAAATTTAGGAAAACGTTATGACCCAGCAATCCCACTACTGGGCATATATCCTGAGAAAACCAAAATTCAAAAAGAGTCATGTACCAAAATGTTCATTGCAGCTCTATTCACAATAGCCCGGAGATGGAACCAACCTAAGTGCCCATCATCGGATGAATGGATAAAGAAGATGTGGCACGTATATACAATGGAATATTACCCAGCCATAAAAAGAAACGAAATTGAGCTATTTGTAATGAGGTGGATAGACCTAGAGTCTGTCATACAGAGTGAAGTAAGTCAGAAAGAAAAAGACAAATACCGTATGCTAACACATATATATGGAATTTAAGAAGAAAAAAAATGTCATGAAGAACCTAGGGGTAAGACAGGAATAAAGACACAGAGTTACTGGAGAACGGACTTGAGGATATGGGGAGGGGGAAGGGTGAGCTGTGACAGGGCGAGAGAGAGTCATGGACATATACACACTAACAAACGTAAGGTAGATAGCTAGTGGGAAGCAGCCGCGTGGCACAGGGATATCGGCTTGGTGCTTTGTGACCGCCTGGAGGGGTGGGATAGGGAGGGTGGGAGGGAGGGAGACGCAAGAGGGAAGAGATATGGGAACATATGTATGTGTATAACTGATTCATTTTGTTATAAAGCAGAAACTAACACACCATTGTAAAGCAATTATACCCCAATAAAGATGTTAAAAAAAAAAGGAAAACCTTAACATCAAACTCCAGGGTTTTTGATCGACTTTCACAGAGTTACATGAATACGTCACTCTCAATATGGAAGAAGTAGAATGTTTCGCATTAGAATTACGCTTTTGGGTCCTCTATTACCACTTCAATTCACTCATCCCCTTTAAATGAGGTTATGTAGATTTGACCTTGGATAGTCATAAATGCCTTTTAAGATGTTGCTAGTTTGAATGCAATATGTTAAAGATAATGTTTCCCACTCTAGTTCCTCTGAAAAATATTATTACTTGATTTTAAAGAATTTCTAAAGGGCAGATGTCCTGTCATTTTATTGCTTAATCATCTTTGAATCCCTCTCTTACCTTTAACCTTCATCATATGCACTGCTGTTTTTGGATACATAGCTTCAGAAGTAACATGTATGAGATATTTATCGTGATTACTTTCCAGTTCTTAGATTAATTTGAGTATATTTGTGTGGGTGTGTGGGTAGATGTGTATTAACTGGAGAGAAAATGAGATGGAAAGAGACTGAGCCATGGGATACAGGGTAGGTTGGCAGGAGATAAATCTTCTATATAAGTTACCTACTTATTTTGTTTATGATCTATTTTACCTCAAGAAAATATAAGCCTTATGAGGGCAAGGGTCTTTGATTTATTCTCTGATATGGTCAAAGCAACTAGAACAGTGTTCTGCACACAGTTGGAACACAGTTCAACTTGTTAAATTTTACTTGAATAAACCAGTACCATAATTAATTAGTAACAGATTACCTAAGAGGATGAGAATTTTGCCTTATGAAGTATACTGATCATTTAGGATGGGTTGGTGAACTTGTTTCAAATGCAGGAGTGGTTATATTCTTCCTGAGAAGCTTTCGTGTGTGTGTGTGTGTGTGTGTGTGTGTGTGTGTGTGTGTGTGTGTGTGTGTGTGTGTGTGTGTCCGAGAGAAAGAGACAGGGACAGAGACTTCAAGAAAATGCAAATGAATTTCTGATTTACTGAACTGGCTGAGGATTTTAATTCTCTGAAACATGTTAGTTTTCAAAAACCAAAACGATCTCATCATTAATTAAATAAATACAAATTATTATTAAATAAAATAAAATAAACTTCACTGTCTTAATGTAGAAACTCTAGTCATGACTCTTTGACAAAACAAATATGTTTTATTTAATGAGATCATGGTATTTATTGCATTGCTATTCACAGTAAATGTGATCTTTTTATAAAAGTTATGCAGTATTAAAATTAAAATCCAGTATAGGTCAAAAAGTGAATTTAGTAGCCTAGAGTCTTGACAAGTTGACATTTACTTGAGTTACTAAAATCCATCTAGAAAATATGGCAGTCTGAGCTCATGGATTGCCCTGCAGCAAAACAAGTCAAAACTGAAGTGGATCTGCAGAACTGGCAGAACTTGAATTGCTTGTATAAGCTAAGTGGCTAGCACTATTACAGCCCCTAAGCCTGAGCACTCCCCCTCCCACCCAACCCTGCGACGTTTCTGCTCTCTGTCACACACACACACTGCTGCTTTATCCTAACATTTCTGCTCATTGACACATTTCTCCGCACTTTACTATATTTTGGTCCGGTGGCTTTGAAAATGTATTTAATTATCTGAAAAATAATCCCAAAGTAAAAGTCCCCCTCCAGAAAAAAAACCTCAAAACACCTGAAAATGAATACAAAAGCTCTGTTTAAAAACTTGTGACTTACCCCAATATATAATGCAGTGGATTTACAAGATATTACTTGTTAGCAATGTGAAAAGCACATTCTTAGCCAAGTAGTTGAAAATTTCCTTAAAAATTCCACTTTGATTACTGGATGTTATTGGTAACTTGGTTTTAATTTAAGCTTATTTTAAAAGTATTGATTAGTAATGCATAATATAACGTAAGCCTATTTCTCCCATATCCGCTAATAGGGGAAAACAATTTTATCAGCTCATAGCACTGCATAAATGAAACACAAAACGAAAATCAACTGCCTAATGTGTTTAATCATCTTAATAAAGTCCTAAAAGTTACAACTAAATATTGCAACATTACAATAATCACCTGGCAACAGGTAAATTGTGTATTGAAATGTAACAACCACAAGCCATACTCTTTAATGATATCAGAAAACTATCCTTTTAAACAAGATGCGATGACTACTATAGGGAAAATACTTGCTACCAATTTCGTACTACCCCAAATGCAATGTATGTGTTCAACTAAAATGGTATGAAAAATTCCATTTACAGTTCATGAAATGATAAAATGTGCAACCATTCTCGGACATAAAACTAACATCACTCCTAGTTCATCAGTAAGTTACTCATCTGCTTCAGAATTATTTTATATTACTAAATTGGGGGTAAATACTACCTTTACAATTAAAAAAAAAACTTACAAAAAATGCTGACATTTTGGACAGCTCCCTCCTGGTTTTTCTACAGTATTTCTATTAGGTGTCTTACTTTCATTTTTTTCAGCTTTGCCAAATCAGAAATGAGTCCAGCCAAAGTCGTTTCTGCCGCTTGGGTTTGGGTTTTGTTTGTTGTGTTGCGTTGCGTTTGGGGGCCAAAGATTCCTCCAGTGAAAGGGATTAAAGATCTACGTAACTGGGAAAGTGCTGTTCTCAGCTCAAGAGCCGGCTCCCAGTATTGAGCCAATTTTTAACATTTTTCCAAAGATTCTAGCTGGTAAGAAGGGAGCTGCCCTCTCCAGTCCCATTCCCCGCTGCAATTCCAGCGCCTCTGTAAAGGACCACAGCCTCTCCATCTGTGCCAGGGCAGGGGCAGTTTGTTACTGCCGAGGTATTTCAAAAACTTTCCAAGCAAAGACTCCTAGGAGACAAAGGGCCACATACAAAGCAATCGACAAGAATAAGTTTGTGCGTCCTGAAGAAGGGTGGAGAAACCACTGCACTGAGCTACGGAGACTCGGAGTTAGCCCGGCGGCACCATCCATTTGCAGCAGCGCAAAAATCCGCCTTCTGCGGAAAGGTTTGCAGCGCGGGTGGAACTCCCAGTGGCTTTACAAAATAAACTAATTAAATATAAAATAAAAACAGTGTAGGTACTGGAAGAAGCTGGGTACTAAACCTGGGTGCTAAACCTTAGCGGTTAACGTGCTCTTGGTCTGACTGCCCAGACCCCAGTGGGCCGGAACTTTCTCGGAGGGCGGGGCCACCCGGCAGAACGCAGCCGCCGCTGGCGCGCCCGGCCGAGTCCCGACCCCGAAGGTACCGGCCAAGGTAGCCCGATGAGGCAGGGGCTACATCTGAACGTGCACTCGAGCCCCGCCCCGTTTCAGCCGCCAAGTCTCTGACACCCGTGCCCCACGCTGGCGTGGGCCAGGAACAACCTCCATCAGCCCCTCAAAGCGGGACTCTCTCCATCCCCAAATCTGCGTTCCCGAAAAGTGTAGCGAGCTTCCTACGTGGGACGTCAGACACACAAAAAAGCCGCCACTCTCCAAGCCTAGTTCCATTCCCCAAGCCTAGTTCCACTCCCCGCCCTCTGTCCTCCTTTTCTCCAGCGAGGCGGACCAACCGTTACTTTCCTCTCCCATACCCTCCCCTCCAAAGTCCCCGGCGCAAAGTGGGACTTTGGGGAGCCTCGGTGAATGCGCCCGTCCCCTGGCGCGCTGTATCCACAGCTCCCTCTTTTCATTAAGGCAATAAAGTTCAATTTTCCCGGCTCTTAACGAGCCACGGAGGACTTTCACGTGCGTTGCGTGCGCTCTCCCTCCCGCTGAGCCAAGTGCATCCTATTCACTCCATCCCAGCCTGGATCCCTGAAGGACGTCGGTTCACGCAAGAGGGGACCCACCACGCTCCCCGCAAAGTGCCCCAAACCGCGCACCCACACACGCAGATGCACACACAATGCCATCCCCGCGCTATCAAAGTCTGTCAGCGCGGAGGGGAGAACGCACGAGCAGGAGTGGCACTGGAGCGAGCAGCAGCCTAACCGTGCGTCCGGACTCTCTGTCCGGGTCCCAAACACCCTTGTCTGAATGCCCGGGCACAATAAGCCTCGTAACTACTAAGGATAACCCCGGTGGTCCCCGAGCCGGTGCGCGTACCGCCGGGCCGGACCTTACCCGTGGGGCGCGTGGTCTCCCGCCGCTCGGCTGGCCCTCGGGCCACAGGGACGCTGCAGCCTGGGTCGCGCAGATGCTGCTGCTCCGCTGCCGCTGCCCCATCCCCGGCGCCAGCATCACTTCTCCGCCGCCTCCACCTCCTCGTGCTCCGTTCTCTCGGCCGCCCCTCCACGGCGTCCGCCTGCAGGACCGGCAGCGCCGGCGGCGCGGCAGGGTGGGCAGCCGCGGAGGCAGCGACGCCCGCTCGAGCTCGCCCAGCTGCACCGTCTTGAGCGGCCGCGGCGGCAGCCGAAGAACCCGAGCCCGGCTGCGCTTCCCCGGCGAAGGCTCTGGCCTCGGCGACTGACAACCCCCGGCAGCCAATCGCTGCCTCGCCCTGCGAGGCGGGGGGAGACCAATCAGCGGAAGGCCCAAGGTTTTCCTCCGCCTTTGCTCAGCAAGCTCGTTTCCGGGAGAAGCGGCGAGGCTGCTGGCGTTTGGGATGGGGGGAGGTGGGGGAGGGCTTCGCGGTGGGGGACTCCTGGCTCCGGAGCCTTAGGTGTGGCCGGACGGCCGGGCCCACCGAGGTGGGCCTGGGGCGTTTTGTGACGGTTCGGAGCTTGGCAGAAAAGGGCCCCCCGGGGTGACTCTGTCCCCAGAGCCTCGGCCCGGAGGTTCAGCGTCTTGGCATTCCTGTGTAGCGGTCGTGGGACCTTAGTACGAACGGCATTGCAGGAGAGCGTATCCCTGGAGGTGGTGGCCGCCTGGAAGGCATCACGCGAACAGCCACTAGACAGCGCCCCCGTCCTTCTCCCTTTGGCAGCTTTGGCATTTGAGAAGAGTGGTACTTCTCAGCCTCCGAACCACTCCATCTCCTAGCAATCAGCCCAGAAGTGTGCCCGAGCTATGAAAGAGGCACCTGGAGAAATGTTCTCAGAGTTGTAGGTGGAGGGACCTTCCAGACCTTCCTTCCAAATAAACTTCCCCACCTTCACCCCGTCTCAACAAAACAAAACAAAACACAACAAAACACCTCAAGTAGCAATAAGAAAGTTTAAACAGGCAACCTGGCTGGTTTGTCTTTTTTTTCCCTTTGGAGAATCACTTCTGAATGATAAAATAGGTTTTTGTTTGGTTTTCGTGTGTGTGTGTGTGTGTGTGTGTGTGTGTGTGTGCTTGACACAAACACCAGAGAAGTTATGTTATTTAACAAGGAAAGAAAAAGCGAAAATGGCAAACTCTTTCCCCTCATCATTCTCTCCCCAAAACTTGTGATGATCTTTCCTTGTGCAGCATTTTAAGTCCCTTCAGTGCAAATACGTTTGAAAGGTCTAGAATTCTAATAAGTCTGTAATCCATCTTGCAGTAAAAAAAAAAAAAAAAAAAAAGTAAATTCTACGTGAAGAATTTAACTTGTGGGTCATTCTTCAAGCAACCTTCTCTATCTTACAACTTTGTTGTGAAGGTCAAAAATTAAGGGTATAAATTAGCTACATAGTTGTCTGACAAATAGTTGGAATTCGGTAAGTGTTAGCTGTGCTGCCGCTTCTATTTCTCATTATATTTAAGTAATCTTTTTATTTTTGCAGTAATCACCCCTTCCTTCGTTTACCTTCCTTCCAAGATAATTCCCTGTGACAACCAAAATAAACCCTGCCGAAATTTTATGAGCACTCTAAGGAAAATTTAAGTGCACAGTAGACCTGTGTTGTTGCCATCTTCTAGTACTATAGGAAATGTATGCATATCAGTACCATTCTTCCCAATTTTCTTGTACTCCTTTCTCCCCTCATCAGTCATTTGACCAATCTAGTTTGGGAGGTAGACCATCTCTGATTAAAGAGACAACTGTGCAAATGAAACAGATGTTATTTACTTTTAAGTCTAAAAACAGACATGTACCACATCACTTTGAATTTTTAATCTAGAGAAGGTTTCTGTTGCTATGGTTTGTTTAGTTTTTTAAATTATTTATTGTTCATTATTTTTTGTGATTATTGTGTAGCTGAAAATCAACAGCCTGATTAACTACATGAGGTGATCAGTAGAGGAATGGAGTTTCAGTCTGAGAGAGAAAAAAATTGGTGTCTTATTCAAACTTCATGGGGGGAAAGGGGAGTAGTTATTTGCAATAAGTAGAAATATTAAAAACTATATCCTAAAATTGGAAAATTTAATTGCAATGACAATTTAGAAATATCTCTGATAAAAGATGTTTTGAATGACCTTCAATCAAAAGAGTAATCCTGACTAAAGAAAGCGTATAAAATATGAAAATGTTACGAAACTTCAGCATACTAAAAACTTTCAGAGATGTGCACACAAATATCTACATAATTTTTCTAACCACCCCTCCATGCCCTGCCAAACATACTCTTTTCCAGTATCATGTAATATTTTTTCATGATATCTGGTATTTTGCAACAGTTAATCCTGAAAATATATAGGTCCTATGTTCCATGGGTTGTTAGTGATTAAGATAATCAAATGACTGTCTGACAAGCAAAAAAGTTAACATTAACAGCAGACATACAGCTATAACAGTAATATCTCCCATCACTAGTGCTATGCATAAACAGCTTTGAGCAAAAGAAACCTGCACAATTAACAACCTACTAAGAATGAAAACCATGAAATATTTAACATCAAAGAAGATGGAAAAGTAAGAAAAAATTTTTTTAAGTAGCTGAAAAGATTGCATGCTGATGCTAAGTTTTATGCATTGCTGTGAATTTCATGGGATGTATTGGGCAGAAAGTCCAGTGTTATTTAAATATATGACTATTTAATGAGCTAATTATATTTAATTAAATAACTGATGTTTCCTTTTTTTATTCTTCCTGCCTTCTTGAGTATGTCTGTTTTTCTCCCCATGCAATGAGAGAAGTCACTCAACTTGTTAGTGGAGGAAGAAGTTTGCTTAGGCACTACTTAAATCAATAACCACTTGTCTAACCTTGAAAATATATAAACTCATTGTATATTAATTGATGCAAAAAATCTGTATCAAGAATAGAAACTGAATACTTCACTGGAGTCAGTTCTGAGAAAAGCTACATCAAGCCGACGGAAAACTGAGTAAAAAGGAAAGAAATCGGTCTAGTTCCAGCTCTGTTTATGACTGGGTAAGTAATTGCAGGTGAGTCACTTAAACTTGCCCAGCATTCCTTATCTGTAAAATAGAGATTAAAGCCAAAGTAAACCTGTAGCTGCCTTTCTCAGGTGTGAGGATTAACTTATAATTGGAACTGCAAGCTACAATGGTCTTTTTGCAGAAAAGACTTTCCAGAAAGGTAGAGCACTGGAATTTAATGATAATATTACCCTCTTTTGAGTGTAACTTAGGTTAATTCTCACAACAGCCCTGTTCACTGTGGATATGTCATACCTATTTCTACAGATGAATATATTAAGTTCCAAAGAGGCTCTCTTACCAATTTTTTGTTAAATTGACTATCAGGTACATTTTATTTGTTGATGTAATCCAGAGAGAGTGTTTTTCCCATGGTTCCTTCACTTTGCCATTTCCAATATGGTTGAAATATACAAGTTTAAAGGCTGGCTCCTTAATTTAATTGAAGCTCAACCCATTTTGTTTAATATTGGATGTAAGTTGCACCTGGAATAAAGCTATTGCCCTCAATATGTAATTAATTAGATACTTTCAAATACATAAAGCTTCTATTTCCATATTTAAAACTCTGAGACATCTGTAAGGATGATGTCATGCTCATGATAAAAGATTACTATGTAAGTTTCTTGTGTTAAAAGATTAAAGAAAAATCGACGAGAAAACAAAACCACCAGAAGGGAATTGTATTCTATTCAGGTCATCATAACTAGTATTTTTTTTTAATACAGTTTATACCAGGACCAATGATCTTCCCCCACCCCAGCATACACAGGAACACAATAAAGTCACTCATCAAATTTTTTTTTTTTTTTTTTTTTTTGCGGTACGTGGGCCCCCTCACCGCCGTGGCCCCTCCCACCGCAGAACACAGGCTCCAGATGCGCAGGCTCAACAGCCATGGCCCAGGGGCCCAGCCGCTCCGCGGCACGCGGGATCCTCCAGGACCGGGGCACGAACCCGCGTACCCTGCATTGGCAGGCAGACTCCCAACCACCGCACCACCAGGGAAGCCCACTCATCAAAATTTTATAAGGGGACAGGACTCCAGACTAAGCAAATGTTCCAACTCCTAGCCTTATACTATTCCCCCCTCATCACACTTGTCTCCTGAGGAGTTGTCAGTAGAGAGGGAATCACTGAAACTAAGAGAATGTAAAAGATATCCAAGGACAAAATGTAGACAGAGCAACAAGCCTAGGAGATCACCTGCAGTTAAGAGAAAATAAGGATGGTGGGGTCATTTTTCGGGGGAGGAGATTTAATCTGAAACCTGGGAAGAAATTGAAAAGTAATTGGGTACTGTGGGATCCAAGGAAGGATAAGGTTGTTAAAGGACTGGAAGGGGAAATATACCAACTCTTAACTCTAAGTGTTGATGAGAGATTGTGGATTAAGTGAGATCTTTGGTTTCTCTTGAAAGGACAGTTATGGTACGCTGATTAGAGTGAAAATCATTTGATCCACACAGAATGGGAAAAAGATAGTTCAAGTGGGTATGTTTCTATTATATTAGAAAAGAGTTATGTTTTTCTGGGTTCAGTATTTTGAAATAAAGGTGGAATTATGATTTATGCAGAAGGCTGTATAAAGAACTTTGAGACAAGGTCTCACAAAGTCTTAAAGTATTGACAATCTTTATGGTTATTATTGAAGCAAAATCATTTGCAAAGATATGCAGTCCTTCAATGAGTGTGTATGTTATAGAAATCAAACTATTATCAACATTGTAGAAAAAAATCTTTCTTTATCCTATAGATTATCTTCAATTTTTATAATCTAGAATTAGGTTATTTGCTTGAATAAGAAAATCCAATCTGTTTTAATAATGGTTTTTTTTTCCCTGTAGCTTTAATCACTAAAGAGAGCTGCATATTGCATTGGTCCAGCATGAAGTAGGAAAGTGGAAAGGAAATGTGTGTGTGTGTGTGTGTGTGTGTGTACTTGTGGGGTTGCGGCGTTGCGGGGAGGCTAGGCAGGTGAAGGAGAAGCAGTGAGGGATGGGAAGGGTAGGAAAGGGAGGAGTAGAGCCTTTTTAGTAATTTGCGAAGCAGTTTTCCATGGCTTCATTAATCAATACTTCTTTCAGAAGCCACGTAAAGCAGAGGACACTAAAAAATTAATTTAAAAAAATTAATGACTTCTGTATTACCACAACGGAATGTTGTTTAAGTGCCTAGCATAGTGCTAGGAGTTCAAGAAATGTTTGATCAAGAAAACATGAATTTATAAATATTGTATGGAGTTTTTTTGGGGGGGAAGGAGAGGGCTGCTGCTGAAAGTTGAAATCAACTGGTAACATTTAACATGTGTCCTGCAATTAGGATTATTTTAAGTTTACATAAACGAAATCTTAACATGTAATTTTACTTCCCAGGTTTTCCCCAGATTGCTGGGCAGATCACACATGCCATGGGTTGCCTTCTCTCCTCAGACTAAATCTTTTCCCTTAGCTTCCCAGTCCCTCTCCCTGTCAGGCTTTTAACTCATTCTCCTGGTGTTTTTAGGTGATTAGGAAGTATGCCTGGAGAATGATCCTACCTACTTGGGAGAAAAGTGCTAATAAAAGGTCGAAGCTGAGTTCCTAGGGGCTGGGGCTGCTGAAGCTAATAGCATGAATCATCATTAGCTTTCACTGATGCCAAGTCTTGCAAGTCTGTGGAGTTCATACAGAAAGAGAAATTTGGATCAATAGGGCTTTATGGTACCATGCAGCTTGATAATTACTTTCGAGAAATTACGTTTGTAAAGCTTTTTTCTTCCTTAAAAAAAAAGTTGTTTTCTGTTCTGAGATCCTGCCTTAGTTTCTGTACCTATAGATAAACCTGTAGTATTTTTCTTTAGCAACCTTTTTAAAAAATTCTTCTTTGATGTTGCATTACTTTGGAGGTTGGCTGGATGCTGCCTTTATATTCAGTAACCTTTGGTGTCTATTTAACAGTGGCCTGATACTTCATAACAGGATTGATTTTTAAAAATCCACTTTTCCAAACGTCTACAACACCAAGTCACAAACACATTCAGTCCTTGGTTTGTAATGGGCTAAGGTTCTGGCTGTTGACCTGGCAATGTTAGGGGTAGGTGGGTTATGTTGTTTAGTTGGTAAGTGAAGTGTGCAAGCCATTGCTGCTTCTGTTTTATTGCATATTGACTGCACAGAGACCCAGTGAGCACCATGAAATGCTTTTACATTCACAGGGAAAAATATAATAGACTTGCACATCTCAGTGTCGAAGGCCTTAAACAGAAAGAGCCAACAAAATATTTTATGCCCTTGCAATGTCAAGAATTTTTAAAGCTTTAACATAAACCAGGGACCTGAGAGTTGTTTATGACCTTAATACCATAGAATGTGAGTTACCTTGCACGTAGACTCAGTCATGCCCACTTGCATTTAGCTGCTAGTGGACAGGACTTTTAGATGTGGTTAGAGAGAGAAAGTGGAAGTAAATGTTTTTAAAGAGGTAGAAAGACCTACCTTTCTTATTAGCATTATTTTAATCACAAAGTGAAAATCTGGTTTCACATTTCAGAATTTTCTTAAAACGCAGCGTATGTAAACTAGAATATTAGAAATCTTATAGTCTACATCTTTACATCCCTGGCTTACAATCCTTTCTAAAATCTTACAACTCTATTCCTGTACTGATGATTTTTCTCTCCCAAAAGATGTGAATTCCTGACAGTTTATGTGAATGTCTCTGAAAGAAAAAACCTCATTATTTGAATTTTTAAAGCTTGCAGTACTAATGGCTTCCATTTTTTATATCCTTCAGTGTTTTGAGATTTTACTTGTATATACTGCATTCAGGATTTTTTTTTTTCTTAATTATACTCACTGGTTAGACCTATACAGTACCTGACTGAGTAGTTCATTCTTAGAGAAGCAATTCTGATTATTATCAAGCACTTTTCAATTGAGACATTAATTGTAAATATTTTTAACAAGGACATTGCAAAACATAGCTGCACAGGATAAAATTCTTAGAGAAGCAATTCTGATTATTATCAAGCACTTTTCAATTGAGACATTAATTGTAAATATTTTTAACAAGGACATTGCAAAACATAGCTGCACAGGATAAAATTCTTAGAGAAGCAATTCTGATTATTATCAAGCACTTTTCAATTGAGACATTAATTGTAAATATTTTTAACAAGGACATTGCAAAACATAGCTGCACAGGATAAAATTCTTAGAGAAGCAATTCTGATTATTATCAAGCACTTTTCAATTGAGACATTAATTGTAAATATTTTTAACAAGGACATTGCAAAACATAGCTGCACAGGATAAAATTCTTAGAGAAGCAATTCTGATTATTATCAAGCACTTTTCAATTGAGACATTAATTGTAAATATTTTTAACAAGGACATTGCAAAACATAGCTGCACAGGATAAAATTCTTAGAGAAGCAATTCTGATTATTATCAAGCACTTTTCAATTGAGACATTAATTGTAAATATTTTTAACAAGGACATTGCAAAACATAGCTGCACAGGATAAAATTCTTAGAGAAGCAATTCTGATTATTATCAAGCACTTTTCAATTGAGACATTAATTGTAAATATTTTTAACAAGGACATTGCAAAACATAGCTGCACAGGATAAAATTCTTAGAGAAGCAATTCTGATTATTATCAAGCACTTTTCAATTGAGACATTAATTGTAAATATTTTTAACAAGGACATTGCAAAACATAGCTGCACAGGATAAAATTCTTAGAGAAGCAATTCTGATTATTATCAAGCACTTTTCAATTGAGACATTAATTGTAAATATTTTTAACAAGGACATTGCAAAACATAGCTGCACAGGATAAAATTCTTAGAGAAGCAATTCTGATTATTATCAAGCACTTTTCAATTGAGACATTAATTGTAAATATTTTTAACAAGGACATTGCAAAACATAGCTGCACAGGATAAAATTCTTAGAGAAGCAATTCTGATTATTATCAAGCACTTTTCAATTGAGACATTAATTGTAAATATTTTTAACAAGGACATTGCAAAACATAGCTGCACAGGATAAAATTCTTAGAGAAGCAATTCTGATTATTATCAAGCACTTTTCAATTGAGACATTAATTGTAAATATTTTTAACAAGGACATTGCAAAACATAGCTGCACAGGATAAAATTCTTAGAGAAGCAATTCTGATTATTATCAAGCACTTTTCAATTGAGACATTAATTGTAAATATTTTTAACAAGGACATTGCAAAACATAGCTGCACATGTTGTCAGATTCCCAACATGATACATTTTGTAACATCTCTACCAGGTTTTAGGTACTCTATAAATATGTTATATTAGAATTAATGTTAACTTGTGTAAGAAAGATAGATGACAAGGTATTTTACCTTGCTGGTGTTTATCTCCCCTATGGCCTCTTGGATGGTCAGCTCTCATAAAGCCACTGCCCTGTGGATTTTAAGTCTTTGGTGTAAATCTTCCTGAATTAATCCAGTCCTCAGCCACATGCCATCTCCAGCCCTTCTAACAGCACCCCAGGGTTACAACCCCTAGTCCAGTATACCAAAAATGTTCTAACAGTACAACCCATTAGACATTATATGAAGTCTCAAGCTGTTGTAGCAACTTGGAAATCCCTTAACAGAACATTTAAATCAGGTGCTTTAATGTAACTAATTAGCGTCTTTTTAGTCTTTGAAAAACTTGTTGTTTCTGGGGATTGAACAGGAGACCCTAGAATCTAAAAGCAATAGATCGAATTTGAGCAGGAAGATGATTTCCAGCAGCTGGTATTGGCACTAGAACATAGATCCTCTTTGTGGGGCTCTAGCCTCTGGGGGCAAGAACATCATTGTTTTCCGAAGAGTAATAAGATAATTGCGTGAAGCACAATTGCAAATCAGCCACGAGAAGAAAATAAATGAAAGACCCAAAAATGTACAAGTATTCTTCTTTGCTTGACTTTTAATGAGAAAGTAATGAAAATTAACCACTAAGTCATTAATGTGTAATGTCTATTTTCATTGGAATTGAGTGGCTAGTATTCAGTGACATAAACACAAGTGAGGTATATATTTTATGGGATTTTCTGGACATTAACTGAGTGACAGTGGTACAATAAGATGGGTGCTGGTTTTGGTGATCAACTGAAAAATGTTTAAGAGAAGCGTGGTTTGATTCATTTTGGAAAACCCCACCACAAAACCTCAATCATCCCAGGCACATTTTCATTTACATGGAATGGGTAAAGCAGGAACATTTTAAAGTGCTTTGCTTTCTAAGCAATAAAGTGAAGTGATTAAGAATGGGGAGTGTGGGGACAGACCAATCTGAGCTAAAATTCTAGGTCTACCTTTTATGAGATGTGTGACCAGGCCCACTGAGTTTATAACTCAGTGCCTCAGTTTCCTCACTGGTGTAAAATAGGAATAATAATAATAATACTTAGTTCTCAGAAGGACTTTGAAATTTAAATGAGATAATATGCTCTAAGTGCTTAGTTTAGTACCTGGAAGGTAACTGCTCAATATATATTAGCTATGTAGAGAATTTTCATTATTATTGATCAATAGATTAGAGCAGGAGTAATCAAAGTTGGGGTGGTTGACTTGTTTCAACTTTCAACCTTTCTTTTAAAGATCCGTCTAGTCTTATAGTTTTTGCTCATGCTTTTCCCACTAAAGAGATATGTTTCTTCATTACACGTAAATTTCAGGGGCTATTTCACTTTTTTTTTTTTTTTCTGGGAAATCTTTCCTAAAGTAGTTGTTGGGATAGCTACCCTGCAACAGATAAACCCCAATATATCAATGGTTTAACACGATAGACATTTCTTTCTTACTTATTCTTGTTCTATTGGTATAGTGAGGAGGAGAAGCAAAGGGATTTGCTCCACAGGGTCATTCAGGCTCCTTCATCGTCAACATATAGCTTTCAAAATGATTCTGGGAATCAACATCCAGATGAAGATGGCATATGAGACAAGAAGCACTGTTCAGGTGCGACATGTCATTTCTGCTGACATGTTATTGGCCAAAACTTAATGACATGGCCACATCAACGGCAAGGGGTCTGGGAATGCCAGTCTAACTGTTTACCAGGAGGAAAGAGAAATGCTTTTAGTGAACAGTTCACCTGCTTCTACCACAGGCTACCCTTTTAAATTTTCTCTTGACCTCCACTATGGTTAGAAAGATAAACCAATTCCCAACTAGCTACTGCATCTGGCTCAATACTAAGATATTTGTGTGCTGTACCTTCTTCTCCATCTGGCATGCTTCCTCATAAACTATAAACTAAAAGACTAGTTATCTTACCTCACCCCGCCACTGCCCCAATGAACAACGGTAAATAGAGAATAGAGGAGCAATTAAAAACCATCTTCTTAGGAATGAGAGTAGTGGGACATGTCAAGGAGACACTGGTCCACAACAATCAAGAAAACTTTACTGTGGGCTTTCTTAAAGCCCCCCAGTCTGGGTGAGGGAAAGTTCCTTAGTGAGGCCCTGATTCTAATTTCCAGGAGGAAGACTCTTGTGCATGTTTCTCTCTGGCCCCGCTTTTACCTGCAGGAAGGATTTTCTCTCGTACATTATTCTTCATGATCACATTTGAAGCGGTGATGGGCATATGCTCTCTTTTTGCAGCCTGCTTCTTGCTGGTTCAAGCTTGGAAACTCAATGGTTTTTTTATACCCTGAAGAATCCAAGTTTTGTTGTTGTTTTTAAAGCCCGGACTTCCTATGTCTTTGATAATACATCAAAGACTTAATAGGCTCCCATCCTACTTGTTTCCGGATAGTACTGTATGCTAGTATTCACATATTCACAAGTTCCTTCTTAGACATAATTCTCAAGCCTAATTTATTTGTTTTTATCCTTGCTCTTCTGTCTCTTGCCCTTCAACTCAGTGAAAGCTTCTTTGAGATCAATCAACAGAAATGGGTGGGGTGGATACACTCTTAAACCAACTTAATGGACCAAGTTGCTCAATCTATTTCTAAATTGTCTTTCCTAATATGTGAGGACCAGAATCAAATTTGTCAAAACTTTAAGTCACCAACTTTTGGGTCTTTCACTATTCCTTTTCATTTCTACTTGTAAAACAATCAATTCTTGATTTACCTCATATGTCTTTATTTTTAGTATTTTGCTAAGTTTAGCTATTAGCAAATGATACACACTGTTACAACTGCATTTTCCAACTTCTCCTAGTTCTAAAGAAAGGCTCAGTGGATACTTGGTATTATTCACTTTACTGCCGACAACAATTTTTCCAAACAAACATTTTGCTTGCACGTGGCATCGTTCTACAACTTCAAACTCATAATATTAATTTTCTTGTAGCCTACTGCCCAACTACTAAGCCAGCGCCACGTATTTTAAGGTTTAGTTTTGTAGCATCCCACTTCTAATACCAATTTATGTGTTAGTAGATGTAGCACTAGTTGCTATGACAGATAAATCTGGAAATATTATTGGCTTAAATTAGTGGATGTTCATTTCTTGCTCACATAAAGTCCAACTAGGGGTGGGTAGTACGGAATCCATTCAAGAATTCAGGCTGAGGGAAGTCCAGGGAAAGAAAGAGAGGAAGATTACACAGGTGACGTTTATAGGCGAGGCCTGGAAGTGATATATACAGTCATGGCCAGACTAACTGTAAAGTAGGCTGAGAAACGTAGTCTGTCCGGAAGGAAAGGGAGATGGGTTTGTTGAACAGCTTACTAGTTCCTCACCTATTTACTTCAGTTCTTACTGATCTTTCCTTATACTAACTGTGACACCATAGGAAATTATTTTTCACCAGGAGCTATATTTAGGTCAATTCTTCCTCATCTCCATCCAAATGAGAAGTATATATACAAACGTAAAACACACACTTGGTCCTTATTTCTGTATTGGTAGTTGAGAGAGCTTAGGCTTTTGAATCAGTCAGTCCTGGGTTCAGAATCCAGCTCCACCACAAATTAGTTGTGGGCCACTGGGTTACTGCACTTCTCAGAGAACCAGTTTTCTCATTTATAAAATAGGAATAATAATAGCTACTTTGTAGGGAAATTGGGAAGATTAAAGGATACAGTGGTAAAAGATAAGGTGTCTCTTCTCCTAGGTACAGATTAAGTACTAATTTACTTGATTAACATTATGGCAATTGGAAGGGAGTTTGTGTACCCGATCTATAATGGAATAATAAATGCAAGCCTTTAATTCATAGTTTATTTTTGTCCTGATTATTATCAATCAAGTGTGATTCAAGGGACTCAAAAGACCCCTAACCTTGATCTTGCTTGTAAATTTTATCTTTTAAAGATAAAAATGATTCAGTGATTCTATGATTCAAATTCACCTCCAAGTTTTTTCTCTCTGAAGTCCTATTCTTAGATTTTAAAACCTTTTATATCACAAAAAACTAGGTTATACTCTTAGTAGCACAACCAAAGGCATGTTGACATTCTGATTATCTTTAAGCATCCACCCTGACAGTGCAACAGTGGTAGCAGCAAAACAGAAATTAAATTAAGAAGAAAAAACAGAAAAATACAGAGAATATAAAAGTTGTGTTTCAGATAACACATTCATTTATTCATAAAACCAAAAACAGTTTTTGTGCTAATTTTCCACTTAATGAACTTAAAAAACATTTCTTTCATACTCTTCTCTGTCTAAAGTGTTGTCTGCTTTTTGAAACTATAAGGGTGTATTTATTAGCAAGGAATATGCTCAAAACATATCGTTAAGTGGGAACAGCAGGTCAAAAACAACAAGCTTGATCCATGAAAGAGAAAAATTGATGTTGGACTTCATTAAAATTAAAAACTCTGCTCTGTGAAAGACCCAGTAAAGAGAATGAAAAGACAAAGCCATACGCTGGGAGAAAATATCTGTCAAACCCATATCTGATAAAAGACTTGTATGCAAGATATACAAAGAACTCTTAAACCTCAACAATAAAGTAATAACCCCATTTTAAAATGGACAAAAGGTCTGAACAGATATCTCACCAAATAAGATATACAAATGGTAAATAAGCATATGGAAATATGCTCAAATCATTTGTCACTAAGGAATTGTAAATTAAAACAATAATGAGATGCCAATACATACATATTACAAATAGCTAAACTCCAAAAATCAACTGCTGGTGAAGATGTGGAGCAACAGGAACTCTCATTCATTGCTGATGGGAACATAAAATGGTGCAGCCACTTTGGAAGACAGTTTGTCAGTTTCTTACAAAGCTAAACATCGCTATGCTTTGTTAGATGGCATGGTAACCCCACACGAAATGTTTATGGCTACATACAAATGTTGATAGTAACTTTATTCATAATCACAAAAACTGAAAGCAACCAAGATGTCCTGCAATAGGTAAGTGGCTAAACAAAATGTAGTAATCCGTACAATAGAATATTATTCAGAGGGGAAAAGTAAAAGTAATGAACTATCAAGATACACAAAGACAAATGCATAATGCTAGGTGAAAACAGCCAGTCTGCAAAGACTATATACTGTGTTATTCCATTTGTGGGACATTATAGAAAAGACAAAACTATAGAGATAGTAGACAGATGAGTGGTTGCCAGGGGTTCAAGGTGGAGAGTGCTGAATAGGTGAGGCACAGGGGAATTTTTTGGGTGGTGAAACTATTCTGTGTGATATTATAAAGGTGGATACAATACACGATGTATTTCTCAAAACTCATAGCACTTTATAGCAGAAAGAGTGAATATACTAAACTAAAAACCAAAAATCACTTTGGGGGTTGGCAGATCCCAGGATGAAAGGTATATAAATATATACCTAGAAATAGCAATGATTATCTCTTGATTATGAAATTACATTGACTTTTTAAAGAAAGTTATTTTAATTATATCAACATGGAAGGAATGGACGCCATTATAAAATTTCCAAATCTTGCGTGAGGCATTTCTGGGCTTACACAACTTCTACCGCTCAAAATGCAGGCTTGTGGAGACATCATCACGCAAGTATAACACGTTTTACACCTTCCTCACCCTCTCCAAGTTGAGTTCCTGCAACCAGAGCCACTGCACACCACACTCATTTCTGTCCACGTCCCCAAAAATTGCTAAACAGGAAATGCTCTTCCTCCTATATGTTGCTAACTCTTACCACCTGGGGCCATGGTCACCTATCTAGCAAGTAAGTTCTTTCTAGGCTGCCAGTTTGCTTCTGCTGCATAGCAGCAAACAGCGGATGTCAAGGCCATCCATGCTTTCCTTGGCTCCTGAGCTGCTGGACGTCTCCCTGCTCTGATCCGTCCTGACTGCCCAGCTGCTTTTGTCAGGGAGGTCCTCACTTCATCCGACATGTCCCCTTAACTCAGAGTATATAGGATTCACTTGATTTTTCTTCTAGTTTACTCTTAGCTCTTAAAAAGGATGGAGATTTTCGGGTTGAAATGTTAGAATACACTCCCACTATTGCTGAGGGCTCTGTAGTTCCAGAATCACTCACCACATCTTTAAGACTAAAACCTTTTTTGGTGACCTGTCATTTTTTATGAGTGTACTTTTAGAAAACTATCAGGGAAAAAAAATATGTCTCATTGCTGCATCTACCTCCTCGTTCTTTTATTTGTTTTGTTTTGAAAGAATTATTAATGCTACCATCAATGTTTCCATCAATAAATTTTTTCAAAGGAGATATGAAGGAGCAGATGTCATTTTCTGGAACATGCAAAGGGCAATCTAGATACTATTCTATTCTCTCCCTCTCCTTGGCAACCTCTCAAAACCTCTCATCCCTTTATTTCCAAACATTTCCTGGACAGATAATTCTAGTCTTATCGATGTCCTTAGGCAAGAAATCATGAACAGTCAACCCCATTATGGTCTCTTTCTGGTCTTCATACTTGTTTTCTCTGGCCACTCAGTGTCTTCAAACAATTTAAAATGCTAGCCCTTACAGTTTGGGAGATTTAATATAAAAATTCAAATTTCTGGCTTATCCCTTTTGTAAAGGGGATTATCTCTCTGCACTGTGTCCACATTCTCCAAAGCAACAATGGCCTAGTCCTGAGAAGAAGCTGTCCTTTCCAATGAGTGAATGTGAGTTTTTAGCCCGTGGCCAACAAACAGTTTTCCCACCAAGAGCAGCATGATGATTGCTAGCAAGCCTCACAAAGCTAGTTTTACCTCCAACAAATAACTTAAAGAATTATTTAAAGTGTTATCATCATTCTCATGACCCTGCATTACAGAATCAATATAGTTCTTACTGCCTTATACTCCCTCCGTATGTTAATCATAACGTGATGAGGTAAGTATATGGATCATATCAATAACATGACACCATCATTCACATGAGAAAACACCTTCATAACCCTCCACCTACACATCTTCTACTTCTACACTTAACCCCCAAGTTATCTGGGGACCTGTATATTGTAAATACAGTTTAATAAAAACATTCAGTTGTGAATTTAATGACAGAAGCTCAACAAAACTTCTTCCTTACCGAAAAAGTAGGTAAGAACTGCTAATTCCTGCCTCAATACACAGCAATGTGGCTTTTTCAAACTTTTAAGGATAGGAATAATCCTTTGGTCTTAGGAACCAAAAAACTGGTGCAACTCCAAATAAAAGTAACAAATCTACACTCATTACACTGTTCAGACTAATTTTGCCAATTCTAATAACTACCTTTGACACCTACAAAAGCAACCTGTACACATTTTGTGTAAAAAACGTGATCTCATATGCCTTTATGAGAAGCTTAATGCCCACAGTAACGTTCATTCACTCAGGCAAGAAATAATGAATGACTTCAAGCTGACCCCAGTTTGCCACAGGCCCTACTGCTCCCCTTTGTCCCTGCCATGGGAGGTGAGTGATAGTTACTGTTCATGACTGAGCTCGCTTTCTGTACCCAATGTGCTTGTCATATTTAGAAGTCCTGCTTGGCTCCATGGGCATTTGTGCATGCTACCCTTTACTTCGTGTCCTTAGACCTGGAAGAGAGAGACAAGCAGTGGACTAAATCTGTACGGTTTCTATGTCCTGTGCCTCTAGACCACTTTGTGCTTCAGTCTTAAATCCAAAATTTGAAAGGGGTAGAAATGTGTTCGACTTCTTCACTGTCATTCAAAATGATGAATGTATTTAGGAAAGATGATAATGATGGATCAACATCTCAATTGCCCTTTCGTTTGTTTCTTTCTGCTGTGAAATGTCTGGTGAATCCAGGAATTTTTCTTTGTTTTTTTACTCACAAGGAAAAGTTATAGAGCAGTGGAGAGAAAGATTTATAATTAGAAGACATGGTATTGTATTTTAAATCTGGAATTCACTAGCTGTGTACCTTGGGGCAAGCCACTAAACTCTTATGAACACATATATAAACTTATCTATAAAATGGATATAATATCTCCCCTATCTCTTTCACAGGACTATTTTAAGGCTCAAGTATGATTATGAATATGAAATGCTTTAAAGAGCATGAAACTGTTAATATAAGGGATTGTTTTTAAATGGAAAATAGACTCTCATACGTTAATAATGGAATGAAATTCAGATATTTGCCTAATTTTTATATTCTTTTGACTATCTATGTTAGACAGAATAATGTTCCCACAAAGACATACACATCTTCATCCTCAGACCCTTTGAATACATTATTTACATGGCTAAAGGGACTTTGCAAGTGAGATGAAGTTAAAGGTATTGCAATGGTGTGCTTCTCCTGGATTGCTACTATGCTGGCATACATGAGCCAAGAATTGCAGGAGGGCTCCAGAAGCTGGAAAAGGATAGGAAACTGATTTTCCCCTAGAGCCACTGGAAGGAACACGATCCTGTTGATATCTTGATCTGGGGACTTCTGACCTCCAGAAAGAAAAGATTATAAGTTTGTGTTGTTTGAAGTCACTAAGTTTGCGGTTATCTGTTATAGCAGCAATAGGAAACTCACATATCCTCGTAGCATACAGGTACAAATATTAAAGAGTAATACTTAGTACAAAGGTACTGAAAAATAGATGCGGTTGGGTGTCTGAAAGTCTGGACTTCATTTTATCTCATTACGGCAAAGGTTCAGATATATGCATGTTTTTATTTTCTTCCTGGGCCCAAAGTTTCCTACATTTCCCAGGCTCCCTTAGGTAGGTGTGGCTATATCATTGAGTTCTGGACAATGAAATGCAGGCAAAAACCACTGGTGAGCCTCGCTCCCCTTTACCTCTCTGTCTGCCAACTCAGGACACTCCAGGGCCTCAGATGAGCATAGAGCCACAACGTGGGAAGACTGAGTTCCTGACGGCCTTTTTGGAGCAGAGTTTCTTCCTCGCCAACTCAAAGTGGCTTGTGATACGAGCAAGGATTAAACCAATCTTAAACCACTGAGATTTCAGGGTCTGTCTGTTACACCTGGAGTTACTGTTGGTAACCGATATATTCCGCTAACTGCCTCTTGGCTTCTGGGGTTTCAGTCCTAGAATCTGAACCAGTCTGTTTTCACGGATGGAACGAACCCCAGTTATACTGCTAAACCCTTTGCTTTTCCTTCATCTGCTCATTATCACTCACGTTTAAATGAAGAGCATCAATAAAAACAAAAAACAAAAACATCCTTCTAAGCTGTTTCCCTGGATAATTTTCTCTCTTACTATTTCCCACATACCTCTACTTCTCAGATCTTCCAGATTAGGTTTAAGCATACTAATTTTTGGCCAGTGTTCCCATGGTCTCTCATAATTTATTGTGATCTGCCACTTTCTAGATGGGTGGCCTTGGGAAAGTAGTTTAACTTCTTCAAGACTTAAGTTCTTTACATAGAGATAATAATACCTTATCTCAGAAGTATGTTATTAAAACTAAATGAACCTCAATCAGTTACCTCAATTATAAAAGCATGATACTTAAATATATGCCCTATATTTTAAGTATCAAATGGATATTAATAGATCTTTATTTTGAAAGATCTATTTACTTTGGCAAAATATAGGCATCCCCATAAGTTTCTTCCCTCCTTTCCTTCTTCGTGCTCTCCTTACTCTCTATTATCAGCTATATTTGGAGACAAAGATCTGAAGGTGCTTCTGCAACGTGCTACCATTCGCTGTCCACGGGAACCTATGCCATTCATTGGTCCATTTATTCATTCGTTCATCTATCAAGAATTAACTGAGCACTCATCGTGTGCTGGCATTAAGGGGGACAGAGGCAGGATGCCACAGCTAATGAAAAAGGCTGGAAAAGGCGGTGGTGTGGGAATAAGTGGCTGCCTACCCAGAGGGCAGGAGAGAGACGAAAAGGAAGACCACGGGGAATGTCTTTAGCGGGCTCTTGTAGAAGATTGCCATTTAAAGCGGAAGCAGCAGAAATCCAGGCTATGTCATTTATGCTCACAATTCCCTTCCTTCTGCCTTGGAATAAAAATATCAGAGGAAATTACTCTGTAAACGCGGCCACTATGTTCTACTTCTACTGATACTGAAGTTCGTTCTTATTCCCCGAGGACACAAGTGAAGGTGGAAGGGAGCTAGTGGTCTGGGTAGGTTGGAGACGCCAAGCCTGGAACTGAACATTTTCTGTAGACAGTCTCTTCGTGGGTAATTGAAAGTGGGCTCTTTGAAATGCTAGTGATTTAATAACTTTCTTATGAATTAAAAAATAGGCAGGTGCTCTTCCTTTCTTCTTTATAACGTAGCCATTTACACATCTTCCAGTGTTGGAAGTATTTCTAGCTTAAATATTTCAGAACTTTGAAACTTAAAAGGTTTGGTATTTAGGGCAAATAGTTCTTGTCCTGTTTCACATAACCAAGGCTGAACATTTCACGTCCTGACATTTCCAGGCACAGGGACAAATGCTGCCATGTTTTACAGTCACACGGAGAGTGAGGTAATTACTAGCAGCAGAGGCGTTGATGTCTTTCTCTAAGTTATTCACAGTCTTCAGGTCCCACATGTGCTGATTCCTACCTGATATCTCCTCTCTGCCACATTCAATTGCTTTTGTTAATTTCATCGATTTAAAAAGAGCAGTTCTGCCTGCTGCTTGCCTTTAAGGTAGGCGGGAGGATTGATATATTTCCTTCACTTCCATTCCCTGAGGTTGATGACATTTTCGATAAGTAATCTTATTTTTTTTCTCTACTTTGCATTATAAATGTGTCTTTGGAATGTACAGGCCTAAGTACCTGGTTGTAGTCATGTAATAATATACGTGTGTGTATGTGTGTATACAGACGCACAAATGCACATAGAAACACACACAGAATGTGATGTGCATATACATTGTACATGTGTATATTCTTTGTAATATATAAATTTATATAGTTATAGGCACATTACTGGTGCATACTTGTGTTCATATTTATATATGTGATCATTTCATGTATATATTTTTACACACACAATGAAGGGTTGAGAGGCCAGATGGAGGTGGAAAAGCCATAGTTAATGGACTTTTTAGTCAGTTAGGTCTAATTTCAGCCTGTGCTTCAGCACTCACAAGCTGGATAACTTGGTTAAACTCAGTCAAGAAACTTAACCTCCCTAATCGACAGGCCCTTCACCAGGAATAATGAAACTTTATCTCATGTCATACCCATGGAACACTTATGAGGAGTAAATGAGATCAGGAACCACAGTGCTGTCCTTCCTGTGAGCTTACAACACAGCAAAAGATGAATGCTACCTGCTACTAATTTATATTATTTTTGTGTGGACATGCATAGCTGTTTTCTCTAATAAAGGGCAATTAGTTCCCTGCCTATCTGTAATTTCTGGTTAAATAATGGTTAATCCACAGGAATGTATAGTGGAGAAAGGACAGCCTCTTCAATAAGTGGTGCTGGGAAAACTGGACAGGTACATGTAAAAGTATGAGATTAGAGCAATCCCTAACACCATACACAAAAATAAGCTCAAAATGGATTAAAGACCTAAAAGTAAGACCAGAAACTATCAAACTCTTAGAGGAAAACATAGGCGGAACACTCTATGACATAAATCACAGCAAGATCCTTTTTGACCCACCCCCTAGAGAAATGGAAATAAAAACAAAAAGAAACAAATGGGACCTAATGAAACTTCAAAGCATTTGCACAGCAAAGGAAACCATAAACAAGACGAAAAGACAGCCCTCAGAATGGGAGAAAATATTTGCAAATGAAGCAACTGACAAAGGATTAATCCCCAAAATTTACAAGCAGCTCATGCAGCTCAATAACAAAAAAACAAACAACCCAATCTAAAAATGGGCAGAAGACCTAAACAGACATTTCTCCAAAGAAGATACACAGACTGCCAACAAACACATGAAAGAATGCTCAACATCATTAATCATTAGAGAAATGCAAATCAAAACTACAATGAGATATCATCTCACACTAGTCAGAATGGCCATCATCAAAAAATCTAGAAACAATAAATGCTGGAGAGGGTGTGGAGAAAAGGGAACACTCTTGCACTGCTGGTGGGAATGTGAATTGGTTCAGCCACTATGGAGAACAGTATGGAGGTTCCTTAACAAACTACAAATAGAACTACCATATGACCCAGCAATCCCACTACTGGGCATATATCTTGAGAAAACCATAATTCAAAAAGAGTCATGTACCAAAATGTTCATTGCAGCTCTATTTACGATAGCCCGGAGATGGAGACAACCTAAGTGTCCATCATTGGATGAATGGATAAAGAAGATGTGGCACATATACACAGTGGAATATTACTCAACCATAAAAGGAAACGAAATTGAGCTATTTGTAATGAGGTGGATAGATCTAGAGTCTGTCATACAGAGTGAAGTAAGTCAGAAAGAGAAAGACAAATACCGTATGCTAACACATATATATGGAATTTAAGGAAAAAAATGTCATGAAGAACCTAGGGGTAAGACAGGAATAAAGACACAGACCTACTGGAGAACGGACTTGAGGATATGGGGAGGGGGAAGGGTGAGCTGTGACAAAGCGAGAGAGAGGCATGGACATATATACACTACCAGACGTAAGGTAGATAGCTAGTGGGAAGCAGCCGCATAGCACAGGGATATCAGCTCCGTGCTTTGTGACCGCCTGGAGGGGTGGGATAGGGAGGGTGGGAGGGAGGGAGACGCAAGAGGGAAGAGATATGGGAACATATGTATATGTATAACTGATTCACTTTGTTATAAAGCACAAACTAACACACCATTGTAAAGCAATTATACTGCAATAAAGATGTTAAATAAAAAAAGAAAAAAACATAATGGTTAATCCAGAGCTTCTTTTTTCTTTTCAATTCTTGTTAAAATCTTCCAAAAACAATGGACTCCATAGGTTATCTAAGTTCATTAAAATCATCAACACACTAAATTTCTAAACATATTGAAATTATGTGTTTATGTAAAAACTAATAAATTGTTTTTTCAGCCAAATCATGTGTCGGACCTTGATTGAGCAGTAGATGTTCCATGTAGTGCTAGAACATTAGAACATTAGTGTGTGTGCATACACATGTATATGCACACATAGATGTACATGTACGCATAAGTGATATATACACACATACACATATATATATATCACAATTATATACAATGATAAATGCAGGAGCAAAAAATAAAGTCAGAAAATGAAATTTAAATTCTTGGTAGCAAAATCACAACAAACCTTTCACAGAGACTGTTTGGATGGAGGAAAGGGTATGGGACTTCAAATAATAACTTTTTCATGTCTTTGTGTCACAGTATTAAATGCGTGATCTTGGGCAACTCAAAAGCTCTAAATCTTGTTTTCCTCAAATATAAACTAGGAATTCTAAGATCTCTTTCATTTCTAATTTACTGGGTTATCTTGGGATAAATATGTATCCTCTCTGAGCCCCAGTTTCTTTATATGTCAGGTGAAGTAAAGATTTACATACAGTATAGGGTTTTTGTGAAGACTGAGATAAATCATATTGACATGCTTTATAAATTACAAGAGAACCACATAAACTTCCATAGCTAGTAAAAATAATAGACGTATTACCATATGAATTCTTATACTTTAAATAAGTTCCTTTAAAATTCCATATTTAACATCATTTTATTTATATGTGGGTATACTTTTTGAAATGTGACCTCCAAATCAAAGACTTATCATCATTCCAGCCTTTAACTATCCAACCAATATGTTCTATACAAGTTATTGTACAGAAAAAGGTAACTACTAATACATGGGAAAATATATACTTTAAAGCTATTGTAATGTATATTAATACAGATTTCACATATATGTATGAGTATATTTGTATGAATGAATTTGTCTATCCTTAGGTACTGGATTAATTTTGTCAGTCTTTAAGAAAATAAACATGTTTTCCTGTAAAAATCTGTCTAGCACTATTTGTAATAATGAAGTCTACCCATTCAGCCATTGGTCTAGAAAAATGCCCAATGGTGCCGTTGACATTTAGATTGGCAGTCTGGGAGTACAACTGCAGTTCTCTTGGCAGTATTGCTTTTAAATATTATCAACATGGTCTGTGGTTGAAACTTTGTGTATAATGCAAAAACCATTCCAGTAGATATCCTTACCCATTTCCATATGTAATTCTAATACAGTGTGTACAGTGGCTCAAGTTTTAGATTTAAATAGTGATTGGCTCTTTCAATTTTTTCAAAATTAATTAAATGCCTACCATATGCCAAACTTTTTGCTGGGACTTGAGGGAATGTGGAGAGTAAAATCAGACCCAGTCCTGTCTTTATAAAGCTTTCAGTCAGTATGGGAGGGATGGGGTTGAGTGCTAACTGCACTCAACAAATAATTTATTAAAAACACATAAAACTACAAACGTGATTTGTGCTAGGAAGAAAAGATAAGAGAGTTATTTAAGCAGTAAAAATCAATTGGATATGGTGAAAGATTTTAATTGTGAAAGGATGAAAAAGTAAGAGTATAAAATATGAGTCCTAGTTTTTTAGCAACTGGATGGCTAATGGAGTCTGAGATAGGAAATAGAGGAAGAGACCCAAGTTTGAGGCTGGAGGTAGGGAGTGGGTGATGCTCTGATTTGGACATGCTGGATTTAAGGTGCCATTGAAACACCCAAGAGAAACTGTCAAACAGGCAGTTGTCTATGTGATTCTAGTGTTCAGAGGAGAGCTCAGGGGAAGTGATATAAATTTGGGAGTTACCGATATTAAAGAGATAATTGAAGCCTTGGGCATGGGTAAAAATGCTAGGAATCATATAGATGAGGAAATAAAAGAGATTAGTATAATGTTTTGAGTAGCTATAATATGGTTACAAGAATTACGTTAATGGACGTGCATTTGCTTACAAGTACTATATCTACGTTGTCAACAACAAACCAATGAAAGTATTAACAAAAAAGAGAGTAAAATGCATAACCTGAATATTACAGTTGGTAACATAAATGTTATCCATTTGATAATAAATATTCAAATAATGTTGTTATTAACTTATAACAAGTACGTATTCAGTGTTGCTGATTTTGACAGCAGTAAGATTAAATGTGTTGGCTTGCTAAAAACAGGCTGAACAGCATTGAAAAGTGCTGATATTGATATTTTTTTTAATAATTTGGATATTAGCTACTAAACACATACACTCACATTCACACATACAAACATGTACACTTACAGTATGAAATTCAGGGATTAAGATTTTTTTAAGACTTTAAAAAGAACTGGGGTATGGTGTTTAATAATTTTTTTTTCCATTATTTGTTCTTAGACATTGCCAGCTTAATTGTGTTTTATGTATCATCTCAGTTACAAAATCCCTGAAACTTTTATCAAACGAGAAATATTTTAGGTTAGATAGAGTTCAGGAAATAACGAATTATTTTGGAATTGGCTTTTTAACTAATTTGTTTGAGGAAATTTCTATATAGGAAATATAGAAAGGTTTGTTTACCAGAAATATCCATTAACCAGTTTGTCCTGCTCCTAAAAGAAAGAGTTAATGGAGATGAAAGGAACACCATGAGAATTAATAAATAAACATGTGCCACCATCTTACAAAACATGTGGCAAATGAGAGGGTGGATACTGTAGTTGTCGTTACCAATTATTGTCTCTATGAAACTTTTAAATCTTCATTCATCAGAAATCATGTGTGGGATGGGTCCAAGTGCAGCAGGACACCTCCTCTTTTTTACCCCAAAGAACCCTGCGCTCCTAAAGGACATGCTGGAAAGGTCACAAATCACACTGCACACAATGCTCAGAGCACAGCCTGTACCTACAAGCCTGTTCCCTCCGTATCAGGGTACATGCAAACTTTTGTTGGAATTGCTTAGCTTTGGTGTGTCAATGGCTCTTGGGAACACCCTCAGCTTCCTGTATTTCAGACTCCATGGGGCAAGGGTCAGGGTCCTTCTACTGTAGCATGAAGTGAGTTGACACTGCCCATGTTGGCTATGGAGTGGATCCACCAGCCATGGGGGACCAACACATTGTAAGGGGCTGGATCTTGCACACACTCTCTCCCCTCTTGCTGTAAGTAAACACTATACAACTAGAGGCTTGCAGTGCTCTCACTCTGACTCTGAATATAAGACTTGCTTCGACCATTAGAATGAGGCAGAAGTAAATGGTGTGCCAGTGTTTCTCCTTCTTCTCTTTTACTTCTGCCATCACCATGAGAAGGGCATGCTCAGAATCACATGCTCAGGTCACAGGAGAAGGATGAATCACCTACTACAGAGCTGTCCCAGCTAAGCACAACCTAGAATACAGCTCCCAGAAGACTTGCTGTTACTTGAGTGAGGTCAGCCAAGACCAGCAGAAGCACCCAGTTGATTGGGGAGAGGCACCCGCATCATCTTTGAGTAAGAGTTTAAGTGTTAATCTATAATAGGGGGGAATGGGCCACTTCCATAGGCTCAGGTCGTTCAGAGGAATCTGGGGTTTCAACAGTTTTGGTTGCATCAGCCAACTTATCTCCATCCATGTTCTGGATCCCATTCTTTTCCAAACAAGTCCCTGACCTTGGCAAAAACTTTAACCTTCCATGGGGCTCAGCTACTCTTACAATTAAACCACATTTAGCCTTTTATTGTTGATTACTACTTTCAGTGTTCTGTTAATTTTTCCCCACAGAGTGACAGGGCTTAACAATGGCCACTCAGTTCCATTTTCATTGCAGTAATTGCTATTTCTCCTACACATCTGAAATATCTGACATATGGTACCAGCTAGGGATTTGCTTCAATCAGTATAGCCATTCTAGTTCAACAATGCTGGGATTTTTAACAATTGCACTGCCATCTTGTGCCCAGTGTCAGGCAGCAAATATTTTAGCTCCAAAATATCATGCCAGAGTCTGCTTTCTTGGGCCACTCCTAGCACCAGCTGGTCCAGGTTGTGTTCTCAAAGACATTGATTCTGAGACAGAGATTAATGTTGGGGATGTTTTATCAGGGTGTGCTCTTGGTTCCAAGGGCAGGGAAGGGATGGGGAAGAAGGCAGATTGGGCAGAAGGAGAAGTTGAGTTGTGTTGTAGGCTCAGTAGAGACCTCAGCCAACCTTACAGGGAGATTGACATTGGAGTGACCCTTCAGATTTGTGCCGGGTTGTCCTTTCATTGATCATTACTGAATACAGTCCATGTTGAGGGAAGTGGCTCTCTTTTGCTAGACCAATCCTGGCAGGGGTCTGAAAGAGAAGAGGTTTCTGTGGGCAGTACTTCCAGCATCTGGGGAAGTAAATCCTTCATTCCTGCAGGGGAATCTTGGCTGTGCATAGTAGAATCCACAACCACATAATTACATCAAAGTAAATTATGATTATGGCAAAATGAAGACAGTTTAGCTTCCAAATCCCCAAATTTCCCACCTGTTTATTTACTACTACTTTGAAGTCTTTCAGTTTAAGAGAACTCTTCGTGGTTATACATTTTCCTGGGTTGGTTCCCTCTATATCCATAAGCATCAGCTGTAATTAATGGTTTTTTTTAATGTTTTTTATTCCAGTCTGAGAGCTTATATGGAAGGTACCATGATTTATTCTTAAAAAGAAAAATCACTGTGCTAACACATACCAAGGGTTCCATATTTGTGGAATGGCTGTTGACTAGGGCACCACAGTCTATATTTGTCAGGCTTTCTATCCATCAGTTTACTTTCTACAAAGAGATACTATATTAAAAGATAATGATCCTATTGTAGACAATCTACAGCTATTACTTTCCCTCTATCACTTCATTTGCATACAAATACCTAAAGTTTTAAAATTTCTCATAATATTTTAGGGGGGAAATATCCATGGTAAATGAACCTTGTTAGGTAGCTTAAATTAGCCTTTCCAAAAGACTCCATCAAATCTGAGATTAAATTACTTTTAGATTATATTTATCCAAAAATATTTCTTGTCTTCTATTAGAGATAATTTCCATGGGACTGAGACTCCAAATTCTTCAGTACCTCTCATATGCTCTCATGGCTCTTATTTTGAATCTGAGTATTACGTTCATTGCCTATTTCTGAACTCCATGTAAATTCAATTTTTCTAGAGTAAGATTTTATATTACTGTTAATACCTGCAGATTTTTAAACTTTTACATTAGATATGGAAATCACCCTTGGTTCTCAATAGCATTTCCAGAGAGGAGAAAATGTATTGCACTTCTCTTTCACTGCAACATCTGTGATTGTCTTTCTATAAGTTCATTTTCTTAGCAATGGGAAAACTTTTCTCCTCCTCAGTTGGATAGTAATTAGTAGCCAGTTACTAAAACATAGCAGAGAAAGTATTATTTTTCTATCTTCCAGTTCCTTAAAAAATTAATGTGCCTTTAGAAATTACTCTAGAGATGTTTATAGAGTATTGTTAGTCTGGGGAAAAATATGGCAGCTGCACATGTTGGTTGCACATTAGGGACTGGGTAGTAGGTGTGCATTCTGCAGTATTATTGCACTGTGGGAAAACCATTGTCCTAAACCAAAGAATGTGCTGCCTAGAGTTCCAAATCTCTCACAAGGGTTGATTGTGTGGAAGCTGAAAAAGATAATTCAGCACAGTTTTCTGGGTAACAGGACATTTTTATAAGATTCATTGGAAGGTCCAGTCTTGAAAAAATAATGCAAAACCCCTTACATGCTAAGCTCTGCCATCATACAGCCTCCTCTGGTAAAGCACTTGGTCTACCATGAGCCCATTTTGATTCCTTTGAAAGAGAATTATTTTCCTGGAAATATTAATTTTTATAGCATAAATCTATATATGACATAGTTCTGTGATATAAATCCCAAGTGAAAAATTATTGGGGAAGTTGTTTCATAATATTAATAGATGTAGTTTAAAAAGACTCAAGGTGAAAGGGGATTACTACTGTTATGGACTGAACTGTGTCCCCCTAAAATTAATATGTTGAAGTCCTAACGCCCAGTATCTGGAAAAGTGACTACATTTGGAGGTTGGGTCTTTGAAGTGATAATTAATGTAAAATGAGGTCATTAAGGTAGGCCCTAATCCAATATAACTGGTGTCATTGTAAGAGGAAGAAATCTGGACACAGACCCATACAAAAGAAAGACCATGACAGAAAGAAGATGACCATTTGTAAGCCAAGTAGAGAGGCATCGGAAGAAACCAACTTGCCAACTTGATCTTGGACTTCAGCCTCCAGAATTGTGTGAAAATAAATTTCTGGCTGTTTAAGCTATTCAGTCTGTAGTACTCAGCTATGGCAGCCCCAGCAAACTGATACCCTGTCTGCAACAATAAGAAAACTTGCTGTATTTTGGATTTGTGTGTTTATCTGTACTTTAGTTCCTAAAGCCTGCTATTTATTTAGCTGAAAGATTTTGTCATAGAGTGAAACAATACTCATTACTAAATAAAACAATATTTGGACTTCTACGTATATCTGAATTTTTAAAAAGTCTTACATGTCATCTAAGGAAGGTGATGAAGTCAATAATTAAGATATTTCTGATAAAGAAGATTTTAAAACAATATGTTGTTGATTGAATGAAGGGTAAACAGAAGAACAGTTCATATTTTTCTATTGTTTTCCCTGATATGTACCTTAGCTTATTTTAATCCCAAGTTTTAACATAACTGAACAGTGGACTGGGCTACAAAGATTAAGTGGGCAGAGTCCCAAGGTAGAATTTTTATAAAGAAAGGCACTTTTGTAAAAGCACAGCTGACATTAAGAAACTATATCTTAAGATACTATGTCATGATCATTCATAAATTATTTTTTCTCTATGGAAACATTTGTGTAATTTCAGCAATATGATTGTAGGTATAATGCTGTGTCTTTAAGAATATATGAAGAGCAGTGCAAAAGTGCACTAATTCAATTTAAACAATAATTTTGCTACTGTAGCCCCACAGCTTACTATTTTCTTGGCAGACTCTCACAGTATTCAATTAAATTGAGTAAAAATGTCCCCACAAAAGGTATATGTTGAAGCCCTATCCCCCAATGTGACTGTATTTAGAGGTAGGGCTGTTATAGAGGTAATTAAGGTTAAATGAGGTCCTCGGAGAGGGGCCCTAACCCAACAGGACTAGTGTCTTTACAGAAAGAGGAAGAGACATCAGCAGTGCACCTGCACAGAGGAGAGGCCATATGAGGACAGAGTGAGAGGGCAGCCATCTGTAAGTCAAGGAGAGACGCCTTAGGAGAAACCAATCCTGCTGACACCTTGGTCTTGAACATCCAACCTCTAGAACTGTGAGAGTAAATTTCTCTTGTTTAAGCCATCCACTATGTGGTACTTTGTATGGCAGCCCTAGCAAACTAATAATGTCTCAGGTATCTGTTGAGAACATACTAACAAGAGAGAATCATTATAATTTCTAAAAAGAGCGAGTTTTCAACACTGCATTTTGGTTTGGACAGGCAACGGTCTGTGCTTATGTAGGAAAATATGGGATAAGGCCTGTTTCAGATACGTACATTCTATATCACCAGGAAGCAGCTCATTTATATTCATGTTAGTTTTCTTCTTAGAATCATCAAATGTATTTGAGGAAAGGCAAATTCAGCAGAAAATTCAGAAGCCAAATCTTCTGTTTTCCTAACAGAAAAAATTAATATCCATTAATTAGGATAAGAAAAAAATCTGACAAAATGTAGTGATATCGCTTGTATGTTTATCAATTGCATATAGTAAGCAATTAAAAATGCAATTGGCATAATTCATTTAAGTAACTTCTAAAACCTTTCCAGTTCATTTGATTTCTGAGTATGGACTCCACATTAATTTGAAGAAAACTGATATTTTTCATTACATGTTTATAGACATGTTCCATGATAGTTTAATGTAGGTAATTAATTAAAGAACCACAGTACCATTTGTATCTTTACAGAAAGAGCAAAAAGGAGAAAGAATATTTTATATTTTCTAACAATACTGTGGCTTTGGTTTAGTATTTAATTTTTCCAGGAGCATGTGTGTGTGTGTGTGTGTGTGTGTGCGTGCGTGTGTATTAAATATTTGGCCCAAGACAAATACTTCCTAAATCATGGAAAACATACATACTTAGAATGACAATATGTATGGAAAAAAGAAACACAAGTGTTTTGGTTTGCACCCCAGGTGGTTTAATTTTATTTCAGCAGAAATTATAGAGGAAGTTTAAGAACAGTGATAAATGTCAGCAGTATAGAATGTCACCAGTGATGTTATCTGGCATGTTGAAAAACAGAGCAATATACTTAAGTGCCGTTTGACAGGAAAACAGAGCCATGTTGTTTCATCTCTTCGTTCCATTCAGATTCAAACCAATTATGAAAAACAACGTATAGTGTAATACAAGGAATATTCCATTGTGATAGACATGAGATTTCTGAACGTTTACAAGTTCAACAAAAGGTTATCAGAATCCCCAAAGTCCTATTTCAGGGCATTGATATTTCTCGATGCCTGAGTGCAGACTGCAAGTGGCCAGAGATGTTTCACTCAGTGTCACTGTAGCACCTGTTCCTTTTAATTTGCTCTTCCACCGTGAGTTGTTCAAACTGGACCTCCACTGTGGGAAATGGAGGCTCAGCTGTAAATTCACTGCTTGAAGCATCAAAACTTGTGTTTCCATTAATACGTGCTGCTCCTATTGTTTCACCATGCCAATGTCTGATGTCCTTCTCCAATTCTCTTAGATATAAACACGGCATATTTTTAATATGATCTACAGAATCTATTAAATTACTCTTAAAAATGTTCTCATTCTTCGTGGAAAAAGCAGCAATTTTCACAGTGTTAGACAAGAAGAACTGTAGGTTTTTGTTATTTGAGTGGTTTCCTTTGATATTTAAGATATTTGTATCAGAAGAGGGCATTGACCTTTTCCCCTTTACTATGATCCTGTCATTGAGGCCTGACTTGGGGACAGACTGCATAGGACTGCCAGCAGTAGCTCTGTCAGTCTGTTTATCAAGAGCCATAGCCAGTACATTCCCCGAGTAAGTCTTTTCAGATTCAAATACACCAAGTAACTCTGAGATTCTAGAAGCATTTTCTAAGTTTTCAGTTTGATATTCATTTGCAGTGTAGTGCGCTTCACTTGACAGTGGCAATAGATCAGGAAATTCTAAAATAGATGTCTTCTGCCTGCAATTATTCAGATATGACGCTGCTACATAATTGTTATTATTATTCTTATTCAAATTCTCTTTACGACTTTCTGGCACCACCTCATCATCAGTGTTAGTAACCTGTGAAACTTCTGTACCATCAGGTTCATTAGTTTTTTCATTTTTCTCCTTCTCAGCACTCTGCACAACCACATTACTGTTGTCATGAAGATCCATTTCACTTTTCCTCTTATTCTTTGTATCTTTGGGCTCATTCAGCTTATCTTGCACATTCTTATTCCCCTCCTTCTTCTCATCTTTTCTTGCTTCATACATTTCCATTTCTTTGATTCCTGTAACATCCACTTTCTGACACATGTGGATGGGCTGCAGACACTGTTGCAGGAAAGGAATGTTATCTTGTTCTTGTCCTTTATTTTCCACAGTTTTCATGTGTTCTATCTGCGACTCACTTTTAAATTCAGCAGATGTAGAGGTTGTCATTTCCGGTGGCCATTTAGGTTTACTCATTTTGAGCTCCTCCTCAAGGGGGAAGGTTTTCTTAGGCATCTCCCTGGAAGGGGGCCAAATGATTTTTAATTTTCCCCTCTCCCCACATTTTCTCAAGTCATCCCTTTGCCCTTCACTGTTACCAGCATCTAAATGTTTATTAAGCTCTCCAAGCATGGGGGTATTTTCTGCATTGTTTTTACACATATTTGGTTCTTCATTGGGAGTAAAGTCAACTGAGCTGCTTTGATTTTTGCAATTCCATCGATCTTTATGCTGTTTGTGTCCAAAACCTTCATCATAATTTCCTTTAGATTTGAAAAGTTGTTTAAAGTGAGGTTTACAATATATTTGTCCATGAAGCGATGCATAATTTCCCAAACTGCCAAAAAGAAAAAAAAATTTTAACATTCTAAATATACACTGCAAATTCATAAGGAATTAGGGAATTGATTATTTCAAGAATGAGTCAGAGATTCAGCACAATTAACTTACTGGCAATAGGAATGTGCTTATTAATTGAACATTCCTGTTAGATAATAGTCATCACTAATGCCCTACATGATACTTGTCTCGGAGTATTTAGAATTTCATGCTGTATGTCAGGTATTGGTATAATAGGTATTCTAGTGTAATGCATATGTAGTTATAGATGGTGTAAAATGATAGGACTAAGTCTTTGCTAACTCAGTGAATTGTGTGAGGGGTTTCAGTTTTCAATAAATCCTGAATAGCATACATGCAAAAATCAACTATTTGAGCTTCCTTGTTAACTGGATTTTGAATGAATTGGAAAGCTTGCCTATGCAATTTTTTATCTTGTCTCTTTGGAGAGATTAACAAATAGAATGCCTGTTAAAATTAAAATCAAATTTAGTCAAAGGCAGCAGCAGCATTTTTTGAATATTTCTGAACCTCCATATAAAAACAGAAAGCAAAACTTAAAACCCATGGATAAAATTACAACAGAACTAAGTGACAAGGTATCCTCACCAACCTCAAAATACAAGGAGGCAAGGACAAACCAACAATAGCTACAAGACTAGCATAATAGTTACATCTGTATGGGTGACAGTAGAGGGAGAAATGAAGGTGTCTAATGGACTTGACAATATGAGACCACAAAATAGGCAATCAATATTTCCTGGAAAGTGTCACATGCCAATCAGAGAGCAGCAGCTGAAATTGGGAGGGGTTTTGCCCGTTTCAATAGCCAGTGAGTGCAAAGGCCCTGTGGTAGGAAAGACTGAAGAGGCTAGTGAAATCAAACTCAAAACTGACCCACTGAGATCCCCTCTTAGAACAAGACTCTACCCTGAGAAAAAAAATTATGGGAGTGGAATCAAAATTGAGTTGGACAATGATGACAGAAATGAAAAGAAGGTCCCAATCAACATGGGGGAGAGGATCCAAGGCAGGAAATCCAAGAAGTCAAGCCACCATACTTTTTTGAACAGTATATGAAAACTAGGAGAGGCAGTTCTGTGAAGGTGGGAAAACCATCCTGAATTTTGCTTCCTTCCAAGATTTGTATAAACTAATTCCATATAAAAATGAGCAACAGGAAAGTATCAAGGCCAAATAGTATATGAAGTTATTATAAGAAATGAAAGAATAAAGAGCGTTATAATATCATTGCAGACAATGAAAACATGCTAGAAAAATGTGTTCTCAAAACATCAAAAATTTAACCTAATATTTCAAAATGAGCTAAAAGACATTAAGAAAATGATAAAAAACCTGAAAGAACAGCATGAATTGTAATTAGAAAAAGTCAGAAACAAGGTATCAGATACCAGGAAGAAAATAGAAGTAAAAGGAAAAAAATCAAGTATGTCAGCAATTAAAACTAAATTAAAAGACATACAAGAGCAAATCCATAGAAAGTGTCTTAAGAAAAACAGGAAAATCAAAAGCTGAAAATTTATAATCATAAATGAAAAAGGAGATAAGGATTTGAGAGATAATAGGAGCTCCTGAAGAAGAAAATAATGAAACAAGTTAAATATTAAAAAGCTATAATTTAAGGAACTTTCCCAATATAAAAAAGTATGAAACTACATATTGAAAGAGCACACTAAATAACTGACACTATTGATCCAGAATGACCAATACCACGAAGTATTCTAATAAAATGACTAGGTTTAAGAAAAAAATCCTTTGTGTATCTAAAAAGAAGAAAAGACCGTATTACTTATAAGGGCAAGAAAATTAGATTATTATCAGACCTTTCCAACACTTCATGCCAGAAAAAAAAAGAAATAATGCATATAAGATACTCAATGAAAGAAAATGTAAGCCAAAAATTTTACTTTCTGCAAAACTTACCTTCCATTGTAATGATCACAAATTGTTATCAATATGTAAGAACTCAAGGAATAAAGTTTCTATGAGCCTTTTCAGAGGACTCTACTTGAAAATAAGCTTGAATAACCAGAATGACTATGGAAATGTCAACATAAGGACAGTTCACAAGCATTAAATAAATTGTTATCTATAAACTGAGATGAAATGAGGGCAAAGAGGGAGATAATATGACATGCATTGGCTACATACTATGACACCAAAGACATAATAGGACAATTTTAAAAAATGGGGTGTGGGTGATCAGAGGGGCAAATGCAATTTTTTAATGCTTTGATAATCAAATCAGTGGTGCTGATAGTTTTGTGATTCCAAAACTTGTTGTCCAAATGAATATGGGAGAGTCTAATTCTGTTATCTCCTTTTCCTTTGAGAACTGGAAGCCCTGAAGTGGAAGAAAGGAGGTCCAGATGTAATAGAGAAGAGGCTAAGCAAAAGGAATGCAATTTTGAATTCAATTTGGAAATATCACTATGAATTCATGATATATTTTTTCTTTATACATAAATATTTACTAGCTCTTAACACTAAAAAAGCTTAGAAATAGTGATCAACCCAGTAGAAAGAGCATCAAGATTGTAGTCTTGAAATATCATTTCTCACTAAAGGAAATCAAGGCTTGGAGAAATAACTGGTTCCAGTAAATGGAACAGTAAATGCACAAGAGGAACATGGGACATCTAGTCCTATCAGATAATGAGGAAGTTATCACAGATTACTAAGGTCCTGTCAAAAGGATTCAGGATACAACTTGAAGTGGCTTCCACTGGCCAGGGATAGGATAACTGGAGTTTCAGTAATGATGATAATTGCATCTGATTGAAACCAGTCGAATATGTGTAACTCTGTGAGTTTATAAAGACATTAAAATATTTTAAAAGTGGTTATCTCTAGGTGGTAAGAAACCATTACATTAAATTGTTAAATAAATAACTGATACATTCACAAAACTGGTAAATAAAGGGAAAGAATTATGTACTTATTCTGCCTTTCCTTTATCAGTTGTACCCCTGTGTAACCAAATAGCAAATGAGGGGAAGCATCTTCCATAAAAGTATTCTCATCATGAAAAAGGAAGAACAAAATTAGAGTATCAGCATTTTGCAAACATCAATTAATGGATATAGGTATTAAGCTTCAATACCTGCTATGATCACAAAATGGGAAAAGCAGACTCCCTATGTTCTTTCAAAAGGAATCTAATCTTAGTTTAAACTAGAACCTAGATTCAGCTGACAGTCTGTTGAAAATACAAAGGATAAAGGAGCATGTGAACTGCACTGTGAGTGTGCAATCAGCAATTCCAGACTGTGGAAAACTCTACCAGTCAAATATCCTGGGTCCTTCACAAATAGATTGTAAGAAATGAAAGGAATGGATGGAAAGTCTATAGATTAAAAAGACGTGAAAGACATATCAGAGTTTTAAAAACGGACAAAACTAGAGTATAGAATCTCGGAAAGCACATTTGGATAAATAAAACTATAAAAATGCAAGGAAACAATTACTACAAAGGATACCATTTACTCACACGCAAGAGACAGGTTGTGTTTGGGTGGGGCCCAGGGAGGAAAGAGCTTCTGGAATGACTAGCAATGTCGTATTTCTTGACCTTGACAGTGGTTACAATATGTTTACTTTATAATAATTTAGTGAGCCACATACTTGCTTTGTTTGTTTTTTTTTGTATTTGTGGGGTTTTATATCATGATTTTTTAAAACAGCAGTCATTGAATAAATATTTTTGAGTCCTTATTGTATATCTGTGTTCACTAGGTGTTGGCAAGACAAACATTAATACATTTCCTACAGCCAGTGACAACTACATTAGATTGTGTTAAGAACGGGGCAAGCACAGGGGATGCTGTGATCCACACAGGGGAGTTAAAGCAGGCTTCGTCAAAGACATAAAGTCTCAGTTGAGATCTGAAGAATGAGTGGTTATTAGCTGGGTGGAGAGCTGGGAGAGAGGCATGGGAAAACTCCTCCAAGGAGCAGCAATAACATTTGGACAGCTAGATGTGAGAGAGAAAAATAATGATTTTGAGGAACTGAAAGAAATTCATGAAAAGTAACATGCAACAGGAGGAAGGGGTGTTGGGAGATGAGAAGGGACAAGATCTTGACGTGCCTTTTAATTCATATTTAGATGTTAATTTTGGGGAGAGAGGAAGCCATTATATGTTTTAAACTGAGAAGGGCTCTCAGATTTGCATTTTAGAAAGATCATTCCCCCTGCACTATGGAGCATGCCACTGGGGCAGGTTGGTGGTGGTGAGAGTAACACTTGATTTTTCTTATTTATGTGATCTCCATGCTGGGACAAAAGGGACCCTTCTGGATTTGATTAAGAAAGCAAAATGTCAAAAGGAAAAAGGTCACAGCCATCCTGAGCAACACATAACAGAACATGATCACATTCCTGTTTGGTGTTGTTTTAACTGATGGCAACAGGATCTGGAAAAGTTGACATCTTTCTAGAGACATGATGTTATAAGTATACTGCAGACTGTTCAAATATTTGTGCCCCAGACCACAAAACATTTTACCTCAGTTTACTGTTGCAATGGTGGCAGCGGAAACAGGATTTATGAAAACTCTGCCTGTCTGCTACTAGGCACTCCATTGGATAAACCGTCTTCTGACAAAGTATACATATTTCCTTGTCTTGGAGTTGCAGTTTCTAAAAATAAAAATTTATAAAAGCTTATGTAATATTGTCTTCTGTCACATCGTTAAAACAAAACAAACAGCAACAGCATATTAACTGGCCATGCAGTTAGAGTAGAAAGCGCTAACACTACTGCCCTGGTTCCTCCGGATGCAGGACATCCCACCAACAGGTTTAAGGTCCTGGTACAATCAACCTTATTCTAGTGTCTCTATTATTTATACATCGTAAAAGTGGATTTTATTATTTAAGGAAACAATACATGAGTATAACGTGTTCATTAACTTTAATACATTCAAAAGAACATATATAGGGAACTCAGCCATGAGGAGCCCTGAGAGCACTTATCATTCTAAATAACTCGGCTTTCCATATATATAAAGGTTTACACCTAACTTGGTCCAAAGTGTTTGTTTTTAAAGCATTCTGAAGAGATTTTCCCGAAACATATACATATCTTTTTCAGCTGATACTGTGTTTGTTTAGATATTTTCTTGATGGCTTAGTGTTGACTCTCTAACACCAGTTCTTTTTTTTTTTTTTTTTTTTTTTGCGGTACGCGGGCCTCTCCTGTTGCGGAGCACAGGCTCCGGACGCGCAGGCTCAGCGGCCATGGCTCACGAGCCCAGCCGCTCCGCGGCATGTGGGATCTTCCCAGACCGCGGCACGAACCCATGTCCCCTGCATTGGCAGGTGGACTCGCAACCACCGCGCCACCAGGGAAGCCCTAACCCCAGTTCTTAACTTTCAGATGAGCCTCCTAAATACACTGAAATGTTCAGGACCATTTGTCCTCAATCTAAACGGCTTAAGATTTTATGCCTCTGGGGATTCTCATATCTGCCTCTTATGATTTTCCTCCCTGTACCTACAGTCACATGCTGCTGCTCGCATGTGAATGCCAGCTCCTATGAATAATAGTAGTTATATTACTAACCAGTGTTTGTATAATGGTTCAAAACTGACACAGAACTTTCACCGGAGTATTGTTTTGATCTTCACAACAATCCTGTGAGAATAAGTAAGCTTTCATAGTAGTTATATACAAGAGCATACAGGCTCAATGTTCTTTATATAAAAAAAAATACATACACTTTAATGCTTTGATGCTCAATTTTGGCTACTGAGAAATCCCCTTGGTTGATTTTGTTCTACTAGGAGACACACTTCTATATTTAATACCATTTTCCTTGTGTTTTTTGTTTGTAGTTATCTTAGAAACTGAGCATTTGAAATTAATTAGACAGTTTTGCTTAATTATGCCAGAAGCAAGTACATTAAGAAATCATATTAACCTGATAAACTAGACACATATGTTGCAAATATGATAGAGGCAGAATTATTAGTTTCAGCAGTTTTTATTTTTAAACTTGCTACTTCAGTCTGTCCAAAAGAATGCACTACATTAATTATGTCAAGTCTTTTTATTGTGAAGTTTCATTAATTGTAAAAAGCAGGAAAATACAAAGAAATGAGCCGTTCTCTGACGTTAAAAAATTTGTACTAAGTTCATATGTTTTAAATCTCCCTCCTTCCAAATATAATCATATTTTAAAATTATTGTCCATGTTCATCTGTGAATGAGGCCAACTGAGCTATAATTTGGGGTTTAAAAAAGGTGAAAAAATCATTTATAGAAAAAAAAAACAGTGGCAGTAGAGAGAGCTAATTCCATCCAACTCAGTAACAATAATTTATATACAAAAGGTCTAATTCCATACCTACACTTTTGTCAGAGATCCCAATCAATAAAAATCCTTAAAACACATATGAAGAGTGTAAATTGTTTCTTGGATTATTAACAGGCTGTGTTGAATTCAAGCTCAAACACCACTTACGTCTGACAGTTAAAAATCTGTCAACAGTAGGTCAAGGAATATTATTTAATATTGTCTGTAACAAGTGGTTGAAATAATAACTTTTCATAAGACATATTCATAATGTGCTAATGGTATACAATGATTAATAAATATATAGTTCCATATAATAGTTAATACTATCACAATAACAATTATTATTATACCTGCTGCTTTATCCAAAGCCTTATTTACGTTGACAAACACAGGTCCCAATAATCTATATAGTAGTATTTGTTACTCTCACAAAGTGCTGGTGAATCATATTAAATTCCTTTGTAAAGAGAAAGTAGTAAAAGCAAGCATTGTAAAGGGAAGGATATCAACAACCAGGGAAAGCTGTTAGTTTTAGGTTATGTTGTTTAGTACTTTCCAGGTACTCTTTTATCTGCAAATCGTCTTAGTTATGGAACAGGTGCCTTTAAATGGGTTAATCTTACTTCACTCTTTGCAAGCTCATTTACCACTCATAAATGCAGATTCCTCTTGGAAGGTGGTTTTCATCTCAGTTGCAGAAGCATCTGAGGTTGCATATCCCAGGTTTTTAAAAACTCTTTCACTCTCCTGCCACGTCTGTTGAAAATTCCTCCTGAGTTCTGTAGGTGAATCAGAAACATCTAAAATATGGCCAGCGATGACATCCTCATAGGTTGGTGGGGCGTGCTTGAAGTCAAAGCCGGATCTGCCAGCTTCTGAGCCTTGTGATGAAGAGACCATCATCCTCGACCCAACAGCTTGACTCTCAAATGCATCCACACCTGAGAAAAGTTCACTTAGAGATCTTGTTTCAGAGCAGATGCTGGGCGGCTTAACAGGCATCGTTTCTTGCAGCTCTCTAGGATGACTGTGAGAAAAGCCGGTAAAGCTAGCGCTTTCTAAAGATGATAATCCAAATTCCTCCTTACAAAATGTACGACTTTCTTGTTTTATATTATGGTTTGCTTCTCCATTTGCATAAACTCTTCTATTTGACTTTGCGTCAAAACCTAGGCCATCCTCAAATCCCCTGAACCATCTGTTTATTTCATTTTCATGGTCATTCATGACATTTTCAGCCACTTGAGCAGTCCGGTTGGCGGCTTCATACCTCTGCACGTGCTCTGATAGGTGAGGTTTTTCGACTTGGCGGATGATTTCGACTGCGTCAAAACTCACAGTATCTGGCACTCTGCGCTTAGTGGAATTTACTCCATCTTTGTGAACGTAAGTCGCCCTTTTCCCTACTTTCCTTTCTTCCTCTTGAGCTTCCATGGATTCTCTGAAGGAACCACTATCAGCGTGATTTACACTTATAGGTATTGTGATTGTAGGTGGAGAGTCCCTACCACGAGCCTCTATCTTAATTTGACGACGAAGTGTTGCAGGAGATGTGATGATCTCAGTCCTCTTCTCTACAATGGGCACCGGGGTTACGGATGAACCTGGGACGGTCCCCCTGGATAACTTCGCAGTGGTGTCTTTGAGTTTGACAAGCTGTTCAGAGTGACTCTTGGGTGGAGACGGGGAGGTATTTGCTCTGAGAATTCTAGGTGGTTGTGACACAGGTCTTGGTGATGGTTCAGCAAAACTGTCCTTTTCAGGGGACTGGGAAAGCTTATCCTTAGCAGAGGTTTCTGTTGGCCGTGCAGTAGACTCGATTGTTATGAAAGTTGGTGATGGCGGGCGTGTTTTTAAAGAGGGAGGAGAAGTCTTGGCATCAACTAGTTTAATTTCCTGATGGGTTTTCACATGATGCTGAGCAGTTGCTTCTTGATGAGTTGCTACTTGGTGGTGCTCTGTTTTTTCTACAATTGTATTTTCTTTCTGCTCAGTGTTTTTATTATAGCTGACATCAGCATTAGACACTTTAGATAATGTTTCATTAACACTAGTAGCTTTATTTCTCTGCTTTCCTGCTTTAGAGGATATCATGGCTGTTTGAATTATCTTTTCACAGGACACAAGCCTATCCTCTGCCTGAGTTTTAATGTGCATTATTTCTTCTTTGATTTTTTCTATGTTATTCTCCATAGCAATGTGAAGTCCATATTCTCTTTTTTCTTCACTTAATAGCCATACTGGAATAATATTTAAGAGCATCTGAAATGTTTTAATGCCATTTTTATCTGGCTCTGCTTCAAACTCTTTTACCCTAGACAAAATCTGTTGTAGTTCTTCACGTTTTCTCAAGAATTCCAATATATTTACCGCACATTTTCCATCTTCCTGCTGGAATTCTCTCACAGAGGAAAATAAAGATTTGTCCTGTGTCATCTCTTGCTTTGAATCTTTAGTGTTAGAAAAGACTTGTTTCTGTTGTAGGCCCTTGACGCCAAGACATTTTTCTTCTTGCAGATTATTACATGGCTGGGGCAACTTTTTATGTTCACCTTGACTTTCAGAAGTCTGTATATATGTTTGGTGAAAATTCTGAGTCTGTGAATCAAGATGTGCACCAGTAACCTTTTGTTTGACTACCTTCTGGGCTGATTTATTCAAATGTTCTTGTTTTCTTTCAACTACTAGTTTTTCTTTCTTTGGACCAATCATTGGTGGTCCCTGAATTGTTTCTGCACTTCCTGGAAGTTTCCCACTCTCAGATTCTCTAAATTCTTTTTGCTTCTCATGAAATATATTGAGCTTACTTTCACGGCTTTTCTCTGTGGATTCTGTAGGCAGTTTTACTGTTACTGTCTTCTCCTTCGTCGGTAACTGATAATATTTTTCAGCCACCAATTGCTTATTGCTACATTCAGTCCTTGCTTCTGTTTTCTCGGTTTCCTGGTACTGTTGTTTGGTAATGGTTTGAACATCAACTTCAGCTTGCTTTTCATGGCTTTCAGAGCTGTGGCTTGTTTCATTTAACTTACGGTCTAGAGTTGGAAGCTTGATGGTTTTAACTTTGAAACTGGGGGAAACTGGTTTGCTTTGGGGCAAGTGCAACTGCTCCAGATACTTCTTCTGTTGTGTTTGCTGTGTCCTACATTCTTGGTGACTCTGTTTAATTTCACGAGCTGATTTAGATTGGATCATGTCCCTTGAGCTCTGCAAAACTTCCTTTTTCACGGTATCTTTGTCTTCTGAGGCTGTTGGAACACGCTGGAGCCTCTTGGCAGTGAATGTCACTGCTGGTGTTGTGGAAAGCTGGTTATCGGTACACACTCCTAGTACTTGAGAAAGACTTTGAGAGACTGGGTTGGTTTGAGCCACAGTGACCCCTGAATCCATTCCAGCTAGGGGGACCTCCTCCTTTGTTTTTTGTAACAGCACTTCCTTTTTCAACTCTGATACGTTTTGATTTTGGCTTTCTGTTTTGACTAGGTTGTAGCAAGAACTCTCCTGTTTTTTCTGTTTTTCAAGTTCTTCTCTTTGTTGTCTGTATTTTTCTTCAGCTATCATTAAAGGCGTCTTAAATTTTCTCATATAAGGTTTTGGACTTTGCTGTCCTGAACCTGCTGGAAATGAATGGGATTTTACAAGAGGTGCTATCAGTTTTTCCTTGGGTGGTGAAGTTTCTGGAACTGTCTGTGAGAGAGACCTTGTAGAGTCCATAGATAATTGTTTTCTTTTATCAAGACTTTTTCTAGATACGTTCTGCTTTGTCTCTATGTGTTCACTGCTACTTGCCATTATTACTCTTTTCTGATCCTTTGAGGGAGTAATTTTACATTCCATATCTGGTGGTGAATTTTCCAATTCAACTTTTGGGGAACTATGATTCTTCTTATCTGCTATCTGCTTGGGAAATTTGGGTTTGGGGAGTGTGGGAGGTGGCAAACGTCCTCCAGATTTTCCTGTTATGATTTTAGCCTGAGAGCTTGAGGCTTCTTCTTGGGAATATTGTATGAATGCTCCATTGTGCTTTTCTTGAACAGAAGAGGAGAGGAGATGTGCTGGTTTTAGAGATGGAGCTGGTGGAGGGGGAGGTGGTGGAAACATTGCTAGACATTCTCTTTCAAACTTCTCATCTTCTGGTGGTGGAGGAAGAGGGAGGCCTGGGAAATTCTCAAATTCAGCCTTTATTTTCTCTGTGGACAGTGAGGGAAGAAACACATTTTTTTCAGGCAACATCATGAAAGGAGGTGGAGGAGGAAGAGGAAATTCAATTTCAGCTGATGAATTGGAAGGTAGAGGAGAAGGTGGAGATGGAGGTGGAAGAGGGAACTCACTTTCTTTTGCATTATTTTCAGGGTTACAGTTGATTGGATTAAAGGACATTTCCATTGCCATTTTTAAGTCTTTGGAAGTATTTGTTTTCGTTAGAAAGTCCTGGCTTTTCAGATGAATATCAGTCTGCTTTTTGTCAGTTGCCTTAAATTTATTGTGGCTTTTTTGGGCGACTTTCACTTCTGTTACATTTGACATGTCTTGATCCACAGGCAAAGTCTGCCACACTGGTTGAGGGGTCATGTTCTTTTTCTTTATATCTTTATTAGAATATTGCATTTCTTGCTTTAACAGAGTCTGCTTCTGAAAGTCCTCTGAAACTTCACATGTTTCTCCAGCCATCTTGTTGACTGGACCCTGGGTTAAACTGGGCTTAGAGCTTTGTGTATCTGTTGATGTTTTAGTGTTTTTGGTATGTTTAGGACTCTTGTCAGGTAAAGCCTCAATCTTCTGGTGGTCATTCCTCACTTCACAAGTTTCAGTCTGTTGCTTTCCAATTGTTTTATCAATAGATTGGGTAAAGACAGCATCCTTCTTCTGTTCTCTCACTGTCTCTGATTCCTTGGTTTTTAGATGTTCCCTAACTGACACAGTTGAAGTCAGTTGTCCACTCACATGTTCATCTCTAAGATGTTGCTCTGTTGTGTTATCAGTCCAGATACCCATTCTGTCTCCTGATCCCAACACATTTTTAATAGCTTTGTGCTGTGAATTAGATAACCTTCTAAGGTTTTTCTCAAGAGCATCATTGTTTTGTTCACGATCTATGACAATCTTTACGGTGCCCTTGGGGGCTTTTGGAAGATGAACCTCAGTTCTTTCTTCTCTTAAATCCCCATGACAAGATTTGCCTCTAGTTTGATTAAGAATGTCTGCTCCCCCCTGCCACCTGGCTGCTGGCTCAAATGGTCCTGGTCTTGGCTGAAGAACGCTTGTTTTGTCCCTCTGGACAGCCACCTGATGATTCTCGATTTTCTGCTCTTCCTCAGATCCTACCATCACAGATTGCACATCTTCTTTGATTACACTTTTTTTATTTACCTCTTTGAAAGCTCTTTGTGCTTCTTTTAGGTTCCTTAATGATGCTTCAAGGTCATCTCGGATAAGCTCCTTTTTCAGGATTTCCATCCTTGTGTTTGCAGTCTTTTCAAGGCATTCAGTAGCTTTCTCTATATCCCCAGGGACGACATCAGGCTGTTTAGATTCTTTCCATTTTTGGTTTGATTCCTTCAGTGACTTGAGTGTGGCCAGCATGTCACCTTTTATAATTTCTTCTGTTTTAGCCACTGTTTTCTGACTTATGGCCTGGCTCACGGAATTTAGGGTTGACTTCAAATCACCTTTTATGATTTCTTCTTTGGGTGACTTACAAGATGTACTCTGAGGCTCTGTCAGAAAAACCTTAACTGTATTATGCACATCTCCTGGGATGATGTCAGTTTCATTAACAGTACGTTCAACCTGAGATTGCCTTTTCTTTAATAACAGTTTTGTACCTTCTACATCGCCACCAATTACATCTTCCTCTTTTTCTTGTTTCCTAGCTGTTAGTGTTTCATCTGACCATGTCTGGAGCTGTCTGAGATAATCCAAAGCTCCAGTTTCTATGCATGTTGTAAAAAACTGAACATTTCCCCTCTCAGAGGCATCGATTTTAACCCTTTCAGATATTTTATTGTTTGATATGGAAGATAGCAAATTATGAATGGTACGTTTTACATCACCCCCTATTACTTCTTCACGCTTAATTGTGTCACCAGCATTTTCATGAAGAAGACAATAGATAGTCATGTGAACATCACCTCTTTCATCTTCCTGAATCAAAATGCCTTTCTTTACAGATCCTTCCTCGGAGAACAGGTTTTTTATTGCTTGTTGGACATCACCACTCACTATCTCTTCTTTTTCAGCATGAAATTCTGTTGATCTGTTTAATAATTGAGTTTTGGTCAAATTAACGTTTCCCTTCTCTTCTTCACTAACCAAAATCTCTCTTTTCTTACAGTCTCTTTTGGAAAGTAGCTTCACCATTATACTTCTGAGGTCAACCCTGACGATTTCTTCTTTCTGTATCTCAGGAGAGGCTTGATTCAGGAGCTTGTATTTTGCCATTCGAACATCCCCAACTTCATCAGCTTCAATGATGATTCCAGGAGCCTCAATAACTTTTTGAGAGTAGAGTTCTTCTAAGGTTTCTTTAATGCTCTTGCCAATAACTTCCACCTTTTCTACCCTACTTTCAGTAAATTCATGAAGGGGTGTAGTTTCAAAGAGCCATGTAGTTGTCTTGACATCAGAAGGAGGGATTTCTTCCTTGGTGATTTTTGTGATGCTTTCATCTGCTTCCTTAATAGAATCTAAAGTTTGGTTTTCAAAAAGCCATACTGCCTGCTTCACATCACCTTTCTGCATATCTTCCTGGGTGACTGTTTTGATATTTTCATATCCTGACCCTTCTCCTCGCAGCTCATCTAGAGTGTGGGTCTCAAATAGCCAAGTAGATGTTTTAACATTGCCCTTTTGTATTTCATTGACACTTACTGTTCTTATATAAGTCTTCTTATCCAAATTTTCAGACTCAAAGAATTGTTTACTTGTCTTTACATCCCCACCTTGAATATAGTCTACAGTGGGCACAATACCATGTGGCTCTTTTGCAATCTGATCCAGTGGCTGGGTTTCAAATCTGTATCTGACAGAACTAACATCTCCCTTCTGAATGTCTTCTTGTGTGACAGATTTAATAACATACACAGTCTCTGATTCATTAATGGAGTCTAATGGTTTCGTTTCAAAAAGCCACCTTGTCCCTCGTACATCTCCATGAATTACCTCTTCCTTTTTAACTGTTGTCACTTCATGATAACACCCTTCTCCATCTTGAATTGCATAGAGTGGATGGGTTTCAAAGAGCATTCTGTAGCTTTTTACGTCACCCTTTATTGCTTCTTCAGTAATTGTTTTCTTGGTGCTAATATAGTCAGATTCTTCTTTAATCTCGTCTAAAGAAAAGGTCTCAAAAATAAAGCACCCCTTTCTTACATCTCCACCTTGTATGTCTGTCACTGTCTTAACTAATTTATCACCTTCTTGGCTTTCTTTTATCATATCAATTGGTTGGTTTTCAAAAAGCCACCTGCAGTTTAAAACATTGCCTTTCTGAATATCTTCAGTCTTTAGGGTTTTGATCTTTTTCAAAACTTCCTCTGAACTGGAACTTATAGAATCTAAGGACTGACTTTCAAATTTATGCCGCAGGCTGGAGACATCCCCAGCTTGGATATCCATTTCCACGGCCTTGATTTCCTTTCCTTCTTCTCCTTTTATGCTGTCCAAATTTTCTGTCTCAAAAAGAAAGCATGCTGTACGAACATCCCCACCATGGATTTCCTCCTGTTTTACAGTTTGCAATTTGACTGTTGCTTCGGAGTCATCTTTTATGGAATCAAGTGACTGAGTTTCAAAGAGCCAAGTACAGGCTTTGACATCTCCCTTATGAATTTCCTCACTGCCAGTCATTAATGAAACTTTTTCATAAAGAGACTCCATTGGCTGGGTTTCAAAAAGCCATCTACAGGTTTTGACATCCCCTTTAATAATATCTGTAGCTTGTTCAGTTTTACTTTCTACTTCTTCCATATTACTAAAATATTTAATCGCATCAAGAGGTTGGGTTTCAAACAGCCATTTAGCAGATTTCACGTTCCCAGTCTGTATTTCTTGAGCAGATATTCCTCTAATTATCTGAAATTTATGAATGCTTTCATCAAACTGGTCAATGGGCCTTGTTTCAAAAAGCCACCTACAGCTTCTTACATCCCCTCTTAGGATTTCTTCTTGCTGGACTGTCTTTACTTGATGATATTTTCCAAGGTGATCTTGAATGGCATACAATGGTGTTGTTTCAAAGAGTGATTTATTTAACTCCACAGCACCTCTTGTGACTCCTTCCACCTCTATTTTATCTGATGCATCAAATTTAATTAAGTTGTTTGATTCAAAGATACGTGTGTAATTCCTTACATCTCCTCTGTCAACCTCTTCAAGTTTCACTGTTCGTACGTACTCTTTTTTATCTTCTCTAATCTCTTCCAGAGGTTGGGTTTCAAAAATCCATTTCTGGTGCCTAACATCCCCCTTTTCTTCTTCAGAAGTAGTAATTTTTTGAAGTTTTCCAACATCAGGGCTATCTTTTAAAGCCTTTATTGGAAGTGTTTCAAATAAATGCTTAGTAGTTTGTACATCACCCCCTATTATCTCTTCAGACCTTAGAGGGTCTGCATCAGGAACTTCTTTTAGAATATCTAATGGCTGTGTTTCAAACATCCAACACTTTCTAGAGACATCTGTACCTATTACTGTTTCCTTTTCAATGATGACCTCTTCTGACTCTTCTTTGATTTTCTCCAAAGGTTGGGTTTCAAATAACCACTTTGCCCTACTCACCCCACCTTTGACATTTTCTTCCATGGATATTCCTCTGATGACTTTAATTTCTGTTATATCCTTGTTAATTGTGTCTAAGGGCTGTGTTTCAAACATCCAACGTGCTCTTCTCACATCCCCCTTTTCAACATCTTCTCTGTGAACGGTTTTAATTTCTAGCATTTGACCTGAACCATCTCTAATAACATATAATGGTTGAGTTTCAAAACATTTTATACTTCTCTTAACATTTCCCTTAATTTCTTTGAGCTCAGACCTGAGTTGCAGTAGGTGCACCTCATCTACTGAGTGAAGGTGTCTAAGTTGATCCAGATGTTGAGTTTCAAACATGTATCTCACAGTCTTGACATCCCCCCCGGTTATGTCCTTTATGGCAGTTACTACTGATTCTTCTTGACTTTGATGCATTTTATGCATTGAGTCTAATGGCTTTGTTTCAAACATCCACCGTGCTGTGCAGACATCTCCTCTGGCTAGCTCAGGAATTTTCTCAGCATTTTCTTCAGTGACAGAAGAATGATCCCCCAGAGTATCGATGGGTTGGGTTTCAAACATCCATGTTGTATATCTCACATCACCACCAGCAATGATTTCTCGATCAGTGATGCCCTTGGAGATGTTATCTTCATCTGGAGAGTCATTGTTAATGGAATCTAATGGCTGATTCTCAAAGATCCATCTCATGGACTGCACTTCCCCCTTCAGAATTTCATCCCACTCCAAGTGTTCTCTTTCCGAGTTCAGACATTTTTGAGAACTGTCATTCGTATTTTCAAAAACATACCGGGCTTGCTGCACATCTGCTGAAACTGAGCTCCCCAGGTTCACTTGACGAGAAACAATCTCAGAAACCTCACTGATATAATCTTTTTCTAAGTTTTTTCTTAACTCAGGATGGATGTGTTTATATAAACGGTTTAATTCATACAAATTTCTTTGCTTGGAATATAATTCTTTGGGGACTGGTGGTATTCTAGGAGGGCTGGGGAGTTCAGGGGACTGGGAAAATGCTGTCACATCTATTGGAGTTTGAAGTATGTCAGGTGGGGGAGGAGGAAATTCTTCTGCCTTTTCCGAAGAAGTGGCATTAACTTGTGCCAGAGTCGAGGAAGTGGCACTGTGGTCACTGTATCTTGTGGTTGATGTTTCCTTCCTCTGGCTGGTTGAAGTGGAAGAGGTACCCACAATTGATGATGGCTTTAAAGTCTCTTCATATTCATTTTCAATCTTTAAGGGAGAGAAAATCAAATCTTATAAAGATGAGTGTAGTGGTAGAGACTTTTTAGGCACTGCCATTCACCTGTCCACCTGCTATGACATCTGCACTGGGAACAACAGGTGGTATACTCCATTTAGAGACCTACTTAGGAGCAACAGTCAGTATTTGTTACTATCTGCCCTATAATCTATTTGCACTTTTTACAGTTATATTCCCTATTCAATACATCAACGACTCAGTATTTTAACATTTACACGTAATCTTGATTATTTTTCCTCCTTTACGTAATGTGCTATGCAGAGTAATCTAGAGGGAAACAATAAAAGTCTTAAAGGACTTTTGAGGGTTGTTTTGTTTTCCTTGGAATTTTAAACAGAACAGAGTAAGTAGCTGACATTTTAAAATTGGCTTTATTACTTTAATATTAGTTATTAAACTTTAGTGCATACATAATTTTTTCTTCCCTAATTTCCTCTAGTGAGAAAAGTTTTCTTTCTACTGCTTTTCTCATATAGAATAATATTCTTCTTACGGAACAGAATAAGCACTGGCTCTGAATATTTTTTGTTGTTGTTGAAAAACCACCTCAAAAATTCAATAATTTGAAAATGTTACGTATTTACATCTGGTTTTACACTTAATATGACTCTGTGCAGAGAAATTATCTTACCTTAATCTGCTTGGTTGGAGTCGTCTCTTTGTCAGAATAAAGGACCTTTTCCTGGGCAGACTTTTCAAATTGTTCTTTTAAAAACTTAGTTGAAACCTTTGGAATCTCTTCATCCTCAGGTGTATCTATGACTACAAACAGAAAACAACACCAGGGATATTATGTAACTAATAAACATGATGTTTGAGAAGACATTATAATGCTATGGAACACTTCTCATAATGTAAGTTAAGTAAAAATATTCAGGATATAAATGTATACATATGGCAGTATTTCATTATGTAAGTTAGTATATGTCAAGAAATATAGGAGGAAAAATGGTGGTGATTATCTCTGGATGGAAAGTCATAAGTAATGAAAGTGCTGTTTATTTTAATTGTATGTAGTTTCCAAATTTTCTACAAGCATGTTTTGCTGTTATGCTCAAAAATAATAATAAAAGTTATAAAACAAGAAGAGAACAGTAGAAGAACAGAAAAGGAAGATCTACTTCTTTAAGCAAAACTAAAATAAAACCAAACTCAGATATAGTCAAATAACATTTGGGTCACAGTTGGCTTAAATCTACCCTTTTAGCACTTTGAGACAGCAAAACTTCTCATTCCACTTTTATAGGCAAGACACCCTGTACCCGTCTTATGCAAACTTGCGCAGGTTTGTCTGTAGTCTAATCTCATATCTGTGGGTTGGAGAATTAGACTTAAACGTGCTTAAATTTGTTATTAAAAGTAATACAATCTAGATAACTTTTCTGTTCCCAGGGAGCTTGATAACATCAAGTTTCATTCTGGATCCCTGAGCAAAATGCAATTCAGAGGTGGCTGGCTTATCACCTTCTAGGCGTTTTGGATGAATACATCATAGGGTTGAAGGGCAATGAACTATTTTAGAAGCTTATTGCATCTCGTACCACAGGCAGAACCCAATTATATATAGAAATACTATTCTGTCCCCTTTGGGATCATAAGTCATAGTTACTAACTTTATTTAGTGGGAAGGTTTGTGCTTTGGAAGTCCTCCATTCAAACACAGAAACATCAATAGGAAAAAGATATATTGGGGTGAAATAATACCAGATTCTTACCTGTTTCTTGAACATATTGATGGAGTGGAGAAGCTTGATTTATTTCCACAGTGTGTTTTTCAAGATGAGAGACCTGTGTTTAAAGATAATTTTAAATAAACAATTGTTTTTAAGAAGTCAATTATTTCAGTATTGCACACATATTCTTCATTGCACCATGATTTTCTTCCAAGACTTCAGTGCACATTGATTACACTTTGGTCATTTATTTTAATGCATGGGTTCATGCTATAACAGAACAAATATGAATTGACACCTAAAGTGCAGTTATATTTTTAGGGTGCTCATTTTATTTTTCAAAGAATATCAACCCTAAAGTACGGAAAGAGACACTGATGTGTATTGATATTAAATATATAAAAGGACAATAAAATCAACTGTTTATAACAAGGTCAGAATTTCCACACAGTTCTGCAAACTGTGTGGAAAGTATTGTCTTTCTAAATAGTTACCGTTTCTGTTCCAAGAACATCAATTTTGTGTGCTTTGGAAGTTTCTTGTTCATTTCTTTCCATTTCCTGGCTGTGTCCTGCAATGTCGACCTGGCTGCTACGGATTACCTCCTGAAAATGAATGGATGAATGAATGAATGGACAATGCTTTAAGAAAATTCTGAAAATTTTAACTTTTATTTTATTAATGCAATTTCAGTGACAGACGCTTCTGAAAAAAAACCTGTTTCCTCAGTATATTAGTTTACTTGGCTGTTATAGCAATTATCACAAAGTTAATATCTTACACTTCTGTAGGTCAGAAGCCCTGAATGGGTCTTACTGGGTGTTGGCAGATGTAAGAAGGCATGCATTTCTTTCTGCAGGCTCTAGGAGAGAATCCATTCTCTTGCCTCTTGCAGTTCTAGAGACTGCCCACTTTCATTGGCTTATGGCCCCCCTCCTCTATCAAGTTGAACTTTTTCTCACTCTGCGACCTCTCTGATTTTCTCTTGGGATCCCCTCTTTCACTTTTAAGGACCACTGTGATTACACTGGACTAATCCAGAGTATTCAGGATTATCTCCCTGTCAAAAGGTCAGTTACTTAGCAGCTCTAATTTCATCTGCAACCTTAATTCTTCTTTGCCATGTAACTTAACATATTCACGAATCCTGAGGATTAAGACATAGATATCTTCAGGAGCCATTATTCTGCCTACTACCCTTAGAAAGCAACAAATGTTAATGAGGCAACTCATACCCAATATGACAAAGATGAATCTCAAAAAGAAAATGAAAACCCTTGATGAAAAAGAAATATATTTTGTTGTTTATAAGCCAGAGTTTCATTCTACAGAAAGACATTCCCATCTTCAAGGTGGCCTTCTGGTTTGATGACACATCCAGAGTTCAATCGAAGACTATAACCATTAAATATAACCAATATAAATAGGCCATATTATGCTAGTGTGTCTCTATCTTCACACATGGCGCTACTTTTGATTTTGGTTAAGTTAGCACAGTGATCCTGGCTGAATTGGAGGGTTGAAACTCCTATTAATTTTGGTGATCCAGCCCTGCTGTTACTACAGAATGTGATCTGACACAAGTATATGATTGATTGATTGACTGATATGGTGAAGCAGCTGGCATACTGCTAAAAATCTTAACATCAAAAAATAAGGCCATAGACAGATGACTCTCCAAGAACACACCTATTTGATTGCCTTTGAGGTTGGGATTTCACTTTACCCTTGATATCTACATGACTAACAAATACTGTTTTTGAGATGGGATTTAAAAATTTTTGTCTTAGTAGAGAATAGTCAAGTGATCAAAGGGGCATTATTACTATTAATCAAATAGGAGCACTAACTTTTTTTTAAAAAAAAAACATGGAGTTAAATAGTTCTAAGGGATCAAATTCTAAACTTTAAACCAAGAATAAGTTTAAAGTTAACTCATGAGATCTTGACTTGTGATTTTTTTTTCTTGCTAGTGGACTTCTAGTGTCTGGCTTACCCCCAGGGGTATCTGGTATACAGGGTTAAAGTTCCGATTAACCAGATGGCAGTCAGACATTTGCTTAGAGATATACAGTATTATCTGATCTTATTACACTATCTAGGAAGGAGAGTTATGACAAAAACTTGATACCCTCCCAAAAGTCCTTCAGAGAATTGAAGCCAAAATGTAGGTTTGCACTTTAAAATGTAGATTACATTTCATTGGGTGTGTTAATTAACTAGATGGGAGGAATCCTTTCACAGTGTGTATGTATATCAAATTATCACTATGTACACTTTAAATTATCTTATAATTTTTTCAATTATACCTCAATAAAGCTGAAAAAATATAAATTATATCTCATTAAATTAAAGGCCAGTGTAATCTTTTCCTAAGCAGAATGGGTTTCTAGCCCTAGTTAATGATCCACATATATCAATAGATATTTATTAACATGCTTGACACATAGTTTATGCTAAGGAAAAGTTTACTTAACGAATGAATGAATAAAACAGCAAATTTCCATTAATAAATGAATTTCATTCAACCTTCTATTTGCCTGAGAATGTCCTAGAACCTGGGGTTAGAACAATGAACAAAATGTGTACTTTACTTTTTCAAGAGGGAGTGTAGGAAATAAACAATTCATATTCTTTCCTTCAAGTTCAAAAAATCATAATTCTATATAATAAAAAGTTTTGCATAATCAAGTTTTATTTAAGGGTATTAATAACATTAGGCTGGAGGGAACAATAACTGTCATTGAAGACCACAGATAGAAAAAAATGCATGGGCACAAATAACAACTCTTTGTATAATAACTGTTTACAACTATGGCAAGTCTTTCCATCTATAGGAATATAATGGGGATATTCTATGGCTTTCTTATGACACACTGAGAAATAGGAAGTACTGATTAAACAGAAAGTGAAAGAGCAAAGGACATGGGAACTGACCAGTACCAAGATCCTTATTGAAAGGCACAATGATCATTACTATAGAATCACGTCTCTGCCTAGAGGCCCAGATGACAAGCTGTGGCCCAGAGACAAGCTTATTTGACCCACTCAATGTTTTTTAAAGTTTTGAAGTAATTAAAACCTACAAAAAAATCAAGATTTCTGCTTATGTTTGAAAATTTTGAAGATCTGGCAATATGCCATATTCCAACATGGCAGTGGCTTGCTGGAACAAAGTAGTGGCCACCTGTCTTAGTTGGGGCATATACTTTTCAGTTGGTCACTGTTCCCATCACTCACTAATAGAGTATTTAACACCAAGCTGACATTTAAAAAAAAAAACCTGCCTATCATCTTTAAATATATTTTCTTGTAGGAGATGACACAACATAAACAGTGGAAGGATACATAAATTTAGTTTAAAGGTATAAGTTTCTACTTCAGCATTATGTGCTATTACTAAATACTACTGTAATTGCTACACTAGTTTGGTATGTCAGTGTCAATGCATCAATTTTACTGCCCCCTGTTTTCTGCAGTTTACATAACGTCTGTCTTAAAATATTCCAAGATTTTGTTTCCATCATTTACTGTGTTTCATATTATGCAACTAGTAGAGTTGGATTTTAAATCTGACTTTCATTCTTCCCGATTGCTGGTGTCTATAGAGTGAAGGGTTAGATAAAAGGATGGATCATCATAATGCTCGGGAAGAAATCAAATTACACAAATAAAATGTAAAAAAGAATTCCGGCCAGAATACCATATGCAAACTCACATAAAATAGTTCATGAAATTGGTACTTAAAAATTAAATTCAAATATAGATCGGGCTGCAAGAAGAAAAATGCAGTTTTGTTCACAGGTGGATTAACCAAAGTCAGGAATGGGGATAGTACTCACTCCCTCCTTTATATTAGATATGCTATAATCTTAGGTAAGTTACTAAATCACACTTAAACTCTTTTTTTAAATATCATTCATCCATGAAAAGAAACACAGATGATATACGTGGTCTAATTTTGGAATCTAAAGGAGAAAATGTGGCATGATCACAAAATGTTATAATATTTGCATAGCTCACGTCAATCTGATATCAGCTCATAGATTAGTCAAGTATATTACAAAAGTCTCTCATGGATGTACACTTCTAAGGAGATTTCTCCAGCACAGGAAAGAGTTCACACTCTGCCTACCCAACTTGCCACTGTTATTATCGTTACAGGAAAAGACATTGTACATTTCCACTGATAAAAATGCAAACTCATGCTAGCATAATGAGAAAGGAAAGAAAAGGACAGACTTTTTATGGTGACTCACTATTATTGTGACTCTTAGAAGTATACCCAGTAGAAAAAAGTGTGATAAAAGACTGGCAGAAAAGTAGATGATTACTGCCTCACTAGAATGGAAAAAACAGCTCATGCTCAATACCAGTAATTCAGCAATTTTACCCATCACTAACCTCATTCTTAATAAAACTAGGAAGGGTTATGATGTATTAATGTTATATGCATCGTTGTCAAACTGACAGAAACAATACCAAAAATGTGCTATTTATGTTAGCAAAGATGTCAGTTGATTCAAGGTTTGAAAGAATAATCAGTTCTTTCTTTTAAGTGGTGAGCATAAAAATTTGTGGTTGATATATTGTGTTTGTCTAGATTTTGATATGTTTGAATTCAAACATGTTTTCTTTTTGCCCTGAATTTTCTCTTTACGTTTTAAAAATTTACTTTAAAACTTTACAGTATAAAATTTGACGTCCCTAGCATTGGAGCTTCAGGTTACGGCTTTTCCTCATTCACTATACACTTCTGAGTTTTGGCTCAAAATTATTTTCTATTTGAAACCTTTCCTGACTTTTCTATACAGAGTTCCCTATTACTGCTTCTTTTATTGTATTCCTGTATGGTCAGTACACACCTCTATTATCTACCTATCCATTTCACATTCATTATTTGATAATACGACCCTTTCCTTTAACTGAATTCATGCATCCTCAAATCCCAATGTTTAGCTTCCTGGTAGAGAGTAGATGCCCCCCAGAATATCAAGGAGTGAATAGTAATACTATGAGCAAATAGTCAATAGTAATATCATGAGCAAATAGCCACTTTTTTCTCAGGAGTGTGAAAATTTTATGATTTTATAAAAATCTAATTTAAAAATTAAAATTCTATTTTTTCCCCACATAATCCTATGATTTTATTTTTTTGTATTTTGGCTGACAATCTTTGACACTGAACATTTTATGATTGGTAGGTGGAGTTACTGAAGCTGATGCATATAACAATAACATGTCCATCACTGACAAAGTATATGAAGAAGAGTTCTCTTGATAACATTGCAAGTGATCAGAACATTTATGGAAGAATATGGGCAGTGCTGTGATGCTGTGAAGAGCAGCTGACATCATTAGAGGGAGGAGAAGCCTGTACCAAGAAACCAAAAAATACACAAAGGTAACAAACACATACAAAAAGGTAAAGAACATTGAAAAATAGGAAAATTTATTTTCAGGTGGCCTTTTTATAAAAAGATCTTCATGGTGCTAAAAAAAACTAAACTAGTCTGTATGTTCTTTTTTTAGTGAATTGTTATTATTCACTGAGTTTGTGAATCTGATGTATTGCCAAGAAATAGCAGTAGACATGTGTTGAGCAGAATTACTATGACATCAAAAAATTAAGTTGAGGTATTTATGATGACAGGAAAAGACAATACTTTATCCTTATTTTTAATATCAAGGGAAAAGAAGAATCAAGGCAAATGTAAGTCGTGATTCTTCATATAACTCAATATATTTGGAAGTGAAGAATACAATTTTACTTGGTTCAGTAGTAATGCTCCCTGAAGCTATGAGTGTGTCCTAGTTAGACTGTTGGACCTAAGAGACTGATGATGCAAAACGTTCAGAAAAAAAATTAAGATAGTAACTTTTTCCTTTGAAATCACTGCATCCCTAAATGTGAGTGATCGTATATAGCTTAACTTATACCTTTATTTATTCAGCCAATAGCTACTGAGCACCAACTATCTCTATAGCATTTTGCTAGGCGTTGTCAGTACTGTTTTAGTAAAAGTTTTATCTACCAACCTATCTACATATCAATCATCTGTCTATTCATCTATCTCTATATCTGTGCAATATATAAAAATACGTACAGGATTTCCCTGGTGGTCCAGCGGTTAAGACTCTGCGCTCCCAGTGCCTGGGTTAGATCCCTGGAACTAGATCCCGCATGCTGCAACTAAGAGCCTGCATTCCACAGCTGAAAAGATCCTACACGCCACAGCAAAGACCCGGTGCAGCTAAATTAATTAATTAATTAATTTAAAAAACTGTACATACATATCTAACGGAATAAAAATGGCTCACTTAGCTTGAAATTCTCTTGAGACAAGATCTGTAATATATACACATGCCTGAATTATGCAGGTTTGTTGTATAAATCTCTGAGAGAAGCACTATCACTCAATTATTTTCAGCTCTTTCTGGGCTCAAAACAATTATGCTTTGGTCATATTTAGCTATAAAGAGCAAAACTTATAGTTTTTTAATAAAAATAATTAATTTGAAAGTAGGAATATTTGACTTCAAAGAGGGAGGTTTATGAATAAGTAATGCCAGCTTTCACTACTAAAACTTTGTCCTCTACTTTCCCCAAAGTGTTATTTATAGAGCCATATCCCAGCATCCAAAAATGCTGAAGATTCATTAAAAGAACATGTAAAAGATGTACTCTCAACTGGGCCATCAAACATATTAGTAATATAAACAACAATACTTATGTGACAAACTAAAAAGAACAGGATACATAAAAACATTCAATTTTCAGTAAAGGACACCTTCTAGAAGTTTTATGTAGATGTATGTTTTTTATACACACATATACGCGCACACACACACACATACATGTATACAGGATTTCAATCTAACATAGACGTAAGGCATCTTAAAACAAAAAAGGCACTTGGATATAAATAAACATAAAAGTACAATAAAAGAGGCTAAAACTTAGTCTCAAGGAGCAGTGAAATTACCAAAAAAAAGCTTGCAAAAAGAATGAAAACATTTTAAAGAAAAAGAAAACCAGGGGTAACATATATCTTACATTAATTAATGCAAACCAAAAGAGAGAAAGAGAAGAATTCTACCTTTTTATTATTACCCCTCTTCACCAATATCCAATTGATTTATAAGCTCTTCCAATTCTATCTTTAATTATCTTTTGAGTCAATGCCCTCTTTACCCTAGAACTTCTGACCCGTTTAAGTCCTCACGTACTTAATCTGCTATTTCAGTAGTCTCCTAACTTATCTTCTTCAGTCTAACCTCGACACCATTTATATCAATCCTATACAACTAGAAAAAATGTTTCTTAAATGCATATCTATTCATCTTACTCCCCTGTTTGTTTCTTCAATGGTTTTTGATTGCCTTAGAATAAAGTAAAAAATCTTTATTGTAGCATATAAGTTTTTCTCTTATCCAGCCTTTGGCTACATCTCCAGCTTCATGACTCAATTGTGCCTCATTATATTCACAAATATACTATTTTACCTTTTGCATAAGTTGTTCCTTTCACTTAGAATGTAATTCTGTATCTATAAAAAATTACTTTAAGTCTCAGCTGAAGCATCCTCCACCCTCAGATTCCCCTCCTTGACCATCCTTCATCCAGAGTAAAGTTTATCACAACCTCCTTGTGTCCCAACAAACCTCATTTATATTTTCCATGACAGAATCTACCATATTGCACTTGTAATTATTTGTTATATGTGTTTCTCTCTGATAGAGTGAGCGTCTTGAGGGCAAAATAATATCATACTCATCATTGAATCTTTTGTGCTTGACATATGGTGAGTGGTTAATGACTATTAGCTGAATAAAAAAAAAAATAAGGCACAGACTCTGGAGTCAGCCTTCCTGAGTTAGGATCACATTTGCTCACTTTCTTGGGCAAGTTACTTAGATCTTTCATGAGTTCATTTCTTGTCAAAAAAAAGTAGGGGGAGGGCAGCTAAAAATAATGCCTATCTCAGAAGGTTATTGTGAGGAGAAAGTCAGTTAACATATGTGAAAACCTGGCTCATAAGTGCTACATTAGTATTTGCTATCTTTGCTTAACATATTCATTGCACACTTACTCTGCATCAGCTATTTTCCTAGTAACTTGGGATACATAGTAAACAAGGAAAAAAAAAAAGATTGAAGGAAAGTAGATCGTCTGTGGTTATGTCAATACATTTTGCCATGAATTTTTTCATTGTAGAATTAAGCCCAGAAACGAAAGAAAAAACAAATTTCAATATGTACATTTTTTTCAACCAGAGAAGTAGTGGATTTGGGGGATTTTTCAAAGAGAAGCAAAAAGGTGCCTATGCATATTATAACTCTTCTAAGTCATTCTGGCCCCTAGGACATGGACATTTCTATAGAGGCATGGCCAGAGAGTGGCTTTCTGATCACCTATCCCGTTCTTCTTTGGTTCATTGTTCATGAACTGGTACCCAGTGGAGAGTCAGTTCACAGTGATTTAATCTACTATTATACAATTCTTCTCACACTTAACTCTTTCCTAAAAGGTCCTGTTGTGTGCCTCTCATCTAGACGATAAAATAAGAATGTTAAGATTTGTAATTTATATATAGTTTTATCAGTCACAGCTCCCAGTGTCAAGCATCAGAGTCTAACTGATTTAAATAGGACAGGTACTTTGTTAAAGAGACATTTCATAGAAGAAGTGTATTCCACAGAGTCTCCAGGAATAAGACTCCAGAAATATACTTATTCTCACAGAATAAGACTTGGAGGTTTTGTAGCCAGGAACACTGCCGAAAAATGCTGCAGAACCTTCTGGAGAAGGCACCCTTGCTGCTGACATTGGACACACTCATTGCCAAAGCCATTGATATTATATAACAGATATTGCTTCTAGAATGGTTCTTTCTTGACAATTGATGTAGCTAATCTCCGCCACCAGCCATCACCAAAACTGATTCTTCATAGTCCCTGCTTCTCATGCCATTTCATTACTTCTTAATGCAAAGACTGAGTTGGAGGTGTCTGATTGGTGCAGTCTAGTTCACAAGCTTGGGTCCTAGATACCAGCAGGGCCAGGAGAGTGAGTGTATGATATTTGCAGCTTCTTCTAGTGGAGGCTGGTTTTGCCTAATGGGGTGGTGGAGTCCCCAAGTACAGGAGGTTCAGATGTCCAAAAGAATGAAAAGTGCACATTACCTTTCCTAAGAAAGTATTATTTGCCAACACAGAGGTCTTATTAACCAAACAGAAACCAGTTAAAAACACAAGAAAAGGAATGCCACTCATTTTTGACAACAGATAACATAGTAGAAAACTATGTTTTCTAGAAATGTCCTATGATGAAATTGATTTGGGCTTATTTCTTGGCAATATATGCTCCATGTGACATTACAACTTCCTTTAGGAAGACTGAGACAGTACAGTTTGCCTGCTAATAGGGTCATGAAGAGTTCCTGTTATACAAACCTGCCTCCTTCATTCACTGTCCCTCTGAGCCTTTATGGTCATCAGTCTTGGTCACTGGGAGGAATACATTTTAAATCCTTATATAAAATCCAAGAGGAAGGAAAAAGCACCATAAAACAGATTTGGCTCTGATGTAAGCATTCCAAGATAATCCATGCAAACAAAGCATTTCAGGATAATTATTAATTATGACTACAAATTAATTACTCTGATCATTTGGGTTTTCTTCATAATGAGGAAAAATCAGGAAAAATAAAAGGGTAATTAGTTGCAATCACTGGTGAATGTATCTACTAGTAAAACGGGGAATGGAAAGAGATTGAAGTAGAGACAGGAATGTTGGGTTATGGGCTGGAGTTTGTCATCAATTCAAGTGAGAAATCAGGTAAGTAAATCACAGCTAATTTCAGTCTCACTTAGAATCCTCATTTGTAATCTGCTGGGGTAGAGAGTAGGGAAGCATTGAAGGAGATAGAAGGAGCTACCACTGATTGAGTGTTGTTATGTATCAGGAAATATACAATGCCCTTCACACTTTATAACATCTAATTTCTTAAGAATTTTACCATTTTTAAATTCTACATGTTGATTACCCATGGACTTAACCAGTAAAAGGAGTTGAAGGGAAAATGCTGTGCAAGATTTGAAAATTCCAAACATATACCATGAATATAGAGATGAACAAGAATTCAGTCAACCAGTTGTTTTGAGTCAATGCTTTTAACACCTTAAAGCAATAAGTGATGTGCTCAACATGCACTTGTGATGTACCTAAAGTGCATTTAAAGTAGGGACAAGAAAGGAGAGTTATTCTCAACTAGCTAAGTATGCTGAAGAACTGCACTGAAATGCCTTCAAAGAATCTAAAAATGAATAATCATGTGCTGTAATTTTTATTGTATATTAATTTTTTTGAAAAAAATCACTGAGTCTTTTACCCTAATATGCTTTTCACCAGTATATCAGGTAATCACACAATTTGCTTTATTTCTTTTAGGGTTGTTGATTCAGTGAACCATCTTTTCTATCAGTATATCGGTCATCAAGTGCAAAGGTTTCAAGAAATATAAAAATCAATGTCAGAGGTTAGAAGGGTCTCAAAATGGAAACAAGGTTCTTACAAAACAGGATAAAGAACGATTTGCTTTAAGTAGATGCTTAAATAGTTTCATTTTGCCTAAAAATATACATCTCCAGCTTATAAAAATTGAGCCATTTAACTCCTATAGATTTGTAGAAACAAATCAGATGAAATGAAATTTAAGGACATACCCTTTGATCTGTACTGGATTTTCTCCCAGTTACACTTATCAGTTCCAGGGCACCCACCCACTTGCTGAAGACTCATGACTGAAGATCAAGTTGGTTCTATAAGGATGCATCAGAGCGGATGAGATTCAAACAGGCTTTGCTAAGGAGTGATAGTCTTTAAAGCTTATTTCAAGTATAGTGGTCTATGAAACAGTCAAAGATAAATACTTGATCACGTATCTCAAAATTATAAGAAGAGAAATAATACTGAGCATAGGTGCCAAACACAGAGCCTACGATCATTATATTTAAGTAATTTAACCTGTATTTTGTGTGACATGATATTGTCTGTCTCACCACTATTTTTACAGGAGGAAATCAACATATTTCCATCTGATTCTGATACAGAAAAAGAAGCTCTGTATGTAAGTATCTATAATTCTCTCATCAGTATTTTTTTTCACACTCCCTCCTCCCCACAAATTATTGCTTTTCTTTCTCTATTTTCGGTACCCAGACTTGATGGTACACTTTCTCATTATCATAATCCCCTCTGTAGTAACGAAAGGCCTGGAAAACATAAAGACAGGGAAGAAAAGGAACTGAGGAAAAAAAGGAAAACTTTTTTTTGATCCTCTAAAAGAAAAACAAAACACAGAAAATATGATTGGGGGGGAATTTGTTGATATTTTTAGAATAATGATACAAAATGCTTCTGATAAAAGGCTCACAAACTGAACCCCAGCCTAAAGTACCGACTTCATCGAAGCACCCTAAACCTCCCCAAACATTTCTATACACTGTGCAATATGATGAATTGCAGGATCCAAGGGAGGAATTTCAAATGCCATAGCAGGATGTCTCTAGAAGACCCTGGTATTTACCCAAGGATAAGGAAGATGAATTGAGCACTTGGCTCCCCCTGTTGGGGTCCATGTAGTGGCTGGTATATGATGTGCCCTGTCCTCCTGATGGGGTTAGAAATGAAGTAGTCTCCTAAAAAGCTGTTTCTTGGACCATGCTGGGTAGATCACTCAGGATAGATAGGGATAAAGAACAAGGACAAGAAAAGGCTGTTAGAAGGAGATGTAATCTTACTCTGGGTTCTGTGATGTTGAGATTTGCAAAGAAGCTGGAAAAAATGAAGAATTTCTTAAACATATCTCTGTAAGGGCATGGTGCTAAGGACAGAATCTCTTAATGCCTCTTCCTTTTCTCGGGCCTTGTGTTCTTCCAGTTTTTTTTAGCATGATAATTCATCTGTAATTATGCAAACTAATAAATAAACGAACATCCAAAAGAATAGACAAGCTTGACTCAATCCAGTCATTTTCAGAGATCCATGAAGACAGGTTTATTCTGAAAAATATGAGACCCAGAAGCAGCAGAAAGAGCTAATAATATCCTCTTATGTCAAGTGCTTACAGAAAACACCCGTTTTATAAAAGTAATCATGTGGAAAAAACATTTTGCAGATTTTACTAAGTTCTGCAAACAAAATGATTGAGTAATCTTAAGGGTTTCTTTTGTTGTTATAATTTTCCTTGCTCCTCACAAACTAGCAAAATCTCAGAACTTAAAATTCTATGTCTTGCCATTCTATTATAAAATTTAAAAAGAAAGTAAATTTAATTAGTATATTATAAGATATTATCTATATACTTGAGAATTCTATTAAGCATAATTATACAAAGAGCACAGTTACAATTCTAAACTAATAGGTGACCAGATTGAAGAAGGGGCTATACAAATGTATTTTTTTCTATTCCAACTTTCCCTAAATATCCACTCCCTCCCATAAAAGAAGACATAAAATTTGATTATGTCAAAACATCTGTGCTTTACATCTTTATCAACATCAAAAACTTTTTCAGATCACCTGCTGAACCTCTAAGAACATGAAACTCTGTGCTCTCACTTTGTGTCTTTGAGGAAAGGGTCTAGGTGACACTCTCTCAATAACCATAGGCCCTGTGATAAGAACAATACCACTCCTTTTCTCCTAAAGCAATCCCAATTCCTTTCACTTTAAAGGAGTGAAGGGTATATCTGTAAGTATACTTTTCTTCTGTAAATGAAACTGAAAATGGATTCTATAAGAACAAATAGGTTTCAGAAACAGAAAACTCACCATTAAAAGTACCATTAAGAGAAAGAGAAACTTTGATAGTAATACTCCAATAATTGGGTAAATGTTACTACTACAACTTTTATTTTGGAGAATAAGATGAATCATAGAAAAGCAACCAATTCAAGGTTTTTTGAAAGCATTGAATCTTGCAACTCAGTTTTACTTATGAGTATTTGTACCATTCACTGAGGCCCTGACTGCCTGAGAAACTGTACTGGGGGCCCCCCTTCCTCTGGTAATGTTTCTAAACCCCTCCAAGCCACCAGGCAGATTAGTTTGTTTGCTCATTTTCAGCACGGTAAAGGAACCCAGGCAGAATGCACACATTGGATGGACTACACTGTTTCATCAAGAAGATAGAGTTTCCACACAAGACCCAGGCAAATGCTTTGCGGGTATCTTCACAGTGCGGGGTTGGAATGTGTTTCCCTTTATAATGATGCACTGGAATGGCCTGCAGTGCTGTCCCAGGGGAGGGAGGTGTGAATCCCTCTGTGCACTAGCATCTACCAACAGATTCTGCAAAAGAAGCTGAAGTTGGAAGTTGCAAAGGAACCATGACTGAGACTTTATGGTCACACCTCAGTTGACAGTTAGCAATTACCATCAACTTCATTTGGGGACAGCAGAAGTTGAGAGTTATAGTGTGTGGCTCTAAAGTAATGTGATTAATGCCAGTAGATCACATAAGATAGTCTTATAGTGCTTTATAGGCACACCTTGTATCCCAGGGGGAGTCCACATATTAGTTTAGCTGTGAAAGGAGCCAAATGTCTATGACCATGTTACTATATGATTTAATAAGGTTTATCACTTTATAATCATCTTATGTCTTTCAGAAATTAATATTATTTTTATAGAAATATCAAAGGTACAAACTCAAGAGACATTAGGTAACCAGATTGTATAATCCTATGAAATTAAAGTTTTTTAATGAAAGATGGCAATATTAATGAGTTAAATCTCAGTTTTAATTAATTATTGGCATATCAGTGTAGCTTAAGCTAATAAATTCATTATTTTTAGTTTATTTTTATTCTAATTGGTTTATTTTAAATGCTTTGATATGTATTTCTTTAGTTCACTTATATCACTCCATTATCTAGCTTTTAAAAAATATTTGAATCTATCTTTGTATATATGCAAAAAAAATCCTCACAATTTTAATACAGTCTGCCATTAACATGGGAGTTAACTGGGCTTGGAGGTACCAGTAAATTGGTCGTTTGGCTGACTGGCATTTATTATATTCACCATGATTCTTTTAAGCCCTTGATTTCTCTGTTCTCAGCAGCCCCTGTTCTATTCTTTGCAGTAGGCATCTCAAGAGAAATCTCAATAGAAATAGAAGGGCCTTGGTATCAGAGTGAAGAATGAGGTGGGCAGTGGAGAAGCCTCAGATGAGAAACTAAGAGGGGAGTGGTCATCTCTGGGATAACAAATCCTGGCTCAACCTTGAACTGCCATGCTCATTGCTGCACATTAGAATCCCCTGGAGGGCTATAAAATTCCCTGATCCCTGACCCCATGCCAGGACAATTAAACCAGAATTACCTGGGCTGCCCTAGGAGTTCCAGTGCATGACCAGAGTTGAGGACCACCTTACTGAGAGCCTAGGAGACTTAGAGGACAAGAGCTCCCACTGAGATTTCATGTCAATTCTAAATCCTTATCCAGTCAGAGAAAAGGTAGGAGGAGACATGTCAGGAGCTCTGAAGAGGTCTTGCTTCAGGTCCAGAGTGATGTAGAAACCAGCAGACAGAGGACTTACTGAAACCCACTCCTACTACATTCCTGTACCCCAACCCAGGGAGGCCTGGGGTAGAAGCCCGTAATAGGTGCTCCATAAGTACCGGAAGCCCCATTTCTAGACAAACCAGGCACATATGGGCTTTTTGGAAGCAGGAGAAGAATTAGTGGTTTGTTGGGGCTGGTAGAAAAAGCCTTTCATCCTGAGAAATACACATTTTCACAGAGTTTAGTTTGTGTTTTTGCTTTCCTCATAGTTGGGAAAAGCAGTACTAAATGCAGTTAATTGGCTTCGCATCTTGAGCAAGGACATTTTTTTTACCAAATATAATTCTTTTCCATTCACCTTCTGTCGGAGAAAATGTGGGATTCCACCAAGACCTACAGAGCTATAGGAAGGTGGACACGGGTAGGAAGGGAGGAGACAGATGGAGACTGGGTAGCAGGAGGTCACCAGTTGCAAAGCATGTACAGGGATGTTAATTATAAACTAATCTTTAATTACCTAATGAGCTTCTAGGAAACGATTCTGTCTCCCCAGGCTAAAAAACTGAAAAAACAGTTAAGGTGTGAGGCACAGAACAATGCCATCCTTTGTCATCTTACCTATACATAAAATGCTTATGAACCGCATTCTACTTTGAGAATAATTACCACTGGATTATGCTTCACTGGCAACACTACTAATGATAATAGCTGGTGTTTACTGAACATTTAATATCTGCTAGGCATTCTAGTAAGAATTTTACATGAACGGTCTCATTTTATTCTTAACACACCTGTTACTTCATCCTCATTTCACAGAATAGGTTACGTGGTTAACTCAGGGAATTCTAACCTGGGCTGTATGACTCTGGAGCCAATAGGCCTAACCATGAGTGTAAACTGCCTCATTTTGAGTGGGGTTACTTTAGTTATAATAGTCATTTTAAAACCGTGCGCACAACTAGAAAACTTTTCAAGACACACTTTTGGTCACAACCTTGTGTGCTGATAGAGATCTAGGTTAGATTGGGGTTGTTAATAGCAATCTAGGCCCTTGAAAAATCGTGCATGGGGCAGAAAGCTAAAGATAGGTTTAAAACATTTACGTGAGACATGCTTTGCAATGTGGACATTTAGCTGATAAAAATATGTTTAGTTTGCTAGAAAATAATTACGGGTCACCTTTAAAGAGTCTAAAACACACAGATGTCAGATTATATCTGTCACAACCTGTCAAAAATATTTTCTATCAGCCTAAAATTGTCCAGAGGTTGTTCCAAATCTACATAATCCTACAGAGTGCTAATGTTTACATGAGGACTTTTGCAACAGCAGATGTATGTGGAAAGATACATACTGTCTTGCAGCTCCCTACTGGTCCCCATCAGACTTGGCGGCAGGGAGTGAAGGTCAGGAATACTTTAGACTCTTGACATAGATTCAGTGCAGCCATTTTCACATGAAAGCAATTACCTAAGCACTGTATCGCACTGATTACTTACCAGACTTTTGGAGCCCCATCTGCTCTTCCCTACTTAAGTCACTTAAAATGAAAACAAAACAAAACTAACAAAAAAAAACAACTCCAGAAAAGAAGATGCTTGTAGGACTTCACAATTAATACGCAAGGAGCTACTCAGTACTGTGTAAATAAAAGAGAAAGAAAACGAAGAGGAAATAAGCATGAGAGAATGAAAATCAAATCCTGAATGTGAGACTATGGCACAAAGAAGGAACGTCTTAAGACTGCTAATGGGTCCAAGGTTTGTTTTTTGGAGGAATGGAAATGTTCTAAAATTAGATTGTGGTGACACTGTACAACTTTGTGAATATATTAAACAGACATTGAATTGTACACTTAAAATGGGTGAGTTCTATGGTATGCAAATTATCTCAATAAAGCTGTTAAAAAAGAAGAAAGAGAGGAAGAAAACCTTTAAAAAAAACAACAACCCAGAAACCATGGAAAGGGTGAGTGAAAATCAACTCTGAAAAGAGACAATGGCCATTTCATACCAACAACATCTGCTCCAGCATACTTCAAGACACACTTTTAAGGATGAGGGGATGGGTTATTTTTCTTTTTTTTCCCAAATGGAGCCTGCTGTACTGAGTGGATTAAAAATCTCTCTCTTAAATGGTCCTTTCCATTCTAGCATTAAGAACCTACTGATTTTCACTGGCATAGAATTCTGAGAAATCAATCCTAAGACAAAGTCAGAAACAATGCTAATGTGATATTTCTAACCTAAATATCAACAGGACACATGCTGAATGGCTCATAATCCCTTAAGGAGGGTTGGATTTCATTCCTATCTACAGGAATCAGTAATGGCTGTTTTGAAAAACAGAATCTAAATGGGTGATATTAAAAATGGGTAGTAGTAACTACCAGAGTCACCTAGTAAAGTTTTCTCCAACACATTCTTCTAAGAAGCTGAACCCTCACCCCAAACATCCTTCACCCAGGGGCCCTGACTGTTGAGAGTAGCTCCTTTTTCTAATTTACATAAGGATACTCCACAGGCTAGCAGTGATGCTGGTAACTGTTAAACAGGCAGAACCATAAAGTATAAGTTTAGAACACATAAATAGGACATCATTCCAAGTTTAAAATGTCTGGCATAAACGAATGTTCCTATATCTTGTACCTCCATTTTTCCCCCCTATTTCAGAACCTCTTTTTCAATACGTATGAAATAATCAATAAAAAAACAGAGGGACCTTTAACCTCAGAGATAGCTTAATTTTCAAAACTTGTTTAGTCCCATTGCTGATCTCCCAGACAAACTGTTTCCAAATAGCTAATTACCCTGAAATAGCTCACTTCAATACATTAGGAAGGAAAGAGGCAGACTGGACTGAATTATTACACCTTATGAAATTATTACTAATTGTGATATTAAATATTGTCAGAAATCCAAAACAAATGTTCTTTCTTTTAACTCTAATTAAACTTGATTTCCAAGCTAATATTAATTTTTATATGTCAGCAAAATAAATATTTTTCTGACCAGTGGCAGACTTAGCAGAGAGCTAAATCTCAAGTACTTTCAATAAAGACTGAAAACACCCTCAGAGCCGACAATAACTTGGGTAAGACAGAATTAACTGTCTGTCTACCAGTAAATGTTTTGTTCTCAATCCCTGCTGATAAAAGAAGTGATTTTTAGAATGCATTCAGATAGCTTTAAAAGTTTAAGTGAATATCTAAGACATGATTTTTCTGTGTTTTCCTCTCTATAACCAAATCTGATATGTATCTCAAATTTCCATTAAGGAGTATAAGTTAGTCATTTGATTTTCTAAGATACAGATGACTTTTTTCTTTCATTTTCCTACAGACTTCTGCATACAGTTCAATAAATGGTATTTACTAGTTTATCCTTCCATATATTCCCTTTATATTTTATTTATATTGCATTGCACTGTGACTTAGATTTAGTTATTCCTCATGGAATTATGGGGTATTATTAGTGTATCTAAACGTAGATAATGAAACTGAAGTTCAGAGAGGTCCCTACAGGCCCAGAGTCATGCAGATATTCAGATTTTTAGCACATGTTTTTTTATTACTCTCACACACTTTAGTATGTCATGGTCACAGAGAAGGAACTACAGCTTATAATAATAAACTATACTTGCAAGGAGCTTATAGTGGATATATATATATATATATATATATATATATATATTTGCTGGTTTGGTTGTTTTTGTTTTTACCCAGTATTCATTTATTCTTTGTTCATAAGGGTATGCTGAGATCTTCCACGTAGCTAAACAGGTACAGAGGCCTCAGCCAATCAGCAACCTCTAGCTACAGCAATTTAGTTCTAGGGGGAGCATGTGTATTCCACTTAGAACCAATTAGATCCTGTAAGGTTTCTTTCCCTGGGGCTTCTGGGAAAAGGATTCTCACTCTTTCTCTGCATTGTTTTTACTCCTTTCTGGGGAAAACCTGGGAGAGAATGGGGCCAGCTCAGAGGAAGTGAAGCTGAGAGGTAAAAAAGAAGAAATATGATCAAGGAGATACTCAGTTTTTTAAACAAACACTTGTGAAGTGCTTATAAAGGGCCAGGTACAGTCTTAAGTACTTTACAAAAACAGCTTAATTAATCCTCTTAACAAACCTATGAGGTGGGTACTATTATAATCTTGACTTTATAATTGAGGAAATTGAGACACAGAGAAGTTAAGAAACTTGCCTAATGTCATTCAGCTAATAAATGAAGGAGGGCTTCCCTGGTGGCACAGTGGTTAGGAATCTGCCTACCAATGCAGGGGACACGGGTTCGAGCCCTGGTCTGGGAAGATCCCTCATGCTGGGGAGCAGCTAAGCCCATGCGCCACAACTGCTGAGCCTGTGCTCTAGAGCCCGCGAGCCACAACTACTGAGCTCTTGTGCTACAACTACTGAAGCCCGCGTGCCTAGAGCCCGTGCTCCGCAACAAGAAAATGAGAAGCCCGCACACTGCAACGAAGAGTAGCCCCTGCTTGCTGCAACTAGAGAAAGCCTGCCGCAGCAACGAAGACCCAATGCAACCAAAAATAAATACATAAAATAAATAAAATAAATAAATAAATAAATGAAGGAGCAGGGATTTGGACCCAGGTGATCATGCTCCATCCCAGTGCTCTTAGCTACTATGCTAGAGACATACTGTGAGTCCTTAATTACATCAATGGTAAGGTAATATATGCTTCACAATGGGTTCTCAAAGAAAAGAAGGAAAGAGGGAAGGAAGGAAGAAGGGAAGGGAAGGGACATCCCTGATTTTTTGCATTTGACAATTCCCTTGGTATAAATATTATCAACATGGCTGATTTCAAGCTATTAACACAATATTATCTGGTTTACAAAATTCCTGAAAATTTAATAATCAAAGAGTTGGTACAAGCCAGTTGCTCTAGTACACCCCTGGAACTTACATCAAGCCTTCCTTCCACAAGACTGCACTTTTATGAATCTGTAATGTTCCTTTTGGTTTAAGACTCTTGTGGTTGAGTTTTTGGTCTTTTGCAATATAAAGCATCCTAACTGATACCAAGTTTCACAGATGATGAAATGCTTTCATGGAAACTGCTCTTTGTCATCTTTGACTGCCACAATCACCTCATGAGATAGACAAAACACTCATCAGTTTCTCCATCATAACTCAACAGAAACTGAGACTTTGAGGGGCTTATGAATTTGGACTATGTAGTACTGGCTACATAATTTGCTACACCCAGTGCAAAATGAAAATGTACGGTCCATTATTCAAAAATCTTAAGAATTTCAAGATGACAGCAGAGCATGAAACTAAGTGCAAGGCCCCTCTAAGTATGGAGCCCTGTTTAACTGCCCACAATGAAGATGGCCCTGGGTCTATGGGACTCAGCTGATAAATGTCAGGGGTGGTGTGTGAACTCAGATCTACAAGTCCCATAGCCCTTACACTCTATCACACCGCTTTCCTGCAAAATAAAGGATATGGAAATACTTTACCTATCTTCTACGTAGGATTTATTTAAATTATTAATGATGACTATATAGCATGTGGTTGATCAGTTTCAAGTAAACACATATACTTGATTCACTTAGAATCCTATGTTGCAAGAGCTATACATTAGGTCACAAGTATATCCAATCTTAATTTATTTATATTACATTTCCTTTAGGCAAAATTAAAAGAAATCTTACCGTAAACTTATTGTGAGCAACTTACATTGCACATTTTTTTTCTTGTTTACTTTTCAAAGCCAGAAAAAGAAAACAAATAATATTCCACATACCAGACTTTTAATCAATCTATCTGATATACTGCCCCTGACGCAACCTTACAAACCCAACTGCCTTAATAGCCACAACTTAGGCAACTCTAAATACCCTAGGGAGTTTTCTGAAAAAACAAGCAAACAAACAAACAAACAAAACCAAAAAACAAAAACAACCCCCACGTTTATCTCTGACTACAACATTTCAGAAATACCCCAGTTACTTTCTTCCTCCTGGAAAACCTGGGCCTAAGTCCAGCTGTTTACAGTGCAATTACTATTTTCCAAAGTGCCAGGCTTACTCTAATGAGTTTTATTACTTAGATTTTCACATGCAAAAATCATCACCCATGACAATATTCGGTAATATAGGACAATGGAGTAATGAAATGGGAAAGAATCTTTTATATAAGATAGCATTTAGAAGTTGTATTATGCAGTTTTATATAACATCTGGTTTCCACTACTCAATTTTTGGTGATTTTTGAAGAAAGCAGAAAACTCATCACAATACGCAGCTGAATAATGCTTCATATTTAATCTATGCAAACAAATAACAGATAGTTTATCATGAATTATAACCTAAAGGCAGAGGCTCAATGTAAATATTGTGCTCAACATTTCTATTTACCTGTTGACTAACCTAGGCTATTTAATTTTCATTTTTGTTTGAGACATTAGAAGCCAAGAGAACAAATATTCCAGTATGATTCCCTAGAAACATGGCAAAATGCTCCAAGTAAATAAATCAATACATTGATATGAATTAACCGTGATTTTTCTAAAACATTTTAAAATTACAATTCTTGTTAATGAGTAATGAAAATAAATATACCACCAAAGAGGGCAGGGATGTGTGTTTTATATTAGCACTGAAATGAAAGCATTTCAACCAGACACGATTTATCCTTTACCAATAGTAGTACTACCTGCTCAGATCTGTCCTGGTGCTGGTATTGGTACTGAGTAAAGGTATTACAGGAAGAAGCAATTTTGTCCTTCTCAAATTGTTTCTTCACTCTGGCCAAACCGCCAGGCACTGTGCACATTTCTGATTCTTCCAGCATCTAAGACAAGAAAAAGGAAAGAAAAAGGAAATTTCAGCTTGACATCTTCTCAGGATGGGATTCTCAAGCTATTTTTTAAAAAAATGGTTGATAATTATTGAGTGGTATATTAAAAAGATATTAACATACACAATTATTTCAGGAGGATCTTATTACAGAAAACCTTAATAAAAATAAGTTCTCCATGTTGTTTTTTCCTGTATCAGTCTTTTGATATAAAGTCAGAAGGATCTTTAAAATATTGAGTTAATTTTCCTTATCTCAGATAGATTTTTATGTCTGGAGATTAGGTCTGTTAGAATGGATTTCTCTCATAATACACAGACTAGCAGAAATTAGAGTAATTGATTCAATTTTAATCCACAATAAAGTTGTCATTAAAATTCCAAATGTCTATATAGGTAATACATTAATAAGGATATTAAAAAACATTTGACTTATTCTAAAATGTATTTAAATCATTAAGGATGAACAAAATAGCTTTGAAGCTATTTTGGGGAGCATATTTTTATTACTATACATTAATATTAGTAAAAATAACAACTACTTAATACGTAGTGCTGAGTGATTTTCTATGTATTTACATATATTTTGTCACTTGATGCTTCTCACGTTCTGTGAGATACGGTCATTTATGGTGGGGATGTCTAAGTTTAGAAGGATTCAGGTCTATCATTGGCATTTTACAAATGAGAAAGCCTATTCCAGTAGGTGTCATTTAGAACAACCTGAATCACTGAGGAGTCTTGTCAGATATTATGCCCCTGTGGGAAGTGCAGTAATTCGAAGGCTTTGGTTTTGATGATTCAGCACATGCCCCAGCCTAGTGGGCACTCAAGCCCAGATGGGATGACAACTGTCAAGCAAACAGGCCCCAGGCCAGCCCACTTTCCTCTAAGATACATCCAGGTCCACCTGAAACTGGGAGGAGACTCAGTGACACTTCTTGCACAGGAGATCTCCTGAGGTCTGGCCTAGTCCTGACATAACCCTGGAAGCCTTGAGACCTGAGAGTAACGGAATGCCTGTGAGCTGAGGTTCCCATACCTTGGACTGTGGACTCTTGGGATCCTGCAATCTTCACCCAAATATGTAGTTCCTCAAACAAATACTAAAAATACAGCTACTAAATTGGGGTTTTCCATACTCCAAAATACTGGAGGTGAAATTAATATTCAGGATTATCCGAATTACTAGCAAACACTCAAGTGATTGCTTTGTCAAGTTCATAACCTTTCCCTAGTTACAGGGACTGCCAAATATTTAAGAATATGCACATTGACTCTATGGAAAGAAGGGATACATTCTATCAAATTCTGCAACAAACTTCACATGTAAATCCTGGTCAATTACTGTCACTTGATACATGTTAAAGTCATTAGAAATTATGGCATCTCTTTTGAAATTTAAGATAAAGAAAGGGAAGGGTGAATTAAGGCTACAATATTTCTTTTACCCCCTCTGCCATTTAATTTACATAAATGGCCTTCTTCAATTGATCATATGCAGATAATATATAAATATTAAATTACAGAAATTAAGGCAAATTTTGTTAAGAAGAAACTTACTTTTTCCAACTATAAACAGTGTCCAAACGATGTGCAAATTAATCTGGTAAGCCTCATTAATTATGCTAACGAGTGGGTACTTTACTAGTGTGTGCGTTTACACAAAAATATCAGTTCCTATACTGATCAGGTTGCCTCTTATCTACTAAATGAATTAAAAAACAGATATATCCATTCATTTACTTTAGCACTGTGCTTTGGAATCAGATCATGTTACACAGGCAAAAATGCATACAGTTGATTATTTTTACTAGTAGTACAACCATGACCCCAGCCTTCCTGATGCTTCTCTCCAGCCTAAGGGAGAAAGTCCTTTGAGCTATAGTTTATTTAGTAGTGGCGATGAGGTCTTCTTGTTCAGCTCAGCTTGGAAAGTTTACATATGTAAGATGGCAGGACTTACTCAAGGAGAAGCCTATGGCCATGAGCTGGAGTGATGTTTCTTCGCTCAGACTGAGATCACTTTGCCTTGTTAACCACCATGTGCTAACATCCCAACTAATCTATGTAATTGTAAATGACCACATAACTTAGATTGCTTTGTGTCGAACCTTTTAAAAAATGTTTATCCTTATTCTATGTTTCTTATTCTTGGACACAGAAACAAGATTTGGAATTTAATGGATATGCCGATAATTATTCTATTAACGAGTTAATTTAAATACTTAATACAGAACCTACCTAATGTTATTTTAATAATAAGTTAACTTAAATACATAACACTGAAACCTAGGTAAGTATATTCCATACAGAATCAGCAATTTCCTTTACAAAGAACTGTTCTTGGTTTGTAGGGCATAATAGAAATAACAATCTGGGGAGTTGGACAGACAGTAATTCTAATCCCAGTTGTGACACTTAAAACCTTGGGCTAGAGTTCCTGAACCTCAGTTTTCTTTCCTATAAACTGGGAATAGCAATATATTTCTCACAGATTTCTTGCAAGTGTTAAAAAAGATAAAGGAAATAAAACTGCACAGTACAGAACCTGTTATTTTGTTGCCTAACAAATGTTACTTCTCCTTTCTCCTCTAGGGGGCTTCTGAGGACCGATGCCTTTTCACAGGCAGGAGGCCTTTTCCTTTAGGTTCAACAAAATGCCATCTGCCTGAGTCTAGGACAAAGAGAAACTGATGTAGGACAAAGAGTAACTACTTCAATGTGACTGAAATATAATGGATTCAGTTTGGGGCCAAATCAGTGACTTCCAAATTTTGCACATAAAATATTTGGTTTATTTGTATAGACAGAAATTTGGTTATAAGCAATTTCCATGATTTTTTGATTGAACAAACATTTGATGCAACTGACCAAATAAGGCAGTTATTTTGCTTTACTTTAGATATTTATCAAGATTTCTCTGAGACAATATGTGTGATCATTTTTCTCAAAATATTTATTAGCTTAGGGCCAAACCAAACAGTAGGGCACTTTTTCTGGACCAAAGATGCTTTCTTATATAAGAGGAGGCAGTTGAATATAGTTGAAAGAGTACTAGAGTCAAGAGACTGGAATCTAGTCTGGCTTTGTCCCTGTCTAATTGCATATCTACCATAAATCACTGCCCCTCAATTTGTTTTGTCTGTAAATGCGCAGGAAAGAGAAGGATTATTAAATTCCTTATATGTAGAATTTCTTCAGAATAGCATTAAAATTTAAAATTTTTATATTAAATAGTGAGATAATTTAGTTTCCTTATGTGCCCAATTTAAATATTCTCTTTTTAGTACACAATAAATACGAATCATGCCTTATACAAATTTGTTTTATGGTATATTCTCCTAGTGTTTAGCAAGATAAAAGTCTTCCTAGATAAAAGATTGCTTACTAAACAACCAGTCTTTAACTAGGTATTTTCAAAGTCAGCTTGTTTCACCAAGGATCATGTTTCCAATTTAGAATACTAATTTGTAGTAAAGTTCCTTAATGATCCAGCAGGGGGTGCTATGTAAGAAGACTGGCAGGAGGCGCTGGAGGGATACTATTTGTTTTGGAAGTGATGAAGTTAACTTATGTCATTTCTGTACATTCATTCAAAATCTATGGTGCGCCTGAAATGTATTTCAATAACTATGTAAAAACTCAAATGTCATCTAGAATTGCAACATTGTTAATGAGTTTGGCACAGTCATTCTTGTCTCTGAATGATTTGTAAAGAAAAATGTTCAGGGTAGCTATTTTAGAATACCAGGCTTCTTGGCTATTCTCTCTCTCTCTTTCTCTTTTGGTTAAATGAACAACTTTGCTAATTTGGAGATTATAATTATAAAAGAATATCCTTATATTCCATTAAGCTATAAAGCTACTACTGATAAAATGACTTATCAAATCCTGTGGATTGAAGGCCACAGAATATGGAACCCAACAAATTCTTTTGAATATGACTTTATTATGCATTCGCTCTAAAAACTGGTGGTCTTACTGAATCCTGCTGTTTCCTGTAATCATAACTGGTTTAGCAGACTCTCTACATTGCTAATCTCCCTCATTTCTATGTTGATTAAGCTACTTCTAATGGATTTAGGGCATACAGAGAAACGAGAACAGCAAAAGAAATTATACTGCCAGTGAATTTAAATGAACTATACATGAGACCAAGGAGGGCAGCATGCAGATCCACATTATTAAGATCTGAAATTAATTCCCAACCTTCCCAAGGAGAATAGCTATAGGTTAAATGATAATTATGGCAGTAGTAACACATTTATACAGTGCCTTATGGCTTACACGTAAATGATCTCTTTTACTCTTCACGGAGACGCTCTGCAGTAGATGTGTTTTTTTCCCATTTTTCAGTTAAGGAAACTGAAGTTCAGAGAAGGGTTAAGATAGTAGCTCAAGTTCACACAACTAATAAGTGGCAGAGCTGAAGCTTAATTTCAGATACTCTGGATTTGATACTATTTGAAACACTATTTCTGTGTTTTTTCTACTTTATCCCATTGTCCAGTAGTATTCTTATATTGCAATGTAAAGGAGGCATATGAAAGGCAGACAAGCAGCCTGCCTAATGCAGAAGCACTAGAAGCAGCTTACGTTGGTGGAGAAGCTGCGGCAGTCACCCTTGGAAACAGCTGCCTGGTACCTCGCCATCCGCTCCTTCAAGGACACCACCTCCTGGAGGTCTGACACACCCTCTCTCTGCACAGCACTGTCTTCTGCAAATCCACTCGCTGGCTTACTAGGGCCAGCAGTCACTGAAAACAAATGTAGCATCGTTTCAGGTTTTGAAAAGAAAATAGCATCATCTTAGGAACAGTGAAGGCACTTAAAACATCTGGTCTCGGAAAACAGACTGTAACATTCCATGGTATTTTCCAAGTTTCATGGTCACCCTCTTTTTTTCAAGCTTTCAAGCAAAGCTACAAAATGCCTACACAGAAGCATATGCTTATGCAAACAGCAAATTAAAATATTGTCCCCACTCCTACTCCTGCAATTATTCTGATGAACAATAGGTATTTATTAAGAGATACATAATGTTAATGAACATTTCCTGAAGCATTGTGTTGGAGTTATGCTAAATGCTATAAAAGCATCATCTCATTTACTTCTCTAACATCCTCATGAGGTAGGTTCTATTATTTTCTAAAATTTTTAGATAAAGAAAATGGAGAGTCAGAGTAGTTAAAAAACTTTCCCATGATCACACAATTAGTAAGTGTCAGATTTGGTGGTTTGACTAAATCTTTGGCAAGTCTAAAAATTGCTCTTTGCTTCTCTCCCTACCCTTCAACCCTCAAGGAGATAAATCTAAAATATGTGAATGCTATGAGAATTATAGACTATGGATTTTTTTCCTTTTATTCCATAGAGGCATGTGTAACATAAGAAAGAAATAATAGTCCCATTAAAAAAAAGCTGTGTCAGTTGTTCCAGAGCATCTTATATTTTCCCATGTAAGCCATCTACCTGACAAAAATACAGGGTATTAGGAATTACATACTTGCAAACAGAGCAAAAGACTGATTGCATGATCACAGAATAACAGTTGTTAGAAACAGAAATGTCTTAGAGCTGATACAGTCTCACCTAGTCTAACCAACTCCTTTTAGGCATAAGGAAACATGTCTAAATATTTCCTTATGTGAAAGAAACCTAAGGATTCTCCCTGGTTAATGTGATGGTTATTTAGATATAGGTGCCAGAGTTGGTTCCAAAACTAGTTTTTCTTATTTTATCCAGTGTTCTTTGCTGTTATGACTCTGCTTGTTGGTTTACTATTCACTCTTAAAGAATTGTAATTACAAAATCATTTCAAGGGCTCCTTCTGGAACCAACCAGTATATGGTGTGTCTGTGTATATCTGTGTATGTGTGAGTTCTGATATGTTTATCACTCATTCATACACCCCCTGCCTTTCACCTTAGGGCTGGTAGTCTTTTGTACTCACAGGGTTAGCGGTCTTTGGTATACTTTGTTATTTGAATCGGTTTGATTTAATTACAGTGAACCAAGTCCCAGACAACCCCAGGTAACAGACCACCACCAAGCTGTTCCCTGCCCTGTTCTCCCTACCTTCTTACCCAGTCCCCACATTGAACCATCTTATTACATTGTTTGTTCTTTCTATTAGCTTCTCCAAGATTTCTGTACACAACAGCAGTTGAGAACAACTACTGCGACCCAGGAAAAATTAAAAATCATTTGTTTTTTGACTCCTTGAGTATTTGCTTTTTCTTAAGGACTTCTTATTCAGTTAAAATTTTCATTTATTTTAATAAAATTTGTAAATATATTTTTAAAATTTTAATATTTATTTTTTATATTTTATTTCACACAGTATTAAAGGAAAAAAATATAAAGGAATAAGACATTGTATCATATGAATACTGTGATTGTAGAAACTGATATGTTCACAATAAATGTCAGTTAGTTTTTAAAATTCAACTGTCTTCCAAAACCTCATATCTACCTACACAAAGGTACACTCCTCCAGTTGATCCTGATAAAAAGAGATTCCCACCAACTACTGAAAGTCTTTCACATGCTGAAGAAAATATATCTTTATTTTCCTCTCTGGATTATCTATTTGCACAGATGAATTCCGTTTATGTTCAGCTGTACTCTTCTTACTTTGTTGTAAATGGTCACTATATAAATTTTATTGAACATGAACCACTAAAGTTTTTCCACATTAAGATATAAATTTCATTTTGCACATTATTAATTAAAGATGTTATTATTTTATTAATCTTAACAGAAAGTCAGCAGTTTATTTTTGCAAAAATTTACAGCGAGTATTTACTTCTGAAATATTTCCAAATGATTTTTATCATTTTCATCCTACTGGGAAATGCCTAAGATTAATGGTCAGGAAATCAGTTGCCTGAGTATTAAGAGATTTGGATTCCATTGCCTTGTAGCCTTTTATTCTGATCACAGAAAAAACATTACATTTTAATCTCTCTCTCTCTTTGTCTCTCTTTTTCTCACTCTCTCTCCTTCTCTCTTTCCCATCAGTAACTTTGCCTACGCAGGTAGGGTCGTGGAATAGAAAACCAACCTTCAGCTAACAAACTGTGTCCATGTTGGTTCTTAACCTCCTAAGTCAGTGTCTTTCAATTTCCTCATCTGAAAAGCAAGGTGATGTTTCCTGACTAGTATACTATAAGGCAGTGCACCTATCTGTTCCTATCTTGATGCTGATGACACCTGATGTAAATTTGTAGGGTTGATAAGACAGTCCCTTACTTAGGGACTTAGGGATGTGTGGGGAAGAAGATAGGAACATTGGTCGCCTGACCTCACAATGTGCTATTCCAGAAGACTTGGATGCAACTGAGATTGCAAACAGTGTTTAATGTTTAGGGTAACTTTAAAGAGAAAGGTAACACAGAAGAACAAGTTGTGTGTAAGACAGAATCAAGGATACATTGTACAACATGGGGAATATAGCCAATATTTTGTAATAACTGTAAATGGAAAGTAACATTTAAAATTTATATAAAAAATTTTAAAAAGCAAATAATTGACTGAAAATAATGATGCTACTGTCATCAATAAATAAGTCTATAGAATAAAGTAAAAAGTACTTTGACCTCTTTATTTCACTAAGAGAACACTTGCTAATATCTGAGTTGTGAAGCTGATACTTGCTCTGTCTGACTTACAGTACAGGTGTAAGCAGAGGTGTGTCTGATTTCCTAACCATGGTGAAATCAGAAGAAAGGAAAGTTATCAAAGGTGAGAAGAGAACTAAGGGTATTGAAGGTTTCTTAGAAGAATTAAAATACACATTGAAGGCAGCTAATAGAGTAATACATGCTGCAGAAGAGAAAAACCAATAACATACTAACAACAATGTGAAAGAAGATGACAAAGATAGAGAACAGACAGCAAAATTCAAACTAGAAGATAACAGCATTTCCGTGGGAGGGAGGGAGAGTGGGCAGAACAAATGAAAAACAATAGAAGAAATTTTTGCTGAAGATAAAATTTGGGCATAGATTTAAAGTATTTACCATAATATAGGAATAAAATTAATTTTAAAACACCAATATATCAGCAGATCCTAGTAAAACATTTCAGAATCAAGGAAAAAGAAAAGTTCTACAATTACCCAGACACATGAAGAGTTTCTGTGATGAAGAAACAAAATTCAGAAATCCTGAGGTATCTTCTTTATAACATTGAACACGAAAAGCAGTTAGAGAACTGATTACTTGTTACTGAAATTTTAGTTTTGAGGACTACTCTATGTGAATTCAAGCTGTTACTCATGTGAGAAGTCAACAAAAAGCCAAACACAGACCATTTAACAAAAGTCAGCCAAAAAAGAAAACAAAGATCCTTAACAAAGAAAACCAAATATAATAGTGTAAAACCAAATGTAAATAAACATGGGTCAAACTTCACCCTAAAAGACAAAGACAAATAAATCCAACCATATGCCACCTGCAAGACACAAAATTTAAAAAGAAAATATTGGTCAAGAAATTGTGAGGCAAAAATAAATGAAGAGAAGTTATCATGACTATATTCCTTTCATGCAAAGTAGCATTAAAGACAAAATATGTTAAATGAAATAGAGAGCTATTCTGTAGATAGAAGATGCTGCCCCACTATGAAGCTGTAACAACGATGTGACTCTACATGCTGACTAGCATAGTACAGAAACATATAAAGAGCATCTGTAACAAGAAGAAGAATTTTATGGGACTGTAATCGCTGTGGATGACTCTAACTTTCTTCCATCTTTGCCATATGAAACTTCAAAAATAAATTATTTGAATTATATAATTAATAAGGTTTATTTTAATATACTTATTCATTATTATTAAATAAATATTGATTATCTACAATAAGCATAAGACACATTCACTATGCTCCAGAGATTTCAGTCTAGTTGGCAAGAGAAACAGGCAATTATAGCCCAAGGAGTTTATGGTTTTGCACCAGGTGAGTTGGGAGCCTACGGGGGAGAACCTAATCCACCTGGGTGTGTCAGTGAGCTAGGTGTCTGGAAGGCATCCTGAGAAGTGGAACATTTGCACTGAAACATGAAGGAGTTGGCCATGTGACTATGTGGAAGAGGGAACAATGCAGAAGTGGGAGGAAACAGCAGAATTACCAACAAATCATGTTGGGAAAAGTAGGTAATGATTTCGAGGAAAACATTCAGAGTTCCTCACCACACTGTATGTTACACATGGAGTATTAGATAAGGACTTAAATGCTTTTTTAAATGATGAACAATTCTTAGAGAGATATAAGTAATTCATAAAATGATTTTAGTTGGACTTTCAAAGCATGAAAATTCAAAGTGAAAAAATCTTTCAGAAAATTTATACGGCCAAAGGAAAATGGAAAAGGGACAATTATAATAAAGAGGTTGAAGTGTTAATTTTCTGTAAAGAATACTGGTTGAAAAAAAAACTAACGTTATTGAAAAGACAGATAAAGGACTTAAAAGAATGATTCACAAGTAAAAAAATAATAGCAAATATGTATAAAGTGCATTCTATGTGTCAGACTAGTTAGTCTTTTTAATGGTCTCAACCACCCTATGAGGTAGAGACTATATTTATTTTTAATCTCCATTTTACAGATAAGGAAACAGAGACATAGAAAAGATTGTAAAACTTGCTCAAGATCATGTGGCTGGTGAGTTTCAGAGCTGGAAGGGGAGCTAGACAGTCTGGCTCCAGGTTCTGTGACTTAAGTACAATTCTATGCTACATCTCAAGAAGTACAAGAGTCCAGAAACCAAAAGACAAACCCAAACAATCACTTGCTCAAGGAAACAGATGAAGGGAAATTCAAACAACAAAAAGATGCCTTTTTTGTTGTTAACTGACTCATTGCCTGTGCAATAACATATATACAATAAACAAATAGTCCTGGATAATCCGATGTATAAGTATGACTCAAAAGAAATTGTAAGGTTCAATAGTAATTTGAACTCTCGAGCAGAAAAATGAGAATTTAATGATTTTTTTCTTGGAAATTTTCTAAAATCAATTTGAGAAGCCTTTATTTAGTCCAAACTAAAAGCCAGGCAGAGAATGCGCTGGGGTGTCACATGGAAGCCCACAAAGCTGAGGCAAATATAGATGCCAGCTTCAAGGAGGCAAGCATACTTTTGGTGACATATCAATAGCCTTGCTATTATAATCTGGATGCATTATAAAGAAGTCAACTGCTTTGAACTCAGAAAATTGATTGAGAACTAAATTGGGAGAATGACGAGCTAAATTCTATCAAATCTAAATATATGATCTATACCCCAGCTCGGATTTGTGTACAGCATATCATACCGATGGACATACCATAGACTCAGAGCCATTAGCATGAATAAATTTTCTATAATTTATAATATTTGCATATCCCTCAGCTAATAATAAAATTCATGTCTTTTAAACATTCAGAATGCTGCTGCCAAGTCAAATTTGTAATCAATTTGAGTTTTATATATTTTACCCTCATTTGAATATTATGAAGCCAAGAAACGGAGAATAAAATGAAAGAGCAAGTGTATAGCACAATATTCCATTAATTTACTGTTTTTAAAAAACATGGAGAGGAAGGGCAAAGAGTAAAGTGTATGCCATGATGGCACGAAAGCTATACTGTGCCGTCCCTCCAGCATACGAACCCAGTGAATCAGATTCCACCTTTTAAACTAACTTCCCTATGGTCCCACTCCCCCAAAATGCATTGTGTTGTGTGTACTATTGTCACCTTCCCCAAAATCCATCCATTCATCTGATTAGCATGATTTATACATTAACAAAAACAGATCATCTCTCAGGGTAATAAAAAGGATTAGTTCTTGCCGCCTTACTACATCTTCCATAACCACTATTCTCCTAATTCACCGGGTACTGGAAGAGATCCTATACATCCAGTTGCCTGACAGAGGAAAACGACAAGATTTAGCAATGTGGTAAACCAAATGTTGGTCCTCCAAAGATGTGCACACCCTTATTCCCAGAATTTGTGAATACGCTACATTACATGGCAAAAGGGACTTTGCAGATGTGATTAAGTTAAGGATTTTGAGATGGGGAGTTTATCCTGGATTGTCCAGGTGGGTTCAATGTAGTCACAAGGGTTCTTATAAGTGAAAGAGGGGCAGGAGAGTCAGAATCAGAAAGGAGAGGTAATGACAGAAGGAGAGAGAGAGGGAAGAAGAAGAAGAAGAAAAAGAAGAAGGAGAAGGAGAAGGGGGGAGGGAGAAGAAGAGGGAGAGGAAGAAAAAGAAAGAGAGAGAGAGAGAGAGAGAGAGATGCATTGCAGAATCTAAACTACTGGCTTTGAAAGTGGAGGAAAGGTCCCATGAGTCTAGGAATGTAGATGGATTCTAAAAGCTGGAAAAGGCAAGGAAGGAAACAGGCAACCTCCCTCATAGAGCTTTTAGGAGGAGTGGGGCCCCAGCCAACACCTTGATTTTGACCCAGCAAAACTCATTTTGGATTTTGGATCTCCAGAACTATAATATAATGGATTTGTGCTATTATAAGCCCAATTGTTTGTGCTTACAATTGTTTGCAGTAATTTGTTACAACAGCAACAGGAAACTAATACAAACATCCACTGTACATACACGTACACCTGACCAAGTCAGAAATCACTACACAGTAAATTCTTCTTAAGGCATATTTCAGTTCTAGCTCCCCCTAATCTCACAGATTCATATACACAAACTACCCTGTGATGGAAACATCTTTGAATTTCTTTACACCCCAAAGAATAAATGTCCACCTACTTACAGATAAGACCCAGCATAAATGTCCATTTAGATAGTAATCTCTTTGAGTAACAGAACTGCCATTTCTAATTGTAGTAAGTTTTTCTTATATAGACTTGTCTTCTGTTTTCTGCAGCCCCTATCATCTCACAAGAAGTGCTTCTGTTACGAGAGCAGTTATAAATGTACAGAAGTTAGACAGAGATTAAATAATCATTAGTAGGTTAATATTGCTGGTTTGGGCATATTTGAAAATTCAATCATATTGCTATTAGATTAATTAATTGCTTAGTTTAGTTAAGGAATTGGCCAGTTAAAAAATCAATAATTGAATAAAATGACTTAAATTCCTTTGAAATAGTCAAATAAAACTATTAAATGCTTATAGATGATGCATATTTTTACAATATGTCTCTTGTTAGACACTTCCCTAGCACAATCAGACTTATGTTGCATTATAACAATGATAACCATCTGTTAATGAGTATCAATTACGCATTAATCATTTTACATGTATTCTTTACACATCTACATTTTACATCTAATTCTTATAACAACTATATCTGATGGGTGGTATTATTTCCAGTTTACTGCGGTGAAAGCAACATTTAAAAAGGTAAAAATCATATAGTAAGTGGCTCAGCTTGGAATTAAGTTCAGGTATTTCTTTTTTTTTTTTGCAGTACGCGGGCCTCTCACTGTTGTGGCCTCTCCCGTTGCGGAGCACAGGCTCCGGACGCCATGGCCCACGGGCCCAGCCGCTCCGCGGCATGTAGGATCCTCCCGGACAGGGGCACGAACCCGCGTCCCCTGCATTGGTAGGCGGACTCTCAACCACTGTGCCACCAGGGAAGCCCCAAGTTCAGGTATTTCTGAGTACAAGGCTATTTAACTCTACACAGTCTCTTATGTAAGTATTTTTCATTAAAATATAACATTATAAAGTAAATTTTAAATTAAGGGTATGAATTCTCCTTTCTGTTTCCTAAATATCTACACACAAATCCTTTATTTCAGTGTATATAGGGATAAATCAAAGGGAAACCAATAAGTTGAATTTCTATGTCTCTAAGTGAATCCTTTTTTGTCCTTATAAGCTTGAGTTTAGAATTAAAAATCAAAGCAAATTTTTCAGTTATATTTCTTTGGTCACTATAGAGATCAAACTTGAGATGGGGTTAGGTATTGATCCAAGCCAGCAGGGAGAGAGACAAACTTTACTACAAGGGAAGGAAAATGTGAAGCAAGGTCCACTGCTCTCATTTCTATTGATTTGTTTTGCCTCAAGGCATGGGAGGTGGTGGCATGCTTCCATCAAAGTTTCCTCTTGTTTAAATCTGCATCCCAGGTATACAATAAGAGTATCTGATAAATTCTCCTCTTAAGGCTTTAGGCATACATTCAGTAAACATCTACTACTCATCTGCTGTTGACCAAGCACAGTGCTCAGGGCAGGGCACAAATTACTCACCATTGTATTTAGTCCTGCTCTACCTGAAAAGAGAGGAAAGGAAAAACACCAGAGAGATCCTCAAGAAATACAGTATTCTAAGTGTTAATCTGGCCTTATCTCTAAAAACAGAAATACAACAGGTTGCACCATTTCGACATGCTGATTTAGGAATCAAAAATTTCCCAGATGGCTGGCCCTGCTAAGGAAGTTACCTTTTCTGAAGACATACCAAATGGAGTCCTCCTTAGGTGGGGAATCCTGAGGAACTTGGTAGCACACACTCCACAACCCCATCCCCAAAATCACATTTATTTATACTGAGATGAAACTGAATTAGAATAGATCAAGACCAATCAGATTTGATGGGGTTGAAAAGTCCCTCACATGTATCCTCACAGTGGCTCAATTTCTCTTCAGATTTTTCCGCACTTAATCTAGGCAGTGAGTAGCTCCCTCTGCTGTGCTTTCCCAACATTTAAAAATTACACTTCTGTCTGTATTACTTGTTACTTTTTAGTGTATCATTGAATCTCTCTGTCTTCCCTTCTTCTCTCACCTTCCACCCACATGCGTGCTCCTCCAGCACAGGGTTAAGTTCATTTAGGAAACCTGTTTTACGCTGGGTTCTGTCTTGGTTTCATCCCACAGCAGGCAGACCCACAGGGGGATTGACCATCTACTCTGGACCCAGAAAGCCCAATATTTATTCTATCTCTGACACTTACTTTTGACTTTAAGCAAATTTCTTAACCTCTCGAAGTCTCCTTCTTCTTAGCTATAACATGAGAATGATACCAGAATCTGATTGCCTGTGAGGACTGAAGGAGATCTTATTAAAGTAAGGGGTTTTACATAGTATCTTGCACATAGTAAATAATATACGCTCAGTAACTTCCAGTCACCTTAGGTGTTATTATATATCCTAGATATTATTTTCCAGATAATCTGACATGATACAAGTCTGAGATAATAAAAGTTATGAAATTTTCCCAAATCTCAAAGCTAGTAAGTAGAAAGGACAGGACTTGACTCTGGTCCATATGAATCTAAAGGCTATAATGATATTCCATTCCTCTTAATAAGCCAAGTATCTACCATGTTGCTTGAAACAAGGAGAACGCAATAGATTGTGAAAGAATAGATAATTACAGTAAGAGATTAGGGCAAGGAAGTTGGCACAGTCCTGCTCATATGGCCATAGGAATGGAGAAAATATATGTAAAAGAGAAGAATGTCAATGTATATAATATCAAAGTGTTAGTCTATCTGTGTTTTTGGCACTAGCCAATGAGCTACTAATTTTTCACCAGCAAAGAAGAGGGCAGTCCCCTGAAAATGTAAAGTTCATGAAAATCACCCTAGTATGGCCCACTATAGGGACAGATCTGCTCCTTTTCTCCCTGCGATGGTTCCTCATGTTTTTCCCTGCTCTCTGTTTTTTAGGTAAAATCATGACACCATGATATAACTCAAAGTTATTCACATTTTTCATTTTCCTATAGGGTCTCTGAACACATAGGCTTGGCACAATGAACCCTGGCCTAGACCAGTCAGGTGGGGATGACTGGGCCGCTCCCTAAGTCTCTGCTGCCCTTGTCACCACCCACCAAAGGCAGAGAAGAGAAGGATCCTGGATCCCTCACTTATGATCCATTCCACGGTTGCTCTACTAAGTACCTCTGCATTGCTAGGCACCTCTGTACCCCTACTAAGAAACTTATTTAGGTGTTTGATAACAGCTAAAGGAAGAGGTGTTTTAATATTTGGTTAGTTTGAATATAGGTATTCTTTCTATTTAATCTGTGTATTCCTTCTGTTTAAATTGATTTCCATCCCTTTTTTCCTAAAGTCTCTGTTCTAGAAAGTCTTCAAAGTTGGTATCATTCTACATTATTCACCTCTCCCTAAATTGTTACCTCTTTGATATAACTTCTTTTTCTCACTCATTATTTCCTAATATACTCTTTTTTTATTCCTACTGATTACCAGTTTAGAATTTGTCTTTCCCTAAAATAATCGACTTTTGCTTCTCATAGGCTTTTAAAAAATCCATATGAAGTTAGTTCATGTGTACTGAACTGTTTCGTTTAGTTCCAAGTATGCTGTTGTCACTCAACAGATCAAAAATAAGCAACAGTAATAAAATGCAGATGAACATTTAATAATTTGCAGCTTTGAAAAACATCTTCCCAGCATGCCTACCTTTAAATTGTTTGAGCGTGGGCAGGGTAGGAAAATTACTTAGTTACTATTACCTTAAATAAGTTCTATGCTAGCTGCAGTCTGGAAAAGCCAGACGTTTCCAGATCCATTTTTAGGAATTCCTCAATTCTTCATCCTCTTTCCGACTTTCACCTCTCCATTAAGGTTAGCATCTGAGATTTATTCTGACAAAGGATATTTATTAAAAGAAAGTAAATCACTAAACTCTGACTCTCAATGACTTAGACAATTAATGCTGTGGCAGCTTCTCTCTTACTAATCATTCTTTTCCTTTGAATAATAAAATGTATTTAATTCAGTCCACCTTTTGTCTTAGAGAAATTCGGTCTTCAAATTTACACAGACTCTTTTCAATGACCTTAAGTAAGTCTTTGTTTACGATGCTTTCTCTGCCTAAGTCCACAAATAACAGCATACTTTGATATGGTTTTCTTTTGAACTTAATGGCTGATAGACTTGATCAAAGAAAGGAAAGCACACGAATTCCATATACTTTCTTTACTGAACATTATCTGGAAAAGCTGAGCAATCAAGGAGAAAAGTGAAAATGCTTAAATAATGCAACATTTTGCTTGCGAATAAAAGACGCCTTTGGAAGTAAATTCACTCTTTCAGAGCAGTGATGTACTTAGAAAAATTCTACCTAAAGAAATAAACACTTGGCAAACGATGTGATCTTCAATCATTTAAATGTTTCCTGGGTAGGAAGATAAAACTGTGAGTGTTAAGCAAAAATATTAAGAATCTGTTTTTCTTACCAAAGCTCTGGTTCTTCTAACATGCTCTAAAATGAAAGGTAATCAACACTTGTCAAATGTTTGTACTGTCACAACTCCTTTCTGATTATTGTCCCCCATAATTGCAGGGGACACTAGATAGTGTTGTATACATTTTGAATTTAAGTCTTTTAAATTTCGTACAAGGATGTTTATAAATTAAAGCTATAATGATTTTAATATATCAAAACTTTGAATCAGCCAGGTGCTGGGTTACTCTCCCTGTCACCATTAACATGACCTAAATATCCTCTGCATATCAACACAGACTGTAATTTCAAAAGAAAGAGATGATGTCAGTTTCCTAATGATATGCTGGTCCTAAGAACTGTCCAAAGAGTGGAAGTAATTTAATAGTCTTCCCTGCTTAAGATACACATGGGATACATAGTTAGTCTCATCATCCCTTAATTTATTTATAGTTACTTATCTTAAAAAATTTGGCATTGGCATTTGTTTCTTTTCCCTTAGATTCAAAACCTAATCCTGTAAGTGCCCCATAAGTGGAGGAACTGAGTTTATGCTGCTTATTTCACTCCTGTTTTTAGAGGGTGTAGTGTAAAAATCAGTCTTTAAATGTTATTCAGATTGAAACTTGCTCTTTTCCATGCACATTAAGACAGTAACATCTGTGAACAACAGAGAATTTAATTAAAACTTGCAAACAAAATTTCCCTAGACCAATGGTATTTAAACTCAAGTGTAGTGGAAGGTGAGAAGAGGAAAGTTGTGGGGAGTGAAATGTAAGAAGCAATTAAAACTATATATTGGGCTTCTTTGTAAAATTCCATATGAAGCTAAGCCTTCACAGCTTTAAAATAGAATCACTTTCCAAGACTACTCCCTTTAGGTACCAAAAGCCTTAGGCAGATGGACAAATCACTTCATTTTAGTGTGACCTCCTACTGTTTTAGGACAACTTACCTAAAAGGGAAATCAGACTCTAAAGTTAAGCATCTCCTTGTTTGTTTTTAAAGATTATTTTAAAAATTTAGACACTAACTACAACTACAGGTTATCAACCACTAGCCAGGAACTCAGCATAGTCTCCATCTCTTGAATCTTCTAGTAGCCTGCATAACCGTGTCCACCATGATTTCAGTCAAAGAATCTCTTAGTTTCATCAGTTTACAAAATGGCAACACCCACATTGTGAATATGAAAGGCTGGCCATCACACAGTGGCCAGAAATGCTCCTTGTGGGCCCTTATGTGGAGATAGAAGAAATATAATGCACCTCTAAGCATGACATGCTTGTGTTTTCCCTAACAATGAGTGCCAGAGACTTTCCTAACATTTTTGCAGAACTGGTTATTCAATTTTTATTATACCTAAAATTCCTAGATTGCCAAGAAGCAAACCAACAGTAGAGATGAATATGGCCAACTTCACAGGTATTTAACGTATAACATCATGACTTGTACACAGTGTATGCCCAATAAGCATTTATTGAATGAAACTGCCTTGCAAAAATCCTGCAAAATTCAACGCCCATCTTTTCATGGTTCCTGTTGACAGATTTTAATTTCTCTCTCGTACTTCTTTTTAAAGAGTAGAAAACAAGTTCCAAATTCTGTAACAGAAGTTATTTAAGCAGAGCAGCAATGTGAAATTTGGGATTAGAGTTTCCCGGAGGGAGCAAAAATAAACTTCTTGCCTGTGAACCTGTGAGTCTGCCACAATGAAATCCAGCTCATCCCCCAAAATGCTCAGCGGGACACCACATGAGCAGGTGAAAATTAGAACTGCACAAAAATGTGTGTTTGGAAAGTGAAACTAGTCAACTTTGGGCTTTCTGCCCAGTTTAATTTCTGCCAGAAATTCTCCTGTTATTACATATTTGCAGAAAGAAATTAGAAAAGTGTTATAGCTAAAAAATTTCAGATACATTCATATCTCTATCGCAGTTTGGCCCAGAAAAAATAACTAGCTTCCCCAGGCCAGTGGGCAAGTACAGGACTACGGCTAGAACATGGAAACACTAATACACACACACACACACACACACACACACACACACACTTTTCTTTGGAGGACCATTTAATCACAAGTAGTATCCTATTTGTTTTATGAGATCTAGGAGGAAGACCTCAGTAAGTTTTCAGAGTGTCCCAGTGCAGCTCTGAGTTGAAAGTCTGCCAAGGAAAGCAGATGTGACAGAAAGCCCCAGGTCCCATTCACCAGCAGTGCGGGGCCTGAGGAAAATGTCATAAAACTCATGGAGCCTAACACTTGCCATTATAAGAAATATCTCAGAAGGAGGAATTAAAAATGCTGAGGCTTTGCAGCATTCTCTGCATTGTTCTTTATAAACTCTCAAAACCGAGCGTGGAGTTGGTGAGTAGCTTAGACCAGGAAAAAGTAACACTCATCTATCTATGTCTCCTGAAACACACACACACACACACACACACACACACACACACAAACACACAATTCTTGACACCCAACCATGTATGTTTTTCAGGGCTCCATCCCCAGTCTTCTGTTTCTGCCTTATCACACACACTCCATCAGTTCTCAGCTTCATCCATATTACATCAATGTATATGTCTAGTAACTAAGTCTTAACCTTAACCTTGACAAACCTTTTAAAATTCAACGTGGCTTTTTAAAAAACATATTACCCACAAATTTATTTCCATTTTCAACTTTTCCAGTGGTATATTAGAATAGAGAACATCTGGGATTGTCAGGAATAATGGTGAATGTGATATGCAGTCAATTAAAAGTGAATAAAATGATAGTTGGGTATTAGCATATATGCAAAACAACAGACCTTTAAATATACATATTTAAATATATATATAAATATATACACCTAGGCAGCCTGGGAATGGGAGCAAATATATCAGATTATGAGGAAAATGTTGAACTGGCTTTTTTTTTTTATGGTTAGCATTTTTATTTTTTAATTTATTTTAATTTTTTATTATTATTATTTTTTTTGCAGTATGGGGGCCTCTCACTGCTGTGGCCTCTCCCGTTGCGGAGCACAGGCTCCGGACGCACAGGCTCAGCGGCCATGGCTCAAGGGCCCAGCTGCTCCGCGACATGTGGGATCTTCCCGGACCGGGGCACGAACCCGTGTCCCCTGCATCGGCAGGCAGACTCTCAACCACTGTGCCACCAGGGAAGCCCTGAACTGGCTTTTGATGGGTAGATTTAGCTCAAGAACGTGGGGACAAATGAGATGGGAGGTCAGTGAAAGCTCTTCTCTTGCAGCTGACAATGGCGCCCAGGCGGAGTGGGCATTGGATGTCTCATGGTTCCTTTAAGCTTTAGACCCATCCCTGAAGCCTGGAGTCAGGAGTCCTTAACACCAGGCCACCAACACTTCTGAACTGTTCTTGGCCTTGGTTGAAATGGGTGCCCTAGTCCATCCTAGGCTCCATCCTGTCGTGTTCCTAGCTCTCCTTACTTCTGACCTTGTGATTTATTTTCCCGCTTAGCTTCATCCGTCAAACCTGATGCATTGTACCATTTCACTGGCTCATAAGCTTTTGCTTTCTCTTCCATTATTGGATTCTTCTTTGCCTTTTCTGCTTTAGATTCTCCTGATAAACAGTCTGGCACCCACAGCCCCATCTTTCAGTGCCTCCCTCCCCAGCAAGAGTTCTCCTTCCATCTTTACTCAGACACTGTGAGTGGATCCAAAATACAGAGAGATGAGGCAAAAGAGGCAGAGAGCTGAGGGGCAGGATGTGTTGAGGATGGGAAGACTACGCTGTGGGTCAAGACCAGTTGTAGTTGAAAAGAAAAAAAACTGTGATCTAAAAGAGTATTCTGAGAGTCCAAGAACTAACTCAAAGTAATGACAAGGTCCATTGTATGGCCTTGAGCAGCTCCATCAGAAAGGAGACAGAGTCATTATGGTTGAAGTGGTTGAAGAGTTCAGTTTCTTGAAGTAATGTGATGCTGACATCAGTAAGGATAACCGAAAAGTTCTTAGTTTCAAGTGTTGGAAAGATTATAATAGAAAAAGGGTATTTAATAGCTTTCTACAACTCCAGAGAGGACAGAAATTTAATTTGAGCTCAAGAGTGAACCTCTGAAAGGGAAGGATGCCTTTAACAAGAGAACAACCTATTAAATCAGGTAGATAATTTTCTCTCAAACGGTTCTCATTTAGTGTGCTGTTATTTTGAATGTTCATCATCTAGGATAACTTGGTACTTTATATTCTTATCTTGCTCTCTGGGGAAGATGTAAAGGTTATTGTATTAGTCTCATATATTGAACGATAATAATAATGATAATACAGCAAAAGCTTATGTAGAACTTACTATGTACCAGGCCCTATTGTTTTTGTCATTTTACAAATATGAATTGATTTAATCCTCAAAACAACCCTGTGGGATAGATTTTATTATTATCTCGATTTTCAGATGAGGAAATAGGCACAGAGATGGATTAAATAATTTGCCCAGATTCAACCAGCTGGTTAAGTGTCAGAGCTAGAATTCAAACCCAGGTAGTCTGGCTGCAAAGTCTGTGTTCAACTAATAAGGGTTTACCTGACAGCATTTTCTGGTTTCCTAGTAAAGTGTTATGTGGGTTTCCTTTGGAATTTCTTCTGGCCCTGGGAGATGGTGTTTCTGTGATTCTGATAAACTGAGGACGCTTCATACATCTTAAGGATAGTGATAGCTCTAGAGTTAAGTAATATATTCCAGAGGTCTTTACTAGAAATGAAATAAAAAAGAAGGAAGGAGAAAGGGAGAGAGAGAGAGAACATAGCACATCATTTGTGAAATCTTTCTAATTTCAAAAAGTATTCAAAAAACTTTCTAATTTCAAAATGTAAAAATGATATCAATAATGAAATTTTATATGTCAACTCCTGGAACTCCTTTTACATAGCTCTCTATGGGAGAATAATCCTGTAGAAAATGTTCATTATTGTCATCGTTATTATAAAGATGTAGCTTCGCACTTTCTCAATACAAATGTTTACAAAACTCTGTCAGGCTCTTAACGCAATGTTACACAAAAGGTAGAAAGAGGTGTCATTATGGATGATATTATGGTTATCGAATGTTGTTTGAAGACTCATCTTTCTTTGAACATCTAAATGGACTTTTAAAATATGAAAGAAATGGAGAACAATATGGAGGCATAGGTAACACTGTGCTTTATAGAAAATAACATACACATAACACAGACACATACATACACACATATATGTATATATGAGCATAATGGAGCACAAATTGAAAGAGATGGTTATAGTATAACATAATGACATAGTCGAGAAGCTGGGGCCAGTGGGGCTGAAATGGTGAATTAAATGAAAAGCAGTGAAAATTGAAGTTTGCAGTAATTTGTTGCTTCTATTTAAAGGGTGGACTCTTAGAAACTATAAATCGTAGTTTTGAGCTGACAATTGCAATAGCTGGACTAGATCTTTGTAGGGAAAAAAATATTGCGACTTTAATACAAACATGTGCCTTCCTTTCAAATTTCATTTCTCTGATATTTTACAGAGTTAAACTTGAGGTTATTGTTCAGCTCTGGATGAATGAATGGATGATGAATGCTGAAATCATTCCCATTCCAGAATGAGTCAGTGACTGAAGCACACATGCACTAATACAGTTACATTCCTAAAAATAAATGTTTTTGAGTCCTCGGGGACCCAGAGGGCTAGCATAGTTTCTACTGAAGAAGTCAGGGCTGTAACGAGGTTCTATTCCCACTCTGAGCATCCTCGAATGGCACAGAGGACAGAAAGAGCTGACCAAGCGTCTGACTGCTGCCCGTCGCTCTTTCTTTGGCACCTCTAGCTCTGGCCCCTGTGTTCCAACTGGAAACTGGGCTGGGCTTCACCTTAGTAGCCAAATAGCAGACTTTTACCCTATATAATACTCAGGAGAATCGGTCAAAATCCAACAGAAGCAGAGACAGTGAACTTTAAACAAAGCTTGTAGCTGGAATTGACCACCCTTAAATAATGTGACCAAACTCACTTTATTCTATCTCTTTCCCAGAATATTCCAACTTGACAATAGGACCCTTGTGTCAACAAGAAAAACTTCTAACTTATAAGACAGATAAATTAAAAGGGGATCCTTGGCTTTAAAAAAAGATTTTTCACTGTTTCCCTGGAGCACTTATTTACTATAGTTACTTATGGAGTCTAATTACTTGACAAAAAGGCTTAGTGGTTAGATAAGATAAAACTGAATTCTTATTATGATGGTACTGACTAAAAATAAAATAATCAACAACAACAGAGATAGTGATAAAGCACCCTTCAATTTTAAAGCAATTCAGTGGGGAACTATGACTGTACTCATCAAAATTTAATATACATAGTTTAAACAAACCTAACCACTTTATAATGTGAGTTCTGCCTACATCTTATTTCAATGCAATTAACTTCCTATGAATTAAAAAATAAAATAAAATTACTATTTGAACATTATTTTCTATTCAGTTCATATTTATGAAACTTAACATGAAAACCATTGACATGTTTTGAAATCATTTATAATGCTGGACTTTGCTTTTAAAATTAATGGTGAGGGCTTCCTTGGTGGTGCAGTGGTTAAGAATCCGCCTGCCAATGCAGGGGACACGGTTCGAGCCCTGGTCCGGGAAGATCCCACATGCCGTGGAGCAACTAGGCCCGTGCGTCACAACTATTGAGCCTGCGCTCAGAGCCCACGAGCCACAACTACTGAGCCCGCGTGCCTAGAGCTCATGCTCTGCGACAAGAGAAGCCATCGCAACGAAGAGTAGCCCCCGCTCGCCACAACTAGGGAAAGCCCGTGTGCAGCAACGAAGACCCAACGCAGCCAAAAATAAATAAGTAAGAATAATAAATAAATAAATTTATTTAGAAAAATTAATGGTGGTACAATTTTTTCTTTTTAGCTTTTCTATGTTGATAACTACCAAGTTAATGCATTTAGAAACACACATGCTGATATATTCAGATTTGGGGGAATGTGTTATTGGATCTTTGACCAACAAAAATTTCCTAAAATAAATTCTTTCATTATTATATTTATTTTAAGTCGTATGTGTGCCTGGAGCAATTTGGCCATTATTTACTTTTGAACAGTCAGACATACCTAAAGCATTCACCTCGCCGGGCAACAGGATATATCCCACATACAATTAGAAAAAGGTAGAAGACTAAAACCTACTTGAAGGTCTGCCAAAAAGAGCAGTGAAAAATGATGTCTCCAATGACAAGGTGATGGTGGGGGTCTGCGCTGGGGGTGGGGGCAGAAACAGCTCATCTAGCACAGAAGATGAGCAAACTTAAACGCTTAGCCAAGTTAAAAAATAAACCAATCACCATTTTTTTGAGTTTTAAATGAATATCTGGATCAGTTCTCCTTTTCCATAATTTATCCTAAATTAAAGAGAAACAGGAAATGCAAAATAAAAAGCAATAAAAACCTGGAAGAAAAAAGGCTTTATGAAGGTTTACCTCTAAATGTGTTCCAAGTCATGGGGGTGGAGCAAGGTTGGGGTGATACGGCACAAAGCTTTGCAGAATGACATATAGCACTGAAATATAAGTCAAGAGAGTTGGTTTCTAGTTCTCTCTGTCTAAATCTTGTAAGCTACTAGTTAATGTTCTGTGGCTCAGTCTTCTTATCTAGAACTTAAAGGTGTTAAATCAAATAGTCACTGAGGTTCTTTGTGTTATCTATGTAATAAATTCCTTTTATCCTTTGTGATATTTTAAGAAGTACAGCCACTCTACCAGGAATTTGGATTACCTATTGCACTGCTCACTGCCAGATTATTTTTATGCCATCATGTATGCCCACAAAGTCCCAAGAGTCATTAAATATAGCAATACTCTCATTTCTTGTCTCCAAACTGATACAAATAACTCATTGAATTTGCTGATTCTCAATTCTTAAGAAAAAAAAAACCTTTATTCTTTACACTGGCTGATTATCATTGTTCGTTGTGCTTTTCCTGATTATATTGTACAAATGGAGAAGTACTCAGCTTAGTTAAATTTGCAAAAGAAGGATTCCAATGATTAGGAAAATAAATTGGATGAAACTTTTACTCTGGAGTTTATAGGTAGCGTTTCATAGACGGAGAAGTAACATTGTGGATATATGTGATATAATACAATAAGTATTTGGGTTTTGTCCCTGGTTCCTGGCACAGAGCTCCTAAAACCCTTCAAAACTCCTGAGTGATGTTGTCTTTGGTATGCTAGCGAATGAGCTAATTCCTGGCCTTATGTGGGGTGGGGGAGAAATAGAGATAGCTTCAGGATGGGGCCTGGTTGCCAGAAAAAACACCCAAGAGTCTGAATATTCAGCCCCACTTCCCACCTTGGAAATGGGGAGAGGGGTTAGAGATTGAACCTACTTAACGACGGCCAATGATTCAGCCAATCATCCCACATCATGAAACCTCAATAAAAATTCTAAACAACAGGATTTAGTGAGCTTCCGGTTGGTGAACATGTTGACGAGTGGTGAGCCCAGAGAGTGCATGGAAGCTCTGTGCCCCCCCTGCCCATTACTCTATGAATCTCTTCCACTTGGCCGTTCCTGAGTTAGTGTCTGAAGTGCGGGCAATCGGTGGGTTCTGCTCTAACTCTGGAAGTTAATGTGAGAATGGAACTGAATTGTTGTACACCCCGCTGGTGTCAGAGAATTGGAGAATTGGTTGGTGTCAGGGAAAAAACAACAACAATACAACATATCATGCAGTCACATAAAAACCATGTACTTATATTGAATAAATCAGTGTTCTAAAAAAAGTTATTCCTGAATCAGAAAAGTCTGATGTTACCCACATTCTGCAAAGGATGAACCTATAATTTGAATGAGCAAGGGTTTGTCTCAGTAGCAGGGAAAAAAAAATTACAATTTAATTAAATTTCAAAGTGTAACTTGAACGCTTTTAAAAGAGGGGGTGGGAAGCAAATAAAAAGGATAACATAATGTCATTTAAGTTCTATCCCTCACATATTGTTCAATCAGAAATCTGGGAATTACACTGCCAAGTACTGATTAAGTTTCTGGCCTAGTCTGTAAATTACTGAATCTAGAGGTGACTCCAAGCTAACAAACAAGCGTTACAAAATGGTCTCTTACTGACCAGACTTATGTGTATGCATGAGAGAGAGAGAAGAGAGGAAGTATCAGTTTCCAGTTCCAAGGTTACCATGGGGGCCCAACCCCAAATTGTCTCATCATAAGTAATATTTTACCAAACGAATAAAACGAATACCGATATGCAGAAGTTTTTCAATTGTGGTAAATGTAAGTGAGAGGCAAAATACTGGAAGTGGCTGAATAGTAGACAGCTACCAATGGTAAACAATAGTAAACTATCTATGAACTTTGTGGAGTTTTTTACCCAAAAGTAAACTTGAGGAAAGACAACCAACCCTCTCTTCCTTTGTAATCACTGAAGACTTGAGGCCCGCCTGACATTTTCTGAAGTAAAGCTCTCTGTGATCATTAGAATATCTACTTTTATTTTTCAGGTGGTTGAGGGAAGTTGTATCTAAAAGATGCACAACACTGCATGCAGAAATATTTACTCCAAACTCCAGACTACATTTTCCCCAAACAGCTGGCACTTTGCCACATTGTAGGCATCTGAAATGCTGAATGACTTTAAAAAATGGATCTAGCTGTTCATTTACATGTTAACAGTAAAAAAGGTAAAAGATTCAAAGATTAGGCAGAGAGGTAGAGAAATATTTAAGCACAGAATTCAACACTTTCCCATTTTTTTAGCCAATATTTTTGCCACTCAATGGTAATAGCTTCTAAAACTCAAAACTGGTGCTCATATTAAAATTCAGGGCTCTGAATGTAGCTGAGGTAAATATTTTACTCGTCCTTTGGCACCCTGCACATAAAATTTTTAAATAATTCAAACAAACTCCAGCTCCTCAGTGACCAAATAGAGTTCTGGTAAAAATAAAACATCTTTCAGTTCAGCACCAGCTGGCTAAATTTAAACCCTGTATTATGTAATCTTAAAGTGTCCTTGCTTTTAGTTGGTGTCGTAAGAGATTCTGTTATAATGCCTCTTCCAAATCACTTCAGTCTCTAACATCTAGACATTTAAGGCACAACAGGACCAAATTAAGGTGTTCATAGGCAACTGAAGATAGAATAAATTCATTTGAAACAGTATACAGGCCATGTTATTTTAAAAGTAAAATCTCAGGCTTCTCTCTTTAAGTTTGTAGTTACTATAATTAGGCCCGGCAGATCCAACCGGCAGTGCTTTTCTTAATTCTGCAAAACATGTAAGAACCTGATTCTTTAATCCTTATTCCAGTAATACTCCCAGAGGAGATGAGACTGGCTGGAGCAAGAAGCACAAAATCAAACTAAGGCTGGAGAAAGAATACATTTTATACATTTCTCTGAGCAAGCTGCAACAGTTGAGCATATTTTCAACTTTTTCTTTCCCTCAGCAAATTTTAAGAAGTATAGTTAAAAAAAAAAAAGGAAATATAGATTAGAGTTTCAAACATATTCATTGTGTACATTATCAATTTATGCTCATAAAAGATAAACTAATTTTGTCAGTTTTCCCTTTTAGCTATAAATTGAAGTATAATTTTCATTGATGTCTGTTTATCAAGTTTGGTTCATATCTCTTCAATACTAAAAATAAAAAATGCTAACAATTCTACAAAATCCAATTGAATATTTGCTGTGATGACAATTACAATTTGACCTGTGGTCTTCATTGATCTTAAGCAATCAGCAAGAACATATCACAACTCTGGAAGTAGAGTATCCATGACTATATAACACATACCTTTTGTAATATTTAGACTTAACCCCAAGTTCGTGGAAATGTCATATATCTTTACAGTTCTTCACAGACTAGTTTCCTCCTTGGTACAGCAAATTTCCCAGTCCCCTGAAAGCAGTCGGTGGAGTGGAGGCCAGCTCCACTGAAGGGTCTATCAAGAGAGTAGATGGGACGGCTGAATTTATTTCAGCCCTGCATCTAAAGGATGCAACTTAGCACCTATTTTTAGGAACTGAGCTCTGTATAGGTGGGGCCTGAGTCAACTACTCTTTTCAGAAGTGTTCTCTGAGGGCACTCTGCCTCGTAGTGCCCTCAATAATGTATGCATAGTATTAGCACATGTGCAGTCAATCAAACTCCCTTCCACAGCTATGACCATCGAGCCAACTCTGACCTTCTGAACAAAGCCTAAAATATAACCAGCACTGATGAGGAAAAAGAGGAATGAAAGCTCTTTAATTACTTGCATTTGTTTTAATAATTTCAATCTTTAAGAGTCAAGAATCTGAAAATAAAGCACAGAGAGAATGTTCCAATTTATTCTGGTGGAATTTGGGTTCTCAGGAAGTGGAAACGCTGTTTTTATTTACAGAATGTTCTTAGGCATGGAAAATATTAGTTTGCTTTTTGAGACTTCACATATAAAGCAAAACACTATTGTGATGTTTATATAAGTAAAGAAAGTGCTCTTTTGGACAAAAAGTGAAGGAGGAAGGAGTGATAAGGCATTCTAGAGAGAATAAAGGGCATACCTACTGTGTGATTCCTGCCCATTAATATTAGCTTAAAATCACTTGGCAGGAGGAACAGCAGGCAAGGGACGGGAGTCACCTCACATGCTCCTGAAAGAATCATATTAAGTGTCCTTTGCTGCCACCCTGCTTATTCAGCACACCCTGCAGACCTGACCCGGAAGGAAGTAGGAGAGCTCGCCATTTAGCTCCATAATGCCAACATCTAATACATTCTAAGTAAATATAAAACAACCAGCTTCCCCTATCTTTCCTCTCTTCTATTATTTTCCTCATGTGGGCTTAAGTATGTATACTAATGCCCTCACAGCAAGCCCAAATAAAGAAAGAGAAAATTGCCCTTTGACTTAAAGAGAGCACCTGACTTACATACTGTTTATTTCATACAAATGCTTACAAGTAAGCTATTTACCATATTATTTACTAATAAAGACCAGTATACACATTACATTTTTTTCCATATACAATATTGATTTCTATTAAAAGTAGGTCAAGGAGTGATGTTCCAGCTGATTAAGAAAAAGCTCCTAAAATAGTGTTCTTGTACACTTCACAAGATTTTTCAGGGCCAGCAGCCAATATAATCTAATTAGTTTAGAGTTGTGCTGTCCAGTGTGGTAGCTACTAGACACATGTGACCATTTAAATTTTACTTGATTAAATTAAATAAAATTAAGAGTTCATTTCCTCAATTGTACAAGGCACATTTCAAGTACTCAATTTCTATATGTGCCTGGTGGCTAGGTATTAGACAGTGCAGTGATAGAACATTTCCATTATTGCAGAAAATTCTATAGGACGGTGTTGTTTTAGATCACAGGATTTTAACACAGCTTTGACACTAACTAAACCCTATGACCTGGCAAATTTCATATGTTGTCTGTGCTTCATTTTACTTCTCTATAACTAAACAGGACTAAGTTTACCTACTTTAAATGGTGGTTGTGAGGATTAAATGTCATAATATATAGGTAATACTCATGAAAGTCTAAATCTAGGACAAAATATTTATTTTAAAATAATAATAATTATTATTATGACTTTATCCTGCTATATGGATAAGAAAATGACATTAGGCTGATCTAAGATCACAATAGTTCGATTTAAGTCATGAGGAGATCGACCCACATGTAAATATAGTTAAATTTAATCTGGTATTTGCATATAGGTGCTAATGATGCTTATCATGGTTTTAGTCTTTCAAAATATTGATAATTACTCAAGAATATGACTTGTAGCTTTCTTATTTTCTCTTCTTACTTAAAACTGCCTGCCTTCTCCTTCCATTGTAGTGATACGTTTCTTCACTTGCTTCTCTAAGTTTCATTCAAGATAACCTTTCTTCAAACTTTCTGTTTTCTGCCCTTTCAGGAAAGAAATATATTTGATTTAAATACATACATAAATAAAATTATTTTTTCATATTTTCTAATGTTTATAATCATCCCAAAACTCAATGATTATGCATTGTTGTTGTTGGTTATTTTTTGCGTTACGCGGGCCTCTCACTGTTGTGGCCTTTCCCATTGCAGAGCACAGGCTCTGGACGCAGAGGCTCAGCGGCCATGGCTCACGGGCTCAGCCGCTCCGCGGCATGTGGGATCTTCCCGGACCGGGGCACGAACCCGTGTCCCCTGCATCGGCAGGCGGACTCTCAACCACTGCACCACCAGGGAAGCCCTATGCATTGTTAAAAGAAAAAAAAAAAATGGATAGGAAAAGAATCCTTGTTGAAACATTATAAAATAGGTGGTAATGGATTAAGAGCAATAAATGTTAGATCTGAGGTAGTATGCATAAATTAACTAACGTAAGATCAAGCAAAGTTTTTCAGTTATAGAATTAGCTAGCTATCATACAATTTGGTTTATTCATTTTAGTCATGAAGACAATGAAAATGTCAGCACCTAGATTCTTACCATTTGTTATTTCAGTTGTTTCAGACACTGATTTTCATTCTTCATTTTGTAACAATCTAACTAATTGCTATGAAATTACTCTGAAAGAAAGATGGATGGAGGAGTGGATAGATGGATGGATGAATGGGTAGATGGATGACAGCTAGCTAAATAGGTAGAAAGATCCAGAAGGTTATTCCTTGTATCAAAAATCTTAGAAAATTTAAGTGGAAAATTTTGTTCCCTATCCAATCCATAAACATACTTTATCTTCACAGAGCCTAGATACCTCTACCTATTAAAGCCTGTATTGTACTCAATTGGAACCTACATAAGACTGTTGCTTTTAGTGAGATGGAGTCATTAGCATCAGGCCAATGATCCCACTGAGAAAAATTAGAAAAACTGAATCAGTTACAAAAGTAATATATGTAAGGTATCAAGGATCAGCCAAACAATAAGCACCAGAGAGAGCACAATTCAGGAAATGCAAGACTAAGAGCTAAGAATCTGAAGCTGTCCCTGGAGGTTATTTTTCATTTCCGGATGCAGATAGAGGCTGAGAATCCAGGCTCAACTCAGGAAGAGAACTGCTGCCGGGGGACAGTTTTGGCAGTTACATGGGACTGGAGTAACAAAATTGGAGAGTAGCAGGACCTCAAATTCGTTTTTCTCCCCAAGATATTTGCTAAGTTTCAAAATTTCACAGCAAAGCAGGCTACAGTCATATAAGCCCAAACACAGAGAATTAAAGTGGAATAGCCTGCATTTTCATAATACTTAGGAGACAAAGGTCTACTGGGAGGACAGGTGACAGCTGAAAGTCCTCAAAGGAAAGGAAAATTGACTCTAAAATAATCTGAGATAACTTTGTTCCTAGTGGTGCTTGATAGTGTGGGCTGAGCTGGAGGCTGAGTGAGGATCCTGTTTCAGCCCCTAGAAGGTGGGAGAGAGGTGAAACAGCAAAGTTGGGGACCTGATCAGGCTTGGAGTGATAAAAGTGGTGACTTGAGTAGACTCAGCCATAGCCAGTCTCCCCCTCAAGACATTTGCCAAATTCGGAAGCTTCATGGGGTGTGAGGCTATATATCCAAGCTGAAGACCTCTGAAAAGTAGAGCAGAGATAGAATCTGACAGATTCTCAAAGAAAACTTAAAGTGGTCAGCCCCACTACCCCCTCTACTCTATCTGCCTAGCAGAGGACAGGCTGAACCTCTCTGATGAAAGTATATCATCTGGAGCTTTTCCACCTTTGCTTTTTGGAAACACAATGCTTGACTTTCAATTAAAACAAAATACCTGGCACGCAAGGAGACAGAACACTGTTGCTAGTTACAAGTAAAAAAAAAAAAGGGAGAAAAAGCAGATGGTATAGATGTTTGAATTAGCAGATAAGGACTTTAAAATAATCATGATTTATATATTTAAGAAAATACAAGAAATAACATAAAAAGTATATAAAAGATGGAGAATTTCACAATAAAATTAAACTTACAAAATAATAATGAAATGGACATTCCAGTATTGAAAAATACAATATCAGACATTAAGAACTCAAGGGATAGTTTAATAGCAAATGGGAGATACCAAAAGACAAGATTAGTAATCTGGAAGACAGGTGAATAGAAAATAGAAAGCTTTGGTTTGGATATTTTATATTGAATATCAAAAAGTGCTCACAGGGTTTTCTGCAGCAATATGACATTGTTGAATCATATAACTATCGTCCATTAAAATCTGTCTTTTTTGCATATATTACTGACAAGCCACATCACATTCTCCTATAATTGTTTAGTTTATGCCTAAGCGAATGGCAATGATTCCATTCCATTATTCCAGCTCGCTTCTGCCATCAAGCATAGTTGTTCTCTTCACAAGGCAATATATGTGTTATCTAAGTCAATAATAAAGGATATTTAACAGAATGGAGCCACTAACATATATAAAGTCATACTCCTGCTAAAGATCTCCCTCTGAAGGGAAACTGATATATGAGTTTAGATCCATTTGTGTATCTACATTTGTAGATATTCTTGATGACTTGAAATAAAATGTATCTGATTAGGGGATTTCAAAATTCTCTGTGCTTCTTTACTAGGTCATCAGTAATCTTGAATTTATTCCCTTTTCTACTTTTGCTGGTACCATTTGTAGGTTGAAGCCTATTCTCCTTAACAAGAAAGATACCATCTAGGAATTCATTTGGTTCACTTTCTTTTCTTGTTCATTAATATTAAAAATTTCCAAGAAAAGCAGTGAATCTCTCTTCTTCCTTTAATTTTCCCTTAATAATAAATCTATACTTTATAAGAGAATTGTGCCAGGGTGATTTACATTTATTTTCTTTTATTCTTACAACAACCCCAAGATTTTGGTATTATCACCATTTCATAGAAGGAAACTGAGGGTGAGTAAAGTTAAGTAACTTCTTCAAAGACAAAAGTTAATCAGCATTATTGGGAATTAGACTCAATTCTGTTGATTTCATATGTTTGGATTATTTGGGATATATTATTTATCCTGACCTTAATCTAAAAATTCTATCCAATCGCTATTACATATCCTGAATGATATGCTTTGAGAGGGGTCACCTCTTTCACCTATTGATAAATACTGTGGCTAAGGCACAGTGTAGGCCTTCAAATTACGTAGGCTCTGGCAAGGCCTTTTGTACATGGCAGCAAGCAAAGTGAACGATCAATCAGTGGACATTCCAAAGACAAAAAGAGTGGATGAGTGAGAACTTTAAAGCTGGGACAATTGTACTTCAGTTACCTGCTATATAGTCCCTGGACCAATGGGGCCAATCTAAGATTTCTAGAATTAAAGAACAAAAAGTCTAAAATTTTTAGAATTAAAGAACTTGAATTATTATATAGTCTCAAATTCTACATTATTATCTAGCATACATGAAGTACTAATCCACCAATTAGAGTTTAACAATCTGCTTTGAACATTGTTGATGGCATGACCCATTCAGTTGTCATGCAAGCAGGATTATGGTATTAGTAACTAAATTATGGCTGAATTTAATTGACTGTAATTTTCACTTGCTCAATTCCATTAAAATTACATCACAAGGGGGCTTCCCTGGTGGCACAGGGAAGAGAGTCTGCCTGCCGATGCAGGGGACACGGGTTCGTGCCCCGGTCCGGGAAGATCCCACATGCCGCGGATCCCACATGCCGCGGAGCGGCTGGGCCCGTGAGCCATGGCCGCTGAGCCTGCGCGTCCGGAGCCTGTGCTCCACAATGGGAGAGGCCACAACAGTGAGAGGCCCACATACCGCAAAAAAAAAAAAAAAAAAAAAAAAAATTACATCACAAGGGGCTTCCCTGGTGGTGCAGTGGTTTAGGAGTCTGCCTGCCAATGCAGGGGACATGGGTTTGAGCCCTGGTCTAGGAAGATCCTACGTGCCGCAGAGCAACTAAGCCCATGTGCCACAACTACTGAGCCTGCGCTATAGAGCCCACGTGCCACAATTACTGAGCCCATGCGCCACAACTACTGAAGCCCGTGAGCCTAGAGCCAGTGCTCCGCAAGAAGAGGAGCCACCATAATGAGAAGCCCGTGCACCACAACAAAGAGTAGCCCCCACTTGTGCAACCAGAGAAAGCCCACATGCAGCAACAAAGACCCAACACAGCCAAAAATAATAAATAAATAAAATAAATAAAATTTAAAAAATTACATCACAATATTAAGGAAGCATGAGTAAGTCTTTCAGGCATATATGACTCACATTTTAATTGTATCTCATAGTCTTATGTACGATGATGCAAACCAGGATGCTTTAGAGAGTGAAAGGAACACTATAAATAATTATGCTAACACAACAGCACAATCTGAAACAGTCCAGGGCAAACAGGGATGTGGAATCACCTAATAGGCCAAATGTGGACCTTCTTGACTCACCATCAGGGTCTGCATACAGGGGGATGTCTAGTGACCTGGCTCCCAATATAAAAAAGAAAAAGAAAAACGTTCATTACTAGGTACTTCAGTACGTGAATCATCCCTACTCTTTAAATATAATTTGTATAAAACATGCTCCTTATAACAAAGACAGGGATGAATTAAAGAACTCTAGGGAATCTATGAGATTTGAACCAGAAAAGGGTAAGTTAAAATTAGGGTGCTACCTGGTTAAAAAATGACAGAGGACTAGACATTCCTAATAGGATTTTTATTAACTGTCAAGTAAAATGGTAAAAAAGAAAAAATAAAAAGCAGCACAAAATAGCATGAATTGCTAATACAGTAATGAAAGAGAGAGAGTATTAATGTGATTTTATGTTTGTGTAAGAGAGAAGATGAAGGAGATTAAAAAAATAAGAGAAGGGCTTCCCTGGTGGCGCAGTGGTTGAGAGTCCGCCTGCCAATGCAGGGGACACGGGTTCGTGCCCCGGTCCGGGAAGATCCCACATGCTGCGGAGCAGCTGGGCCCGTGAGCCATGGCCGCTGAGCCTGCGCGTCCGGAGCCTGTGCTCCGCAACGGGAGAGGCCACAACAGTGAGAGGCCCGCGTACCGCAAAAAAAAAAAAAAAAAAAAAAAAATTAAAATAAAAAAAAGTAAGAGAAAAGGAGGAAGAAGAGAAAATACTCTGACATTTGTACAGAATTTCCAATAATGGTTATGATTGAGAGCGACAAACATGAATCACAATTTTGGATGACACATTGCATAGTAAACTCTCTGAATCAGAAGTGGACACAATTTTCTCAAGTAAGAGGGAAAGACTGACTCAGTCCACAGCCTCATGTTGCTCTGACCAAAACTAGGAGGTCTTCCCTCAGTACCATGTGAAATACTTCTGGGCCAACCTGAGCTATAGCCCTGACTCATCTCCACTCCTACCCCTCTCTGTATATATGTCAATACGTGCACTACATCTCTCAGAAGGGAGAAATGGGGTGGATTTTAGGCTCCTAAAGAAGCACTTTAGAGAGTAGATGATGGAACTTTGTACAATTTTTCATGCTTTGCACCATGCAAAAGCAAATTTACATACTGTATCTGATAACCTAAGTTAATTTTGTAAGGTATGGGGTAAAAGTTTCAACCTCTATTCAGCAAATTTGGATAGGACCCAAAATTAAAGATTTTAGATGTGGTTCAGAGACAAAAAGGAAAAATTATGGGAGAAATTATAAGAGCCAAGTGTTCTGTGATGGCAGAAAAGGAAAAAATTCACCTACCCTATCTGAAGGAAATGGCAAGCCTGAATCAATCTCAACACAGTGCAAGTAAAGTAAATAAGTCAAGATGTCATAAGGAGGCACTGCTAGAAGAAGGCAAAGGGCACTGACTTGATGAGGCCAGTTGATAACATAGTTTTTTAAAATTAGTTGATTTTTGAAATAGCTAAAAAATTTACACTTATATTCTTGATGTTCTCAAAAATATTCAGGAGGAGAAGCCTCTACAAAACCATAATAGGTGCTATTAAGGAGAGAATGGGATGGAATGAAAAGAATGGAAAAAGTGAAGACTAAAACTGTTTGTAAGAAAATGCAAAATTCAATAGAAAATTAAAGTAGCATTTGAGATAGTAAAGAGCACATATGAAAAAAATTAATTGAATCAATGAAGTGGGGAAAGATTTGAGAAATTTTTCTGTAATGCAGGAGCAAAATCAAAGAGATGAAAATGATGGCCTAGATAATCATGGATACGAATGGTAGAGATATGATCAAAGAAACAACTGTTTCAGGGGAAGAAAGAGAAAAATAGCAAGTACATAAATAATTAAATTTAAAAGAAAAGAAAAAGTTTTCAAGCTGAAGATCTGAGAGGAAAAAAACCAAAGGCTCATCAAGATACCTGGATATGCCCTTATAAATTTTTGAATTTTAAAGATAAAAAATAATGAATAAGGAAAAAGACAAGCTGTTCTCAGAGTTCTTCACTGAGACATTATGTATTATGATAGAGTGGAATGTTGTATATGAGGTGTTTTGCTTTGTTTGTTTTTATCATGGACATAGATTTGAATGAAGAATTCTCATTATAGACAAGTGCCTGTTATTCACGTATGAGGCACATAGAGATATATTTTTCAATATATAAAAAACTTCTCAAAGAAAATGGTTACTATATCCTCAGTAGGGAAGCAACTAAAATATATCTGCAAGCCTACAAAAGGTGATTCAACATCAAGAATAAAAGAATGAGAAATTTATTGTATAAAAGACTTATTATTTGAATTAAAAGTAAACAAATATTGTAAATGCAGTTACAAAATTGAATGTAAACTCCCCCAAAATCTTTGAAAAATGTATATGGAAAATAATATATTTTTAGTATTCATGACAGCTTATCTTAATAATGTAATAATTCAGAGCTCTAATCATAGATTAAAATAAATTATGTCACATTAAATGTCAAGAGTAGAGAAAAGCAGGGGAAATAAAATCGAGTGTTTTTTTTGGAGTTTGATGAATTTATTCAATCACTCACACATGCATTCATTCATTGAGTAGGTCAGTCATCAAATATTTATAGAGCAGGTGTGTATCAAGTGCTGTCTAGATATAGTGTTTATAGGATGAACAAAAATCCATGGGCCCTAGTAAATACACAAATATATATACTGCATAAAGAGGGATAAGTTTATGAAAAAGAAGAAATCAGTGGTATGAAAAAGAAAACACTTTAATTTGAGTGGTCAAGGTACACACCTTAAGGTGGTGACCAAATTTCAAATTTCATCAGAAAAATGTACACAAAAATTTAATAAAAGAGGTAAAAAACATGATAAATCAATATGGCACACTAGCCCCAAAACAAATTTCAATTTACAAAGCTACATTAATTCAAATACAGTGAATTTGTTGTTGAAATCAATATTCCTTTTAGTGGAATAAAAATAACTATTCTGAATCAAGCATAACAAAATGGAACTAATTCTCCAGAATAAACTCAACTAAATAATTGGAAAAAAAATATTTCAAAGTCTCACCTTATACTTTACTTCAAAATATATTCTAAGCTAATAAAATACTTAAGCCTAAATGCAATAAATAACCATAATAAATAGAGGCATGTATTTTTTTCAAAGTCATATATGGTCAACATTTCACATAGCACAAGAGAGTAGGCATAAAATAAAACCTTTCTCCTAGCCTAGATACCCAGACCTTTTGCATATGGGCAACAGATTGTTGTTAAGTTTTTCATTATCCTGAAATGTTCTCTGTACATAACAGGACACGTATGTGAGTGATAATATATGCATAAAATATGTCTCTGTGTGTGTGTGTGTGTGTGTGTGTGTGTATATATATATATCTCCATACTTTCCTTTTTTATATGAATAGGAGAATTATATACCCAATGGTCTGCATTTGCTTTATTTTTTCGTGAGCAATGATGCAAATCCATTTCCATCTCCAAAGTAGATAATGTCATTCACCATAATTGTAGATTAAAAAAACTTTTAAGTAATTTATCATTCCAGTAACTGAAGAACCATACTTGACAACATTCAATATCCTTTCATGATTAAAAGCTTTCAACAAATTAAGAACAAAAAGAAATTTTTTTAAACTTCAAAAACAGCATGTATATAAAATGCTATAGCCAACATCACACTTAATGATAAAAAGTGAATGCTTTGTTTTTATTAAAAATTAGATGAAGATGTCTACTCTCATCCCTTCCACTTGGCATCATGCTGGAATGTCTTGCCAGTGTAATAGGACAAGAAAAAGAAATATGCGACAAAATGATTAGAAAGGAAGAAGTACAACTATCATTATTCAAATAGCATTACTATATATTTAAAAACCTTCAGAAATTACTATAACTAATAAAAACACAATCAAATACCACCACACATCTTGTAGAATATAGAATACCACTACACAGCTAGTAGAATGCTAATTCCTAAAAATGTATATTTATATATGCTTATTTACATGTAATCCATTGAGGAAAAAACTAGGAGGAAATACACCTGTTTCTCGCTGGGTAGGAATATCAGTAATTTTTATTTTTATTTTATTTTATATTTATTTTATTTTATTTTAAACTTTCTCTATCTTGTAATGGGAAATCCATATTATATTTACAACAAGAACAAAACAATAAACCCCATTAAATTTTTTTAAAAATAAGAAACGTGCTGTCATTTGCCATTGGACAATATACATTTACAAGTGGAAGAACTTTTGTAGCCAGATTTTTTAAATCTAATTTTTTAATATCTTATTTTTCTGTTGCCTATATATGTTAGAAACAACTAGATTGCTTAGAGAATTATTTATTAATAATCACCTCTCCCCAAGACCTGCACATGCCATTCTACTGTTTTCTAGCATTGCACAGGTTGGAGAAAAATTCAGTGCAGCTTGACAATGTTGCTTTGTATATGATGGATTTTCTTCCCGGGATGCTTATAGATTTTTATTCTTTATCCTACATATTTAAGATTTTTTAATGGAAGAAGTAACTCAATAATATATGATAATAACAACAGTAGTCTACAAATGAGCATTATGTATGTGCCAGCTACATTCCAAACACATTGCAAACATCATCCAACATAATCTTCATAAGAAATATATGAAGTAAGTTCTGTGTTTTGTTTGTTTTTTAAATGAAGAAACAGAAACACAGAGAGGTTAAATATTTTTCCCAACATATTTTCCCCAAAGTCTAACAGTCAGAAATTGGACCAGGCTGGTGCCAAATTCAATGCTTTCGATTACCAGGTTGTAAGTTTTACTCCTTATAATAATGGGCAAAATATTTAATCTCATAGTTCTTTATCTTTTAAAACAAATACAGGAAAGATATTTTTAAATGACTTCATCCATGACATAAGAATAAAATATGTCTCCCCTTAGTGAATTGTGACAAATAAATGACATGATATAACTCATCTAAATGTTCTTGATATACCAACGTGTCACTTATCATTTTATTCCTCTAAGCTCCAAATCTACCCTCTGTGGCTCTGTTTGTGATACTGGAACGTTTCTCCCTTGCCAGTTCGCAAGATGGTAAGCTTCATCAGTAGAGAACCCTGGAGGGATCTGGAAGAGAAACAGTTCTTGGTTTCTGCGCATCCTCTCTCCTGGCAGGCTCCTGTAATGCTCTGTGGCCAGCAGCATATGGCATCTCTCCATGGTACCTCCCTCAGCAACCCAGAAGGTGATTTCCCACTTTCCCAGTGCAGAGCCTCGATGAACTCTTCTGCCATCCAGTGGGCCACAGTAGTGCCCTGAGGTCTGGATCCCAGCTTCATTAGGGCAGAGGCCCCTTTCCATATTTGTTTCTTTCTTGGGTGCTCTGTGTTATCCCTAGAGGTCGTGGCTGCTCTCTATATCTGCTATTTCTGTATTCCTTAGAGTTTTCTTTAATCCTTTATATTGAACACCTTTTGCTCCTATTTCCTGCTATAGCTGACGATTCCTTATTTTAAACTTTCCCTGTTGAAATTACTGTAGGCTTCTTGTCTCCTGATTGAAATCTTATTGAAAGAACCATTAAGTGAAATAAAATATAAATGGCTATTTTTGTGATTGAATATCCTCTACACGTATTTGTAGTTTTCTCTGAATCTCCCAGGCTTAAAATGTCCAAGTTTCAATAATCTCATTTATATGCTGGGAATAATAACACTTATCTCAAGGGATAAGAAGTAGATAAGACAAATGTTTGTAAAAATGCCTTATATATTGTTGAAGCACAATAGAAATGTAAGCTATTATTACCACATGGTAAACTCTGTGAGGGCAGGTCTATTTCTGTCCTGCTGTTCCTGGATACCCAGGGCCTTTCACAAGGCTTGGTACACTGTGGGTGCTCCATAAATGCTGGTTTGGTGAACAGATACTTGGACACATCTCTATTACTCCATTTCATGTTTAAGTCCATTTGAACTGAATTTCAAAAATGTTAGATAAATCTAGTGTTTTTAACTTTGCAAAAGGTAAATACTATACAATTAAAAAAACTTTGTATCCTTCAACTGCATGTCACAATCTTCTACTGTAGATTCTTGCCTCCAATACATTTGTAGTTATAAATGAGATAGAAAATATGGAGAAAACGATGTAGCCTCAGAGACTAAAACTGTGATGCTCTGTTTAATTAGTGATTTTCAGGTGCATTTTGTAAGGATATTTACTGTTTGTAACCTGATAAGACATATAATTGACTACGATTTTTCTTTTGTTATCTTTAAGCAAATTATAGGTTCTGATGGCAAACTGTTTATGTTTCTGCATAACTACAGCACCGTTTTAAGGCATTTTATTATGTCGATAAATAACTTCACACTTGATGCCCTTTATTTTCAGGGAGAAAAGAAACAGCTTTCATAGATTTTTTTCACTCTTAGTAGTCTCTCCTACAATATTTTAACCAAAAGCCTTGACAGATATCAAGTTAAACTATGTCACAATGACCAAGATGAAGCTGTACAATTTTTTCTTCTTACATCAATACTCAGGCTTGTGTACACATACTGTTTGTTCCTCCTTCTGCAACATTTTTCATAATGATCTCCAGCAGTCTTGTCAAGGAAGTTTATTACTTTTTTTTCTAAGAGTATGGAATTAGTAACATTTCACAAGCTGCTCTGATCATGGGTGGGGCGTGGGTAGGGGAAGAAAGGCAAGGGTTCTGGGTTCCCAAAACTTTTTCTAAAAGTAATGAAAAATCACTTATTTTTTAGTGGACTTCCTTCTCTGTGTCTGCGTCTGGTGTTTCTAAAAAAACACACACACAAAAAACAATTGGAGATGAAGGATAGCCTCTGAGCTGTTATACATGTATATGTATTTAGTATATGTGTAAGTTTCTTTCCTTTGCTTCACATAAATGAAGAGCAATATCCATACAAAGTAGATACTGACTTTTGACATAGGAACATTCCGTTGAACATACTAGGATCAAATGTTATCCCAAGCAAAAATAATGAATTAAGTCAAAAGCACATCCAAAACATCTGTTTGTTTTATGAAATACAGAATAAATAGATAGATAAGTAAATGAATAAATTAATCAATGAAAGTCAAGAAGATTTGAGGGAAGGATTTAGCAGTACAAAACTAGGTTCACTGGGCTTTCTCATGAACTTATCACCTTTTTCAAGAATGCCATTTGAATGTCATAAACTGCTTCATGTGTCCATTAAGGAGGCTTGTTTCCATGCCTTTATTGCACTCAATGCGCTTGTCGTTGTTGTAAATAACAAAGCATAGTAAACGTTTCTAAGCAACATTTGATTTGTTTATGTTGGGAATTGGGAAAATATGTAGGGATGATTTAATATGGGCATTTTTAGGCTGTGAATTGAAAAAACATAAGCAAGATGAAAATAAAAATCTAAAAATGATGCAGTGGAGCTTGGAAGGGGAGTCAGGAACAGTTTCATTATCTTTGAAGTTTTAGACACTTGTCTGTTTCCTCATCTATTTTTATTGACTAACCAAAGGGCCATTTATGTTTTGCTTCAATTGTCATTTTACATTGATAGGTCAGTTTTTCTTACGCTTCAAGCCTTACTTATTTAAAAAAATATTTTTCTGTTGACAGGTCATAAAAACATGAATACAGCAGACTTTACCTGATACAACGTTTTTTCAAAACTTATCATTTAAATTTATGCCTCAGAAGTGCAATCCATAGGCAACCACCTGGTCAAGACCTGGAAAATCACGTATTCACATAAAAAACATTCCTTGAATGTCTACTAGGTACTGAGTAGGCAAGTACAACTTGCCTTGTATTGATGAACTTACACTTGTTTATTGATGCAAAGAACTTGGAAACATCTTAGAGATATGCTTTAAAATGATTCACTCTATAAATATATCTTATAGATGTTTTATAGAATGCACTTTCCCTAGCTGACAAACAAAATCTGTGCCATTTTGAGTGCTATGCCGTATAATAAGTTATTTTTATGTAATATTCAAGGTAATACCAACAACAGGCCTAAGAGATAGCTATTATTAACTTCACTATTTTAAAGAGTAGGAAATTAAAGCTTAGATCATTTAGGTAACTTTCTCAAGGTTGCACTGTTTATAAGCGCCCAAAACAGGATTTAATTTGGACTTGCCTGCCACCAAAGGGCATTTTCAACTATTTTATCACGAGTCTGTATATGAAAAAGCATATTCCCATATGCACAAAATTATAACTATGTTCAATGATTCTTAGTGTTTCAAAATTAATTTATTCATTCAACAAGTATTTTGAACATACACTTCACACAGGGCACATATTGCTATGTACTTGTGAATAACATAGACAAATAAATCATAACACAGTGCAGAACATGACAGAATCATCATATAGATATATGTAGAGGTTGCATGTGCAATTGGGGGAGGGGTTGCATTTGAGGGGTTGCATTTGAGGGAGCATCTGAAGAAGATGTCCTGGGATCATTTTATCTGTTATTCTAATGTCAGTGGCTCAAAACACCAACTTCCCTTTAAGCTATCTAGGTATTTTCTATTTTGTAGAATGTTGTACTTCTCAAAGTGATTTCATGGAAGCGGGGGCATCAACATGGTAAACAATTTCTCCATGGGCCCATTTTTTCTTCTTTTAAATTTTTTATTGGAGTATAGTTGCTTTACAATGTTGTGTTAGTTTCTACTGTACAGCAAAGAGAATCAGCTATACATATATCTCTTATTTTTTGGATTTCCTTCCCATTTAGGTCATCACAGAGCATGCAGTAGAGGTCCCTGTGCTATACAGTAGGTTCTCATTAGTTATCTATTTTACACATAGTACCAGTAGTGCATTTATGTCAATCCCAATCTCCCAATTCATCCCACCCCCGCTTTCCCCCTGGGTATCCATGTTTGTTCTCTACATCTGTGCCGTTTTTTCTTATTGAAATATCTATTCACATATCTAGAGCTGAGGTTTCTGTTATATTGTTTTTCTAGCCCTAATTAACTAAGATTTGACTTATCTTCTTGCTCTTCAAGCCCAGGTTGTGTTGGGCATGAAGACATATCAAGTCCATTGCTGTGAGGACATAAATGATTATGTATGTATAAATGAAGACTTTAAAAAAACATAAGCAATAATACCCAGCTGGTCTAAAAAAAAAGTAAGCTTAACCTGAATGAAATGAAAGTACATGGTCAGAACATTCCTCTCACAGAACTGTCAGCCACAGATGCTTACTTCAGGAGTTAGCTGATTTACAAATACGACAACAGGAAAAGAGCTGCTATCACCTCTACAATCATTTGACAGCCTACTGACACATAAATAGCTCAGAAAATATCTTGTCAGACTTAAGAGCTAATTCTTTTGAAATCTAGTTGGAAATTCAATTTTAAATATTATGTTTAAATGGTTCCTTTGTCCCCAGTAATTCCATAGCCACCCCCATCCCATACACCCAGTTTTCTTCCTTTACTCTCACAATTTGTCATTACCTATTTTGTTACTAGTTTATGTACTTATTGTCTACCTTCTCCACCAGAATGAAAGATCCATATGGGCAGGAACCACGTTTTTGTTCATCATGGTATATCTAGCGCCTGGTGTCCAGTAGTCACCCCATGAATTTGTTGCTTGAATAAATGAATAGTGATTTCTATAGCTCTATCAGCATTTATTTCAATATATTTGTATCCATATCCATCTTCTTCTCTAAACTGTGAGCTCTGTGAGAGCAAGATTATAGTCTTAATTCATATTTGTGTCTTCTGAGCCTAGTCTATAAGAGATGCTCAACCATAATTTGTTAAATGAATTGATTCAACCCAGATATTGCAAGACTGCTCCACTCACACAAACAACTCCAACATATAATTTCCTTGAATGACTTTAATGGGGAGAGAGGGAGAATCCCAGGATCCATTTGAAAATATATTTCCTATTTCTCTCTGTCTGAAGAGAATTTTTGCTGATCTAAAATTTATGGTACTTTAAATTTGTGTTCTTATGCCTTTGTTAGCTATTTTCATGTTGACTGGCCTGTACCCAAAACTCAAAAGTTTGATCCCACTCCAGCCTAACTCCTGCCTCTCTGCAAACACAAGATGGATCTCAGTACTTATGAGCTGCTAGAATTCAGTGGTATTTCCCTTAGCAAACAAAAATCCAAGATAATATAGTTTACCAAACTAGACCAGAATGCAAGGAAATCACTTGGGAAGTTTATAAAATGCACTGATAGTCAGAGTCCAAATCAAAGAGATAAGCTACATTTTACTTTAAGCTATAGGTTGCATTGAGAAATCTGCATTTTAATAATCATGCTAGCAGGGTGATTTGAGAAACTCAAATTATAAGACCTGAGAATTCAGAGAGGATGCTTTACGTATCCTTGCATTGTCAGTGCCTATGTCTGACACATAATTGGTATTAACGTCCTCCCTTAAAATGTAAATGCCTATGCTCCCTAGAGAATCGGTTTTCTCATGATCTATCTTCTTTTGTTAACCTTTTCTCTGTACCCGAATTCATTTCCTATTACTTCTTATCCTATGTTAGGGCCTAGCCTCAATAGGAATTCAGCCTATTGGTTTATATTTAATGACAACCTTCTTTATGCCATTAACAATTTCCAATATCACTTAAGATAACTGAATTGTTTATTAAGAGCCAGTTGAAATGGAAATAACTTAAGCGATGTCTTATAGTCACTGGGACCCAATCCAGATTGCTTGGTGATAAATGACAAACATTGAATTTATTCCTTTGTAAACCTGTAAAAGAATCTAGACTTTGTTCTTCAGACGATGCAATATCATAGATTGAGCTATGTCCTAAAATAGATTTTACTTAAAGTTATAAGATTTTATATTAACCTCTTCTAAAATACTTTATTCACTAATATTTGTTAAACTTGAAAATCTCTAGAAAACTTCCACCAAGGTGGAAAGAAATTGAAATAACAGTGGTCTTTTAAAAAGTGTGGAATCAAATAAGCAACAAAAGCCCAGTTCCACTGTCCAAATAGCCACATTTTAATAAAATAGTTTTTCACTTATATTGCTATTATAAAATTTAAACGTAACTTTTTACAGCTTTTTATGATTCTTAAGCACATAGATATGCCACTCACAGTACTGAAACCAAGCAGGTCCCCGTGGGGCCCTCCCAGATACAAAAGCCTTTCCGTGTCCCCCATTTCTTGTTTGTAGGAAAAGGTTTCAACCTCCTAGACCTTCCTTGAGTTCCAAAGGGCAGATTCAAACAGTTACTAATTAGAGGAGTGAGGGAATGCAGAAACAAAGGAAAGGCAGTTAAGAAACAATAGTGCAGTGATGGGGCAGGGTCCTGGTTCCTCTTCAAGGGATATACATAACAATCTGATATATATTTCTGAGTTCTTCTACAGGAACTAAAGTCCCCACCCGGGTGGAGAATGATAACTTTAGGCTGAGCACAAGGACATAGACCCCAGACAGATTGAAACCAGAAGACTGATGATTGAGATTCCTGGACCAAAACCCTGTTACCTCACCATCAACCAATCAGATGAAGGCCACACGCCCTGCATACCTCCCCCTAAACTTTGCCTATAAAAACTTTTCCAGGAAAACCATCAAAGAGTCTGGGCTTTTTTTTTTTTTTTTTGCAGTACGCGGGGCTCTCACTGTTGTGGCGTCTCCCATTGTGGAGCACAGTCTCCAGACGCGCAGGCTCAGCGGCCATGGCTCATGGGCCCAGCTGCTCCACAGCATGTGGGATCTTCCCAGACCAGGGCTCGGACCCATGTCCCCTGCATCGGCAGGCAGACTCTCAACCACTGTGCCACCAGGGAAGCCCCTAGTCTGGGCTTTTTGAGCATGAGCCACCCATTCTCCTTGATTGGCCCTTGCAATAAACCTTTGCTCCAAACCCGAGATTTTTGTTTGTTTGGCCTCACTGTGAGTCAGGCACACAAACTTGGGTTTGACAACAGTACTATGAAGATTTCAGTATTTTACTTAATCAAAAAAGTTACCACACGTTTAGGGATTTTTCTATTTTCAAAATTATACTAGTAATACATGGAAAATACTTTCTTGCTGTAGAACATTAAAATAGCAGAGAAACTTAACAACACATCTTAGAAAACTTTCTATGTCAATACCAACTGAACTATCTTATTCTTATCAAAGTTATATAGTATTTCTTGGTATTGGTGAGCCATAATTTATTTAATCATCCCCCTATTGATAGGCATATAAGTATTCCAATCATTCTCTAATAAAATCAATACTGCAATATATATCCTCCAATATTGATGATTATACTCATTTGTAGTGTTTCTTTTAGATAAATAGATAAAAGTTGATAAAAAATTTTGGGGTGAGATTTTGAATTTTAATTAACATTTTAAAATTGTCTCTCCAAGAGATCAAACCATTTCTGTACTACCACCACTAATGTATGAGAGGGTTTATTTCTTTATATATCCTACAAATGCAAATTGTTACACAACTTTTTTTTTTATTCTAATGGTCTGATGGAAAATATTATGCCTAATTATTATGTTAATTTCTATTTTTCCCAATCATTAGTAATGCTGTTCACATTTTCATATGATTATTACCTATTACAGTTTTGTTTTAGTTCATATACTCTGCCCAGTTTTAAGTCTGGTTGTCTCTTCTTTGGTAGGTGTTTCCTATATATATCCTGGATATTAGTGTTTTGTTGGTTATATGTGCAGTAATATTTTTAAATTTTTCTAGTCTTTTAATTAGTTAATATATTGTTCATAGAACTGTGGAAAAAGAATGTCACCTGCCATATCAATAAACAAAGGACATTGGGGCCACCAAGCCATTGGCTATTGTAGCCACCCTGATGGTATGACCTGAGGGGGTTCAGGATGGATAAAAATAGGACACTGGTCCTAGATAGTTGAGGTGCCTATAAAAGGAATAATTTCATTAAGCCCATACTCTTGTATCTTCCCTTACATAGAACAGTGTTAAATTCATAAACTTGAGATGTCTCTTTTTTCCTTAATTAGCAGTAATCTTTTGATGTTCAACTACCTCCTGGGTTTGTTTGGGTTTTTTTGCAAAAACTCCTATATATCCCAGCTCTTCCCTTACCTCCTTAGAACAGTCCCTTGGAGATATCTGAGAGGCTGTGTCCTGGGCTTAATTTCTCAGTAATGTCCCCAATAAAACATAATTCTCAACTTTTAGGTTGTGCATTGTTTTTCAGTCAACATAAGTTTAAATACTTTTATGATGTTGGGTCTCATATTTTCTCTTTCTGGTTCTTGTTTTTAGTGTTTATTTTCCCCTCTGAAGTCATAAATATATCCTTCTATAATTCTTCTAACTTGTTAGAGTTTCGAGTTTTATGTGTAACTCTTTAAACCATCTGGAAGAAAGTTTGTGTATAATGAAAGACACGAACTACTTTTTATTTGTTTTTTTTTTGCGGTATGTGGGCCTCTCACTGTTGTGGCCTTTCCCGTTGCGGAGCACAGGCTCCAGATGCGCAGGCTCAGCGGCCATGGCTCACGGGCCCAGCCGCTCCGCGGCATGTGGGATCTCCCCAGACGGGGGCACGAACCCGCGTCCCCTGCATCAGCAGGTGGACTCTCAACCACTGCACCACCAGGGAAACCCTATTTGTTTGTTTTTAATGACAGACAGTTATCTAAGACTAGTCTATCCATTTCCAATGAACTTGAATGCTAGATGTTTTACAACTAAATTCCATAGTATACAGAGTTCCCTTTCTAAAATCTCTAATTCATACCTGATGTCTATGTAGATATAGTTCTGCTTTGTTATACATGTTGACTCATATAGTTTCGTTTCTTGCCTATGTTGTGATTTTTGATTGTGAGCTCATGTTCACTGGAACTCTATCCCTAGACTTTATTGAGGCCCCAGTTGAAAGTACGTTCCTCCAGAGAGGATTTATATTTTGTCCTACCAGCTATTTACCAACCTGGGTCCATTATAAATTAATATTAAAATTCCTTAATAGTTTCCTATCTATAGTATAACTAAAAGTAATGGGCTCCATGCTCTGACACTATCTTCCCGCAGAGCAGTACATCATTGCTAGGGATGGAGACTGAAGATATTTAAGCAATGAGTCAAAAGTATTGTGACGTGATGATGTAAAATAGGTTTGGAGGTGGTGTATCAAATTCTTCCCTGACGTTTATGAAAAGCGATGGTCTTAACAATCACTAGAGAATGATTACATAACCCCTAATAAATCTGGAATTACCTAGAATGTTACATGCTGAAATATTAGACCTAATAAACTGTGAAACAGGATGAGTTTCCAATTGTGTTTGGCAAGAATTGATTATCTTTTTTTAAATAGATGATCTTCAGAAAATTGAACAACTGGCTTTTTGTCTTAGGCAATACAAAGTTATGTGTTATTCTTTAAGAATTCTGAGACCCTCTGGCTGGGACTTTGAGTACTCTTCTAATTGAGGCCTCATATAGTATTTCATCACTTTGGAAGCTGCAATCATAACTGTGACAGGCAAAACTTATTCATAGAACATTATTTTAGCCCCATCCTCATATTTATAGATGTTCAAAAAAAGCCAAATATAGAAACGTGTAACTCTTTGTAAATGTAACTTCAGAAAGAGAAAAGTTCATGTGCTACTATGTTTTCATATTTATTATTAATAAGTTATTATTCTTATAATTCATCATAGATACTATTTATTTTAAAGGGCCATGTGAAGCTGCATTAAGCAGAAATAATAAGAAATTACCTTTAAAAGTAAAATGTTTCTAATTAATTTTGATTTTAAATAAATGAGGTATTTCTAATATTAGATTGTGTGGAAAAAATACACATTTTTAAATAAAAGTGTGTGGCTCAAAACCTTAAACTACAAATACATAAAAAACTTTATATACTTTGAAAATTGAATTTTAAAGAATAGCTAATATACTTAGTGGCTTTTTTCCCACTCCCCATATCTAGGATGTCTAGAGCTTAGCATTGCCCCTAGAATGCTAGTTTTTTATTGTGGTTAAAAATAGACAAATACTCCATTCCTTCACTTTTGTAAACATTGTTAAAACATGTCAATGAACATTTTAATCAATTCTGAAAGCATAAAAATTGTCTTCCTTTTTCATTCAAACCAGCTCTTAACCTGGCAACTGAGTCTAATTAACCTCAACCTGAATTGTTTCACCCTCATTTTAGAATTGAGAACCCACTCTGGCCCCAGCTCATGGGGTATAAGGACATTCATCGAAATGACCTACTAAGCATCAAACATACGGAGGGTCCCTATTTCCCTCAAATTCCTTACTTTCAATAACCCTTCATGATTTTGCTAGATCTACCTGGAATTTCCACCCTTCCTCCTATTCCTCCCTCTCAAACATCCCTTCTTTCTCTTCTTGATCAAATCCCAATCATACTTCACAATCAGCGGAAAAAAAAAAAAGTAAAAGAGAAAAGGAAAAAGAAAATCAGCACTTGTACAAAGCATCTCAGGTTCAGGCACACATGGCTTCTTCTGTGTCCTTCCATGATAGAACTGTTCATCCTTTAAAGATGATGTTTGTTTATGAACCTGCTTCCTTTCTTAAAATAAAATCACTCAGGGACAGAGTGGGTCTTCACATACTCCCCAATACCGAACACAGGAGCAGGTCCATAGTACATGTTCAGTAAACATCTGCTGAATTTATGGATTTTGCTACTGCTCTCCCTCTGTGTTTGTCTCTGACACCAAAAATAGTTCTTTAATAACTGGATTCTAGCTACTTCTCAAAAGTGTTTTAGAACTGCTTTTTCCTCTCTGTATCTTCCTGCCTTTTTTCCTCCATTCTTACTTGTGTTTCTCTCTGTCCCTTTCTCTGCCTCTGTCCCTCTCCTCCTTTCTTCTTTCCTTCTTCCCTTTCCCTCAAAATCACCAGCTCAAAGTAATGAGTTTTCTTAGTCATGCACTAATCCTTAGTGACTAGGTTTTTTGCTTAAACACAGCTAGGATTGCATCTTCAACACCGGTCATCGAACCTCTCCAATGTGGACCTAACACATTCATGAACCTCTAACGTTGCCTTTATTTTGAAACACTGACGGTCATCTGAGCCATGCCAACCTGGAGAGACACATGAAATCATGAACTCAGGTTAAGATGTGGGGTTCTTGTGTTTCACTTTTGTACTGACATTCTAATTTCAAACCTATTAGGTAACACAATTCTCATGTCCCTTTCCCTAGAATAACCACTTCTAGTTCGGCTCCCATGTGTGGGCTCCAAGTCTTCAGCCAGCCCTGTGATTCTGCCTGAACTCTTTGTCTCCTATCTGGGCCTGTTCTCTGGAGATCAAAAGAGAGCAATAAATACTCCAAATGTATAAGATGTGTATTGAGGAACAAAGGGAGGAATAGTCACACACTTTGCATTGGTGACAGTGGTAAGGTGTAAGGGTTTTACTGCCATATATATCTTTCCTCTGCTTCTAGTAACGGCATAGAAACCAGCAATATAGTCAACTCAGATCATGGGGCTTGGCATCACCCAGGGAGGATTCTGCCTCAAATCTTCATGGATATATTTGTCTTAAACACATTTAAAAATATGACTTTGTATACCCCTAGGGATGAAGAAAAAGAGAAAATATTTTATTCAAGTCTTTGCTTAAATGTCATCTTTTTGTTGTGCTGATCCTGACCACCCCAATTAAAACTGCAGTCCTTCACCAAGAGCCATCCATTCTATCCTGGTCTATATTTTCTATAGTACTTATTACCTTCTGGTATGTAATCTACTTTTTAACTATTTTTTATTGTGCATTGTGTGTTTCTCCCTGTTAGAATACAAGCTGCACAAAGGCAGAGTTTTTTCTTTTTTCTCGTCTTTGTCTGTTTTATTCATGGATGTTCCCAAGCACTTAGACGAGTACCTGGCTCAAGTAAACACTCAAAAAATATTTGCTGAATGAATGAATGGACAAATGAAAACAGTGCATAAAAAATATTCTCTAGGAACAGATATACCTTTCTGATTCTACAATCAGAATATTTAAAAATAATATTTAGTTCTTTCCAATTGCAAGGGAGTAAGATGAATGAATGGTTTTCAAGTGGGATATTTATATTTGTTGTTCTCTTTCTTTGATGGCATCATGTTTTAAAATTAAGTATGACCATGTCCCAGCTTAAAATGATTTCCTGGGATTTTGATTATTAATCAATGGAAATTTTCCAGCATTCCAAGGTGCTGATTTATAGCTATCATGTGAAAGACTTAATGAATAGACCTTTCATTACAATTTCCTCAGAATAGCAAACTCCCAGCTGCCCCATCCAGCAGAGCCCATGATTTAACTCTGGAATTTGTTTTGACTCACTGACTATAAAAGGGACTGAAAGGGCCATGTGGGAGTCATTGAAAAACTGCAGATGAAACCCACTTTAAGAAAGAGAAAAAACAACTCCAAACTGAGTAAACATCAAACATAGCAAATCCTTTTGATGTGACAAAAGGATTCTTCACTTTGGAAAGGACGTCACCCACCTCAGGATTATTTTAAATGGTGATTCACTAACAATATTTTTACTGATGAAATGTCTCCTGTGTGAATCAAAATAACATGGCTGTTTTTCAGAAGATTGTCTGGGGGCGTGAAAGAAGGTACGAACAGGGAAGGAAGCAAGTCTGGAAGCAGAAGTTGGTGTTGAGAGTCTAGGGTTCACCATGGGGTGTCCAGAGACTAAGCTGAAAACCTGTGCTCTGAGTTTCATTAGAGAGAACACATCAGTCAGAGCAGAACAAATGGTGCTGATAGCCGTCACAGGAGATGCTCTGTGACTAAATGTCTGATTTATTTATAAGCTTCCAAATGAAGCCCTTTTTTATTAAAGGAATGGTTCTGTTAATTTTAAAGCATCCTGTTACGGCATTTCATTTAACTTTGTTGACCTTAGGAATTTAGAGAATGGGTTGTTTCCTGACCTGAGAGGATTCATATTCCCAAGACAATTAAGGTCTAGAAATGTTATAGAAAAACGCATAGCCTCACAGTAGATATTTCTGTTTCTATTATAAAACCATTGTTTTTTAGTGCATTGAGAAGGGAACACAGGTGAAACTACGTTTCTCTTAATTTTTTCACCAGGAAATACTGCACAGAAGAGACTGTCACTAGATCTCGAAGACAATCTTTTTACTATGTGGATTATTGCTGCTTACTTGCTTATTTTGCTGACACAAATTTTCTTTACATTTATCCACATATATTTTAAGAAGGATAAATTTGCGGAGACAGGGTAACAAAATGAATAACTATCATCGGGATCCCTTCCTGTGCAAAAGGTAGACAATGAGTTTCTTGGAGAAATGACATGTACTAAAACTATAATGTCCAAAAGAGTGACTACTTGTATTTAAGTTAATTAAAGTGCAATAAAATTCACAATAAGTTGCTCAGTCTCACCAGCTACTTTTGAAGTGCTTAATTAACATTAGTGGTTATTGGCTAGTAGTGTTATCACATTGGACAGCATACATGTGGATCAATTTTATATCACAAAAATCACTACTCTAAAATGCCTAATTTTAAACAACAAATGAGATATGTAAATAATAATCACTCACACACAAATATATATAGTGCACCTACATCAATATTGTAGAAACATTAATAATTGAAAGGATTCCACCACTTAAAGAGCAGTACAAAATTTGAAAAAACAGACCACTCAGTTTGTTTGTAAAATCTGTCAGAGAAGATGAATGGCCACTATAAGAATAAAGAATGAATTTAGCTTTAATGGAGCATAATAAAAAGAGAAATACAGCAGGTAAAGGTTTATCACAAAAGCCTTGAAAAAGTGACTTTGGGGCTTCCCTGGTGGTGCAGTGGTTGAGTGTCCGCCTGCCGATGTAGGGGACGCGGGTTCGTGCCCCGGTCCGGGAAGATCCCACATGCCGCGCAGCGGCTGGGCCCGTGAGCCATGGCTGCTGAGCCTGCGCGTCTGGAGACTGTGCTCCGCAACGGGAGAGGCCACAACAGTGAGAGGCCCGCATACGGCAAAAAAAAAAAAAAAAAGTGACTTTGAATGTATACTTTATCTGTTAGCATTTTACATGTTGATGACTTAGAAAATTAATATTAAAATTATGGTTTAGAGAATAAAAGTGAAAAGCAGGTAATTGTCATATAAAAAAATCCCAAGTAATTTAAACTTGATAAACATTACCTAATCACCTGTGATATGTGAAGCATCCCTTGGACCAGAATTTTTCAGCAGAAAAAGTAGATGTCTTACACTATGTACAGGTGGATCAAACCTAAGTAGATCAAACCATGTAAATCAGTACGTAAGGTTCTCAATATTCACTTTCTAACTTATCCGCTTTTAAATTTCTAAAGGAAATTCCACAAATCAGATTTTTTATATCCCTACGATACTTCCATCAAAACCATTTATATAAATTTATTTTTTTCTCATAACGATCACATCATCCAGATTTGTCAAATTATGGATTTATCATGCTTGACATTTAATTTCAAATGAGCCATGTCTTCCTAGAATCTTTGGAATAATTAACTGCTAGAGTACATACCACAGAAAATGTGAATGGAATGCACTAATGTGTACACACAGTACTGTGTTTTATTTGACACCCGTAGATCAGTGAGGAAATCTTAGCAAACCTAAGAAAAGGGTGGTAAGAGCAATTAAACACAACCTGAGATGGCTCATCAAACATAGAAAGGAGTCTGGGGAAATCCCAGTGCCTTTCTGTGCTGCTCCCTGGGACCTGCAGTTGAGGATAAGGGGCCTGAACTAATCCATCAGGGATCTCTCTTCCTGAGTCCTGAGATGGGACTATCAATTTACATTGATTTTACTAAATTCTAACAATGCAGGACATTAGGTAGCTACATTTTAATGATCTATCGTTAGTTTATTTTAAAAATTCTACTGTTTATGAAAGAGCTATAAATAAATAATACCTTCAAGTATGAAATGCTTGAGGCTACTTAAGTGGTTTAACTAATATGCGAGGCCATTATAGTCACTCATATAATTGTATAAACTCTGACATCTTTCAGTTACCACATTTTATTTAGTCACTTGTATTTATCTTCTTGGAAAAAAGTCTCTTTGCAGCAGAATGACAACATCAATATACTCTTTGGTTGTGTAGGTTTTGTCAAGATTATAAATTAACTCTAAGTATTAAAAGGGCTTATGATCATTCCATCAGAGAGAAAAATTTTAGCCACCATGGAAGAAGTAAAAGGATCCCATAATGGGGCTTCCCTGGTGGCACAGTGGTTAAGAATCTGCCTGCCAATGCAGGGGACACGGGTTTGAGCCCTGGTCCGGAAAGATCCCACATGCCTCAGAGCAACTAAGCCCATGTGCCACAACTACTGAGCCTGCACTCTAGAGCACACGTGTCACAATTACTGAAGACTGCGTGCCTAGAGTCTGTGCTCTGCAACAAGAGAAGCCACCGCAATGAGAAGCCCACACACCGCAACTAAGAGTAGCCCCCGCTCGCTGAAACTAGAGAAAGCCCGCACGCAGCAACAAAGACCCAACACAGCCAAAAATAAATAAATAAAATAAATACATTTATAAAAAAGAAAAAAGTATCCTATAATAAAAGAAGTTTCTCTTTTAAAAAGCAGTGATGGACTTCCCTGGTGGCACAGTGGTTGAGAGTCCGCCTGCCAATGCAGGGGACACGGGTTCATGCCCTGGTCCGGGAAGATCCCACATGCTGCGGAGCGGCTGGGCCCGTGAGCCATGGCCGCTGAGCCTGCACGTCCAGAGCCTGTTCTCCGCAACGGGAGAGGCCACAACAGTGAGAGGCCGGCGTACCGCAAAACAAACAAACAAACAAAAACAAAACCCAGTGATGCATAGGGATTAAAGTTCTTGGGCAATGTGCAGATAAAATTAAAATGAAGTTGGTTGCTATCATCATCCTTAGTGCAATTTCCCTATAATGTTTTTTTTCAGTATACCTGGAAATTTAAATCTGTGATCACTCTTAAATTTGTCATATCTCTTTTAAAAAAATACATCTTTATTGGATTATAATTGCTTCACAATACCGTGTTAGTTTCTGTTGCACAACAAAGAGAATCAGACATATGCATACACATGTCCCCATATCCCCTTCCTCTTGAGGCTCCCTCCCATCCTCCCTATCCCACCCCTCTAGGTCATCGCAAAGCACCGATCTCCCTTTGCTATTCTGCGGCTTCCCACCAGCCAACTACTTTACATTCAGTAATGTATATACGCCGATGCTACTCTCACTTTGCCCCAGCTTCACTGACGCACCCCGTGCTATCAAGTCCATTCTCTGTGTCTACCTCTTTATTCCTGTCCTGCAACTAGGTTCATCAGTATCAATTTTTTTTTTTTTTTTTTTGCGGTACGCGGGCCTCTCACTATTGTGGCCTTTTCTGTTGCGGAGCACAGGCTCCGGACGCGCAGGCTCAGCGGCCATGGCTCACGGGCCCAGCCGCTCCGCGGCATGTGGGATCTTCCCGGACCGGGGCACGAACCCGTGTCACCTGCATTGGCAGGCGGACTCTCAACCACTGCGCCACCAGGGAAGCCCTCAATTTTGTTTTTTAAATTCCATATATATGCGTTAGCATACAGTATTGGTTTTTCCCTTTCTGACTTACTTCACTCTGTATGACAGACTCTAGGTCCATCCACCTCACTACAAATAACTCAATTCCATTTCTTTTAATGCCTCAGTAATATTCCGTTGTATATGTGTGCCACATTTTCTTTATCCATTCATCTGTCAGTGGACATTTAAGTTGCTTCCATGTCCTGGCTATTGTAAATAATGCTTCAATGAACATTGTGGTGCATGTCCCTTTTTGAATTATGGTTTTCTCAGGGTATATGCCCAGGAGTGGGATTGCTGGGTCATATGGTAGCTCTATTTTTATTTTTTTAAGGAACCTCCATACTGTTCTCCATAGTGTTTGTATCAATTTACATTCCCAACAGGGCAAGATGATTCCCTTTTCTCCACACCCTTTCCAGCACTTATTTTTTCTAGCTTTTTTGATAATGGCCATTCTGACCAGTATGAGGTGATACCTCATTGTAGTTTTGATTAGCATTTCCCTAATAATTAGTGATGTTGAGTATCTCTTCGTGTGCCTCTTGGCCATGTGTATGTCTTCCTTGGTGAAATGTCTATTTAGGTCTTCCACCCATTTTTTAACTGGATTGTTTGTTTATTTGATATTGAGCTCCATGAGCTGTTTGTATATTTTGGAGATTAACCCTTTGTCTGTTGTTTCATTTGCAAATATTATCTCCCATTCTGAGGGTTGTCTTTTTGTCTTGTTTATGGTTCCCTTTGTTGTTCAGAAGCTTTTAATTTTCATTAGGTCTCATTTGTTATTTTTGTTTTTATTTTTGTTACTCTAGGAGGTGGGTCAAAAAAGATCTTTTATAGTGTCTGGTCTTACATTTAAGTCTTTAATCCATTTGGAGTTTATTTTTGGGTATGGTGTTAGGTAGTGTTCTAATTTCATTCTTTTACATGTAGCTGTCCAGTTTTCCCAGCACCATTTATTGAAGAGGCTGTCTTTTCTCCATTGTATGGTCTTGCCACCTTTGTTGTAAATTAGGTGTCCATATGTGTATGGGTTTACCACTGGGCATTCTATCCTGTACCATTGATCTATATTTCTTTTTTTTGTGCCAGGACCATACTGTTTTGATTAATGTAGCTTTGTGGTATAGTTTGAAGTCAGGGAGCCTGATTCCTCCAACTCTGTTTTTCTTTATCAAGATTACTTTGGCTATTCAGGGTCTTTTGTGTTTCCATACGAATTGTAAGATTTTTTTGTTCTAATTCTGTGAAGAATGCCATTGGTAGTTTGATAGGGATTGCATTGGATCTGTAGATTGCTTTGGGTAATAGAGTCATATTCACAATATTGATTCTTCCAATCCAGGAACATGGAATATTTCTCCATCTGTTTATGTCATCTTTGATTTCTTTCATCAGTGTTCTATAGTTTTCTGAGTACAAGTTTTTTGCCTTCTTAGGCAGGTTTATTCCTAGGTATTTTATCCCTTTGTTGCAATGGTAAATGGGAGTGTTTCTTTAATTTCTTTCTGATTTTTCGTTGTGGGTGTATAGGAATGCCAGAGATTTCTGTGCATTAATTTGGTATTCTGCAATCTTACCAAATTCATTGATTTCTAGTAGTTCTAGTAGTTTTCTGGTGGAATCTTTAGGATTTTCTATGTAAAGTATCATGTCATCTGCAAAAAGTGACAGTTTTACTTCTTTTCCAATTTGTATTCCTTTTATTTATATTTCTTCTCTGATTTCCATGGCTAGGACTTCCAAAACTATGTTGAATAAGAGTGGCAAGAGTGGACATCCTTGTCTTGTTCCTGATCCTAGTAGAAATGCTTTCAGTTTTTCACCATTGAGTATAATGCTTGCTGCAGGTTTGTCATATATGGCCTTTATTATGTTGAGGTAGGTTCCCTCTATGCCCACTTTCTGGAGAGTGTTTATCATAAATTGGTGTGGAATTTTGTCAAAAGCTTTTTCTACATCTATTGAGATGATCATATGGTTTTTATTCCTTAATTTATTAATGTGGTGTATCACAATGATTGATTTGCGTATATTGGTGAATCCTTGTGTCCCCGGGATAAATCCCACTTGATCATGGTGTATGATTCTTTTAATGTGCTGTTGGATTTTGTTTGCTAGTATTTTGTTCAGGATTTTAGCATCTATGTTTATCAGTGATATTGGTCTAGAATTTTCTTTTTTGTGATATCTTTTTCTGGTTTTGGTATCAGGGTGGTGGTGGCTTTGTAGAATGAATTTGGGAGTGTTTCTCCCTCTGCAATTTTTTGGAAGAGTCTGAGAAGGATCGGTGTTATCTTTTCTCTAAATGTTTGATAGAATTCACCTGTGAAGCCATCTGGTCCTGGAGTTTTGTTTGTTGGAAGATTTCTAATTACGGTTTCAATATCATTACTTGTGATAGGTCTGATTATATTTTCTAATTCTTCCTGGTTCAGTCTTGGAAAATTGTACCTTTCCAAGAATTTGTCCATTTCTTCATGGTTATCCATTTTATTGGCATATAGTTGTTTGTAGTAGTCTCTTATAATCCTTTTTATTTCTGCAGTGTCAGTTGTGATTTCTCCCTTTTCATTTCTAATTTTATTGATTTGTGTCCACTCCCTTTGTTTCTTGATGAGTCTGGCTAAGAGTTTATCAATTTTGTTTACCCTCTCAAAGAACCAGCTTTTAGTTTTATTGATCTTTGCTATTGTTTTCTTCGTTTCTATTTCATTTATTTCTGCTCTGATCTTTATGATTTCTTTCCTTCTACTGACTTTGGGTTTTCTTTGTTCTTCTTTCTTGAGTTGTTTTAAGTGTAGGGTTAGATTGTTTATTAGAGATTTTTCTTGTTTCTTGAGATGAGACTGAATTGCTATAAACTTCCTTCTTAGAATTGCTTTAGCTGCATCCCATAGGTTTTGGGTAATTGTGTTTTTGCTGTCATTTGTTTCTATGTATTTTTTAATTTCTTCTTTGATTTCTCAGTGATCTCTTGGATATTTTGTAGCATATGTTTAGCCTCTATGTATTTGTGTTTTTTTTACTGTTTTTTTGCTGTAATTGATTTCCAATCTCATAGTGTTCTGGTCAGAAAAGATGCATGATACGATTTCAATTTTCTTAAATTTACCAAGGTTTGACTTGTGACCCAAGATGTGATGTATCCTGGAGAATGATCTATGTGCACTTGAGAAGAAAGTGTATCCTGCCACTTTTGGGTGGACTGTTCTATAAATATCAATTAGATCCATCTGGTCTATTGTGTCATTTAAAGCTTGTGTTTCCGTATTTATTTTCTGTTTGGATGATCTGTCCATTGGTGTAAGTGGGGTGTTAAAGTCCCCTACTATTATTGTGTTACTGTTGATTTCTCCTTTCATTGTTGTTAGCATTTTCCTTATGTATTGATGTGCTCCTACGTTGGGTGCATAAACATTTATAATTGTTATATCTTCTCCTTGGATTGATCCTTTGATCATTATATCTTGTCCCTCCTTATCTCTTGTAATAATCTTTATTTTAAAGCCTATTTTATCTTATACGAGTATTGCTACTCCAGCATTATTCTGATTTCAATTTGCATGGAATATCTTTTTCCATCCCTTCACTTTCAGTGTGTATGTGTCCCTGGATCTGAAGTGGGTCTCTTATAGACAGCATATATATGGGTCTTGTTTTTGTATCCATTCAACCAGTCTGTGTCTTTTGGTTGGGGCATTTAATCCATTTACATTCAAGGTTATTATCGATATGTATGTTCCTATTACCATTTTCTTAATTGTTCTGGGTTGTTTTTTTGGGTCTTTTTCTTCTCTTGTGTTTCCTGCTTAGAGAAGTTTCTTTAGCATTTGTTGTAAAGCTGGTTTGGTGGTGCTGAATCCTGTTAGCTTTTGCTTGTCTGAAAAGCTTTTGACTTCTCCATAGAATCTGAATGAGATCGTTGCTTGGTAGAGTAATCTTGGTTGTAGGTTTTTCTCTTTCATCACTTTAAGTATATCCTACCACTCCCTTCTGGCCTGCAGAGTTTCTGCTGAAAAATCAGCTGATAACCTTATGGGGATTCCTTTGTATGTTATTTTTTGTTTTTCCCTTGCTGCTTTTAATATTTTTTCTTTGAATTTAATTTTTGTTAGTTTGATTAATACATGTCTTGTGTTTTTCCTAGGGTTTATCCTGTATGGGACTCTCTGTGCTTCCTGGACTTGGGTGACTATTTCCTTTCCCGTGTTAGGGAAGTTTTCCACTATAATCCCTTCAAGTATTTTCTCAGACCCTTTCTTTTTCTCTTCTTCTTCTCGGATCCCTACAATTCGAACGTTGGTGCATTTACTGCTGTCCCAGATGTCTCTGAGATTGTCTTCAATTCTTTTCATTCTTTTTTCTTTATTCTGCTCCTCGGCAGTTATTTCCACCATTTTATCTTCCAGCTCACTTATTCGTTCTTCTGCCTCTGTAATTCTGTTATTGATTCCTTCTAGAGTATTTTTCATTTCCGTTATTGTGTTGTTCATCTCTGTTTGTTTGTTGTTTAGTTCTTCTAGATTCTTGTTAAACATTTCTTGTATTTTCTCAATCTGTGCTTCCATTCTATTTCTGAGATTCTGGATAATCTTTACTATCATTACTCTGAATTCTTTTTCAGGGAGATTACCTATATCCTCTTCATTTATTTGATCTTGCAGGTTTTTAACTTGCTCCTTCATCTGTGACATATTTTTTTGCTTTTTTTTTTTTTTTTTGCGGTACGCAGGCCTCTCACTGTTGTGGTCTCTCCCGCTGTGGAGCACAGGCTCCGGAGGCACAGGCTCAGCAGCCATGGCTCATGGACCCAGCCGCTCCGCGGCATGTGGGATCTTCCCAGACCGGGGCACGAACCCATGTCCTCTGCATCAGCAGGCGGACTCTCAACTACTGCGCCACCAGGGAAGCCCTTTTTTTTTTTTTATGTTTGGGATTGTGTTCCTGTTTTACTGGTTGTTTGGCCTGAGGCTTCCAACACTGGAATTTGTAGGCTATTGGTAGAGCTAGGTCTTGGTGCTGAGATGAGGAACTCTGTGAGACCACACTCTGATGAATATTCCCTAGATTCTGAGGTTCTCTGTTAATCCAGTGTTTTGGACTCAGAGCTCCCACTGCAGGAGCTTCCACCCGACCCCAGGCTCGTGAATCAAGATCCCACAAGCCACGTGGAGCAGCAAAAAAAAAAAAAAGAGAATAGCAAAGTAAAAAATTAAATTAGACTAAGAACTAACAGATATGGTAGAAAGAATGTAAAAATAAAAATATAGATGAATCAATAGCCAGAATGTACAACAGTACCACAGTAGTAAAAAAGAGGAGGAAGGAAAAAAAAAAGGGCACGGTTGGGGGGTAAGGGAGTGGGAGGGGGAAGGACTCAGCTGTGGAGAGTGGGGTCTAAACAAGGGCGAGGTTTGGGCAGTGGGCAGAGCCAATGCTCAGGACCCACAGGGCTGGAAAATGCCCTAGGGGATATAGGGGGTGGGGCTTAGGCTCAAGGAACAGAAGGGGCCCAGGCTTGCCCCACTCCTGGTCTCAGAGGACAGGGGACCTCACCTGGGAGCCCAGCAGGCTTCCTGAGCTCAAGTGGGCGGGGCAAACACTATCCTCACTTCTGCTCCTCCGGTCTGGGGTCTGGGAGGGCCCCTCCCGCCTGCCTCTCCCGTTCTCCCCTGGGCCTCCCTCCTATGCCCCCAAGGACCCATGTGACCTGAAGGCAGCTTTGGAGGGCAGGGGATTGGCCTGGGAGCTCAGCAGTCTCCCCAGGCTGAGTGGGCAGGGCAATCGCCCTCTCCTCTTCTCCTGCTCCTCCCACAGGGCCCCTCCTGCCTGCCTCTCCTGTTCTCCCCTCAGACTCCCTCCTATGCCCCCATGACCCACACAGCCTGGATGGGGCTTTGGAGGGGTGGGAAGTGGATTGGGAGCTCAGCAGACTCCCCAGCCTGAGTGGGCCAGGCGATTGCCCTCCACTCCTCTCCCACGGTTCCTAGAGAGTCCCTCCCACCTGTCTCTCCTGATCTCCCTGGCCTCAGGGGTGTGGATCTTGTATGGCCTCCACTGCTCCTCCCCCTTTTGTCCCCCTACATCCTACCAATTCACTCTGGGGTTCCTCCTGTCTCCTTGGGGGTCAGAGTTCCCCGCTAGCTGCCGGCAGGCACCCTAGTTGTGGGGAGATGCTAACTCCGCATCTTCCCACACCGCCATCTTGACTCCTCCCCTCTAAGTCATATCTTGAAACTAAATTATAGCTGCCCTCCAAGACTGCCTTTTCTAAGCTTGTAAATTAAAGAGACTTTTAAGAAGCTTTGCAGGGGAACCAAAGAAAACACGGGACAGGAGAAGTAGGGCGAGATAAGAGTTGTTTATCTCATGTAACTTTGATCAGTTTGCCAACCTCATATACACCTCCCTGTGCTAAGATCTCCACAGGCCAGCATCATCAGAACATAAATCATTCCCTAAAGCTTCCCTGTTTTTGGCCTCTGCTAATCTAATTCTTTTCCATTCAGCCAAGTGCACACAAAGTTTAATCACAAGGCTAGAAATATGTGGAGTAAATTCTTCAAGACTGATACTAATCCTATTAGGATATCAATTGGGCATACCAAAACTAATTGAAAATGAAAAAGAGAGATTGAGATTCTCATTTGAAGGTATTTAGAGACCACGCTTGGCCCATCCTTAGAAAACTCCCCTTTATTCTTTCCACACCACCTCCCACTGCAAATTACATACTTAAACCAATTGGAAACAGAATGGGCTAAATCATATGTAAATCATTCTGAGGTTCAGCCTGTACTATCATAGAGTATAGCTTCTCAAACCTTAACGTGCACACGAATCATTTGAGGATCTTGTTAACATGTTGATTCTGATTCAGTAGGACTGGGGAGGGGCCCAAGGTTCTGCATTTCTAATATGCCTCCAGGTGATGCTCCTGGTCTGATTCACAGAAGACATTTTGAATAGCAAAGTTTTAGAGTATCATTTGCTTTCCAAAATTGTGACCTGTCTGTCATATTCCAAAGAATATTCCACATTGCTCATGTTGACTGGTAACTTGATGGCTGGCTATATATAAATATATATATATCAAAGAATGTCCTAAAAGTTGTACTAATTATGATCTTTAACAAACATCACAAATCCTATAATATGCATTACTTGGCTAAAATGGAAAAACCCAGAATGTGACTAATCAGAAATGATAAACAATATCTGTATTTTATAATAAATTATTTATATTTTGCACTTCTGTCATAGTTGAAATTATATTGATAGTGTAATTTCTAACATATGAGCTAGTGACTTTTTAATGACATTTGTAAAACAATCAAATTTAAGAGGTTTTCCCTTAAATTATGACATTCTCATGTCACTTTTTATTCTGAATTCATTAAGCACATTAAGTTTAATTGTCTGAAAAAGAGATGCTGAAGGCATTAAATTTTTTTTGTTTTTCCATCAACAGTTACTTATATTTTATCCTTTTATTTCCCATAGACAGAGAGACAAATACGTTTTCCTTTCTTTCACAAAAGGAAAAGTCAAATGACGGTCAAATGCATTGCTCCAAAAGCATAATACAGAAAATGCTTATTGTACTGATTCATACTTAATTAAAATATATTTTACTTTTAAAAATTAAAGCACATATGGTATAGAGAGAAGTATTTAAATATACCTTCCTTTTTTTCCCCTGAATTGTGTTTCTTGAGCTATTCCTTCCCAATTTTTAAACAAAACTTTTTAAGGCTTTATTTATTAACCACTCATGCTGTATAATATATAATCCCAAGAAATCACATCAAAATATTATGCTAACCTTCAAAGATGTGGCTGTGACCACTTTCAGGTGACATCTTTTCAAAAGGTGTTTCCTCACCTTTCTTGTCTGAATCTTTCACAGAATCATCGGACTGGCTCCCAGGCTGACTCTTAAATGTTGGTGAATACAAATTTCTCTCAATTTCCACTTCCTGTTAGAAGACATTAAAGGGATGTGTGTTAAAGCTATCAGTGGGAAACAGATGTGGTTTTTAGGGGGTTTAGAAGGCGGGAGTGAGTGAGGGAGGAGGTTTCTATGAGTGATGCTTTCCAATATGCTTCGGGTAAAATGTTGATAACTTAGCCAAGAATGGCAAACACATATGTGACGCTTAGTTTACTTTTCTGCCACAGGTTCCACTTCTGAATTAGCTTTTCTTTCATGTGGCTTTTTTTGCTCTCATAAAAGAGAGAAAGTGGAAATAAGAGCCAAAATACAACATAATACAAGTTAATAGATGCAACTTCCTAAGGCCTGAGAAATGTCCATAAGGGATTTCAAAAAATAGCTATATATCAACATTATATGCTTAAGACAGAAGGAAATGAGTTTTTCTTTAATGTCATGCTCATCCTATGGTGATAAACTTAGTAATTACAGAGCTCCCAAACCTATTCAGCTACCATACAAAAGTACAGTTTGGCAGTTCATAGAGATTATGAAATTACTTCTTTGAGACAGTAATTCAAAATTGGAGAGAGAAAAGTTTCCCACTGGAAAAAAGTATAAAGGATATTTCAAATACAGGGAGTCTAATGTTTCTTATTTTATAAATTAATACAATCCAATAAAACAAACCAAGTCAATCAGACTAATTATTTTGAATAAAAAATTGTGAAAAATAAGTAAATTAGCCAAGACAACTTGAGAAGCAAAGCGTATTTTTTTTTAAATCAAGTAATACATTGAAAAAGGTTTTAATAGCTACTCACAAGTTTTATATTTTTGTACATGAGGTGGTATTTTCTAAACAACAACCATTCAGACAAAGATGTGATAAATTGCTCTTCACTTTTGTTACATTTTAAATACACTGGCATGAACGAGTCAAGTTTGAGAGACAGCTAAAAACTCTAAAACATTTCTTAGAGTAGGTATATTTCCTGTATCTATGATATGGTTAGAAAGGCAATGCTTTCAGATAAATAACGTCTTAACTTCTTAGCATGTTTATGTTTTCTAATTTTCACAGATACTACATACATAATATATATACTACATACATACAATATATAATTAGAAAATATTGGCATGTGTTTAATCATCTCATCTTTAAATCTCCCCCCCACCCCCAGTATATGATATATACTATCTTCACTGTGAATGTTTAACTGGAACTAAAAACATTTACAGGAGTAAAACAAAGGAAAAGAAGTTTCCATTTTTTTCAAGGCATTGCCTTTAACATTTGTGTTTCCAACTATTAGCAAAAACCCAAAGGTTCATAACAGCAGTTTGCTTTATGTTGTCAAGACACAGTGTCAGACAAGCCACGGCATGTGGCATGAGCTCCTGAGCTAGTGGACGAGCACAGAATTCCCAACTCAGTTCAGTCTGGTGTCCTCTCCCACTGTCACATGAAGTGACTCTATGAAATGGATGCGACATGTTTATTTGCTCTTGTTTCAGCAGTTTAATCCAACTCCTAGCACTGGCAAAAATAAACTAAGTTAAATAAAGAAAAAATCAAGACGCCTCAAAAAGTAGTGATTCTTGTTCAGAAAATTTTTGTTTTGACAAAGGGCGGAATGCTGAACATGGTCCACGAACTTGATAGATAATGTGAAAGTATCGTCTCTCTGTTTCATATAGAAACATGAAATGTGATTTGGTAAAATCATTTAAGCAAATTTCAGGCAGTGATGACACTAACTTATGCTATATTGATATTCTCAACTCCGAATTCACAACTATCAAAAGTACCTCACATATTGAGGCAGTAAGGGGCCCCGCAGACAATCCACAAACGAAAATAGTAGACCCATTTCTACTCTTTGATCATCAGATCCAAGTCAGTCTGTGGCAAGTTCCTTAGCACCCTGGCAAGTGGTAAGAAGGGGACTGTGTAGAAAAGAACTTCTTAGATAAGGTTGCATTGAGCTATCTCTAATCAAAGCAATGATCTGCTTTAAAATCTTTTAATCTGTTTTATGCACTGTGCTTCTACAAAAGATTTACTCTGAGTGAAAATCTACAGGCTTAAACAAATGCACCCAACACCACTTTAGAGGGGAAAAACACCACAGCTTTTGATTATGAGAAGCTTGGATTCAAGCCTTCCCTTCTCTACTTATTAGCTGCGTGACTTTCTTCAGGTCACTTGATACATCTGGGACTAAGTTTTCTCGTATGTTATAGGAAGAGATTTAGTCACTGAACATCTAACCTCCAACAATCAACCATTAGTAGTGCAATTTCATTTGAAATTAAATAAAACATAATAAAGGATTATAATTCATCTGTTGTAGGTTCCAGTCTAGTAAGGGAGACAAAGCGTAGTAAAGCACATAAATAAATGTAAGTATGCAACTATGTACAGATTATGAAGGAGAGATACATACACTCTGAGCACCTAAAATAGAGGAATTAGCCTAGTGAGGAAAGTCATAAAAAGCCACCCTGGGGAAAAGATCTTCAGCTGATATTTGAAGGATAAATATCCTACTTTGGCAAAATCTACTCTAGAGGTAGGCTGAGCTTTTCACGCTGCAGACCTGATTCTGTCATGTGTGCAAATGTACACACTCACACACACACACACAAATTGCTGAAAATTCTTCAGTAACTCCTCACTAAGCTAAGATCACGATAGTTTGTATGTCCCTTCACTGGCACCACTGACATTTTGAACCAGATAATTCTTTCTTGTGAGGGGCCTATTCTGTACATTGTAGGATGTTTAGCAGCCTTCCTCCTTTTTGCCCGCTAGATGCTAGTAACGCTGCCCCCTAGCCGTGACCATTAAGGTGTGTTCAAACATTGTCAAATCTCCGGTGGGGAGCAAAGTCACACTTGGTTGAGAGCCACTGCTCAAGAGCTGGATGGACTGGAGGAAGGTCAATATGTACATGAGAAGATCAATTATGAGAGTATGGTAGTGCTCCAGGCAAGCAACGACAAAGAGTGGTGATGGAAATAAAGAGAAGTGAACTAAGTTGAAAGCTATTTAGGATGTAAAACTGACAAGACTAGATAATGGGCTGAATCTGAGGTTTGAGAAAGACAGAGAATTTCATTTTTCTTTCTGGCGTACACAGCTAACTGAGTCGTGGTATGATTAAATAATGTCAGAGTACCAGAAGAAGCCTGATTTGGGAGAAAGGAAAGACCATGAATTGGGTACCAAGATGTTCAAAAGACATTGGATTGATAGTCCTGGAGCTCAGTGGAGAGGTCTTAACTGAACAAGTAATTTGTGAGTCATCTGAGTTATAGTGGTTGGTAATTGAAACAGAAGGTGTGAATGAAGTTGCTTCAAGTGTGATGAGGAAAACGTCCAGAGCCAAGCCTTAAGAAATGCTGACATTTAATAGCAGACAAGAAGAAGGATGGAAGAAAATTAGAAGCGAAGAATATTGTTAACAATATTTAATTCTTACTGAGAGTATAAATTAGATAGGAACTTAAATATAGTATATCCTTTGAGTTTAGCAACATGCATATAAACTGTAGAGCAAAACTGTTTTGGTGGAAGTAAAAAGACTGGAAGGCAGATCAAACTGGTGAAGGGTTGACTGAGAGATAGCTGGTGAAGATAATTTCTTGAATAGTTTAGTGTTAAAGTGAAGGGGAGAAATAGAGCAGTAACTTGAGAGACGTGTTTTGCTTATGTTGGTGGTAAAGAGAGAGACTTGCATATGTTGAAAAGTCAACTGAAGGGATCAGTGAGTTGGAGAGGTTGGCTGTGCTGAGGAGAGAGGGAAAAGTCAATGATGTAAAATCCCTGAGAGGGGCAAGAAGATGGCACCCAAAGCGCAGAATCAAATATAACACAAAGATAGGAGAACATAAAGCATTCTGGTTGTCACTGATGGGAAGGAAGGGGAAGTTACCATAGATATAGGTGATTTGTGTGCTTGGAAGCTTGAAGACAGGAACATCTCAATCTGAAATTGTCTGTTTTCTCTGTTAGGATGTGAGGTCTGAAGAAACTGGGAGGAGTATTGGGAAGACAATGAAGAAAGTTTAAGTTCATTGCTGTGGGGTATGGGACGTGAGATGAGCAGACAGAGGTGGCCATGCTTAATGCAGCACTGGGTGCCCATTTGAGGTTAGTAATATCAAGTTTACAGGGCTATTGTTAGGTGTTATTGAGTGAATTTGTCTGAAATTTCTCCACAGTTCTACTTTAGACAATGAGAAAGTGGATAGCTGCTGACTTCAGCCAGATAGAGGTTTTGTGAGGAAAAAATAAAAAGAAAATGGGTATTGTAGGGTAGTCTAAGGTGTGGGAGGGGAGAGGTATTAGGGAATTTAGGTTACCATCAAGAGAAATAAAAGAGTGATTGAAATGATACACCACGGCATGCAAGATGGATCGAAAGGGAAGAAAGTAAAGGAACGGTGGATCAGAAGACAGAAAAAGGATCATCACACTCACTCTCAGTGAGTTTAAAGAACACTTGTATGTACTGTGAATACTTGGCGAAGCAAATTGGAAAGAAAGGCGAATGAGCTGTTCGCTTTACTGATTTGGGAAGTAGAACAGTTACAGTTGTTAGGATCCATTTGTGACCATAAAAATGGAAGCTAAAGTGGAGTAGAGGAAAAAGTTGTTAAATACGAGGAAAGCTAGGAACTCAGAGGCTATAATATTTCAGGTTAATGGAAGGGCTTGGAAGGCTGAGAAAGACTGTAAGTTAAGTCTCAGCCTCCCTGGTAAGCAAGGGAACCTTAACTGAAATTTAATAAATAACAGTGATGAAGGGGGACAAAATGGTACACCTGACTGCCATGAGCCTCAGATGATCACAGTTTTTAACAAGAGAGTGAGAGAGGAGTGGCCAGAAAGAACAATGGCCTCCAAATACACAAGGAGAATTCAAGGATGATGGTTTTTCAAGGAGAGTCATGCTCCTGTTGAGGCAAGAAAGCAGAGAAAGCATTTGTGGAAGAGGTTGAGGGTAGAGAGGAGATTGCTGATGATGGACAGGTAGCTCCAGAAGCACTGGTGCAAGCTCTGGTTTAAATAATATCCAAATAAATAAAATCTCTCAATAATGTTTATAATCTTTTCTAGCTTTAAAACACCTTGAAACCAGGAAAGACATGGAAAATAGGAGAAATTTAAGCTTAAAAGAGAATGGAAACCTTTTTTTACATACATTTATTTCTTTAACATGATATATAATTATTATCTTAGAAGATAAAATATGTATGTTTAAAAGTGTCAGAATGGAAAATGCCAACTTTCAATCACAATCTAGCATCTACTCCCCAAGAGAACATGGAGCTATATAAGATCACCTAAAATGGTCAGAACATCTTCCCAGGCATTCCAAAGGAAAGTGGATTGCCTTATTACTTTGTACTTTTTCTTCTCAGTATGGGTTCATGAGTCACAAGGTCACTGAGGTGGGAGGGGTTGGAAGGTGAGCAGGGACTAATAAAATGAGAATGTTTGGACTTGTCTATACTTAAAGTGCTGAGCTAGCTCATGTACATTCCCGACTCAGTGGGTTCTTGCCTTTAGAGAAATAAAAAGGAAGTTTTATGCCGACATAAAGAAAAGGCCAGAAAGAAAGGGAAATTATCAAGATACAAGAGACAAGTGAAGAAACCTCCTCATGGTGAATTCTGCTGACTTGAGGGAAAAGGAGAACTCCAGTCATGGCTTGAAGACTTCATGAATGAACAATTCTGCTGAAGGTTTATAATCCCTTTTTACCAACCCCTTTCCTGGAAGGTTTTACCTCCTCCCTCTGTGTATTTTTTCTTTTTTAATTAATTAATTAATTAATTTATTTTTGGCTGAGTTGGGTCTTTGTTGCTGTGCATGGGCTTTCTCTAGTTGCGCGAGCGGGGGCTACTCTTTGTTGCGGTGCGTGGGCTCCTCATTGTCGTGGCTTCTCTTGTTGCAGGCTCTAGGTGCGCAGGCTTCAGTAGTTGTGGCACGTGGGCTCAGTAGTTGTGGATCCCGGGCTCTAGAGTGCAGGCTCAGTAGTTGTGGCGCAGGGGCTTAGTTGCTTCGCAGCACGTGGGATCTTCCCCGGCCAGGGCTCAAACCTGCGTCCCTTGCATTGGCAGGCAGATTCTTAACCACTGCGCCACCAGGGAAGCCGCCCCCCTCTGTGTATTAAAAATATCATTTCCCTCGTAACACAACTCAGTGCAGCCTTCTCTATGAAGTTCCTTCAATCATTCCATTCCACAGCATCTTTCATCCATTCAACATACTTTTGAACACTTATTATGTCTCAAGCACTGTTCTAGGCACTGTGAATACAAAGATGATGTGCAGGTTGGGTCCTCAAGAAGCTCATAGTCTAGTGACAGAGAAAGTATATCAATTGACCCTTGTAACACAAAAAAGAGTATGTAATGATAAGGAAATGCAGGCATCCTGGACACACAGAGGGAGAATTTCTTTAAGATGTGGTCAGAGCGAGTTGACCCGCATACCACAAAAAAAAAAAAAAAAAAAAATGGTTATGTCAGAGCTGATTCATGGACTGAAGTTGAATTCCATCCTGTAGGTAACAGGAATCCTTGAAAGTGAATGAAATAGGGGTAACAAGATTAAATTCATACTTTAGATAGATATCTGTCAAGTATATGAAAAATATATAATAATGGAATAAGATGACTATCTTATATAGTAAGTATAATAAGGAGCTTATTAAAATTTCCATTTGAGGAACGGAACAAGCCTACAACAGACTAGTGAGAAGGCGAGTAGAAAGAGAGCACATTAAAAAGGTATAATATTTACACATAAAATTAACAATTTATAAGGTAAAGGTAGTAGAGGAGTGAATGAAGTCTAGCATAGCTCATAGATATTCTAATTTGGATGGTTGTATAAAATTAATAAAACAGGATGAATTTCTTTTCCAAACCCAAAGAAGTTGAGGTCAATTTCAGGGTTCCTTCCGGACCCACCACAAAAAGTGAGGTGATCTAGGAGGGATCCTGGGAGATCAAGCATATACCACACCCTAACGGTTTTGGGGCACTATTACTCCGGATGGAAGCCACAGGGGCTTCTGTTTCTCCCGGTACATATTTCACATATGAAAGTGAAATTTAACCTTTCCATGAAAATATTGATAAAAAACAACAGAGTTATCTTGCTTTAAAAATGATGCCTGGGTTTCATTTTTGAGGGGTTGGTAGGTGCAGCCTCCTCTGTGAATAAGGTCTTTGACATGTGGAATATGAGTTTTCCATGAGACATCCAGATGAAGTCATCCAGGAGGCAGCTACATTTCTCAAAAGAGAAATCTGTGCTAGAGTGAAAGATTGAGGACTCACTAGCAACAAGCTGATAGTTACAACAGTAAGAGTGTATTAAATTACCCAATTAGAGTATATGGAATAAGTGCAGAGAGCTGAGAAAGAACCTCACTGGCAGGAGACAGGCGAAGGAAGATTATCTGGGGAAGGCAGTAGAGGAGGAACAGTCAGAAGCAGGGCCACTCCCAGTCCACTCGGTGCCTTGAGCTCATCAGAAAAAGGTGCCTTCTCTTCCAGACACATTATTCCATCTGTCAGAAAGTTGTCATACTATATTGATTTTTAGACCAGAACATGTTACTGCCACCTGCTGGAAAATGTCACAATAGATACACGATTCTATCTTAGTTTTGCTGGGTACCTCTTTCCCTAGATGTGTGACCTTAAGCAGATTACAACCTGCACAACTGTACGTGGCTGCCAGAAGCAGCCAATGAAGAATGAAGGTCATGAATGCCAAGGATGTAGGGCATTTTCAGAAAACTGGAGAAGAGAAACACTCCTTGAAGAAATCTTAAAGGCCAGCATTTCCTGAATATTACTTTGTGCTAAAGGTTCTGCTCTATATGCATATTTTTATTTGATACTTTAAACAATACTCTGAAGTAGTTATCTTTTTTGTTTGCTTGTTTTAATACTTTGAGTTACAATGCAATACTACATCATTGTTTATTTTGTTGTTCAAACTGTTTCTGCTTTGGCCATTGGGAGCTCGCTCTTTCCTTCTTTCTTTTTTGGCTGCACTGCCCTACACGTGGGATCTTAGTTCCCTGACCAGGGATCAAACCTGTGCCTCCTGCAGTGGAAGCTCAGAGTCCTATCCACTGGACTGCCAGGGAATTCCTCTAAAGTTAGAGAGCTTAAGTAACTTGAATAATTTGCCCAAGTCCACACAGTATTAAGTGCTAGACCTGGGTCTCAAATGCTGATCTGTTTGATTCTTAGCTGATATTTTTAATTGCTACATAAACCTGTCTTCCTACTGTAATTTATTAATCAGTCCCCCAAATTGAAATAATATGGGTTAGAATGGGATGACAGTACCAACTCCTTTACAGCTATAAATGTGCCTTATTCCTCCTTAGACCTTTAGTAGCATTATGCCTTATACATTGCAGGCATTTAACAAACATCGAGCTGAATTTTTAAAATCTCATGACATTTTATATTCACATAGCATCCAGGAACAGAAGTGGAAAATAGGCAAATTCAATAATTAGATGGGGAAAGCGTGATGAGTGTTACAACATAACACACTCTATTGCATGCCACTGCTCAAGAAGGGTCAAAAGAAATCTTGGCTAACTCCCTCATTTAATCACACTTGATCAATATTTTCAATGTTGGGTTTATCAGATGAATTAACTGGGCTGCATGATTTCCTAATAACTTCTCAGTAACTTGGCATTTAGAACCTTTTAATATGGCTCCACCGGGCCCCATCTGCCTATGCTAGCCCATCCCTCTGGCTGTTCTCAAAGGTAAATACCTTTGAGGTATTTACCTAAATACCTATTTACCTTAAGGTAAATACTTATTTACCTTAAGGTAAATACCTAAATCATCTCTGCACTTTCTGCTTCTCCACCTGTGTTCATACATGTTTGCCTAAAAACACTCTCCCCCGTACGCCCACTTGCCATATTTTCCTATAGAAATTCCAAGTGTCTTTTCACATGAGGGTTAAGTGGCTCTTGCTTTAGGAAGCTTTCTCCTAACGCCACAGCGAAAAGCAATCCCTCCCACATCGGAACTCCTCCAGTATCTGCAATCTCCTTGATGCCTCTTTTTCACTCTGCTTTGCATTCTACTCATTTTTTTTCTTTTTGGAGTTTTTAAAAAAATTTTGTTTTGTTTTTGAAGTATAGTTGATTTACAATATTATACTAAAGTATACAGCATAATGATTCAATATTTTTATAGATTATGCAACATTTAAAGTTATTACAAAATAATCTACTCATTTTTGACACATCTTGTTTTCCCCATTACACTGTCAGCTCATTAAGGTTAAGCTTCATTCATCTTTATAGTCCACATGACATCTAACACACTGCTTTCCTTGAACACTGCAGATACTTACTCAACATCTGTTGAATGGATTCAAATAATTTTTGAATTTTATATTCACATAAAAACTGAGAACTCAATACAATCTAGAAATGTCCAGAGATGGTAAAGACATGTGAGATAGAGTGAAAGGGCAGACATTAAAAACAAAACGAGACAAAACAAAAAAAAAAACAGGCTAACTCCTTTGGCGAGAGAAGGAAAAACAAAATTTATACACTACACAGGATAACTCAAAACTTTACTGCCAATACTTTAAAAATATTCCTTTAGACACAACTCAGCAGTCTAATGGAAAGCAATTTTATCACAATTTTAAAACTTTAAACTTAAAAAAATCTATGACACATGAAATAAAAAATTGGAGTATTAAAATTATTGTCTATAAGCAAGAATATATGCATCTTTGCTAAAGTGCTATAAAAAATTTCCTTTTTTAAAACTGATCATCAGTTATTATGGTATTTCTATTACTCCTTCCAGCATGGGTTTAAATATTAAATAACAGAATAGAAGCTACCATTTTCCAGGGAAGAAAATGAATCAATAATTTTTATAACTTTCAAATTGCTTTTATCAATGCTTATTGACTGTACAGCAATAAAATTAACATCGTCCATGTCACTCCTATAGGTACTTTTTTCCCAAGTAATCCTACAGTCCCCTGTTCTACTATGGTGCACACAGATACCACATCCAACCACGTTAATTAATCCATTTCACTTACTACTGTTATGGGCTGAATTGTGTGCCCCCCCCCACCCCCCCGTCCCCAATTCGTATGTTGAAGCCTCAATGCCCTATAGCTCAGAATGTGACTGTATTTGGAGACAGGGCCTTTAAAGAAGTGATTAAGTTAAAATGAGGCCCTTAGGCTGGACCTTATCCAATCAGACTGGGGTCCTTATAAGAAGAGGAAATTTGGACTCCCTAATAGATACCAGGCGTGCACATGCAGAGGGATGACCACAAGAGGAGGTACCAGAGGGTGGCCATCTGCAAGCCAAGGAGAGAACCCACCCTGTCAGCAAGTGTATCTTGGTTTCGGTCTCTGGAATTGTGAGAAAATAAATCTCTGTTGTTTAAACCACCAAATCTGTGTATTTTGTTATGGCAGCCCTAGCAAACTAATATAGTACACTTAGAGCAATAAGGATATAACTGGTCATTGAATATATCTATTAAAATAAGTTCCTCAGTAGCTTTAACAACAACAGACTTATTCAACTGGTTGTGTCTCTACAGCCAGACAGAAACGTTCTTACTAACTACCACTAAGGTGGTCTCTCCTTAGTGAGAGACGCATAAGTCTCTCACTTATTGGATGAATTTAACAGGATAACTATCAGAGTAGCTGTGCATCACAATTTTTGAATGCGTTTACCTCACCATGTCTACTCTGCTTTGGAAGTAAGGCTCACATGTGATATAAGGTATGCAGGCCGTAGTTTCTGAGATTAAGCCATAGGCAAAAGTTTTCCTAGTTATTTTATAACCCCCTGACCAAAGTGAGATTCATTCTTGAAATTCTGACTTTGGCAGATACGTTCCCACTGTGACTCTGTCTGCATTCTGGTCAATGTTATTAAATGCTGACCGATTTTTAGGTCCTCAGGTGAAATGAACATAAGCCTTATCTGTCTCTTGACAAGCCAATACAAATCAAGGCACAAAGTCCCAAAGAATTCTCTGGCAGAAAGACCTAAAGCAAAAAACCATAAACACATAAATAGCACTGACCCTCAAGATCATTCTCTGTGTTTTATTTTATGTTACCTTTGATTTCTTTAATTCTAGGTCCACCACTTAAGGCCATTCTTCACTTTGACTTTAGTTCCGGAATGATATAAAGACTTCTTGAATTTTATCTCTAAACCTGTGATGTATACTAAAATTCTCCCCAACATTTCTTCCTTAGAATTCCTGAAACGGATGCCATGGCCCTCAGGAACAAGGGTATGTCTCTACCATCTTTCATCTTTTCCTCTTGGTGCCCTGCAGAGGGCTAGGAATGGAGGAGGCATGCAGTAAGAAATGTTCTCAAAATAAAAGACGGTCTCTAGGATTTCTGTAGATCACCTAATGTAATAAATGCGCCTACCAATCTTTACTATATTATCAAAGAATTTGACAAATATATTAATTCAAAAAGAGGCCTTTTGCTCACAGATGCAACTAGTGGGCCATCATATAGCTGCAGAACTCAGGAGAGCTCAGCCACCGGGACCTTGGGTCTCCCTGCAGCCAGAATCAGGTCCCTTCAGATGATGCTCTCTGGTGCCTGTGCTCTGCCAGAGAGGCTGGTGAGCCTGGATGGCCGAGCCAGCACTGTCACAGCCAAGTAAATGCTGTCACCTATACTTCTGGGCTGGAAACAATGTTGCTGTCAACTATGGGTAGACCTTCAACCTTTCCCATGCCTGTTACGTTATTTCTCTGCAGAATGAGCCTGCTTCTCATCGCCTCTCTTAGAACGTACAAATGGGTATAAGGCGACTCAGCACACATTCACCTTCTTGGTGTGAAATGTTGTACTGTGCCCTACACGTTAAGTTAGATGTCATCATTCCTGCTTTCTAAGTGGAGGAAATGAAGTATAATTATAGTCCTGGTTCATAGCCCTATTTTTGGTTGAGTCCAAAATGAAAACTCCTAGGTCCCAACTTTTTGAAGAAAATATTCTCTATATGTGTGTGCCCCATTATTTAATATTCTTGGAAGAAGGACTCTTCAGGGAGGGGAAAAGCTGATTCGGGTCTTGAATGCATGTTTCCTCATTTCTTTAGTTTAACCGATCTCATTTAGAAGCTGGGCATGTCCATGATTATTTTGTTGTTTGTTATTGACCTAACAGAAAGAATGCTGTGAAATTGAAAGAGGTATGTTTTGAAGTTCCCCATGCACAAAAATAAACCATGTTGTTATTTGAACTTTGAGTGGCAGTGCATATCATTATGTCCCTTCGTTTCTCACCTCCTTAGAGACCATGTTCATCTGACTTGCTGTGTGCCTAAGAAAGCCTGTGGCATTTTATGCTCTGGGAGAACTGAACACAAATTCCCCCTGAGATGGAGCTTTTTAGTGCTACGTACCCTTATTTTCATGCTGGCATCCTATTTCGGCAGTTAATTTTCCATAAAAAGCAGAAATACCACCTCCTTCTCCTTCTCAGTCAAGAATCAAATTCTGCAGCTTGCCCCAGTTGCTCTCATTTTCTTAAATAGACCCCTAAAGTATTTTATGATTATCTTTATTAGTTGGAGACTATATCCAGGCTTGAAATAATTCTAATGAAAAGAAAACTTCTATTAAAATATTCTAACTAGTTTCAATCGACCATGTTACTGGCAATGGAAAATTCCCTAATGGCTAAACCTTTTAAAGCTAATCTGCTTTAACACAACTTAAAACTGATATGCCATTTGAGATTTAGGTGTTAGCATGCAAAGTGTTTTCTTTTCCTATTCTTATATTCACTTGCTATTTCATTTCCCCTTAACTTTTTGAAAATGAGATAACCCAACAATATTCCCTAGTGTTGCATGAATGAGTTAAAAGCAAATTTCTGTATTCAAACTATCATACTAAAAAATGCAAAAGAATAAAGTGAAAAAATGTATACTTGCATGGATGGTGATCTAACAATGCTCAGAGTGAATCGTTTATGTTTCCTGAGGGGCATGAAGTTCTTGACAACGAGAACATTCACATGATTGTGTTGAGTTGCGGTGACAAGGTGGAAAACGGCTGGAAGCTAGGTGGACCTGGGTTTAAATTTCAACTTCATCACTTTCTGGCTTAGTGAACGTGAGAAAATTATTTCATCTCTGTGAGCTTCCATTTCTTCCTCTATAAAATTATGATAATATTTTTCACTTTGAGGTGAATATAAAATATGGTATTGGGTAGAGTAGGCATTCAACACCTGATAGCTACTCCATAGACATTTCAATACACGATTTTAACAATCATCAATGAAATACTAAGAAGGAAACAGAGTTTTCCAAAGTCAAAGAGACACTTCAGAGAAGATTTCTTGGGGAATGTATTTGATTTCTGGCTGTGAATTCTCTTCTAGACACTAAATTGAATATTCAGAAAAAAAATGTGGTCCTCATAAAGTATAAATATTTATATTCATGGGCTAATTATGCCATGTTGAGATTTTGTTAAAAAGAGCCTGAGATACATGTTCTTATGAAGCTTCTGACTGTCCATGTTTTACAAATTATCAAAAAAGATGGGCTTTAATCTTCTTTCATCTCCTATGAGCTATGGGAACTTGATATATCGTAAACTCCCTGTAACTCTTTTTCTTTACCATAAATTGAGGGCAATGGTAACTCAGACTTGCTGAAGTGATAATTAGAATAATCACTGAAAATAATGCCTATAAAATGCCTTAGATGCTTCGGAGGCAGTGTTGCTCTCAAAGTTCAAATTGTTCAGAATCAAGAAGTAGAAACATTGAGACTTGTGAAGGTATCACATACCCTAACACCGTTATTTGCTGTTTGTAGGGAATACAACACTCGGCACCATGGAGGAACAGGTGGCAAAGAAAGCTTGCTCAAGTCCTCCCTTCCTTGGGGACTGTGCTCTCTGCTAGAAATAACACTGTGGAGCTCTAGGAAGCCAGATACGCTCCCAGAGAGAAGTTCACAGATACGCTCCCAGAGAGAAGTCCATGGAGTGGCACTGAAGAAGTGCAGAAAAGGCCTCATCTTTTCCTGGGAGAGTTCCTGTTTCTGTATTATGTACTACAGATGGTCAAAAAAATGTCAAGGGAGATCAGCCCCACTGAGACTGAGGTAAATCATTTCAAAGGCTCAGGGAAAAGTGGAAAGCATACTAGCACTCTACAATCTCTCATCTCTCAGAAACTCATTTTATAAATCCCCATGAACAACACAACAAGCTGTTTTAAATATAGTAACAAAGAAGGGGAGGCTCCAAGTGGATTATCCATATAACATTTTTACAATGCTGAAAGGGAAAAGAGAGCTCTTATAGGCCAATTAGATCAGCACTTTGCATGCACGACAGACTGATGTTTAACATTTGCAGCAATGAGGGAGAGAAGCAGAAGCAAAATTGTCCTATAAATAAACTGCTGAACTTTAGCATGTGCCATATTAAGAAATTTTCAATCTTCTTAACTCAGAAACTGTGTGTTTTGAATTATAATTATTTCTGTAGCCTTTGGAACAATTGTTGGCATCTTAAGTATAATCCATTTGTTCATTCAGCAAATATTATTAAGCAACTATCAAATGCCAAAAACGTTACCGAAGACTGATATTCTAGAGAGACGAATAGTCAAGAGCTTGTACTTCAAGAGCTCCCAGTCTGGTAGAAGCACCTGTAGGCTGGTGCAATTGTTCTCCGAGGTGGTGAGTCATGAGACTGTGCACAAGTACTGAATTTTGCAAGTGAATTACATATACTCCCTCTTTGCCCTATTTCATGGTGATCCCCATAGTATTTCATTCTTGTTCTGCATTTCAAAGCATTATCTTAATTTAAAAGGGGTGCAAGGGGCTTCCCTGGTGGTACAGTGGTTGAGAATCTCCCTGTTAATGCAGGGGACACGGGTTGGAGCCCTGGTCTGGGAAGACCCCACATGCCGCGGAGCAATGAGGCCTGTGAGCCACAACCACTGAGCCTGCGCACCTGGAGCCTGTGCTCCGCAACAAGAGAGGCCACGATAGTAAGAGGCCCGCGCACGGCGATGAAGAGTGGTCCCTGCTTGGCACAACTAGAGAAAGCCCTCGCACAGCAACAAAGACCCAACACAGCCAAAAATAAAAAAAAATAAAAAAATAAAGGGTGCAAGGCCAACCACTGCAGCAGAAAACCATGAGTTCATTTAGGAGAATGTATCATTCCTATGACCACCATCCATCATGTGCATTTAGAAGTTAGGCCACGGAGACTACTATCTCACACCAAAGAGCTGAAAGAGTCATTTGTCAGTGGACATTTTGCTCTTAAAACTGGATATATTTTAAGAAATCACATTTGTCAATGGAGAATACCTAAGAAGCTAAATCAAAGAGAGTGAATTTAACAACTAAAATTCTATAAAGACCATTAAATTTACCTTAAAATATTGTTTCTGTCCATGCACATAGGAAGCTTCAAAGAAAGAGTAGTGAATATATTCAACCCAATTAAAATATTATTCCATTTCAAAGAAATTGTATCTGTCTTCTCCCTTAATTTTCACAACCGGATTAAAGTGAAACAGGCATTATTTTTTCCTCTAAATCTATGATCTTGCATCTCCAGTCCACCCTCGCTTCCTTTTTTTAATATAATTTTTAAAAAATTTATTTATTTTATTTATTTATTTTTGACTGCGTTGGGTCTTTGTTGCTGTGCGCGGGCTTTCTCTAGTTGTGGCGGGTGGGGGCTACTCTTTTTTGTGGTGTGCGGCCTTCTCATTGCGGTGGCTTCTCTTGTTGTGGAGCATGGGCTCTAGGCACACTGGCTTCAGTAGTTGTGACTCGTTGGGCTCTAGAGCGCGGGGTCGGTAGTTGTGGCACATGGGCTTAGTTGCTTGGTGACATGTGGAATCTTCTTGCGCCAGGGATCGAACCCGTGTCTGCTGCACTGGCAGGTGGATTCTTGACCACTGCACCACCAGGGAAGTCCCCAACCCTTGCTTCTTTTCTGTATACCAAGTGGTATCCTCCTTTTTCTAAGACTAATTCTCTCGCCTGTGCCCTTATTACCACACCTTCTGCCAGAGTTCTCATCTCTGGGTGTTGTTGGGGCCCCACTCTGCATTAATTAAATCAGAATCTCTCAAAGTGGAGCCAGAATTTAAGTACTTTTAAAATATTTTGCAGGAGATTCCTATGTGCAGCCAGGATGAGCGCACTTTCTTGCCTTCTTGGAGATCTTACTCTATAGTTATCCAGCGTCTCTAATGTATGTCAGAAAAATTATCTAAAATTTGAAAATAAGGCCAAAAGCGTGGAAGGCACATTTCAATATCACATTGGAGCTAAGGCACATAAGGATTGTCTTGGGAAATGTATTTAATTCACCTCATATGTTTACTAGAGATCTGAAGTCCAAAATCGGAGACTTAGAGAAGACACATGTCGATGTGTATATTTTTGTCCAAAAGAGTTGCAATTTCCGACCGGTGGAACTGATGACTCCAGTGACTTATGGTGTGTTGGACATGATCAAGTTTTATATCTAATCTAGTAATCTTATCCTAACATATCTTTGTTAGATTGCCTATAACAATCTCAGCTTCTCAGATGCTATAGGAACAGGTCACAATATCACACTGCTTCCTTCATTAATTAATGAGTTATATAAAATCTTTGACTTTATATTTCCATTTGTCTGTTATGATTTTTGCCTTTTTGAAAATTATATTTTAAATATTTTAAACTTTTCCCCAGTTATTAGATTCCTGCTAAAGAACATTCCAAGATGCCAATGTTTATATAATGTTAAAAAAATTTTTTTTAAATTTTCTTCTCCTGGTTCCCTTTCAGGAGCTCATTATCTTCCTCCTCCTTTTTGAAAACCCTGGAAAGAACTGTCCACTGCCACTACCTCCACTTCATTACTTCTCCCTTGCTCCTCAACACATCCCAATGCAGCTTCTGCTTCCACTGATTCACTGCATTGATCTTGTCATGTTGTCAATCTCATCTATATCCTCCTTGCTGCTGAAATCAATGGACATGTCTCAGTCTTTAATTCACTTAACACTCTAGGCTCCTTTCTCCCCTTGAAATCATCTCCTTCCCTTGACTTCTATGACACTGCACTCTCTGGATTTTTCTCCTATTTCTTTGGTCACCTTTGTCTATTTCTTTCTTGCTCTGTCATAGTCCTCTTTTTTTTCCTCTCTCTCTAATATTCTATTACCTAGAATATATGAACATATACATAAACATATATTCTAGGTAATCTCATCTTCATGATTTCTATCTATATATTTTAAACTCCCTATAGATCTTGCAGATATCAGAAGAATAAAAAAGGAATGTTGTTCATCTCTCCACACATAATATGATAGCTCAGATGAAGAGGACTAATTCCTTGAAATGCACTAAATACCAAAACTTACCCAGGATAAAACATAATTTTCATAACCCCATAACTACTAAAGAAATTGAATTTGTAATTTTAAAACTCCCCAAAAAGAAATATCCAAACACATAATATTTTCACTTCAGAACTGTACCAAATATTTTAAGAAGAATTAGGACAAATTGTATAGAATCTCTTTCAGAAAAATAGAAGAGGAGGGGACACTTCCCAATTAATTTTATGAAACTAGTATTACACTGATATCAAAACCAGACAAAGATAGTACCAAAACAAAATAAAACAAAACATAATGACTACAGAACAATATCATAAACATAGGTACAAAAATTCTTAATAAAATAGTAACAAGCAGAATTCATAATATATAAAAGAATTTTACACCTTGAACAATTATAGGGATGCAAGGCTGGTTTAATATTCTAAAATCAATCCATAAAATCCACCACATTAATAGATGGAAGAAGAAAAATCTCAGGATCATAGGATTTAATGCAAGAAATTTTGACAAAATTAAGCAATAATTCATGATAAAAAAAATCTCTGAAAAGTAGAAATAGAGAGAAACTTCCTCAACTTGACAAAAGCATCTACAAAAAACCTAGAGCTAACACAATACTTGACTGTTTCCCACTGAAACTGGGAACAAGGCAAGAATGTCCACTCTTACCAGTCTGATTCAGTATAGTACTGGAACT